>NW_027072078.1:2827939-4241908 GCF_038088225.1 Cyrtonyx montezumae
AGTAGAAAATCTAGCAGGGTTAGTAGATGATTTATATTGCTCTAAAATCTGTTGCTCTCTTTAATGGGATTAAATCTAATTAGCAAATTCTTTTGCGTGGTGAAGCAGGTTTTTCCTGCCTTGCACGTTGCGGGTTTTGCAGTTTCTCAGATGCAGAGGTGCAGCAATAAGCTGTTTAAAGAAAAAATAAGAATAAAAACTAGGCCATGAGTGAGAAAGGAAGTCTGTGCATTCAATACAAGTGCAACTTGGGAGCAGGAATTGTTTAACTTGTAACCCAATTTGGGTTACAAGTTGAACTGTAGCAAGAAATATCTTGATGGCTTTCCCGGTGCTGCCTGTGCAGGCTCTGCATAAGCAAGTTTGCTAAACAAAGTACTTATTTCTTTTATAAATGACATAAGGGTTGTGGAAGCTCCCACCGAGATGAACAGGCAGTGAAAGCGTTGCCACTTAGCTGTGTGATCCCACCACTGATGTACTGCACTGCTACAAGTGTTCATGCCAGTGTGGCTATGGCTCAGCACTGTTGTCACAGTTGCAACTGTACTCTTGTTCTCTCCCTCTTTGGAGGGCAGAGAGGGAGCTGCTGCTGTCCTGCTCCTGTCTCTCTTGCTGAACAGCTGGGAGTTCAGGGCACCTTATGTAGTGCTTCTAATGGTGTTCTTTCATGGCATGCTCCAGAAGCAGGAAGAGCAAAGTGTGTGTGAGAAAGCCATCCAGGGAAATGTTGCTTGGTTTCAATCAGAAATAATGGAAAATCCTCTTGATAGATAGGGATAGAGGAAAGACCTTTCACTGAAGTCTCTACCTTACCAATGGAAAGGGTGAACCATTTTCACACATCCTCTTATCTCGAATGCACTTTCCTTAGTTCAGTTATCTTTTTGTATCTGCGGTCACCTGGGCTTCTCAGTACTCTGAAGTTCCTAATTTGCTTTACTTCCTGCTTGAAGGGGTTGAAAGCTATGTTACTGAGTTCTCAAGTGCTTTTTGTTTGTAATGAATGCAGGCTTCCTACTACCCTGATCTGGGGCTTCACAACAGTGGCTTCGCTTCCACGTCTCAGCCTTCTTCCCATAATGGAAACTGGGTCTGTTGTCCACTGGTTTTGCCTGGCCTGTGCTTCTGGTTCTGACTGTGCCTGCTCACACCAGCATGTACTTGATGTCCTGAGGCACTGCATCTTGCTGATGATTACTAACAGTTCAATTTATGGTGCTCTGACTTAGGTAGTCATGACTTTGTCGCGTGTAACTCGGGTTTTCTCAGCACTACATAGCAGCATGCAAGAGGTGATGTTGCAGCTGTGTGCAACACTTAAGATGTATAGCTGAAAATATTTCTGTCTTCACACGTAGCTCTTTTTCTGATGTTGGTTGAAGTGAGGAGAAACACCCTTTCTGGCTGCTGCATGCAAATGTGTTGGGAGATGATAACAACAACTTAAAATTAAATTATGCTCTTGTGCTTCTCTATACTTTGGTGTCCTCCCTTCCTGTAGGAAATGCATGTCTGCGTGGTATTCTCCGTCTTGGGAGATGAGATCTAATGCTTTTATGTAACAGGCAACTAATATTCTTTATACTGGGTTTCCTGCTGTTGTAGCCTAGTAATCCTAACCTTTTACCAAGGTTGTCAGTTGTGCTACAGGCATCTTTGTTTGATTTCATGTGCTTGTCTTCCTCAGCCCTCCTCGCTGTACGGCAATGCTCTGCCAGCCAGAAGTTACAGGGTTTGTTGTACAAATACTAAGCCACTTGTTTCCAGCCACACACATGCTGTCTTTTACCTCTGTCTTTCTTGTTGCCTCCATTTCTTTCCCGTTCTGCTGTCACCTGTCTGGTCCATCTGAACGCATGGGTGTGATGCTGTTTGTCCAGTCAGACTTGCTGATCCTTCCCCTTGCTGCTTGTGGAGTTGCAGCACTCCTGCGGGCATCTCTGAGGATGCAGGCAGTCACCTTCGTTTTGGTGTACCCCCAGGGTGAACAGGAGCAGGCTGGAGAGAGGCAGCAGCAATTCTTCCTCAGTAGCCAAATCCCACGGTTCTTGTTGGAACCTAAAACCTGAGTGATGCTCATTTTGGTTCTCAGCCCTTAAAGGCAGAATTGCCTCTGTGTTTCCTGAGCTAGATGCTCACAGGGGGAACTGCAGCCAGATGTGCATCTTCTCCTTTTCCATTAGCTTGAAAAACTCACTCGTAATTGGGGTTCCCGTGTTCGGCAAGCAGCAGAAATGAAAATCCAAGAGGCGTAAACAATTTAAGAACTGCTCTGAGGCGTTTGGGGCGTGGGTAACAGTAACAGTTGCAAATGCATGGCCGTGTGATGGACGTGGGGGAACCGCTCGTGTTTTGCATACGCGTGGTGGAGCCCCCCGTTGGTTTTTCACTCGCATGCTGCTTGTGGTTGCTGGCGGGGGATGCTCTTCGTTGCCTCGTGCCCTTGCACCGTGTGAACCTGCAGTGCTGCAGGGTGAAAGCAGAGACTGGATCTGCCAGCCTTGTTCTGACTGTGTCTTTTACTTGTAGGCGTCTGTGTATGATGAGAGTGTTTGCAGCGGGAGCCGTCGGTATAGTGCCTCTAGTTCTCGTGCTGTAAGATGTTTTCTGCATCTCCCCCTTGTTGTGTCTCTGCCCTTCACTAACTGTTTCTACCAGAACACAGGCTTGTGGGGCCGAGGAGCATCCAAGATGGACTGTGACATGCTGCTGCTGCAGCAGAGTGCAAACGCCTTGGCGAGGCAGTGCAGGAAGTCCCTCCGCTCACTGAGACATCATTTTTCTTCTGCAAACTGAGATTAATGTAGATTAAAAAGGAATCACTTCCCCAGCATTACTTTGTCAGCACATGGAGCATGATGTGCATGAGCTTTGTGAGCGTACGGCTTGGCTGCTGTTGCTGCTTGGGTTTATGCAGGCTGGGAATGTGGGACCCTGCCACTTACAGGGAGAGAAGAGAGGAATTCCTCCAAGTTGGACTCGGATCAGGAGAGGATGTAGGCCTCAGTTTGGTGATGACAGGACACAATATGTCTGTGCCTTTTCTCAGAGAGAGCATCCATGCCATCAAGCAGGGTGTCAGCTCTTATGCCATCATCAGATCTGCCTGAAAAACAAGAAAACGGGCAGAAAAAAAATAGGGAGGGAAAAAAGAGCCTCAAAACAAAGTGTGGTTGTTCATTTAATTTTAAGGTTAAAAACTTGCAATGTAGCTGGCTTGGAGGAGGAAACAAACATTCAAGAATGCTGGCTAAGCCCTTGTTAGCCATTAAAGGGCCCTCCTGTTGCATAACACTGCTTCATTAGGAGTGCTGTGCATCTTGCTGCTATTGATCTTAAGCTTCAGATTCCTTTTTGTTGCCCAATTATGCCTCGTTTGCATTTGGCTGGCTTGTGAAATGGTCCGCCTGCACTTCAGTGTGCTTTTGTTTGGCTCTGCACTGAGCTGGTGGTCATCCTGCGTGTGACAGCTCTGCTTTGTACTGAGGTGTCTCAGAGCTGCAGTTCTGAGCTGGGGACAAGTAACTCACAAGCCCCACTGCTAATGGGCTGAACGTGAAAACAGCTCTGGTGCTTGTGCCCCTTCATCTGTCCATGTCCACCACCGTGCTACAGTTCCTGTGCAGGTGTGAGAGCTGAAGTATGCAACTTTGGCCTCACATGAAGCGGCTTTGTCACGGCCATGGTGTTCCCAGTGGGTATTTCAGCATCACTGAAGCCTGGAGCACTTCTCTGCTGTCACAGGGTGTGCAGTGAGGGTGGCTTCATGGTTAGGATTGTAGTCAGGGCTGTTCCCCACTGCTGTATGTATTAGTACAAATTATTTCTTTGCTCTTGTCAGCAGCGAGTCAGCCCTGTCTGCTCCACATCACTGCTTAGGTATTTGCTTTTAAGAAGGGCTAGAGCACTTCCTTGGGCAGGAGATGAGGGCAGCAGGAGCTGGAAAGTCAGGAGGGTTCTTTGGGCTCTGAGGTGGTCATGATTCCAGCCTGAATCTCTGTAGAGCTGGCTGGTTATTGCTTTGGCCTGTGGAATGTGGATTCATTTTACATATGCACAAGGAGGCAGCTCACTGCAGAGCTCTCAAAGACAAGCAGGATCGAGCCTTTTGTATAGGAATGCAGAGCTTTTAGATTGTGAATGGTATCTGAGGTATTTAAATACAAGTTACTGTTCTGTTACAATTTACTGCTGTTATGTGAATCGAATTGAAACTCCTTCCTCAGTAAACTTCAACTAGAATTACAGTTTATTTATTTTATTTTGTTCAAATTAACACTTGCAGTGTCTGTTCTCTGACCTAACTGCTCTTCTCTTGTCCAGCCGCATGTGTTTCTGTGCGTACGCTTTGATTTCTCTCTCGCACCCTCTCTCAGTCCTAATTCCTTTCTCTCCTCCCTGCTTGCTGCTCCTGGATTGCTCGTGGCAGCCTTCAGAGTACAGCTGCTACCTCAGTTCGGGATCTCGGGCGTCCTCAAGAGCCAGCTCTGCTCGGGCCAGTCCGGTGGTGAGCTCCTCTATTTTCCTTTGCTCTGTAACTGTTCTGTTTCTCTGTCCTTCATGCTATTCTCTGCACAGGGAGGTCACTATCCCTCACGAGACAGTTTTTGATTTAATTGGGCCATCTAGGTGATACCTGAGACAAAGAAGCTAGAGCAGGAAGGAGCGAGGTAGGCTGTACCGTGGAAATGTGGAGTGTTCCTCTTAGGTTAACACAGACAGTGATGAATGGCATTGTATCTGGTGTCCTCCATCACACCGTTCCCCCAGACACAGCCTGCAGAAGTGCACTTGTGGCTCTTTCTTCCACAGCTGGAACAGCACTGAGTGCTTGCAGCAGAACAGGGATGTGTGCCTGAGCTCTGCCCACGTGTCTGTGCATCTTACCATCAGCAGGGGGTGGGCAAGGCTTCGGGTCATCAAGCAATCCCCGTCCTCCCACGTGGGAAAGGTGCTGAATGAAGTGCGTGAATAAGGGCCTTACAAACTGAACTTTAATTATCTGCAAGGCAAAAATTAATTAGCAAAGCCAGGGATACCATTAAAGTGTAAGAACTGGTTACCCCTACGTTGATGTTGGCTTCCATTATGTGCTGTTTTGCACGCGTTGAGTCATTAGTGGAAGTTGCTCTTAGTAATAGCAAAACAGTTTGTCCCTCCCGGGACACGGAGGGGATTTTTCTTATCTTAATGCTCTGCTTACAGCTTGGGCTGTTTGCATGCAACTGGGTGGAGGTGGTTACTTGTGTCAGCACAGCAACTGGAGAGGTGCCACGCTGAATCTGGTGTGCAGGAAGACAGGAAGCACTCAGGGCTGAACAGGCTGAGTTCCCAGCAAGCTTTTGTCGCCTGCCGCTTTGGGAGTCCGCAATATCTGCTGTGATAAAATCAGTGCCTGACGCTGAAGGTAGGGATGATTTCCTAATGGAATGGAACTGAACCATTCCCTTTGTGAATTAAAGGCTAAGATGTGCTGTCACTTAAGTCCTCTCTGAGAGGTCTGTTCCTCCCCCCATCGCTGTTGGTTAAACAGCATGCCAAGAGTTTTGCCAGCTCGTGTTCTTGCTCGTGGCTGGAAGCATAGTATCCCTCAGTGGGGGCAGGCCTCGGGATGTGAACTAAAGCGTGGCTGCGAGCGGCATTTCTCGTTTGAAGAAGCTTATCACGTTCTTGCCAGCAATGAAATGAAGGCAGCAGCAGATTTATTTCTCATGGAAGCAGTTATCTGTGTTCTGAAGCTTTACCTCGCACCAAAAGATTTCCGCTGGGCGCTGGCAGGACCTGCATCTGCTTCGTCCTCTCCAGGGAGGATTTGCTGCAATGCTCACTCTAATTTCCAACACCAGTAAGGTTGTGAAACAGCGAGCTCTGGCATCACATACATTCCTGAGTGAGGATCGTGGTGACAGATCCTCTTGACACGTGACAAAGTTCAGTGGTGTTTTTCAGTGCTGATTGCTGGAATTAAGGTGACTCTTCCTCTTGGACCAGTGCTCAGGATCCCCTGTGCTGCTGGGAGCCCTGGCCGAGCAGCTGGAGCAGTATGGTTGTGACTGGATGGGTTGCTATGCTGTCTCATCAGTGCAGGGCACTCTTATCCTTTCAGGCCCTGCTGCAAGAGCAGGAAGTGATCTTAGCTAGATGTTAGTGCCTGTGAAAAACCGGTACTATATCCATATGTCAGCCTGCAGGCTGCTTGTGCTCTTGTGAAGTTTCCAGCTGCGCTAAGCTTCTGATATTGCTGACATTTTTGTAATGTGGTGCTGGATTTATTCTGATCTGACTTTCGGAAGAGGCTGAACTCTGAGCCCACCATGCTTCTTCTTGCAAAGAGCAGCCACAGCAAAGACTGTGTGTGCTGGAGTTGCTCGGGAGATTGCCTCCTGATGAGACAGGGTTCCCCCTGCTGGCTGCCCGTGCTTGGAAAGCACTCCATCGGTGAGCAGGGTGGCAACTGCAGGACGCTGAACGTGTTGGAGGTTCTGAGCTTTAGATTTCTCTTTTACTTTTTTCTCTTCTTTTTGGGAGAGGTGCAGATGCAGTCTGGTCCTTCAAACCTAAGTTGGTGTTTTGCTTTTTGGAGTGAGGGGTGGAGGTGCTTCAGAGGTCATTTATTGTATTTGGAGTCCATAAAGCTGTACCTATAAGGAGCTATCTCGATCTGGGTGTCTGTTCACCTTTCATTTAAACAACTTTGATCTCTCTGCTTGAGGAGAAATTGCTAATGAAAAGTCAATTAAAGGTTTAAGAGTTCCCCTTCTGACACCGTGTTGCCTTCTCTTGTACTTCGTTATCTAATGATTCCTTCTATCCCTTTGTTTTACAGATTGAGGAGCGGCCAGAAAAAGATTTTGAGAAGGTGAGGAGGATCTTGTGAACTGCTCTGACAGTCTGCTTTTTTGTTGGACTTGTAGTAAGTTTGAATTAATGAAGCCTACGGTTTCTGAGGACAGACTTGAAACCATTGTGGTCATTCAGGGGTTAAATAGATGACATTTAGAGGTCAGAGGACTGCTGAAGCTACACAGGAGTATTCCAACTCCCAGTAACAATCACACTGCTGAGGTCCAGAGGATGGCCAGAAGTGTACACGTTTGGGTTTTGTATTGCTTTGGTCTGGCCTTTTTTTCTTGTTTTGCTCATTGTTATGTTGTTTTTCTCTTGGTGATGCGCAGGGCAATCGATGTGCTTTATTGGAGTGTCTCACTCATGGTGCCAAAGTTGTTGTTTTGTTATTAATCTTTATCAACAGTCTACATTGTTTATTAAAAATTGAATATTCACTGCCCTGTTCAACCATATGTGATTCCAGGGAGCACGTACTGTCTCAAGTTTATCCGCAGCTACCTTAGCTTCCTTGGGTGGGACTTCGTCACGAAGAGGCAGTGTGGAGACGTCCATCTCTGCAGATACAGAGACATCTATTAGAGAAATCAAGGTGAGACGTTCTTAAAGCCAACATAAAACTGTATGGAGCTATGGCTTCTTCTTATCTGAATGGCTGGTTCATAACCAAACTCTTAGGGTTTTGTTCTTAAGTCTGTTTTGAAGGCTGCATTCTGAAGACTATTAGTAAATTGGAAACGTGCGTTCTGTTAACTTTCAGACATTTACAACAACTTAAAACATCTGCTGTTTCTCTTGGAGACCTCAGATACCAGCAGTTCTGTCCAGTTTCAGCACCGTAAGAACAGCTGAAAGATGACAGTTTGGTGGTGACCAAGGGCAAAGAGGAGAGGCTGTACATAGGCCTTACAATGACATATAATTCATGGCTGGATTTTGTATGGTCTTTTCTATAGCACTTGTACAAACTGTATTTCAGACTCGCTTCGACTGTGCTATCAGAATGATCAGAACTGTCAGTGAAAGGGGGTAGAGAAGGGCTGTGACTGGGGCACGTCCTTGTTGTAGACCTGAAAGTTGTAGACCTAAAAGCTGGAGCTGTATCTCGGCCTTTCAGTTGATGTCATCGTTTTTCCAGTCAAGAAGAGTTAGGATAATCTTCTGAGACATTTCACTCTAGCAAGGCTTCGGATTCGGATCAGACTGAGTGAACTTGTGTGGTAGAAATACTTGGACGAGAACTTGGAGTATGTGCTCTTCCACACCCGCTTGTACCCACTGGTTTCAGTGATGTCATTTACCTTTCTCACCGTTTCTCTCAGGACATCTATGAGTTAAAGGAGCAGATTCAAGATGTAGAAGGCAAATACATGCAGGGGCTGAAAGAAATGAAGGTACTGGTTTATTGCAGAGTGGAAGTGTGGTAATTAACACCAGCTAAACGTTCACAGAGCCAGGGTGAGACCTAGCACTGACCTTGCACACTTCCCTTCTGGGAGGGGCTGTAAAATGTGTCAGTGGGAAGAAGAGTTGTTTGGCACTATTGATGCAAAGCCTGTTTTGTTTTCTGATTTTCCTCTGATCTGTGTGTAGTAAGTGTAGCAGAATAGTCACGCTGCATTAAAAAAGCAGGTTGTCTTTGGGTTTGCATCCCTTGGAGCGCGTTCTCTGGGGATTTGGGTCTCAATGTCTGTGTTTAATTCTGGCTTTGCTTTGGTGTGAAGGTGTCCAGGTGATAGCCCAGCAGTGATGCAACTTGATGCTAATAAAACTAAATGTAGCATGCTGAAGAAGCGCTGCAGCAGCTTACTTGCATATACTTCCATTCCAGCTCATTTCTGTTGCTTCCAAATTCTGACTGCTTTCCCATGCTTCGTATTTCTCACCCTCAGGCAGGACTGTGTGCCAAAGCACAACCTGTATGGATTCATATCCTTAAGCACAGGCCCGAAGACACATGCTCTTACGTGTTGATGGAAATCTAAACGAAACTGGTTCGGACTTGATATTGTTATCATCTCACTCTGTCGTCCCCAGTTCTGTTTATTGAATGGGATGGGAAGTATATGGAAGTTGCCCGTGCTATAGGAGCAATTCCAATAGTGCTGGAGTTTGTAGAAAGGTTGCTTGATCTGGAAACTAAAATGTTTCTTTGCATGTTTTCACTGCTTTGCCTGTGCAAGTCCTTTATCTCTGTACTGAAATCAAATACTGCAAGGTTGACTGCGCAGCATGGAGAGTGATCCCGATCTTCGTTTTGCCCTTGTCTGTAGTTATAAACATCTCAGTCTCCCACATTCAGGTTGAGTTGTCAAGAAGGGTTTTCAGGACACTGGGATTTGTATCTGACAGAGTAAATTAGTTAAGATGGAAGGCCATGTAGGAAACATACGATGCATCCCGTCACAAAAGCTGCAGCTTTCACAGCAAATTCTGATTCCTGAGTTAGTTTACTTGGCTATATTAGTGTCTGCTACCTCAACTGCAGGGGTCCTTGAAATCTGCATGAAGTGGCTGTTCAACTTCCTTAGGTTGAAGCCCACTCCATTGAGATGGGACTACCTAAAAGGATCTTAAATTGAGGTTAGTTTACCTTTAAAGAAAAAAAAAAAACAACTTTGCAGCTTGTCATCTCCATCAGCTGCTTTGAGCTGCCAGTGTTCAGGGACAGGGGGAGGAGGAAGGAAACTCCTGAGAAAGCAGGAGCTGAAGCAGCAGAGAACAGGAAACGTTTTAATCCATCCCAAGGTAAGGTAAGGTTTCTTGCTCGTTAACAGAAGCCTTGTGGGAGTGCAGGGAGGTTATCCTCACCTTGGGACAGTTGCTGGGTCTGTCCTGCAGATGATGAGCACTGGTTTCAGCAGGACTGTTCAGGAGCCTTGTGCTTTTCTACCTTCATTTTCTCATTCAAGGGCTTGGCTGGCAGGGTGATTTTTGTAACCGACCTCTCACTGTGGTTGCTTATTCTTTGCAGGACTCTCTAGCTGAGGTTGAAGAGAAGTACAAGAAGGCTATGGTGTCAAACGCTCAACTGGACAATGAGAAAACAAATTTCATGTACCAAGTAGATACCCTGAAGGATGCGCTCTTAGAGTTAGAGGAGCAACTCGCAGAATCCAGGAGGCAATATGAAGAAAAAAGTAAAGTATGTATACAGCAGTGGCACATCATTTAGCAGTGTAAGGCTTCAGACATCTCAGAGGGGATCACACCAAATTACTGCTCGGGGTTTTAAATGAGTAATTCTTTTTGGTTGATGTTTAAGTCAGCATGTTGTGTAGCAGCATGTTACGTGCTTGCGATCGTACCAGTAGAATTCTTCCTTCCATTCCTGTTTTAGAAAGCAATTTCCAAAGGGAAGAAATGTTTCGTATGGGAAAGATACGCTGTAGTACTGCTGCAGTATCAGATGTCCCTTTGTGTTCTATCTTTGAAGTAAATTAAGGCTTTCTTCATGAGTATTTCAATGCACAAAACTCTCTTACAAAGACAGTTGTGCAGCTTATAGAGTTAAAGCAGCGATGTGGTTGGGTGTTGAATTGTTTTGCATGAATTCAGCATCTGAAAGATAAAGTTGGTGTCAAATAATAAACCTGCAGCTTGTGGTGGCTTGCCAGAACCGTCCTTTCAGCTTGGGGGCATTTTGCTATAGTGTACTGCAAAGCATGCAGTTCCTGGAAGATGTGGTGGTTGGTTTTGGTTGGTTCACTGGTGGGTTTTTGTTCTTTGTTTTGTTTTGGGTTTAGTTTGTTGGTTTGGTTTTCAAGTCCTTAGCGTCTAGTGAATTTTTTGCACTGTTCTTACGTGGGAAGAGCGGGTTAAATTCCCATCCATCCATCTGTGAAGTCAGTAGGACTTGAGTGTAAAAGCAATTCCCTGGCAGCTTGCTGCTCAAATGATGAAGCTGACTAAACGATGTCTGGCACTGCTTTGTTTGTTGCAATAATAGTTAGAAAAGGACAAATAATAATAAAACTGTTCTCTTGTGGGATTGTGATTAGAAGCATAGTCAAGAATTGCATGGCAGTAAGCATTTTCTTGGTCGTTGGGCTCATTTCCTTCTGTTTTTCATGGGATGCTATTTATGATCGATTACACCTCATGAATTTTTCATCATTCATAGGAATTTGAGAGAGAGAAGCATGCTCATAGCATATTGCAGTTTCAGTTTAAGGAAATCAAAGAGGCTTTGAAGCAAAGAGAAGAAATGCTTGCAGTAAGTAACTTCCTTTCTTTAATGGTTTATTGGATTGGGATGTGCCCAGTTAGCAGCAGGTGTGTAGAAAGTAAGGGATTTTATTCCCTTCTTCAGTTTCTCACCTGAAGAAATACTGGTGTTCCAGGCCAAGCAGGTTCACAGCCAGCTTCCTAAGTGTTACCTGAAGTTGCACTGTCCACGGTGTGAAATAAGCTGTTCTCTCAACAGCCTCTTGTGGAGGTGCAGAGGTGGGATATCTAACTTGCATACACCATCTTGTGAATAGAGGGATTGCCTTAGGAAGTGTAGATGTAGTGTGAGAAGTTATCCAACTGTGCATGTGGATACCCTTGTACTTCACCTGACTTTTGTTTGTTCTCTGGCATCGCTGCAATCTTGACTGGCTTTGTTAACCTGTTACCTACTTTCTGTCTTCTCGTTTTGCTCCCATCCCTCAGGAAATCCAACAGCTGCAACAGAAACAGCAGAGCTATGTCAGGGAAATTTCTGATCTTCAGGAGACAATAGAGTGGAAAGACAAAAAAATAGGGGTAGGACTGTCAACTCCAGAAGTGTGCTCAAAGTGGCATTGTCATTCTTCAGCTGATCCTGCTTCTGCAAAACCTCATGAATAATATGCTCCCGAGTGCCCTTGCTTGGTGTGGCTGGCTTAGTGTGTTACCAGTGAACTAGCAAGTAGCAAACGTTGTTCAGCACCATAAAATCCAAGAAAAACTTAGCAGCTGTTCTGAATTTGAAACCTAAGCTAATTTGTTTGCTGTGGTGCTTCATTTGTGTATGGTGTGTTGAGAAAGGAAGCGCTATTTATAATGCAGTTCTGTCAGCACTGGGGTTTTTTTGCTTATTTGGTTTTGATCTGCAGACTGAGCAGGAACTGGAGGGCGATCAAGAAGTAGTAGAGCTCTTCGTGGCCTGTGGGGATGGCAGTCCCGAGCTCTCCCTTGCTTCTCATGCCTCCCACTGCCCCTTATCGAAGCCAAAAGCGCTCTAAAAGAGAAGCATTGCTTTCTTTGCTAACGAGGAGTACTGGAAGACTTTCTGCATGTAGAAGGGGGATGTCCAATTCTTCTTGCAGTCTGAAACCCAAGTGTCTGATATTTGTTATTGTCCTGTTTGTGCATTTATTTAAGAAATATCAAGGGGGGTTCCATGCTAAATTACACCTTTATGACACAGTACTTCCCGAAGTCTGAAGATTGCAGTTTTCTAGTGAATTGAAATGTGGCGCAGCCACTGTGGTAGCCTGTGCAATCAAGAGCCCGTTTATAGACTATTAAGATGTCAGGCCTGCTTTCATCCTCTGATCTGAGTACATGAGAATAGCTTATTGACTTCAATGTACACGTTGAAGTAATGTGAATGAACTCTTCTAGCAGATGAGAAGTGGATCCTCGTTGGAAGGATTCTTACTGAAGGCTTGGGCTCCAGGTGTCTTTAACAGGAGCTCTGGGGCTGACGGATTACCAAATAAGCTGTGCATTTCTTGGATTTGAAGCTTGTCTGTGTGTCTGAGAACGTGGTCCTTTAATCTCTGAACTGTACCCTTTTCACGTGTCACTTCCATGAGTCTCTGAATATCTTAAATCTGCTCATTCTGGTTTACACTTGCTTTTCATGATCTTTACTTTTCTCCTTTCCTCTCTTCACATCTCCTCGCTCTCTGTCTGTGTTACCAACTCAGGCGTTAGAGAGGCAGAAAGATTTCTTTGATTCCATAAGGAGTGAGCGGGATGACCTTAGAGATGAAGTGCTTGTGCTGAAGGAGCAACTGAAGGTATGCAAGAGGAGTAAGAGCAGCTTACTGCCTGCTGACTGCTAACCTTTCCCTCCTATGCACTTCTGCAGGAAACTGGAATCTAGCTTAGCAAGAACTCTCGTCACATTGCCTATGAGCTGCCAGTTCTGATAAAGTCCTTCCCCCTAATATTGATTGTGAGCTCTTAGACCGTAATGTTCAGCATTGAGCTGTTCCTTTTGTAGGAGACTCACATCTGAGGAACGCTTTAAACAGCAGAATTCTGTTTAAAAACTGAAGTGGGTGTCACGTGCTTTCCGTAACGCTGGCTGCACGGGGAACCGTAACGTTCTGTGCTGTTTTCTGACTTGCAGCCATTTGTAATGGAGCGATTGAAGCAATTGTTTGTTCAGAAGGTCAAGGGTGAGAATGTTGGAATGATCCCACCTTTACTGGGCTGCAGGCTTTAAAGCTTTGCTTTTGCTTCTCTGTAGAAACACGGAATAATCCCAGACTCTGACATAGCCACCAATGGGGAGGCATCAGACGCTCTTGACAGCGAAGGGCACTTGGATTCTTCCAAAGCTGTTCAAGGCACGACGCAGGCGTTAAAGACAGCGGGGGATGGGATGCTAGGTAAGTGCTGCCTATCCTTTCGCATCTTTCTCTCTGTCTGTCCACTCGTTCGTCTCTGCTTGGAGTTTGGGCTTTTGTTAGAGGGGCGATGAACACGTCACGCAGCATGCCACCTGTTGAATCACTTGTGCTTCACGTCGCGTTACGCATTTTCCCGCTTGATATTATCATCACTTCCCTGCAGAAGCAGCCTTCATTCCCCCTTCAAGGTGACAGAGGACGAGCATACAAACGTTGCGTGCTATAGATAAGTAGCAGTCGTTCAGCTTCCTATTTAAACTCTGAATTTTGAAGTTGTCCCGAAGTAACACCTCTCAAAAGGCTGAAAATCCAAGCACTTTAGTGTCATACCAAAAGCTTGCACGTTGGTTCCCTTTCATGCCTGAGAACCATCAGCATTTGCTGAACACAAGTGCTGGTCACTGTTAGAACACTCCAGTGCATGAATTCTTGATCTTGGTGTCTCGTGCTGCCGAGCAGTTTGTAATACCACTTCAGCATTGCGACCTCTTCTAATGGGATTAGATTTGAGGCCATTAAAGGTGAGCTCTGAGATGGATGCTGTCCATCATCACCAGGAAGGAGAAATCTGGTTGGCAAAAAGCTGCTCCTTATCCAGTCATGGTCAGGGTCTGCTCAGGGAAGCGTTATGATAGTGAAAGGACAGGGAATTAATTTTTGTTGTTACTGCTCTCAGTCAGCATCGCAGTAAATAGCAGCTAGCAGCCAGCTGCTTGCAAGTGCAAATTTATCTTGCTTTTGGCTGCTTTCTCCTCACTCTGTTTTGGTATGGAACCAATATGGAGCACCAAAAACAAGGTAAGGGTATATATTTGAATGTAATACGTTTTCTGTCTTTCCTTATTCTGTTCATTTGGAAACAGGTACAACATAGACTCGAAAGCTAACTGCTGAAGCCACAGTGTTGTTTTAGTACCTGTTGCTTCTAAGTAAAGTTGGGAGGAACAACCACCAACCTACAGAGGTCCCCATCCCTTTGAGTGGATGGAGTGGCACTAAGTATCTGTGTTGGTAACGTTGAACAGCTGAAACGTTTGCTTGCCAATCAGATTTTATGTATCCGTAAGCACTGATGATGCCTGTGGTGAAATGCTACCGAGTTATTCTTGCTTACTTCCTTCTGCGGGTGTCAGACGCACTCCTGCATGCATGGAGAGGTGTTAGGCTTCAAGTGGTAGAGTACACTGCTGATACAATGGGATCTTTACAGTTAGAGTTACATCTGCAAGAATTACTGTTACGTTGCACCGCTTGAAACAAAGTTGTTTTCGCCTACAGAAGCTGTAATTCACACAGCCCTGAGATGTTCTCCTTTACAAAAACACCGGCCAGCACTGGAGGCTTTCTTTGCTTTGAGAGGGTGGTGGTGGACCCCACACCCTTACTAATTCAATTGCTGCTTGGCCTCATGTAACTGGCAAAAGCTGATCTTCCATTAACCTGTCCTCTGATTCGTTCTCTTTCGGGTTTTAAGTGGGGAGGTAAGAGCTGCGGGGCGGTCCCTTCAACTTTCTCAATGGTCTTTTAGGCAGAGCCAAGGAAGTGGACATGAAAAATGAGATTTTGGAGGATGTGGGGAAAGGAGAAATGTTGCAGAATTCTGAGCGTGAGGAACACAAAGAGGAGTCTGAGGAACAGGAAGCACAGACTTTGCGTGCTGATGAAAATACAGAGGCAGAAAAAATGATGGAAGAAACTGATGCTGTGTCAACAGTGACGTTCCCAGGTAGTAGGTTTGCAGAACACACTCAAAGCCTTACACGGCCCACGGCAGGGAATGCTTCCTCAAACGATGAGAGCGATGCAGGTGGTTTGAGAGAGGAGGCAGAGTCAGCAGGCACAGCAGCCCAGCAGCCTGCCAGCAGGGAGGCTGAGCGCAGGGACTTGGCCCCAGGGACAACAGAGAAGTCAGAAGCGGGCTCACTGCAAGGTGGGGATTTTGACAGCCCTCAGGAAACACGCACCGACTTAGGGACAGAGCGTGAACTGCAAGCAGCTGCTCCTGAACAGGAAGGAGAGGATGAGGAACCTAGCCATGCTCTGAGTGCAAACGGGGCGGGGGAAGCAGCAGGCAGTGCAAGTGGCAGCTGTGAGATGGGCTCTGGCCAGTCAGGGCTACCACAGCCTGAGCTAGCAGGCTCACTCGGTGAAGAGGTGAACGGGGAGGGCCACACCAAAATGCTCCAGGGCTCGGAAGGTAGTGCTGCTAGTGAAGTTCCAGAGGTCTTGGAGAAAGGCTTCGTTGAAAGCAGAGACTGCGCTGATGGAACTGGAGGTGATAGAGCTGAAGAACAAAATGAGGTTGGGAGTACAGATCAGGGTCTGGAAATGGAAAGAGATTCTGTGGGCTCAGAAGGGGAGGAGTGGTATGAAAGTGGTGCCCCATCAGATACAAAGGAAGAGGGAGGAGGTGAGGAAGATCTGCAGGAGGAGGTATTGACTGGAAACTCAGAGGCATGTTCAGATGCTGCAGAAAAGCAGGAGAAATCGTCTGGGGAGTGTGTGGGCTCTGTTAGCAGGGGAGGAGGGAGTGCTCTGCAACAGACAGAGCTGGACGTGGACACTGTGAAAGCAACGGCGTCTCAGGAAACCAGTTTAGACACAGATTTTTCGGATGATGAAACCGAGGAAACAGAAATGCAAACAGGATTTGCATCTGGGGAAGGAAAGGAAAACAGTACAGGACACTTAGAACAGAATAGGGCAGGAGAGTTAGAACCAAAGACAGAGCTTCAGGCACTTCAGTGCAGTGAAGAAACAACAGGTGATGCAGTGGAAGAGAAAAGTATCTCTGCAGGAGGTGAAGCACAGAGTATAGTTAAGCAAGAGGAAGGTGAGTCTAAAGAGGAGTCCGTTGTATATCACAGTGCTGCTAGTGAAAACCAAGGAGATAAAGAAGCATTTAAAGAAACGCAGTTAGAGCCTGCAGACCGGCAGGGAGATGGATTTACTTGTGAGGAAGACAGAACTGGTTCTCTTGCACGGAAAGCTGAGCTGGATGAAAATGTTAGTGAGCAGCTTGGACCGGAGGGCCAAGCAGAGGAAGAACTGGAAGATGACGGTGATGCGTTTGATTTCGATGACGATTCAGAACAGATAGAGGAAGCGGATGAAAAAGGCGATGGGGAAGAAGTTGATGCACAGTGTGAAGAGGACGGCAGAGCAAACAGTGCGATCAGCAACAGTGCCCCAGCAGGAGGAGCTGGAGAGAGAACTGGAGAAACAGAAACCAGCAACACCTTGACTGAGGGTGACAGCTTACAGAGTGAGGAAGGAGATGGGTCTGAAGAAACAGGGTGCTTGCAGGAGGAAGCAGCATCGGTGAAATCTGACGGGAAGGCCGAGGTGCTGGAGGGGGAAAACAAAGCATCAGATTCTAATGAAGGGGAGGATGTTCTAGGACAGGATTTGGGAAGTGCTGGCAGTAGCAGGGCTGAAAGCAGAGAGGATTTGCGAGGTGGTAGGAAGGGTAAGGGTAAATCTAGAGACGACTGCACGATATCATAAGTTGTGAATGTCAGACCATACGAGGTACAAGCCGTTTGATCAGGCTCAGTACAGAAGCACGCACTTTGCACAATAAATCAGCCCTTAGGAATATAGGAATGCTCTTAAGGTGTTTATTTTTCCCTTGCAGGTAGGTCTCTTAATACACTGTTGGGCCGTGTATGTGGTGATAATGCAGATACGAAATTATTCACTGACGTACCTAGCAACAGAAAATCATCCATGGGTTTGGTTTTGCTGTGTGTCAGGTTAAATGTCTGTCACCAAACAAAGCAAGCTTCACAAAGGAACTGTGCAGGCTTTTGCAGTTAAGTACTTCCAGTGTTGATAACTGCTGCTGAGAAGCTCTTATATGAAATTCCTAGTTTCTAGCCTAGAGTAAAGATAGCTTATCCGAGTGTACTTGTATGTGCAATAGATCTGCAGTGAGTATGTTAACACTTTGCCATGAAGGAGGATCGGCAGCACTTAGATGTGTTGCTGGTGATTAAAGCCTAGGAGCCCTAGACGATGAAAGCTTAGACACTGTCATTCCACTTTTTGTATGTATGTCTCCTAAGTGGACTTACATTCCAAGACAAAGACAGATCACTGTGAACCTGCTGAGGTCTCAACAGTTTGGAGGAACAGCTGGAAGCTTTGAAGGAGATGCAGCATACAGGTTGCTGAAAGGAGCAAACACGTCCGTGTTTACTTATCCAGGCACTTTGCACCAGCGTAGGCCTCTTACACCATGTCTCACATGGGTTCTCAATACACACTGTAACGTGCTTAGGTTTGCTATCCAATACTGTACCTATGGATATATAAATCTATTTTTTTTCCAGAAAAGAATTGTTTAAAATTGCATTCCTGATTGCGTTATATATTTATATAAAATTATTATTTTTTGCAAAATATTACGATGAAAGAATGTTTTTCTTTGCTGAGTTCTTTCCTCCTCTTTTTCTGGAGAGAAGTTAACTGTGGATGTCTTAATCTCTGTGGATGTCAGACCCGAGGCTGTTGTTCCACATGCAAGCCCCTGTGCCTTTTTGAAATGCTGGGTTACTTTGTGTTGCTGGCATCAGCGACGTGCTTCCACTCATTGCTGTATTTCTCCTTGCATTTTTGTGGTGCTTGGGAGGAAGGCCACGTTTGGCATAATTAATCATTAGTGTGGGGCTGCATTCAGCGATGAACCCGCGAAGGGAATGCAAGGAGGAGCTGGGGGTTGTGGAAGGTGCTGTCTGTTGATGTTACAAAGTTGGCGGAGCTCAAATGGACTGCAGAATTACAAGGTGTATATCAAAATGTACTGAGCTGTACATAATGAAAATAAACGTATTTTCTACTTCAAATTGCCTGTTCGGAGCACTCTTTATAACCTCGTATAAATGTTTATTTAAATCTTATCCCACTTCCAAAACACTTTTTTCTACGGTTTTCTTTCCTAAACTCATTGCTTTGTACAGCATAGATACAGAGCTGTCCTCTTGGGGACAGGAGGCCTTTGAGGACATTTAATGTGGACATTTAACACTCCAACGTGTCTGTGAGACCCACAGCCCCACATCTGTGACTGTAATAACTCCTTTCATACGGCCTCTCTCCAACTTAGAACAGTTTCAGTATGGTTTCTGTAAGTATCAGTTGTTTTTCCGGAGGGTTTGTGTTAAATTCTGATCTAAAGAGTCATAGATCTTTAAAGCACCGCTTCTTACCATACAGTGTTGTTTAAATAAGTAAACTCAACTGTAATGTATGGCTTAGTGTTGAAAGAACTCATAGCTGTATTTAACCTTCAAATACACAGACTATGTTTAACTGAAAAGCATGCCAGGCTTTGCCTAAACTCGTGGATGGATCTATAAACACGTTTCCTCTATTTATCATGGGTTTGTTTCTGATACGAGTGCTGCTCGATCGTTGAAGGGAAATGGATGGAGACCTGTTTTCAGCCATCTTTGTCCGCTTCATCTGTTAGGGAAGTCCCTCTGCACAGCTAAGCCACTGAAAGAAATAACACCTCTAGTCTTAACTGACCTTGTGTGTACTCTCATTCCACAGTACCTCTCCAAATCTCTTTGAAACTAGAGCAGGAACGAGAACGTGGGGCCGGTGATGAAGGACAGCTCGTGTATCATAAACCCACCCCTGATTGTAGCTTCTTGGTACGGGTGTTGGCAGCTGGTCCTTGCTGTCTGGAACTGGACAGGTACCACGGAGAAGGAGGTGGTCTCGGTGCTCGTAGCTCTTCAGTGTTTGCTTTCAGGGAGGAAGGGAGGTCTCTCAGCTGTGAAATGTGTACTGCTAGAGAGAGGACGGTGTCTTGGCAGGAAAGACAGCAAAATGACAAACTTGATCTTTTTGTCCAAAGAAGCCTGAAATGAAACCAAGAAATAAGCCAGGAATCTTGTCTTGCTGCAATGAGCACTGGTCGCAGTATGTAAGAATTTTGATTTCTTCCGTCTCTGCTGAGCTGTGGCACCAATGCCTATCTGAGTATCTCTGATCTTCCTTTTACTCTTTGCCCTCCTTGCTTTCTTAGTTGGACTTCATTTTCCTTCCCTGTCGTCTTTCTGCAGGATTTCTCTCCAGCCTCCCTTCTTTTCCATGTAGATAGGTGAAGCTGTTTTATCACTTGGTATTGATGTGTTACAAATGGCTAAGAAAAGGGATAGGACTTGAGGTTCAGAATGAACAGAACTGGTAGGCCACGGACTACACATTGTCTGCATGAGCTTCATTTGAAAGCTTTAGCTTTCGCCGTGACTTGACTGAACACAGACTGTTTATTCCTTGTGTTAACAAGAAAACAAAAAGGTCGCCAAGAAGACTTGGGCCTGTTTAGGGTTTAACAACGAGTGAGGAGGGCAGTGCGTGCTATCTTCAAAACCTTTCCAAAATGCTTGTCTGCTGCCATGAGAACCCAACCTGGTAAAGGCCAACAGCCTTCTGTCTGTACCTTATGAACTGCTCTCCTTAAGTCTGTGATCGTGTATGACCTTTGGATGTTAACAACGAGCAGGCAGGACCGTAGGAGTGGAGTTGAGCACGCTCGCTGTCCTGGTGCTGCACTGCTGACTGCTTGCTGGCAAGGGAGGTAAACTAGGCCCTGCAGTGTGTCGAACCTGTGGCGTGAGACCTCTCTGAGCTCAGTATGTCCTCTTCCGAGAAGAATATCTGAAGACACGCTGTAAGGCTGTTAATCAACGAGGTAAAGTGGCTTTTATTATCACCAAAAAATGTGAGTTAACACTTGCTGCATAGGGTACCTGCTAAAATATCTTCATGTTTTGCGTCACTAGGAAAGAAGAAACGAGCGATTCGGTTTCTTGCATCTGTGTGCCGGTTGTCTCACTCTCTGTTGTGTTCTTCATTAAGCAATGCCACACACATCTGTTGGCTGACCTGTTGTACTTCACAGCTCGAGTGGAACACAGCCACGGGTCTACCTTGCCTTCTTAGCGCTGGACTGGGATGACTGACCGTGAAGGGTTCAAGGGGAAAGAATGCTTTACCGGGCAGTTGAGCTTGAAATTAGAAATGATTTCACGGGCAAATGTTTTATTTTTCATAGTACTGGAGATAATGCAATGTCACTGTCGTGCTGTTCATTTTCTCTTTTGAAGTGAGGATTTTCAGAGCTGAGAACGCGCATAGCTGCGATTTATCGGTGTTTATGGTGTTTTCACTGTGCTAAACTGTAAAGATTTGTGAGATTTTGTGTTGCAGTTGTGTTTGACCCTAGAGTTCTTGCATGCTAACCTAATGTAGAAGATTAGCCTGTTTGCATGCAGCTGGGTGCCGTGACAAGCATGCTCTTTGAGAATGACATAACCTCCCCTGGCTGCAGCCCCTTCCCAGTCCTGTTGCGGCCTCATTTCCTGTGGTACGTGCATCACTTCCTTCATTAGTTTCACTAACCTTAACGGGTCCCTCTTGTATCAGTCGCTCCGAAACGTGTGGCATTCAGTCAGCACTGAACTTTCAGTTTTCTCTTTCAGAAAGGCTGAAAAAGCTCATTGGGGAGCGAGAGTCCTTACTGGACCAGGTAAGCACACGGAAGCTGAAACACTGCGTGTTCACTTAATGAGGAGGAATTTGGTGCTCAGAGTGCTGCTGGCTGCCCCAAACCCCTCCTCCTGAAAAATAATACTTTGGGTTGGGTGAGGCCAAGTTGGGAATTCAAGTCATTACTGCTGGCTCCGTGCTGGAGCGGTTGTATTGAGCTGATGTGCTTCACCTGGGCTGGGAGCTGCTTTGGCAGGGGGTTGGACTTGATGATCTCCAGAGGTCCCTTCCAACCCCTGCAATTCTCTCTGATTCTGTGAAATGAGTATCTTGTTTTAGTGATTATCTTTTGTCCCTCAGGTTAAAAAATTAAAGGGGCAACTGGAAGAAAAGCAGAAGAATGGCAAGTTGCAGAACGTGCAGTCTGAAGATGAGGTTCTGGAAAATGGGACGGATATGCACGTGATTGACCTCCAAAGTGAGCTGCAGTTTCGTTCTTAGAGAGCTTTTGTGTCCTGAACGTAGGCAGGGGAACCCATACAGCGAACGTGTGCGCTGAAGTAAACTGAGCCTCGGGTTCTAAGGGAATTTCAGGCGGGGAGCCAGCCAGGCACCTCTTATAATAAGAATACGATGGGGAATGTCCTTTATGTTATGCTGAGGATGAGTTCCCTGTCACGCCTGGTTAACACTGCTTTGAGTGATCAGAAGGCGAGCAGGAACGCTGGGGTTAGCTGCTATCTGCTGGGCTCTGAGTGTGTTTACCTGCCAGCTCTGAGTACTGAAAGAAACCCGAAGCAGGGAGCTATGCTGTCACTGCCCCAGGTAGTTTCCTGGAACGTGGAAATGCTATGGAGCCTTATTCCAACAGCTCTTACAAGTGTGCAATTCTTGCAGGAGATGCCAACAGACAGATCAGCGACCTCAAATTTAAACTAGCCAAGTCTGAGCAAGAGATAACAGCACTGGAGCAGAATGTAAGTTCCCGTTTTGTTCTGATTGTTTGCTCTTGATGAGTACACAGAGTGTGTTTTACTGCATGAAAAGTGGAATTTCGATGAATGCGACTTCCCTTCAGATAAAAAGCAGGACTGTTGGAGCATCAGGGGCCCTGGCGTTGAGTCATGAGAGCTAGAATGCTTCTTTTCATCTCTAGGAGAAAGTCAATATATTATTCATGCCTACCAAATGAAAAACTCTTCAAGACAAACGAGTACTCAGAACTCCTCATACTTCCCTGTGTTTATCTGCCGGCTCCTGGCATTTGAGATAGTCAGAACTGTGGGCTCACGGTTACAGTATTCCTGCTGGCATAAATGGCTGTGTTTAGTAAACAGGCTGTAATTTCCGTTGCTGGAAGCACAGTCCATATGGATATGCATAAAAGCTTTGGAGGTCTTTGATATATTTTTCCTCAAAACATGCCTATGTATAAATCTGGCAACTCTCACTGCTTAACTGTCAGCACAAGAGGAAAAGCTTCAGAGTCATTTTTAATTCCAAGCCTTTGCTTTTTTCCTTAGGTGATACGATTGGAAGGACAGGTAGCCCGATACAAAACTGCTGCTGAAAACGCTGAGCGAGTGGAGGATGAACTGAAAGCAGAGAAGCGCAAACTGCAGAGAGAGGTAACTGTAAATGTAACTGCTGTGGGGAACTCAGGTGCTTCTTGTGCAGCCTTCAAACGCTCAGCTTTGCAGTGTTTGCTCATCAAGCTAAACAGTAGCTGGTGCCCTTGTCCATGCGGACTGCCTGTATTTCTCTCTTAGAGCGTACTTTTCAAGCTTCGTAATTTTGGCCTTGTTCCTTGTCGGTCTTCAAGCAGCTGCCTTAAGTACGTTTGTCAGCTTCTTTCATTCCCCTAGTATTGTTGGTAACTACAAGCTTTGCTTTGGCATCGGAATGGGGAAACGCTGTTAAAGTGATGTTGTTTTTATTTCCTGCTTCTTCAGCTTCGTTCGGCGTTGGATAAAACTGAAGAGCTCGAAGTCAGCAACGGCCATCTAGTGAAACGCCTGGAGAAGATGAAGGCCAACCGGAGCGCTTTACTGTCGCAGCAATAACCGCCACCTTTCAGTGGAGACAGCTGCCGGGCAGAAATCAGCACAGCCTTACAGATGCTTCTGTCTCTTGCTGTCTGGGATGCTTTGCCTTCTGACAACAGACAACTGCAGCATTTGCCAGGTGCCGCCCAGCCGCGGTTCTCCCTACGCAGACTCAAAACGACTGCACTACATCCATAGGAGTAGCTGATCCAAACGGCGTTGGAGGAGCACATCGTGGCGTTGCGCTCTCCACGTGGAAGGCACGGCGGCTGGTTCTTGCCATGGAAAATGGCACTCAAAAGAAAACACTTTGAACTGGACTGGAATTTTGTGTCTTGCTGAAAATTTAAAACAAAAAAAAAAGCACTGTAAGTTTGAGACTTTCTCATGACGGTATCTGTAATTTAGTGACTACGGTAGAGTTATTCATAGTAGGCTTTTCATTTACAAATCACTGTGGAACCACAAGCCATTACAGAGCGAAACTCCTTCAGTGGAAACCGTGGAAAGAAGATGGTCTTGGAAGCAAAAGTGACCTTAAATGACTTTGCCAATAAAACAAAGGTGTTTGGAGGGATTTTTGCACCAGTCGAATCGTAAGACTATTTTATTTCAGGGTAAATAGGCAATAGCTTCATTGGATTTCAGATCCTGTTTGTATTATTTAATCCCCGCTCTTGGAATTGAAGTAGAATGCTTCGCAAGGATGTAAAGCCGCGTCAATAAACCAGCAGCGTCAGGCCGTGTTTTGAGAAGTGCTGTGCTTTGCACTTACGTGACTTCAGTCCGTTCGTCAAAGCACGCGTCCGTTGCTTAAACAAAACATGTAATGGGTTGGTTGTTTTTTTTACCATCAGAAATGATCTACCGGCCCACGAGCTGCCAGGAAACGCCGCCGCTACAAAGTGCAAGTCTGATCCTTATAAAGTCACTGATAAGAAGCACTTTAGAAAATGTTACTGCGTATGGGTTTTGGTTTTAAGGAACGCAGAGCTAGCAGAACATTTCCTCCTGGAGTCATGGTGTAAAGGTTTTCCGCTTTTCATGAAAACTAGCATAAGTGGTTGAAATGTTGCAGGTGGTTTACTGCACGCAGCTAGCACAGTAGCTCTGGTTTACGGACAATACTTCTGAATGTACTACTCCGAGAACAGCAGTTAGCTGAAGATGACATCGGTCCTTTCCCCTTCAGCCCTACCCCAGAGTAACGCAGGTGAACGCTCCCTAAGGGACGCAGAGCAGCATCTGTTTCGCAGGACGACTCTGTTAAACCCAAATGCAAACCCAGAAGACCTTGTTTTCCTAACTTGGTTTTGGGCCTTCTGGGCCAGGTCTTTCCCTAGCCCCTTCCTCACAGATCTGGAGGTTAGAGGACAAACTGCTGCTATTCTGAACATCAGGGGATTGCTGGTATCTTAGAACACCTGCACAAGGTCAGTAAACCAAAACCAGGATCTGAATGTGTTTCTCTGACTTGGCTAGGTTATATTGGCTTCCCCTTTGTCTCTTCTGAGTGCCCTGAATGTCAGCCACCAAGTACTGCGGTGCATATTCCAGCAGGAGGAAGGCTTCGTGTGCCCCTGAGGACGTAAGTGTGCCCTTGCTGGTCAAATCCGTTAGAGCTTGGGAAATGAAGCCACGTTAAGTCATTGAAATTTACACTCCAGCTAGGGCTTTGGATTGGCTTTGGGTTTTTTTTCCCCTTTTCTTGAGAGGAACGTTCAGGCGCAGAGCCGCGTTTCTTGTGGAATACCTCACAATTGCTGTCAGTACCAATTTACAGCTTTCCGTGGTTGACTTGTGTAATTTCTGGTGTACAGAGCCTCTGGGGCCTAAAAAAATTAATTAAGGGTTTTTTGAATGCAAATAAACACGCTAAATGCAACACCATGCCAACAGGTGATTAAGTCATATTATTTATGGTAGAGGTGAAATCTCCCCTGGCAGTGTTGAAGAGAAACAAATCAGCGTTGGTCCAAAAGGCTGAAAACAATATTTTTCCCATCAAGGAGTGTTGTGGTTTTTTTTTTTTAAGTAGGTCGCATCTCCCACCCCATCCACGTTATGCCAGAAACCAGATGTGTTTCAACCTGGATATGCTCTTAGTAGGAATCGTTGTGTGTGATGGTGTTGAAGCCCCGTTTATTCCCCCCCTGGCATTCAGTACGACTTAGCTTTAGGATTAGGGCAGAGAAAGCCCCCTTGGGTTTGATGCAAGCGGGTTTGTGTGCTCCTGCGAGCAGTGCATGACCTGTGTAGGGCTTTGGGTGATGGAAACAGCACGCGGCCCTGTGGCAGGCTGCGAGCCTGGCTTCTCCCGCCATTTCTATTTCAAACTGAATTCATTCTCTCCCCTTTGGGTTCAATTTCAAATGTTTGTTGCAAATGGAATGTTTACCCGAAATGTTTATTGGTTGTTGGCTTTTTTTTTTTTTTAATATATATATATATAAGAATCTGTTAGGAGCGCGTGAACAAGGCAACTCGAAGCTGCCAATAAAAACGTCCCTCCTCAGCCGGCTGTAGTGGTCTGTGAGCTGCGACTGAGCGAGAACTGCGGCCATCTCAGGCAACATGGCGCCGGCAGCGCGCGGGCTGCGGTTCAGCCAATCGGACGCCGAGGCGCTCCTCCGCAGCCAATAGGCTGCCGGCTCGGCGGCCGTTGGGGGCGGGGCGGACTGCCGCCCTGTGGGGTTACCTCAGACGGGGTGCGCCGTTTGCGGGGCAGAAACGCGCAGCATGCAGCCGTGTCGGGGCTACTCGCACCTTAATCGCCCTGCTCCCGAGGGAGCCCGGCTTCAGCTTGGCCTTGCAGGCACGTGTGACGTGAGAGCGGGCTCGCAGGCGGCTGCAAGCGAGGAGGAAGCTGGCGGACGTGAAGACTCGCAGCTGGAGTACATCAGCGCGAGCGAAGAAGGCTTTGGGGATGGGGATAGCTGGAGCGAGCTCTGTGAGCAAAGGGAAGCAGCTCTGAAGTGCACCGATGCGCTCTGTGACGCTGCAGGTGGCAGAGCTGCAAAGGAGGAAGATGTTGGTGATGTGGAAGGTTGCCCTCGCGCTGCAGGTGTGGAGCTCGCACAACTGTTCCAGCACTGCCTGCTTGGCAGCAGCGTGGCTTGCAGCAGGCAAGCACCTCTCAGTGATGTCGCTGGAAGTACGCTCATAACGCATGCAAACAGGAGCAGAGAGGGGGGGTATCCACAACTGCACCACTCCGAGGTGAAAGGTGATGGCACGCAGACAGCGGCTGCAAGCCGAGTGCCCAGACAGAACAGTGGGTGTGTGCACGGCGACTTGCTGGAGCAGGAAAGCCTTTCACTGCCACAGACACAAAGGGCCCTAGCAACAGCCACACAGCTCTGCAAAAGCACAGGGGACTCTGAGTTTTACAGCGGTGAAGATCCCCTCCTGTGCGTGTGTGGTGCTGCAAAGGTGGCTGGCAGCCAGCGTCCAGCCCCTGCTGCTCTCACTAGCAAGGATCTCCGCTGTGGGGAGCAGGCTGCAGGGAATTCTTACAGTGCAGATGCCACCACCTCTCTCCACATGGAGCGCTGTGAAAGCTCGGTGGATGTGAGCAGTAAATCTCAAGTTAACCAGGCTGTCGATGCAAGTTCTGATTTTCGAGTTTGCTTTACCACCAGCAGAAGTACCACTACTCGAGTCCCTCTCTTATCCAGGGCAGTGAACACAGAGATAACAATGATAAACAAATTCAGACACGTGAATGAGGAAACTTTTGCCCGTGTTGCTCGCAGACTATTATTTGAAGATGATCCTGCATTGGAAATGGGGTCACAGCTTGCTGACAGGCACCAGGATGGCAGTGCTGCAGCAGCTGAAAGGCGTTCACTAGTCAAGGTAAATTCCAAAATGATAGCGATGCACAGAGCTTTGTTAACGTCGCTCTGAGCTTGTTCACTTCTTTGTCACCATCTTTATTTAGGAACAGAGAGAGTGTAGCGGCGATGTGAAGATCAGCACTGACAGGTGGGTTGTGGATTGTTCTCCGTTTGGAGTTCTGGATGCCAGGTGAGAGTTTTGTGTTCGAGACTGGAAGGCCCTGTTCATTGCAAGGGGGGTCGGACTGGGGGGGAGAGCTTTAAAGGTCCCTTCGAACTCTTCACGTTGCAAACAGGAGGAACTGACTGCGTTATCTGTTTCCTTAAATCATCTCAGGTAGCTTCTGTAAAGCTGCTCATTAAAAAACAGCATAGCAAACCTGTGATATTGACTCAGATGCTTCACGGTTTTATTTATTTGTGATTTTAAAGGCCAGCGCGCCTCGATGAAGAAGCGGTGAGGAATGCTGCATCAAGCCACTGTCAGAATCTACTGCAGAGAGCTATCGAAGCCGAGTTGCAGGTTCTAAATGCTCACTATCAGATGTGCTATCAGCGCTGCTTGAAGATCTACAGGCTGGCTTGGGAGGAAAACGCGTGCTGTAGCGGGCATGTATTTTCACATCCTTTTGAATGGCACAGATAACTTAACATTAATGGCTGAATACTTGCCCCGCAGCGATTCCTCCTCCAGGTGCTTTACCTGGTGCTGGTGGGGGAAGGCTCAGCACCTCGCTGCCTGCTCCGTAGCTTAGGAAAGAGTTAGTGCAAGCACGTAGCAGTGCTGGCAGAGTGCGTGGTAGGAGTGTTCCTGCTGGGCTTGGAGGACCTGATGCCTTTGCTGTGTTTTTGAAGCAGTAAGGTAAGTCGATCCTTTTTCTTTTTCATTAATCAGACACCATGGAAATACTTCTGCTAATTCCGAAGTGGGTTCCTCTGTCCTGTCGGCTCTGGAAGAGCTAAAAAAGAATTACAGCAGTATGAGATCGAAAATACAGACGGGCACTCCCCTGAATGCGCTGCCACCGCTGTCAGTTGAGATAAAGTCATTGCCAACTGCTGCTTCTTACATCCCATGCAAGGTACTTGGTTTTCAATTTGTTGTTTCTTTATTTTTAATCGTTTCTCTTCTAAAAAATCAGGTCCTGTTTTCTCTTTTGACAGCTGCTCAGAGAGGAACTTTGCTCAGGGTAAGTAGTTCTTGTGTGTGGTTTTAAAGCTCAAAGTAAACGAGCGCAGAGCTTCAGAGACGTCCAGCTTCGGGTTTCCTTCTCTGGGGATGCATCTTGTTGCTCCATGCAGCACAGCACTGTGGGTGCAGTGGTTTCTTTTTCCATAAAGCTCTATTTGTAGCGTTCTCAGATGGGAACTGTGCAGTGATAATTCCATTTGAAGGTGATGGAGCCGTATTTCGTATTAAGTTCTTGGATCTTTTGCAGTTCTCTTTCGGACGTGATTAAAGCAGGTTTTGAGGCCTCCAAACTGCAAGAGATGAGAAATCCCAGCGACGTGGTAGGTGGGGATTTGTTGTCACTGGGTTTTGGAGACATCTGAGCTGTGGAGCAAGAGCTGCTTACAAAATTACATGGGGGTTCTTGGCGATGCTCAGCAGGTTTGCTTTTTAAAATTGACCTGTTTAATTGATCAACACTCTGAAGCAAAAATGATCATAATAACGCATTATCAAGTGCAAGCTGTGTGATATAACCAGGATGTGCTTGTAGGGGAGTGCACAGACCATGTGTTTCACTGATGACCAGCAGCCCGCGGCCTCTGCTTCCTCCGAGGTGTCCCAAGGGCAGCCACAGGAGCAGGGCGTGCAGCACGGTGAGCTCACTGCTTCTGCTGCTCTGCTCCTTGCTTGGGGGGGGGAGGGAATGGCGTAAAACACATTGCATTGCAGGGGACAGTAGAATATCCCCATGTATTACAGTAAAACGTAATGCTACGTGAATCAGATGGGGAATCTGGCACGTGTCACCTCTTTGCCACATAGCAGCAAATAATGTGCGTAGCAGTTCACTCATCTGAGCTTTGACACGCTGCAATTTATTTGTGCTGCCAAGGACGCGTGAGAGACAGAGAATGGAGTGAATATTGGTTTGATGCTGAAGAGGACTGCACGGATTTTTTGCTTCTATCTGCGGAAGCGGGGAGGCACCGAGAGGAACAGGGCGTGGTTGGTGTAAGAGGTGAGGTCGCGTGGTTTAAGGTGTTGCACCTCATACTGGCACTGATACTGTGCACTCTGTTGATTCCTTATGTTTGTTGGCAGAGGCAAAGGTGGCAGAGGGTGCTCGTGGCTGCTCATTCGTTTGCGTTGGCGGCTTGAGTTCTGCGGTGTCAGAGGTACGCCTGCTTCCACTGCCACAGCCCGTGGGGACCTTCACACCGCAGGCAAAACACGCTTTGTGTTTTTGTAGGGTGATCTGAGGTCGCACTTCCAGAAGTACCAGATCTCTGTCCTCCAGCTCTGCGTGGATTCCGATAACCGCAGGTGAGTTAAAGTTGCATTTCTTTGGGCGCTTTCTCCACCAAAAGCGAACGAGCCACGGACTGCAGGGTGTTGCTCATTAATCTCTTGTTTCAGTTAGACGTAGAGAACAGATTAGTTGGCGAGAACCTCTAATTCCAGATAGCTTCTTGCCTTCTGACAAGCTAAGCAGCTTGCACTTTTGAGACGTGGTTGGTGTTCAGAAGCTGATGCATGGCGTGTTCGTATTGATAGTATAGTGATACCAGCATGCCAGCATTGTGTAGTAAACCGAAGACACACTTAACTTCATTTCCACCTTAGGTGTGCATTTCTTGGCTTTAAAGACACCGCCGCAGCGAAGTTAGCAGTAGAGGAAATGAACAAGAGAGAAATTAAAGGAGAAGCATGCAGTGTGGAACTTGTTGGTAATCCATCAGCGCACGCACCCTGGGCTTCCCGAATACTTGGAGAGAAGCTGTGGCATGAAGCTCTCCGTGTCCACGACAGCGCGAGCAGCAGTCAGAATGAAACGCTCCCATCTGCCTCTGGTTCTGAGCAGGTACCTGGCACCTCCTTTGCTCCTGAGGTGTCTCCCAACGCATCAGACTCGAGCAGTTTTGCCAAATTAATGAAGAAACTTGCAGCCATCCATCCAGAAGCTACTAGGTGAGAGTGCTTGGATTCCAGTTCTGCCCTGACACGATAGCCACGCTGACTTGAGCGCTCGATAGTGGCACAAGAGGGGATGTGAACGCTTATTTCTGTTGCTCCTACAGAGACAAAATAGCGAGTGCTCTGCTGGAGGTGAAGAAGAGCAACCATGGCGTCCTGAGGGGGCTGTCCATCAACTCCATTATTGAAAAGGCCTCAGTAATCCTAAGGAAACCGACGCCTGCATGTGAAGGCAGCGTCAAGAAGTGAGTATTCCAGCCTGCTTACAAAAAAATAAGCGAGTGCGTCACCGAAATGAGCATTTGTGAAGGTGAGCTGTTGTCACAGAACACGTGCGAGCAGACGGGCTGCAGTACTGCAGCTTCAGGGGCAGTGACAGACACACATCTGAGTGCAGTACATAGTAGATGTTGTGGGCAAAGCTGACATCTGACGGCCAGTTCCTGCATAGCACTGCACAGAGGAACTCGGTCACGGGCTCGCTTCTGCTTTAAACCTGAAGATATTTTTTCTGTTGTGTGATATTCATTTGCAGTGTGGGTATGGAGCATGTTGCTTTTATTGCACCTTAACAGGCAAAGCTTAATCCGTGTTTACATTTTTTCTCTCTGCATAGATGATTTTATGAAGAAGTGCACGTGGAAGGCTTTTGCAGCCCTGCTTGCTCCGGTTGCTGTGTATTTCCTGTTTTGTTGTATGGTCTGTAGTTCTGTTTGGTTCAACCTGAGTGTGTTTGGGTGGTGGTTCTCTCTACAGTAATTGTTCCCAGTTTTGTTGTTCTCTGTCGTTGAGCTGTGAGGTTGAAGGGTCCCCTGTCAGCACAGTGAGGACTTTCTGTGCTGAAGCACACAGCCATGGCTCGCAGTGCTGCTCAGTGTTCAGCACAGCGCTAGCTGTGATGTTAACAGCCAGCATGCTGACATGCTCACCAGGTAATGATACTGTGCAGAAATGTCAAGTGGCCTTTTTTCCTGCGTGGCAGGAGAGGCTTGGAGAACGCATGGTGCTGGCGGTGGCAGTGGTTACGTAAGGCCTTTGAGCCTTCTTTTTGGGCCCTATGCACCACACAGGGGAAAGGCTTTCCCACCCCGAGGTCTGTTTTGTGTTGGTAGGGAAGGCTTTTGTTTGCGTGTGGAGCTGCTCGCAGCGTTTTAAATCCCCTTCTGGCAATGGAAGGAAGGCAGCTTAGGCGTGTGTCTGCTGGGGAGCCGAGGGCAACTAGCGCTTCCTTTGCCCCTTGGTTGTACTTCACCCTTATCTCCTGGCGCTGAAAGCGTGAATAAAGTTCGAGATGCCTTCCTCACGGAGCTGTGCCGCTGTTTTGCTTTCTCCCAGTCTCGCCCCTTCTCAACAGGACCGCGGCGGCGAGCTTCCCGAGCCGGGCGTCCCCCCCCCCGCCTGCTCCCAGCCACGCCGCGCTCCCCGCTCCCGCAGCGAGGAGGGCATCGCCGCCTTACAGAGGGAGGCGCGCTGCGATGGGGAAGCGGAGCGCTCCGGAGGAGCCGCTGGGCTGCAGGTGGAGCTGTGCGAGCTCGCTTCGTTTGTCTTAACGCGAATCCAGCGCGAAGGACGGGCAGCTCCCGGCGAGGCGGGCCCCTCGCTGCTGGCCATGGCCCTGCTGCCGCGCCGCTTCCTCTGCTTCGTGCTGGGTAAGTGCCGCGGGCATCCAGGGGGCAGCGGGGGCTCTGGGAGGGGCTCCCGAGGACGCAGCCAGTGCTTGTGAGCTAGGGATGGATGTGCGGATGGGAGGCTCGGGAACTCCCGCGTTAGCCGGCTGCTTTCACAGGGCGCAAGGTGTCCTCGGGGTCGGTAGGTGCAACAGGTAGGGGACTGCTTTGTAAGCTGAGCGCGCCCAGTAGAAATGTTAGAGGATTGTGCTCCGGTACTTTGCGCGAGACGTGTTTTAAGATCGCTTAGAAAAGAAGCTGCACAGTGCCGCTATGAAGCTGAGGTGCTCTCGGAGGAGACGCAGATTTGTTTCTGCCCCGTTTGCCCTCCGGTGCAGGTTTTCTCCCGGTACCCCCCCCGAATAACTCACGGGGCCGTGCTGCGTAATGGCAGTTAGCTGCGTGCTGCTCCGTAGCTGCAGCTTGCTCAGGGGGAACGGGCATGGGAGCGTGTGGCCGGTCCCGCTGCTGTGGGATTTCTGCCTGCACTGCTCCTGGGACGTGACCCCACGGGTTGCTTGGGGCAGGGTCCCTCACGGTGGGCTCCCCTTCCGTGGGTGAGATCTCCCCCCACCTTATTCCCGTGGTCGTTCCTGTCTGTGCAGAGCCCTAAACCCCGAGTAATACCCAATCTCTGTTGTTCTGTACGTGGTCAAATGCTCAGGGGGAGGGAAGTCGTGGCCAGGAGGCCTTCTTGGGTCACTCTGCTCATTCTGTTGCTGCACCTTCCACCACGTGGTTTGGGCTCGGTGGCTTTGGCGGTACTGAGCTGCTCTTTCCCAGTTGCTGGGCTCGCAGCGGGGCGCCTGCCTCCGTGTAAGCCACTTCAGCTGTGATGGATGGCAGCTAATCGTGGCCCTGAGCTGGGGATGCGTTCCCTTCCCCGTGTCCTCCTTCTGCAGATCTTTGCTTTTCAAAGACAGATGTGGCTGCGCTGGGGGCGACCGCTGAGGCGGTGGAGTGGTGAATGCTGAGGTTGCTGATGCTTCTGATAAAGCAGGCATGGGTTTTCTTTTTAAAAGAGGAAAGGGAAAAGAAGCCATGCTAACAGCTTGCTGAGGCAAACGCACGGAGCTCAGCTCACTGAGTGCAGGGGCTTTGCTGAGCCCTGCCTGCCGTGCCAGCACAGCTTCTCGTGGTGCTGAGCTGCGGTCTGAAGGCTCAGCGCAATGCAGAAGTGCTGAGGGAGGCCGGCTGCCTCTCGGTGTTACGAAAGGCACAGAGACCTGGATGGGGTCCAGAATAAAAGTGGGGGAGCCCGCTTCAGGGCTGAGGCTGCGGCTGGACAAAGCGGGATCAAGGGCTCGGGGAGGCAGCTGTCAGGCTGAAGGGGCCCAGATAAACCTCCTTGTTTCTGTTAAACCTAAGCGAGCTGGCAGGGTTACTGCAGCATTTGGCTGCGTTAGGTCCTGGGACAGAGGCACTCGAGGCTTCCCATACGTGTTGGCCTCTGTGTGCAGAAAGGTGATGGCGAGCCTGAGCTCAAACCTGCTCCGTGCTCCTCTGTGTCCTCTTAGGGAAGGCATGCTGGGAAGCTGTCCACGCTCTTGTGTGGGTGAGCAGAAGAGATGCGTGCTATTCAGCTGGAAGGGAAAAAACCTGCATCAGGAAACCCTTAGCTGGGACGTGCGTGTTGAGAGTAGTTAGGCAAGCTGGAATTCTTTGCAGCCTGGGATGAATGCTGGAAGACACCGGAGCTATTTGTTTTGCTTTGCTCTGAAGGATTTGGCTCCTGCATCTCCAGCATCCTCTTCTATGGTAGGAATAACCCCAAAGCCCTGCTCCTCTTCCTCGCAACCCCATGGTCTCTTGGAATACTGGGTGCTTCCCTCCAGTCCTTGAAGCAGGGCGGATAAGTTTGAAAAAGCCCACGCTCTTCATTCCGGGTGTAATTGCAGCTAAGTGCTCATGCCAGGTTTTGGTGCGTTGTCAGCCAGCAGTCGGTGCGCAGCGTGCCTGGCTTCTGAGCCACCCTGCTGTCCCTCCCCTTTTCAGCTGCTCTTCATTTTGTGTGCTAAATCGCCGTGGTGCTTTCCTCCTGGAAGTGGCTGCGGTGGCCGTTCTGCAGGAGCAGATGTCAGGAAACGCTCGGGCTTGTCTAATAAGAGTGGTTGTGCTGCTGCAAGTGGATGACCTGCCTCCAGCCTCATCTGCTCTAACTGGCCGAGCTCGGTGACATTCTGCTTCTCCTCCCGTTGTATCACTCTTTGAGTTTTGTGCAGCTTCTCTTCCCCAGTTCCTCTCTCTGTTTTGCGTGCCTGGCTCCGCTTCCTGCTTTGCTCCCGGTTCCCCTTGGCCCCTCTCCTGGCTGCTTTTCAGCCCGCTCTCCTCCAAGCCCTGCTTTCTCCCCGTGCTCAGCATCGCTCCCATGGACGGCTCTGGCCGTGGCAGCCCATCGCTCCCAAGGCCAACATTTCTGCAGCTAAACTCTGCGCTAATTACTTCTTTTGTTAAGAAATGAAATAAGAAATACCCCCCCCCCCCCCCCTTCCTCCCCTCCAGCTTTTGCACCGAGCTATTCACATGTAGCAAAAAATAGAGTTGGTATGTGATGCTTGCCTGCAATGTGCCCCAGGAGCTGCAGAGGCACCGGCAGGCACTTTGGGACCAAGAGCAAGGTATTATTTATAGCGGGCCGCGGTAAATCATTCCCACTAAGGTTTTTCTTTCAGCCCGATCCCTGTGCTGTTGCTTTCCGTAGAAGAATTGCACAAATGCACCGTGTTCTTAGGGTCCAGCTGGGAGCCTGCTCACTCCCTGCTGCAGTGCACTCTTCGTGCCCTAAATTACCACTGGAGCAGCTCTCCCCTCCGATCCCAAACCCCACCGTGGCGGAGTCACACACCCCGCTGGTGCAGAGCAGGGTCTGTGTGGAAGCGCAGTGCCTCCCTGGTCCCACGGTGAGCGTCCTGACCCCGCGGCCCTGCCTGTCTTTCAGCACATCACTTCATCGCGGCGACGGCGTGCCATGAGGCCGAGTACGGGCGGCAGATCCGCGAGCGCTGCCTGCGGCCCTTCAAGCTCAGCATGGAGGGCATCGGGCAGCGGCTGTGGTGCGACTGGGACGAGACCATGGGGTAAGTAAGCTGGGGTCTTCCTGTCTGTCTCTTCTGGCTTTGGGAAGGCAGAGCTTAAGGAAAGAGTTGTCTGAACGCTGCCCGGTGGGAAGGGAGGAGGGGGGAAGCCCCCCACAGGCAGCTGCAGCTGTCACTCAGCTCCAGCCGCGGCGCTGTCACCTGCTAAGAATACACCCCAGGCACTTCCATTTACCTCCGCCTTCCCAAGCATCTTCGGGCCGTGCTGTGCGACCTCTGCAGGGGTTAGGAAGTAGGAGGAGGAGTTGGGATCTGTGGGAGCAGCCGGGGATGGGAGGCTGCTGAGGAGCCGAGCTGCCACCCCGCTGCCCTGTCTGTCTTACAGCACCTATGGTGAGCTGACCAACTGCACGGTGGCGGTGGCTGAGAACCTCACTTGCTACTGGCCCAACCGTTTGGTGGATGAGTTCTTCGTCGCCATTCACAGCCACTACTTCAGGAACTGCTCCCCGTCCGGCCGGGCGCTGCGTGACCCCCCCAACGGCATCCTCTGCCCCTTCATCCTGCTGCCCATCCTCGTCACCTTGCTGATGACAGCGCTGGTGGTGTGGCGGAGCAAACGCAGTGAGGGCATCGTCTAGGGACGGTTTTGCAGGGGAGAGCTTGGCCAAGGAGCATCCCAGAGGTGCCAGGCCCCAGTGCTGCTGCTGCAGCCCCCGCTGGCCCCCTCCAGGGTGGTGGCTTTCAATTAACTCCGTCGCTAACGAGCCGGGGATGCTGGTGGCAGCGAGGATGCCGCACCGGGAGCGTGCTGCAGCTCTGCTCAGCCCTTCCCTGCTTCCCTCCCTGCAGCCCCACAGCACCCACGGGGAGGGGTGGGGGGGGTGGGGGGGGAGGAAAACTAAAGGGGGGGAAACCAAGGCAGGGACATGGGGATGTGCTGTGACCACAAAAGGACAGCGGCTCAGGGCGCAGCCTGGGTGATGAAACCTTCACTTTTCGTCTTTTTATCCCTTTTCTGGTGTTGTAACAACGGGAAAAGCACCTTCTCCCCCCACCCACCCACGGCCAGGCTCTGACCAGAGGCGGAGAGATGGGGGAGGGTCTCTTGGAGCTGGCAGGTGACCCTGGTGAGGTGCCCTGGGGCCAATGAACAATGGGAATTAGGTGCTTTTCCTAATTAAATAAATACATGCAGAAGTAAAGCAGTCTTTGGTGCATCCCCTCCACAACGATGGGCTCTGCCCCCCCAAACATGTGGGGGTTAAGGCTCTCCCTCCGCGTGCCATCCCATCATCTCCTCTCTTTTCTGGGCCACTTGCAGGAGGGAAACGTGCAGAGCTGGGGGGGCTGACAGCACACACGTGCTCTGTATGAAACCACACCATCCCTTCCTGGGGTTTATCTGTGTCATAAAATCTGCTGCGCCATCCCCCCCTCCTCAAGGTTGTGGGGAGCAGCGGGGGCACCAGCAGCACAGCAGTAGGACTGCAGGGGGTGGAAGGGACCTTGAGATCACCTACTCCAACCACAGGGTCTAGTGATAGAGGATAGAGCCCATGGTGTCTGAGAGCCCAGTGCTTCTCCCATAGTGCCTGATCCCACTTCCATTACATTTTCACAGAAATATATATGTACTATGTATAGAATTTTACCAATGCTACATATTTACTTGAGTTACAGATTAGCCTTCCGTTTCTTTTAACTACTTCACACTCACACACACACACACAGGACACCCCGTGGCCCGAGCAGGAAACGGCCACGTAATAATTCCAGACTTGTGACCAAAGGGGACTTAGACTGGAGCCCACGGGGACGTCGGCGCCGAGCTGAGGGCGTGTGCTGCAGCGAGTGCTCCGCGGCTCCTGGACAAAGCTGCTACAGTTCCTGCTCATCAGAAGCAACAGCACTGTGATTTCAGTTCACAGGAGCCCACCTTATTGCCACCCTGCCTGCTTTGTCTCCTTTTCCCCTGCAAACAAGAGTTTAAAATGAACGAAAAGTGTAATTACAATTCTGGTAGTGATTTCTTTTCTCAAGCATGTCTCATCAACAGGATATACAGTACAGTACAGTTCTGAAGAGTAAACATTGGAAAAGGAAGCAAACAAATGTGGGTTTTTTTTCCAACCAACAAACACAATTTCTCGCTGTATTGATGCTGAACTCTCCTTTGAACATGGGACAAGTGATGAAGTTAGTTTTTTCTTCTTCGGTGCAACATGGACACGGGACTGGTGCAGCCCGGGCTGGTTTTTTCTTCTTCTGGTCGGTGTCGTAGAAGCCAAAGTCAGCTGTGCAGCGTGGAAGCTCCTGCCGCCCGTCGCCCTTCATCATCTGGCGTAGCGCTTCATGTACTCTTCAACTTTATTCCTGAAGTCCTCCTGGGGAGAAGCAGAGGCACTTATTAGTGCTGGAAACCAACAGCCACTGCTTGTCGCTCTTAGCGGGCACCCCAGTGCATGGAGGACACGTGGCTTTAAACGGGCAGCTCAGCTCCCAGCAGCCGCACCTCGGAAGGTGCGGAGAGCACCTTACAGAGCACAGATGCAACAGCTCACCTCATCAGAAGCAACCCAGCCAGCCATCAAGCCTTGAAAGGCCGTCAGGGAGTGCTGGAAATAACTCTTTTTGGAAACACTCTTTAAAGCTTGATTCAAAGGGGAAATCTAATTTTCATTTGCCTCCCATCCACCTCACCCCGCTGGGGCTCCATTGTGGAGCGGACTAAAGCACTCCTGTTTAGAAAGGAGCTGAATGAAGCACAGCGATCTCCTGACCAGTATTCCTACCCCGCTGTGATTTCCTTGCTGCTCCGAAGAGGGCTGTGGCTGCAGTGCCAAGTGACTCAGGCTTTGCCTGACCCTAACTCGTCTGCTTCCTAATGCCTACGCTTCCACAGGCGAGCACGGAGCTGCTCTGCTCCTGGGAGCCTTGCTGACACAGCTGCTGGAAACATGTACAGGAAACAGCCCTGGAAAACAACCACCTCAATCATCCCTAGTACACAGATGCTACAACCACGCTTCCACCTGTGAGGATGCCACTCATTCCCAGGAGAGGATACGTCTTCAGGATCTGAGCTCTTAATGGCTGAATTATAGCGGAGGAAATCGGAGTTGTCTGGGTCTGGCAAGGGAGTTTCTGCAAGCTCAACAGCTTGTGGCACAAAGGAGAGGTTTGGCACTGCGGGGCTTCCAGAGATCGCAGTTCAAACACACAACTCCAGCAACATCAGGCTCTGATATTCATAGAATCAGGTTGGAAAAGACCTACAAGGTCCTCCAGCCCAACCCAACTGCAGCTGAGACTTGCAGAGGTACAAGATGACAAAACAAAGCTAACAAAAGGGCAGAGGTCACCTTACAGTCAGCTGACACCCACATGCATTGCTGGGGCAGAGACTCATGGGATCACCGTGCAGGAAGAGCTGTCCTGGTGTGGCTGCCAGGTGGTGCACTGCCTTGCAGACAACATCTCTCTGGGGTGACCTCCTCCAGCTGACTCTGCCTTGAGCACAGGGGCTGGACCAGAGCACCCAGGGGGCTTCTGCCCCCTCGGAAATGCCCTCTGAAAACGTCTGAGCACTGTTACAGAACACACAGGCTTCCTAATAGGATTCAGAATTCTTTACACCGGACGTAAGCAAGGAAGAAGAAATACACGTTGGTGTCAAGACCTTCAAGTTAATTAAACCCACGAGCTTTCCACGTGACCTGCCAGCTGCCTAACAGTTTCCCAGCATCTCCTTCCTCCTCATCGTCAGCATTCAGTGTATTTTACCTCTTGTAATTATTTTGCTGCTGACAGTCTCCAAAACAATGCTCAACTTTTATCCGAGAAATCAAGGGAAAACAGAAATCCTTCCAAAGCCATGGTGGCAGAGGTTGACACGTCTGCCTGAACACAGCAATAATTTGTTACAAGTATAATTTTTAACACCCAGGAGTGGAGGAGAAAATGGTTGGGCTTGTCAACTCAGTAATTCCTCTACTCTCAGCTCCACAGAAACGCTTTTGTTCTGTGCCTAATTACTGTTATCTCATATTCCAGTAGGTACAAGACCTGATCACTTGGCTGGAGAGCACGACTTCATAGAGGAGAAGGAATCAAGCAATCACTTTGAACCATGGAAGAACAGTCCCCTCTGATGGGGAAACCCAGTAGGGTTCTTGGTTAAACGGGTGCTGGATGGGCAGCACTGTTAAACCATCCTCTGAAAGTCATAAAGACTGATTGTTTTATTCCTTTCTCCCAGAAACAGCATAAGATCTGCTGGAATCGATGTTGATGCCAGCAACCAGTGGCTCTGGTGGTACAGGGGGTTCAAGGACAGGGCTTATGGGCACCCCATACGCTCATACCACGCTGTGGGCTCACAAGTGCTCTGCAGACTGATCACATCCATCACACAGAAAGCAATTTGCACCGTATGTGGTGAATAATATTGAAATAAAGCTCTTTCTGGGCTCAGAAGGCAAAAATAGCCTGGCTTCACAGATTTTCTTACTGAATATTCACACTGCTGACAACGGAGTTGGCACGGTACGAGTTTGCAGGTTGTGCCCAAGCCTGCCAGCACAGGGCTGGATCCCACAGAGAACTGCCACCCACTGACAGCACCTCACTTGGCAGCTGTAACCCATCCACTTCCCTCCTTTTCACTTTGCTGACACAGTATTTGAGGTCGGCCAGACATGCCAGGAGAATTTTTGCGTTGCTTATCCGCCCCTTCCCCCCTCCACACACCGCAGATGAGCAAGTGAAATTTCACACTGTTTTGACAAGTCCTCAGGGTGCCTGACTGAGCTGCACGCAAACGTGGGGCTCTGCAGCCAAAGCCAGATGCTGTCAGATACTGTCCCCTCACACTGTGTCACACTGAGCCACCAGCTGCCTACCCAGAAGAGCTGGCAGAGGCAGTGTGAGTGAGGACCCACCACCTCTAATCAAGGAACATCCAGCACCGGGTACTCAGCGTGGAAAAAAATGCTGCCTGACCCAATTTCTTCATGTGAGCCTACAAAAATGCTCCTGCACTGCCTCTGCCTGACAGTTGTGCCTGCATCTGTAGCTCCTGTCATTCCGGAACAGGAAGCTGCTCGCACCCAATGCACTCTGACTTGCTGCAGGCAAGCTGCTGGAGGGAGAGCACAAAACGACACGGACCTTTTCAATCCCCACTCACATCCTGCACAGAGGCCGTAACACTGTGCACTCAGAGCTCTCTATTTGCAATGTGGGTGCTGTGATGACTTCCGCGTTGGACACGAAGTCATTGCAAGTGCTTTCTTCTGACCTGGGCATCCAGCCAGACGTTCTCACCACACCTAGGGGCTTCGCTTCGCTCTGTGCATGCAGGAAACACCATCAAATGAAAAAGCAGAGAGCGCAACCCAGAAGAGCTACCAAGAAACACAACTGGCTCGTGAGCAGGAACCAAGCCACAAACAAAACCAGTTCAGCTTTCATCAAAAGCATCTTTTTGGTTGCGAGAGATGGAAACTCTCCTCTCCAAATAACACCACCATTTTAAGAGCAGAAGCTCAGCTCAAACAGTCTGCAAAGACAGACGCCACGCTCACAAAACGCCTCTGACATAAAAATGTAAATAAAAAAAAGACCAGCTATGACAGAGACGTCGAGAAGTTAAATGAATCACTTAAGTGAATTAACGTGAACCAGAAGACGTGAGGAAGCAATGATGATTCTGTTTTCCAAGCTTTCAAGTTCTAATTTTCGTGTGGCTGTTTGGCTGCTCAGTCTCCAAAACAAGTACTGGAAGTCAGCACTTACATCATGCTTTTCATTTGGACGCATCAGATCGCATTTCAAAATGGTCTCATCCTTCCATATAGCAAATGAGAGGGGAGAAAATGAAGCCTGAAAGGATCAATCACAAGAGATAAAGAACAATCCGAACTGGAAAACACTACCTCGTTGCAACTGCACTTCTTCAGCTACGTAGAAGAATGGATTTTCAAGGCAGACTTAAATCCAAATGTAATTATGTCCTTATTATGTATAAGCACAGAAATAAAAAGCTGAGAGAGGATAAAAGTACAGCTGGCCCTGATATTAGTCAGGAAAAAAAAAAAAAAGTCTTTTCAGGATCAGATTGGAAACGATACTCAGCTTGCAAGTTCTGGCCTTTTTAATTCTCTGAAGGCATTAGCAACGTGAAGACAAAATCACTCTGTGTTTGAGCAGAGGTGTATGGCCCCAGATGTGCCAGCGGGGAAGGGAAAGCACAGGGCTCCTGCTTGGTGAGACAGATGGTTTGCAGTGCTTGCTAAAAACTAGGCTCGAAAAACGTGCAAATCTGGGGGGAAATTCAGTTTGCTGTATTTCCAAAGGGATGCCTAAAGATATCTTACCTTTGTTTTCCACCATTATTTTCAGGCAGAGCCCTTGCTGAGTAGTTCTGATGGCTTACCTCCTTTCCAGATACACACCCGTGCCCCCTCCTGCACCTGCCAGGTGCTCCTGGTTCCTGCCCATTAGCCCAAGGGAGACTTTGAGACATTAAGGCCGCTCTATAAAAAATGCTAAACCGTTTGCTACTTAAAGAATCAAAAAACTGCACACGGTTGTGAAGCCATAAAAGCTCTCCAGTGAAACCTGCAATCTAGAGCTGTTTTAATTATTAATGCTGCTTCTAACGGAATCACGTTGGCACTCTCAAGGATGAGAAGACTTTCCTCAGGCAACGGAAGGAAATGTTCATCTCAGAAGGCTCATTAAAACAGCCTCCAAAGACAGCACACGACTGGGAGGAAAGGCATCTTTAAGCCTAGGTTCCTAAAGACTGAGGCTGCACAGGGCAATTGAGATAAAGATGCCTAAAAACAGATGGATTAGAAATGGTGACGACAGAGATGCCAAAATTCTGCAGCTGGAGTGAAAAGCTACGATCCCTAAAACTAGAGCCAAAATCCCCTGCACAAACAGATGCAAAATAATTTGTTGTTAAACACCAAAGCAACAGCACAAGCCCTGCCACCCATCGAACCGTGGAAAAAGGCAGGGAAACAAGTAAGCCTCCCTTCACTGGCAGCAGCAGAATATGACTAGGGGGGAAAAAAAGACAATAAAGACAGAAAGACCACTTTTCTGTAGGGGTACTGAGCTGCATGTGCTTTAAAGCTTGAGACTACCAGGGAATAAAACAGGGCAGGTAGGGATCAGGCTGATCTGCTGCTGGAAGCAGCACGCCGGCCTCTTCACATCCTGGATGTTGCCAGCAATAATTACATCGAGTCTGACAGCAGCCCTCCTCCAGTGACAAGTGTTATCCTCCTGCCTGGGGCAAACAAGGAGAGGGCCATAAGTGTGGCATGAACAGTGTCTTCCTGACGCAATCGCAGGCTGCCTGCGGGCTGCACTCCTACCTGTCTCCGAGCTCTGTGATGGGAAACATATTGACACTGCTTCCCAAGGAAGAGTCACACAAAATCCTTTAAGCCACGGCTGTCCAACCTTTTGGACAGGAACCAGCTCCAGAAGTGATTTATCCCGCTCATCTCCATGAACTACAACTGATACAAAGAGCACAACCATGCAGTTGGACAGAGCTACGCTCACATCTGGGCTCAGTGGGTGCCAATTCATCTGCAGGCAGTGCCCACAGCACCTCCAGCTAAGGAATGCACGCGTCCTGAAAGCTCATCCAGCTTTGTACCAACAAGGTACACCCCTACTCTTTCACTGTTCGGCTCATCTGGCTGGGAGAGAAAGCAAATCGATACAGATTAAATGCTGGGAAAAACCTTGCTCCAAATCACTTCTGCAGCTGAAGGTTGGAAGATGAACCTGCACGAACACAGGTGTCAAATAAGACATGATTTTTCACAGCAATTAGTTGAACAACCCGAGCTCTGAATTTTGTGTTATTTTAGAGCAAGTCTGCCTTCCCAGCTATATGCTCCAGTAAAAGCCAAGGACCTAATGCAAAAAATTAATAACAGACATCTGATATCTGTGATGAGACCACGAATACAGCTTCCAGAATCTGCAGGAAGACAGGCATTTTTGATGACTTAATACCAGCCTAGAGAACTGAACCAACTCCAGCTCCACGTTTTAAATAACCAGAGGCAGGCTTCAGATGAGCTGTTAACTTCCCAAGCAGCCACACTAAGCCTCAGTGTCTGCAAAAGGATCTCAGGATTTGCGATCTGAAGTGACATCAGTGAAACAGACATCTCCCCCAGGAGAGCCACAAAGGACCACTCCGTGCACATTTGTTTTGGCTTTTACAAGCCATGCACTCCCACACTGCCAAATGACCACAGGCATTTCCTTACAGTGTCTGCTCTACACAGTCAGAGCTATTTGTGTAGAGCTGTGTTGTAGGGAAAACTCAGTACAATTCCCATATTAATCATACTGTGCAGAGCAGTATTTTCTGGCGAGGGGAAACTTTCACTCCATAACGAAGTGCTCAGGCACTACGTGACACCTATTCCCTAGAGAGACCAAAGTGCAAGTTGCAGTCACATCCTTTGTGGAGAAGCAGTCATCTTCCCCCTAGCAATCCCTACACAAGGCATTATTGGGTTTGTTTTCACGATGCTGCAAAGGCATACAACGGATAATCCAGTGCTTCCTGTCAGCAACGAGCATGTCAGACTCACTGAAGAACAAACCTACACAGGCACCAAAGATGTAAACGTGGTAGAACATGAATTTCACAGCACTGGATAACTGTGATGTCCCTGGCAAGATGTTGGAGAATCTTTCAGCCTAGAAGTGCAAACAAAGGAAATGCTTTGACCTGCCACCTCACCACACTGGTTTTGTTCCTCGGGCTGCCTGTAACTACTTTGTGTTTTATGGCTTGGAAGGTTTCCTGGCACCGTTTGCAGAGAAAACATAACAAAACTATAATGAAAACCACTTCCAGATTAGCTTTCCACCAATTCTCTCTTACCTCAGGCTGTCTCATCCCAGCCCTGCAAATACTGATGAATACCAGACTAGCTATGAGGTCTTACTGAAACAAAAAATAGCTGGGAAGACAAATGTGCAACCCAAATTACTGACTCTGCATTTTCTAACTCCTCAAAGCAACGTCTACCTGGAGATTTTGTTCAGTCTTGAAGGTTGACTTTGCCAAAAGCATCAGATGAGTTTAATTAAAATAAGCAAGCCAAGTCAACAGCTGTTACTCTTAAGGTATATAACGTATGGTGACACAGCTTCAGAAATGCAGGTAAGTTATTACTTTTGTATCCCCACACTCAATCTCAGCTGAGAGGATAAAGAGTATTTTAAAAGTTTCCACTCCTGGGTTTCAAAACGTGCCCCCATTTCTTACTGCTTAATAAAAGCATGCAATATGTAAGGCTTGTGAACAAAATAAAAGCAGCATTTTGAAGGAAACAGAGAGGGATGGGATCTTTTTGCTGGCCTTTAAGTGAAAGGCTGCTCACGTTGCTGTGCCAGAAAAGAATTGCTGCCGTTTGCTCCACAGCACATACACAGCTTCAGGGAAAATCTTAAAAACAAGAAGCCAAAGACCATCTATTCTGGGGATGTGATGACATTATGGTCAACAATTTGAGCATATGGCGCATACCACTACTGTGCTGAGTTTACTTTCCCAGATCAAGCTTATTTTTGTTTGAATCTCTGGTCTTTGATACACTGAGTCACTCTACTGCCTTGAGCAGCAGCTCAAATGCTATAAAAGGACTGACTGGGAATCACAGAGTACAGTGTGTGTTAAGGAACAAAATGCTTTAAATAAACCACTGACTCACCTTGTCACGCAAATGATGCTCTGCAGCCTCAATATTCAAAGGATCATCAAAATTCAAAAGATCCTGGGGAAGAAGCAGAGGACATTGTAAGGCTTCCTCCACACTTTCCTCAAGCACTAATAAACAAGAAAGAGAAGCAAAGCAAACAAGACTAGCAAGGGTAGTGCCATAACTGTTGGTATCCCTGCCAAAGGTAAATGCAAACAGGTTGGGCAGCTGCAAACTGAATCTAACAGCAATTAAAGGACAAGGGCAGCAACACACTCCATCTCATCCGTCATACAGCCCCTGCGACACACTCCTTGGGCAGGGATGCATTTCTGTTTGAAACACGAGATAGTTTTTGAAGGAACACTCGAAGTCTGAGGAAGCACAGTTGTTGATGATTCTCATTAATTGGGGTTTATGTTACTGCAAACCCTAATTAAGTTCAGAACTGCGCACAGCCTGGCGATAAAGCAGAGAGAATTTCCTTAATTTCATCTCCAAGAGCAAAGCAATTTCAACAGACAGGAATGGTTTTAGTGCAATGGGAAACACATGACCCAGAAGGAAAGGGAGTGCAAAGACCCCGTGAGATAACAGCACAAGAGGGCGAGGAGCAGAAAGAGGCAAAACCAAATCTGAGTTCCATCAGTTTAATCTCAGTGAAGGTGCAAGGGTCTCGGGTTAAAACAAAGAAAGCCAAGCTGCTGGTAATATGTGCATCGTGATAAAATATAATGTGAATCACAGAAAAACCCTCCTCTGCCTGCAAGAATCTGCATGGGCAACATGCTTCCCTCCAGAAGCAAAACTGCCCTCTGAAAGAGCCAGCTTTACAAAGCCTGATCGTATGTAAGAAGCGGCGTGGGAGGGAGACCCAAGAGCAAGCTGCAAAGCACGTCCTCCAGGACACAACAAATCCCTGCGGTCTCTGATGCATGACAATCAAGTGCTGCTGTCTGCCCAACAGATGATTTTTATGTGCAGTTGTGCTGCTGAAGGGACTTCTTTGTGCCCGATTTCACTTCCCTCTGGTCACTTAACATGCAGTGGGAGAGTAACTGAAACAGATTACTCTTTGGTGAAAAGGCAAATGCTCTCCAATCTTGTAAATCAATCGACTAAAACAGCCACCTACACAAACAAGGCTTTTTGCTGCCACGAAAGCAGGATGACTGCAGCCAGTCCCAAGCTCAGTCTTCACGTGAAACTTGGAAACAACACCCACCGAGGCCAAAGGGAACAAGACCTCAAGTGGCAACATTAGGTGAGGCTGAAACCACACGAGGCAGACAGAAGGATAGTGGATACGCAAAGGATTCATTTACTTACAGTAAATAAAGAGTTTAATCCCCAGACAACATCCTGCAAGGGAAAAGCAGAGTCAGTTAGCATGCATTTCAGGTGTTCTGAACAAGCTGACCAGCTTTGTTTTTCTACCAGCCCACGAGCTTACTGGAAATCATCCCAAGATTAAGAGTTATGCTTTACTAATTTCAATCAAAATGCTGAAATATCTTCCACACCTCATGGATGCCTGGAATTTCAAAGCCACCAAAACCCAAATACTTTCAAATACAAGTTCAGGTTTTCCTTATTCCTGTTGCCCAAGGGGAGGAACAGTCATTTCAGTTCCACCACCTGAAGCCCTCCCAGCTTAGTTCCAAGGATGGGTATACAACTTCATTTAGCAATCTGTTCTTAACAATCAAAAAACTTTAAGTAACGACAGACAAATATTTGAATCAGTGTCATGATGGCACAGAGAGCAGATCTAGGTGTAATGATTACAGAGATATCATCCTTATGTGAGTGAATGTCTTAAGGTCCTAGTTTTTGAGCATCTATTTAAAAAGAAACCACGAGAGGACTTGCAATTGTTGATAATAGGAAGATTAAGGGTAAACTGTCTCTAAATGTTCCCTTATTTGGTGCCATTTTGAGGGTACTCATCCCCAGAATGGGTCCACTATCACTGACTTTAAGTGATAGTTACAAGCCTCAAAGACTGAAAAAACAAAGAAGATATAAGCAGACTCCAAGGGATCACCCACCACCAGCTTGAAGGCCTTCAAGAGACAGGACTCTTTTCTTGGGAAACCACTAACCAAGCTACCCCACTGCAAAACCTTGGGCAAATCTGCATTCCCCGAAAATGACATCCAATTACGTCCTGAGTAAAAGACAGGAGGTCCCAACAGCCTCCTACGATTCCCTTTCCCTTTGATCTTGCACGAACAACCTGCTCAGTGCATCTTTCTAACGATGGAAAGCTGCCTAGTGAAGCTCAAATGATCAGAGAGCGTTTCCAGTTTCCCCATCTCCTCCTAATGGAACCTCTGAAACCGCCCGGTGTGGCAGAGATCGACTCTTTTCAGCTGTACTTCTCATCTTCAGTGGCAGCACGGGCTGCAAAATGGGCACACCTCAGTGAGCCCATCGAACCCAACTACTCCAGTTAGGAGCTGCACCTCAAGACAGAAATGTAACCCCTACTCCCCATGTCAATCAATAAAAACCTCATGTTTTTAAGTTCACCTGAATTGCTTCCTAATTCTCACCTGCTGAAACAGTTTTAAGACTGGAATGCTTGACTTGTTATTTAATTCAAGCTGGCTTTGAAATTCTATCAAAAAACTCCCAAGAAAATAACAAAAATCCCTGTCAGGCTCAGAGGGCTGTGCATTTTTATGGCTGTTCTAAAGACCAAAAAGCATAAAGGGATTATTATTATTATTACTGAACAAATGGTGTGAAAATATTATTTCTGACCCGTTTCCCCCCTGTTCAAGTCTCTATGATGTGCTGGATTCATTTTATACCCTTGCATGGTTCCATAAAAATAATGCTAGCAGAGGGCAACGCTGTTTGTAATGAGCTTGAGGCCAGCCCAGATTTAAAACTGGGATATTAAGACAGGGAAGTGGGATGGAACAGCTGAGAGGCAGTGAAGCAAGTATTTAATATTTGAAGGACTTGACACTGTTGTACTGCAAAAATAATCACTTTGCACTACTGACTTGAGCAGAGCTGCTTGCTGCATGCAGATGAGCAACCTGCCTGAATGCTTAATGTGCTCTTGGCTAACTGAAAGGATCTGCAAGCTACCGAACAATAGACACTGCCAGATTGAGCAGTTCAAAAAAGCTAAGCTTCTGTTTTCTCTTAGCATAACAAAGCATTATCCTTGGCTACAAACATCACTGAACTTCCAGTTTAAATACTCTGAAAGCAGAAAGTTAACTCTGTACGGAGAATGTTAATGATCAGCTCAGCGGGAGGGTTGGGACTAGATGATCTTGGAGGTCCCTTCCAACCCAAGCCATTCTGTGATCCTACGATCTAAAGAGCCAGGGAAATGGGCTCTCCCCAGGCTAGGGACTCTCAAAGCCTCGTGTTTGTAGGAGGTCCTGATTCAGTCACCCAATATGCACGAGGGGCAGTTCTCATAAGCTCTCTACAAAAGCGATGCCACTGAAACCATGTCAGAGGCAAGTGTTGAGCTGTTCTTTGGGATGCCTGAAAAAAACACCAACAAAACCACACAGCAGCTCTTTTGAAGAGAGAGTCAACATGTAAATTGTAAATTAAGGTTTTCCTCCAGCAGGCAAAGTATATTTACTATGCTAATTTAAGCAGGGAACAAGCCAGACAAAAGCAGCTAATGAACTTCCAATCAAAAGCAACTTCCTCAGAGATTCAAGGAGAATTTCTGATCTAATAGACTAATTAAATTAAAGCTCGTTGCTAAACCATTCTTATGCACAAACGCTTTAATCTGTTCAGATCAATGGAATGAAGCAGCAGTCGCCCATGCAAGCAGATGTCTGACAGGAGTTTTTTAAGTCCAATGCAACACCACGGCAAGCTTTGCACATCCCGTGTGGGAAGGGGCACACCTGTGTGCTGAAAGCCAGGGGATGCTCCCCTCCTGCCTGCAGACCTGCCCAGGAAGACTGGTGGACTCTCCTTTCTCTGGAGACATTCAGGACCTGCCTGGATGCCTGCCTGTGCAACCTGGGCTGGGAGCTGCTCTGGCAGGGGGTTGGACTGGATGATCTCCAGAGGTCCCTTCCAAGCCCTACCATGCTGTGATGCTGTGATTCCAGAGACAGCAGACACCTCTTGGTGGAGTCACCATCCCTGGAGGTGATAAAAGGGCAGACGTGGCACTGAGGGACACAGTCAGTAGGCGAGGAGAGGATGGGCTGACAGCTGGACTAGGTGATCTTAGAGATATGACTCCGTGATTCTATGAACTGCTTATCTGGAAGAAGGCTGCTTAGGGAAGAAGAGGATATTTCGGTAAGCACAGAATCATAGAACAGAATCATTCAGGTTGGAAAAGACCTCTAAGATCATCTAGTCCAACCCCAACCCATCCCCACTAAACCACATCCCTCCGTGCCACGTTGATGCTCTTCTTGAGCGCTTCCAGCTGCACCATGCCTTCTGAGAAGAAATGTTTCCAGCCTGAACCTCCCTGGCACAACTTAAGGCCGTTCCCTCTTGTCCTACCTGGGAGTAAAGGCCAACCCCCATCTTGCCACAACCTCCTTTCAGGGAGCTGTAGAGTGATAATGTTGCCCCTGAGCCTCCTCTTGTTTAACACTGCCTCCCCCCGTGCTGCTCCTCTGGAACCTCAGGTGTAACACTGCTAAATACCTTGCTAAATCCCTCTATCAGCTAAAACAGCACTTTCACCCACAATAAAGTGGTGAAATGAACACGGGTGTTTCTTCAGTCCATCCCAAGGGCCACCTCAGTTCTCATGTGCCCGCAGCTCACGCTTCCCACCCAAACATAACAGCAGGAGCTCGCTTAGAGAGCTTTGGGTAATTTAAATGGCATGAGCTGCTCCAGTTAGCAATCACAAAACAAAGCACAACAGGAGGAAGGCTGGAAAACGATTTCTTCTGTGCTCAAATATACCAGAGGGAAGAAAATAGGAACAGCGATGGTCTGCTCCCCTGCTAGACCAAGACAGCTGTGAATTGCCAAGCACGCAGGAGCACTTCACTGAAACTCCCCCGTTTTTGTTCCTGACTCCTTGACATTTGTCCCCAGCATTACCTTGGAGCAAGCAGATAATGTTTTGTAAATTGTTCCCAGGGGAACTCTGCAATAGTTCTTAATGAACTACGCTACAGTGATTACGAACACTGCAGCGATGGTCCTCCGGAGACCGGTCTACTCAACTGATGAAAGTCAACACCGATGGCATATTTGGAAACCAACAATTTGGGGAAAACAAGCATGCTTTAATTAGACTTACAATGCACTACGCTGTTCTAGGGAGTCGCTCGCAAGAACGCGCCAGTGATAACAGCAACTGTGCTGAAAGCAGAACTGAAGCACAACCCCACGGCCCTACTGTCAGCGTGCTGGCTGAGGTCGTCGAGCAGCTCTGGAGCAAGGAGATCAGCTTTGCTAGAATGGGGAATAAACACGTCCCTTCTCCAAGCACGTGCTTGGAGATTTCTGCACACAGATTTGAATAAATCAACAGCGGAACTCAGATCAGGAGTGATCCTGCTGCCATTAGAGCAAACAACATTACCATAATGCTGGCTGAGAAAGAGGTACCATCAGCAGCAAGAATTAAATTAGGATGGCACAGAACGTACTTACTCTTCTTTCCCTTCATCTTGAAGGCACTGACAGCTATTGGCTGCTGAAAATCCTCCTCTACACTAATTATCCTGACAGCAGACCACCCATTTGTATTAAGAGAATGAATGGAAGTTCTGTGCTCATCCCAAAGCTTTTAGGAACCACACAGCTTCATGCTTAAAGGCTGCGAAGTGGAAATATTAAGTGAAGACCCTCTGCACAAGATTACAGGTTGCCATTTGTGTGACTTCCAATGGAGTAACATTACTGCCTGTGGACAAAAGCAAAACCAATGCAACAAATAGGAGACATTTTCCCATTTACTCATAAACACTGATTAAATAAGTAAGCCTCTTATGAATAAACTTCAATTAATGCCAGTTTCTTGTAAATGATTCTCGATGCCTTTAATACCTTGGAGATTAGATTATTTAATAACACAGATATGTCTTAAATACCATTTTCCTACAGGTTGCCATAGAAAGCTGAATGCTACAGTTGGAGGGAACCTTGAGGATTCCCACTCCTGTCTACTGACAGAAATAACATAAAACATGACAAAAGTAACACTTTAAAACGCTGTAGGCATCGAAAAGTGCAAAACTTTGAGCAGAAAACAAGAAAACCCTACAGAAAATAGTCCTCCAGTTATCTGAAACCCACTGCAGCTCTGTCAGAACAGGGAGCCCACCCAAATTCTCCTTGTGGACACTCATCAGATGTTTAAAAATACTGTTTTTAACATTACCACGCTCTATCCTGAAGAGTCAGGGCTGCACAGCAGTGCCTTGATTATTTTTATGGTTCATAAATCAGTCACTGACCAATTTCCAGTCATAGTTTGTCGGAGATAATTGCAGAAGAATCAGCCTGACTTTTAGAACCAATTAGGCAATCACAATACATAGATATGTTTTTTTTTTTTCAGCTCAATCACCCGAGATAATTTTACAGCAAAGTCAAAACAAGTGTTTCAGACAAAGCTGATGAGCACCAGGGAGGCCTGGCTTAAGCAGGCAGCTGGGTCGTGGCGAGCCAGGCACGAGGAGGTGTGCACTGAGGAGCAGCAGGAGCTGCTGCAGCAATCTGAGTTCAAAACTGAAACTCCCGAGGGTGAAAAAAGCAGGGCATTAAGGCAATAACACTGTTATTTCATAGTAGGCATTTAAAAACTGCTACCTTCTGTGTCATGAAAATCAGAGAGCGGGAGGAATTAAAACAACTTATTTGATTTCCACCTGGAAAACCACAGCTTTGACTACGAGACCTAGAAAAGGCAAGCTACTCAGAGAGCCTCAGGATAAAGTAACTCCTGCAGTCCAACTTGCTTCATCTAACACAGGAATTTGGGAGGAGCACACACTCAGGTGCCCTCACCAGCACACAGGCTGCAGTTCCCAGTGGCTCATGGAAACACATCCCATAATGGGAAGAACGGGAAGACAGCACCGTGCTCAACACTTGGGAACCTCTCCACAATTCAACTGTGAATGAGACAGCAGCAAGTGCCACAAACTGCCAGAACATGAAATGAACTGGGAGCCATTTCTCTCTCCCCCCCTTATATACACGCTGCTAGAATGCTTATTGTCAGATAATTCCTACAGTTTTTTGGCTCGTTATCAGAAAGTGGAAAGGTGTAGTTTCCACTCTTCAAGTGGCTGCCAGTTTGATAGTGTAAGGAAGTCCTAAAAAGGTCACAGTAGCTTGTTTCGAAGGATGTTTCACGTCAGAGCTCTGCTGCCACCACAAGGATATGGGAGATGGGACAATCTAACATTTCCAAAGCCTCCTAAAAGGTTAAGTGCATATCATACGGATGGATGCAGCAGCAACCTGAGGCAAAGCTGGCTTGCTTTGTGCACGTGGCTTTTGAGGTTGCTGGTTGTTTAAATGGCTTTATTTATGCACGGAGAATGGCTGCACCGGTGACACCTGATGGCATTTGTCACCCAAAAATGATAGGTCGCAGCTTTTTAGAGTATTTGACAAAGTTGGGCACTGCTCCTTCCCAAAATCAGTGATAACTTCCCATTATCAGTGAGTGAAATAGGAAGCCCTGTCTCTCAAGGCTGTCTCTGGCCAAGCCCAGATATTTTCCATAGCATTCAGCTTGTAGAGAGGAGCACGTCCCCCAGCTGTGGTGCCCACGTGCCAGAAACAACTCCAGAAGGATTAGTGGGTGCAGGGGGAGTGTGGAGAGATGAAAGCTACCTCTGCTGCATCTCATGGCTCTCATTTGCCACCTGTCACCCCTGCACATCGCTCCACGAAACGTTCTGGTCTGCTGTGAATCCCAGCACAGTAATTTTCTACTTGTTTCTACTTAAACATTTGCAGAGCAAAAACTTTCTCTGGGAACGAAACGGAGGAATGAGAACAGAAGCAAAGTATTGAATGACCTGATGTCTCAATTTAAGGTAATTTGAAAGCAGAAATGCGAGAGAGAAAATAAAGTATACGTACTGATGAAAAATAAGCAAAGAGGATTTAAGGAAAACCACAAAACAACACGTGCTGGTTCCACTTCCCAGGAAATCACACAGCTCATAAGAGGATTTTAGAGATTAAAAGAAGACGTAGATCTCATTCACAGTTACAAAAAACAAAGCAAGTATCAGACCAAAATTCTTTCTGAATCTGACTTTTGTAAAGAAACAAACACCTGACACGTTCGCCCACTATCGACCTAGCTAATGCTCTTTAGGAAGAAATGCTGGCAGGTTTCCTGGTAAAAGCTGGAGAGATTATTCCTCAGTGCTCTGCAAGACTCTTCTGACAGCAAGGTCACGTAGCAGCGAATGAACAACGGAGTGCCTCCTGTATCAGGATGAGAGCACTCACTGCACTGAGGCACTTGGAGATTGTCACAAGGGATGTACATCTCATCCAGGAACTACAGCTCTGAATTTTTTAACACTGCCCAGCTGCTGTGGGACCGACCTCAGATGCCATTCTGCAGTCATGGTGGCAAAACTGCCATCAGCTTCACGAGGGGCAAATCCTACTTACATTTTGGTGGCTGAGGAAGCGTGACTTCAAGGCAAGCTTAAAGGTCAGAGGCAGTTATTTCCCTGCAGGGATTACTAAAACAGGCAGGAGCACTGTGCTCATGCAGCACTGACGTGTGGATGTGTTTCTCACCAGTCCAGACACTGGGATGAAACACGAAGGCAGCACAGTAACTACAGTCTAATTCTGTGCCCTTTAGTTGCCCAAGGAAATAATGTTCTTAAGAAAGCCTGCTGACTTGTCAGAACAGACAACACAATGGAAATTGAAAGGGTTATGGTTACTGTTAGTCCTGCTCACAGCACGCTCTTGGATTTCTAAAAAGACTCCAAGAGATCAGACCACCCTTAGTGAGAGTGGCTCCTCAGGGACACTGTAAATATATCATACCACAAAACTTGTTACCACTCAAAGCAGCTACACTTAAAAATAGACAACATTTCTATATTCAGTTGGCACAGTAATTGTTTCAGTATTTCCACCAGCTTATTCAAAGGCAAAAGAACCTAACAGTTGCTTCTAGAGCAAACTACATTTATCTTAATCTTTACAGATATGTAAAAGTATTTTAAAAGATGATCTAGTTTGCTGTATGTATCTGAAAGGAAATGGTACCTTTAATGTTCTAGTTGGAGCCCAGCCAGTGCCATCAATTGAATGTTCTCTCAATAAACTGGAAAAAAAAAAAAGACATATTACACAGTGTCACTTTTAGTTAGAGAAACTTTGTTAGAAGTCTTCTTAGGAAGCTTTAACAACTATGGAAGAAATTGCAATGCTAGAATTAAATCCCTCTTGCACTATATATAGCACCAGGACTTCTAAAAGCACAAAACTTGGTACATTGTCCTAGAATTACATTCTTCACACAGCTTAGCTTTGCCAAAAATCAAATGATTTTAAGTACATGAAGTGTGACAGCAGTCCTCATGACAGTCCCACGCCAAGCCTTTGTTTCCCCCTCAATGCACAGGCACACACGTGTGCTCCATTTAATGTAAATAAAATACAGGCTTTCCTATGTGCACATGCAGGAATTTTATCTGACTTGCATATTATGCTACATAATAGGGCTGCTGAAACTGCAGACTTATTTACGAGATGAAAGAGTTGAGGTGGTTGGTCAGGCACCCCTCAACTCTTAGTTAAAACATCACCAGTCATGAGAAATATTGGTGACCAGAGCATAACTAAGGAACACCAGGAGTGCTGAAAGACTGGGAAAAGCAGAAGTGTCACTCGTGTGCATGAAAGCAAAGTTCTGAAAGAGAGTCTGAGAAACTCCTGTAAGCATCATTTCACAACTGACTTCCTCTGTCAAGAAGCAATCTGAAACTGAAAACTCACACAACATGTTAACAAAGCACAAAAACTGATCAGCAACAATGGTTTCTACTGCTAACGTGACAGGGTGAAGGTGAAATACTGAACACATACAAAAAAGGCTTGCAAGTATCAACTGACAGAGCTCCAAGTGCCTGAGAACAGCAGCCAAAGCTCATTAACACCCCTCCAGCTCCCAAAGCCTCTCTCTCTATGCAAATCTCCAGCTGGGGATGCTCAGCAGCCAGGACTCAAGAGGAGACACTCATATTCCACATGGAGCTATGGCAGGAAATGCTATGTAAGCTCTGCCTTGTATTTCTTGTATGATTGCACACTGTACTGTAAGGTATGCTCAGAAGAAAGCAGCTGGAAAAACACTGATAGGGAATTAGAAGATATTTCTATATGAAGACTCTGGTAGAAGTTGATTGCAGGTACTATATATAGGTTGCATTCTCCATTATAACAGGCATAGAGCAGCCCAGGCTATTTTTGATTTCCCAACTACATGGCAAGATGTTTCAAAGGTTTAATGTGCTTAAGTATCTGACAATCAAATAAAACTGACATTCCTGTGCAGACGCCAAAGAAATGACTTCACTTCATTAACCAGAATTATGATGTTCCAACACTACATTTGTCTGACATAATTAAAATCATTTGAAGAATAGACACACTGAAACATCCTCGAGATCCTTTTTTTTCCCCCCTTTTTTGAAAGTTTCTGAGCACTAAACACATACAGGCATTGAATGAGTAAAGCCTTCAGCCTTCTTAGGGCCATCATTCATCTATGAGGAGAAGAAAAGGGGAAAAAAAAACAACAGAAAAAAAGAAAAGAAATAAGAAGCTGTGTCCAGACTGCATGTTACACTTTTATCCTAAACAGAACGAAAAGTTAAATCTGAACTTGAGGAGCCAGCTTCTAGCCAGCACCTATTGCACAGCAAGAACACCACACTTCCAGTATATTCCTGTGTTCCCAGGGGTCACATCGTGGTCTGATTTCCAGAAACCGTTGACAAAAGTAATAGAGACTTGAAAATTACATACGTTTCATTCCACAGAAAGATTTTCAGGGTAAAAAAAAGAATGCTGTTGCTACCTTAAGCAGATTTCTCCCGTCTCTGTGATGTTTGGATGCCAGATTCTTGTCAAGCATTTTACTTTTGGAGGCTGCCAGGACAGAAAACAAATTACAGTGTTATTCTTCTAAACAAAGCCAAATCACTGTTACAAGTCATAGAATCAAAAAGGGAAATATGTTTGATACTCACTGCGTGTTAAAGATACTGACAGTTTAACTACAGGAGGTACACCAGCTTCCTCTGCCCTTCAAGCTTCCTGCTCAACATCTTCATCGATGACCTCGATGAGGGGGTAGAGTCCACCCTCAGCAAGTTTGCTGATGTTATGAAGCTGTTATGAAGCTGGGAGGAATGGCTGACACACCAATAGGTTGGGGGATGAGCTGCTGGAGAGGAGCCCTGAGGAGAGGGACCTGGGTGTCCTGGTGGACGACAGGTTGACCATGAGCCAGCAGTGTGCCCTGGTGGCCAAGAGGGCCAATGGCATTCTGGGATGCATGAAAGAGAGCGTGGCCAGCAGGTCAAGGGAGGTGGTCCCGCCCCTCTACTCTGCCCTCGTGAGGCCTCATCTGGAGTACTGTGTCCAGTTCTGGGCTCCATGGTACAAAAAGAAAGAGAAGTCCTAGGAAGAGTCCAGCAGAGGGCCACAAAGATGATAAAGGACGCATACCTAAGGAGTGGGAGGCAAAGGGATGAGGCTGGACTCTTCTCAGCAGTGTGTGGCGATAGGATGAGAGGAAATGGCCACAAATTGAAGCATAGGAAATTCTGCACAGATGTGCATGGGAACTTCTTCCCACTGCAGTGACAGAGCTGCCCAGAGGTGGTGGAGTCTCCTTCTCTGGAGACATCCAAGACCCACCTGGATGCCTACCTGTGCAACCTGGGCTGGGAGCTGCTTTGGCAGGGGGTTGGACTCAGTGATCTCTAGAGGTCCCTTCCAACCCCTACAATTCTGTGATTCTTTCTACTCTTTACTAATGATGGGTTTTTCCCTCAGAAAAACTGATCTTAAAGAAAGCCAAGTATGAAGAGAAGCGCAAAGCAGGGTGGTCGTATCCAAACTGCAGATGCTAATGTAAAAACCAACTTATTCTTAGGTCAGGTCACCAGAATGTTGAATTAGACAGCGAGTTTTGAAACACAGATTCTTAAAATACAGTTTCATTTGCTTTAGTTTTGTGAAGTAAATAAAGAGCAGGCCATAAAAATGCTGGTAGCTTAGCAACAGCACATTATTCCATTCCTGTTCTCCCAATTACGATTCGCAGCTTTCAATCAGGCAGATAATTTCTTACAGTAGATGTACTGTAAGACCAACACAGATCAGTACCTTTCAGAACTTCAATTAAATCTGCTATTGTAAATGTGGAGCTATTTTCCCCCACTGCTTCCCAAGTCTACAGTCAAGAGAGAAAACAGCTTTAAAAGCCTTCCAACAGAGAATGTATTGATGAATAGAAGAATTAAGTTTCATAGAAACTAAACCTTTATGAGAAGCTCCCAAATCTGTGCAGACACAGAAGTAATTGGCATCTTAGTTTTGTGTAATGTGAAAAAAACAGCAAATGGTTTGTCCTTTCACCAAACACCAAAGTGCTTCTTATCTCTACGAATAAGAGAGACTCACTGCTGACAGTAAGACAAAGGTTTTCTCCATCTCTCCCCTTGTTCTGTTAGAGACAGACAGGGACAACAGCAGCACTACCATAAAAATTTGCTCTAGCCAAATTCTGCTTTGAGTTTTTGCTTCAAGCTATCTTTGAATCTTCCTTACATCAACAAATCCACGCAAGCTTTCCTTGAGATGCTTCACTTAACACCTCAAACCATCTCCAGGTCACGGATGTGACAGCAAAGCTTAGAAAATCCATTTATTTCACTGCTCATAAGTTCATCCCTCTCCTCAGACTGCAAGTTTTATGTGTAAATCCAACCTCACCACGGCACACACCAGCGATCCATGTCATCTTCTTCTTCAGTTCTCAGCAACCACTGATCTTTTTCGGATGCCCCGTGAGTTTTTAATCATGGAAACCATCCCAGTTTCCACTTCTGATCTCAGCTGGCTTCACCATGTCAGTCACAAGCCTCAAAACACAGCACAGCGTTGCAAGCAGCTGACTACTACGCATATATTGCCTTCAGTTTGGGTAGAAGTAAGTTTAATTGTATAGAACAAGCTTTTATCGAGTTTGCCCCTTTTCCTTAAGGACATTGCTAACAATCTCTCCCCCATTATTCTCAGTGAATCAGAGGTTGGATGTTAAAGCACCGATCAGTACAGGAACTTCATTTCAGACCGATGTGTGCTAACATGGGAACGCTGTGTCTAACCCTAAGTCCTACACCAAAGATCAATGATAGTCTCATAGTCTTGACATTCAGTTCTACAGGATTCCAGTCCCTTCCAACTGCTGTTTCACAGCTGAGATATCTGCAAGAAAAAAGGACTAAGAAGTGCAGCTCTGCTGTCAAATTCCTGGCTTCCGACCTTGCCTAAGGTCATAAAAACCTCGGAAAACTGATTTCATGTCACTATCTGTAGTATTAGCCAGGTCTGATTCCTTACAGCATCAGGTCCCCAGTCCTGTAGCACCCACTGCTCCATCAGCTGCACCTCAAGGGAGAAAAGGTTTTGTTTTTGCTGTTGTTTTAAACCAAGACAACCCCTGATCAGTAGATTACTATTACTTAAAATACAAAACAACCAACAGCAACAATCGCTCCTCTTTCTCACTAACTTGTTTCTGGGCAGCAGATCAATCCGAAAAGCAGTGCTTGGGGAACAGGTGCTGCAGAGACAGAGGTCAGCACTTGGCACTGGAGGAATCTGCTGTGTACTCCATTATTTTGCTTGCCACTTCACAGCTTCCTCTGATGCTGTGACAGCAATGCTCCCAGAGGTTTTCATAGGCACAAGCACAGGCAAGCTTCTGTTGGCTGCACATGAATGTTCATGACTGTACAGCTTACTTCCTAAAAGGCAGAATGCTTTAAAATGCCAAGTGACAGTATTACCAGACAGATTTCAGCCTTTCTAACAGCATCACAGTTTGAGGAGACTAAGAACTAACTAACTCTGCTCTCGTGATGGTACTGCAAAACCTGCATCGTATCCGGTTGCTTCCTCCTCACACACAACATCCCAGCAGCTCAAATAATAGGTAATATTAAGTGTCAACCCTCTAAGGACTTCTAGTGCCATTGAAAAACCCTTAATAGCTAATATCAATGCCATTAATTTTATCTGTACAGTATCTTTTCCGAGTGGCTTCGACTTTAGAGGGGGGAAAGGCCTCCCAGGATGAATTTCTCTTCTTTTCGTATTCAGAACATGGGATATTATTAATGGAAAGAGCTGCACTGAGCCTGAAAGACACCAAGAGCTCAAGTTTTGTCCACAATGCCCATAAGTGTCCCGTTTCCAACGTGGGAGTTTAAAGACACTTGTAACGATAAGATTGTTCTGTAGCAGTGCTAACAGTACTAACTCAGTAACACTGGGATGAACCAACAGGAAAATACACAACTGCAGTGCCAGGAAGAGTTCCCCCCTTTGGGAAATACACTGCTTTATAAGAAGTCCTTGGTAAAACAAGTCCTTGATGAGCACTCTTCCCTCTCTTCAGTCTGCCTGCAAAGCACAAAGTGAAATGCAGCTTGTCAGCTTGCAGAAGCAGTGTGACACAAATTACCTCTTGCAACGCAGCACAGATCTATATGAACAATTCCTCTTGCACGCCAAGTAACTGATTAGAAATGAAAACCTTTTCCTGTTCTCCAGCTCAGATGCATCTAAAATTATCCATCTCTTCAACAGCATAAGTAGTTTTAATTATGGATAAAGCGGAAGAGCCCTTATAACATTTTACTGCCTTACAGATAATCATCACAAACATTTCCAGTCCCACGTACAGCAGCTCAGTGATGCAGAAGTGTCTGATCAACCAGCTGTGTGCTCAGCGCACAAGCAAGAGGCAGCACTTGACAGCAGAGCTCGCCCCAAAGCATCCTTCCCACAGGTTAGGCTCTTGAATCTTTGCCCTAGGGGAATGCACAGCCTAGGTGCCAAAAGTCAGTGCCTTATGCTCACAGATCCACTGCTTACTTCCAGTGCTTTGCTTCCCAGACAGAACAGCACGCATTGATTTCAGTTCACAACACAAAGCTTTACTAGTTTTTCCTCTTCACCTACAATTTTAGCAATTAAAAACAACTAAATTAACATCCTGTGCTCCTGCTACCACGAAACAAGTGCTTTCTTGCAAGTGTTACGTGAACACCCTAAACACGATAATATAAGAAATTAAAATGAGTACACATTGTGTATTTCCCCCCGTGCTCAATGCAGCAGTGGTTAAACTGCTATCGTTGATGATGATTAAAGAGTCAGGTGGATGAGAACATGGGAGGGCTCCCCCTTCTGCCATGAATGCCTTGTTCCTCCAGGATTCCCAGGAAAACGCTGTCAAGAGATGAGAACCTACTCACGACAACAGAAAACTGAGCAGGAAAACTCCAAAGCTGCTTCAGAAATACTATGGTCCTCCACAAGCAATAACTTTTAAAAAAAATTAGTATATATCCCCTTGACTGTAAGCACCAGGAACGTTAGGAAACTTGTGAAGGAATGTTCTGGAATGCCAGCCCAGCTGCCCTGCTCCCAGAGACAGAACATTTCTACCCCACTGGAGCTCTTCAAGCTCAGTCTGGGAATTCAGGCCATCCCATTCCAGACTGCTGCTGCCCCTCCTCTGTGTGTGTATATATAGTGCATGTAAAAGCAGTGCTGTGGCTGCAGCCACTGCACGTATATGATGCTGAATTTAGGCTTGGTGCATTTGAACCCAAGTCCAAGGTCTTCTTGGATACGTTTCTCTACTATCCTCTCCTACTCATTCTTCAGCCTCTCTGAAAGATGAGCTCTCAAATATTAACACCAAATGTTAGAAAATAGAAAAGATGTAAAAAAAAAAAAGTATGAAAGCAAGCAAAATCAAGAAAGTTCAGACTAGAAGTGAGGTTTCCTTCTTCCTGCAATTCATACCTCTGCATGCAATTATCACAATTTAAGTGCTCAAAAGAGTATCATTTCCTTCATCAGAAGATCAAGGGTAATTCATGAGAACCAGACACGTGCCCTACCTGTTTTCCATTTTTGGAGCCTGCTTTTTTTTTTTCTACAGACTGCTCAGCTCTGAAAACAATGTCTGAAGTTATTTTTATTGTAATTGCACCTCCTCCTCTCCTGCCACAGTCTGCGATTTCAGTAGGGTATAACAATGCAATAATGTTTCTCCCATTCAAAAAGGGCAAGCTCTTTGGAGTGTTCTATTTGTCTATAATAAGAAACAGTGATCACTGGGATGCCCTCTGGAAAGCTGCTTGTTGAATAACCATTGAAATAGGTTGTTTTTTTTTTATAGATATTTAAGCAGCCTGGGAGACAACGAGCAGAATTGATGTGTGCAGCAAAGAAGGCCACTTGCCACCATCTCTGCACTTTTCATGACTTCCACTGCATGCTGTAAAAGGGAATTAAGCACCACAATCCAATACCAACCAGGACTGGAAACACAAGTTGAAGAGCCCCATAAAAATATGCTCCAGTGGCTGTGGAATATGGCAATAGCCATAAGGACAACAGAGGTAACCAATAGAGGGGTCCTGACCCCAGCCAGGTGGGAGAAAGGGATAACAGTGTATTGGACTGCGTGGATTTGATGGCCTGGCACATCAGAGCCACAAAAATATGACAGTGGTAGACCCTGGTGCATAGTGCACTCTAATGCCCTCGAGTCACCGAGGGACAAAATTAATCTGTATTTCTGGGGTGACTATGGTATGCCACCACTGACATTGTCAATGCCTTCTTTTCAATTCCTCTGGCCACAGAATGCAGGCTGCAGTTTGCCTTCACCTGGAGGGGCGTTCAGTACACCTGGAACCATTTGCCCCAGGGGTGGAAGCACAGCCCAACCATTTGCCATGGGTTGATCCAAACTGCACTGGAACAGGGCGGTGCTCTCAGGCACTTAGAGTACACTGATGATATCATTGTGTGGGGAATACCCACCGGAAGAGGAGGTTATAAAAACAAAAGAAAATAAAAACTGTTTGTGTGTCATGAGATGCTCTCTTTCCTTTGGGGATGGAAGCAGCAGTGGGTGCTCGCTGCCATCCTGTGTTCAGTATAAGGCCTTTGGTTTATCAGACACTCTCTCTTGCTCATTTTATTTGATTTATTAGCTCAGGTCTCAAGTATAATTACCAGGGGAGAACAGATGAGAGTGAAACCTCAGCCAAAAAAGTCAGCCTTCCAGATGCCCTGTTTGCACTTCCAAGCAGCCTCTGCTAGAGCTTTTTTTTTTCCTTTAAGGAATAATGTTGGTTTCAGATGCTGTGCTACAAGAGTGTAACCAGACCGTTTTATATTTCAACAATATTTTAACAAGAGTGAGAAGACCCTTTCTTAGATTCAATGCCAACTTCCCTCTGAAGTCCCATTACACGAAAAGGAAACGTAACCACCTCCAGATCAATGACAAAATACTTACCACCATATTGTAGGCATCAGGAACTTCAATTTCAAACTGAAATTTTCCACCTTGGTAATAGCCCTCATCTAGCAAAGAAAAAAAATGCATTAGAATAGTTAACACATTAAAAATAACTGATGCCATGTTTCACAAATTGACTGTCATTAACTGAGATTCAAATAACAACCTCAGGTCATCACCAAATACCTGAACACCAAAGCACTAGCTGCCTCCTACTCCAACAGATATTAGATAAAAAGGCAATAGAATCTCAGGCTGTAATTCCTGAGATGGTTATGCTTGGATGCTGAAACGTTTGCTAGCAATCTGATCAGTGTCTGTCTGGTGTTGCAACAACCCTGTCATTATTCTTGTCTGCATCACACTGTGCACCCACAGCAAAGAACCAATAGTCAGGAAGGTTAGGTATCCTCATACGACTATTTTTTAACATGCAATTGTTAAAAACAACACTGCAAAAGGAAGCTTGGCAGAGCAATCCATGGTTTAGGGATACATTACAAAGAGACGTTCCTTATTACCTGCCTAGCTTCCAAGAAGTTTCTAGCCCTTCTACTATACATCACCAAAAGGATAACACAGTGCCTTCTGGAGCTGCTCACACATGTAGTGCTACCAGAATATGGAAACAGAGCATGGCTGGTCTTTCCCATCCCATACAGGTTTATGGCTGCCTCCTGGAGGTGCTAGTTGGACTAGATGATCTTCGAGGTCTTTTCCAACCTTGACAATTGTATGATTCCATGAGAAGCTATCACATGCAACGTACATGTTTGCACAGGGAGAAATAAGGCTGTTGCAGGGCAAAGGAGAAATAGCACCTCTGTGAAGGCTGCTCACAAAGCCCAGCAGCACAAAGTTATTTTTCATTGGCTTAATTTCAACACCTCCTGGATTCTGTGGCTTTGGAGTGCAGCACGTGGCAGCCCATCATGTTCTAGCCCTGCTAATGCAAAATAGGTATGTCTACATGTGTCTTATGTCAAAGAAAATCTTCAGATTTAATCAATCTTCCCTGTAATCCAATTGTAATCCAAAAACAAAACAATACTAAAAAACAGCTCCAGAGGAGGACAGTTTGCCAGCAGGTTGTCAGAGTGATGCCAGCTGAACAGCAAGAGAAAAGCCATGCTCTGCATCTCTGCACACCAGGCACAGCCTCCATCTGCAGGAACACTGACAGTGGTGCTCATTTAAAAGCACAGGTAGCAGGACTGCTGCTGACATTGCTCAAAAAATGCACAGGGAGAGGTAGGAAAAAAAAATGCTGAAGAGTTGTTCTTCACTTTCTCCATCTCTTCACCATCGGGCAGACACAGCTCAGGGCTGCTCCACAGCTACCCAGCCAAGGCAGGAACTCTCAGCAGCCACACACAGGTAGGAATCAGATAAAGCTGTAAGAAATCATCATGGCAAAAAGAGTGCAGCACATCCCACAGGACTTGTGGGACCAACTGGTGCACAAATGGGTGAAACGAGCACTGGAATTAGTGCAAGAGGTACAGCAGGACCAGATGATGAAAGAACATTCCTTTTCCTCAGCAAAAACTTGTTTCAGATTAACTCGAGCACTTTCTAACCACATACCAGCAGTTCCATAGGCCACAAGAAATTCCTTTTGTATTACTTTTGTTTTCTTGATTTTTCTGTGTTCTACATAAGGCTGAGAAACCCCTGCAAGACTCAGAGCACTCCAGACAAGATACTTCTCCCATATTGTTATTATTAGTTTTTAATTAAAACAAATATTCCTCTATGTCTGTAAATTCAATCACCTTGATATCTGCTGGAAAAGCAGCACTGCCAGGCACACACAGCTTTGCAGTGTGTAGCAGATAACTCTCTGATGCAGGTAGTGGAGAAGCCAACAAATACAGGCGTGCTGCCAGACCTCCTTCTTACAAACAAGGAAGGACTGGTTGGGAACGTGAAGGCTGTGAACAAACTTGGATGCAGCAAGCAGGGGACAGAGGAGTTCAGGGTCTTACATGAAAGAAGCAAGGCTTGCAGCCCTACACTTCAGGAGAGTTAAATGTGACCTCTTCAAGGACCTTCTTGAAGGTATCCCACGGGCTAGAGTACTGGAAGGTTAGGGGGCCCAAGAGAATTGGTTGACATTCGAGCACCACTTCTTCCAAGCTCAACATCAGTATAAACCTAAGAGTAAGAAGTCAGGCAAGAGTGGCAGGAGAGCTGAATGGATGAGAAAGGAGCTCATGAAAAACTCAAATGGAAGAGTCTATGGAAAGTAGAAAAGGGGTCTGTCCACTTGGGAGAATACAGTAACACCATCAGGGCTTGCAGGGATGAAATGAGAGAGGCTAAGGCTCACTTGGAATTAAATCTGGAAAGGGAGGTCAAGGACAAGTAAGACTTTTTTTAAGTATGCCAACAGCAAAAGGAAGACTAAGGAAAATGTAGGCCTGCTGCTGAATGAGGTGGACAAGACTGAGCTGGGAGGAGGGGCTGACATAGAAGGCTGTGCTGCCATTCAGCAAGACCTGAACAGCCAGAGAACAGCCAGAGAGGAACCCAATGAGGTTCAACAAGAGCAAGAATAGAGCCTTCCATCTGGGGAGGAATAACCGCATGCATCAGTACAGGTTAGGGGCCGACCTGCTGGAGAGGAGCTCTGCAGAAAGACCTGGGGGTCCTGGTGGTCGACAGGTTGGCCATGAGCCAGTCTTGTGGCCAAGAAGGCCAACAGTGTTCTGGAGTGCATTAAAAAGAATGCCAGCAGCAGCTCAAGGCAGGTTCTCCTTCCCCTCTACTCTGCCCTGGTGAGGACACATCTGGAGTAGTGGGTCCAGTTTGGGGCTCCTCTGTTAGGACAGACAGGGAACTACTGGGAGGAGTGCAGCAGAGGGCTACAAAGATAATCAGAGGTGTGGAGCATCTCTCTTACAGAGACAGAATGAGAGACCTGGGACCATTCAGCCAGAAGACTGAGAGCAGATCTTATCAATGCTTTTCTAATGGATGGGAGACAAGTGGATGGGGCCAGACTCCTCTCTGCAGCACCCAGCAGCAGAACAAGAGACTATGGGCACTAACTGAGTAAAAGGAAGTTCCCTATGAACATAAGGACAAATTTGGAGGTGACAAAGCATCAGAACGAGCTGCCCAAGGGGGCTGTGGAATTCCTTTCTCTGGAGATACTCAAAACCCACCTGGATGCTTTCCTACTGTAACCTACTTTAGGGAATCTGCTTTAGCTAGCAGGGGGTTGGACTAGATGATAGCCCAAGGTCCCTCCCAACACCTACAATTCTGTTCCCTTCTTTGCACCCAGACTCTAATCTTTCAGCCACAGAACAGTGCAGGAAAGAACTGAAGTTCTGGCAAAGTTAATAGCAAGCAAAGCACTGTATGTGAAACAGCTTATTAAAACAGCTTTAGCTCATACCTTGTCCTGTTACAGGAGATTTTTCCAAGAAGGGAATGTGTCTGAGCTTCAGTTTGTGTCTCCTGCTTAAATTTATGTCTTCAAGCTATATTAACATTCCTCCTACTTCAGTTTCAAGTTTCATTACTAACAACCCAACATTAATCTGTGTGTTTGTGAGGTGTTTTGATGGTTAAATGTGCTCTGAAGATACAAATTATTTTACATTTAAAAGAAAATGTGAGATAATTAGGGCAGGCCACAGAGGATGTGCTTTTGACAGTAACTCCTTGAATCATAAGCACTGAAATGCTCAGCCATGCTCACTGACATCTGTCATCTTCTGGTATGCAAAGCAGAAAACAGGCTTTTTATTAATTCCCTCAAGAATGTGGCTAAAATAATCACACTAACCCTAAACTACACAACTGTCTGGAAAACAGCATTAACTCTCTGCATTCCTCTAGCCTTCATTATTTAAATACCACCTAAGCTCACCTTTCCCCTCTGCCCAGGTCATTACTACATTTCACTTTCAGCTTCACAACTGGCCACATTCTCAGGGATTGCATAAACCAAAGCACCCAGTAACAGGCTACCAGCAAAATATGGCCATTTCCAGTATCCAACATAGTATCTTCATAGCAGCACTGAGAAACTGTCTTGGTGCAAAACCCCTTATGCAATTCAGCTAAAGAATTTAAGCTCTACTGTTAAACAGAGCAAGAAAATGCAGACATAAAAGAAAAATATGAAACAACCAGCACATCTTCACTAGGTTCACCTCTATCTGCAGACAAGCAAACTTAGAACCCAGAGGGGAGAGCCAGCAAGAACCATTTCAGTACACAGCCTACCCAAAGCTGGCTGCCACACGCTTCCTACGCAGCCCCCAGCAGTGAGAACTACAAGATATCAGCTCTCACTCTGCAATTGGAAAGCTGCAGAGACCTTTACAAAGCACTCCCTTAAGAACCAGGTGCACGAGGAGTTCTAGAAATAATTTGGTTGTACAATGCTAGAAACACTTCCAAGAAGGATGAGGAAGAACAGCCTTTCTCTCTGTCCACATTCATGCAACGCTGTTTAGGAGCTACAAAAAAATGGTAGTCTCCAATCTAGGATTTTACCCATTTAAGCCAGAAACATGCTGGGGCAACAACCTCACTGCCTCTCTGTTACCTCAGAGAAAACTGAGATTTTTGTGTATTTCAAAGAAAGAAAAAACTTCTCAGCAAAGGTAATCAGAAAGCTGCAAAGATTTCCTTGGTATGTGTTGTGTTCTGCACTGAGAGAGCTGTGCCAAGCTGTCTCTGATCACAAGATTCTGTACCTGAATTATGCACGGCTGAAAATAGATGTTTACTTTGGGCAGGCTACAACTGCAGCGACTTCAGCTGTGCAGCTATATTTGGAGCAACAAAATGTTCATTAAGATCATCTCATTCCTGAGATCATTTCAGCAATGAAGCTAGCACAAAAACCACGCACTGCATTCAGCAATTGTCTTCCAACTGCAACTGCTTGCCCAGCAGTTAACAGACCAAAAAACCTAATGGATTTAGCTGCCTTAAAATTAGTCCAAAGAAGTTACCTATTGTTTCTGCATTCGAGTCATTCCTGTCTTGCACTGTGATGACCTTGTGAAATCACTTCCAAAACATAATGAGAAAGTATCCTTTAAACTGAAGGCCAATTAGTTGTTACAAACAGGATACCAACACTCACCAATGAAACGCAGCTACATCTCCTGCATAGAATGAGCTGCTAAGAAGCTCAGTAACAGCACTTACATCTATTTCTTTTAGTATACTGACTAGGAAAATCTTTCTTATTTTTCCATACCCAAAAGGAGACACGTGAATGAACACTTAGCAAAGACCACCCAAGACTTCTACTGCCAAGGAAGTGCCAGTTGGTTCAGGCTAGTGAAAGGCAACAGTGACATCTAGCGTTCATTTCCCATCAAGATACAGACTACCAAAAACATTCCTATACCCTTAAAAGCATTAAAAAGCATTATTTGCTCAGGTAAGATGCCTCGAAATCTGTCATCCAGAATGCAGATTCTTGTCAATAAAGATCTATGGGAAAGCTACATCTGTAAGAATTTGCCAGCAAAGGAGAGGTCAGTCCCAGTGAGCTGCACATGTCCATGTCCTCGTTTGAACTGCTGCACAGTCTCAAAGATAGCACACACTAAAAGCATTCTTGAAATTTAAAGAGATGATCTCCCATGCAAATCCATCCACAATGGGCAATTTTGACTGCAATGCAGTTCTCAGAACCCAGCCCAGCCTCCCCACTGCCCCCACAAAACAATCACTGCATTACAGCTAGTCTGTCTTCAACTAGAAAGTTCACCATATTTTGTAGGCTTTGAATTGTGTTTCCACCACAGCAACACATACAGAAGCAAAAGCAACAGGTTTAGGAAATTACCTGGGATTACAGTTAGCTGAAAGTAATGAAGCTTGTTTGGGTCAGGAAAATTCACTTTACACGTACCTGTTAAGCAAAAGAACAATTTGCATCAGATAACTGTTTGTCAACTGAGGAGAAAATAAATATATCACCTTTCACATCTGAATTAACACCTGCATTAATCTCTACATTCCAGCTGAGTGATTTCCCATACTTTCTTCTCTAAGTGTTCTCCACACAGTTATAGGTTACCTGCAGTAATTCTTTGAGCTGGGAGGAAGAAGTTGATTTGCTTTCAGTAAACCATGTCGTCTCATACTTTAAAATGACAAAGGAATGGGTCTTCTATATGGATGTGAGCTGTAAGCTGAGAAGACAGCATACAGAATCAGCATCCTTTCCTTAGAGAGTCTCTAACAGTAACACGTGTACCTTAACATTTGATAATACACAGCAGTTTCCAGGAAGTCCTGCCACCACAGCTCTGTGCTAGAAAGGATTTATACCTGCAAGGCACAATTAGAAGCATGCTTTACTGACAGCCTCACCCAAAAGAAAAGTGAAGCTGCTGTTCAGCTGTCACATTGAACAAAGCTGTTTCTTAGCTTACTGAGCCTATTTTATTCCATCCAAGAGCAGGTTTCAAACTCCTAACAGGCTGCCAGAGCCTTGCCCTAGCCCTTCAAAAACGAGCTCACGGAAAGCAAATTACCTTTTCAGGCTTTTGCACAAAAGGGGGGGGAGGGATGAGTCTATATTTCAGTAGTGCTTTCTTTTTAAGTGAACTTTAATACAGAGATTTCACGTTAAAAAGGATGCTGTATTGGCAACGTGCACCTTCTAATTTGACAGGTATTTCTCCCTACCAAGGCTCAGTAATCAGGAATCACTCAAGTGTGGGGAACTGACCACTCCAGATAGTGCAATTCCAATTGCAGCTGCTACACCACTCATAAATTAGCAGATGACTAGAAATCAAACAGATGCTACATGCATATGCAACACTAAAGATTGCCTCAAAACATGTGTGTACAACTGCCACTGGTTTCTGTCCTATTTAAGTTCTATGCCAGCAATTACACCTATTAAGAGAGAAGGTAACGGAGCAGCATCACAAAGCATACGCGATGATTTTATTCTCAACCCAGATGAAATTAAGGACGACAATGAGAATGAAGAACAAGTGTAAAAAGAAGAGGAAACATCCATCTGTGAGGCTGTGCGGGGGCTGTTATGCAAGAAGTCAGTCGCTGCAGTTCAACAGATGCAAATTCACAGCATAACAGCCCATTGTTTGCTTCTGATGACACAAGCTAAGTCGCCTTCTCAAGAACAAAGCTGTCCTTTTCTGATTATGGCAGAGACAAGCTGTCAAGCTGGCACCAGAAGCTGTGTATAACCATGCATACATTATTATACATATCATGCAGCCTTGAGCTTCTGAATCCATCCAAGCTGCCTATACTTTTTTTTCTTGACCAAGAAGCTACACAGCATTGCTGCCTACAAAAAAAAAAAACACCTTCAGCTGCACACAAACCCTAGTAATGCATTCACACTGTAAAAGCTACAAACCCTGATACACATTTCTCAGCAGGACCCTATTTCACCCATTTCTCGTTCATTATCCTATAGAAGAGTGTAAGAGAAAAAGCTGAACAAACCCAAGAAGTACTGTGAAAAAATCTCTTTTAGAAAGAAAAGCATGCAGAAAGGAAGTGATAATGCTTCACATTATCCCTTTTAGCTGCTTCTATTCTGTGTTTTTTCCCCTGAGAAGCCTGATTTTTGAGATCTGACAGCTGATCTGGACTTAGAGGCATGAGCAAATAGAAGAGGCTCAGGAGAAGCAGCAGAGGGCTAACCTGGAGGGAAACAAATACCCAAAGCTTCCCTCAGATGGAGATGACTCCATACATCACAGGTTACCTGACAGCATAATCGAAGTGAATATTCACTGCTTCTCTCTGAAAGATAAGCATAAGGGCAAGGCACATTCACCCTTATGAGAACACACAGCACGGCAGCAGCCTGCACGCATGCCCTCAGACTGCAGCAAGCAGCTCACACCTCTTTCTTTGCAGGGGAAGTGTCTTGGATTACTCCAAAATACAAACACGGATGGCTGGAAATTATGTAGAGCAAGGGACAGGCTCTGGAACTGCCCCCAAGCAGGCTGTGTGATAACTTTCAAGTAGGGATGGCAGAATGCTGCTGTCCTGGTCAACACTTGGGTGGAAAGAGAGCTCAGCAACAACTCAGCTTTGCCATCAATGCTCACCCCTGGCAACAAACACAGGACTGCAGAAGCCCTTTATAAAAGGGCTTTGTGCTTTGTTATCTGTTACAGAGCTGACTCTCTGAAGCTAAATATCAGAAAACATGTATTTGATTTTAACTATCTACTCTCAGCTTACAGAAGCAATAAGTCATGTACTCTCCAAAACTTTTCTTAAAGTGTCAATGAACATTTTCAGCCTAACATTTGATGATACCATGCTGGGAGGCATGGCTGACATACCAAAAGGCTGTGCTGCCTTCAACAAGGCCTGAACAGACCAGAGAGCTGGGCAGAGAGGAATCTGATGAGGTTCAGCAAGAGCAAGTGTAGATAGAGTCTTGCAGCTGAGGAGGAATAACTGCATGCATCAGTATAGGTTAGGGGATGACCTGTTGAAGCTGAGCTCTGTAGAGAAGACCTTGGGGGTCCTGGTGGCCAACAGGTTGGTTATGAGCCAACAGTGTGTTCTCGTGGCCAAAAAAGACAAGAGTCTCACGCTGCATTAAAAAGAGTGTGGCCAGCAAGTTGAGGGAGGCACTCCTTTCCCTTTACTCTCCCCTGGTGAGGCCACATCTGTAGCACTGGGCTCAGTTCCAGGCTCCCCAGTTCAGAACAGACAGGGATCTTCTGGAAAGAGCCAAGTGGAGGGCAATAAAGATGATTAAGGGCCTGGAGGATCTGTAGGAGGAAAGGCTGAGCAACCTGGAACTGTTCAGTCTGGAGAGGACTGAGAGGGGATCTCATTGCTGTTCACAAACATGTAACGTACAGGAGTCGAGTCAAAGGAGGTGGACTTTTGGGTGGCAAGCAGCAATAGAGCATGAGGCAACAGGCAGGAACTGGAACACAGGAAGTACCATACTAATGTAAGAAATTCTTTACTGTCAAGACCAGCAGAGCACTGGAACAGACTGTGGAGAGAGGTTTTGGAGACTCCTGCTTGATGGGAACCTGATTTAGCATGGGGTTAGACTCAGTAATCTCTAGAGGTCCCTTCCAACCCCTATTAATGCTGAGATAACACATATCACAGGTAAAATTACATGGCTAAAAGCACGTTATCTACTTTATTATTATTACTGTTTTTGTTAGTACACCTACTATTTAAGAAGCACATCATTAGCACTCATACTTCAGTCAAAACAACCACATCAACAGCCCTTTTCCCCTTAAAATGTATGCCATTAAATGCTGTACTTACAAGGTAAATTAGCTTCAAGTTCTGCAACCTCTGTTGAAAGAAAAAAAACACACCATTATTTATGCAAGCATAAAGCCATTCTTGAAGTTCAAATTGGCAGATCTAATTCAAACCATGCTGTAAATCAAATTTCACTTCAAATATAATTAAGACTCACGGAAAATGTACCTTGAAATTTCTCTTTAAGCCACACAATTCATTACTAAAAAGGCTCATCTGCCCTGCAGACAAAGTGTTCCCTGCTGCGATGAGAGGGCTCAGCTCTGCCAAGAGAGAAGTGCCAGGCTTCTGATACACAGTACTACCACTGCTAAAGGTGGCACCATCCTATCCTGCAAACTCATAAAGCTCTGAAATACAGCAGGCCAAAACCCCACTGCCTGCAAAACACGGGAGCAGGTCAACCTCAAGAAGCAGGGAGCCACCCCAATGGGGAAAGCAAGCACAAGAGGCCTGCAGCCTGCAGGAGCAGCAGCACTCTCCAGCCCCTACTTGCTCACATTCCTCATCACATTTGGCTACAGCAACCCTTATTGGTTTCTCTGTGGAAGCCACCAAGCATGACACTAGTGCCTGCACTCTTGGAAACAGCTACCGAGGCTGTGATGCAGGAAGACACCCCTCCCTTTTACTTCTACAGTTCTAGGAAATCCAATTAAGTGTGTGCTTGCATTTCCTGTAGGCTTTTTTTCCCCCCACTTGATCTCTCACTTCACTTTCTCTTCTGCACAGAAACCACTGAGTCATTTTGGCTAACAATGTCTAAGAGATCTGAACACCAACTCTCAGAAATACACATCCAAAGAAAATTATAACTGAGCTTAAGGTATAGGAAAAGAGTTTTCTGACACAAAAGATCTCACAATTAAAAGCTCGCCAGCTCCCCAGAACTCCCCCTGTGTCCGTGCTTACCAAATCTCATCAGCAAGAATGATGCTTCATGTATTTCTTCAAGCATCCAGAAAGCAGGACAGAGGAGTGACGGACATTCAGAGTGATCCTTGCTACTGCTGACCCAGTGCTGTGGAAACCTCAGAGCATCTCAAGCCCTTTCACAGCCAGGAGGGCTGAGTGTCTACCAGAAGCAAACCCAGGAGCAGCAGAGGGCCCTGCAGCACACTGGTAAGGCATCCCAGGGAGGTCTGAAAGGCCACAGTGGAAGTGCAGACAGGTGCTGGAGCTTCTCTGGGGAACATGTTTAGTGCAGGCAGCCCAGATTCTGACCAGCTCCCTATCAGCCAGTCTGACATCCCTGAAAGCTTCATCAGCCTGGTGCAGGAGCACACCTAAATCATGCACATGCAGCCTCCTGCTCTCAACTCATAAGCACTTGCCAGAAGCAATAAACTCAGCTGGACCTGAACTGGCTCTCCTCTCTGACACAGACAAGTTGAAGCTTTGGCAATGAAGAATCACTCTGGCACCAAGTATGCAGTGGTTTAGTTTAGTGGTTCCAGATGCTATACCAAAAGAGTGAAAAGGCAGGGACTGAACTTAAACCTACTACAGGCTTTGGATGAACTGAATGGAAACCAATGACATCTCTCAGCAACAGCCCTCAGAACTTTATGAAAGCTAAGCTACACATGAGCAACCAGAGCTATTTATAAATGATTTCACCAACAGTAGTTCTCCCTCGTCATGACAATTCTAAGGACAGAAATAGGAGCACACATTCCTTACAAGTATATAGGCATATGGTCTACGATAGACCCACGTGAATGTTATATTCAGCAACACAAACCATAGTGGAGATGTTCTGCTGTCTCCCAGCTTGACAAGGCAGGACATGAGATGGTTTGTTTACTAGCCTTGCCATGGTGTGAAGCCTCATCTTACGTAAATCTTTGGCTGGTTCACAGCTCACATATTTTTTCAGAAAGCACTGCAAAGCTCTGAGCATCCTGCAGGTGCAGGCATGTGGCCACTACTCTTAATTTGATGAGGAGATCCTATAAAGCATTCCTGGTCTGGACTATCATCACAAGCAAAGCTGCCTTCCCCCCAAGATTAAAACAAACAACAAAAGCGACCAAACAAGCACAGTAAAACAACACTGGGAGATAACTCTAATAAAATTGGCCAAGATTTGCCTGCAGCATCTGTTAGACTATTTGCCAGCTTCCCATGGATCAGGAATAGGACAGCATCACTCCAGCACATCATCACCCAGGAGACTGAGTTTAGCCTTTCACCCATCCTCTGTTTGATACCTCCAGCCTGCAACAAACATGAGTAACAAGTTCTCCTTACCACTACTCTTACAGGCTCCCCTCAGTTTGGTTTCCAATCCTGTACAGCCCTGTAAAGTTGAACATACAAAGGGCTATTTCAGTTCCCTATAATAAAGCTGCAAAAGGCACCTGCACTGGTCTAGATGCAAGCAACCTCCATGCATGCACACCTCCAGCAGGCAGTCCCTCGCTCCCAAACTCCTCCCTACAGACTTGGTCAGTATGGACTGGAAATACCAGCACCCATTACAAATACCATCACAACACCCACCCAGGCTCCCAACGCTGCAGGTGCTGCTTTGGCTGATGGACCTTTAGTGGCTGGAGCAACTTTTGTACTCATAGCAGCACCCACCCAGTGAGTGAACCACAAAAGATGATATCCCTAAAAAGGCTGCGTGTGTCTAGCTACTAGATTTTCCACTCACTCACAGCACAGTTATACTGAACTGATCTACTTCTGTCATCAGTTCCCATTTCTGCCCAGAAACCATAAAAACCAGGCTGACAGCTGCTCCTACAACTCTTTTGGAGGGCCACGTGATACAGCTTTCACACACAATCAGACCATGATGTCACACTCACGCTCGTCAGAGGATGCTGGCAGTGACCTGCTCTTCATATCTGCCAGTTTGGCACTCAGCTCATTCAATACCTAGCCTGTGCTGGTTTTATAATGGTAACAGCAATTACAGTTTCAGTAATGATTTCCTATAACTCACACCCCTCGCATCTTTCTTCTTTTTGCAGGGCAAGCACAGGGTTTTAGTCATAAAGGTGAAAATGCAAATGCTCTTACTAAAGGTACAGTAGAATTTTTTAGGGCGCATCAATTTCTGGTACAGCATGAAGTGTATTCATATTGCACTGCTATTTTCTCTGAAGTCCACACTTGTAGGCTAATGAAAAGGAATAGTTCAGCAATACCATCCGACCAAATAGTACAGAGCAACTTCAGAACACAGATTCAAGTCTGTGTTCTGAACTACGAACCCTAACAGCTTACACATCAACTGCAACATACTTGCACTGGATCATTCTTAGCAGAAACATCAACCTAAACAACACATTCCTTGACACTAGATTGAGCTGCACAGCTTGAGCACTGAAACACTCAACTATTACCAGAGGGAGTAAATCACACTCCAGGCCCACTGCAATTGCAAAGCACCAGCACTTAAGGATTTTTATTTAAAAGATAATCTGAGCTACAGAAAACTCAAAAGAGCTGTCTTCAATTTCTGTATAAAATACAATTACACAGCCTCACAAACTACCTCATTTGCACTGAACTGCCACAAAGCAAGAGGTTTTTTCCTCACCAATGCAGACCTGGATATAACAACCTAAAGAAGCCTTCCTGAGATAGTGCCACAAAAATGAGGGGTCTGTTTCTCCATTCTCTACTTCTTATTCAACATCCAGACGACTACAGGTATAAGAAAAAATTTACAATCGATTTTTTGCTTGTTTTTAAAACTTAAGTTTTTTGGCTTTTTCTTTACCATTAATGACAACAACACTGATGTTACTTTTAGGACTTACTTTCACAGGCAGCCTGTTTTACTCCAAGGAAAAAAAAACATCAAATCTGATATTCCCCTTCCATATGTTTAGTCACATTTATACGTTAATTTTCTTATCATAACAATTTCATCAGCAACACTGTGCAGTTCCCAATGACAGATTAATTCTTCAACTTAATGGACACTAAGTTGTGCATTACTCAATGAAAATAGCTGTACTGCAGGCAAGGAGTCGCTAAATATTTGATGTATACAGAGGGATCTCAACAGGCTGAGTACTGGGCTCAGGTAAATCTCATGAAGGTCAATAAATCTTAAGTGAAAGGTCTCGCATCTGGGTCGTGGCAACCCCCACTATCAGTACAAGCTGGGGGATGTAAGAATAGAGCACAGCCTTGTCAAAATGGATCTGAGGGTACTGGTGGATGGCAGCTGGACACGAGCCAGCAACATGCACTCACAGACCGAAGCCAACTGCAGCATGGCCAGCAGGATGAGGGGGGTGATCCTGCTGCTCTGCTCTGCACTGGTAAGACCTCACCTGGAGCACTATGTCCAGATGTGGAGTCCTCAGTACAGGAGAGACATGGACTTGTTAGAACACACCCAGAGGGCCACAAAAATGATCCCAAGAATGGAACACCTGCCTACAGGGAGAGGCTGAGAGAGCTGGAGCTGTTCAGCATGGAGAGGAGAAGGCTCTGAGGAGCCTGAGAGCAGCCTTTCAGTATCTAAAGGGAGGCTACAAGAAGGAAGGGGACAGACTCTTTATCAGGGTCTGCTGTGATAGGACGAGGGGAAATGGTTTCAGACTAAAAGCGGGGAGATTTAGATTGGATATAAAGAAGTTGATATTCTAGTCTGTTTGCACAGAGAGGTGGCGGAAGCCCCATCCTTGAAGACATTCATCCAGGCTGGACAGGGCTCTGAGCACCTGATGGAGCTGTGGCTGTCCCTGTTCATTGGGTTGGACTAGATGGCTCCCTTCCAACTCAAAAGATTCTGCAATTCCATGCTCATCATGGAATATAAATCATGAGGTCAGTCACAAGCAATTTCAAACACACTTCTGGAAACCGTTTTCTAAAGTTTAGCATCTCACACTGACAACACGTCTAACAAGTATAGACCACAAAATGTAAATGTAAGCTCCTTTCACCTTTAACAAGCAATTTATCTCGAACAGACACCCTCCGAGTGGAATCAGAAGCTGGATTGGATGCACGGGGTCCTCTGACACCATCATCCCGCTTCAGCTTGCTCGCCAGAGTTAGCATCACTGCTGTCTTCAGTCTAGAACACAAATACAAAAACAAAGTCAATTACCAATACTAAAAGCACTAGGGAAGGGGAAGTACAAAAATAGGCTATAGTGAGAGCCACATTATGCAGCTCTGGCCATTTTCTTAGCAGTCAAACAAAGAAATCAGGCAACTTGAATGCAGTTAAAGATGTGGATTGACTAAAGTGTTTGAAGAACAAGTACTGAGAGATCTGCAGTATGTTAGGCAAGAAGGAAGCTCAGTTTTTGCTGGCAAAAGGTCAGACTTTCATCGCTGTTTACAGCCTTGTTTCACTGCACCACCTACCACAGCATATCATTGCCGGACATCACTCCTTCAAAAGAATCACAGTCAGAAACCCTGTGCCACACGTTTCCACCACCCTCATCCATATCTCCCATGACAGCATTCAGAACTGCTTCTGGACAGCCAAAGAAGAGAGGAAAGGAAGGGAATCAACTACTCCACAGCACTGGGAAGTGAACACGCTGATGTTACTCCTACTTTAACTAATTAGAAGTTTCATTCTTATTAGGAGTGTGGCCAAAAGCGACGTCCTGCTGGCAGGAACAATACCCTATACACCCCACCACCACTAGAGTAGTACAAATAATGTTTATCCTTTAGCCACACCAGTTAATTGAGCTACATCAAGGTAAAAAGCTTGCATAAAGTTAGCACTCAGACTTCACATGAGCTAGTTTGAACAGAAGACCGGATGGGTATGGTGTGGCAGATTCCAAGACATGAAATGCATGCTCACCCAACATCAGCTTTCCATCAGCTGAGACACTCACAGTGCAAATGTGAAGTAACCACTGAGATGAAGCTGAGCACAATAGGACAAGACTAGAAACAAGACTTTTACATCAGCTCCAGCTCTACGTATCTCGATGCATCTTTCTTTCTTTCTAAGCATGCCTTGAAATCAACTGCAACAGCAGTTGCTTTGCTGATTTTGCCTGTTCCAGCCACAAAGAAATCAGGTGGGAGAAAAAGCTTCCCTGGCCTGCCAGTCAGGTTGGCATACCAGCAAAAACAGCCTGACTGCTCTTCACATTTGTGAGAAAGCTGAGGGACTCATAACAAACCACACCAGCACCAAAGCACCAGCACAGGGAAGAGGAGAAATCAAACAGCTGATGTGACACTCAGGCATTTGAGGTAAAGGGCTGGGATTAGGTGAGCTTTAAGAGCCCTTCCAACCTAAGTCATTCCATGATTTGGTGTTGAGAAGAACATAACATACCGAGTAACGAGGTCTAAAAGAAAGGAAAACACGTTTCACAACAGGACCAACAGCACGACACCTTGATAAGAGACATAAAAATGTCAGATCCTCTGAGGCTGACAGGTAGGGGTATTAAATTTCAGATTGGGATTAAAAAACAGTAAAATCTAAAGAAAAGTCTGGTTACCCAACTGAAACAGACTCAGCTATGTTTGGTGCTTGTTTGTATTTCTCCTCTCTCACACTGTCCCAGAGAAATAAATGAATAAGCAGACAAAACAGCCTGCCTCTCCACAGAGAAAGGCAACAGCTGGTTTTAGGAAAGGAGAAAAAAATAAAGAGAAATGAGCGACACAGGCTCCTAGAAGCAAAACAACAATAAAAGAAAACAGAAAAACCTGCGACCTGCTGCTGACAGAGCCCAGGGAGAGGGGGAGGTCCGCAGCACACAGCGGGCAGAGGCTGCACGAGCTCCCGGCCAGGCCTGCACCGCCGGGCCTCTCGCTCCTCAGCGGGGGACAGGCAGACCCAGACAGGCCGGATCCACATCGGGCGATCTGAGCGGCACCGGAGCCGGACATAGAGGCGAGAGGGGCGGCTCGCACCTACCTGAGCGCGGCGTCAGGGCCCGGCTCCCTCGGCCACCACCATCCCGGGGCTGGCCCAGGGCAGGAGCGGCAGCAAACCTCCACCCCCTCCCTCAGCCGCCCGCCCGCCGCTGCGCCGGAAGTGGGCGGTAACGTGGGCGGGGCCTGCGCGCGCCCCCTCCCATCCGCTGATCGCGCGGGCTCGGCCGGTTCCGCTGTTGTCTCGCGAAAGTTGGAGCTGCGCAAGCGCCGTTCGCCCTTGGCCGGCCGGCGCCATGTTGGGCGCTGTTGTCTATGCGCTTTTAACCCTTTGCTGCTCTAGTTTGGCTGGAGTTGGAATCTGTGTGAAATCATACGTTGAGTAATGGAAAATAAACGATTAGCATATCCTGATGGAGACTAATTTCACTAGTTGAAGCCACTTCACTACTTGAAGTCACAGATTCTGTCGCAATCACATATATTACTCTGGACTTTTTCCATCTTCTAGCATGCAATGAAAAGGGGAACCAGAACTAAACAATTAGCGAGGCATCCAGGTTGGGAGGTTTTATATACTGACCAGACACAAATTTTGGCAGGTAGCAACCAAAATATAGTTCTTAAGCGTTCACAGGAGCTTCCCTTCTGAAAAATAAATAAGCGCTGGGATTTAGCTTAATTAAATCTATTTAACTGAGCACAGAACTGCATCTCGGAGACTTCAAATTGTCCTCGCTTTCCTGAGCTCGCTGTACAAGATTGCATTGGCTGAAAAGCAGTTTTCCAGTTTTAATTCCTGGTTATTGTGTACTTAGATGGAAAGGTTGAAACTGAATGATGAAGCTGCTTAGCAGCAGCTAAACTAAGATGCTGTGCAAGGTCCAAGCTGAAACACATTTCCTTTAGGAAGACCAAGGTAAAGGACACTGTTTGTCCTTTTGTCCATCGATGCCAAAGGGAGGATGGCTTTCTATTTTATCTCAGTCATCCAAGCTGTCCTCCCCTTTTTCTCCAGTACAGCTGTTCAGTTAATGTCTGGTGGCTGTGACCTGTGCTAGGATTATTAAAATAGTTTTATGAGCCAATTCATAAAGGTGCTGTCAACACATTGTTGCCTCCACTAACGACGAATTAAAGGCAAACCAATATTGCCCAGCACAGTCGGTAACAGTGACAGGTCTTGCACCTTCTGCCACATCCTCTTATTAGCAAAGAGCAAAACTCAGCATCAGATGTTCTGTGACCATTTGGAACTCCTAAACAACGAAGAAAAGTCTTTGGAAATCAGATTAACCACAGCCCAAGGTCTGATTATTATTTTTCCTCAGCGTTGGTGTAAGCCTAGAGAGCAAGGCAGGAGTGCTGTGCAAGTCTCCCAGTTTTTGCTAAGATTCTTCTCTACCCACACAAACTCCAGTCTGTTAAAAATGAATGTGTTGTATGTATACAAAATAAGCATCACAAAGGATACGTGGCAGCACACACACTTCCCACTGCCATGCTTTCTCAACTCATAGTTGTTTAATTTGCTTTGCCTTTGCCTTTTTTACTCATTCTCTCACCTCCTTTTATCCCTGAGACCGGAGGAGTGTAGTGAAAGATACTCCTGAATCTGATCTCTCATTACTCAGCAATGAGGAGTACAGGATCTACAGGAAGGAGAGAACTAAAAGTACCAGCTGCCCTGGGGAAAACTCAAACTGCTCAAGTGGAAGCCTTCCCAGTGAGTACCCCACACCAGGTGCTACACTGCGTATTTGAGCAATCAAAGCTAGCTATTTCCAGAGGTGCTGAAGCAATGAGAGTCTCAAATTGTTCATCTGCTCAGGAAGTAATTGCAGTTTATTAAGCAGTTTCATGATTAAGGCTATATTTATATATTTGAATCAAGTATTACTGCAAAACACTAATGGCTACCTGAAGACTGTTAGTGGTTAGAACGCGTTGGTGCGTATTTCATATTCCCATCACACTTTCTTTAAACTGGAAAGCATTTCATGTTCCACGCAGCAAAAATTTGAGCAGTTCCAGACATCATCTCGTGTGTCAAATAAAACCGAGACTTTTTCTCTTTTGTATTCCAACCATTTTCCATTGCCCAGCAGTTCCTGAAGCTGGAGAGATGAAACAAACGTCTTACATTTAAACTATCCCACCATGTAAAAGTATTTATGGTTTCCTGTGTCCTTTTTGGTCTGTTTTTAAGTGTTTATTCAACACGCACTTCTCTCTGTTGGGAGAAAGCAGGGAAGTCTGCTTTCTATTAGAAGTATCAGTTCCTTCCTTAACGGGCAATTGGGTGGGTCCTCATGTGAAGTCAGGAGCAAACAGAACTGGCCATTATCCTAAAACTCACAAGGCAGTTTCTGAAGGGAGACTTGAGATCCTTGAGGCACATGAGTTGGGAACGGGCAAAAGCAAACAAAAGAGCCCTGCCTTGCAAATAACGTGACGCCCAGGCTCTTGCTCTTGCTGCACTGTGAATGAACCTTTGCGAAATAGTGTCTGTTGATTCAGGCAGCAAAATGTTGCTGTGCTCCCTCAGTGACATGAAGTCAGAAAGGAGATAGGGCTTATGCTGCACTCTCATTGAACAGGCAAATCCAAACCTTAGTAGGCTGCACTGAAGCTCGAAGCAAACAAGCAGAAGAAGCAGCAACCAGAAAGAGAAGCAAGGATCTCCACTCGCTGCTGGGCAGAACATAAACTGGCTTTCCTGAAAGAGGGACAAAATCGGAGTGAAACCACTCTTTTCCAACACCTTAGGGATGTTTGCTTAGAGAAAAGGAGAGGAAACGCATTTGGAGAGTTCCCTAAAAAGTTTTCAGTCTCCCAAGAGCTGCTGGTTCTGCGTTTGTACAATGCAGCTCCTAATTCAGGGCCGTGTAGCTGAGAAAAAAGGAAATCTCTGACGCAAGGTACGTGAGGTCACGGCCACGTGCAGTGCTGTGTCTCCCACACACTTCACCTAGAATCTGCTGTGAACCATTTGGAAAAAAGCAGGCCGATCTGATGTATATTTTACAACAAACAGCAATGCAAACCTCTGATTAAGATCATCGTACATTGATCAGCCTTAATCTTGATCTTTTTAGCACCATCTTTTTATTTATATCTGAACGGTTCAATCTTCTCTTTCCATCTGCTGAAATGTAGTCCAAGTGCAGGACTTCATGTCCGTGGGACAGTGGTGGTCACGGCCCCAGTGATAAGCTGGACTTTGGAGCCAAGGTTAAACTATATAGAAGCCAGCACAAGACCATGACAGGTTGTTCAGTTTTCACAATGATTAACCCAGAACCTTTTTTCCTCCTGGTTTATTATTGGCAGGGCTCACCTGCCTGTAAAATTGACATGGACCAGGAGTTCCTTCCCTCCAATGCCTTGGCAGCCTGGGGTCCCAGGAGCTTCAGCCTTCCCAGGGCTGGTGCTACTCGTCCTGGTCCTGCAGGCAAGGCAGTTCACCCCAGAAGTGAGTCCTAGGGGGGATGTCAGGGTGCACCCTGAGGAGGCATCAGCACGTGGGCTGAGGTTCTGCTGACTCCAGATGCCCCATATCCACACCTGTACCCTCCCCAGATGATTCTGAAGGGATGATGCTATAGCAAAACGTGATGGCAGCTTGTCAGTTTAAGGTACTTATTTTATTTTCCATGTTAAATAGTGTGTAAAAATAAGTTATCTATACAAGTAAATACATGCAACGCAGTGAGGAATAAATAGCAAGTCCAGAAAATAGATTTCCTTAAAAAACAGTGTTTTGAAAACCAGCAAAACAAAGATATGCAATAAATACGCTCATCCTCATTGAGCACTACCCTTCAGGAAGTGCATTTCCTTACCCCTCCCTCCAGCATTCATAAATAACACGATACAAAAAAAAACCCAACACAAAACCCACAGTCATTTAAAGGACTCGTTACAGAATTGCTCCCTGAGCTCACATGGACAAAACAAATGCTTAAATAGGAAGATCCAGCCGAGCTGTGGCGGTGCTGGGCACTGGGGCTAGGTGCAGTCCTCGCGCTGGGCCGCGCACCGCAGGTCGTTCAGTACTTGGAAGATGTGCAGGATGGCCGAGGCCTGCAGGCAGCCAGCGCTCTCCTGCGATGGGAGAAGAGGATGTGAGCACTGGAGAGGGAGCACAAACAGGAGCTGGGGGTGTGCTGGGTCCTGCATTGTTTGGGGTTGGAAGTCGAGCTGACTTATCCAGCTTATTAAACCCTGGAGGTGCTGAGGAATAGCATTTTTTCTGCTTGATGGAGGGAGGCAAGGAAGGTTCTGGCTTGCCCTTGATACACTCAGAACTGGAATTTGGAGCTTTTTGCTGAGGGGAATCTGGAAGCACAGCAGCCTTCTTGCCCAGCACCCTGACTTACCTTCTTCTTGGCTGTGTCCAGCTTCTGTAGCCAGTGCCTCAGTTTCCCAGAGGGCTGATGTGACGGTGCCTCAACAGACAACTGCAAGGAGAGTGATGGTGAGGCCCAGCGATGCCCACAGTGCTGCCACCAACACCAGTGCCACCGAGCTGGGGCTGGAGGGCTGGGGGGGCACTCACACAATCTCGCAGGTCCTCCCTGACTTGGGTAAGGAAGGCCAGGGGCTGTTGGCACGTCTCAGCCAGCCTCTGTGTTGTGGGTTTTGTGAGCATGGTGATGGCGAGGTCCAGCTCAGCCGCCACCAGGGTGATTCGGTCAGGTACCTGCAGGTGAGAGCATTGTGGTTCCAGACCTGAAGCCACCTCAGGGTGCAGAAGAAGGGAGTGCAGCCTGAGGAGGGGGTTCCCCTCCCATAGTGCCGTCCTTACCGACAGCTCAGCCGTGTTCCACTTCCGATGGAAGAGTCTGCTGTTGCATTTTCTGTTTGTTAACAGCATGATGTCTTCCTGGAGTTGAAACACAGGAGAGTGGGGACAGATTGGAAAGCTGCTCTTGGGTTTTGGGATACACTGCACAACCCCCTTCACCCTCGAGGAGTCTGAAACCAGCACAGAATTCATCACAGCCACACCCCGTTGGTACAGGTAGCATCTTCCAAGGGTAGGTAAGGGTTGCTGCTCACTGTGCTGTGGACTGCTGGCCCCAGACTGCCTGAAAAACATCCAGCTTGTCCCAAAACACCCCAGAAAACGTCCATCTTTCTGCTCAGAGCCTGAAATTCAGCTGTTCCTCTACCTCACTCCCCACCAGTTGATGCCCCACAGCCCAGGGCTCATCACCCTCGGTACTTACAAACTGCTCCTTCATCCTCTGCACTGCCTTCAGCTCTGAAGGTGCAGGGAACCGGTACTTGGAGAGGCTGCAGCTCTTGTTTGAGGTGCCCCGAGGGAAGGCACCCACCAGGAGGGCCCCCAGCGTCCCCACCAGCATCACCGTGACCCCGCAGCGCACCATTTTCGAAGCAAAATTAAATAAGTATCAAAAGGAATAGAACCAGGTGAGATGGAGGCAATCCTCAAGTCACTTGTGCCTCTCTGCCTCATCTCCCTGGCTTTAAAGCAGCCGGGCACTTTCAGATTGACAGGAAAATCCGAGCCACGGCAGCTCTGCGACGGGAAAGCGAAAGCAGTGAAGAGGAAACCCCGCGGCCACAGGTGCGGCCACAGGTGAGGGCGCTGCGGGGATGTGGAGCACAAGAAACCTGCTCTTTCCCCGGGGTAACCAGGAGCTCAGTGCGTGGTCCTCGAGTGCCTCCAGGAATGGGGCATCCAGCCCCTCTCTGCCTGCTCCACTGCTTCACTGCCCTAATAGACATCCAGGACCATGTCTTGTTCTGCTTATCACCAAGAGTGGAGACCCTACAAACAGAGCAGCCTGTACCACAGCACAGTTGCCCCCACAGTAAGACTGTGCTGTGCTCAGATGCATTTTGACTTGTGTTCGTTGCCATCCATCACCAGACACCCGTGGGAGCTGGACAGCCAGGACAAGGAGCAGAGCAGCTCAGCCAGTGGCAGTGCTCGCTTTGCTCAGTCTGGACAGAGTTAGAGCCTGGAGCAGAGCCAGGACAGCCAGATGCAGATGCAAAGCCATCTGCACCCGTTGCTGCCAACTGCACTCAGAACAGCTGCAGGGGCACCTTGGGGTGGCCCACTGCCATAGCAGCACCGTGTTGTTGTGGGACTCACCTCCTTTGGATCATCTCCTCTGCCCCTGCAGTGTTCATTGCCTCATGCATTGTTTCTGCCTGGCAAAGCATAATGAGACGTCACTTCTTTACGCAAGCAAGCAGGAAATCCCAAAGTGACAAAGGAAAAGTGAAAGCAGAGCAGGGAAGCCAGAGCTGCAGGCACAGCACTGGAGCACGATGCACTGCATGGCTCCGTGGTGGGCACGGAGCTCTGAGCAGCTGGCAGGAAAACCCAGAGCCCTGCACGAGGAGCTGCGACAGATGCCTTCACAGCAACGGGATGTTCTTCTACACAGTCTGGCTGCATTTGGCACGCTCACCCACAGCATGTCCCCTAAAGCCACCACAGCCTGGGACACCGCGGCCAGCTGGCACAAGCAGCAGTGCAGCCCCGCTTCTGCTCCTGCCTACAAGATGAGCAGCAGCCTGGCCTCCCCTCTTTAATTACAGGTCCCACACTGCTACAAGGTGGAAGAAAAGTGCTGGGGATGTTCCTTCAGCTTTTCCAGAGCAAGAAATCCCCAATACGAAGATTCCCAGGTGTGGAAAGGAAAGCAAAATGGGCACGGCTGTGCCAGGTAGTCAGTGTGGCCAGGTGAGGCCATCACCCTGTGACTCACCAGGAGGCTGGCACAGAGTGCTGGCCACCAGCCATGCTGTGGAATACAAAGGTACAGAAGGCCCAAGCTTGCTGCAGTGATGCAATGCCTGCTGTTACATCACCCCTCAGAGGCTGCAGCGAGGAGAGCTGTTCGAACAAGCTGCTGTGAATGTAAACCTGCCTTTTCCTGAAAGCCCTTGCACCTGTGCTGTAGGGACAGCACCCAGCCCTCCTGGGTGTAACATAGGGGGCGGGTGGGCAGGGGATATTGCCTCATCTGGGGTACCCCATGGGGAGGGGCTGGCCAGATCCTCCCCACAGTGCTCCAGTGGGAGAAAAACCCTCAGGACTGATAGCACAAAATCCTTTTTCACGGGAGAGGAGACCCCGGTCCCTCCAGACCTCAGCTCTAGGGCAGCTTTCCTGCCTGCAGCAGGAACTGGAGACATACCCACGGACTCAGCATCTCCAGAAAGCAACCAGGAGGTTTGAGCAGCCAGGCCAACCAAGCCTCTATTAGAAAAGCCACAAACAACTCTACTTTGCAACTTTTTATTGTTACAGGAAATTCAGCTGTTACAGGATTGGATGTGGGACAAGAATCACAACCACACTGGTCCCTCCAACAGGAGGGTGCTGGGCAGACTGGGAGCGTGGCACCAACGTGGCCCTGCGTGGAGTCTGCTTACAAAGATTAAGGCTTCGATCACTGAAATCGCCACCCATCTCTCCAGGGAAGATGCTCCCTGCTCGGGTGGTACAGGAGTCCTGCTTCTCCCAGCACCTCGCCTCACGCCTCCTTGTGCCCCAGGATGCAGACATGCCTCACCCAGAACTCCAGCGGGGTGTCACGTGAGGGAGCCCCCATGGTCTCCAGCAGCCTGCAAGAAGAGAGATAGTGTCCTTCACCCCCATCCGGCACCACGTGTGAGGACACATCCACAATCAGGCCTGAGATTTTCCCCTCAAGCACTTCACAGTGTGGATTACCCACGGGTGGGACCCCCTTCACAAAGCAGCGCAGCCCTCCTTCCCCTCAACCCCACTCTCAGTCCACCCCATAAGAGGGCATCTTCCACGCCCTACTCATTTTCACAAAAGCCCTTGTTTATTTTTACCTCTTTTCCATCTCTGGCAGGAGGGTTTTTGCAGCCTCGGGGTCATTCTTCATGAAGACTTGGTACGGAGAGACAGACTCTAAGTAACCAACCACCCCAGCAACCGTCATGGGAATTTTATCATAGATATTGGTGATCCTGGAAAGGCAACGGGGGAGAAGGGAGCTCTGGTGCATTCAGCACAGGCAGTGGGACAAGGGTGAGTGCAGGCCGAGGCAGTGATGAATACAACTGGTGACATTAGCCGTGGTCCAGCAGAGGGAAGCATCTCGTTTTGGCACCCACTCGCTCCGGGGAGTTCCTGCTCACCTCTTCTTGTCTGCAAACGGCAAAGCCTCGAAGATCTCCTTGTAGTCTTCCAGAACGTGTTTTACTCTACTGTGTGAGTACTTTAAGAGCTGATCCCAGGACTGTAATGACAAAAAACCATCACTAAAAGCAGCCCTTTCCAAACAGACGCCAGTTCCCTTTATAGTATCAGAGCGACGGGAAATGCCTGTGTGATGTGTCTCCTCGTTCCCGTCCCCCCACGGCAGCCCACCCCACACTGCATGCCAGCCCAGCGCAGGGAAGTGCCCTCCCTCACCTCCCGGAAGATTTGGGTCAGCTTTTCGGAGCAGTCCCCGTAGTGCAGGCTCATGTCGATGGTGTAGGTGCTGATGGCCACGCAGCCACCCGCCCGCAGCACGCGCTTTGCCTCGCTCATGAACTTCCCGATATCGAACCAGTGCGCGGCCGTGAACGACGCCAGGAGATCAACCGAGGCGTCCTCGAAGGGCAGCTCCTCCGCCGGGCACACCCTGCGGGACGGGGGGGAAGCGGCAGCGTGTAATGCTCGGAGCACGAAGCTAGAGGGTGCACGAGGAGCTGGGCCAGCAGCACTCACAGGTAGGAGACGTTGGGAGGACCGGGGGCAGCCTTGGCCTCCTGGATCTGCGCGTGGCTGATGTCGGTGCCCACCACCTTGGTGAAGTGCTCCGCCAGGAAGGCCGTGCCTTGCCCCGACCCGCAGCCCACGTCCACAGCCAGCTCGGTGCAGCTGGGAGCCTGCGGGGAGGGGGGGCACGGCTCAGCACCCCAACCGCCAGCCCCGAGGCGCTGGCAGCTATCCCGCATCCGTATTCCTCAGCTTGGGCTCAGCGGAGCGCGGCGGTGCCTGCTCACCTTGTCCCGCACGTAGGCGAGGATGATGTCCTTGAGCTCCTTGCCCGGGGCGAAGCGGTACTTCTGGTACACGGCCGCGTGCTGCGTGCCCTCGAACATCTGCGCCGCCATGCTGGGAGCACAGGGCCCGGCCCGTCCTGCCGGGACAGCGGCGCTCAGCACGCACCCAGCGCCAGGACTTTGCCCGTGCCCCTCCCTCGGCGGTCCCCCACCGCGGGGCCGCGCTCAGAAGCCGGAAGCCTCAGCAGCAGGGGAGGGTTACAGCTTGTAATGCGCGAGGAGCCGCCGCTTTCAGCAGGCAGCATCAAAGCCGGCTGCTCTTGGGGGAACACCTCACGAGCTCCCCACTGCCGCCCCAGCACCCCCAGGTACTCACAGCACCTACACCAGTAGTTCCCAGCAGCACTCTGCTCACCGCTCCCAGGCCCTCCTGCAGCGTCAGGACGCAGGGACAAGGCTGCCCACCCTACAGCCGGCGGGGACGGCCCGGGTTTGGGGCAGAATAGGGCCTCGCCACGCTCACTGCGTGCAAACAGCACGGGTGGGGCCGCGCTTTCCAGGAAAACATTCCCAGCCCTCCCCGCGCAGCAGGGGTGAAAGAGCAGCAGCAGGCCCGGCAGCGCTGCGTCCGGGCTGCAGGGCCGACTGCTCCCTCTAGAGCTGCAAGCACAGCATCCCAAAACCTGCGCTGAAGTCCTCTCCTAGCAGCCAGCTGAACCCAGCTGCTCTCTGTGTCAGCTGCAGCACCGTGCGGAAGCTGGCAATATCGCGCTTACACTCGGAGGCAGTGATTTACCCTGAGACCCCAGAGAGGCTTCGGCTGCTGGGAGACTTCCCCTTGTTTATGTCTTACAGTCGCTCAGCTTGGAAAAGCTTGTGGTCCCCCAAAATGGTGCCGCTGCGTAAACAAAGCAGCGACCCAGCGGCTCCAAGGGGAGGAGATCAGCCCTCGGCTGAGCCCCTCTGGCCCCGATCCCCGTGGGAAGTAACCTTCCCCCCCCCCAGGGCTTAGGCCCCCAACCTGAGCGCGTCCCCGTGGGGCTATGGCACCGCCGCTGTGCCGAGCATCCGCGTGGCCATCATTCCCCGGAAGGGGATGGCAATGCAGCAGCGTCGCCCCGGAACGAAGAAGAGGGGGAGAAATATGAGCGTGCCCTGCCTTCCTCTCCCCGTACCCTGCGTGCTCGCGCTGCGCGGGGTCCCGGAGGGTGAGAGCAATGCCCCGCGGCGGCTGAAGGCACGGGGGACCCGGGGGGGAGCAGGGGGGGGAGCCAGGGAGGGGCACGGGGACGGGCAGAGCCCAGCGCTGCTGCGCCCATGGGGCTGGGGACCTGGCTGCGCTCGCTTGGCGGCTGCTGCGGCTGCTGCGGCGGGGAGGTGGCTGCCCCTGAGAAGGAGCCGCTGCTCAGGTGAGTGCTCCTGATCCCATCCCCGCTCCGAGTGACCCCATCCCGTCCCCGCTCCGCTCGCACTGGGGCGATGCTCCAAGCGTGGCCCCGCTTTGCTCGCAGCCCTCTCCCACCCAACGCTTCACCCCTTTTCCCAGCTGTCATTCCTCAGCCGCTGCTCGGAGCTTCGGAAGCCCCAGAGGGATTTCCTCCCATCCCCCAGCCCGCTTTCTGCCTTATAGGGGTCTCTTATAGGGTTATAGAGTGCTGCTTTCCATTTTCCAACAACCAAATGAAGTTTCGGAGAGCAAAACGCCATAGAAACCGCCCGGCTTTTGTCTTCCCACGGGGAGCAATGGACGGGGTCCTGCCTGTGCAGGAGATGCCCAGGGAGGCAGCACATTGAGCCTTTATCCGAACGCAGCACGAGCTGGAGAGCTGACAGATGTCTAAGTCAACGGGTCTGCAGCAGCACCCAACCCCCCCGCAGCACCGCAGCGATTCTGGGACGCGTGCGGGGTGACCTATTTTATGGGGCCCGGCGGCAGGGATTGAAGCACCCTGATTTGGTGCTGTTAAAAGCAGCTCCCTAAATAATAACCCGATAATCCCAAGCATCGAGCTGGCGGGCCAGGAAATTCGCATTAACCTCCTGAGAGCCCGGCACAGGGCTGGGGAGGTGTGGGTGCCTCCGTGCACCTTTCTTTAGCAACGTGCCTCCGTGCACCGATCCCATTAATGCCATAAGCAGGGAAGCACAGGCACCTGCTGTTGCACGAGTGTGGTGGCATAATTAATCTGATGGCCTAATTGCAGGCTCGTCCCCGGATGGGAGGCTTTGAGGGTTTTATATTGCAGAGTGGGGACCCTGCAGCAGCTTTTTCCCCACATTCCCTCATTTTAGTGACTCTGTGCCCATGCTTCCCGTGGTTGCTCCCCGTGCTTGCTGGGGTTTGCTGGCTGGAGCCCCTTCCTTGGGAATCACCTTGCAAGACTAAGGGAGTGGCTCGCAAAGCCAAGGTGTGTTAGTGTTACTCCCAAAAGATCTTATGGTGAGCAGGCTGGGTCAGTGAGTGGGAGGGAGCAGGAGGATGGGGATGAGCTCACATGGGACAACGCCCCATAGGCTGTGCAGGGTGACAGCCCCACAGAGAACCCTTGATATGGGGTCTCTGCTGCCCCAGGAGTTCCCCCTGCTCGCTCAGGATGCCTGGAGACGTGTTGGGAGGGCTGAGCAGTGCCATGTGCACCCTCCAGCAAACAGCAGAAACAAACTACCCCATAATAGCCTTGCACATCCCACTCACAGCACCCAGCCATAAGCGTGGGGCACAGAAGCTCCGCGGGAGGGGATGATGCTCAGGAGGTGATGCTCTGCCTGCTGCCTATTTGTAGAGTCAGAGGGGGCCCTTAGAGGTCATCCAGTCCAACTCTCCTGCAGTGAACAGGGACACCCACAGCTCCATCGGGAGCTCAGAGCCCCGTCCATCCTGACCTTGGCTGTCTCCAGGGATGGGGCACCCACCACCTCTCTGTGCAACCTGTGCCACTGCTTCACCACCCTTATCTTCTTTACATCCAACCTAAATCTCTGCTCCTTTCCTTTGAATCCCCCTTGTCCTAGCAACAACAACCCGTATGCTTCCTTTGGGGCCACGCTGGCACGGGATGAGGAGCAGAACCTGTGGAGCACCCCACACGACGTGACCCACACGGAGGCGGACGATGACCGGGTGCTGTACAACATGATCGTGGGCCGGAGCCAGCTGGACAAGGACTCCGAGGTGAGGAGATCACGATGTGCTCTCCAGCTCCATTTACTTCTCAGCATAGCATGTGGGATTCGGGCTGGTATTTCCCTATTCAGGGGTCTCTGTGATGGGGATGCCCACAGCATCCCGGGTACGGCGTTGTGGTAAGTGCTCCCCTAACGGGTCGTATGGAGATTACTGAGGAACCGGCACAGAAGGGGAAAAAAAATATCATCCCTGTTACATAAGCACTGTTTTGCAGCCCTGATTTCTTTCTCCACAGTGCTCTGTGCACAGGAAGTTTCAGCAGCCTGATTAAGACCTCTTCATTCATGCTCAGCCCCGCTGCTGTGTTCCAGCTGGGGAAATAGAGGCACGCAGGGTGACCCAAGCGTGCTGCTATGGGGTGCTCCCGGCTCTCCTACGTCCCACCAGGCCCTGCTATCTGTGCAGAGAGAAGAGTTGAGGACACACAGGCTGCTGCAGCCTCCAGCTGAACCCTTTCTGGGTGGCAGTAGGAGGAATTTGGCCTGGAGAGCCAACATTCCTGCACTCGGCCCCAAATCTCTCTGTCCTCCAGTGTGCATTGGAAAACTAGGCCAGCTCGCATCGCTCCCTGCCTCTAATGAGGGAGGGAGAAAAGTCTAATTGAACAACAGTGCCAAGGGCATAATCTGCTTTGGGAGCTGCTGTTGGCGTGCTGGCTCTGGGAGCGGGCAGATGCCACAGGGCAGGGCGTGCTCAGCAGCAAACAGGACAAAAACATAGCTCCTTTTTGCTAAATCTCACTTAAAATGAGAGCAAAAGGAGAGCTGCTGCCCTGCACGTCTGTGTGCTCACTGCACCCTTCCCCACCTTCACCGTGGGGACACACAGAGCTGTCACCCCACATCTTCCTCCTCCTTTCTACTGGTAAGGGGCTCTTAATGCTAACACAGCCCTTGAGATCAAAGCCGCCATCCAAGCTCATCAACACTTGGGTCAACGTTGCATAGATGGAAACTGGCCAAGTTTCTTTTCCTGCAGGATGGCTCCTGCCCCTCAGCATCAGCAGGGAGGTGGCAAATAACAGGAGCTGGTCCATGTGCTGCTCTCACACTGCTTGTCCAACCCTGCAAAGCATCATTTTCTGCACTGAGGCCATTCCTTCGAATACACCCTAAATTCTCTTCCTGGATAGCACAGTATTTGAAGTCCTTCTGGGGCTGGATTTGCCTCCATGGAGCAACTGTAATGAATAACCTCAAGCCCTTCCCCTTCATACAGCATCCCATCACACAGATACAGAGGCTGAGGTCAAGTCTGCAGATTTGAGCTCTATTAAGTTCAAGCATTAATTTCATGACCTGGCAGTCACTAAGGATAGTGTCAAATGGTTTCAGCTCAGCCATCTAGCATCCACGTGCACCCCTCTTCTTTGCTGTGAGCTGAGGGGTGTGGTCTAGTGGGGAAATACTAGTGCAGGTGGATGGTTGGACTGGATCCTCTTAGAGGTCTTTTCCAACCCTGGTGGTTCTCTGACTTAAAAAATGCTACCCCAACTTCTAAAATTGGTCCACCAATTTTTTGGTACCACCTCAGCCATCAGCAACACCTAAGCCAAATTTTGGAATCTCCTTTCAAGTAAGCCTGCTTAGTTTGTGCTAAGAAGACAGAGAGATTCTGTACCAAGTGTCGAGCTAGAATACTCTGTGTAACTTCTTCGAGGCATTGGAGGCCGGGGCATGACCTTCACAGTGCTCCCTCAGTGCCAACAGCATTGCTTTAGCCCTGGATCTGTTTCTAGCTGTTGAAATTCCCAGAGGAGCAGTAGAGCCCTCTCCATTTGGAAATAACTTCGTCATCCCTTCGCTTTGCAGGAATGGCAAAAGCTCAACTACGATATTTATACCTTACGGCAAACACGGAAAGAAGTGAGAAGCAGGTGGAAGCACATTTTGGAGGATTTAGGTAAGCTCAAGGACAAAGCGATGTCTTTTCCAAGGTGCTGAATGAGAAGAAGCCCAGCAGCCCCCAGCAGCAGTGGTGGGGATCCAGGAGAGCCCTTCAAACCCACGACAGCTTGGGCACACACTCGTCCATCTCAGGTTTCTTTCTGCAAGAATACCTCACCCTGTGTACTTATAAACAAGCTAAGCACGGAGAAATGAATATTCCTCCCAGATGTGAAGGCAGACACACCTAGTTTTCCTCCCCCAGCTCCTGCCAGCTGATTGGAGCCAAATCGCCCACTCTGTTTGCTCCAAAGTGAATCTGAAATGTTCTTTCAGCAAATGGAATTGCTCAACAGCAGCCCTCCTACTCCAGGTGGCTAATGAGAGGGGGGCTCCTTGGGCTTGGGGCTGCTCCAGGGCATTGTCACTGGGAGCAAAAGAGGTGGGGAGCTCAGCCACTCCTGCCCTACCTGCTGTTCTGGCACCTGGATGGGAGGAACGCTGGGAGTTCATAAGCAGGTATCAGTGTTCATCTTTGCCACGGTGCTCGCACTGCTTGTGTATCACCACAGGCTCCGGAGCGATAAGAGCAGAGTCAGTGGTGGCAATTGCATTTAAAGATCTCCTGATCACCACATTAATTCATTTTCCTCCCTCTTTCTTTCCCTTGGCGCCCTTGCTGTAAGAGATGGTGACTGCTGCATCAACAATCACACATGCATTGGAGCACTTGGACTTACGACTTGCCAGCAACATACAGCTGCAATTGCTGGGGTGCCCAGGAGCTGAACCAGCACTGGCTCCTCTCTCTAACTCATCTTCTCCCCAGGTTTCCAGAAGGAAGCAGACTCCCTCTTGTCCGTGACCAAACTCAGCATTGTCAGTGACTCTCAGAACATGAGCAAAGCCCGGGACATCCTGCTAAAGCTCTCCGAAGAGACAAACATCTTCCCAACCAGCTGGGAGCTGTCTGAGCGTTACCTCTTCGTGCTGGTGAGTAGCTCCGAGCGTGCATCCCTCCTTCTTGCCCTGCCTCTGCAAGTGAGCCCAAGTGCAGGGAGCTGACCTGCACCAGAGGATGCTCAAGGACGTGGTGGCAGTGGCTGTTCCACCCCCTTGCTTTGGCAGGACCGGCTGATAGCTCTGGATGCTGCAGATGAATTCTTCAAGCTGGCCAGCGTGGTGTACCCGAAAAGAGCCAGTGTAGAAAGAGTGGATGAGAAGCATGTCCCTGCAGCAACACCCTGAGAGGCATGGGGACAGTGGGTTTCCTTCCCTTGGGACCAGGTCCGTGTGCTGTGGGGCTGCAGCACGAGTAGTGCTGTTCCCTGTCTCCCTGCCCAGAAGTGAGCAGGCTAGCCATGCCCCGTGGGAAGGGGCATGGGAAGGGGCTCCAGCAGACAGGAGCTAGAACTGCTGTAGTGTAGCCCTGGTGGGAGTCCACCAGCTGTGTAGGGTATGCAAATAGGCCCAGGGGAACCACTGCACTGGTAGCTGCAAACCATGTCCCTAATGACAGCACTCCGAGGATGTCCACCTTGCCACCTCCCGTGGGACCACTGCCTCCCTCAGCCCTCGCAGCCAGGAAGGAAAAATACCTCACTCACCTGCAACCTCGTGACATTCCTCCGTGCACTGGTCGCCTTCTTTGTCCCCAGCGAGTTGGCCAGGCAGCTCAGGACAGGACTCAGCAGCAGCCTGGCTCTGTTGGGTGCCAGGTCCCCAGCGATGGACGTCTGGAGGAACTCATGTCTAGGTGGATTTGTGGTGGACCTGCTGAGAGATATTTCACCTGTAATGCCCTCAGATGGGTCACACCAACACCTTCATTCACTTCCAAAAGTCCAAGTCTTATCTGCAATAATAAAAAGCACCATAAAGTTGGTGGTCCGTGTCAGTGGTCAGTGCTGTTAATGAAGATTTTTAATGAACACGCTTTGTATCTTTCTTTTTTTTTGTGTGTTTGTGTGTGTACGTGTCTGAAAACAAGCAATAATTTTAAGACACTGGATTTGATCATTTAGAAGCATGTGGAATTCATCACTGGTTAACGCATTTGCTGCTAATGGAATGGTGGAAAGTGCTGGTTACAAAGGACCTCCCAAAAGAGCAAAACAGAGCTTTTATTTGTTTATACCCACAGAGTTTGATATATATATATATATTTATGAAATGTTTCTGTTTGTCTGTCTTCCTGGGAAATATTTTTTGTCAGCTCTGGACATCAATGAAACCTGAATTTAATAAACAAAACCTACCACAAAACCAAGGCCTCCTTACTCTCCGTGACCCTATTCAGGCAACAACATTGATCTCAGCTGCTGATAGCAACAGGGCCGAGCTATTTCCAGATCATGGGCTTCTGCAGCCTGTTCTCCACGCTTACACAGCTTGCTGGTTGACTCGCAAGTGAAAGGTCACGCTTTAATTCAGGGTTTATCAGAGGCTTTGGGGTGGACAGGCTGCTTCACGAAGTGGACCAGGACACGGTGTTAAGCAGCAAATCCCACCCCATCAGGAAGGACGGAGCAAAGCCACCAGATCCTGCCCATGCCCGTGGACAGCAGCGAGCACCCAGACAGCAGTGCAGCTGTAAGGCAGCTCAGCGAGCACCAGAGGCCACTCTTCCCTTAGCTGTGCTGCCAGGACCAGCACCATAGGGTTCCCATCTACATCAAAGCTAGGAATTATACAGCACTCACCCGCCCTAAGAGAGAGCGGCTGTAAACAAACTCATCGGACAGAGCATCGTGACTGTGCACGTATGGTTTCTTCCTTGCACTCTGAACTTTACAGGGATGCACATCATGAATTTGTCCGACCAAGGAGAAAGGTGGAGATCGGGCTGTGCGAGCTGCAGTGCAGGCAGAAGGTGGCACTGCAGGTGTTTGGTAAAGGCTGAGCAGCAACGGGCAAAGGAGAAAGCCTGTCTTTTCCTCATCTAATGAGGATCAGTGATGTTGATTGACTTGCCACAAAACAGCTCTCCAGAAGTATTCCTTTGAAGACAAGCAACCACTTTTGCTTGGGGTGCCCAAGTTACGGCTCACTGAGGGCATTTCCTTGTCCTACAGACTGCTAATGTCATGGATGTTTTTGTAGGGGAACTGTCTTAGCAAAGGGAATCCATGGAAAAATCCGACCCCTGGGCTCTGACAAATGCCCCAAGCTAAGTCTTGCATGGCCAAAAGCTTTCTGGTTTTACTGTCAGTTGAAAAGTACTAAAGCTTTATCCTCATCCTCCAAGGAGAAGAGTCATCAAGTGGTGATACATACAAGAGTCTATTTTATCTTTTTTTGGATGAGTGAAGGGAAACACCACGGAGGCTGCAGGCATGGTAGGATCCCAGCTGCCATAAAACAAACAGATGAAGGCAGCCATATCAAAGCAAGGCAGCAAACAGAGGCAAAAGGGCACAGCCCAAGGAAAGGCAGTTTGGCAGGTGGAGAAGGCTGAGTGCAACGGGATGAGATGTGTTTGTGTACGCCTGAATTATCAACATTAACATAAAATCTGTCTGATGCGAGTTCTCACCAGCAGATCAGAAAGAAGAAACATTTGGGAAAGGATGTGTTAGCAAAAGATCATCCCTTCGAGAGTGGCAGCTTTATATCTGTCGAGCTGCTGGGATTCTTCCTGTTGGCTTAGTGGGGCTTGAGTCAGACTGCAGAGACATAAACACAGGGCAAGCCCAGACGCTTCCCAAATCAAAAACAAAACTTCTGCCAATTGCCCATCCATGCCTCTTCTGCATCGAAGTCTCAGAAATAACAGCCACGGCTCCTGAAGAGATTTCCATGAGTGGGGAGAGGATCTCTGTGTGCCTGCAGGGAGAAAATAAAGTTCAAAGCATTCCTCGTGCTGTAGGGATCCCGGGTCGGAGGGACACGAGGATGTCACCTTGGCCAACGTCCTGCTGTAAAGGACAGAGACCGTGAACGGAACATGGACGTTGTATGGAGAATGTGAAGGGGAGGGAGGGAAGGAAACAGCATTCTCTGGTGGTGGGGAGATGGGGTTTGGAAACTCGGTTTCCATCCCCAGAGCCTCAGGTTCAGGTTTGGGGTGGGGACGTGGGACCTCCAGGGGCTGATGGCAAAGCACTCTGCCCACACCAGTGGAAGTGCCAAGGGCTCGCTATTCCTGCATCTGTCTTCAAGCAAAACTTTGTATCTCGAAACCGTTCACAAGTCTATTATCCAAAACACTCTGCTATAATAATTTCAAGATGTTTTCCTTCAGTTTTGACTTTTCCTGTAATGCTCTCCAGCTTTTTTTGGTATAAGGCGGATAAAGCATTGTTTCTACCCAGAAACTGAAACTTCAGATTTAGATCACAGCAGTCCCTTTTAAAGCAGTGCTAAAACATTTTCTTTTTAATTTGCCAGGCAGAGAATTGGGAAGCCTAGCTTTGTTTATGTGTAGGACAGGGTTAGGGCTTTAACTCTTTGTTGTGAGCCCTACAGACAAAGCGTGCTGTGGGGCAGCTTGCGATGCTCTGATTATTTATCCGGTGAAAACTGTTTCAAGACAGAAGAAAGGGCATCTTTTAACCCCTGTGGCTGTGTTTAAAGGAGATCCCACAGCTCTCAGCCCTGCACAAGATGTGTGCAGGCATGCTGAGGAATCTGGCTTGCCTGGGTACATCTGTCCCAGCTGAAGGCAGATGCAGCCCCGTGCTTCCATCATCTTTTGTGAAGTGGGATCTGCTTGACAGCTAACATAGTCACCAGTCTCGAGCTAATCAGACACAGTTTTATGGTGTTATTTGGCTTTTGCTCGCCCAGTTCTGTGGAAAATATTTTCACTTTTCCTTCCACCACAGAAATTACCAAGTTTGGGCAATCATGGGAAGCAAAGCATCAGACTGGCTTATGCCCCACTTCTGCTTTCCTGAAGGGAAGGGGCTTCCCAAGGGACATACAAACACACTGGGAGCAACCAGCATTTCAGGAAGCCCAGCAAATACAGAATTGATCCCCTTGCTCAGCTGGCTGAGGTCACACAGGACCTGCACACCACCATTCCCATGCTGGGTGGCTTCCTGACAGACACACCAGCTGCACAGAGTGCAGCCTGGTCCCCACCAGGGTATCTCTGATGAAATGGGCATGCCTACATATCTGTGACATTGCAAACTAGAATAAAGACCCAAGCCCCCTCTGCTGTAACCCCTGGATCTCCCATAAGCTTGATCCAGCCCAAACACTCTTTAAAGATCAGATATAGTCACAAAGGCTGCACCCTCCCACTATTTGCCCCTCCTCATGCAGCAGTGGCACTACAAAACCCAGTATCAAAAGGCTGCAGGGCAACAGGACCAGCAGCACACGTTCAGCCCCTTGCTTATATTCCCAATGGACAGTTCCTGCCTGATGTCAGCAATGACCAGTGTTTTCCACCTATGGAGCATGAAACCAGTAAGCAAGGCTGGCTCCCACTAGTGCAGCAAGCAGAACAACTCGCTGCACATAAAACATCCCTTCCCTTGCTCAAAGTTACATACAAGTGCAAGCACTGAGCTCAGCAGAGAGAGCTCAAGGCTCAAGTCTGGGAGGGCTGCAAATAAACACGTCTCACTGCTGAATAAGGATCATCCAGAAGAGGAGAGTGGTCCACACCATGGAGCTTTGAGCTTTGAGTTCCTGTGCTTGCAGCCCCTTTTGGCAATGTTTTTCTTAGTTGTTTGGTTTTCTTTTTTCCCTATTTCTTTTATGTTAAAGCCTGGCTGCACTGGGTAAAGGCTGTAAGGAAGGGGAAAAAATGAACATGAGAAAATCAGGGAGGGACAGCTGCAAGCCCAGTGAGTAGTTTCACAGTGGGTTTTCCCTTGCTAAGCTACAGCTAGGAGAACAGGGTCATCTCCTGCAAATGCACACAGCAACAGAGAATCACAGAGTCACAGTTGGAAGGGACCCTGCGGGTCATCAAGTTCCAACCATCCAATCACCCAAGTCCCTTCCATCATCCCCATCCCCACCATATCCCCTCCATCCTCTCCATCCCCACTGCCTCCACCACATCCTCCCCTGCATCCCCATCGCATCTCCTCTGTCATCCCATCCCCCATGACCCCGCCATCACCCCGTCCATGACATATCACATCCAGTTGCCATACCACCATGCACACAAAGTGGGGTTTACATGCGGGTGACAGCGAGCTGTGGGTAAAGCAGAGGTCAGCACAGCTGGTCGTGACTGAGCTGTAAACACACCTGGCTGCAGCAGTTTATCTCTTCCTTTCAGCATGCCCAGCACCGTTGTCACACTCAGATTCCTTTCTGAGCCATAAAGGATGATGGTTCAGCACCTGGGATGTGGCCCCTGGGCAGATCCTGCACCCTGACCTCTGTGCAGCAGCAGGGTGCAAGGATGCCCAGCCCCTCGTGCAACGAGGATCACATCCCATTGGCCTCCTTTCCTTTCTTGGTGAGATCAAGGAGGAGTTTCAGACAACACTGTTGCATGGAGGAACTGAAGGAAACTACACCTCCACGTCGGCCTTAGGGAAGGAGAAAGCATACAGCTGCTACCCTTACAGGCACTCTCCTCTCCTGAGATTATTATATTCTCCTTGAAAGACCCTATAAAAGATTGAATTCAGGCAATCTCCCCCTATCTGTATTCCTCCCGCGTGCTTCTTTGAAACATGTTTTAATTCTCTCCATTCCCCAGCCTCATTTCAGCTGGTGGTGCTGGAAGGTATTTAAAGTTACAGCCATACTCCCAGGGGTTACCATGAAAGAAATTAGGGAAGAAAAAAAAAAAGAAACACAAAAAAAAAAACAGAAAGAAAGAAAGCCCCTGCCTGTCTGATGCACAGCAATGCTTATGTTTCAATTACAGAGAGTGAGGGGCCAGACTCAACAGAGAGTCTGAGACAGGGGAAAGGAAGAATTATGGTGGAAAACCAGACACTGCTGCCATAAAGAGGTGGCTGCCTGCGAGGGGATAATCCTGTTAGCAAGGCAGCCAGGTGGCTAGCAGGCTTCCCATCCCCATTGTGAGCATGCTGCTCTCCAGGACAGGGAAGCCCCACCAGCCCCTGGGTGATAGCATTAAATAAAACACACCACCAAAAGGTACCACTCAGCCCTGCCTCTTTGTCTCACCAAGGTGAATTAGGGCTTTGCTGCTCCCCAGCACCATTTCCTTGCTCCCTTTTGCCTCGGAGTCAGAGTTTGCCTCCTGCATTCATGGCCCTGGTTATGGGATGCACGGGTTGCCCAGGTCGGGCAGGGCTACCTCTGCAAACACAAGGATGGTGCTGGATTTTATGAATGGGGCCGGGCAGAGCTCTGGGCAGTGATGTGACATGGTGCAGCTGCCTCCCTGGGGAGGCAGGGGACGAGATAAACAGCCGCCTGGCTCCTCGAGGCCGCTTCTCCCATTACTCAATGTTTTCCTCACCGTGTCTCATAAATCCCTTTGCTGTTTGGCTCCTGTACACTGGTGGAGGGTGAAGGCAGTGTACCCTGTTCCTGGGCTAACAAGGGACTGTTTGAAAGCAGCTCTGAGCAGAATGACGTCAAGCAAGAAACCTCCAAGAGGATGTTGCAAGCCGGGCTTTGAAGGCAGGGTTTGTTTGGGAACATCAGGCTTCAGCTGGATCCGCTGATACTGGGCATGCCAATGAGACATCCCAATTACCAGGCAGAACTGAGTAAGAGGCTTTCAGGCTGCGGGTACCTTGAGATGAGCAGCATGTAAACATCCTGCCTGCCTCAGCAGGGGAAACCACCGCTCCACGTGCTCTGTCTGAATCGAGGGCACAGGCACACAGAGCTCTTCCCTGCGGGGCAGCAGAGGCTCAGAAGAGATGGGATGGGGGGAAGAGGGACAGCTCTCACACACACCTCGTCCTAGCAGCCTTCTGTGATGGTGTAACCGAGTCACTGGACAAGGGAAGACCACAGATGTCATCAGTAAGGCCTCTCACACAGACTCCCACAACATCCTTCTCTCTGAACTGGAAAGATACGGATTTGATGGATGGACTGTTCAATGGACGAGGAACTGGCTGCGAGACTGTGCCCAAAGTGGTGGTCAATGTCTCAATGTCCAGACGGAGATCAGTGACAAGTGGTGTCCCTCCGGGGTCAGCACTGAGGCTGGTGCCCTTTAGTATCAGTAACACTGACAGTGGGATCGAGTCTGCGGATGACACCAGGCTGTGGGGTGCAGTCAACACACCTGAGGGATGGGATGTCATCCAGAGGGACCTAAACAGGCTGAGCACTGGGCCCAGGTGAACCTCATGAGGTTCAACAAACCCAAACGATAGGTCTTGTACCTGGATCATGGCAACCCCGCTATCAGAGCAAGCTGGAGGCTGTAAGGATGGAGCACAGCCCTGCTGAAAAGGACCTGGGGGTAGTGGTGGATGACAGCTGGACATGAGACAGCAGTGTGCCCTCATAGCCCAAAGCCAACCATACCCTGGGCTGCATCAAAACAAACGTGCCCATCTGGGCAAGGGAGGAGTTCTGCCCTTCTGTTCTGCACTGGTGAGACCCCACCTGGATTTAAACTCCTGGCTCCCTTTCGACCATTCATGATAGGATTTATTTTCAATCCTGTGCCTTGAGAAGTCAGCAAGCAGAGCTGGAGGAAATCCGTGCCAACCTGCATGCCATGAGCTGAGACCAGCACCTCCAATTGCTGAATTTCCTTTGCACACCAGTGAATCACCAACCTGTAGAAGGGAGAGCTCCTTCACCCCACTCACTGAGCGGTTTCATTTCATGCCACAGCTGCCCGTCTGCAGCTGTGTTCCCATAATTGACCCTCTGGGAGCTTGCTGACCTTATGAAGCATGATTTGGTTTTGTTTAAAGAAACAAACCTGGCTGGTTGCAAGATGCTTTGATCCCAAGCAGAGTTTGGGGCTGGGTGAAGCTGTGAAATGATCTGCTGGTGAGTCACGACAGAGCTTTGTCAGGCTGCATACCTGATTTTCTTGCTCCTTGTCAAATATTTGCTGTCTGTCTGAGTATAGAAAGGATATTTCACAGCAGAAACAAACGCCTGCCTTTATAGCTGCACATCCCTCCACTGCAGGCTCCTCTCTCTCACAGGTACTCAGTTTGGCAGAGGACACATGCATAAAGCCAACCCAAAATCAAAGTTGCACCCAAAGCAAGAGAGACGACTGACAAATGTCAGCAGCTTCCAGGAAACAACAAGCTTTCAGAGTCCAAATCACCCTTGGTGAGACCAAGCCCAGCTCCATTAAATTCAACAGCCGCTGTTACACTTCACTGAAGTAGGTCTTTTAGGGTTTATTTGAGGTTAACTGCCCAAATCCCTGGCTTACAGACCTCTTTATGTCCAAGATAACAAATGGGAAGGCAAATAAGAACTAGGGAAGAAGCCATGCTCGTGGCTGGTTCCCTGCCCTCTGGCTCGCTGCGTGCTGACAGTGCAGCCATGCAAAGCACTCACCTCAGCTCATCGTGTGGTTATCCCACTTTGATTGCCACTGAAGACTAGGACAAAACAATGCCAGTTTTTTTGGCCGTGCCCCTAGGATCAGAAATAAAACAGATGCGGATTTCAAAAGATCACGCACGTTGAGTGCAAGCTCTTAGTAAGCAGAAATTGCATTAATAATAAAAGGATAGAAACACAGAATGATTGAGGTTGGAAAAGACCTCTAAAATCACCTAGTCCAACCATCTACCTACCAGCAATATTACCCAGTAAACCATGTTCCTTAGTACTACATCTGCACATTTCTTGAACACTTCCATGAACGCTGACTCCACCATCTCCCTGGGCAGCTCGTTCCAGCACTTAACCACAGTTCTGGAGAAGAAATTTCTCCTAATATTTAACCTGAACCTCCCGTGGTGCAACTTAAAGCCATTACCTCCAGTCCTATCACTATTACAGCTGGGCTGAGCAAAATGGGATGAGGTTCAATAAGACCAAGTGCCGGGTCCTGCACTTTGGCCACAATAACCCCATGCAATGCTATAGGCTTGGGGCAGAATGGCTTGAAGAATGTAGAGAGGAAAAGGACCTGGGGGTGTTGGTTGATGCTCGGCTCAACATGAGCCGGCAGTGTGCCCAGGTGGCTAAGAAGGCCAACAGCATCCTGGCCTGTATTAGAAATAGTGTAGCCAGCAGGAGCAGGGAGGTGATCATCCCCCTGTACTCAGCTCTGGTGCGGCCGCACCTCGAGTACTGTGTTCAGTTTTGGGCCCCTCACTACAAGATGGACATTGAGGCCCTGGAGCGTGTTCAGAGAAGGGCAACAAAACTGGTGAGGGACCTGGAGCACAAGTCTTATGAGGAGCGGCTGAGGGAGCTGGGATTGTTTAGTCTGGAGAAGAGGAGGCTCAGAGGAGACCTTATAGCACTCTACCACTTCCTGAAGGGGGGTTGTGGTGAGGAGGGGGTAGGCCTCTTCTCCCTGATAAGTAATGACAGGACGAGAGGGAATGGCCACAAGTTGCGCCAGGGAAGATTTAGATTAGACCTCAGGAAGCATTTCTTTTCTGAAAGAGTGGTCAGGCACTGGAATGGCCTGCCTAGGGAGGTGGTTGAGGCACCATCCCTAGCGCTGTTCAAGAAGCGTTTAGATGAGGTGCTTAAGGACTTAATTTAGTAGTTGGGTAGAGATAGTGATAGGAGGATGGTTGGACTAGATGATCTTATAGGTCCTTTCCAACCTTATGAACTTATGAACTTATGAACCTGAGAAAAGAGGCCGACCTCCAACTCGCCACAACCTCCTTTCAGGGAGAGTAATAAAGCTGTGGACCATGAGGACAAGGGCAACTCAAGACACTCCATCTTGCCAGGCAGATTCACTAACACACACTGCCATTCAACAATCACAAAGCTGGAAAGGATGTTGCTGGAAAGTAGTGACTGGTCCTGGGTGCAGAGCTCTCAAAGATGTGAGTTAACTGGAGAAAGTCCAAAAGGGAACATTTAGGAGGGCCAGAAGACATAATTTACGAGGAAGGAGCGAAAGAATGAAGGTTGTTTAGTCTAGAAGATGGATGATTCTGACCTTCAGCTACATACAGGACAAAGAAGAATGGATTAATCCTTTCTCAGCAGTCATGGTAGACATTAGAAGTTGCAATGGGCTGAAAATGCATCGGGGATGATTTTGGTTACACATTAAGCAACACTTTCCTACGTCTGCTCTCCAAGTTTGCCTACACATTCCTCATCCCTGGGTCTTCAGTTATTTATTTTTATTTTAAAACATTACATAAAAAAAAAGCAAATTTATGTTGGCTTGCCCCTTGTGGGGTCAGTGGTATCATCTTAATAATTTTTTTGATAGAACTAGTGCAGCCCTCACTTGCTAACCTATCCCATTCTGTGTAAACCCAATGCACGCAGTAATTAAAGGAAACCACTTATTTCCCAGCTCTGTTTCATCACACACTTTATCCTTTGCTGTCACAGGACATGGGCTGAGGCATGATCCAGCAGCTGTTTAATTTGAGATAAAAGGAGCTTGGTGAGAATGTCCCATCTCCACCTATCCCACAGCACATGGAATGAAGCTAATTAGCAGTCGTAATTAAACTCAGCACTGGCACGTGCTTGCAGCAAATTGTCCCAGCTGCTGTCACGTGCCTTAGCTTTACCATCCGGTTAAATCCACCACCAGTGCTGACTGGACTCACTCCTCACCCAGGCAGAGCTCAGTGTTGTGGTTTAAGGTTGCTTTTCCTTTTTGCAAATAACCTCCCCCCCCCCCTGCCCCCCTCCCCCCTTTTTTTTCTGCTCCACCCATTTTAGACACTGGTCACAACAGTTCAGGAATACAAATCTTGCCCTGGACCTGACGAAGCAGAGACTGTAAAAATAGCTCCTGATGCAGCATGCTGAGAAGAGAAAGCTTTCACAGGGTGAGCTCGTGGGATCCTGTGTAAGTGTGTAACTGAGGATGTCAATTTCCATTCTTCCCCAGCATCCCTGGAGAGTCTGCTTGGAGCCCTGCAGCACATTAGCAGCTAAACCCATTATTCTCACAGCATCTTGAGCCCAGTTTAGGGACACCTCACTCTCCCCGAGACTGAAACACTGGCAATATTCAAAAATGGACCAACTCAAAGCATCTCAGCTCTGAGAGTTGCCTTCAGATTTCTACAATGCAGATGGCTTTGGTTTTTGGAGCCCCAGACACGTAGACAAGGGAGCAGCCAGCAATGCAAGGTGGTGGGATGGGCCATCTCAGGACAGATGGAGCTGTAGGGATGGAGACGGTCCCCAGGGATGCTGGGGTTGAGAGAAGGCTGCTTGAGAGCTGGTGGGAAGAGAAGGAAGTCATGGAGGGGAAGGCAGAACAATAGTTATTTATTTTGATTTTAAAAACCCAAAATTTCTAGTTTGTTTATTCTGCATTCTAGAGAGAGAACGCAGATTCCCAGAAGAAGAAAAAGAGGCTGGGAAAAAGAGGCTCCTGTGTCCTTCGGCCCATCAAACAACAGGGCCACAGTGTTTATTTGAATAAAACAAAGAATAACACATCCCCCCAGCTGCCTCTGCACAAGCACAGCCACACGCGGGCACTGCTGCATCTCTGGACATCACAGCCACTCAAGTCACTTCCATCAATCACAAGACTTGATTTGGTTTTCAGGGTGGCTCACCCTCACCTCAAGGCTGACACTTGGCCTAAGGATGGGACTGTGCACATGAAGCATACACAACAGGACCATCTACCAACTGCACAGCATGACAAGCACTCATGGAGGAAGCCTGAAGAAGCAAGGTAAGTGTCTTAACTAGTGGCAATGTTTGGATTCCTTTCATCTCAGCTTGTCAGAGGGAACCTGGTGCAGTACCAGATCTGGAGGTTGGTGGCCCTGCCCATGGCAGGGAGGTTGGAACTTGATGGTCCTGGGGTTGCTTCCAACCCAAGCCATCCTCTGATTCTATAGCTCTATGATTCTGACACAAGAGAGGCTTGGCATGGAAAATATATCAAGGAAAAATCTAGATGGAAATCACCTCAGATAGATATACATGCCCCAAGTGTCACATAGGGTAATGCTTGAAGCAGCAGTGAGGCTCACAGCACATCTGTGTGCCTGGCTGGAAGCAGCTCAGGAGCCACTCTCACTGAGTTGCAGGGGTTAGAGGCAGATGGTGAGGTCTGAGTTGCTCTCATCCATCACAAGCACTGCAGACTCATTCTCCAGACGTGTTTTGCAATCCTCCCTCACGGCAATACTCCCTGGATGTGGTTCACCTCCTCACTTCAGAGGCTCTTCTACCTGGGTTTGTATTCACATGTGTAGGTGTGTTTCATGAGCCGAATCTCAGCTGGTATGCTGTTGGAACAGCAAGGAACAACTCGATGCTGACTGGAAATAGCTGGATTCAAAGTGATGAGCAATCTGGCCTTTAAGATCTGTAATAATACAACTATGCATTTCAGACCAGTAACTCGTGGAGAAAATAAATGGACAACAAATTCATCTCAGTGTTATTAATGTCTAGGCTTACACATGGGGGCTGGTGAAAGTATTTCCTGTATGCAAAATTCTGTAAAGTAAAAGAGGAATACACTTGAACTGGCAGCCATCTCAGAATACAGAAGAGGGCAAACCAACCCAACTGTGCAGAGAGAGCCTTTGGGAGCCAGAGGTTCCCAGACTGCACTGGCAGATGCTGGGTGGGTGAGTGCACGGACATTCCTCCCTGTATTCTGCATTCTTCCCCTCCATAACCTATACTGGCGACCTGCAGAGGAAGGATGCTCAGGAAGATGAACCTTTGCTCTGAGCCAATTGAGATGTCTCTACAATTAGTAAACTTCAGCAGTTAGGTTGGGCTTTTATCCCCTTCCTTTCTAATGAAGTAACCGTTACAGAAATGGCTCTAAGAAATAAAACACACGGAGCAGCCTCGTCTTGCTTGCTGGCAGCACGAACATATTACAAATCAGGAGAAAATTCACTGGCCCTGCAGTTCTGTGCACCACCTCCCACCTCCAAGCTGACTTTAAGACTAACTGAGCATTTCCCAGCCCATGGAAGTGCAGCAGGAAGCAAAACTTATCCTATGAACTTCCCTACCCTTCTCCTGCCACTCTTATGACTACCTACATCAGAAGATCACTGTGGAAATAGAATCTCCAGGCTTCTCCTTTTGGAAAAGCAGGGGATTGTTTTATTTCTTGATGCTGAACCTCTTATGTGTAACACGGATTTCACATCCTGTTGCCTAGACCCTTCTTAGACCAGTTCAAGCCTAAGAGACATCACTGACCACGTCTGAATGATGACAGCATGAATTCAAGCCTGTGCACAAGTTCTTTCCCCTCTCAAAGTTTCCATTCAGTCTGACTCACCAAATATTTGCTTTTCCTCAGAGCAGATAACACGTGTGAGCTTACAAACTCCTACCATGTAGTGCCCACGAACTCTTATCCCTTTGTTCTGTTTACCTTGAGGGGACAAAGGGCAATTGATTGCTCCCATTCCAAGCAGACCCAGGCTCTCAGTTTTGCTCCCTGCTGCAATCCTTGTTTTGCAGTCTTTGTAAACCACTCTCCTTTGAGGCCTGCCACTGGCTGGCACTCCACGTGGAGGCTGGCAGCAGCAAGAGGCAGTTCCACCTCCCAGCCCAGCTGAGAAACTACGCACTCAGCTTCCAGTGGGAAGAGCCTTCAATCGGGGCATGAATGCCATCTTCTCAGGAGGTCTGAAATCCCTGAGATATCACATAAAGTCTCTCAGAATTAAATTCTGGAGCCTGACATATGAGGACAAGCCTCCAAAGCGTCCGTCTTCAGTGGAGAATCGGCTGCACGATGCAAGTCTGCAAGCTCCAAAGCACAGCTGGAGATGCTGGCAATGATGAGAAAAGCACAGCTTGGCACAGGGACAAGTTCTCCCTACTTCTTGCTCTCCCTAACAGTTTTCAGATGCAGACCCACCAGGCCAGGGAGGCCACTGGAGGAGTGATAGCACGAGGATCTGCACCCTGAGGATGACCTCAAGACATGGAATTGCTTCAGGAAACAGAACTATGAGAAAGATCAGCTAAAAAAAAATACAGTGGAAAAAATGCATCACTCGGCTTAATTTTAGTTTTGGAAGTAGGGGAAAAGCCTGAAGTTTCTCACTCCTGCATCTTGTTAGCTTTTAGAAGTCTCTGCCACAGGAGGAGGGTCAGCTCTGACTGCAACTTGTGCCTGTTGCCCAAATGTCTGGAGAGATGCATGCACCCTTAGTGGGTGTCTCCTGTGTTCCTCCAGCTTCCCAAGGGGCAGACCTTTAACTCTCAGGCTTTAAGGTGTCATAGAACAACCCCACAGGTTTCTCTGCTCCCCATGGATAGTCCTTTGCACTCCTTGCTGAGCCACCTAGCAGGACAGCTGGACACCTCTGTCGTTCTGTGCAAAGGCAGCTTAATGGTAAACTCTTCTCCCCTTTAACTTTTTCATATTGCCCTTTCTTGAGCACTGTGAATGGAAAGGGGACACCAATTCTCCACAGCCTTCCCTTTCCTCCTTACCCCTCTGCCTTTTCCTCATACTTTGGAGAAGATTCCCTGAACACGGGGGCCCACATCACATTTCTTTTTTTGATCCAAAATCTCACCAAGGGGGAGATGCACCATTTCCTACCAGGCTGACTGATTTTTTCCTTGTATTCTCATTTAATCTGAAACAACACTGTCTGCATAGCATAGACACAGGAGAAAAATATAAAGCAAGGGTTACAAGCTGGAAACAGAATGGGAGAATTGGCCAAGAACAACAATTTACAGTAATGCTCCTTACTTTGCACATCTTGCCCAAATGTATGAAATGTATGGCAGAAAAGGAGAGCTCATATTGTTTCCCTCCCACAAACGGCCTTAGTTTCACAAAGCACACGTAGAAGCTTGGCTCTAGGTAGACATGCACCATAGAAAGCTCCCAGCATTCTCAAGACAAAAATCTCAAGACAAAAACCCCCTGATACGAAAACACACACTGCCTCAAAACATACACTGCCTGCCACCCTCGTCCCAAGCTGTCCATGGGTGACAGAGAACATGATTCAGTGCCTTCTTTTTGCACACTTTTTCCCCTCTGTGGGACATTTGTTTGTACATGAACTCAACTGCAAAGACAGATGAAGTAGGAACTGCCCACATGTCTTGCATATGGAAATGTGAGTATAAAAACAAGAACACCCAAGCAGCTCTTTGTCATGAGATGAGTTCTCATTTCTTGGTTGCACTCACAGCGTATTGCTGCTCTGCAATACAATAAGCCTGAGATCCTTTGATTTACATGGTACTTTCATTTGTGTTTCCAGTCTCACTGAAGCTTGATAAGTTGATATTAAATGGATTAATGGGTTATTGATTCACATTATAGCCCTTGAAGACACTCTCATCAGGACTGATCGGTTCCACAAGGTGTGGACTGGAATAAGGTCCTTTTTGGGACCTGACACCACGTGCAGCACCTGATGGCTGTTGCAGGCACTCCCACGGCCTGTCATCATCATCAGCATCTACAGGCATGGACCCTAACACCCTCTGAAGCAGTACAAAGCTGTTATTATCCCTCATATTTTGTAGGGGAAGGATAATTGAGCGAGTTAACCCAGGAAGTCTGCGGTGAAGAAAAATTCAACATGATATCCTCACTTTCTGCTGCTCTTAATCCAATGGTCAAGCCTAGAAATGCTGTGGGGGAGGGGGGGGGGAGCAGGTTCCTAGAAAGGAGTTTACAGTCAAATAAATTACTAACAAGTTTTCATAAGCTGTTTCTTCATCTGAAATTTACACATTGAGGTAGAAATGCAAGGCCTTACCTATCAGCTTCTGCAGGCTGAATTGCAAGCCTTTTGTCTCCAGTGCATCTGCACCTACAGGGAAAGCAGCAGTGAGCACAGCCAGCGTCTCCAAAGCAGCTGTAGCCTGGGCTTAGCGTGCATGCTTGGACAAGAGTCACTTAAAAGTGGGCTCTCCAAGAGGACATTATTAGGAACAGCTGTGGGATCAGCCCAGTGGTTGCTCACGTGCCTCCAGCTGTGCTGGGCTCAGCACAGAGCTCTGTGCAGCTCCAGGGAAGCACGACGTTGCTCATTAAGGTGGGCCGAGGCCATGTTTGGCAGCTGGATGTAGTGGGATCATCCCATCCCTCCCCAGCCACACACCAAGCCAGCTCAGCAGAATGTCCTCACCCAAAGCCAAGCTCTTGCCCACGGCCACGTTTTTCCCCAGGAGGAAGAGGAGGGTCATATCAGCATTCCTGCTTGTCGACAGTCCTTCATGTTCAGCCTTCCCTAGAGAGCTGCTTCAGGAAGCAAACTGCATTTTTTCCAGAGTGATGAATGGGAGAGGTTCTTCCCAGGCGAACACCAGACTGACCCCTAGCCCTGTTAATGCACACACACCCCACGCACAGCCTGGGAGGATTGCAGCTGGCTGCATTAATGCTGCCCACATGGGACAGCAGCACGTGGGGCAGCACCAAGTGCTGAATGCCACCTGGGATGCTCCAAGAGACCCTTCACATCCTGGACGTGCTACAGGTTAGGTGTGAGGATGACATCCTGAACTGGGCAGTAGACTCCAGTGTCATGCAGGGACCACCTCAGTGCTTGGCCAAGACTCCTATTGCTGTGCTTGTACTCACAGCTGGTCCGTAGCCCGAGGCTGGTTTCTGCAGAGCAAAGAAAGGTTGTGATGGGGAGGAGGAAAGGGCAGCTCAGACAGGCTGCTGCCATCTGCTCTGCAGCTCCCAGGACTTCTGCATTCAAGGGCTCACAACCAGAGGTCGACTCTGCTGACTGCTGGCAACACGTGCACCTCTTGCAGAGGACAGCTGGGTCACAGCCCCTATTAGAGAAGCTCAGGCCCTCTGCCAAGAGACCTGTGAGACAGCAGAAGGAACAAACCCAAACACACGGCTCTCTGACTCCTTCAGATACTCTTCCACCCCACACATGGAGGAGAGTTAGCAGCCTTTGGAGCTCAGGGGCTGTGAAATCCTGCAGTGCTTTCAGTGCCATGACCCTTTTGGCTTGCTTTATCCCACGCTCAGGTAGCGAAGCCGGTGTTAATAATCCACACGCTGGGTTTAAAGCCAGGAGGAGGATGCAGAAATATCAGCGTTGCTCTCTAAGCCCATGGGAGCTCTGAGTCAAAGGAGCCAGAAGCAGCTCAGCAGAGCAGAGGCGTCGTTTTGTTTTGCAAACCGTGACAGTTGCCAGCTCTCCCTTACCTGCTAAACCCATCTCTAGCATGTGGAAAAGCATTTGGGAATGAGATCATGACATCAGCTGATGCTGTGTAATCCTCTTGCCTAAAGGGCAAGCTGAAGTCAGCTCTCTCTGGAGGCAGCAAGGAGGAAGGACGACTCACACCCACAGGGAGCCTGACCCTGGGCAGGATGGGCTGATAGCCCCTGATCACCAAGACTTGTATTGATAACCTTGGCCAAGCCCCAGGCCCCATGGCTGGGCATCCAGCATGAGCTGCACTTCTCTCCTGGAGCTCCCTGTAGTCCCACAGAGGACCCCACAAATCACCCTTGCTGATAACCAGGCACACCTTGCTTCTTTCAGCACGTCAGTTCCCAGACTGTATTTAAAAGAAACAACAAACCCAAACCAAAACAAGATCCACGGATGTCTGTGCAAGCAAAGAGCTCTGTCCAGCCCCAGGTTGGTGTGGAGCACTCACCACGTTTATCAAAGCATCAAGAGAGAGCATCAAAAGAGCTGTGGATGGAAAGGACCAAAGGAGATGTGCAAGGAGTAGAAGGGAAGAAGGTTTCTCCTGTGCACAGTGGGTGCATTTGTCTGACATGCGGTACACCTGGGTACTGTAGCAAACACTCAGATGCTGTTTGGCATATGAGTTATTAAAGCAGAGAGTTATGTTGGTCTGAGAGAATAAAATAAGGAAAGAACCCCAAATGCTTCCATTCTAGGGCAGGGGAAGAAAGAAAGAAGAGTGGTTGATCCAAAGGAGAAAGGAAACATGAAAAAAAAGTGTTTAATATGTATTTCTCAGCCTGGATTTATCTAAGGGAGATAGTTCTTCTGTTACAGGAACAAGCTGACAAGGGCTGAAACAGAAAAGCAACATGAAAGACTTAAGCATTCCCCTTAAATACCAGAAATGCTTTCTTGACCAGTGAAAACTCGCTGCAGGCTATCACCTGCACTCAAGCCCTCCTGAGACTTCAACTGAGCAATGCAATGAGAGAATATCAGGGAGCTGATGAAAATCTGGTTAAAATCACGACTTCTAAAAACAGTATCTGAAGCTCCCTGCGTGGCACAGCTTTCCTGGCCTGATTGGGAATGCTACTCACATTCATCAATGGGGCGAAACTGGGCATGAGTTTAAACAATGGTGGCAAAGATCTGTCCCCACCTGCAAATACACAGGGCACAAACTTTTCAGCTTCAACTGCCCACAGCAAGATCTTCTCAGTAATCATTTGGACAGGCCATTTATTTAGCCACCAGCTACGACAAAGCAATTGTCTTAAGTTTTAGGCCATCTCGAGATCACAGCATGGCTTATGGCAAATAGGGCAGGCAGGGATCCAGCCTTGGAGAAAAACAAGGCACCCTTTTGTGAAGCCAGCCTTTGGGCCTTCACTTTGTCATACGAGAGTAATTATTTTGCATTTCTCACCCCTGTAGAAACCTGATGACCGTGGTCCATCGCATCAATTTGCACATCCCAGACATGTATTGTATTAAGCTTCCAGTTCTCCTTGCTGACAGTCAGGATCAGTGATTATCAAGAGACTCATAACACAAATGCACTGCTAGGAAGAATGTAATAGGTAAAACAGAGATGGCACGGCCCCTGCAACTATGCACTAGCAGTAATTAATTCATGTCAGAAGCAATTAATGATTCACTTCAAGGACGAGGCAAAAATGGTCTGTTTATATCTCAAAATGATGTTACTGCTGCTTAGAAAACAAAAACAAAACATCAGCTGAAGATCAAACAGCTCCTGAACTCGTTTCCAGGAAATCCTGTGTTCCTCTCTTCCAAGGCACAGTGATTCATAGCCGTGTCTTGCTAAACAGACTGAAGTTGGGTGCTTTCATTTGCTCCACATTGACAAGTTTTCACTTTTTTTTTGTCCGGATTTGCAGGTGCCCAGAGCCAAAATAAGCTGCAGAGTGTCAGAAAATAATAAAAATTTGAGATTTATTATGAGGTTAGTATTATTTTAGCACTTTGGAGGCCTGGTGGAGAGCCAAGACGCCCTTCTCTTTCCTTCTGCCAAGTATTGTATGAAGCAGAGCAAAACAAAATGGTGCCTGTCCTCAACACTTGCTTCCACACAGGTGGATGCCTGGGGATGCACAGGAATAGGGACTGCCCCAGGGGCTGTGATGGCAGCACATCGAGCAGTCCCATGTGCATCCAAGCTTGGGAGCAAGACACGGTGATCTTGCAGCCCTATTGCTTTTCCTTCTCAAGGAAAGGTCCATCTCTGAAGGCGTGATTTCATGCCCCTTTCTGAAGAAAGAGCAACAATTTAGAGATGCTTCAACTCCCTCCTCCCACACCATCTCAGTGTCCCATATGATGGTTGGGAGAAGCCATCCATTTTGCAAAAAGCAACCAAGCTCATTTGGCTGCTTGTTGGCTGAGCGTGTAGTGGGCATCCTGCAAAGAAATGCAACCATTCCCAAGTCCACTAGCACTCACAGGTCCTCATGAAAGTGCTGATTCAGGAAAGCATTCTGATTATTAAAGTAATTGTTTCTGTTTGTAATAACAACAACAAAACAAAACAAAAAAAGGGCTTTTAAAAGGGGTGGGGGGGGGGGGAAATAGCAGTCTGAAGCTGTCAGCCTGAATACTGGATGCTAAGGATTACAAGCAGGAACAATATATCATAAAAAAGTCCAAAGAATGCATGGTAAAATTAGAAAGGGAAGTGTTACTGTGGCTTTTTCAGTTTTATTTTTCTTAAGCAAAGCCCAGTATTAATACTGTTACGTATTTAAGGGTCCCTCTAGCCACTTATCCACCTCATTGCTTCCCAGCAGAAGTGTTTGAGTCTGCTGAGTCGCTCTGGGAATTCCTGCCTGCCGAGGGGCTTGCTATTTTGGAAACAGCAGACAGAGCCTGGAATAGACATCAAGGCCCAGGCTGAAAAGAGATGATGGATAGGAGGAAACGCAGCTTGGTTCTGAAATTCTCGCCTGATGGTTCAAGGATGCAACACCAAAACAAACCAACAAGCTTTCAAAGTGGAAAAATCTCAGAGGTCTTGACTTGGCAACCATTAGAATGGCTTTGAACACATCTCAAGTAAAAAACACGGGCTGAAATGGAAAAAGAAAATAATAGTATTGTTTAGGAAATACAGCACCGTGTGTTTTAAGCTGCACTGTTAAGCTTTGAAATTAGAACCTGCAGTTCTCAACCTAACTCTTTACGCAGTTGTGTTCCAGGAGTAATTTGGGAAACAGCAGCCAGGTCTGCCTTGCATATGGATAGATGTGTGCAAGACGACTATGCATGGTCAGCTATAGATATTTTAACATTTTTTCCAGCCCCGCTGGCATGATTTGCTGTAATCTTCCATCTGTTCCCAATAGTATCAGTGGAGACAAAAAAAAATAATTGGGAAAGTGCTGTCAAAGACAAAAATGCCAGGGGCAGAGGGTGGGAAGGAAGGGGGCTGCCAAGAGGGCTGCACTTTTCAGAGAGCAGAGCATGAGTCAGCAGAGTGGGGTTTTTTTTATATACATATAACAGAGTACAGTGATGCCCTGAAGACTACAACAGAAGAAACCTCTTTACTCCAACCCTGCGTGTGTTTTATCAATCAGGCAGCAAGATCTCATTGCTTCCTGACATAGGAGCTCCCTGCAAAAAGCAGCTGTGATGCTTTTATTTTTCTTTTTTAATCTAAACATACTTCATGTTATTTCTCTTTCTGAAGAGAGCTCGGGCAACGTGAACACTCTTGAAGGGCTTGCCACTCCAAGCAACTTTTTCCATCTCCTTATTCTGATTCATCACCTCAGTATCCGTGAGCTCGTGGCTCTCCCCTGCCAGACTTACAGGTTTGTATGATGTAGGAGTTCTCAGGGGCTCCTTTTATTTGCTCTCAAATCCTGCTGAAAACTTTCTGTTTCAGAAGATGTTCCCCTCCCCTGGAGGCTGGTTATTGCTGACACCTACTCAGCAGTCAGCCCCTTTTGCTGTTGTTTTTTTTTTTCCCCACCTTATTGGCACTGACACACGCTGCACTTCTGCATGGAGAGCATAAAAAAGCTGAGTCACTCAAAGTGACCCCCACTGCACAGACCAAAAGCGACACAAACTGAGACAAAAAGCAGTCATACGTATCTGTACAACCCAGGATTCCCCAGCTGAAACCTTCATGGGGTCAGACCAGAGATACCCAGGTGCTCCAAGACCCTTCAGTCTCTCCCTGAGAGAGACTGAAGCCATCTGCCTCTCCAGGAATGCCCCTACTTCTTGTTGGGTTGGCTCAGGGCAGACAGACCCTTTTTGGGCAGTCCAACTCACATGTGGGTCAGAGTGACACTGAATTCCCTACGTTCCTATAGCAGCCTGCTGCTCCTTCCCTTTGCCAGGAGGGGTAATTACAGCTCCTTGCATGCAACCAGGCTTTCACCACGGTGTCTCTGAGCTGTGATGCTCCAGATAACACAGATACTTCCTCCTTTGGTTGTTTGTTTCCCTGGAGCAACAGCAGAAGCTGCATGCCCCATGCTGGGAGCACCTCTGAGCTGGCTGCTCTCTGGTGCTAGGAAGGAGCTCAACACTTTGCAGTGCCGCAGATCCCTGCTGCCCAGGCAAGAGTGTTCCCACATTCAGGACTTGCTCACACAGAGAAGTAGCTTATTTCCCTGCTTCCTATGCCAAGCATGTGGATTTTGGGGAGAGCTGGGCTTTTATTCTGAAGTGAGAGCTGTGGCAGCTCAGCCAGACCTTACTCCTCACCGAGCAGCGTCTGGGAAACATCAGACACTCTCATTTGAGCACATGTGGGCTCTTGCCCAGCTCATCCTCTCCTCCCCCTTGCCTCTGAGCAGGGCCAAATGCTTTCCTCCTCTCTTTCCCCCGCCTGAATTGTGTTTTGAGCTCACTGCCTTCAGACCTGAGAGCCCAAATTGTGTGACCTCACCGCTCGTTTGCAGGAAAGCAGGCTGGGATGTCAGACCAAGGGGATATCAGCGGCAGAAGGCGGTCTCAAACGAGCTGTGCTGCTGCAATTAGTCACCAAGTAGTTCCAAACCCTGAGCGTGGCAGGGAAAGTCAAGGTCAATTTGCAAGCAGATGGAACAGGAGGAAGTCCGATGTATAAATAATCTGTCACGAACTATTCACCCGTTGCTATTCCTATTACATCCTCAATAAGCTAACAAGCAGCACGGTTACTCAATAGCAGGTTGATGGTGAATGTGCTTTCCTTGGGGTGGTGTGATCGTTCCTAATTGATTTTGACCACTGACTCCTCACAGTGCATGGTGGATGTCTGGGAAGAGCAGGAACTTCAACAGGCAATCACCCTTGGCAGGGACCAAGCCTGGCTGTTCGCCAGCAATCACCGGATCCCTTCCTCCGTGCACCTTTGGCACTCAGGCTTAGCTCATAATTTGGGTGCCTTTCCTTCGCAGCCCTTGAGCGCCTGCTTCCTGGGACACAGCTGAGTTGTTTTGAACACGGGTGTAGGGGATGTGGTGTAAAAGTAGCTTGAATCCTTTGGCTAGCAGAGAGACAACCCACTCCTCTGCTACTGCATTATATTTCTATTTCTCTTCCCATCTCTTCCCCCATGATCAAACATTCTTTCCTCTCTCACATCCCTTCGAGGTGCTCATTCCTTTACGTGTTTTCCTCCTCCATGCCTTCCTTTTTACTGCATCCTTCGTGAGAAAAGATGAATGAGTAGGCCTGCACATAAAATCCCCACACCAGGGATTTATGATCAGAGTGTTTTCTGTGCTGTTTGCTTGCAGTAAGCCCTGCCTTTTGCTCTCCATTGAGTACTGAGCCAGTGTTTGCACAAGTCAGATCCAACCAGCTTCCCAGAGCAGTGATAACTGTGTATGCTTGTGGCTCAGTTGCTTTCTCCTTCGTGCTTCATTCTGCATTTGGTAAAATCAAATATCTTCTGCTGTCATCTTGAGTATCCCTCGAGTGCCAGGAGATCCTCCTGCATCTCTTTGCAGTCGGCTTTAGGTTCCAAATAATGATGTATTTGTAGCAAGTATTACCACTTTCCCTGCTTTACCCACTGTAAAATCCAAAGATTTACTCCTGAGCTCTGTTGGTTATTATCACAAGCTTGTAATTGATGAAAAGTCCTTCCCTCCTCTCTATGACAATTTGATGACTTCAAAAGCGTACGGTGAGAGCTCTTGTTAAAAGTCTGCTTCTGACAGCCTCAGCTAAATGCTGCTCTGCCGCTTCAAATCGTTCCAACAGATTTGTGAAGTGTGATTTCTCCACAAACAAACTTTCTTCTCCCCAGTCTATCAGTTTCATTCAAGTGCTTGCTAAGCCTAAAATTTCCACCAGTTCGTCTGACGCTGTAGTCAGAATTCCCGGTGTATAAGTCCCAGGAGAAGCTTTCAGAACTGGTGGCATATTTACCACACTCCAAATGTTAGGCACAGAGACTGCTGTAAGCAGGAGACCTTACACTGCAGCAAGTGATGCCATAGTTTTCTAGCTAAGCAGTGTTAGGGCTCCTGGGAGTGCAGCAATTTATTGCCCTTCATTCTCTCAGCACGGTCTGATCAAGTAATCATGGCTTTATGAACCGTCACCCACCAGGCATGCTGACTGCTTTCATGTCCCATTACGAAGACGGGGATTTTAAGCTATCACATTTTACTCTGCCATAGAATAGGATGAAGAAGATGCATTTATGCCAGCTTTTGTGGCAGGCAGTAACTAATTAGCCAGGACAATTCCACTGCTTGCAGTCCAATCACTGCCACACCGCTCCCCTCAGCCCAAATGATGCTCAGGGTCAGAAGGGCGGGGAGCTCCCTCAAAACACCCAGTGGTTCTTGCAGGCTGAGGACAGCATGAGGATGGGATGTGGGTGATTTCTGAAGATGAAGAGCTTGTGCAAACCATCACCTTTGCTGCCCAGCCTGCATTTCAGGCTCACATTCCTGGCCATGCTGTGGTTGGATAAACCCGGACCGATGCTGCAGGGGTGAGAGGTCAAACAAGTCGCGAGCTACACGCTGGCTGAAAATACATGATGGGAACTGTTGCCAGGTTAACTCCTAGAAAAATCAACCTCAGCCCAAAGGGCAGATAATGAATCAGTATATAAGTTAAACCAAGTGCTGACGCAGCCTTCACTGGAAAGCACTCCCAGTGCCGCTGTAATATGGGGCCAGGATGAAATTCCGCTGTGATTGACACTCTGCCATCACATCATTTGTTACCAATCCCATTTTTCCTCCCTTCCTCTGCTTTTCACTTCAAGGGACAGGACCTGCAGCAGCACAGCCTTCAGAGCCCTCCTTCGATCTGTTTTCCATTTGAGAATCCTCCTCTGAGGATTGACTCATTTCTTGACATAAAGCACCGCCTCTTTGGGCTCTTATAAGGAAACAGCATGAGAGAATTGTCTAATTCAGACTTTTTGGCAGACTTCATATGCTGTGCATTATAGTGTACATTTCTAGCCAAAGTCTTTGCCCTTTTGTGGTCACTGCAGAAAAAATCTGAGCTTCCTCCCTCATCATTTCGGGTACTTCTGCTAACTTGCAGTGCCTCAGACCAAACAGAAATAGTGTGAGGTTTGGAGTAAATCAAAACGTGGAAGAATGATTTAAACATATGAACCATAAACACTCCTGCTATGCTACTAACTCACATCCCAGGGACCCCAAGATTTTGCTACAGGGAAATACGTTTCGGATACAACAGATGAGATGCACAACGATTATCACAACCTTCGCTTTGTTTTGTGGGAGCCCCATATCTGTCCCACGCTCAGGTCTTTAAAACCGGAGCTGTGAAAAAATGCCCATAGTGAAACATGAAACCGAATGAGACGGACCTGGAATGGGATTTGGTTATATATGGGAAAGTCAGGCTGAGTTCACCTAGAGAGCTGTGAAGGTTCATGAACCTTGCGAGGGAGCAAAGGTCCAACTCTGAGCAAGCTGAGCCAACTTCTTCCAGCAATTTTAAATGAGTATATATTTGGGAACAGAGAGATCCCGTAAAGTAAATAGTTTTGATAGGAAATCTATTGCAGAGAGACCTGGTGGTTTCAGCAGCATTAAAGTGTTGAATGAAGTGAAAGCTCAGCTCTCATGGAGCCTGAGAAGTGTTAAATGACTTGGCCTGAACCACAAGCCCCTTGCTGCTGGGGTTTGAGCTGTAAACGTGTCGTTTGCAGCACTGGAGGCAAAGGGAGGTGACTGTAGGGGCTATCTACACCACGTCTGAATCAGGGATGTCTCAAGATGGCTGAACCCTTCCTTCAGCTGGCTGAACTGAAGGACTGGGGGCATCTCCTTGCTCTCTTCTGAAAAGCTTCTGTTTCTTTTTCTTTTTCTTTTTCTTTTTCTTTTTCTTTTTCCTTTTTTTCTTTTTCTTTTTCTTTTTCTTTTTCTTTTTCTTTTTCTTTTTCTTTTTTCTTTTCCTTTCCACTGAAATCCGCCATTCACACACCTCCTTTTGGCCATACTCAGCAGAATACTCCACAAACATGGATGGAAACTAACTCAAGGCTCAGTAAGCACTCATATTTCCAGAGAAGGAAATAGTATCTTTTCTTCTGAGAATCACAAATTTCTCCATGGGACAGATCCTTAGAGACTGGTCCTCTGATTATCAGCATTACAATGCCCTACAAGAAAACCTGGGAAATCACCAACATAACAGTTTCCCTGAGGCAGAGGAACATGCCATCAACTTGACAGGGGTTGGGGATTTCACTTTAGGTCACGACATGGGGATTTTTTTTTTCAAGATTTGGCCAGAGGAAACAGGAAAAGATTTACAGTACAGCTGGTATCTAATCTTTAAATTAGAAAGGAACTGAAGCCAGGGCTTCAGACTTTCATTACCACTAACAGGCTCCTAGAGCTGGGGAAAAAAAAATATGATAATGCTTTTAAATGCCAGATTGCTAATCTGCAGCCTGATTAATGAGCTCCCATGTGGCAGGCAAGCTGGTATCAAAGGGTCTCTTTTGTCCCTTCCTTTTTGTGGGTCTGGACAGCAGCAGTGATGACTGTCAGCTTGAAGAAAGAAAGAAGAGAAACTTCACAGCCAGATTATTTTTTTTTCTCAACAGTAGGCCTAGAACTTAGCCTTGCTTTCCCCTAAAATGACATCCCAAGCATACTGTGATGGGCAAAGGATTAGAAATTATGAGAGAGCAATGGATGGCTCAAATTCCATAAGCATCACTTTAGTGTGCACTCTGCTGCCAGAGCACACATAATAAAGCTTGATTTCCCAGTGCTGTGCCCTGCCTATAATATGCTGCCCAGATCTTCCTACTGCTCTCAGCTGAGAGCCAAGTCATTCTATAGGATTATTTTGTTAAGAGCAGAACTATTTGATCAGCAGAGACTTAGCACCAGATTATAGGCAGAGCTTTATCTGGATCAGTGGCTGCAGGGGATGAGGGTAGGAGCTGTTTGTGATTTGAGGCTGAGCCTGGAACCTGCAAGACCCAGGATCAGTCCTTGCAGCAAGTCCAGAGATAAGACACCCTCTTGTGCCATTCCCACACTGAAATGTATCGCCTCAGGAAGGAGGATGTATTAAAGACTGTGAGATGCTTACCACTGTGACAGGACCAGACAGAAGCTCTGATGCCAGTGCACCAACCCTCTGGATACCAGAAGCCACCTGCTTTAAAACACCCTCCATCTCCCCTTCCCTAGACCCATTTCATGTATGAACCCAGGCTGCACAGTTATGCCTGCCCTCTCCCCAAAACTGCCTTTCTGTAGTCTTCTGCATTCCCAACAGAGTACCAATGTGGAAGCAGAGGCAGGGTGGATATGGATACCTAACTTCTAGCTTTGGAGCTGAGAGCTCTTGCAGTCTTAACCACACAGCACAGGAGAGAATTCTGTATAAATAACAAATTCGGACATGAGTGACACAAGCCATATGAGAAGTGACTGTTGTTACCACATCCACCCCAAGAAATGCCCTTCTGCCACGCCTGCAGCTCTGGAAATAGGCACATTGCTCCAGGGTTCTCAGCTGGGTTGACACCAACATCACTATCCTTGGCACCAGCCTGGAGACATCTTGCTGCAGCAAGTATAAGTTATTCTATAGAGTGAAGATGATTTCAGAATTTCAGATTAACTCCAGTGGGGAGAATAAAAGGTATTGCAGATGCTTTCCATCCCCACAGGCTCAAGTCCCCATCCCCTCCTGTTTCCCCAGCTTGCCTTTATTTCACGCACTAAAAACCCGAGTGCTTGAATTTTACACACCTGAAGCAAGCTGTGACTCAAAGAACAGCAATAGAAACCCTAATTATAACTCCCATAACCCAGAGAAGCCATCACGGGATGCTTTGAATCTTTTCCAACACCATAAAGCAATGGCAAGGCCGCCTTTGATTGCTATGGGAGCAGGTTTTAGCTCTTTCCAATCCATTTAAATACTTATTTCTCCAGGGCCGAGCTTTAGGGTTAATTTTATGTACATTACTGACAAGGCCTTATGCCTTTGAGAGCAAGAATGCAGTAGGTAAGCAGTCCCAAAATATTTTTTAATTGTTGTGTATGTGGGACTACCACGCAGCAACAAAACCCATCCCACCAGGGTACACATCTAGGATGCCAAGCCCTGTGGCAGTGGGCTACAGAGCATCACATCAGCTAGTGGGAGCCTCTTTGACTGTGTAGAGCACTGGTACACTCAGCCTGTGGGGTTTTGTGGGTCTTAGTTTAGAAACCACAGGACTACATCATAACAATAACATGGCAACATTACTTGGACTGGAAAATAAGTTAATTTAAATTAAACATCATGGAATGTGACTATAATTACAATATTGCCAGCTGTGTCTCCTCTTACACTGCCTTACCAGTTACTGGAAATAATGATCAACCAAAAAATCCAAACTACTTTTGGTATAGGATACACTAGGGAATCTTTCTTCCCATCTTCATGATGAATCCCTGGATGGTTAAACAAGAAATGAGTGTTGGACATCCTACACACATGCTATAGGTATGAATTACTGATGGTTGAAAGAAAATGTTGGCAAGCAGTGGAGATGATCATAAGGTTTGGTTACAGGCACCCTGATGGATTAGCTTTTTATATTCTGCTTACAGATTAACTTCACTCGTGCAGTGATAACCCCAGGTCTCCAGCTCCCCTAGTGCAAAAGCAAGAAAAATGTGTCCACTATGGGCATCGTGTTGCTTAAAAGCTCAGTGCTGAAGACTTTTCTGTTACAAAATAAAGTAATCATTGCTAAAGCCTGGAGACAAACTGCGACATGTCTTTTTCAACGTATCTACCTCGGCTATTTTTCAACGCTTACACTAAAATGCTCACAAGACTAGGTGTCTTGAGCCATTTTTTTTCTTCCTGCATCTGCATATATTGAAATAACCTTTAAAGCCATGTAGAGGAAATGTCCGTATGATTTCCATATGTTTGACACTCTCATTATTCGAAAGTTCGTCACAATGCCCACACCACAATATTCAGCCTTGTGTGCCAAGCTCTGACTGAAAGGATCTGACTTCAGTGGCACCATTATGCACGTGGTATTCATAAAATATGGAACAGAGCTACACATCTTGCTCTAGATCAGTTCTGGTTCCCAGTTAAGCACTACAAGTGCGTAGTTTGATTTCTGCCATCAAAGCACTCTGTGAACAATAGGAGATGACATCAAAATAGCTGCGTGTTCCCTCCTCAGATGGAGGGAAGATGTGGATGGCTGTGGGGGAGAGTGAACTGAGGAGAGCTCCGGGCTCCTGCAGACTTGCTTTTGTGTAAATATGTGCAGCATCCTTTGTGCAACTGAAGGCAAATTACAAACAACCTTTTGAGCTAGCAGACAATATCACAAGCCACAAAGCCAACACTTCCAGGTCAAAAAACTACGCAGGTTTGGGCTGCCCTGGGAATAGCTGCAGTGGAGTTATAAGCTAGAGGAAACTCATACTGTCTTAAAAGATTTCAGCTTCTATTTCCTCCAGATGAGATGTGACATATAATCAACCCCTGTGACAGCATCTTGACCCTGTTCTGCTTCATAGCCCTGCCTGCAGCCAACCTGACAAACCCAGGAAGAGCCGTGAGCATCTATGCTAATATTATAGGGCCAGCAGACTCTGGAGCAGAAGGTGTTTCTCTGCAAGCCTGGGGAAGAAAAACAGAGGGAGCAATGGTTACTCCCCTTCTCCCTAGCATCCACCTACTCAAGTCTCTGAAAAAATAATGTTGTTGCTACAAGCACCTCGCTTGCCATAAATCCTTTCTCACACATCCTTTTAATGCTAGCGCCCTCAGGCAACGCCGAGGGGAAAGAGTAAGGTTTCAGGCTCTGTAGCAAGGAATTCCTCCTTTCAAAAGGCCAGACACAACAGCTGGGAAATTTTGGGTTATTGCTGCTTTGTGTCAGCTCTTACCCACTCCTGGAGGGGGGCTGTAATTTCTGAAGCTTAGCAGCATTTGAACCAGGCTGAGAAATCTTTGAGTTATTTTTTGGCTGACGTTTCATAGAGGAGGGTGTGTGTACTAACACATATCTGTGTGTGCGTTTTCTGTCTGTATGTATACACACATGCCTTGGGAGAAGGAAGGCAAGTAACTCAGCACGTCTAGCCTTCAGAATGCTGATTCAGGAGGCTGGAAGCTGTCTCCAGGTTGCTGTTTTACCAGACCCTGGCTTGTTTTCAGCCAAGGGGTGCTTGAGATATCAGCTCAGGGTGAGGGTCCCAGCCTGAAAAGCAGCAGTTGTTAGCACCACTGCTGGGATGTAATGATTAATGGTTGTTTTAGTGGTATTCATGTTCCCTGCCTTACCCTATTCTCAGCAAGCTGCCTCCTCCTCACCCATGTATCCTTTCTCCCATGTATCTCCTTTATCCCTATCTCCCCACCATCCCTTTCCCCAGTCTCTTTCAATTTACACACGTGCTCAGAGGAGGAGGGAATCTCCTCATTTCCAGGAAAGGCACACAGAGCTGTCTGAGCTTTTAGCCCCTACAGCTCCTGGAGGACAGGGCAGGACTGGAGATCCAAGGCTCTAACCAGACTGAGCAGCATGAGGCTGCTTCCATCTTAACAAAGACTTTATAGATTTTATAACAAACACTTTGCTTTCCCAAGTCCTCTGAGCCTGAGGAGGAGCATCTCCTCCTCCTCCTACCCACCTGAACCAACAAATGCAGCTTGTAGGGACATCTCTTGGGGGGAGCCCTGGGAAAGGGCTCTTAGAGGGACTCTGCAGCACATCACCATTGCTGCCTGGCTCTGTTGGTCTGTCTGCCTTCCTCATGGGGGATCAGGACCCTGCTGAGGAAAAGCAGATAGGGTTTCACACAATCCAAAGCACATGTACAGTCACTAATGCTGCGTAAGCACTTTTCCTTCCTATGGAAATTTTCCAACGTGTTTCAAAGGAATGTGAGAAAATTCCCCCTCCTTTTTTTGCCTGCTGCCTCATGGGAATGATTCCCTCGGACACTCATCTTGGAGAGAGATTTAAGGCTTGGGAAGGGGATGACTACGCTGAGAATTCGTGCTCTGAGTCCAGAACAAGCCTTAGGAAAAGCCTTATCAGTTGTGGAAATCACCTATACTTTATCAGAGGTCATTGCTGTTAGAAAACATACTCAAGCCCAGTGAAAATGGACACGCTTGGGTGTTTTTCCCTCTCTTTAAGCACTGTCAGAAGTTTGCATCCAACACAGGCTTTTGGGGCATCCCTCCTCCAGGAATGGCCACGAAAAAGGAAGTTTCTCCATGGGATGCTGTTTGTTTAAAAGTCATTTTTTTCTTGGCAGAAGGGGAAAGAAATGCTTAGCACAGCCCCGTGAGGGATGCAGGGCTGTGGGCTGGCAGTGATGAGCAGCGGGGCCGTCCCTTTTAGATCCCTGCTGCAGAGCTGGGTCACTCAAGCTGGACCACGGGGAGATGAGTTCCCCCTCAGCTCCACAAGTGTCTGCCTGGTTATAATTCCTCCGGATAAAGCTCTCCTCCTCCAAACACAGTCATGGAGAAGGAATGACAAACTTCCAGTGCTTCTGGTGGGTCACCACACCACCATGCAGACTCCGGTAACACCGCTGAAGGTCTGCACACAGCTCTTGTTATTTGCGTTTTATTTCCTACCTAGGTGGAAGCAGTAAACCTGCAGATGGGTTTCCACATTAGACCAAAACCTGTCGGTTTTGCAAGGGATTAAGTTCCCAAAACATCTGCTGTGTCTCGGTCTGCACAAGCGTGTCTGTGTCCCAAAGGCAGACGGTGGAGGTGAAGAGAAGAAACAAACGTTTGGGCCCAATAACTGCATTGTGTGTTTGTGTCTATTTATACCCACAGAGGGTCTAAAATTACAGCTTGGAGCAGGAAGCTTAACCAAGAGTTTTTAACGAGTTGAATTTAATGCTGAGGAGGGAGGGGGGATCCTTCTGGTACTGTGTGGGGAGGAGGGCTGGGCTTGACAAAGCGTAACAGGAGACAATTTTCACCTTGTTACCTGCCTTGTGAAAACCTAGCCTTTTAAATACGCCTCAGGATGGAAGCCACAGAATGTTATTAAGGTTGAAATAGCTTTGCTGAGCTCTGCTTTACAGCTAGCTCTGTCTCTGGATGGTCTGCGATGCAAAGTAAGGGGTGAGAAATAGGCACAAGCCAACAAATGCTTACTGCTTGGGGGAAACTGAGGCAGGCAGCTGGGAAATGGCTTTGTACAGCTCTTTAACTCCCAATACACCACATGATGTTACGATGTGGAATATCGATAATACAACAAAAATCATAAAACCATAACACATCACTTTCACAGCAATGCTGGAATCAGTCTTCCTTCCACTGCAGCTCTGTCCCTGTGAGTTTGAGAGTGAGGTTTGTCTGAAACCGAACTCAGAGCACCGAAAAAAGGGAAATACAGCTTTTTTCAACAGCTCACATCCGTATCTCAGTCTCAGTTTAGTTATTATTCCCAATTTCTCTGCCTGGAAATGACTACAAACCCAAGCAGTAAGCCCCAGACTTCGGGGATGACCACACCAGGACAATTCCATCCATCCTGTTCTTTTTGCAAAGGGCTGAAAGCACACAGGATCCCTTTTCTCACTGCAGTGCTCCTGAGGAGCTAACACAACCCTTGGGCACAGATTTCTCGGAACATCTGGCCCCTTCTATTTGCCTTTTCAGTGTAATCCCAATTGTAAGCGGGCACAGAGGTGACTTATATTTGCTGGAAACACGGTTCCCCATTTAAATCTGGAAGTGGAACAAGGGCGAGGCGAGGAGTGGGGATTCCGGTCAGTGCCTGGAGGTGAGCATGGTGCCAAGGGGCCTGCCCTGCTCTGCAGAGCCCTCTGCTTTCTGTGGGTCACGCTGTCTGCATTTCAGACAGGGTGGAGGAAAGGTTGATTTGCACAGACATCTGATGAGGCTTACTCACAAGCGTTACTCACCAGCTGCTTGCTTGTGCGGAAGGAGAAGTCCAAGCCCCGTTTTTCACTCAGACCCCAAAAAGCAGCCACAAATTACCTTAAAGCTGGGTTTGATTGGAGCCCATCTACCCTGTGGTTTGTATTAAAAAGCAACATCAGTTGGAAGGAATTTCTCTCAGTTGAAAGTTAGGAAAAACATATATGAGGAGCAGCAGAGGTCCTTTGGTTTTATTCGGCCCAGAGAAGTAGAAGTTGAGGGGCAGCAGAGGGGCAAAACAGCCTGGATCTACATACAGCTCAAAGCTACGGCTGTAAGAGAGGTGCACATCTGCAAGCACAAGGCTGATGGCTGACACTCATCGAACAGAGCATTTTTCTGGGCCTCGAGCCCCAACTCTGCCTACAGGGCACAACAGGTTGCTCTTGGCACTGTCACACATCACCCTGCACGCTTCCCCTCGCACCTAGCAGCCACGAAGCCTTCAGCACATTAAAAACGTTCTCAGATCAATTCATTTAAGAAAAAAAGATTATTTTAAATATTCTTCCAGCGCTGCATAGGCTGTTTCCTATTAAAGGCAACTGTGTGCAGTATTTCTATTCAGATTCTGCTTCCTGTTGTGTAATACGGAATGTCAAAAATCCTGCTATCGCTCAAGAAGTTATTACAGGCTCCAGAGAGTTCTCTATTCCCAAGAAATCTCTCCCAGTGGGAAGCTGGAAAAGTTCCTGTTGAATTTACAGTAAATGCCTCAGACCCTATGTAATATTTATGGTGTCCCTCTCGTCTTATCCAGGCGGGTTTGCTGCCGTGAAAGAAAAGCCTGTTTCAACAGTTAAGGGCTGTGATGTTCGCTCTGAAGGATATTGAAGCGGATACGACAGCCACAGGAAATGTTCCCGTCTCGCTGAGGTACCTCACAGATGTGATCGGTTAAATGGGAATTCACTAAGCTGATTCCCAGGACAAGGCTGCAGTAACCTGATGAAGAAAGAGAAAGAAATGTGACAGACATATATTTATGGCTTGCCAGGTCTGGATTCCGTGAAAGCCAAAGGAAAAAATCCCATTTGCTTTCACGGCAATGGAATTTTGACCCCAAAGAGCTTCCATTCAAACAGAATGGTGCTTAATTTTTAAACACTGCGAGAATTCAATGGATTCTGTTTGCATTAAAAAGAAATCACTCCATGATATGACGTGGATGTATATTTAGATAGCCACAGGCTACAGCTACTGCCATCTCTTGTGGCTGATGTCAGAAATCTATCTGACATCAGGGGCAGGAAAGCCAGGAGCAGAGATGCCACCTCCCAAGTACCTGTCTGCTGTCACTCCACATGCAGAAGTGCTCAGGCTGTAACAACTGCAGAATAAATGTCTTTGAACTGGTTTGAAGAGCAGGCTTTGGAAACACCATGGGCTCAAGAACAAGCACAGAGGGCAGACCTTAAGGCTCAAAGAGAGGAAGCTCCCTCTTAGGGACCACTGTCCTTGAAGGAATATCTGGGAAAGAGAAACCTGAACTGGGCATGTTGACTTTAAATACTGGCCCTAATAGGTCACACCTGGATATAATAACATACAGCCAGTGCTGGGCATACTTACAAGTGCCTCATCTCACTGCATCAGCTGATGAAAACATACACAACTATCAGAGCAGTGGTTCTTCTCCTTTGAGGCTCCTTTCAACTTAAGCATGATCCTATAGTTCTTATGGGTAGTGGCATGCAGTGGAAAGTGTTATATATTCAAACTTTGCAGAAAGATTGAGATTAAAGGGCGGATGTGTTTCGAGTTAAGCTTGGTTCAGGACCTAAGTGTTACAGAGATGATGCATGCATATTGTGGCAACTCCTTTAATGAATCCTTTCATACTCCTACGTGACATCTCAATATTTAGGCAGAAGTCCATGTTTAAGAATCTAGAATCAACCACAATTCACGTGTGCTAAGTGCTCAACAGCTTTCCCAAATCCTTAGGGAAGATACTGGATACACAATAATTCTTTAAATATAGGCGTTTTCCGTGAAGCCTGTGCCCTGGGACAGCTTGTTCCAGAGGTGCTGAAGGCATCTGACAAATTCAAAGGTGAGAAAACAGGATGTGGCACCTGGATGAAGGGAGTGAAGTGAGCAAACAGGAGGCCAGGAGCCAAAAATGAATCCTAGCTACGAGATCTGCTGTGTGGTAGCAGTGACTGTCACGGGCAACAGCCTGAGCTTGAGTCATTGGAAGGTGGTCTGAGCAGAGACCTGGAAAATATTGCCAGGATCAACCTGCCCTGTTCCCATGGATGGGGACGCAACCCAGCAGGGCAGCCCATGTCTCCTGCTGTCTCCATAAACAGAGAGGAGGTTATGTAGGAAGGAGGAACCCTCATTAGCTGTGTCCTTGAGGGCAAATTATAGTTCAGGAGACAAATAGTGCTATGAGCAAGAAGCAGCGGGTGTGCTGAGCCTATAGGTTCATTTTTAGAACTTGCTTATTCACACTCAGGAGGACGACTCATCTCACCAAACCAACGACAGCCCTGCCTTCAGCACGGACAAACAGCCCCAGGTGAAGGAGAGGAAACACTGCAGGGAAAGGAATCAGCTTTTCTGTGCGGTGTCCATGGGACATTTAAAGTGGAGAAGTTGTGGGAGCCTTCATCCAGATAGCAAACTGATTGAAGAACCATAAGATGAGAAGAAATAGTAGCTGTTCCACACTGAAGAGCAGAGATACTGGTGGGAGCGGTAGACAGATTAAAGTTGGTGTCTGGTTTTGTTTAACATCCTCATTAATTCCTTGAGAATAATAAAAAAAAAAGGAGTGAGTGAGCACATTCACATCTGAAAGGACTTTGAAATACGCAGCCAATATCTGTGCTGCACCAAGCCCTTAGGAACCTGAGGAGGAAGCAATGAAAACAGACTCGGTGTAGGATAGTGAATGCCAGGGAGGGAGAGTGATCCAGAATGCAATACTCAGAAGGAATACACTTTGAAAGCAGGGACTGGGAGGAAGGTATTGGCTGAGACACAGATTTATAAAGGAGAAATGGAAAGACTGTCACCCATGTCACATCGCTGGCAAGGGGATCCCTCATGAGGCTGTGGGGACATCACTGGGGATTGCAGCCCTTTATAGGCACAGGAGAAAACCCAAGCATGAATAGGAACAACAGAGAGAAAAACGCATATGATTTTCAGACATATTGAAATGGTTAAATCAAATATTAGAAAACCTTTAATCGAAGCTAAGATTACCCTTTGAGAGCTGTGACATTGCTACTCCAAAAGTAACCACTGCTCTGATATTTATGTGGACTTGCTGATGGTATGTAAGTCCCCAACGCTCATTATCTCAGCTTCTCAGAAATCCAGTTAGAGGCGTAGGATGGGGGATCAACAAAGCCCTCGGAGAACAAAAGTTCAATGCAGGAAGTGTGTGGAAGAAGGCAAAGGCAGGCCTGGTTCCCATCACCAGCAAATCCTGCACCCCAGGGATCCTACATTTCACCCAGCCCCTCCGTGGAAGCAGGAGCTGGGGCAGCAGATAGCACACGGTGGAGACAACATGGTGCAAGGGAACCTGTCTTTCACGCATGGTGTTTGGGAATTTCTTGTGGGACTAATGGCTTGACAGCCAGCCAGCAAAGTGATGAATTCAAAAGGAATTTCTCTCATCACCTCATTACCTCCCAACCATCCCGTGCCTGTCTGCATGTTTCAATGGAGCTCCGTAGGACAGTGGATGCTTGTTAGGAACCTGGTATGATAAACATGGCACTCGTGCCCTTTCCCAACTGGAGACATCTGATGAGCCAGATCTTAATGAATGCAAACTGCTGCCCAAGTTATTCAGATTTGTCCAGTCGCTTTCTGTATTCCTCAGCATATTCTACGGGCTGATCTCATGACGTTCTCCTTCCTGCCAGGTTTTGTCTATCCCAGTTTTCTTTTTCCACTAGAAGCCTCCAAGCCGGGCTCCTCTCCGACACTTTGCACATATTATATCACTGCTCCAGTGGAATGGTTCACATTATAATTTTCCAGCTGAGATATATAGGCTAATACATTCAAGAGCACTTTTTTTGTGTGTCTGTGTGTGTGTGTGTGTGTGTGACAGTGGTTTTTTTTCTGTGGCCTTGGGAGAGGTAAAATGTGCCCAGCTGCTGTGGGAAAAATGAAGTTCTAGGAGAAACAAGAGAAGAAACATTTAGAGAAGAAACAAGCTCTGCTCTGGAAGCAGAGTGATGTGGTGCGAATTCAGGTGCACCCCATGTGCTCTTCTGGGGATGAACTGATCATCATCTTGGGATGACTACAAGATATTAGACACAGCAGAGGAAGAATGAATGACAGATGAAAATCTGAGCTGAATTTCTCTGCTGATACTCACTGAATGAAACCCAGGGCAGTAGTCAACACCAAGAAGCTGGCTGCTAATGTTTGTGGCTAACCAGTGTGACTGCTCTCAAGACAGCTCTGGCAATGACGACTGCTGCTACTTGGGGAAGTGTTGTGCCTCCTTTGCCTTGAAAACCAAACATCTATGCCCCTAGCCATTGCTGAGCCCAGCAGCTCAGGACCTGGGGTGACGTAGACGTCCCATCTTCAGCTGTCTGTCCTGCTGGGAGTGTGGAGAGGTGGCCCAGGCTCCCACATAGGGCTGGATTATTTGTTAGACTTGAAGCAGCAGCCCTTCTGGGCCAGCCAGCACTCTGGGAAAAGCTGGAGATCTTTGCTCCAGTGTTTGTGCCAGAGGTGATCTCACCTCTAGCTTGTAGCAAGCCAGGCTTAGGTACTTCTGAGCTTTCCTGGGATGAGAGGCTGGATGGAAAGGCCTGGGGCTGATGACATGCCAGGAAGCTTCTGGATGTAGCATAGTGCGTCATCATCTGCGTGTCAGCTGGAGTTTATCACTCCAGAGACTGTTTCACGGCCACCAACACAGACAAGGAGCTTGGGGCAACCAAGCTGCACCGACAGATTCCTAACATTACATGCAATGAATGTGGGTATTAACAACAACCCAATGGGGCAAACATTGAACGTGTTGAATTTTTTTTTTAACAAAATCTAAGAAATCAGCCTTTCAAGTCCCCTATAAGTCCTTGAGTTGTTCTTGTGAAGAAGAAACAATTCCTGTGCCATAGGGACCAAGCGGACTGCATATTGCATTGCAATGCACCAAATACCTGGAGGAATAATTTGAAAACCAATGCATGGGTGTTTTGGGAAGCCAGCAAGTCACAGCAACAGCAAAGGGCAGATATGATGTTAAAAATCACAGTTTACCCTGGACAACTTATCAAGGACCTCAGGGAAAAAAAATATATATAAAAAGCAAGAAAAGAAGGAATCAGTTTGCAAAATATGACTGTTTCTGAACTGTTTGCCTAGCAACAGACCAACAAATGCTCCAGAGACGGCTTTATTTCGTATTCTCACAGCAATATCACATCGTGTTTCAACACAAGCTAGCTCTCGCTCTGCAATCCACCCCAGTGACCTCAGCTGCCCTGCTCTGATGCTCGGGCACCCCTCAGCTCCTACCACACCCTTCCCAAACCTCAAGCCATGGTGAAGCAAAGTGCATCTGTTTCCGCTTTGCTACGTTGCAATGAGACATCCCCCCCTTCCCCAACTGCTCTCAGAAATGATGTGATGTGCCAATTCCCTTTGCTGCTGGTTTGTGCTGGTGCAGCCCACCTCTGTGCCAGCTGAAGACATCCTTGTCCCAGGCACAGCCTCACCATCCTAAAATTGAGCACCTACTGTCTTCTGCTAATGCTGCTCTGCGTATTCAGTCACCAGCAGATGGGTGAGGCAAGCAGCCAGGTGCCAATAGCTTTAAACAGGCCTGCTTTTGAGGCAAAATGCATTAAGTTCAACCCTTTTCATGATAGTTTAATCATGTTTTTCAGTGGTTTAATGAACTTAATCGCCACTTTGTCATTTAGGTGAGCACACACGTAGGCAGTGAGCGCAGCGCAGCTGGCAGGTCCCTGCTAAGCTTCATCAGCTCTGCAATATTGGGTAGTGCACCTGAACGCTTGTTAGGGCCAGAGATGTTTTGCTAGACTAAATTCTGCCCTCAGCAGGAGGGCGGGTGAGTGCAATTAGCCCAGCTAACCTTGAAAGCACAGATGGAGCCAAGCACGAGGCCACCCACAAGCCTGTGCTGCCTTAGGCAATGTGGAAGCTCAGCAGCTGTCCTTGGGTGGCAATAGCCTTTATTACCAGCCTGCATGCATGGGTAGGGATGGCAGGTGGTGACCTCTGTCCTGTGGCTCCAAGTCCTGCAGACCTCGGGTCCCTGGTAATTAGAACCAGATATACGTACCCGTGCACCATGCCATGGCACAGATATAATCCTCATCTTACCTGCTCACACAACCACACTTCTGACAGATTATCAGAGTGCGTGAGATGGAGCTTAGGCTGGCACCAGATCAGAAATCAGGCAGTACCTAACACAGTATCACCATGTTTACCCAAACACATTTTTTTTCTGAAGGTTTTTGAGGTGGCGAAGCGACCTTTTGTGGATCATCTAATTTTGCATCATGTCCCCGATCTAGTGCTGAGACCCTAGAGAAGGATTTACCACACCACTGAGTCACTGCCTCCAGGTCTGACAGGGAATTGGAGGCAGAGGGGTCAGTGGCTAATTAGTTGCTGAATGCAGAGTGCCCTGAAGCCCGCAGAGAAAAGCATAGCGTTGACTGACAAGGGTTACTTATTATTCTCAGAGTTAATAGTCCTTTGCTCCATTGTGAGTCTCTGACCCCAACTATTGTACTCTCCTTACCTCCCACCCCACTCTAAACCACAGAGGGTTACAATGCTGAATGCATCTGTTTCCTGTTTCAGAAATCATGCTTGCTCATTTCCAGCAGGCACTCTCATCTCAGATTTAGAGGCAAGCAATTTGATTTACAAGTACTATGTGCTCCCGAACCTATCTGGCTCCTCTGTATGGTACTGCCTGCTGAAAAGGGAAGGGTGGCCAAATATCATGCAAACTACTTTCTCATTATTTGGAGAAGTCTGCACTGTCCCCTTTTTCTCTTAGTGCTATTAAAAGTCAATGTGTATCTGAGATACCCTGATCGATTTATCAGAAGTAATTTAACCAAAGCAGACAGAAAACACATCTTCAAATCTGCAACAATGACTTCAGCCTGTCATAAAAATTCCTTAATAGGTTGTTATTAACATTGTTCTTGTTTGTCATAGGGACTTGTGGCCAAGTGAGCGTACGTGCTGGCTCCACTGCTTCGCTGAAGTGAGGCCAGTGGGTGAGATCCTGGCCAAGAGAAATTAGTGGTTAGAAGGCCCTGGTGACTTGGCTACAGGCTGCATCACACATTTCAGCAGAAATCTCTCACAGGCATCGTCTTTCACCTATCCAGAACCAAAATGAAACTTAAAAATGAGCACTCTTTACATATGCTGTTGGACATTATGTCTTTGGGATGAGACGTTGAGTTGCCACTCATGCCTGCTCTCAGTCATGCTGGTGAGTGCACTGTTCATAGAAACATGGAAACATTAAGGCTGGAAAAGACCACCTTGGCTGAAGAGATCACCAAGTCCAACCTATTTTCACCATGTCCCTTAACCAGGTACCCAGTGCCACATCCTCAAGTTTCTTGAACAAGTTCAGGGATGGGGACTCCCCCAGTTTTGACACATCAGAGCTCCTTTTCCTGCTATGATGGAAACCAGTGAGGCTGAGAGAGCTGCAGACATTTCACAACTCCTTTACCTCTGCCTTTCCTACCCTCTGGTGCTGTTTCAGTAAGGACTTGCTCTGAAACAAGCACAGCTACCCAGTGTTTCAAGTCAAACATCTTGAAACGCATGGGCCTGGCCGTTGTCAAGGTGAGAAAAGATCTCTAAGGTCATCAAGTCCAACCCTAGCTTGGAAAAGAGCAGCCCAGGCTTTTAGTTTGGATTAGTTTTCTGCATGTCAAGCAATGGCAGAGTCTGATCTTCCCCGAGAGGCAATTCTGCAGAGGGCTGGAGGGGCTCCTGCATTGCAGGTGACCATCTGGCCTTTCCTGGGGCAGAAACCAGCACTCAGGAGCTCCAAAGCCTGCTGTGTGTGCTTACAAGAAACTGTGCTCCACACACAGCTTGCTGATGTTTCCCAGGCAGCTGTGCAGGCACAGCAGGGATAAAGACAGGCTCCTGGGACCTGACTTAATGTAAACAATGCCAGCATGTGCGGTGGCTCTTGTCCTCTGGGAGCTGAGCTTGTCTAAAGGGATGCAGAAGTGAGAGAGTAAATGAATCGATGCCCTCAAAGCACTGAGCCTCATCTAGCATTTAGCATGTTTTTGTATTGGGAAGGTACATGCCAACAGCTGTCCATAGAGTTGGTGGATGCCCCATCCTTGGAAACACTCAAGGTCAGGCTGGATGGGGCTCTGAGCACCTGATGGAGCTGTAGGTGTCCCTGTTCATTGCAGGGGAGTTGGACTGGATGACCTGGAAGGTCCCTTCCAACTCAAACCATTCTATGATTGTATGACAGTGTGTTGCCCTCTTCCAAGGCCTGGTGACATGCCAGCTCGTGAAATAACTTTTGGACAAGATCTCTGCTAGATACGTAGCTGTGAATGTGATTTTACAGCAATCAGTGAGCTCTTTTTCTTGGATCGATACTTGATGTGGTAATGATTTTGCAAGAGAATAATATTTTTATTTACCTCATTTTTTTCCCAAAACCTAGCAGACTTTCTGGTTATTATTTCTTCTTTTTTTAGCGTACATTTCATCTCAAAGGAAGCTTTGATTCCCCTGTGTCTACAGCCACGCTTGCTGGGAGATAATGGAGGCTTCTGCTTTATAGACACTCCAGATTTCCAGCTGTACCTCAGTAGATTTGGTGGAAGGAGAAAGAAAACACTATGTCAGATCAGCATTAATTTCAAGAGAAGAAAGGAGGGAATCCTTTCTTTTTTTTTGTCACCCACAACCAGGAAAATCAGCAGACGCATCTCAGCATCATCTGCTGTCCTAATTCGTTCCTCTAGGCTGAGGCCCTCTGGGGAGAAAGGATTTTGCAACCCCAGCAGAAATGTTTGTGAAATGTTTATCTGATCAGCAAAGGGCTTTGAAGACTTGCTTTGAGAAAGAGTTCTAACACTTCATAATTCAGATGCAACTGAGAGCTTTGGTGTCTCCTTCCTTTGCAAGGCAGACTTTGTTTAAGGCAGCAAGTCGGTGTACTGTACCAAGAACAAGAGTTAGGATGAAATCAGGATGTCACAGTTCACTAGAAAAAAATGTCTCTATGTATGCATATTTCAGGCCAAAGCTAGAAACGGGGTAACATGCTGTTCTTTACATGCTGTTCTCTCTCAAGTTGCATTTTGCATTATCAGACACACCACACTGCTCACTGAGTAAGCAGTCCCTCAAGGAAAACAAACCCACAGCCCTAAAGCCACATTGTGATGCTCACTGCAGACCGTCTGCAAACGCACACTGAGATGTAATCTCCCTCTGAAAGAAAACCTGATATTCCCTTTATTGTCCCTTCTAAACTTAGTCATGCAGACACTAGGGTAGGGACAAAGCACAGTGTGCATCTCTCAGTGCAGTGAACGTAGCTGCTTTTCAATATGGAAAAATCATGCATGAGCAACTTGAGAAGAGCCAGTTCTTCCCTGAGCTGCTGCAAATGTGGGCAGAGAGGATCTGCTTCCTGCTGTCCTGCATATGATAACAGGAAGCAACCCATTACCATCCACCACCATGGACATCTTGACTGGAAGGTCAGGCTCTATGGAAAGGTGTGGGGGTGATCAGTCTCCCAGTTGGACAGCTTTGGCCCACATCAAGCTGAACATCAGCTCTCACATTTGCATGCTACATGCTCAGTGTTAGATTTGCAACCGAACTGCCCAATCTTCTCTACCTTCTGTACACCTACATTCTGTAATGTGCCTACTCCTTCTAACCACCTGGGGAAATACCATTTTGTCATAACACAGCCACTCACTGTGCAGTGTCTGAACTGCATCAAGTTCACTTTGGCAGATCACTACCCTTCAGCCAACTGTGGTCCAAGAAACTTACTCTGTTTGGAGCTCAGCATCACAGTGATACTACAGCTAGCAGTTTGAAGCTAGCTCCTTTTAAATCTGCTTATGGATACACTTGGGCTGCAACAGAGACACCGTCTAGGCTGAGTTCAACATGGTGACACCCAAACTGTCAGCAGGGAAATGTAAACCAAGCATACCAAAATTCATGGTGGGAAAGTCTCCCAAGAATGAATGATGATCCCTACAACTCCCATTAGAGATAACTTGCTTAAACGCAATTCATTCCTACAAGTCCCTTGATGATACCAGTTATCTCCCACTGATAATACCATAATCTCCTGTAATCTCCGAATACAGAAAGAATTTTTCCTTTATAACTTTCATTTTCTCTATGGAGAATGTGATAATTCTGCTTTCTCCATTTTAAGAGTCACAGAGTTGCTCTGGATGTTCCCCGCTTCCCTTTTCCTTCACACTGTGGGACTTTTTTCTTGATTATTTATTTATTTATATTTTTCCAGGAACGAGCTGTAATTTGATTGTATTGTTCCTGGTATTTCTTCATCTATGCAACTTTCATTGCTGAAGCAAATGGGCCTGAAGCTTGAGCAACGTGAGTTAAGAACAACAAAAGAGATATCCGAGGCAGGAATGAGACAATATGATGCACTGCTCTTGCGTAAGTGCAGTATAAATTGCTGAGGTTGTAAACAAGAGTTTCCTGGCGGATCAACAGCACAACATTACAGCAGCAGCAAAAGATGGTTTCAACATTTTCAGGGCTGCAGCATTAAGGATGAATTTGCACATTTCGCCGTGATTTGAAGTTTTTCACGTCGCCACAAGGCAGTGAGCAACAAGCACGGTGTATTTCAGTCTTTCTAGTTCCTCAAAGGCATGGAAATATTTGAAACTTGCTGTACTCCACGGGATGCTTGGAGATATTCCTCAAAAGGAAACTGAGTTATCATTTCTGAAAGTTCTACTAGCTAAAAGGAAAACTTTCTTTGTTAATTGTACTGATCATTAAAAATGTTTCTAGCAAAAATTGCTGCTTGTTTACAAATTTTACTATCACTACATCAGCTGACTAGACATTAATGAAAAAAGGCTGGTGCAAATACTATTGAGTATGGTGTCACATTTATACCCCAAATGAAAAAATATATAAGGGCAAAAGGATTGCCTGGACGAGAATAAAATAAAGGGGCAAAAGGATTGCCTGGACGAGAATAAAATCAGGCTGCCCCAAGAGGCTGTGGAGTCTCCTTATCTGAAGATATTCAACACCCACCTGGATGCCTATCTGTGTGACCTGATGTAGGGAACCTGCTTTAGCCGGGAGTTGGACTTGGTGATTTATAGAGGTCCCTTCCAATCCCTACGATTCTGTGATTCCGTGAAAATCTCATTAGGAAAAGTGTAATTTACATGATGATGTAGGCACTGAGAGACAAAAGGACCTACCCACTGCCACCTACAGAAGTCACACAGACCCAGGTGAGCCTACATTTCCTTGTCCTACGCCAACAGCTTCAGATCAGCATCATCTTTTCTCTCAGACTGATGAAATCTGATACACCCGAGGTAAGAATGGTAGATACCTCATAGAAAATTCACTCCCTATGTTGTAAAAGGGAGACTTTTTGTCTCTTTTTTTTTGTGGTGTAGGGGCCATGGGAGACCTGAGCTTCCCCCATGCCATACCATTCACTCACCGCATGGAACATCCTTTTGCTTCTTTCTAGATGATGAGAGCACTGATGTTAAGATAGATGTTTTGTTGCTAGCAGCTGCGAAGTACTCTATGATTGGCCGAATTGCATTCATTTCCACTGTTTGAGGATCTAATTAATAATTGGTGTCTTTGCTGGTATAATAAAATCCCTTCTAGATTTCAGCGCCATGAATAACTATAAATCCCACCTCAAATCTGAGTCACCTAAAATAGGCAGACTCTGCTGTTAGGTGGCAGACCCATCTGCACTGATTTCCTCCAGAAGTGCTTCAGTCCTTCAAGAAGTACGAGCCTCATCATCCCATGCACACATTTCCACACTGAGAATACCCCATAGAGGAATAGTGTGGGCTAAGAGAACTGCTCACAACTTGACTGCAAATGGAATAGATACTAAAGCTTTCATTTCAAGCAGCTAATCGCCCCTGGGCTGATTAGCCCTTGCCTCATTTTTCCCACGCTGTTCATGGCTAGTCCTTGCCATTGAAGAATATGAGTAGGAACAGCTCAGTAGGAACACAAGGAAGTTACGGGTGACAACCACATCCAGAGTTACCTAGATCAGTAAAAGCACTTTGGAATGTTGAAACATGTATTTTAGGTTGAAGCTGACTGCTGCAGGCTGAAATATTCTTCTGAAGCAGAATACCCTGAGAAGTGGCTCATGAAAGGCTTTCTTTGCTTCCCTTAGAAGCACCAAGTCCACTCTTGTTAATAAGGAACCAGCTCCATGAACTGTTGGTTTAATCCTGGCTTGAAACACTTGGTTCTTTGAGGTTTCACGTGTGTATGGATATGTGGATATGCATGTATGTATGTGCATGTGCGTAGCTCAGCATTAAAAATAAAGGGTAGATGCTTCTTTAGAATTAAAGGCAATCAGGATATCATTACCAGAGTTCTACTCAAGCTTAGCCGCTACCATTCTCAGTTTTATTTGGATTTTACTGTAATCCTGAAGAATCCTGTAAAGTATACCTTCCTGGAAAATATAATACAGAAGGATCCTTTTGAAGCACCCACTGTCCTTGCCAATGAACTGTAAAGGAGGGAAAAGACATTTGGAAACTTGTGTTCAGAGACTGGGCAAGAGGACTGGAAACTTTGCAGAGATGCTGTTCTGTTGTCCTGTCCTGTTTATCTTCTTCTCCTCTTCTTGTTCTGCTGGCCAGTGGTTGAAAAGAAGTGTTTTGACTCTTGTGAGTCATACTTACCAGAAATATTTTGCTTTGGGCATATCCTTGTGGTTGCCATGATCCTGGTCCCCTTTCTTTATGCCTTTCTCATTTGAGTGGAAAGACACCAACTACTTTGTGGAAATATGTAATATTCTTGTACGAAGAGCACTTCATTGGTCATATCCAACTTTTTCCATTACAGCAATCCAGGATCAGCTGCAAACAACATTTGTGTCAAGCTCATACGATGAACCATTGCTATCTGAGACGTTCCTTTGTGCAGTTGATACAGCTCCCAGATCACAGGAAGGAGAAGTTTACAAAGTGGGAAAAAACAAAGTTTGGCTGTGCTACGGGCTCTTATCTGTGCTGGAAGCATGGAAGAAAAAATAATGGTTTTCTAAAAGCACCACATGGGAACACAACCATTGTTTCCTCCAGTCTTAGTTGTAATCTTACAGGGGGGTGTAATTAGCTCATGAGAGGAACTCTTAGCATAGACAAGCAGCTTCTCCAGGGGTTTCTGAGAGAGCAGGAAGACTGCACTTTGAGTGAAGTGTCATAGAGGGGGAAGCAAATGGTTCCATGGAACGACCTCCTTGAGCTGAGTGTGCCCTGCCTCCAACTTTGGGTGCTGAAATCAGTAGAAAGTCCCTCAGGATTTCAAGATACAGTGAGTCACAGCCCACTTTCCCCCTCTTGAAGCACAAATTAAAGAGCCACGCTATGAGGGAGCATCTCAGCCTGTTCTGCTGAGCCATGGGCCTGCACCAAGCACAGGAGAAGGGCACAGGCTCCCAGCTGCTGGTAGCCCTGCGCAAAATAGCCAGAGGAGCTTGTGTCTACCTCTGCCCTCTCCTGGATATGAGATAGAAAGTGTGGCATCCCTCCAGACAGACAGGCTAGGCTCTCAAGTTTGGGTCTTGGTTATGGACAAGATTTTCTTGTTTCTATTATTAAATACCAAGAAATGCATTATAGTCAACAGAGATCCAACCAAACAGCCATAGTGAGAATGGCCTCTAGTTATTTCTCATCCATCAATATAAACATTTTGTGAACTATCCTAATTGTCTGAGAAGTTCTGAACTTCAGAGCTCGGAAATGAGTGACTTCTCTGCTACCACGACTTTCTGTCTCCTAAATTTCTAAATATTTCTTCATCTCAATTCTCCATACCATGTCATTAACCAAGGGCAAGCACACCCTTCTTGCTATCTGCTGTTTGCCAGCTCTAGCTGTGTGGTTCCCAAAATCTCTGAGTAAAGAACCTCTCCCAGTCCTCAGCATTGCTCATTTTTCAACAGATCTGCAAGTGAAGGATGGTGGCTTGAAGGTCACTCTACAGGGCCTAGCAGGCAGCCAGCAATCTTCAAATATCTGGAACCACTGTGTAAGTGGAAAGTATTAATAAGCACATGTTGCAAAGCCACAGAACTCCACCCAAAAGCTCCGTGGGGTTGCTCTTTCACCAACAGCCTACCTCAGCCTCTGAGCTACTGTAACTGTTGGAAAGAGCTGGAGGCCTGGGTCATAACCGCTGCCTTTTGCAGGGCATGTCAGAATAATGCATTACCAAAACAACCCTTTCCGTGTCTTCAGATTCAGTTAACAACTCACTTCGTACCCTGACAGGCAATCATTTCACCCACTGTGCTGTCTGTGCTCTGACTGCTCAGATTGCCTGGTTGCTTCACGAAAATCCTGGACCTTTCTGGCCCTGAGAGGCTTATCTTGGACCCTGGAGTCCAACAGAGGATGTCCGCACCAGAAATCCTTTTGCTCTTCTGAAATCAGTAAAGAAGGCATTCCTGAGTTATTCCCTTCTTATCTTTAACTAGTCGATCCAAGCCATGAGGATCTGTTTTCAGCCTCGTTTTTATTTGTTTGGTCTGGAACATGAAATTCAGACCTCTATTCAGACTTGATTCTGCTATATTTAATTTCCCACCTGATGCAACCTTCAGATTTTCCAGAAGAGCCCCAGCTGAGATTTTCATCTCTGCACCATTCACAACCAAGTTCAGCAGACAAACTCATGCCCCTTTTAAGCACTGAGACATGCAACAACATTTCCAAGACAAATTCAGTGTCCTGTACTTTGTCTTCCAGGCTAAAAACACATCTGCCTTAGTGACAATAATTCTCACCCAGGAGGGCTGGGTGTTCCCTGCTAGGATAGGAAAAAATTGGTTGTGATACTCAGTGGCCTCACACCTGGCTGGGGTACACATGTCTGGTTTAAGTCCTGGAGTCGGTCCCTGGTCATCTTTGGTACCAATTCAAACCAAAGCACAGGCTGCTCTCGCTTACACTGAGAGTCAGGATGAATGCCAAGCCAACTCAGGATGCAAGGAATAAACAGGAGACTGGGAGTCATACTCTCTTCTTTGTTCCTGTAAGGATGAATCCATTCCTGCAGATCTGAGCTACAAACTGAATCCTGTAGAAAGCCATCAGAAAGTGAAATCATCTTGCGATGTGCCTGAATTCAACTTGTGGTTTCAACAACATGCCTGATGACTCTTTGCACTTTGGGGCAGAAACTTGACTCCTTCTGCTAAAAAAAATAAATCACTGCACTATAGAACCTATGGTTGGGTCAATGACTACCACTTCCCAGCATCTTCCATGGGCTGAGTGCCTCCTGTAATTACACTATGAAATTATCTCAGCTATTATCAAAGGACCCTCAGCAGCAGATGCAAACAGGTGCTCCACCTCAGCCAAGCAAATGGTGTTTTGGGGAAGTGCAGGGGATAATGTAAAGCAAAAAGAAGGTAGAGGGAATGAGTTGTTGGCCCGTGGGCTGTTTATCAGCCCTGCTCTCACTTTTCTCATGCAGCTCTGTGGGAGGCATTTCTGTGGGACATGGTAATAAGAGCTGGGAAGTTTTTCCACTTTTTTTAATGCTTTGCTTTTGCTGTAGATCTCAGAGACCAGATGTCTCATATTAAAGAAAGAATAACTCATTTAACTTCTCTTTGGGGACTTACTGGGGAAGGAACGGAGAAAGAGCTCATCCTTTTTGAAGTGAGAATTCAATTGATGAGTAGTGAATAAATGGTAGGCAGAGGTCAGGCACATTGTTGATAGGAAAGAGGATCACTCTGTACAGCGAGGCTGGTCACCACATGAGTTGTAGGTGTTTTCTGAAAATAACTTTCACTGGGACAAGCTCTGTAATACGTGCATCAGAATCCCTCCCCAGGCCACACCTACTCAGCATCCACCAGTGAAACATGCTCTCAGCTTACCTATCCAATTCCTGGAAATTTTTTAAATCTTTTCAGCTTCCTCCAAATGTAATGAATTAAAACACATCCTGTATGCTGTGGATTGAAAAGGGCTGGAGAGCAGCATTCCCTTATCCCTACCTTTGTGAGCAGATGCCACGCAGATGGAACCGTGCCCTGTGATGCTCCTGAGGCCATCCCATGCCTAGGAGAGACCCAAATACCTGGTTTTCCTGAGGACCTTTGTCTCACAAGAATTCCTTCGCACCTCCTGCAATTCCAGACCCCTCTCTGGAGCAGCCTTGCATCAAGCACAGCATGACATCATGAGGGATGATGTAACTTCATCCACACAGCTGCCTTGGCTCTGACAGAAGCAAACCATGGCAGTGTGCTGCGGTGCCTGCTGATCACAGACATGTTAGTCATCCCACAGCTACTCGGGCTTCTGTGTCTGGCTGGCTTCATCTGCTGGTCCTTGTAACTCATTGACAACATAAGCCATCGTCTCACACAGCAAATCCCCGTGGTTAGCAAACTGGGACCCCAAACCCCAATTTGAGTTTCTGGCTGTTACTTTGCGCAGATGCCATCATTCATGGGAGAAGCTGTGCACAGTCTTTCATCCCCTTCGTATGCTTTGAGAATGGGATATGGATATCACTGACACCCAGCTGGGGCACTGAGATCACTCCCCACAAATCCCAGAGATGTTTATCCCAGCTAGAACTCACAGGACCTCCATTCCACACTCACCACAGACATGAGACAGACCCAACAAAACAAGGCTGAGAGCTGAAAAGACAAAACCCTCAAAAACTCCACTATGTTACGGGAAGGGAGCAAGACCTCAGGCATATTTGGTGTTCTAGTGGACAGCTGGTATGTCCTGAGGACTACAACTCACGCTGCAGAAAAAGGAAACAAGGGCAATGATCCATACCAGCCTGACACAGCAAATCGTTCCTTTGGCCTCTGTGCTGGTGATGGGCTCGTGTATAAGCAGTGAGGGATCAAACCGAGCAGGTTCCTACTTGGAATCCATTACGTATGGAGACGACAGGGGAATGGAAGCAAAGGAAAAGCCTGTGGACAGCAAAGATCACAGAATCACAGTATCATCTAGGTTGGAAAAGAGCTTCAAGATCATCAGCCTGACCTATTGAACCCATCATTAACCCATGTCTGTTAGTGCCACACTCCTGTAGACCATAATGCACATCGCAGATATGGCAAGACAAGGTTTTCAGAGGTCTTCCCTGAAAGAGCCATATGAAAAATGAGTTTCTGAAGCAAACGTTAACAGCAGAGAGAGCAAGAGCTTCTATGCTGCCATGGTAAGCAAATGGCAAGAGTAATGATGGAAGCAGAACCCCCAGCCTTCCAACATCAACATACCAGTGGGACTCCATGCAGTTGCCTGGATACAGGTAAAGGGACGAACAGGTTTTTGGGAACAGATTCTGGGAGATGTAGACGTGTTGTGTGGGTAGGCATGAAAGCAGAACCTTCTTACAGTACTCAGGACCATAAACATTAGATGTTGACACACTTTCTCTGGGATTATCATTTCTCTAAAGCATACGTCCTGTCAAGTGTGCTCAAGAAGGGAAGACCAGGGTAATTGTCTGGTAGGTTGGCTGTGCATTAGCCACCTACAAAGACAGTAGAGCTCCCTGGGAACATTGGCTTTGAATTTCTGCCCAAGCAGCTGAAACACCTAGCACCTACATCAGCAAATACTTCAATTTCCTGACCCCCATGTGTTAGCTCTTGTGGCCAAACACACCAGCTCTGTCCCTCTGTTTCCTTAAATGACTACAGAAGCACTACTGCCAGACAGAACATCTGCCAGTGCCAAAGCAAGGGCATTTTTCACTGTCTGGTGGCACTGACACATTGTAAAGCAGATTGCTGCAGCTACAGAAGGGTAGAACAGCTAACAATCATCTCATGTTCCACGCAGAGCTTCTTTTACTCTCCTAACTAAGGGGTCTTCAACCAAGGAGCTCATTTCCTCCCACCTCTACTAGAGCCATGAAGTGTCAGGCACTCCATTAGGATTTATTAGCTTCCACTGGGAAAGAGGAACAGAGATCCATGAGTCATTAAGTTTGAGTCCTGCCGGCAGGATGGTCATGAAAAATGATACTGGAGAAGGGTTTTCAGTGGCAATGCTCACCCAGTTAAATGCTTATAGTATAATTGTTAAGGGGAAAAAGATGTTGGATGTTAAAAAAAAGGCAAAACAGCAAAACACAAAGTTATTCCAAATTATTCCATAGAACACTGATAAACTACACATATTTCTACAAATTATTTATAGTGGAACTGGCTTTGCTGCTAAAACTCGTCACAGGGATTGGGTACCCTGTGTCCTCAAAAGGAAGATTCTACCAGGAGCTTGTTTTTAATTAAAGGGTGAGCAAAAAAAATAAAATAAACCCTGACTACTGTCTACTGCAGAGATCGTTAGCATAAAATAGACCTGGTCAAAACTATTTCTTGAAATATCCCATGTGGCATAAAATGACAAACTCAACAGATGCTTGGGTTAGATTGCTTTTTAATTTCATTCTACCCCAAGAAACCTGAAGTTTTTACCCAAAATTGTTTGGCTAAAAAAGCAGAAAGCATTTGTGCAATCTGTGATTTTTTTTTCCTATCTGTTATTTTGATTAGATCTAATGAGAATGTAATTAACTGAAAATGATTCTTAACGTTAACTCTACCCATGAGCTCCTTAAATCTTTCCTTCTCTCTCCTTGCCAGAATTTAGGGCCAGACAACAGTTCTGTTTGATTTACTGAAAGAGAAAATAGAGGGACTGTGGCTGGCAGGGCTCTTTGTGTAGGCTGACATGGGAAATTCACAGCGTGTATATGGAGTAGCCATGCTCCATGAAGCACAGGAGGCTGGTGTGCAGCTCTGGGCTCCAAATCATAGATGGTATTCCTTAAGGTACCTGTTCTGGGGTGCTACTGCTGCACAGGTACAGATGGAGAATCCCAAGTGGGCTTGAGCCTGGTCTAGACACAGCCCATTGGTGGTGCAGAGCAATTACAAAGAGAATATTGATCGTGTTACACAAACCCAAAAGGAACTGGTTTGAGTTGAAACCACCCTGCCACAAAAGCACTGCTTTGTAACATATGGAGAAATATTGGCTCCTTGGTGTTTGTCTCAGCCAGAACCATCAGCTCCCAATGGCCACCTAAGTGATGCTACCAGTACAGCAGGACAAATTCATCATATTAAGAAAACATGCTATAATTAGAAATGGGTTAAAAACAGCTGGACAGACCTCATTACTTGTTTTTTGTTTGCTTTTGCAAAACCAATACCAAGAATGGTTTGGCTTCAGGCCCCATTTCTGAGCTCATAATATTCATGGGTGGATCTAGGGATTGGAGAAATGGTTTCTGTTAAGAGCTGTCGGCAGAAAAAGAGAAACTATTACCCATTTCAGCATGCTCTCACATTTGTATAGCTGAACCCGCTCTGACCATCATCACATGTCACTACTGGTTTGGAAATTAAATGACTGAATCAGTCTGTGCTGGATTATCCACTCTGCATTCAGACCGGGACTCTGCAGAAGATGCACCTGCTTCTCAGCCCAGGATCATCAGCTCTGTAAGGTACTTAGAGGTTTTGGGCTAGCAAGTTTGGTTTATAGAAAATTCTGTTCAGGTGTGAACAAGGAGCTTTGATCATGCAGGATAAAGTTACCTCCATACTCAGTTGGGAAATACTGGTGATGAGTGGATGACCTTAGAGGTCTTTCCCAACCTTGGTGATTCTATGATTCTAAGATGACAGAAAGAGGGTTAAGTGGAGGTAGTAACTCTTCTCTGCTCCCTCCTGTTCACATCTATACCTGTAGATGAGTTTCTGACCAAAGCACTGTCAAGTTTTACCCAAAGATAACACTACTGAGCTCAGTGATGTTGTTTGAGCCACATCTACATGACCTGATATTCATATGAGCCCTCACATAGGAGCCCTATAAGTCTCTAGTTAATGTGGAATAAGACAAGTTTAAGTGCTGTAATACAATCTGCAGCAATAACAAGTCCTGCAATCTCAAATTAATCCAGGGAAAAAAATCACAAGTTTATCTTCTACGCCACTGACATCCATTGGACTATGTCTGAATCAACACACAGCTTCATAAAGCATTAGCCACTAGAAAGCCCATTTTTCAGTGTATTAAGCTTTTATGGAAAATAACTCCCAGATGTTTGCCATTTTACCATTGTAGCATCAAGTGGTGGAGCGTTACTATTAAATGTTACCTTGGGCTTTATCACTCTGACAGTCACACATCAGATGCCTTTATAATGGGTTCTTTGTGTGGAAACCTTGAAGTCTTACTCCAAGAACAGACTTGTTTTTAGACATTTGCTGCTCCTCCCAAGCAATCCAAGGTTCTTCAGCTAGAAGATCTGCTACTGCCTATAGCACATGCACAGGCTGATCTACAGAGAAATACTCTATCAGCACAGCTACTGCTTCAGAGAAGCAGCAGCACAAAGCTGGGCACATTTCAATTATCAACAAGACTGAACCTAGATTTATGGGGACCATGTCAGGGTGTAAAAAGGTATGTTAGCCTGCAAGCCAGTCATTCCTATGTGATCCGTCCAGCCAGGGCGTGAATTCTTGTCAAATGAAGTGATTTCCAGTCCTACATCCTGTCCACAGTGTTGCAGCGAACCAACTTTCTTTGCACAGATATATGAACAAGCTGTTGCAGGATCAGTGGCTTAATTAAGATGGGAAATTGAATAAACTTCTGCGTGCATGAAGCATTTTGTGTATTTCAACTCCATCAGGAAACAAAGTTGAAACTCATTCAGGCAGTGACTGTTACCAGCACGCTGCATGCTTTGTCTCATCATCCACAATGCATTTCACTTGGATTCTGGAAGTAACAGTGATCTTTTTAAAACTACAGCAAGCAAAAAGGTCATCAGCTCTTCTCCCATTTAATCAGCAAGTTGAGCTATCAGTGGAATAGACCAAGCGTTCGCAGTTGCAACTCAGCCAGAGCTATACTGATTTTCATTAAGGATCTGATCTAATAGCTCCAAATTCCTTTGCTTGCTCAAGCAAAGCTACAAAGCCTTAGCTGTGATTCTGCCAGCTTTCATCGGCTACGTTGGTCAAGACTGAACTCTTCCTGGATGAGAGTTTTCCAAGAAAAATGCAGTAAGGAGCCAGCCCTCCAGCACAGTTCATGGGCACGGTGTTGTCCAAGGAGCCACATTTCAGATGTGGTCATACCTAGGCACGGGTTCAGGACTGACTCAAAGGGAGGAATACCACCCCTTGAATCACCAACAGAGCTTTCTGCAAACCTTGATGTTTCCTGGCCATGCATCAGATGAGATCGCTGTTCCTTTTGGCATTTGTGTTTATCTGGGGTAGTTTTCCAGTACACCAGACTTCCGTGGATGTTTCTCATTGGAGCAAGACAGTGACACACCTATCTACACAATACATAAAAGCAACTTTCTGAAAATTGCATAGCCAGAGAAGCACAAAGAAAGCAATCTCTGGGTGTCCAGACTTCAGGGAGGATGCTTGGGGGGATGAAGATCAGAAATTGCATCTGATCTGCACTGTGCCTGAGAGAGAATAGAAGCAGTCTACTGGCCCTGGGAGATGGGCAGTATGTAATAAAGCAGGAAAGCAGAAATTACATGGAAAAGCACCTTAGGAAAGCTCTGATAAGAACAAGAGACAAACAGATCTAATGTTTGGAAATGCTTTCTTCTCTGAGGTGCTCACTGTTAGAAAGCATTATTCCAGTAAAGGAAAAGTAACAGGGCAAGGGAATGACAAAAGGTGATGTAAGTCTTAGAGCTAGAAAAGAAGGTGAGTTTTCTACTGTGAAAATCTAGGCTTCCTGAGATAATTCCACAGCAGAATCTGGTAAGAGAGACAGCAAATCAGGTCTGCTGACCAGCTGAACTGATCCTGTGCAGGAGAGATCTACAAGCCTAGAAACCAATTTCCTTTCGTTTCCATCCTACAAATGATATTGCAGCCAACTTTAGCATGCTTCAGTTCTCCAGTTCAGCAGGGACTTGGCTCCAGTCAGAGGAGCACATTTGTATGTTTTGTTAAGACCAGAGGGGACTCCTTTGCTCCTACACCTTCACTTTGTCCATCACCAGGCCAATGAGCCTCTGTGGGTGGGATATACCCTTCCTTTCTACCTCAGCCAGCACTAACGAGCCATATACTCTGGGACTGACGTTGGATGCATTTTTCAAGATTTCATTCATTCTTGAATGAAAAGAGGAACATGAACCCTGATAGAATTGGTTATACTTTAAGGCTGCAGAGGAGAGGTATCTATCTGTTCTCTTTGTTTTCAAGGCAAAACAACACGATGTTGCCAGTAAAACAGATTCAGTGTCCTGAGCCATGCAAAATTCACAGATCATTCAGCTACAGATTGGTTTTAGCCATGCCAAGGTCCCATTCTCATGCCAAGCTCATGACGGGGCTGGGCAACAGTTCCAATTGAAAACATTTGCCTGGGCTGTGGTGCTGTCTGAGCATCTCTCAGGCTGTCTTAATTTCCCACCTGAGGTGAGGAAACACCACTGTCTGTACTTCCAGAACAGGAGAAATCAGGCAGAGAAAAGTCAGAGTGCTTAGCACATCCCAGACCAGCCGCTTACGCAGAAGGGTTTCCTTCCTCTTTTCTCTGGACTGCTTAGAGCTGACCTGGGGGAAAAGGTCACTGCTGCTTCAGACAGTCTGACAGCACCCCAGCATCACAGCTGAGTCCATCCTCAGCTCTGCTGCTAACACTACTGTTTCTTAGTAGGTCAAAATGCTCCTGTTGAGCTTCACCTTCCTGGCCTGGGTCATCACCATCAAAAAAGGAGCTGAAACGCTCACATGTGGTTATGGCTCCCTGCTCCAGCTCCCCTTTCGGGGCCTCCCATTCCTTCTGCAGAGCCTCGAAGGGCTGTTAGGACTCTGCCTGGAGGCTCTGCAGAGCAAAACAGGTCTGGTGCAGGCATTAGTAACCCTAGAGCCTCTGTGTCCTACCGCAGGCAGGTACCAAAAAGGATGTAAAGAAGCACTGCTACACATCAGAACTCCTGCCTGTGTACTCACTATACTGCATTCTCCAGCATCTCTATCCAACAAGGGTGTGTAAAACTGCATTTTCACACATCTCAGCTGCATCCTGTCATGCACTCAGCATTTCCAAGCTTTATGTGCCACAGAACACAGCAAGACTTGAGGCTAGAAACTGCTTTTAGAAACAGAGCTTGCAAGCACAGCTCATTTCATATTTTTACCACTTCAGAGGTGCCAAAGCACAAAAATGAGCTCAGAGGATCAGACCAACTACTGAGCATTCTGACTTCCCCAGTTCATTCCAGTAGGTAGCTCCACAAGGTCCCAACCTATAATCAGCCACGTCTGTAGGCTATGAGGAAATAAATGCTGCATTTCTTTTCCCCCTAAGAACATGACACCAAAATTGCCCCTTCTTTTTCTTTTCCCTGCTTCTGCATCTGTTAAAGTATTTTATGGAGATGCAAAAACAAATTTATCACTTGTGCGTAACTAGCTGCTACTTAAAGAATTATATAATAACTCGCAGTGAAAGAAAGCCTCCCAGAAAATGAAAGTTTTTCTGCAAAGCCCTTTTGCTTTTGTTCAGTGGAAACTCATTTAAAACTTGATTTATGGCATGCTGGAATGTAAAGCTTTGGATGAGATTAATGGTCTGTTTTCTGGTTACGTCACCTTCATGGATTGTCAAGACAAGCCTACACTGAAATCACAAAGGAAATCGTGGTTATGGTCCCCTGTTAAAACACTGCACTGACTGCTGTTTCTAAGTAACTCAACTGGATAACATAACAGATAGGCTTCATGAGAAATGCACTTGGAATTTCCACTGTATTAGTAGAGTGAGCTGCAGAAATGTTTTACATTACAGGTACAGAATCAGGCCGTACATTTTTGAATACATCCAACACAACTCATTCCTTAATGCGTGTTCAGATTGGCTGAGAGAACATTTTTTTCCCCATTCTGAACTGTATTTTTTTGTGGATTTGAGCACAGTAGCTACCATTTTTAGTACGCTTAGGTTGCAAGTCGATCAGACAGCACTCAGCACCACCACATCTAGTTGTTCTGAGATGTCTTTAAGGCTAGACACAGAGAACTCCATCAACCATCATCATGATGCTCCCCAGAGAGCTATGGGTGCCCCATTCCTGGAGATGCCCAAGGCCAGGTTGGATGGGCAGCCTGAACTGGTGGGGGCAACCAGCCCATGGCAGGAGGTAGAAATAGATATATCCAAGGTCCCTCCAACCCAAGTCAGTGTTTGATTCTATGATTACAGGCAAGTACAGACAGTAGAAACCAACTGAAGTCATTCTTTAGGACCAGACCTGCAAAGATCATGAGCAGCCCCCAAGGGCTCCAGTGTGCACCCAGCAGCAGATGGAATTCTGTGCTCCCAGGAACGTGGCCCCAAGCCAGCAGATAAATAGCTGAGTAAACACAAGATGCAGGGAACAATTGTGCTCGTTCAGGTGCAGCCAACCAACGCAGATAGCCGAGCAATTGGATTTGGCTCCGTTTCCACACAATTTCAATCCCTGGGGGTGTCTAGTTTAGAAAGCAAATTTCTTTACAATGAAATGTATTTGGCAGCCCTGCTGCAAATGAAGTTCATCTTTAGGGCAAAGGGAAGAAAACACCTCCAAACCCTGCTAAGTAGTTGCGGTGTAATTTGTGTCAAATCATCGATCGCTAGGAGGAACAGACCCAGATCTGCCCACTACAGAAAAAGGATCTTTCCTTCAGCTCAGCAGAGCTGCTTTTCATCCTTTCAAGTATCTGACTCCCTCAAGGTTATTTATCATTGTCTTTAGGGGTTTTGTTTCTTTAACAGCCTTGTTTAAACCAAGGAGAAGAATAGTGACCAACTAAGGCTGAGCCATTTGTGGAGTTCTTGGAGGACCAATAAAACCAGAGTATTTAAGGCCATAAACATCTCAGATTTTTAAATCTCTAGATGGGAAGGTGTGAGAAAGCGCAGTAAAACCAGAATAGTTGATATTTCTTGAAGATACAAACCACCAAAAAAATAGAAAAGGAAAAGAAAAAAACTTTAAGCTATTTGGCACCTTAAATAAAAAAAGTTTTAAAAATACTTCTAGGATTTATGGTGAACTAGCTCTACTTCCAATTCTACTATATAGAGATGACATCCAGGCAAGAGGTGGGAGACATCAGGAATTAGTAGCACTGCACAAAATTCATTTCTATAGAAGTGTTCACACTTTGCTGCCTCTCATATTTGCTCTGAAGGAATTATAGGATCCTCCTGAATAAATGGAAGCCTGCTACTGACTATAAAGGAATGGGAAATGGATGCATTTTTCTAGCAGCCCAGCTCTCCAGAAGGGTGGAGCTCTGTACCACGTGAGCTGCTGCAATATCTAGCGCCAATGTATTTTCTTCACGTGGGTAGAAAGTACATAGTAAAGCAGTACAAAGGTAATTAAGGCTGAAAATGAAAGCCAGCACATTTATGGGCCCTAGTAGACAATCCTCAGTAGTTCACAGGGCTTACCATGAATTTATGTGTTTAACTGAGACGGTTCACTGGATGGGGTTTTTGTTCTGCTTTTATAGATCACTTCTCTAATGTAAGAAGTTATAGTTATAACTTTTTACGTTAACTAATGTAAAACCACTGTGCTGCAGTGCAGGATCCTAGAGCATTGTTTGGGCAGAAGTGCTGGGACATGGAATGAAGCTTAGAGAACATCCACACTCTGCAAGTATGGAAATTTCTCATCTTGGGGCCTTCTGGAGCATCAAATCAGTATGGTAGGAGCTGAGGAACTCCAAGGGGTTGGGATCTGTGCTTACAGCAACCTGGAAGCTGACAAAGCATAAAAGATCACCTCCTTTCCAACACAAGCAGGAGATAGGGCCACGTCCCACTGAGCAGGAGGAAGTTTATCTTTGGGTAAGTATTAACAGGAGATCAATGTTAGCCAAACAAACCCTCTTTCCACCTACTCCTCCAAACCCCACACTAGGGCAAACCCCAGCAACAAGTAAAGTTGTGGGTTGTATGCCTGGGGAGCCCTTTGGTATTCTTCACTGTTGTCTCCTCTTTTGAAAGTCCCACTGAGAAACAGTAGCTTTTCTACTCTAAGTATTCTGAGACTTGTCTTCAGTAGATGCCCTTATGAATCACAAGCACTCCTTTTCCCGCAGCTTGTAAATGTGTAGCCCTGTAATTACTGCTAGTTCACTCCCACAAATGAAAGCAGGATCAAGAAAGCCTCTCACTGCAGTTTGACTGCCTGTGCCTTGATAACCATCTTTACACACGTGCACCAGACCAGTTATGTCACAGACATATACTGTTTGCAATGTACTTCATAGTAACCAAGAGAACAGTAGGAGATACCACACAAGTTTTCTCACAGATGAGCAAAGGAAGATGAGAGAAAACCCAACCTAACAGTGCAGGTAGCCAGTCTCTAGTTGTTGTTAGATGCCTGGTTTCCTAAAGTACAAACAACAGCTGGAGATCAACTACTTTTGCAAGTCTCTCCAAACCGCCAGGAACATTATCTCTTCCCCAAATTTTCTTAGTGACAGGGACAGATCAGTCCTGTTCAGATCCTCTCCCCCTTCCGATCTCATCATTTCTGAAGAGATGCTCTACTTCAGGTAAAATGCCCCAAATCAGCAATGGGGGACACGAGATGTGCCCAACCTTGAAAGGCATGATAAAAGACTCATCTGAAAGCCATGTGGTACCTGAACATGTGCGTCCTTTCGGAAATGCCAACTAGATTAACTCCTCTGCAGCTTAGTTTTGTTCTGAAAGCAAAAGAATAATACCACAGGCAGCCCAGCCTATGTAAAGAAATACAGTTAAAAGCAAAAGACCTGCAGAAGCATTTACTATAAATGTTCTTTTTGTTAGTTATATCCATTATATCTTGGGTTAGATGTGGCCAGGGATTTATTTGCAGTTGTCTCACATTGATCTGGTGTCTAATTTCCACGCTATCCTTATCGCTTTTTTCATCTTTGTGATTTTAATGCATTCCCCTGATTTTTATTCCTTTTTTTTGTCATTAATAAAAAGAAAATTCCCAGCCTTTAAGTTCCTGCTGCTCAGCTCCAGACATTGCTGCTGGATGCTTCACGCATTAATACACAGCTGGCTTCATTCACAAGCCTCAATGCATTCTGTAGCATAACAGGGCCAGATTCAGACCTGGTGCAAACAGCCAGGGCTCCATTCACACTGTGTGGAGCCCGACCTTCTCGTGAGTGTCTTTTTCTATGGAAAGCCTTCAAAATCTACAGCAGATGGGAAAAAGACAAGAAGTTCCCTCTTATTCCTTCCAACTTTAACAAGTCGCTTTTTTTTTTTCATTCATAAGCACCAGAGCTATTAATAAAATTTGCTGAATGAGAGTGGTTAACCCCAAAAAGTGACACATACCTTACGCTCTGCGAGCCAACATGACAACAGTCAAAACAGAAATGGGCTTTTCAGTCCATCAGCACGTAACGCTGTCTGCAGCTTGGAGAAAAAAATATCAGACGACGTCCTATCAGCTGCAGACAGATGAGTCACTGGCAAGCTGGAAGCAGACCTAAAGTCACCTCCAGCCCCAAAACACTTCCCGTCTTCAGTAAGAAGTGCTGGAGGATTCCGTCAATGAAGCAAAATGCCTGGCAAGCAGATGGGTGGTGTGAGCACACCAGGTTCCTGTGCTCTCCCAGAGTACTGGGAGTGGGGTGGTGAGGAGCAGGGGTCAAAGGGATGTGGGGTTTCTCCTGCAAGACTTGCCCCTGAGCACAAGAGTGCAAAACCAGCCCTATCAAAGAAAGACATTAGATGATGCACAAATATTTTGGGCAGGAAAGCAAGAAAGACTTGGTCTGGTTGGGTTTCTCTGGTTTCATCAAGCAACATGGAGCACTAGTCTTATGAGGAAAAGCTGAGGGAGCTGGGATTGTTAGATTAGCTGAGGGAGCTGGGATTGTTAGAAAGGGAGTTGGGATTGTATGGGATTGAAATACTGACAAAGTTTCTGCAGCCAAATTTCTGTAATTTAGTTCCCACCCCTCACACTTCAGACTTCTCTTGTAGACTTGAAAACAAAAAGGAAGGCACAACCTCAGGCTGCCCCTTGCTGTCGGATCCCAACTGCTGCCCTTTGCTACCTACTCAGGTCTCATCCCAAGCAGCAGCTCAGCCCCATAGCAGCAATCTAGCTGCAGAGCTTTCAGGGTGGAGCAGGTAGGGCACAGCTCCCAGCCCCTGAAAAAACATCTCTGAAGGTTTGGCTGGCTGGCTTTCCTGCAGATCCACACCCAGCCGTGAACAGGCAGAGCTTCAGGGCAAGCCATTACCCAGGCTGAGGACTGGGGGAGAGCATATTGTAGGGCAAGAAGAGAAACCTGGCATCTGTACCACAGCCAGGTGAGCTCAGGGCCAATGTAGGTGTTGATGTGCTGCTCACATGGTGAACTTGTGGCTGTGCAAACATCTGGCAAAAAAAGCTGGTGAGGCTCCCCATCCCCACCAAACCTTTTCCCTGCCACCTTTCAGCTGCTCAGGCTCTCAGTGAAGCTAAAGGCATTCAAAGTGTCCTACAGCATGCTTCTCAACATGTGGATTTGTTATCATTCCCTTCTTGGCTGAAGGGATTTCCCTGCAAGGCTCAGGTGCCAAGTGAACGAGTAAGGAGCAGGGTACTGGTTTCTCTGTTCCTGTAGGGATGTCTGGCCACACTGCCTCGTAGGGGACACCTCTAGCCACAGGGTTGCAGAAGATGGGGTAGAAAAATAACCACAGAGCATCTTTTGCATGTACCACTGCTCCCCCACAGCCACATCATTCCCTTTGCCAGTGGTCAAGTTCCAGAAAAAAAAAATCCATCTCTCTCTGTGAAAAGCATCACCTCATAGAAAACTGTCTTCAGCCAAACTACAATTTCTTGACCAAAAGAAAGCAAATATTGAGCTGATTTTTTGTCCCTCAGCCAGGTGAGAGATGGAGTTTCCCTGTCTTAACTCAGACCCTTGCATGGTGAGGGACTTGCCCTAAAGCATTCATGGCAATGCACACACAGTGCCCAAAGTTTCTACTAACACAAGTATCTTGAGAGCTGTAACAGTCATGTCTGTGTAGTTTTAACAGCACCCAAAGAAAAATGCTATGGAGGAAGAGGGGCAGGGAATGCTAATTGTGTAAAGCTTTAAGTAACTATACAAGTACTTTATTAAATACCATGTGCCAAACGCTGTAGTGCCAGTGGAGCTTCGCCAAGCAGGAATTGGCTCTGTGCACTTCTTTGTCCATTTCCAAAGTTTCTTTAAGCCTTATTCAGCCCTTATTTCAAGATATTCTAAGGAGGTCTAAGATAGTAATGTCATCTTAATACTTATGAATCAAGGCCAGAGAGTTTCAAGAAATTCACATGCTTATTCATAAATATTTTTGCAGGACTGGGACAACTTATTTAAAAAAACAGGTAATGATTTTTAGATGTCTGACCAAAATACTTTCTTTGTCCACAGCCTATTATCTTAATTAGCAGCTTCTTCTCTATCTGTAACTCCATCAAACAACAGAATCTCCCCACTCAACTAGATGAGCTCCCAGCAAGGGATACATATTTAAAGCACCTCCAAAAATCTCACAGTTAACATGAACCAAGCCAAGCTACTCTGCACAATCTCTTTGCTTGCTAATGTAACAGCAAAGCAGACCAGAGCCTTTAGGTTAAAACCAGAAAACAGACCAGACAGATATTTTGGATGCCATGGATAACAATAATCAGTTATCAGAATTGAAGATTGGTACTGAACCTAAAGAGACACGAGTGACTTTAACACCAAAGTCCACTCATTTTAATTCCTAAACTATAAGTAATGTCACCACTGTTTGCTGCAAGCCAGGTGTGAATCTCAATGCAATTTTCAGCAGCAAATTTCAAAAAGCCATGAAGACACATCAAGATCAGAAAGACCTCTCTGGAACAGGAGGATCAATCCCACAAGGGATGGTGGCTGTGAGCACAGCTGAAGGTTGGTCATTCCTATAGTTAAGAGCACATACATAAGCATACAATCTCCCTCACTCATCTAGAACAAAGGTATATATCCTGTTTGGTGAACACAGACCTCTGTCTAGACATACATCCAAACAGGGCAGGTGGAAGAAAAACACGTACAAGGTGGGTAGCAGCAGGAAACAGCAAAGAGAGCAGCGTTTGACAGCACAGCAGATGTCTGGGCTTTCTGTTGTCTGACCAATGCCAGACAGCCTCAGGGGAATTTTACTTGGCAGACAGTCCTTCTCCTTGGTCTTGCTTGAGGCCACATCCTGTCACAAGCCTGTGTGCCATTTGCTTTTTGCTATCGTACTAATTGGTGTCTTGTTTCCTCAAAGGAAAACCTATGGATGCTTAACTTGTTGGAGCCTCATCACTTTGTTGGGGATTCAAGAGAGAAACAGCAGAGACAGGCAGGGCACAGCAGGTCAGACAGTCAGCTACCTCCAGCAGCAATGAATTCCCCAAAGGAATTTACACCAGCTCAAGTTATTTGAGACTTTATGATCACAGAAAAAAAGGAGTTTGCAGTTAGGCTGCGACAAAAGAGCATCTTTCATTCTTGTCCCACATTCAAGCAGGACAGATGGTCTCACAACACTGAAAGCTCAAGCTGGACAGATCTCAGACCACTGCTTAGCTTAGGACTTGCCCATCAGCTTCACAGTAAACCCTTCCCAGATCATTCCAGCTAAGTATCCATCCATCCAGTTGGACATCCGCCCAGCCCACAGAGCTGTTCAAACAGCACTGCTGGAGAAGTGAGCATCCCAGAAGTCTCCAGTTGCCTTTTTTAAACTTCTTGTTAAGTCTGAGTCTCCCAAAAGCTTTAATAAAAAAAATAACTCTGCACGCAGCCATTTGAAAGAGACAACACAGTGTCAGTGACCAAAGGAAATGGCAGGTCTCTTGCTAGTTCAAGTAATTACACAGCTTGTTTGTGAAAACGTTCCCTTGCCAAAGGAAACAATTTTTAATAATTTTTTTTTTAAAGAGGCCACTTTTTAATAATCACTTTATAAAACAAGCTGGGAATATAGGCCCACTAAAATCAGATATAGAACTCAATATTGGAGTAAAAACAAACAACAAGCTGAATGTGGTAAACCTTTCCCTCCTGTGTTCCCAGACCCCACAGAGCTGTCTCGCTGTGCGGTGCCTTGCAATGCTTTCAGGAGCTCCCATCCCCTGGCTGCACACTTACCTAGGAGCTGGTCAGCCCAAGCTATCCATTGCCAGCAAGCCTTGTGGCTTTTTGCCAGATAAGCTGGGCCTTTAGCCCCCATCTCATTTCCCTTGTATTCTCCCAGCCCTCACATTTCTCACTTTATTCTGAAGGAAACACTATGTGAACCAGCCCTTACACACAAACTCAAGACACTAACACTGTGTCAGGCTGAATAGATCACTGCAGGACTGGCAAACAAAACACCACAACACCCAACCCATCGCTTCCTGCTCATTAATTAAAATCTCCAAGAGTGCTGAAGTACAGCTTGCATTTGTGGACTTGTCACCAAATAAAAGACTAGACAATAGCAAACAGATCTCCACTTGCCACACAGGCAGTGCTCTCCTGGGATGGATTAGGGCTTGCATCCCTTGGGAGATGAGCTCAAGGGCTGGGGACTGTGCAGGTGTATACACACAATACAGCCAGACAAGGAGCAGAAGGCAAGGCTGGGGCTGCATCAGGATTTTAATGGTGGCACTGGTAGACTTGGAAGGATGAGGTCCAGGTCCACACTCATACAGCAAAGTAGCAAAGGAGGAGTTATTTACTAACAAAAAATAGCGTGGATATACAGTGGTGCAATTCTCCCTGTCCTTTTTCTTCCCCTTCTATTAAGCCTCCCACTACTATATACTACCAAACTGGCATGGTCATCTATCAACAGAGGATAGGGCAAAGCCATCCCACTCAAGTGAGCCTCAAGTATCACCCACTGAGGAATGCTAACACCCTGTATTTGCTTTAAACTCAAGTAGAGGACAATTTTAAGTATAGACAAGCTTATTCATTTTCCATCCATCTCCCTGCTTGTGTTTTAATGATACACATCTGCTTCATGAACATTGATGTTGAGATTTTTTTTACTGGGTCCACATATTTCTGTTTATCTATCTGTACATGCATTTGTACACTGATCTCAGGTAACCCTAGTTCTCCTGCTGTAAAAGGTGAGTTGAGATGCTACAGCAGTCGTCAAGAAATTGGGCTGGGGGGAACCTGCACTTCCATAGATGCAGAGGTGGGAGCTGATGCCCTCTCTGTGCACCTGAGACTCCACTAGGAGCCTTGTCTCCTTTGAAGTAGGCTTACAGCTGTGCAAATAATTAGGTTTTGGTTTGCTGGCCAAACATGAAAACACGATATTTTGTTTCAGACCCATCCAAAATGCATTAAATTTGAGTACACCAAAAAAAGCAGGATTCATCCACTCCCTGTTTGGGGTCAAACAAAACACTACATCCAGCCTGAAAAGATAAAATACTATTTCCAATGTACAGTTTTAGCCAACAACACTAAAATATGTGACAGAAGCAAAACAGCTTCATCTGAAGGGCTTGTAAATCAGCGTGCAAACTCATGGCATCTTCCAGAATGCTTCAGAGAGAGAAACTACTGGCTCCAGTGCCTTCCTTAATGTAAAAACTGGGAACACGCTTCTCAGTTTCTCCTCATGTGGGATTACTCACTCACTGCTAAAAGTGCTCCATGCACACACAGAGTCCCTAATCACAGCAATAGCACCTTTCTGAGCCCCGTTTGGCCAAGGAGATCACAAAAACAAGTGGGAGCCCATGTAAGTGAGAACCTGGGGCAGGATCAGGGCTAGATGGGACAGGTGAGATGAGAGAATGAGAAAAAAGCGCTTTATTTGCACTGCCTCACACTACAAAAATCTCTTCCCTGGGCACCACCATTACACACAGTCTGTTATTTGGGATAAGTCTCTTTAAAATAGACTGCATATAAAGTGAAACTGGCATACTTTGTCAAGGTAAAGCCATACCCAACAGAGGACTGGTTTAAAAATGCTTGGCTGTCGCCAAGAATACTTCACCAAATCAGGCTAGGCACTCAGCCAAGCTCTTGCTGTTCCAGATGTGGTAGTGTTCAACTCTATTTTGGAGCGACTCAGTGTAGAGCCACGCTCAGCTCAGGGGGTGGAGGAAACAGGCTGGTCCAACAGTGACATGCAGTCAGCAGGAGTCTGTGCACTGTACTGAATGGCCTCAGACCCAGACCAAGCTGGTGTTTGTATTATTCCCAGCACACACCTTTTTACCTCACTGATATTCTAGTGCTGCTTACAGAGCCAAGGAGACCTTCCCCAAACCTTCTCCTCTGTCATCTCCTACATTTAGGTTGGAGATCTGTAATCAAATCTCTCCCACATTTCTTCAGGTTCTTTTCCACTTCCTAGCATGGAAATTATATTTTGGGGACTATTATATTAGTCCCCAAAATTATATCCAGTGTTTTTCAGTCCCTGCAGACTTAAGTCCAAAAGTGAGAATAATTTAACTGCTTACATTTCATCCAAGTCAAATGTTTAATGCTATATTGGAAATCACTTTTTACTGTTATGTCATATTTATAAGAGACTAATTGATAATAATTGATAATTATCTGCCTTACATGTTCGACAGAATGAAGAAGGGAAATAATGGAAGCCTACTAAAAACCTTAGGGGCATGGCTGTTTAGAAATGGGTGATTTAAGGTCTAGGTCTGCCATCCAGCTCCTGATGGCCATTCAGAATTTAAGAGAAAAATTCATGTACTGAGCAGGGCCCAAGTTAAATGAGATGTATTTGAGAAGCAGAAGAAACAAGATGGAAGATAAGGCTCAACTGAAAGATGCAAACTTCCCTGTGGTTCTTGGAAGCCTGGTGAAGTTAAACTTCCTAATAGCATAACACAAGCAAATAGGAGATTACTTAGTGCATTGTGCCATTCATTAATATTAGATCACCCATACACATTGGCTGCTTTTCTCTTCTGAGCAGCCAGAGATTTACTTCCTTCCAGATGACTTTTCTCCCTTTGTGAGTCAGAAGAGACCTACATGAAAGTCATCTTCTGGAAAAATACAGTAAAAAAACCCCAATCCTTAAATTGCTCCTTTTCAACAGCCTGAATTACAGTCACTTTTAATAGAGAAGCAGAATAGTGCAACAGACAACACTCACTTTCTGTTGCAGCAGGGGCAAGACAAACTTAAAACTTCACATTTACATCCTCTTCTAGACAGCTGGCCACTTTTCTCCCCCAGCAAAGGATGTATGCCTGGCCTGCCTCAAGGGACCCAGTGGTGACACTGTCACACTTCAGTGTCCTGAAAAAAAATCCACTTTGCTTTTCCTAGCATATCAAGTCAGACTGTATTCCCAAGTCAACCACTTGAATCACCGCTTAGCCTTCAAAAATCCAGGAGGAGCTGCAGATGACAGCACCTGACCACAGACTGCCATTACTTTTGATGGTTTGCAACTTCTTCAGCAGTGAAACAGCTGCAGATCAGTTTTCTGTTAAACAATGAAAGGCATGAACTGCCCATTTACAGCTTTCTCCATAAACCCTGCTTCTCCCAGGGCTTAGAGCACTGCTTGAAAAGAGGGCTTTCCATTGACACCAGCATGAGCTGGATCAGGCACAAAGCAGATACAAAATGCAAGCTTTCTTGCTTATAACAGGACTTGGGAGCTTCTGTGCATGGGATTTTACACTTCCTGATCCAAGCTCATCAGCCTTGCTCTATTTCTGGAAGCTTTCAGAAGTGTTCCAGAGAATACCTTTCTAGGACTTGCATTCATATTGGTTCTTTACATCCAGATGCTAAAGAAGCAAGTGTCATAAATAAGTAGATCTGCAAAATTTACTTAGCTCCTGCACATCATTCACTTTTAAGTGGCTCAGACAGCAGAAGGCTATTATCACAATTATGATATCCTTCCCTGAACTGATAGATCATAGCTCTGATTTTTATTAGGTTGACTAAGCCATTTACAGGGGATTTCACTTTATTAAGGCAGGAAACCTGCCAGCACACGTCCAGGTTCACAGCAAAAGCAGCCTGTCCATGTATTTACATAGGCCCTGTGAGCATGTCCTGAGCCTGGTGAAGCATTGAAAGGAGTCTTTCCAAGGACTGCATGGCTATGAGTTCAGCTTCAAGCACATGAGAAAACCACTGTCATTAGTGTTGCTCTCGGAACATCTCCCATAATATCAATCACAGAGAAACAGTTATTTGGCCCATCTGCAGTTCTCAAGCTGAAGGTTCATCACCACCTTCTTGTTTCCTTCTACACCAGTAGCAATTAAATATAATTGGGACATTATAATCCTCTGAACTATAATTAACACCTTTCACAAAGCAACAGTTCCATCACAGCCCCCAGATGAAGAGGGACTTAATTTTACACTCCCAAGAGAGTTTGGGCTGCCCTCCAAAGAGATGATCCATGCACAATAGTATCCATTTCCACTGATGACAAACACAATGAAGTTATGGCTAACAGTGTTTTCAGGACTATAGCCCATTCTCCATAACCACAAAGATGAATCACTTCATAAAATGAGACACTGCAGTGTAAACACAGAAGAGTTTATGTGAAGATGTACAGAAAAAGAAGAGCAGTTTTGTCCCCTAATCTGATGGTCAGAAAGCAAGAGAACAATGCATTAGTTCAGATTAAGGCTGGAAATTGGATTGCCAAAGAAACAAAGACATAGAAAAGCATGTGAAGAATGGAGAAGGAACAGAACACCATCATAAGCTGAGGGTCTGATGCATAGGCAAGTTGTCTACAGATTTCTCAGAGGGCTGCTACAAGTAGAGCTAGAACAAGATGTGAGATGCCTCCATTAAATCTTAAAGCATGAGAGCTCTGACAGTGTCTAAACTATCTGTAATGTAGAAGTTCCTGGTCTTTTTGGATCAGCGTACCATGGTGTCATCTTGATGTGTTTGGGGAACATTTATTATGAATATTTAAATAAAAAGTGCCAGAAAGCTGATGTAGCCCCAGTCGAACTGCAACTAAACTTCACCCATGGATCAGATGCAGCTTTGTCCTCATAAGGACCTCTGGGGCCAATCCTTCCCACATTTTGTAACAGAAAGGGTCTGGACTTTCAGTTAATTCCCATCAGTCCAAGAAGCAATACACAGAACTCAGGATACATAGGATTTCAATGCACATAATCAAGTTAAACTCCTTATAGATACAAAGCATGCTCTATAGCACACAGTCTGTTCATCAGGACTCTCCAAACAATATGTTACCTTGATGCTTAATAAAAGGCACTCAGGACCCCTTCTTGATTCACAGACCTGCAGAAACAGTATGTCCTCAATTCCTTAAGAGACATAGCAATGCTTTCAGGATATCATGATAGGCAAGAGGGAATATTTTTGGGCAGGAATCATAATTCTTCTCTGACTGCTAACATCTGTTTGCTAAAGCCTACAGAACTTCCCTGGAGTTTTGAGGTTTAAAAACATTGCTTGAAGATGACATATTAAATATTACGAAAATGTGCTTCGTGATCCACACCCAAAACCCCCCAAAGAACATTTCATATTTTCAGACTTGGGTCAACAAAACATTTTTGGACTGTTTTTAGTTCCTTAAATGATGGGTGTTAAATTAAAAATGAGCCCATGTAACAGAGTTGGGAGGGAACCTAACAGCCATAAACTCACAAGGCCAACTTTGAACTAGATTATGACAGGAAAATAGTGGTTACATCCAACACCACCACCTTATTAGGAATCAGGTTCTTTTGTAAACACACTCAGTCAACCACATATAGGTAAACAAACATTAGAAGGATATTTCCCATCTGAGACACCCTTGAAGCACCCACAGTGGTGTGATATCCTCCAGTATGCTGCCACCATTCAGAATGGTGCTTAATTCAACTTTTGCAATAGTTGTGTCTAATGAGTTGATGGCATATTGCTGACCCCCTGAAGCCATCTCTCCATTTCCTAGATAGGGATTTAGTGACACTGATCTCTCATAATCAGTTTCTTCAGCACTGAATTTGCTAAGTTTTCTCATTGTCCTTCTTCCCCCAGAAACAATCCTGTCCACATCTGTGACATCATGCTTCCCCCACAACCCCTTCATCCCTCATTTGCTTTGCCTCACTGGGTGTCTTGCTCAGATGAATGAATCAGCCATTCCAACATTCCCAAGTAGAAACTTGCATGCCTACAAATCCAGGAACACACAAATTCTGGTGAAGATAGAGATCTTCACTTGTGCTGGAGAAGTAGCCAGAGAAAGGCACTTCTTCCTGCCCATAAAACAGGGCATGGAAGAAGTAGGTATATGCATCTGTTTAGATACAGGTAATCCATTCTTTGGAAAGATGCATAAGGATACGCACTCCTTTTCTTCTCCTTAGTATGCATAGAAGGCCAAGTATCTTCTGAAATCTAGCCCTCATCTTTTGAGAAACCAAGCCCAGGATGCGGTGGCTAGAAATCTAAATGACCTATAATCCTCTCATCTCAGGCTAATTCCACAGAATTACAACCAGCATTATAGCCTTGCCTATTGAAATGGGAGTTTTGCCTGTCTTGAATGGTCTTGCATTCTGACTTGTGATTATGCCAGTCCTCCAAGCCTAGTAACCTCTCTCTGACAGCCAACTACATAAGGAAGCATGCTAGAACAGGCATTAAGCACCATCTCCCATTATTCTCTCAATTTTCTCAGCGGTGTGTGGCTCAGAATTCCTGAGCCAAAGTCCATATGCTTACACAGACCTTTGTTTTTAATAACTCCCATTAAACCTTCTTTCCAGCAATTTCTAACACCTTTTTTGGATTTCAGCAGTTGCTTGGCAATGACTTTCATGCTTGACTCGTATGTTATGACAAGATACCTCCTCTCACTCATTTTGAGGAATCTAATGATTTGATGTCTTCGCTTTCGAGCCATAAGGAAATATGGCATGACCTTCTCCCTGCAGGTCATGAAGCTAAAGATGGTTTCTTCTTAATCATCTCTCCCATGCTGGAAAAAATAACACTTCTACCTCTTGCACAGTAGGCATTCCAGACCACTTATCTGGTTTGTTTCTGTATATTTTATTATTTTACATTGGGGTCCCCAACTTTGTATGCAGTGCTGAAGTGAAGGATGTTTCTGAGGATCTACTCATTGCCATGGGTTCATTTCAATTTTTCTCTTATCCAGGTAATTTCTGAACATAACTTCTTCCCCCAGCTGACTTTATTTGCACATGATCACCTACCCTGGGCAGGATTTTCTGGGACACAGAGGGCAATATAGGTGGTAGGTGAACAGTTGGACTAGATCTTAGAGGTCTTTTTCAACCTTAATGATTCTATGATCTATTTTACCTGAGAAAATGGCTTTCAACACGTTCCCACTCACTAGAAGCAAGGCTTGCACATGCACTGAAATAAAAGGTTGCAGAGGGAAAACACCCATATTAACCAAGGCAGTATGGTGCTCTAAAAGGGACAGTTTCTCTTCAAGCTCAGAATCTAACCAAGCAAAACTAATTTATCATCTCAAGACCTAGATGTGAAAATAGTCACAGCAGTCAGACACCATCCAAAGGGCAGAACAACACTTTAACCAGGCAACGAGCAAACATCAGCTTGGCTGTGACATACGTTTATATACGTATAATATATATGTTTATATATATGCAGACTTTTTTTCTACTAAAGTTGATTTGAACTTTATTTTTAGGCCAGCAGACAGCCACAGATGAGAAGGCCTGCTCTTTGGCTGGGATCCAGCTGTGCACATTTTCAGAATCTGAAATGCTAATGAGTCTAGCCCTATTAAAGTGAACTCCATACCACTCGGCTGTGCCAGCTCCCTGAAACAGCAGCCAAAGAACACTTAACGCTGTTCATAAAAGATGAAAGGAGAGTCAAAATACCTTTTAAAGCATCTCTCCAAGATCACTTTCAGGATCTGATACATTAGGAATTAATGTATACAAGCCTGGCAGCAGGGAGGTACTAATATTTACTTGTAGGTGGTAAAGAGAGAACAGAACTAGACCCGTAATGAAGTCAGCTCACACTGGTAGAGCTCAGCATCATCTCTAGTGCTCTGCAGGGTTTCTCACATAATGATGCCTCAGCAGTCTTCATACCAGACCTAAGGAGTATGGTCCAACTAGACAGAGCAGCTGGTTAAGTACTGTGCTGAGGTTCTTGCTTAGCTCTCAGCCCTGCTGTAGGCATGCCCTTTAGGGCATGATCTCCACAGGTATTTTGCACACCTTTGTCTCTTCAAATGTGAGTCAGACTCCACAGATACTGATCTTAAACTTGACTGGGGCCTCCCTGCTGTAAAATGGGCCTAATTTCTCCCATTGTCCTCCAATTCTCTCTTGACCCTGCCTGTTCAGAGTAAAACTTCTCAAGTAGGAAGTACACTCAGCCAAACTCAGATTTTCATATTGGCTCAGCTACCAAAAAAGCTATTACCGATATGTTCAGAATGTGGTAATTGCTTTAACAAAAAACATTAAGTTAAACTCACGCAAATAGTCAAGATAAGATATGGTATTATAAGTAAACAAACCATTCTCACTCCTGTTTTGTGGCTTTCAAAATCCACCTTGTTATTAAGCCCGTTTGTTGCTGTTTCTTATTGCCAGTTATTTTTCCTAAGCACTCATTTGGTGAATGCCAAAACCCATCGCTCCTCCTAATTCCGCACTGAAGTCTAAGCACAATGCCTGAGTATTTTCAGTCTGTTTTGATTCCTTACATTCTGCACAGCTAATAGACATTACAGCAAGTTAAAAATTAAGAACAAGAACAGTTTATTAAGAAGAGACCCTACAATATGAATCTTAAAGGAAAAATCATTACTATTTTGACTAGAATCTGACAAAGAAAGGAAAACACCCCACAGAAGTGGGCTCCCTTTTCCAGCAAAAGAAAGTTCTAACATCTGTGTTGTTTTTGTCATTGGCCATCTTCTACTCAGTACTTATTTCTCATATTCTTTTTCTATCAGAATAAATTGGGACCAGTTCAATGTCGCAGCCTTCAGTTCTGACAGCCCATATGTGAAGGGACTGAACCAACACCAAACAGATGCCTTTAAAGACTGGTGAGCACACAGCTAGCTCTGTGCTACTTCATCCTCCCTTCTAAGCACCATCAAATGAAAAAATCCTGCTGCAACCAGAAAAATAGATGAAAGGGAAAAATAAATCCCTAAGCTTCCTTGGGCGCACTACATAGAAGTGGACAGCTTCTCCATTAGATGACATTGCAAAGCCTGGGGACTGGGTCACTGCTGGCCTTTACAGCTCTAAAAAGCCTCACACCACCCAAATTACAGAAGTCTTCCAGGGACCATGTACTCCCCTTTCTCTATTTATCAGTCTTCTTTGACAGTCTTACTTTCCTTGTGAGTTTTGTCAGGATCTCAAGTGATGCAATGCTTCTTATCCGTAGGTAAGCAGAATAAGATCTCCCTGAAGGGATCATCCTCCCCCCCCCCCCCCAAAAGATGTCTGATTTGGAAGTGAGCTGAAAAGGATTTATTTGCTAAGTGTTGAGCATAGTCCTCTTAACTCAGAGCTTTTGAACACACTGGCTTCTAGCTGCCCTTGCAGTCTCATCTGTGAGACTAAAAGCATGTTAGTTCAACTATACAAACAGCTTCGTCTCCAGAGCCTCAAGCCTGTGCATGAGAAAAAATCAGATGAAGAAAAGTTGGTATTAGCATGGATATTATGCAGGATCAGGGTAGAGATAGGAAACTGCCCAGCTGAGGCAAGTAGCAATCCTGCCAGGAAGGTTGAACACAAGCAAAGAAAGGGGTGGTGAAGTGCAGCAGGACCTCTGGCTACTGGGCTGGAGAATCACCACTCTGTAAGCATGGGAATGGGTGGTTTCCCTCACACTGCCTCTGGGAAAGATTCTACCTGAGTACCCTGCAAGGCACAGGGATAGAGAAGGGAGGCATCTCCCACCAGCTGTACTCCTGAAACAGGAGGGACCAGCACCCCACAAACCAACTGCAGATATTCAGCTTCAGGTTAGCTCTTCCACAGCTCACATACAATACACTGAATGTATTCACTGAAATTGAACACTGCTGCTTCAGCTTAGCATGTAATTACAGATCTTAGAGGCCACAGAAAAGGAGGGGGTTATCCTCTTGCACCCGCAGAGAGAAGAGTCTTTTTCTTTCACTAAGCTACAGCAGCAGGTTAGGCTGTTTTACTAATAATATCTTCCCAAACCCCATTTCTAGACCTATTGACAGTAATTCCTGAAACTTCACCCCAGCACCAAGACAGCCATCAAGCACAATAAATATTAACTTTAATAAAATCTAAAAACTAGGCCTGTCTAGACAGGAAAGGATGAGTAATCAAGCTCTCCAATCAATCCAGCTGCACAGGTTTGTGAGGGTATTTGTTTTAGCCAGCATCCCACTTCTTACTGGCAAGCCCTACCTTTTGCTGATACTCCTATTATTCAGCTTAATTTTCTAACCTCAGGCTTACAAGACCCCTTATGTGAGATTCTGTCACCTCCAACTGGCAATGCCTTCCAGCTTTGCACAGCTCCTGTTCCTGCTGGGCCAGAGAACAGAGAAAACTTCAATAGTTAAACTCCAACCTGATGATCTACCTCAACACATACCTTGTGCAAAAGTAATCCTAGCGAAGTCAGTAGGGCCATTCACAGGCATAAACCCATGTGTTTAAACACTTTATGTAATTACAAAGGAAAATTACCATTGTCAGAGATAGCCACATCAGAAGGTCATGCTGCATAGCTGTGCTCTTCCTCACTAGTTCAGATTTTAAGTCATTAGGGCTCTCAGTGTGACAGCCATTAAAACATAACAGAAACAGAATGAACAAGAACAGGGAGCCAAATGAGTATAAAGCATGAATTGCTCTTTGTACAGAAAATGAGAATTCTAACTAGTTACAAAATTCCTTGGACTAAGTTTACCACTGCAGCCAGGATCCCTGCTCCATGCTTCAGTCTGTGGGAGCTGCTTCTACACATAGAAGTTCACATCTGAGCACCCAGAGTCATTAACTGCTCTTCTTTTGGAAGCAGTGTGCTCTAATTCTTCACAACTCAACAAAATGTAATAACATCCTCTATGGGCAAATGAAGCCTCAGCTTGAAAATGCTCAAGCAAAAGCCTCAGGATTTTTATGTAAATTAACAACTGGTCTCAGGGCATGCAGCACAGAAGAGGTTTTAATCTGCTGGATGCTGTTCCCAAATTTCACTTAAGTCAGCCCATTGAGGCCATTTTTGTTGGCTCCCTCCAGCTACAGAGGGAAAAATACTGGTCTGACAGAAATAGGTAATGCTTCCAGGACTGCTAAAACACCTGCCCAGACTGAAGGGATCAGAAGCTCCCAACAGCTTTGGTTCCCAGAAAGGGACCGTGTCAGAGTGGGTGGCCACTTGTTAGAGCTGCTCAGAAAGTGAAACCATTGAAGTTTCCTTTGCAGAAGCAAATGTACATACGTATATTACATAATACAGGAACTCTTACATAAGATGGTGATCTTAAGGGTTTTTTCCAACCTAGATGGTCAGATGATTCTATGAGTTCTAACGCTTTTCCTCTATTATTTGTGGAATCAGAACATTCAGTATCTGCAGATATTTGGGCAGCATCCCAATTCCTCAAACTTTCAGTACAGTGAAGTCTTTGTTAGAGAATTCATTACAAAGTTGACTGTTAATTGCTCATAGCACTCTTGCTCAGCAGTGCCAGTCACCCAGATGAGGTGCAGGAACTGTAATCAAGGGCAGAGTTGGCAAATTGTAGCTCCCTTGCCTCTCACCTCCAAGCTGTCTGAAGGCAAGCATGAAAAACCCACAAGCAAATTCATACTTGCCCATCTACCTGCTTGGTGGGCTTCAGCACATGATGAGATAATATTGCACTTGCCAATGCCAATGGTGGGAACCTATAAGTTTGGCTGGTTGCTTCCTTCACAGTTCTCCACATTCTCCTTCTATCCATTCCTTTGGATGAGTTCAGTTTGCTCTCTGAAAAGGATTTCGGCTCTGGTAAGCAGAGGAAATAATGAAAAAGCTCATCTCTGTCTTTATCTGAGGCTTACATGTCTTAATCTGTGGTAGGTTTGAAACCAGTGAGTTGCTTTGGATAGCAAAGGTGTTCAAAGGTGTTGGATTTTTCTTCTTTTACTTTAAGCCATGGCAGGTTTAGGCTCTGTTTGAGTGGGATTCAAGATGAGAATAGCTAGCAGAAATGAATGGTCAGATAAAGCTTTTTCTGGAAGTTTTCCAATTCTGCCACCTATACAGACTAAGCCCCAGCACAAAACGTCTGCAAAAATAGCTGGCTTGGATTTATAGTGTTTCCTTAGCACTGTGGGAAGCCTATAACTATTATAATTTCTGCTTTAAATATAGCATCCAGCTCAGTTTAGTTTTGTCCAAAGCAATAAACAACAGCTCAAGATGTATGCTTATATACCACCTTTGGCAAGGAGAATTCCTGTTAGATGTAAAGGGTGATGTCACACCACACATGTGTGAAAGTCAGCACAAACATTCAGCTACTATCTTGATCTGTCAGTGACTCCTACCAAAGCTAACAAACCTACAGCACACATTACCCTTCAGACCATCCCCCATACTTGTGGCGTCTTCCCAGAGAAACGACATCATTTTAAGCATTGAGGCAGATGCTCAAATTCTTTCACTTTAAGAATCATCACCACATCCCAGTGCTGCTTCTGCATCCTCTTCCCCCATACATCACACAGCTTCCTTTAGGGAGACCAGGAAACAGCTTGTTCCTTACCACTCAGAGCAAGAGGCTTAATAAAAACATGGTTTCATTTCTTCTTCCAGCAGTTCCAGTGGCTTTTCATGCCATGTCCCTATATAACACTACAGGGAGGGCTGCCTGGTCTCCATGCCTACTATAATAGATGTTACCTCTGCTGTTTTCCACATTTGATCTGTGGTCTCCTGTGATCACAAGCTGTGACTTGACAGCCACAACTATACAAGAGAGATTTTCAAGGTAACTAAAGAGAATTAAAAGAGTCTCATTTCCCCAGCACGGTCACATTGGCTTCACTGAGCACACCAACATTTAAGGAGCAGAAGCATACATGTAGAAACAGTAATATGCACTGAAATACTGAGAAAGTGGACCTGGAGTGATGTCTACATGTACGTAATATGGATGAAGTGGTATCTTACAAAGGGCACTGAGGTATCTATATATAGCATTAGGACAATACTGCCACATGGCTAGTGCTGGACTATTGCTGTGGTCTGAAGATGAACTGCATAGACAAGTACACAAAGTCAGCTACATCTTGACTTCCTGAATTAAAACATTGTGTTTATATTCAGATTAGGCTAGGAGGCAAGGGAAATGAAAGACACAGCACAAAGGCACAGTTTCCAACACTTAAGCTACACATTTCAAAGCGAGTGTTAAAAATAGGCAGTTTGCACCCACACAAATCTAGCTCAAGAAAACCTCAAGAAGGTTTTCAGTTTCAACATGTGTACTATATTGACATACTGAGACATCTACCAAGTATTTCAGCTTCCCCCAGAAAATCATCATGAAAGTGATTACAGCTGACAAGATCTCCCCATCAGCTTTTCAACAGTCACAACCAATGTTTTTATCTACACTTAACGTGCAGAGCAAGGCTCGCTAGTAGGATCTGGTGACCTTGCACTGCTCTGGCACTGTACAAGTGTTAATAGCACTGCTATAGCACCTCTTTGTTAATAGGGAAAACAGCCCAGATATACTACTATGCTTGCTAAGATTACATAGCACCAAAAAAAAAAAAAGGAAACTTGCTGGATAACGAACAAAGTTCATGATTAATAGGAGAAAGCAGTAAAAAAAAGCAATATTAGATAACCAAGCCAACTAAGAACTGAACTATAGGTTTATCAGCACTGGATGTTTATCTGTGATAGAAAAGAATAATTGCTGGAAGTTGGTGGCTGAACAGCTACAATTTCTACTACAGAATCTAGCTAGAGTTACATTTCAGTAAGCATCATTTGATTTAGGATAATGAGCCTCATTTTCCTAAATGAAGTTAGGCATCAGTAGGCAGGGGCAAACACCTAATCACCTTAGACTATGGAACAAAGGACCAAGTTAAGAGCTAACAAATGGCTTGGGTTGGAAATGACCTTAAAGAGCTCCAACCACCCACCATGGGCCAGTTGCCACCTTCCAGCTGCCCAGAATCTCATCCATGAATATCTTTTGGGATGGGGCATCTACAGCTTTCCTGGGCAGCTATGCCAGGGCCTCATCACAGACTGAGTAAATGTCTTCTTAACATCTAACCTAAGTCTCCCCTCTTTCAGTTTAAAGATATCCCCTGTGCTTTTATCACTGTTAGACTGTATAAAATAAAGTCAGCTCCCCTCCTGCATGTAAGCTGCCTTCACATACTGGAAGGCCACAATGAGGACTCCCCAGAGCTTCCTCTTTGTAATTTTTAAAGGCTCCCCATGACTTCAAAGTCTAGGTGATCCTTAATACATTTGCAGTTTTAGCATTGCTGTGTGGCATGAATACTTAAAGAAAACTTGCTCACTCAGCTCAGCAGCATGTTGTAGCTTTCTCCCAAAGAACACAATTACTTTGGAGCTCTGTCTGATCTAGTTTAAAGGTCAGTGAATGTTAGGCATAATCATAGCTTAAAAATAAGCTCTAAACATGGCCCACAGCTCAAAAAAACATAGCAACTCCATCTAAAAAGAGTACCTATCAGAATTTAGCATACTCACACAAAAAAAGCCCTGGGGACAAGCTAGGGAAGAGAATAAGCCCTGCATGAAGAGAACTCACAGTATGCAGAGAGATGCTATAGAGATGGGATCTGGATTGGCTACAGCACATCCTCTTCCCTACCAGCAATACAGATATACCCCTATACTCCCATGCATGCAGCTGCATCAGTTCCTAGGCAAGGAGAAACAAGATAAAACTGACCAGTTCTCAAATAAGCAGACCCTGAAGCTGCTCACAACCAGTATCCTACAGCAGGATGAGTGCATCTTAACAGATGCAGGCAATAAGATGAAATAACATCCATCTTGCCTACAAGCAAAAGAAACCACAACCATTTCTATTTACTGACTCCTGGCTATTCATCACATCTGAAATACTGTTGGTCATCAGGATTCATGGGTATTTTACAGCTCCCTAACGTATAAAAAGCTCAGCAAGATGTGTAAGTGGTCAAGAATGTCTCAACTTACACAGTAATCTTTCATCACCAATCTCTCAACTTCATGGCTGTTTTTATATACCTGCATGGATATTTCCTTTGTCCCACTGAATGCTGTCTTTTTGTTAAAGAACAGTTGGTCTTTTATTAGTATGGATTCACTTTTGACTGACGTGCTCACTGCCACATTCATCTGGTAGAACTCCCAGCCCACCTCAATGTCTTCAGCAGGTTTCACCATAGCACTTGCCTCTCAAGAGGCCATCCCCCACATGCACACATCCACAGTGCCCAGGATGGAAGAGGACATGGTCTAAGCAGCTAGCTGTCTGCACCAGCAGTCAGACAGCGAGTGGCAGCAGGAGCTCCCCCAGCATCCACATGCCTGTCTGTAGCACTGGGAGGAAATGGCTGGAAGCTGTGTGCTCACACACCAGCCTTTCTGCCTGGGCTGCAGCAGTGCTTTCACAGGAGTCCATTCTTCAGCCAGTGTATTTAAAGTCTCGGTAAATAACTACTCAGCAGATGGTTTTCTCAAACATACTAATGATATTTTCTTCAAAGACCACTTTTACAGAAATAGCAGAAGGAGAAAAAAAATATTCAGGGTGTTTCATGGCAGCTCTACTAGCTGGTGTCTTACAGTAATGATAACAGTGTACTGGAAACAGACCTGGGGGGCAGACCTATTCCTGTTCAACTAGCACAGGTGCAGAAACCTGTAGCCACAAGTGACACTTACAATAAAGATCCACAGATGTTTATATCATGCAGGTATGTTGCAGATTAAAGGCACAAGCATGGCAAAGCTCCCCTGCTTTGTGAGCAGCCACCACACCACCAGGCAAGCATATAACAGCTAAATTGAATACTGCACAATGGGCACCTATTTGTTTCTTTGTGTGCCAGGTTCTCTCTCAGTGCCTAAGCAAAAAGCCCTCTGACCTCTCAGTTTGGGTGCTGTGAAATGCAAGTTGCTTTATGTACTTAAAAGTCAGTGGGTGTAAAGTGGCACATTCAGGTCCAGAGTGATCAGCTTCTTGTAGTTGGGTGAAGTTAGCAATGCTATTTGCTGTTTCATGCACTATAAAACCCATCAGGGCAATTAGGTATGTGACTGAAGGCTACTTCTCATATGTACTTTGCCATGTGGCTCGTATTTAAAAACTTGCAATACATTGAGTGGAGTTGCCTTCCTCTGGGAAGCAGTTAAATCTGAGCAAGAAAGCATTTCTGAGAAACAGAGGGCTAAAGGCTCTGCTGGCCCCACTCCACTGCAGCCAGAGCTGAGAAAATACTCCAGCCATACATTCCTAGGGCATGACTGCTCAGAAGTCCCTCCCAGATGGGAACAAGAGAAATATTCTGATTAACAACTAATTATGAAGGGTTATCTGATCAGAGAACAACATTCAGCCACCTAGCTCTCTACTATATAGAGAGCTTCACCAAATGACCAGCACTTCAGGTCTCTGAAACCTATGAACTTTGGAGGAACTGGGAAAGAGAAAGAAATAGAAAGGAATGGGAGGTGTTCTTAAGGGGAAGTTTGTTTTCCCTCAAAGCTAATATTTTTTAGGAGAACAAAGTGATCATTGTTTCATTCAGCTTAAGCAAACAAAGCACCAAATAGAAGGATTTTTAAACAGTGATGTTCCATTAAGAAATTGCTAAAACAACTAAATTGGCATGACCAGATAATCGCAAGAAACAAAATGCTTTAAAATCAGCACTGCCAATTAGCACACAATACCCTCTTAGTCAAAGTGCAACAACTGACTACACTGCTCCTGCTGGTCCCTGGTAGGAAATGAAGTGGTGCAAACTGAGTACACCGCCCTGGCTCCAGCAGAGAGTGGTGTTACTTCCAGGCAGAGAAGGACATTCCCAGTACTAACAATTGTTTTCAATGCCTGGCTCAAACCTTGAATGACTGATACCACCACATCATAGTTAATCAGCTCTTCTGCAACTAAATTGCATGATATTCAGGTAAAATCTCCCCTGACCCATGAACTGTTCAAGTCTCATTCTAGTCCCCAGGAGCAAGCATTTAACAACCTGCCAGGTAAGAACCAAAAAGTGTTCCAGCAAAGAACATATGTGAAGATTGCTATGTCTTCAGTTCAACAGAGGAATGGATTCCAGCTGTAGTCATCCATAGACCATAACCTCAAGGATTCCAGAAAGACCCATAGATTATGACTCCTAGTTCCTCAAATCCAGGCTAACCTTCAAAGGAAAAGGCTCCAGACAAAGATATAACTGGAAATTCATTTTATGGTGACATTCTATTAAGTGACTTCTATTTTAGTAGAAATTTAGTAGTTTCTTTGAAGAGATACTTGCAAGAGGCAAGAAGGGCAACCTATTCTGGTGGAACTGTGAACAAAAATAGTTCTCCATACTTAAGATGAGGGAATATAAACCAAGCATTAATATTTTTATTGCTAAATATGTTCATTCACATTCTGATGGACAAGCCAGGTTTACTTCTTCCAGTGAGTAGTGAATTTTCAGCACTACAAAGTCAAATTCATGCTAAGACATCACTTCCCAAAGCTGTTTTTGCTTCATATCAGCCCAGCTCTCAAGTCTCAGCCTACGACACCTACCTTTGCAATGCATCCCATCTATCCAGATTTATTCTCTGCCTCAAAACTGGAGCAGCTGTAGTTAGACAGAGGCTAAGCAAGAGGATATTCATTTCTCAATTCAAAGGAAAGTTCTTCTGACAAAATTATCATGTTTTTGGCCAGATTCTAAACAATTCCCATATCCTCAACCAGATGGGCAGATTGCTTTCATCTGCTATACCACCTTTCAGCCCATGGAGCAGCCCTCAGTGTAAGAGGATGGTAGAACTGAGCACCGAACAAGTTTATTCACTCCCTGTTCTCCAAGACAGATGGATTTCCTCTTTATTCTTAAAAAAAAATCTCCTACAAAGTGAAACAATTACAAAGCTTTCCTTCAGAGCCATTTCACTAAGTTTCACCTCACTCAAGTCTTCCACTCTACCATGCAGTCCAGAGACAGCAAGACCTCATTCCTAGCTAAGCAAGGCATCAACAGCTCTTCTGCTTGCTCCCCAGATCAGAAACTCAGCTCAAGGAAAAGTAATGGAGGCTGAAATCAAGGCTTATCTTTAATCTGATACTGCATTATTCAGTGGGTATGGCATTTGACAATGGTGCTTGCACTAAAAACTGTCACGTCAAACTCTGACCTCCCAGCCACATCTTATCACAACTGAAATCAAGGTCGGTAAAAAGCTGATGCCAGTCTGGAAGTCTGCTGTGACAAATCTAAAGTGGTCTCTGATTTGAGACTCCAGCACTGGTTCATCAAATGACTTGTCTGTAACTTCCTATTGGTTGCTTTGTTTTTCACATGGAAGGTCTGATCATACCATTACAAGATAACATGGAGGTGGGTTTTTTTTAGTAATCCTTATCTGAAGGTTTTGCAAGCCAATGGGTTAGAGAGAAATGACAGCAAGATGAGATCATGCTATATTATCTATGAGCTCTCATCCTCCCAGACTCAGACCAATTAGAAGGCAGCTGCCAGATAATCCCTATGGACTCTGAATGTACTCATGGCATACAAGTGTACTACCACAACAGTTCTTCCCAGAAACACAGGGATCTGGAAGGTTTATGCTGCTCTTGCACATAGACTGTTTAACTTACTAGAAAAGGACATGGTGAGGAGAGACACTGCTCTGCAAGAGGAGGGATATAACAGCTGGATGGCATCCCTGTAATCCAAACATTTTGGTGGCAGATAGCTTAATTCACCATAGCCAGAAAAAAAAACAAAACATCATGCTGGCCAGTACATTCAGAAACCTCCAAGGCCCAGCTGTCAAAAAGGTACTGCAATCTTTACCATCCTCACCTTGTTTCATCAAGGTCTGATGCAGCTTGCTGTTGGACCATGCTGGCACAGAACACTGCCCTGAAGTAAAATAAGCAGCACAGCTCCTTTTTCACAGCCCAGGCAGCAGAAAACTGGAAGGGCAAAAGAGCCATACGCAGCTATTTAGCCCACCCACTGGCAGAGTTTTCTTTGCAAGTAGTATAGCTAAGCAGCAACTCTGACAGCACTACTGAAAGAAAACGCTGTTTTCCTTCTTAATTAAGAGTTGAGCATCAAACAGGGATTTATCAGCACAGAGCTGCTGTAAATAAAAGACTACATGCTTGGAATATAGGAAGAGAGCACAATTCATCTACCAGAAGTGCTACAAAAAAAGGCCTGTCTGCCATGAAAACACAAATCAAATATTATTACAAAAGGCTAGCACAGCAGAACTGTGTTACTACCTCTAACAGTGTGTAGAGACACAAGCCTGGGGAATTAACCCACTGCATGCCTAGGGGTTCTGCAACCATCCTTCTTGAAGCCTAACCCTGAGTCTCTAGTTCACACTCACCCATATCAGGGATCACAGCACAGAACTGATCTTTTTAACACGGGGAAGATTGATCCAGGGGCTTGAGACTATTCAAAGAACAGTGAAGCCAGGTAGGCATGCAGTACAATTTTCACCTACTGTCCCCCATGTGAGCGTCGGAGCATCTTCACTCCTGATTAGCTTTGGAATCTAAAAGAGAAAGTGCAAGCTTCAACTGCAGCTGTTACTCAGCTTAGACCACTAGCAGGGAAATTCCTCTTGGTGGGAACTCCCAAATATTCTGAGTAAGAGGTTACAGTTATAGCTCAGTGTCTCCACATATATTAATATCCTAAGCTCTGAAGTAATAACTCATACCATGTACATTGATTATATGGGACTTTAGAACTGAGATTATTTTAGTCATAAGGATCTGATCAAAGACAGTGTACTTTACACATAGGTTAGTGAATATAAAATAAATGAAAAAATATTTGGAGACTGGGAAAGAAAAGCAAGAAACTTTGAAATAGGACAAGGGATTTCTAGAGCAAGTGAAAGAAGAAGCATCACCCAGAAGAAAGGGAAGAGAAGCAACTAAAGGAGATTAAGTGTGGATTTACCATCTCCCAATGGCTCCTCTACTTAAAATTTGCTGTTTATCCACAGAAACAAGGGATTACTTGACCACAGCTTGATATGAATTAAAATCTTTAAGAACATATTCAAAAAAAGCAAATTGTAAAAAAGCAAGAAAACTCGCATCTTGCTATTTTCCTATTTGTCTCCTCATATAAATTTACCCTAAACAACAGACCCAAGATCTCTGGACTACTTATTGAAAGCATGAAACATTCAGAGCCATAGAAAGACTCAGAACTCAGCATTTAATGACTGACTTGAGAATGAATATCAATACATAAAAGAGCAGAGCAGCATTCAGGGGATACGCAGCTACAGTGCGAAGTCCTGGGCAAGGGTGACTCAAAGGCTTGTCAAACAGGACAACAGGAATTAAATTAATGGATTAAATCAACACTGACGGTTACCCAGGAGCAAAAGAACTTCTGCACAGAAGCAAATCCAGAAACAAAATCCAAGTGAAAAAAATTCCTAGTTTGCAATGCACATTGTCAGAGTTACCTAGTGTCTGTCATGGGATACATGGGGTAAAGAATATTGGGGTTATATAGGTTTTTGCATGTGCATGTTTGTTACAATTAGAATAAATTCCATACATTCTCCATCATATCATCCACACATCTGGGGGCACTGTGCAGTGACCCCATTGAGCAACTCTCCCCAGTGAGGGGAAGATGATATGCTACCTGAGCTAGAGACATGAAGTATAAATTCATCACAGTCTTCATTTCTTTATGCTTCATTTACAGTTATAGAATTCCTACCAATGCAATTGATCCTAATATACGTATTTGATCAGCTTATGAGTAATTCACATTTGTTGCTGTTTGGATGTGTTGAAGACTGTGCCAGATCTAACAATCCAACATCCACAGCCAACAGCAACTCCAGAGGTGTTGAGGGTGGTCAGGCTGAAGAGAGAGTCCCACCTCACCCTCTGTGTTTTGGTGGTTGCAAACACTTCAACACAGCATTCCCTGAGCCTTTAGGACTGCCGCTTGCAAAACTGAAGTCTGAAGTGTAACTACAGACACTGGGGTGGATGACTGCATCATGCATTCCAGATGTAGAATAATTTTTGCTCATTGTTTCTTATAACATTCATAAGAACTGCATTGTGGATACAATCATGGGAAGAGTATCAAACACCAAGTGAAAGAAGTGGGATAGTCTCATAAATGAGAGCTGACTTAAAGCTGCTCAGCTCTCCAGTCACACCATTTTGAGGTATTATGCACAGCTCTATAAACCCCATTTATCATTGCCTCGAAGTGCATTGCTTTAATTTCTCTCCTGTCCAAAAAGCCTTACCTACAATTACTTTGCAAAATACAGAAGCATAGCATAGAGAGGGAATTGAGACAGGCTTCTATTTAGTTTGACATGCAATGCTGCTTTCTGCTTAATAGTTTGCCTGATGGCATTTAGTTTGGTTTGCTGTTTGTATGTGTCTCTCTTAGCAACAAGGGAAAAATTACTGCCTTTTAACTATAGGCAACTGCACAATCAAAACCAGAGTAGAGAACAGGATATCTGAAACTGCTTGCAACAAATCATTTACATTGAGCTACAAAATGAAGGCATCTCTTTAACTTTGAAGGAATGTAGTCATGTAAACACAAACAAGCTCAGAATTGCCATTTCTACAGAAACTTTCTTCCTGAAGAGCTTTGCATGTGGAACAGATTCAAATCCCAAGAAACTCCAGGGGATTATTGTTCATAGAAATAATTGCCAACTCAGTGAGATTGTTCATTTATTTTAAGTCAGTCAACAGTTTACTCTCAGAAGTGAGTGTGCATTAAAAAGATTTCTTATATATACTGCTGAAATAAAGACAAGATAAAGTTTGGCAGCTCTATCCATCGGAAAAAAAAGGGGGAAGAAATAAAGCCATCACCTTTGAGTAAGTGTTCAAGGAAGAGACAAAGACAGCGTGTATAAGACAAAGTTAAAACATGACCAGACCTGGAGCCTACATCACTGGTTTGGGGACCCCAGCACCTCTTGCAGGTGATAAGGCTTCGTGCAGTAAAGCTCACAGAGCTGGAAGGAATCACTGCAATATTTCACAGCCTGTAGACTGCAGAAGTGGTATTGAACAAATTGGAGGGGGCAAGTTTTTACTACTAAAGGTGAGGCATTACCTCACAGCTGGAGGAAAATACCTTCTATCTTACCCACAAAGGCAAGTTTGACTTATGGCCTGTCAGATGCATCCCGTGCAGCCTTCAGGTTCCAAGTAGCTACTTCCAAGTAGCTCACCATGAGCTGGTGCAGTCAGCTGTCACCAACAGCTCAAAGCCAACGAGCAGCCCTGATCTCAAATATTCCAAACATATTCATTCATGGTGAAGAATTAGAATACTATCAACTCCACACTTTTCAGCATGACTGAAAATTCAGAGACTCATGAGCTGGCAGCACACATTCATTAGTTTGGAGTGACTTCAGTGAACTGTGATAGCAAGGTGGATAACAGGAATTAAACCAGACTTCCCAGAGCATTGAGCTCTTCAAATTCCTTCTCCTTAATCTCCATTACTGTATAACTAGCTGCTGTTTGAGTTTTCTGCGGGAGGGGGAAGCTGGCTCTTATCAGATGGAGCAAGTCAAGGGTCAGAGCAAGAGCTCAGCCTGCTTAAGCCTCCCTCCAGTTTTCCCCCTCCACCATCTGTATGCTAATCTTAGCCTGAATATTGCCTACAGGTAAGAGCTGAGCTCCCCTGCAGCTCCACGAACAGAAAGGTACAAGATTATGATCTGAAAACAAGACAAAGGATGCAGATGTTTGGAGTCCCTCTGCAGCACTCTGGAGGGTCAGCAAGGCTCTAGCAGGACCAGTCACATGCAGGAGGGAAGGGCTGTCCTGACTGTCAGCAAAATCACTTAGCTTTTGTATAACACCAGGTATCAGTGGCTGCCCACCTCCACCAGGCTCTTTGAGCACCACAGCATCACCACCTGACCCAGAGATTCTAGGAGCTCAGCAGGCTCAAGCCCACAGTTGAACTATGTGGATTTGAGCTGTACATACTGGTTGGAAGTATCAGGCTCTGAACAGATGGCATCCCTTTGAGCTTACAAAACAATCACACTCTCTTGGGTCTTGCCACATCCAGGTGACCTTGAAACTGAGTCTCACCAGTTTGTACCACCCCTAGTAGGCCTGCACTATATTCAGGTGAGCCAAACATCATTTCTACCTGTCAAGAACAAGGAGACATTGCCAGACAGAGATCAGCCTCTCCAGAATGCTGAAGCATACATTTACTGGAAGAATATAAAGAAATTAAAATCCAGTTAATATAAAGATAAGATCCCTCTGAACATGCCACTCCCCATGTTACACTCCCACAAAGAAGTTGCAGCAGCTGGGTATGGTCAGACTGGTAAGCAGCTATACCTCATCCCCTCTAATGCATCCTGGAAGTGATCTGGTCAGGGAAGAATTTGAGACAGGGAGGCAAAGTACAGGCAGCAGGAGAACAGGCTCTGCAGACTTCAGCCAGTCGTACAGTTCAGTTTGTAGGCTTCAGTAATGGATCTCAAAACCCATTTGGTTCCAGCACAGGATTGCCAGCCACTGATTCAGGCCCCATTCAACCCAGCCTTGAACACCTTCAGGGACAGGGCATCCACAGCTCTACAGGCAGCTGTGCCAGCACCTAATGCTCAATCCAGCACATAGCCAAAGATATTCTTTCACAAAGCATCGATCACAGAAAGCAAACTCATGGAGGCAGGGCTCCTGACAATTAAGGCTTTGCCAGCTATAAGACTGAACGTACAAGTCTTGGTGTCAACAGGATTATATCTAAATCAACCCTTAAGTTAGTTACATAGTCTGGGGTCCTTACATAGCAAAGCCAGAAGCCATTTAGGAAAAGTTCAACATGAAGTATTATGTTTGGACAGAGAGAAAACACCAATATATAACATCACCAGTGCCAATTAAGCTGCTTCATCACAGGACGTGAGCTGTTAGTATGTGAAGGAGCACCCTTTTAAGCAGAGAACATGAAGCTTTAAAAATAAACTGTTTATGTATCTCAATTAGGTAGCTGAAGGAGAACCAGCAGGATGAATCAGAAGTGGCTTGAAATATGCTTCCAGGACTTGCCCTTCACAAGGCTGACAACACTTTAGTCTCTTTAAAAGATTGCACGCAGATTTAAAGGAAAGGGAACCCTACAAAAACAATTCACAGAGCAAAGTAAACACTCCACCCTAAAAGGAAGTCTCTCATCCCTTTGGATCAGACATTTTGTTATGGTTTCAAGCCTGCACTTCAAATTCAGCATCAGAAAATGTCCAAATCTAACATCTACCAGATGAAATCTCAGCACCATGCAATGTGGTATTTGATTCTAAGCAGTGTCCTCACCAATAAACAAGTGCACTGGTTTTCACTTCCATGAGCTCCCGATAGGATGCACTCCCGATAGGATGCACTGAAACTTTTCATACTCATCCTATTGAGCATTTTCCAGTGCTGTTTAACCCCTCTGGCACAATCCTACCTGCTGATGAACCTACCATTTATATCTATATGCACTTTTGAGCAAGATTGGGCTACACAGTGAGTTACACAGCTCACTGCATGCAGAACTAATTGCTAAGTGAGAGGTGATGATCAATTTACAGCTGTAACAATAAATGTTTCCCCCAGTAAAAGAAATAGGAGCAAAAAAATCACCTCCACTTAAAAAAAAATCCTATTTCCAGAACATAACTTTGCATAGAAGGTGCCAAAACCAAATCAGCATTAGCTCTTACACAAGCAGGACCAACCTGCCTTCTGAAACTGGCACATTCACAATCATGAGTCCAATTGTCTTTTGCCCTGAGTTACTTCACGCTTTAAGTAACTGGCTCCACACGTGCTTGAAAAAACAGTCTTAAGTTTCAAAAACTTAAAGTGGGAAGAAGTGACTTGTCAGACAAGTAGACCAGCATGCGTTGCATGAAAGTTAAGATAACAAACCATCATTACACCACTTAGAAATAATATTTATCTACTGAAGTTCTGTCTGCTGCAGTCACCCATTTTGAACAGTTTGAAAAGGTACTATATTAGAGAGTCAAAATGCTTAAATACACATCTTTATCTGGAAGGAATTTGCGTGAGAGTTTTGCTCTTGCAAGAGCTGATGAATGAGGAATTAGCCTGGCTTGGAGTGGACTGTGGGTGATGTGACCATTTAAGGCTTGATTAAGGCCATTTATAACTCCATTCAGTACACTCAGACACTCGCATCTGCTCTTGCAAGACTGGTCCCTAAGAGCCTTGGTGCCATTTGTTTCAGTGACCTGAACCCCACTCAAGAGCCAGGCAAGTGCTAGTCCCTTGCACACAGGGAAGTGCTTAAGTAGCACAGGACTGGCATCATTAACTACCCCACCCTCAGAGTTAACACAGTACTCAGCACAGGGCATAGGCAGGGCAAAAATGAGCAAAGTACCTATTCAAATATCTTTGGGGGTATTGGTTATTGGGGGCACACTAATCTTAGTCTTGTAAGACAGTTTTACAGCAGACACAGGCTTGTAAAGCAACATTTCAACTCTAGCCAGGGATTTGCAACTCACATTGTTGCTCAAAAAAAAAAAAAACCAACCCTTCTCCCTCTGCCTCAATAGCTCTTATCTATTTCAAGCTCCTTCTGAGAAGCCAGGGACAGGGGAGGGAAGGAGACAGCTCATGGTTTATTCATATGACCCAGAGGTAGAGGATTTACCCCCACACACTGACCAACAAGACATCAGTGAGATGCATTAGTGTTGTTTTCCAGTTGTTTGAAAAGCCTGGCATCAGCAAGAAAGCAGGTGATGAATATTGCTTTAGGTGATAAACTTCCCTGGGTAAGAAAGCCTCCTCAACATGCTGCTCCTGGCAAAGAGCTATGATCTCAACTTGGTTTTCTGCAGACTGCAGAGAAGAACAAGAGCAGCCCTAAACTGCTCCAATTTGTGCTAGTAACCAGGCTACCTCATGCACTACTACCTCTAAGGAGGAATATAGTTCTCTTCTGCTTTATTTTTCCTAATCTGTTCACATTTTTGTCACTATTAGCTGTTTTCTTTACCTGGGTGTACTCAAAAGATCCAGCCTTCCATGAAAGCATCCTAAATAAGTTCATAAGTTCATAAGGTTGGAAAGGACCTATAAGATCATCTAGTCCAACCATCCTCCTATCACTATCTCTACCCAACTACTAAATTAAGTCCTTAAGCACCTCATCTAAACGCTTCTTGAACAGCGCTAGGGATGGTGCCTCAACCACCTCCCTAGGCAGGCCATTCCAGTGCCTGACCACTCTTTCAGAAAAGAAATGCTTCCTGAGGTCTAATCTAAATCTTCCCTGGCGCAACTTGTGGCCATTCCCTCTCGTCCTGTCATTACTTATCAGGGAGAAGAGGCCTACCCCCTCCTCACCACAACCCCCCTTCAGGAAGTGGTAGAGTGCTATAAGGTCACCTCTGAGCCTCCTCTTCTCCAGACTAAACAATCCCAGCTCCCTCAGCCGCTCCTCATAAGACTTGTGCTCCAGGCCCCTCACCAGTTTTGTTGCCCTTCTCTGAACACGCTCCAGGGCCTCAATGTCCTTCTTGTAGTGAGGGGCCCAAAACTGAACACAGTACTCGAGGTGGGGCCGCACCAGAGCTGAGTACAGGGGGATGATCACCTCCCTGCTCCTGCTGGCTACACTATTTCTAATACAGGCCAGGATGCTGTTGGCCTTCTTAGCCACCTGGGCACACTGCCGGCTCATGTTGAGCCGAGCATCAACCAACACCCCCAGGTCCTTTTCCTCTCTACATTCTTCAAGCCATTCTGCCCCAAGCCTATAGCATTGCATGGGGTTATTGTGGCCAAAGTGCAGGACCCGGCACTTGGTCTTATTGAACCTCATCCCATTTTGCTCAGCCCAGCTGTTCAGCCTATCCAAATCCCTCTGAAGGGCCTCCCTACCCTCAGGCAGTTTGACACATCCTCCCAGCTTTGTGTCATCTGCAAACTTACTGAGGGTACACTCAATTCCCTCGTCTAGGTCATCAATAAAGATATTAAACAAGATGGGCCCCAAAACTGACCCTTGGGGGACACCACTCGTTACAGGACGCCAGCTGGACTTAACTCCATTAACCACTACCCTCTGGGCACGGCCCTCCAGCCAGTTCTCCACCCAGAGAAGAGTGAACCTGTCCACACCACGGGCTGCCAGTTTCCTTAGGAGAATACTGTGGGAAAATAGGCTTTAATTCCTCAAAATGGAGTGTCATTTGGGAACCAAAGGCATTTACTCTACCAAACCCTATATGCAACTATCTATTGGAGAAAGTTGTCCAAAGGGGAAAAAGCCTTTCCACTAAAGCCAAGCAGAAAACACATTTCTGTCCGAAGAGACAGATATACCCTATAGAATGTTTTAAGCCAGCAAAGGAATCACGTCCTCAGCAGTGACTCACAACAGCTGGATGACAGCAGGAGTGTTTTGCAAAGTCAGGATCCTGTCTCCTCTGCTACTTACCAGAAGTGTCAACACTTCAGATTTTCCAGTCAACACAGCTGAAATGTTTGTTTGCTCTTCCCTCATCATGAGGCCTCAAAACAAAGGCAGCTGCTCTGGGATGAGGTGACAGCCAGAGCTTTTGTCCTGCAGTCAGGTAGGATTCAAAGATTAAAACTGGATGTCACCTCCCCGGATTTCCTAAACAAGATTTCCTAAAGGAGAAATCTACAGCTTCTCTTCCTTCAACTTCTAATGGGTTCTTGTGAGCCTCCCCTAGCATCATGATCTAAGGTTACCAGCCACACAGGGATGCACCTACAAAAGTCATTCCTAGAGGTACATATTTGGAGCACGATTTGCCATTTCCCTTACTCTGTCATTCAAAGTTGTCTTCTATAGGTTGGATGTGCACCAAATTCCCAGTTAAAGACATACTAGTGGACATTTCAATATTACTGAAAACCTTCAAGTCAGTTCTCATCCTAAATTAGGAAAGTTTCATGTTTCAACAGTTAAATTATCATTTCAAAGTTTATGAGTTAAAAAATTCTATTTCAGTAACATAGTGAAGGCTTTCCAAAGTGTTTTGAAACTTGACCACACTTTTTCCAGTGAAAGCATTCTTCTGAAAGAAAATCCTTTGTCTCCAGTGACAAATATCTCATGGTAACAATGCTAGAGCTATGTCAGCATTTTCCCATAGAAGTTCTGAGATTAATATACTCTCTTTGTGTGGAACCTTTGTCAGCAGGGTTCCTACCACATCTGCTTTCAAGACCCAGTTGCCATTGCAAGCCTGTGTGGAGGAGGAATCCAGTTACAGCCATGACTACCAGCAGTGAGCATCTCAGCACTGTTAAGAGGGCACTGTTTACATCAGCTAGTTTCCAGCTTTACACCCCTTAAAAGTCATCCCAGCTTCTCTTCCTTGCCTGCTACTCCAACCCCAGTTTCGGGCAGCTATCCCACCTCATCAGTTTTTTATACATGTAAATGAAGGAAAACTTACCTCTGTAACACTATTTCTAAAGCCTCCAATCCCAGTTTCTACCAGTCATACACTGGGATGGCAATTATCTGGCTAACACCTCCACTGAAGCCAGCAGCATTTCCCATAGGTGTTTCAGCCATGTAAGAAGAAACAATCAATGACATTAAGTACAAAAATCCATGCTCTGGGAGAAGATCCTAAAATAATTTTTAAGTAATTTCTTAGAAAGTAGCTAAGCAAACAGAAGACCTTAATACACGTGACAAAGTTCCTTGACTTTACAAGCACGTCCTACACTGATCTAATTGAGAAGGAATATTTTTTACAAGATGATACTTTGCTCTCCTCCATTGTAAAGTTACAGATGAACTTTCCCTATTTATACACATGCACCCCACACTTCCTGACTTCATAGCATGCTCTTACCCTTTCCATCACTACAGAAATTGTGCAATCTCCAATTCAGTTGCATGGTACTCTATAGCCAGCTACCATCCATGCTACACAGAACCTCTACACAGTCTCTCAAACCAGACCAAGCTCTCAACTAGTTAAAAGTTACTAGTAACTGCTTCTATCAAGCTACAATCTCCCTAAATTGTGAGCCAAGTGGTTGTTTGGATAGCATAAACCTGATAATCCACCACCACCATCCTGGCAGCCTGTCAGAGGGCTCCTTTCAGGGCAGCAGAGAACAGCAGGCTGAAGCCCTAAGGCACTCATAGTTGCAATTGACTTAAAGGCAGGTATTTGGATTTGCATGCAATAAAAGTAACAGCCCTTGATATTTCAGTGTAAATAGGTGAAACCCAACAGGCCCCTTTGTTCCATACTTCACTGCTTGAGCTCTCAACAGCACACTTTTCTCTTACTCTTAAAGAATGGCTCCAACATATGAGCAAGAACTACGTCACTGATGCATCAGTAGAAGATTAAGGAACAGACTCGCCTCAGATAACCAACAATACCTGCAAAGAAGGTGGTTGACATACCTAGGAACCCCCAACATCAAAACAGCACCTGGTTTTCATACAGAACACATTTTGTAAGGGTCACAATCAAGAGCACCAGGAAGCCTGCCCACTTCAGTTGGTCATAGGACTACAAAATAAGGAAACATCAAGGTCTTTGTGGCAATGACCCACATTTTGAAGAAATTCTCCGGGAGCACTGTTTTCCCAAGTCATTATCAATTTCAGTTTAGCAAGAGTTCCCAAAATGGACTCCTGTTAACAATAACAGAAATAAGAAGCTGTGTTTTAGGAGAATACCTTCCCCTGCCTGTCCCCTAGGAACAAGGAGTGTAAGAAGAAGCTGGGTCTGGGTGGAGAAAAAGCAGCAAGGAAAGGATTTCTCTAACACTAACTGCTTGCAGCTGCTATCTGCCCTGTGCTCTATAAACAAGCCAGGCTTTGTCTCTGGCTGCATTGCTGTGCAATGTTCAGCAAGAAGGGAAGTATCACTGTCTAGACCCCCTCACAAAAGTACCTCCAGTATTTTCTGCAGCAATATTTGCACTTCTCCAAGTAAGAAAACAAGTCATACCATTTTCCCCCATATAAGAATGAAGGAACTGTTTGAAAAGAGCACTGAAATTAGTGTAACTGACAGAATAAACCACTTACTCACTGCCAACAGATTTTCTTAACTGAAATTCTCTTCCTTGTCATAAGAGTCACAGAACTGAGACAAAGCTGTATTTTAGGACAAGGTAGATTTTCATCTTTTGTTTCTAACAAAGTTCTCCAACATTGTATACCTGCCTAAAGTACATAGGAAGATGTACTCTACCAGCCAGGCAAAAAAGGGAAAAAGACAGTATATGCGGTGATGTTAATCAAGGATTTTATAGGCCATGTCCCAGATCTACCAGCATTTGGATCAATATCTCTTCTCCATGGCCACTCACCATTCATTAGTTCATCTCCCACCAGCATGAAGATGCTGCCATGAAGCATCTGTACTATAAACTACTTTGTTTTTCCCTGCATGGCAACATGGAGAGCTCTTATGGAAAACCTAAATTTCTCCTGTTACATCTTGCAACTTGTTAACACATGAGCACCAAGACAAGTCTGTAAAAACAATGCATGCTTGAGGAAATTTAGCATTTTCCATTAAAATGCTACTTTGTCCAGAAGCTTCCAGCCAACTCTCCTTCACCACAGACTTCTAATAGTTAAATTATCAAAACATGAAACAGGTTCCAGTTTCAAATCCCACTCCTCATCTAATTAAACAGTTACATTTAACAAGCCAGCCTATTTGTTTTCAATCCAGATTATTTATCTCTAACCTAGCCCTCTGGGAAGATAAGCTTTCTTCCTATTTCTATCCCAACCTGTTTTTATTCTGATTTCAATTACCACTCAAGTTACAGAAGGTATGTTGCCAAAGCAAGTTGTAATTTTGGAACCAACATCACTCATTTATGAAAGAAAACAGCAAAACAGTCAGCTCCTCCATGTTACCAGTCCAGGAGCAACACATCTCTTGCATATATGTATTCAGAATGGGTCCCTTAAGTATCCTATTGCTACAAGGAAAGGGTCAGGTGATGGGAAAGGGAGAGTCTTAAGTATCTGTAGATTTTCCAGGATCTGGGGAGCATGAAGATTGTGAGAGGTTTTTTTTTGCCTTTTATCATTAGACAAAAATAATATAAGCAGAGCCTGCTGTAAGAACAGTCAAAGGAAGGTAGCACTCACAGAAGGGTGCTGGAAGAAAAACTCATCCACATACCTGCTATAACAGTTGTTTCCAAAGCATAGGAAGTGATGATGGCAAGAGAACTGAAGCCAGTGACTCATTTGGTGCAACAGGCAGTGGTGCAAATCAGCAATTAAACATTGCTGACTTACAGAAGCTGATGCATTCTGCTTAATGAGAGCACACAGAAAAGTTTCCCAAGTCAGCTCTCCTGATAGCCACCAAAAGCCTGCCTGCTCCTCCACATGCCATGGAAGAGTCTGTTGTTTTAACAACACTCCCATCACCCCATGGAAGAGATTTGAAGTCTGTGGTTGAAATAGGCATTCTCTCACTATTATAATTAAACCATCACAGGCACATTTGTCACGCTTATAGACCAGGAAAAACAAATGCATGTAAAAAAAAATAAATCACTAATGCTTAAAGGATTTTTCAACATTTCATTTTCCTTAAATCTCCAGCTTCTGCACACCACCTAAGAATGAAGAATTGAACTCACCCAACTGACGAAGGAACAATCTGGGCACACAGCACTCCTCAAGAAGCAGCCTAGGTCCAAGGAGTGCTCTCCTTTCTATGGCTGCCCCTGATATGAGCCCAGGGTGGCTTCCCCATGGGCCCGCCCCTTCTGGCCAGCTGGGGAGCACAGGTGCAAACACTTCGCCTGTGCTCCCCGGGCCACCCTTCACCAGGTGCTCCATCACCACTTCAAGCCCTCAACTAACAGTTCTCCTACACCTGCCTTGGAACAGAGTGACATCAAGTTTAAAAATCAGGATTCTCAATATCAGCTTCCTCTGGCAGAAATAGATGGCTTTCTTTTTGATGACTGCATAGCTTGTGAACATCTTGAGAGGGTGCTCCATGATGAGCCAGCAGTGTCACTTTAATTCAGCAGATTGATTTGGGCCGAATAGTTGTAGCATCAAGCTCATTAATCAAAAGGTGTAGGAGGGGACTTCTGGAGGTCATCTGGTGCAGCCTGTCCCCTCTTCTGACACCAGACAGCTTTGATTAGGCTGCAGCCTTGTCTGGGCAAGTTCTGAATACATCCAAAGCCTCTTGTGCTATTTCAAGAAACACAATGAGACTTCCAAGTTAATCTAGGGAGTTAACAGAAATTGGTTGTGGGAAGGCAGAGGGAAATGAATGTACATACAAAGGCAAATTTTATTCTATCAGTCCTACCTAGCATAACAGTCATGAAATTGTTTCATGACAGTTCATAGACTTGTGTAGCTCCTGTGGCACGTCAGCTCTGGGCCTCCATACTTTTATAATATGAGAATCTAAAGATATCTCTACTGTGCCATCACCACTTTTAATTCTACCATTCATCTCAATGTGTTTGGCACTTTTCTTAACAGTTCAGCTTCTAGAGACACAGAGCTGTAAGACAACACTGACTTTTATGTAAAAAAAAAAAAAAACCCTGCTAGGTTGCAGAGAATAGCAGAACAGAGACCCTTACAAATTCAAAGGCCACAAGTCAAAAGCACCCCCCATTAATTTTACCCGTTCAACACACAGTGAAAGCTGTTTTGCTACTGAGCCACATCGGATGTGTGGATTTTCAATCATTTCCCCATTAGCAAAGCTTTCATAACATCTCTCCTGGGCATAGTCAGACCCACTCATGCCTGAACTCACACTTCAATCCTTCCTTTCTGTCACAAGATCTCTCTTCTCCTACTCAACAACTTATTGCCAAGATGCTTACAGGAACATAATTATCTCTGACATTTCTCCTCTGCTGGTGAAGTTGGATGGCATTAGTCAGTGGGTTCAGAAGTTGAGGGGAGAGGAGTATGGTCACGTAAGGGAACAACTTTTAGGCAACACAGCTAAAACGGCCTTATAATTTGTAAACCATGCTCGTTGGTCTCAGACCTGAGTTCTCTCTAAGTGTCTGTCCTTGCAAGGTAGCAAGGCTGAAACTGTGAGCAGAATTTATCACACAGAGTGTCAAATGTGAAACGTATTATGGTTTAACATCATGGCCTGTGTACATAGAGAGATAATGTCAAGTTCTGCACTCAGAAGTGGGAGGCACAGAAAGCAGCTGCTGAGAGCATGACTACTTATTTAATATATCAAGTACAGACATAACATGAAAGCAGACATTCCCATGTACTACTGAATTAAAAAATAAATATTATGGTGATTTATACATTGGTTTCCTGTTGCTAAAGAGATTCTTGTCACTAGCTTTCCAAGGAAGTAGCATTTCGTAAGCAGCTATCTAAGTCTAGATGCTCTGTCATGTTTTAAAACAAGACTGTTTTCAGCTCCACTGGGCTCACCACCTATTCGTCTCAGCAAAAATGCTCTCCTTTCTCTCTGCTGCTACTGCCCTTTGTGTCCAAATGATGTCTCACTATGGAGTGACATAGCCAGTCTTTTCTCTGTTCACCATACTCTTTTTTGAATAAGACCCTACTTGCTTCTGTGAACACCAGCTAATTAAGCTCTTTGTTTAATCTCCTGTGGTTGGAAAGTAAGGTATTATTATCTGGGATTGGTTGTTATTTTTTCTTTCCTTCCAGCAATTCTGCCCATCTTCAGCAATTGAAAGTGCTTAGCATTTGTCCTTACCTTGACCCTGCCTTGTAACAGACAAATTCTCAAATCCCTGCTCTCAGAAACTTGTGACAATCCCAGATCCGTGAACAGAGAGATCCCATGCTACAAGAAATGGGAGTAAATCTTTCCTATTTTCAGACACATTGACTGGCTTTATACTCTTAAACCTTCATCCAGCATTTAATCCAATTAAGAGTCCCTCCCTGGAATTTAGGGTTCTCCAGAGCATTCATCTCATCCTACTGCTCTGATCTCACTCTAACTTAGTCCCCCAGAGACCATCTGATTACTCTCATTTGTACTTCTGCTCTCCCTTATTCATGCCATTGGAGGATTGCTATTTCGTTAGTGTGGGTCCATCTCTTTGGGATGATATCCCGTTACTGAATCACTTCCTCTGTAACAAACTCTTTTTAAATTAGTCTTCATTAGAAGTGATGGTAAAGCATTTTACAACATGTTATTAAAAAGACCCATAGGAGGAAAGAAAAAAAGAGGTTTTATGGATGTTTCTGAATGAGAGTGTGCTACTCAGAAAAGGCTCCTCTTAGAAATCATGTTAATGAAAGTACCCAATTTCATAAAGCCAGTTTTAAGGACTTGGTGTTCAAGAGTAGGTGAATGGATTCCAGCCTTAGAATAGTGAGTAGGCTGTGTAAATGGCTTCTGACCTGCTAAATTACATGGCATTGTTTTTACCAAATGATTTAAACACTCCAACACCCACAAAAAACTTCCAAAACAGACAAGTAAATGCTTTCAGAGGGTGCCACACTTTTTCCTTTCCATATTTGAGACCTGCTCTTTTCCATGAATATATCTTAAAAAAATATGGCTGGACAGATGTTTGCAGAAAACAAAGAAAAGGGGTCATAAAACCCACTGAAACAAAATCAGGCCTGCTTTGAGCTGGAGAAGTGGTTCATGGCTTCCTTTAGAGAATAAACAGAGCTTCATCTACCTTTATCAGAGAGTCACAAGCAGAATTTGTTGCACGTTGCCTTTTGAGCAGAGCAAAGGCCAGCTAGCTATGCAACACTGAACTGACACCCAGAGAAGGGAGAGTACAGAGAAAAGCACTAGAAGAGAAAGGGCAGAAATCTTTCTACAACAACATTAATGGGAAGAAAAATAAAATAAACACGTTCTGCTCAACGTACATTCTCTAATATATGAGGCAGCAGTGATCACTTTTTTCTCATCTTAGCATCATAAGGTTTGAAATGGTGAACAAGAACTGTAATGCAGTGTATTCTGTAAAGCAAGCCATAAGAAATTCCTTGTCCTGAAGCATGTACTGCTTTGGCATGAAAGGCAAGAGGCACAAAAGATCAAGGCACCAAGGAGTTGTTTTGTTGCAGAGAGTACAGGTGTGACAGCTCCCCAGTCTCAATTTCTTGGAGTAGAACATCTCTGTGTCACTGAAGAACTGTTGGTAATTCTGAAATCTTAAGGGCTATTTTGTAAACACATCAGTCCAGTTTCTTGCTAGTGATACCTTCTTATCAATAAGGCAGCAGGAAGGAGGTAAGGAGAGGATTTCCCTGTACACAGGAGCGGCCTGATCTAGTTGCATTCCTGTGCTTAAAGGGATTAAAGTCATACAAAACAATCAAGTCCAAGAACAACAACAACAACAAAAGGGCTACAGAGGAGAGTGATGACATTTTGGAAAAAATAAATTAAACTTCAGGTTGCTCCAGGACACTGTATGTGCCCCAGCATAGGATGCACAAATGATCCTCTTCCCACAACAGCAACCCGAGGTTAAAAATAACAGCCACAGCACTGTGCCATACTGTTGTGTTGGGTAATCAGACACCTCTGTAAAAGGAACCTTTCAAAGCTATGATGCTAACTTGTACCAGTCCAATCTGGGGGGTGAACAAAGATCACTTCAGACAAGGGATGTCCCATCTGAAAACAAGGAAAATGAATTCATACCATGGCCATCATCTCCATCAAGTTCAACGTGTGCACACTGGAACAGCTCTCTGCAAGCAAACTCACACATACCTGACTTTAAAGAAAAAGGATTGAAGGGAGCTTCACATGTCTGTGTTTGAATTGGTATTCACATGTCTAGCACGAAAGAAATCCTTCTTTGTACCTATACACAGCAACAATCCTGCAGTATAACAACTATGGCCAACCCAGGGTTGTGTCAACATATGACTCAGAAGAGGAGGAGGAGAAGATGGAAAAACAGGCCAAAGAAAGGCAAGACTGCTGGAAGGAAAGCAAACAAAAAACAGCAGTCAAAGCAGCTGTGTTCTGGGGGGAGAGTGCACAACTTGGAAATAAGTGAAATTAAGGAGAAATTCACTTTTCATACTTCCTAATACTTAAACAAATCTGCGTCACATTCTCAAAGGGGGCAGGGGAATGAAAGACGTACTTTGAGATAATTAAGCAAGCATGGGATGATTAAGAAGTTAAAGTTGCTCTGCCTCCAATCCAAACCAATGTTACCACCACTCCAGCTCAGAGCACATTCCATCCTTATTTTTCAAATCAGCCACTTCTGACCTGCCAGCTGCTTCCCAGAGCAGGGAATACAGCAGGTTTAGCAAGTAGCCAGGCCAGGCATCTGACCATGCTCAAAATGCAACAGGAGCTGATATACTCCATGCAGGTATTTACAGTCAGAAGTCTGAAGAGAAGCAGCCCTATCCTGCATGTTAAAACTTGTATTTAATACAGTGTGGAATCACAGAGAACCAAGAAGCCTGAAAATAATACAGGGAATAGGTGTTTGTTGTCATCTGGTGGCCTCCCTTGAGGCACAGAAGAAGTAATTAATAGGCATCAGGGAAATATTTGTGCAGAGAGGTGAAGTTATAGGCTTAGTGCAGACCTGTGCTGGAGCTAATAGACCTGCAATCCATCTTTCACATCGGAATCTGAAAAGAGAAACAAACAGATTCTTAAATGGCATCCAAGCCATTGCACAGCAATTTTGATGACTGTCACCTAATGACAGTGACACAGAACGAAGTCCACTGGCAATGTACTGTGTGCTGATGGAAAGGAATCGCACTCCTTCTCACAGGAGGCATCATTCCAAACCATAGACTGTATCACACCACTAAAAACCCCATTACGTTTGCCACAAGAGTAGGAGTGATAGCCCACAGCCCTGGCTCAGTTTCAAATGGGATTTCACCTACTTATAATTGCATTTGTGGTTTCAGCCAGGACAGATGCTGTTTCCTTCTTGTTCTTGTAAGAACTGTGCGTGTGGATGTTGTGCGGATATGATGCTATAAGCTCTACAGTGTGGCCCTAAAGACTGGACAAAGCAGGATCTCGTGGCCAGAGGTGATTGGGGTGAGCCAGATGATGGAGGATTTATCCCTACAGGCATCCTGGTACAAAACAAAACCTGTGATTTCTGTCATTCCAGAAAGGTAACAACTGAGCAGTGAGGCAGCAGCTCTATGTAAAGCCTCCTGGAGCCAGCTTTTCTACCAAAGGCAAGGCTGAGTGCATGTCTTGCAGCATTGTCCTACTCAGTGTGTGCCTCAGACTTGGCAATACCATGAGTTTTGCTGGTATTAATTTATTCTGAAGCCATCAGAAGGAGCAGCAGTGTTAGCAGTGGCTGTAGGTACCCCAGAAGTGGAGAAACACTGGTAGAAATTGATCAAATCATGGAATCCTTCAGGCAGGAAAAGACCACTAAGATCACCAAGTCCAACCGTCCCTGCCATGCTCACTATCAATGTCAGTGTAACTTCTGCCCTTTTCCTGAACACTTCCAGAAACAGTGACTCCACCACTACCCTGGACAGCCTGTTTCAACACCTCACTGCTATCCTTGAGAAGAAACTTTTGCTAATATCCAACCTGAGTGTTCTTGCAAGTGAAAGCTGTCACCCCATGGAGGATCTGCCAAGCAGTCCCTTGTTCTTCATGGCTGCAACACAGAGTGCAGGCAAACCAGCAGCACTCCTGGATCTATGCTTTAAAGTCTGTTGATGGAAGGACAACATCAGCCCTCAGTATACCAACAGGAACGCAGAAACAGACACAACAGGTTAGGAACATAGAGAGAATGAAAAAAAACCTGATTTACCCAAGTGAGGAAACAATTGCCTTCTCTACCTGCCTGCCGGCAATGGATTTTTCCATGAGGTTGTAGTTCCAGAGGCTGCCAACATGTGTCTGTGAAGCTCTTCCAACATGATTCACTACAGTTTGTTTTCAAAACACACACATATACACAAGCACATGTACACAAGGCACTTAAAGGGCAGCTTGTATTAGGAGCAGAATTGCTGTTTTCATACAACACTCCAGAAAGAAAGGATTTTTTTTTGCTGGATGTTGTTCCATCTGTTACTCTGTATGTAAACTTTGCATATTTATTGGGATGTTACATCCACAGTAATCAGAATGTATGGAAAGCAAGCAGCATTTGCCATGTAATCTTTGTAATCTAATTTACAAAGACTGTAAACAAATCACTTCTCTGATCTCTTTCAAAATTCAAGAGAAGGAAGAGATAAGGTAGGATAAGGATTGTTGTAAATAAGAGTACACTCAGAATTTCTTCAGTCCTGAACATTCTTCTTTCAGGGACTGACTTTAGGCTGAATATTCCAATTATTCCAGTTAAAACATTGATCCCTCGTACAGATGTCAAGGATAAGATGAACCTAATCAGAAAATGTTTCTGGCCAAAAGTTACAAAAACTTCCAAGAATTTCAAGGGTGGTGTCAGAATCTACAGTGACTTTGACGTTAGATCTGAAATCTGATAGAGACAAGTAGTGGTTGCCCAAGGATAAAGGGAGCCTGTGTGGTTTGGCAGCATCACTTCCAGCAAAGAACTAAGAGGTAATGAAAATCTCAGATTAAAAACAATCAACTGCTGTTGCAAAAAATAAAAAATGACAGGTCTCACTTTAAGCTACATTAGTGGGGAAAAGCTTATTGTGGGCAACACTCAGAGGACAATTCCCATGCTCTGCTTGATAATCATGATGCCACCACTGCTACAGTGCTCCAGCATTTCAAGACTAGGAAGAGACTCAAGGGAGCAACAAGAAAGATTTAAAAGGTGACCAAGTACAAAAATGAAGAGACTGAAGAGTCTGGGTTATATCTAGAAGGAAGAAGAAACGAAGTAGAAAAGGGAAATAAAGAAGAAATAGGGAAGAAGAAATAGGGAAGAAGAAGTTAGGAGGAAAGAGGGAGGGCGGGCGGGCGGGCGGGCGGAAGGAAGGAAGGAAGGAAGGAAGGAAGGAAGGAAGGAAGGAAGGAAGGAAGGAAGGAAGGAAGGAAGGAAGGAAGGAAGGAAGGAAGGAAGGAAGGAAGGAAGGAAGGAAGGAAGGAAGGAAGGAAGGAAGGAAAGCAGAAAGACGATGTGAGAAATGCACCACGTTGCAGCACCAAAGCATGAAAAATGAGATCAGTCTTTCTCCAAGGCCACCAGGAACATCAACACAAAATTTAGCATAGATTTTAGTTGTGTGGTTTATGAAAAGCTTTCTGAGTTAGGAAGGTGCAGCCCTGAGAAGAATAATTGAAACCATCTCCTTTCCAGGAGGGCTGGAGTAGCCTCCACGTCTGGTACACTCAAGCACAGAACTGGTCCATGTGATCTTTTGAATCCTGACATCTTCAATGTGAAACTGAAGGACACATCAGTGAAATCTATGGACTTTTGTTTTCTCTGCCACAGCCTTGCTAAGTGTGTTGGTCTACCATTTTGCAGGTCAGTTCTACTTCTCAGATTGGCTGATATGAAATACAAGGTGCGACTCTTGTCCACCTGTACATGGCTGCGTTTCAACAGCAAAGCCCAGCATATGTTTAATCAGAGACAGAAATGACAGATATTGAAAAGAAATCGATATGGTTTTTTTGGGGTGTTTCCTGGGAATGTAATGAGCTGTATTGATAACTCAATTCATCTTCTGTGTTCATTCCTAGGACGAGTTTTTTATGAATCTAAATACAGTAGAGGCACTGAATGCTCTTTATCTTCTGTACAATAATCTATTTAAAACAAACTAGCATGTGTTTGCATACTGACAGATTAGCAGACTGAGTGGCTGACTTTAAGATCTACAGAGCTGACATCTCCATCTTTTCTTTCATTTATTGTATCTGACGTCATTCCCACTTACAACATCCAAAACAGACAGCTTTTTTTATGGTTCCTTTATAGACTTTGCAGGAAATAATCTTTGCATTAACAGATTTCCTTCTCAAGGCCCCTCAATATTGTTTTTCAAGTCAGTATCAGGATAATAGGAACCTTTGTGGGCATCAGACTGATTTACAATCTGTGCCTTTCAGAGAAATGGTTGAGGGAGATGTTCAGCCTGAGGTTCCTGCAAGAGTTGAGTATTTGTGCACAGGGATCCCAGGCAATGCAAAATACACAAGGAGTTGAAATATTTTACTGGAGTGGCAGTGAAAGCAACTGAAGACAGACAGGTGCAACACAAAATTTGTGTCTTTGCTCTTTTAAACAAAAGAAAACAGGCTGTGGTACCAGCATTTAAAAAAATGACTGTTACTGCATCTTAATAGAGTCATACAAGTTCACTTCTTCTTCAGCTTGGTCTTCTGCCAGAAATATGTTGCAAACAATCAGAAGTTTCAAAGCCCTCCTTGACATAATATCCAAAAACGCATTGCTGCGGAAGTATGTTTCCAAATTGCTTATGTTTGCCCTTCTAATTCCCCAGATCATCAAGACTGCAGATGCCAGGTACCTGCATATAGGTAAGGACACTCTGTGTCAGAAGAACTTGCTCTCAGTAAACAGCTTTTCCAAGATCTAGCTGTCTGAACGTTAGATACAAGCTGTGTTAGAAACTGCCCACCAGAGCAGCACGGAGCAATAATACATGTTAGCAGATAAGAATAAACACCTTCTTTCTGTATTTTGCTGCCATAAACCGACTGCTTCCCACTCAGGGTCCACTACAGCAAAAGGGAGCATTTGCTAAAAATGTCCCAACCTTAATTCTAAGTTTTGCAATCCAGTATAGCAGCAAATTTATTTGGAGAGGCATCTGGATTTTATTACATGCAAGCACAGTTGGTAGGAGTTTGGAAGAGGAGAGAGATAAAAAATGCTCTCTTTGGAATTTTTCAAACCAGAAGCATTTGTCATGCTCAGCATACCCTTACAGTATAACAGGGGGTTTAGGGTGACTCTGCAGTTCATTACAAAGCTATTGCTACCGCAGTGAGTTATTGTATTTATATTTTCATTGCCTCTGGATACTTGCAAACGGTGACAGGTGAAAAGCTTCCTTTCTTCTTTGTGGGATTGCGTATTTGCTTGCAGCCTCACTCAGATTCCCTCTCAGCAGGAGAGTCTGAAGTCTGATTTCTAGTCATTTCCATGCAGTTATGGGCATCCATGGAGATGATTTCCCTACAGAAATCTTTCTTTTGGGACGCTTTCAGTCACATGCTTGTGAAGTTATCACGAAGACTGTTGATGTAGTCTACCTAGACTTCAGCAAAGCCTTTGCCACTGTCTCCTACAATATTCTCCTGCAGGATCTGGCACAGGTGACGCAGACAGGTGCACACATGGCATAGTAAATATGGGACACGTTTTTGACATTTCTTTTACCGTTGTATATTTTCCGTTTTCAAATATTATGATTCAGGAACGCCATCAAGTGTGTATGACAGTAGCAAGGCACCAAAGTGTGTCATGAACTGGCATATACTTCCATCCCTAACAAATGCAGCAACGCAGAAAGCAGTAATACATAAGCAGATTCCTGGAAAAAAAAAAAACTCAGTAGTACTGAAACCTGCTGCGTGGCACTCATGGACAACTGCAAATTAATCCTTTAAGGTTGTCTTGAGGATGGGTTAAGCTCAGGCCATTTCCTCCACCAGCTTGGATTCACGCAGCAGTGTTGGAAGGCACATTTTTGTTACTCAAGGACTGGACTAAAGAGCCATTTAGTAACACTCATAAAAGCCAGCTCTTAGCATAAACATACAAATATCAACTCACAACGTCTCACTGATTCATGGTATAAGCCCATGCGGACAACCATAGCCCTCCAGGGAGGGGACTTTGGACAACACGATTAAATCATGGGAGTGATTTTCACAGCTGCCAAAGGCTTTAAGGCCATTTTCATCATTAATCAGGCATCACAGAAGGACCCAAAATGTCCTTGAAAATTGTTCTCCTTGTGTTTGTTTCAATATGAAATCATCGGATGGGCTGCATCCTCCATATCTGTTCCTTTCTTTCAAAAGGCTTCACTGCCTCCAAGGACAACTCTTACTAATGGGAGAGAGCTTAATCGGTATATTCATAACAAATACTGCGTTGTGGCTTTCACTTCTTGTTTTTTGTTGATTTTTAATTAATCTTGACATTTATACATAAAATGGTTGGTTTACAAAAGGCCACTTGGAAACCCTCTTGTGAATTACCTCATCTAAGCACATATTTTTTGTGTGCATATTTGTAATTGTCTGAAGTTTTTCCAAACATGTCTTGAAGACTCGCTACAGTTTTAAAGCACAGTTTGAAGAGATCTTGGTTATGAAATTTCAAAGAAAAAGAAAGAATTATATGCAATAATGGACTTTGTGATGGACACAAGACATTGAAAAAATCTCTTAGGCTTGCCTTCCACAGAAGGTCACACAGATTAAAGGATAAAAATGCACTTAATGGATTTAGAGACATGCAGGTACAGTATACATGCTTTCTGGGGATTGATGAGACCTCCTTAAAAGCACATTGCCTCTTATAGTTTTGAATTCGACTTTCCATAAGGAGAAGCAGAATTTCTATTGGTTTTAAAGCATCAGTCCTTCCCCTAGAGGTTAGGCAAAAAGAAAAACATTTAACAAATCAGGAGCCCAAGCTGGTTTTCACAAAGAAACCAAGCTCAGAAATGGTCTCATTTCCATGGAACAGAATCTAGCAGTCAAATTTCTACTTTCCTCTTAAATATTACTCTTCCTTTCCTTTTCTTCTCATGTGTCTACCATAGCTCTTGTCTCTCCAGCAGCTGTGATCTGCTGCCAAGATTTGTTCTGCTCTCTGTGTTATTTATGACCCTGTCGTGCAGCTTATTCATCCATACTTTCCCAGTGGCCAGGCTGAGGATACCGATGTACTGAAGTGCTGCTCACAGTGTGCTGTGAGCAGTGGGTTCTGGAGAGACAATGCACACCCCTAGCTCCATTCAGGTGTCAGCTAAGGTTAATCAAACGGTGGAATTATGGCAATGAGTAAAGCAAGATGCTTTAATTAATCTTTGAAGGAGCGGGATTACAATTTCTTTGTCTTAAATACTTCTTTGCCACTCACAGACACTCCATCTTCTGAAAAAATACCCTATCAAAGTTACGTTCCCCTCTTTACCTTTTTGTTTTCTCCTTCAGGGGTTTCCAGATGAGAAATGCCTCAGGCTGTTATATTTGCCAGAGGAAGAAAGAGTAATTTTTAGAAGCTACATTTCAGAAGAGACTATCTAAAACATTATCTAAGGACAGCAGACTTATATACATCTTTTACAGCTTCACATTTCCACATCCCCAAACACCTATGAAACATGAAAAAGCATGAAGAGGAAGTATCAGTCAGGAGGGGAATGCTCCGTGCAGGACTTACTTTCAATGTTACATGTGATATTTCTGATTATAAACGAATTGAAGAGACATTCTATCAAAAACTTGCCCTTTATTTAATGTGGATATAATCTGTGTTTTATACTAATGTACTGTATGGAAAACATGACTGCTGTTCCTGGAAAGTAAGTTATGATTTCTCTCCAAATTGTGAGTAAATTTAGAGAGTATAATCAAATGCAGAAGTAATGTATATCTCCAGACTCTGAAGCTTCTATCTGCATCTAAAAGTCTTCCAGTTCGGCTACAGACAGCAAGTGGGTTTAAACTAATTTAGCCAGATTAATACCCCCATTAGATGATACTTATTTAGGTGATGTTTGTTTTAATTTCTGCATGACCTGGCTAAGGAAGAATGTGCCTCTAATAAATATGGCTGGCTTGGGACATATTCAATGAGAACAAATGCCAGATGCATCATCAAGAGCTTTGGGATATTTGTTTTTAGTATATGACCACAAGATGTGATGCATCTTAGCAAAATTTCCTACTTCACTCAACAATTATGCTCAGCTCTTCTGGTGTTGAAAGAAGCCATTCTGGACAGCATAATGGGAAACTTTCCTCCCTAGATTTTTGTCAAGCTACTTCAGGTTTTCTTTCCTTTTAACCCCCTCCTTTTACCTTCTGTTTCTGTTAATATTTATCCCATATGGAACATCCTTATATCAACATGCTAACAAGCCCAAATGCTGCTCCTTTTAAGAAAAGCATGAATTATATTGTCCACTTCAACAGGTTGGACTGAAATCACCATGTAATCACATCAGGGATTTAGTTTTCCATCCACTACCTGCCTAAGTGCATGGCTCCTGTGCCCATCCAGGAGATGTGGAGGCAGGAATGTGTGGGTTTAATTATAAGGCCATCCCATCCCAACACAATTGTCAGAGGTGCTTGCTGGCCTCAGGAAGAGACTTCTGCAAGACAAGGGATATGTCAAAATCACTGGCCTTAGGAGCTCTGATGGACAACCTGCATGGAAAACACAGTGAAGCTTTGAAGTGCTATATGAGCACTTGGAGGAGGAAGGAGGAATTTCCAAAGCACTGGGTGTCACTCCTTGTTCTGGGCAAAGCAAATCATTTTCACTCGTGGCGTCCTAGCAGAAATTCTCTTGCAACATATCTGCTAAGCCAGCTGTGCAAGTATTCATGGCTAAATGCTACCAGCAACAAAACCTTTGCCTGCATATAGAAACACCTGTGGCTTGGCATTATGAGCTCAATGTAGATGGCAGGAAGCATTATGTAAAATGGCTCATGAAATCATTATCTATTCATTGTTGTTGAGATAATTCATCATTCCAAGAATGAGGAACACTTTAAATTCCACACATACTATTAGCAAGGTAAAAGAAGTGATGACTGTTGGAAAGCATCAACTCCAAATCTGTATGATTTCATGGATACACAGTTCAGTACAGGCTAAAAATATGAATTCCAAGGCAGTCCATGAGGCACAGCAACCCCAAAACCAGAACAAGGACTATAATAAAAAAACACATGCAGACTATTAATGGTTTTGAATGCCAGCAAAAGTGAAAAAAAAATAAAATAAAAATGTCCAGCTCACTATAATCAACATTTGAAAGTAAGGATTTACTCAAAGGATTAATGACAGAGCAGAAATCATGAGTCAGTACAGAAAGTCCTGTGTGTGAGATCCAGCATTCAAGCAGAGCAAATGGCCAAAAAACTGCATTCAGTATCATCAGACATTGAGTACCATAAGCTAAGAACCACACCTGTAAGGGAAACTGTAAGTTGAATAAGGATGTAGTTAGGATACTGAATGATGCAGATGTTGCTGAATGACACACTTTTCAAACTCCTTGGCTCTGAGTGATCTCCTTGCACCAACCTGAAGGCAGCCACACACCTATCCATTGTGAGTGAATGCAACCGACTGATATAGAATGACATCCAGCCCTGCTTCACTAACATTTCATTCTGAGAGCAAGATAGTGCAGCTTTGTCTTCCAAAAAGGGTTTGAATAAGTCAGAAACAGCCCTTCTTCCTTATTCTGGGCCTCTCTCTGGGCTGGATTCCCACCCACAGAAGAGAAATAGTTGGGAAGACCCACAGGAGAAGCGATGCTATTGCTGAGGCTCAGGAAACAACTGAGCTAAAAAAAAACAAACCAGAATCAGGGAGCATCTTGCTGTCAGGAGACCTGGAGTAGCAGAAGGGAGATGGTGAAAGAGCAGGGAAAATGACAACGAAGGCAGGAAGAAGACCTAAGTTCTCCCCCAGAAGCTGGAAAGCAGAAAAAGCAGCCAACAAGAACTTCTGGTCAGGGCTGAAAAACAAGTGAAAGTGTGAGGTTTTCTCATCTCAGACAGCAGCCAAAAAACCAGGTTACCAACAGTGAAAGAAGAAATTAAAAAGAAAAACTTTCAAAATTGGCAGCAAAGAGCTATCCACGCTCCTTGGCTCCATGTAAGGCTGGGTGGAAGGGGTAAGAAGGAAACAGGGGACAAAATGCAGCTTGGAGCCAAAATATTTTCCTTCTGGATGCTGCTTGCTCAGTCCAGGCCTTTGTGACTCTCAATTTCAACCCGTTACGCACTCCCCATAATCATCACAATAAATAGCTGTTTGCTTGCTCACTATATTCAACTTCCTTGAAACAAGCCAAGTTCAACCCAGCACTAGCGTTCCTTTCTGGATTTTGACCAGGCCTGCTTAAAACCAAACAAATGTTGGTATCATTTGCCATATTTGTTGAGAGAGAATAAAAGCAATTGCACACAAACCCCAAAGTTTGTGGGTAAGTTCATCTCATGCTTTTGGTGGTGATACCAACATCACTTAACTTTTTTTAGGACTTTTTAGGCTGTGGGAAAAGGGAAGGTTTCAGTTCTTCTGCTGAGATTTAAGGGAAACAGAAGTTATTCCAATAACACTGTCTTTCCATTAAAAGAGAAAGTACTCTGTTATTCAAAAGTGAAATTGTTGTTAGAGTTCTGTAATACGAAATAAAGGCAGCCACTGTAATTAGGAGCCTTCCCCCATCGCCAGCACCAAGTGGGATTTTGGCCAAACACAAAAATTACAAAGAAAATAACAGCCATAAGAAACTATGCTCTTCCAGCTGTCGTAAGCTCTTTCCTTCCTTCATCCATGCTTCACATGTACAGGTTTGCACAAGATCATGGGCATTGCTATCCTGCCTGCTTAACATGGAGAGTGTTTCTGGCTCCTACTGGGGCATCAGTCATCCCTGCGCCTGTCCAGACCCCTCTCGGAAATCTTTGCTGTATTTTGTCAAGTAGCTCCACTTCTCAGCCTTTTCAAGGTCTCTCATCTTTGCTTTGGGGAGAAGCTGCGAGATCCCATTTGAGATGGTAGATACCTCCTCCCTGGAGACATTCAAGGTCAGGCTGGACAGGGCTCTGAGCACCTGATGGAGCTGTGGGTGTCCCTGTTCACTGCAGGGGAGTTGGACCGGATGACCTTAAAGGGTCCCTTCCAACTCAAATGATTCCATAGAGAAGAGAAGGCTCACAACAGCCTTTTCAGAAAGAGTGTTAATCCACTGGCACAGGCTGCCCAGGGAAGTGGTAGAGTCACCATACCTGGAAGTGTTTAAGAAACATGGGGATGTGACACTAAGGGACAAGATTTAGGGGGAACGGAGGGGATGGGCTGACATTTGGGCTAGATGATCTTAGACTTCTTTTCCAACCTTAATGATTCTGTGATTCTATGGTAAGTTTTCAGCTCTTCTAAAGCTGGTATTGTTCTTCCATTAGTTTGCTGTGTGGATGAGGGTCTGTCATGTGCTGCTTGCCTGCCAGTTCACATTGCCACAGGTCTCATAGAAGTTCTCATTTTCCTTGAAGTTCTAGCACTAAGAAGCACATCAAACCCTCAGCTACCATTCCAGTCTTGTTTCATACGTGATGTAAATCCTCCCTGCAGAATCAGAAAAACCAAACTGAAACTCCAAAAGAAGCCTTGTACCTGGAAGAGAATTAAAATCTCTAATCCTCCTGCCCCAGGCTCCTCACCTGATTTTCCAGGGCTAGATTCATGAATGGTTAAATGCCTGGAGCTGACTGTTCTGCAGACCCCAAAGTGAGAGCTGCAACTATGAACCTCTTACCACTGGCAAACTACAGTACTTCAGGTGACCAAGTAGAGTAACATAATCTGCAGACAGCTACGGAAAGGAAATGCGTTTTCAGTGCTGATGACACTGAACATTTAGTTATGAAAGACTGGGGAGGAGGGAGAAGAGCAGGGAATTTCCATCGAGAGTGCCAAGACGTAATGAATGCCATGTTAGGGACCATTTATACACGTTGAAATTCATTCCTACGCCGAGAGCCGGCATAAAGTTACATACTGCTGAAGTCGCTGGTAAGAAGCAGAAGGAATGAATTTCATTTAAGGAGTGATGTTCCAGATTCCTGGATGAGATTCTCAGGACGGCTGCACTCAGGAGTGAATGGAGCACTGTGCAGCAGAACGTCGGCAAGCCTTGAAATGAATTCTGCTCTGACCTAACGCAAACCACAGACTCGAAATTCTGATGATTCAGAAATTTTCAGCTCGCACCAGGAGCTCTTGCAAAATATTTGGAAACTGCAGGAAGCGTTTCATGGTCTCTCTATGTAAAGGAAAGGAATCCTGACCTGTTGTCTTTATGATTCGTGTTCTTATGAGTGATAATTTTAGAAGGGGATAATTAAGTCCATGTGGCCATTCTTCTAAGGTTGCTAAAAGAATAACAAGTGACCTGGCTTGGTGCTTTCTGTACTACTATCAGGACTGGCAGGAGAATGGTTTCAGGGCCAGACCATCCTCCCAGGCACATCCGCAGCCCCCAGGCAGTGTGTGCAGTATTGGAAATCAAGCCAACCCAGTGGAGAGGCTTATCTGCACAGCAGTATGCGGAGCAAGAGAAGTCAGGAGGACCTTATAAGGGCATGTGCCTTTTCTAGCCAAGAGTGAAAAGTTAGGATTTCAGAATGAACAAAAAAAGACCAAGAACATGAATCAGAATTGAATCAGAATATCCATGGCTGAAGCAGAGGTTTTGAACATCCTTATTTCTTATTGGGATGCAGAAACCATGGAAAGGTTGTTATAAATTCAGAGTGATCTCATCCGAAGACTTCAGGTGAATCTTTCTTTCATTCCTGTTAGCTCAAGGGATGAACTAACAGAAGGACAGACAAAGGAGTCACATCCATTTCCCAAAATAACTTAAGAGACATCTCAGAAAGTCTAAGAGCGTGCAATATAATGACTACTGCATGTTTGTGTCATAATTACTGTCAGAGATTCCTTCAGAAGTGAAACCAGACTGTTTCAAATTTTGTTGAAATACGACTCCTTGGATTATTTCTGGCTGCTAATAAATGATGGCTATGCAAGAAACTAATTTGAGAATCACTGAAACTCATTACTTTGTTTTGTGTGCTTCCAGTAATGTTTTTCTAAATAAGATTCTAACATTTGCTCCCCTGTTTTTTAACTTGTGCTGTGGTAAGCATTAGAAACAGTCACACACTTGTTAACACTGTTTCTCACTCAGTCTTCGGACTGAATTGCTTTTTCATTTCTATGTAAACACTCATATTGTCCTGGAAGGCTTAGGTGCAATGCAGAATGACAAAAGACATAAATGAGGTCAACGGGAGACCATGCGGAGTATATCCAGTATATACACATTTTAAATGGCATTATAAAAACAGTCTCTCGAAGCAGCAGGCTGGAAATTGGGTCACTAAAAGCAGCATGCTGGAAATGGATCTAGAAGATGCATCTCTTTGGAACAGTGACCCTTTCCTTATGCCTGAGAAGAGCTGGTAGGTGCCACGTACCCAGACCTTCAGAGGTTAGAAACTCCCTAAAGTGCCCTTTGGTTATGTTTGTACAGCACCTACCACCAAGGGAGGGTCTTTCTCCACAGGGAAGACTGCTGGTTGCATCCACATATTGGTTTGTTTTACCATAGCCAGTTCATTCTGTGTTACCTTCCATCCTGAGCCGATTTCCTGGAGTGATTTTTACTTACTGTAATCCTCCTGGGCTTGAAGACTCCTCGTCACCCTTTCCTTAACCACTTAATTAGCAGCTCTCAGCAGTGGGACTTGCTCACGCTCCCTGTCCAGAAGAAGCACATCCCAATTAGAAACAATCATACCTTCTCACAGTGCTCTCCCTAGGTTGGTTTTGTTGTCATTACGGGACCCCACTTTCTATCTTCAGTCTCAAACAACAACAACAACAACAAAAAACAGCACAGGAGATTTAAAAATAAAAATTAGAAAAGATGGGAATTGGCTCGCCACAGCTCACCTCAATTGCCAGGTCATGTTTCAATTTCCAGTAAGCCTTCAGCAGGGAAGCTCGTGTTAATGGATCTGTGGACATTTGTCACAGAGTGGAAAAGATATTTGTTTAAGAACACATACCTGCCATTCCAACTGAGTGCTTTCTGGGAACAAAGCATGTGCTGGGGATGTATGCTGCCTACTGAATATCTTTATCCCAAACAGATAATGGCTTGCTTTTCAGTGCAGACCACACAATTAGCTTGTAAGTGGAACTAGAGCTTGGTGCCCAGCTTGCTGCAGAACTCTCATGGAGATCCCAGGAATGTTCAGCTTAAGAACACTACTTGAAGCCCATGTTTGTCACAGTTGTTTTAATAGGTCGGGAAACAGGGATGACTATTAGATCAACAATTCCTTTGCAAAGACAGTGTCACGAAAACAGTCAGCAATGTGACCTTCCTATATGATCTGAGCTCGAGCTCTGGTCCAGGCAGTGCACCAGGATGGGGAGTGCTGTGCGCTCCCCCCACCAGCAGCTTGCTGCTCTGGGGCCACGCTCTCTGCTTTGTCCCTTCCCTTCGAAGCAGGGAAAAGAGTGGCAAAGTCCGTAAGCAACTCGCTGATGTTAGATAGTAATGGCAAAGAAACTATGTAATTCAAAGGGGTGCAAAAACCGTCTCTAAAGTAAGAAAAGTTCTCAGCAAGAGTGCGTGGGGGGCGAAAGCCATTTTGTCAAAGCAAACGCCCCACAAAATGGCACGCCCGCTCCCCCTCTCCGCACCCCGACCCTTTGTGGCTGCCGGCAGGGCAGCGCCGGGCTCAGCTCGGCGGGGCGGCGGCGGTCCCCGTCCTTCCCCCGGCGGCTACGAGGGCCAATGGGCTCCGGGGCGGCGGCGGCTGCTCCCCCCCGCGCCTCCCGCCCTATATAGCGCCCGGGCTGCGGCGCTGCCCCGACCGTCGGGCTGCCTGCGAGCGGTCCCGTTCCCCGCGCAGATCCCCGCGCCGTTCTCCGAGCCGTGCCGAGGATGCCGGGCCGCGGCGGGTTGCGGCTGGCGCTGCTCGCCCTCTGCCTGGGGGCGGCAGCGGCGGGAGGGGGCGACGGGCAGCGGCGTGGAGGGAAGAACCGGAGGCAGGCGCAGACTGCCTCGGTGCCGCAGGCCACTCCGGCGCAGGGCAAGCGTGAGTACCGGCACGGGCAGCGGGGATGGAGCGGGGGCTGGCCGCCTCCGTGGGCGGGTGGGGGTCCGCGGTGCTGCTCGGATCGCTCGTGCTCTGCCCGCGCCGTCGGTAAGATGAAACTTTGCTTTCTCTCCCCCCCCCCTCGCGCCGTCCGCAGAGACCTGCTTTGACAATGGACGGTACTACCAGATCAATCAGCAGTGGGAGCGCATTTACCTGGGGAACACGTTGGTCTGTACCTGCTACGGTGGAAGCAGAGGGTTTAACTGCGAAAGCAAGCCCGAACGTAAGTTGGCGTTTTAGCTGCCCTTTTGGGGCAGATGAAGCTAGTGAGTTACAGCGGGTTTTTAGCTGGAGTTTGGTCCTTAGGGATCTACTAACCAAACCTAACGGATCTACTCTCAATTACACTGAAGATCTGGCTTGGGATTTTAAGAAATGCTTTTCATTAGAGATGGGCCTGCCACCAGAAGCCCAAGCCAAACATCACTCATCTCTCCGGAGGATTGGATCTAAACGTTAACTTTGGAGCCAACCTCTTCTTTATAGCAAACTGAACTGACTCCACTCACGTGGGGAAGCTCAAATCTGGAGTCACTTTGCAGCTCTGGCTCCGTACAGTTCGATCACTTCACCCCAACTTCTCATAGCTGCGCGGTGTCGTCAGCTTGTTTAAACGTATTTCAGCTTTACAGCTTTCCACAGCCCCCCAGCCGTGCTGCAAGCGTTCTGAGTGTAAAATGAGATTGTTTAGTCTTCTGCAGTAAAAGTTGAGGTAACAGAAACAACTTCTAAACGCCATGTCTGCTGGAGGATGCATCTCTCTCTGGAGTGCGGTGTGGTTTAGACAGTCAGATGCATGCTGTCTGTCTTTGTTGGTCTTAAGCTGTTGGTTTGCTGTAATTCCTTTATCTTGCTCTGGAGATGCAAGAGAGAAACTGGTTTCCTGGCTGATAAATGTACATGTAAGACAGATGGGAGCATCCCAGAGGTCTGTTTGGCAAGACTTGAATAAAGCGCTATGGTGTTTTAAGGAGTACTCTGTCCCCTTGCTCCTCCATTAAAAGAAAGGGTTTATTCTACTTTTTCTTCCTCCCCAGCTATTTCCAAGTCTTACACTTCCAAAGTCCAGTAGCAAATATGATGGCACACTTAGCTTCATTTGTCTGGTAGTGAGGTCCAGAATCGGTAATCACATCCACTTGTGCAAGTGTGAACAAGTCACCAAGTGGCCCTGTAGGGCTGCTGCAGAACTGGGGATTAATACACTCAAAAGAGGTAGATTAGCATGTCAAAACCCACAGCTTCTGGGGAATATTTGCTCCCCTCTGAGTTCTGTACCGTTGCACTTCAAACAACTGGGGTTGACCCTTTAGGGCACACCAGCCCAGGTGCCATGCTCAACCCCTGGCTCACTGTGGGAGGGAAGCTGTGGTTATTCAGCAGCATGGGGACCCTGAGGGGTTTAATTTCACCCCACTTCTTCTCTGTTGTTCCACCATAAGAAGAATGAGGAGTCTGATCTTCCCCCAGAAAAAAAAAAAAAAGAGGAGCATCTATGTGTGGAGGTGAAGAACATGCATTTTTGTTGAGCACACGTGACTGGTGTGATTTCATGAAGTTCATTTTTTTTCCTTTTATAGCTGAAGAGACTTGCTTTGACAAATATACCGGATCCACTTATCGAGTGGGGGAGACTTACGAGCGCCCCAAGGACTCCATGATCTGGGACTGTACTTGCATTGGAGCTGGACGTGGGAGAATCAGCTGCACCATTGCCAGTATGTAACGGAGAGCCTGTGACTAGAGCTAATTCCTTCTTGTCACATTTTCCAGAGCCATTTTCACGATTCTTCCAGTGCCTGTTAGCTAGAGTTAGGGGGCTTTGGTCCAAAGCACATTAAAATCTTGTAAGCGTAAGTCCTTGCCCCATGTACGTGCACTTTAAAAAACAAATTCTTCCTCTGTTTAAAGGGTAAAGTCCTTTGTATAAAAACATAGGCCAGGATGACTGCTAATGTCCAGCCATACATGTTAGTTTATTTAGTATATATAGGAATGCTTTCCCTCTTCACATACACATTTTTCCAGTCAAAATGCACTTGCTTAACAGTCAGGGTCTCATTTGCTATTAAATCAAAGTTACCCTGTAAACATTAATAGGAATTTTCTAAATATTGACCATTTGTGAGCCAGTCCCGTTAGCCTGTAAAAATGTCATACCAACCCTGGCCTCAAAGGGAGCAAGGGTTTGATATCCATTGAGCCAGCTCTGTGCTTCTGAAATACCATTTTTACTTGTCTGTCCCATGCTTGTTTCTTTCTGCCTTTCCCGTTCACATCTGTCTCTGTCTGGAAATCCTTTCCTTATTGAGTCACTGAATTGTTCACAATTTCCCTCCAGTTCATGATTGGACTTTCTGTGAGCACAGATGAAGATTGCTGCGTGTCAGGTCTTTTAGACTGAGATTTCGAAGTCCCTTAGGCACCTTTGGAAAAGTCTTTCTTACAACTGTTCAGTTTCTTGTTTAAGACACAGTGCTGAGCCCAAGAGCATTGCTATGGAGGGCTCGGAAGCCAGCCATCATTATAGCATGGAAAGAAATGCATCAAATATAGCAAGTAGAGCTGGAGCCCTTCTGAATTTAATGGCATTTTATTGAGTAGGGTTGATAAGTGTTGTAAGAAAAGAAAGAGTCAGTAAGGAAATTGCAGACATAAGAGCAGTCTCATTTCTTCATCATCAGCCTGGTTTAGGGCTCACTGGAGAGTCTCATGGGCTGCGACTGGATTTGAATCAATCTTTATAACTCTTAGATTGCCTGCTTTCATAAATGAGCCAGCAAAACACTTTAGTGGCTCCTAACAAATGACCGGACGTGTGCTTCTTTCCTTGGAAGAGGATCTTGTTTGCTGTGGTGGCGCTCCTCGCCTCAGCTCCCCTCTTTCCCGCCCTCAGATCGCTGCCACGAGGGCGGGAAGTCCTACAAGATCGGCGATACCTGGCGCCGGCCTCACGAGACGGGCGGGTATTTGCTGGAGTGTGTCTGCCTGGGCAATGGCAAGGGCGAGTGGACCTGCAAGCCCTTGGGTATGTGTTGATTTTTTCCCCCTCCTCAGCTCGGCTGGGGAGCAGTCCCCTCTCCCTCCTCACCTGGTCCCATGTGGGACGCAAACGCTGACCCTTTTTCCTCCCTCAGCCGAGCGGTGCTATGACAACACGGCCGGCACGTCCTACGTGGTGGGAGAGACCTGGGAGAAGCCCTACCAGGGTTGGATGATGGTGGACTGCACCTGCCTGGGGGAGGGCAGCGGCCGCATCACCTGCACCTCCAGAAGTAAGATGAACGGCGTTACTGGGAATATTCTGTTGCATTAGCACTTGCGAGGCTGACAGGGCTTGTAAAATCCAAACCCCCTTGGTTTGTCTGCCTTCTGTTTGAATTTTGCCACGAACAGGCTCCTTTGTGGAGCTATGAGTTGGCAGCAGCTTCCTGAAGAAAACTGGAACTTCATACCTCCCACCTTTGTTGGGCAAGCTTTGAGGAGCCTTTAAATTGCCTCTTAGTTGCCTTGGGACACACAGATAATAGCTTTCTGCTGATGTAAACAGCAGACCTGCAAAGAACTAAAACTGAGGAGGGCTGGGATTAAAATGCAGTACCTTGAGAGCCTTGGTCTAGAAATAAGCTGTAAAAACCGAACCAGCCTTCTCAATATTAAGTCTGTTAGAACACATGGGGAAAAATCATTAACTGTCAAACAGGAATGAATAAAACAGAATGTGTTGTTTGTGAATTTGAGGAGGTATTATTACTAATAAAAATGATTTGGCAGTATCTTTCCCCCCATAACTCAGGTCTGCATTGCTGCATCGTAGGGAAATTATAATATAATGGCCTGTTCATTTTTCATTTTATTTCTCAAATGTAATTAAATACATAAATTTGAATCTCTGTATGTAAGATGATAGCTGTAGCCCAGAAAGTGTCATTATGCTTCAGCGTGCGTGCTGTTAGATATCTTTTATGGCCAGAGTTTTCTAGAATCACCACTGAATTCTGGGGAGACGTTTGAGCTTTTCACTGTGAGAATCTGGATGTCCGTGAGACAGGTTGCACCCCCAACCCCTTCCCCACATACACATTTGCTAAATTACATTTTGAATACTTGACACCAGTTTACCACTTTTCTGGCAAATTACTCAGTTTTTGGTCATTTTAACCATTGTGAATAAGGAACATGCTCTCCAAATCAGTATTTTATTCTGAGTGCTCTTTTAGTGGCAGTCTGAGATGATGCATATGTCCTTCCACAGTTCTTCATAAATCCATGTGCATTGATCCATGTTTATATTTGAGCCACTGTATCAAGTTCTCCTTGAATGAGAGCATAAAACATTGTAATGGAGGAACCAGTTGATCCGTGTGTGTCTGGCATCCAGACGAAAGAAGTTTGTTATGTTGTCCTTTGAACCTGTTTATTCAATTCAGTGGGGGCCATGAGTTAATAAAGACAACGGGGAGATTTAGAAAGTCTGATATTCCTGGTATGTCATGAGCAGCTGGTATTAACTTTACTGACAACTTCTCAGACACTTCTTTTTTTTAAAAAAGTGGTTTTTAACATGTTGCCTTCAAATGGGTTTTGGTTTATTGCTGCTGAGCAAGGCAAGAAACAAGTTGATTTATTTTTTACCATCAGAATTTTTGTTCTCTCTCAGCCTATGCAGTTTAACACAGGTGTTAAAGTACACAGGGCTTGTGATAGTGAGCTGCAGGGAGGGTTGGCTCTCAGTAGCTGTTTTAAACTCGTTTGATGGTGTTGATGGTTCAGTTCTATAGATGGCACAGTGAAGCCATCCGATGCAGAGATATCTAATAGCCACGTTCCTTGTACAGACAGGTGCAATGACCAAGACACCAAGACTTCCTACAGGATTGGAGACACTTGGAGCAAGAAGGATAACCGGGGGAACTTGCTTCAGTGCATCTGTACTGGTAATGGCAGAGGTGAATGGAAATGCGAAAGGCACACATCCCTGCATACAACTAGCACTGGTAAGTTGGGCGTGGTGTAAAGTAGAGTTAGGAGCAAGGAATGGCACACTTGGAATGACTAGGAGTTGGTGCTGAATGGCACCACCCTAACTTTGGCACGTAGCAAACTTGTCAGAGAAAGATCAGCAGCACAGAGGGTTAGAATTCAGGAGATGCTCCTTGTTTGTGCGTGTGTAGATAACATTAATTACTCTTGGTTTCCTTGCACAGATGGGGCTTGCACATACAGATGTGATTGCCTGCACATCACAGTGCAGTAAATCACATCTAGAACCATGCACCTCCAGGAAATATCTGCTAGCTTTGTTTTAGAAACGCAGCATTTTGAGTTAGTGTTTGAATTTGATGTATTTGCCTCAGGGTAACTGCCTTGAAATGCCCTTAATTTAAACTCCACTGAGACCATCTGGTTTCTTTGACAAGATAAATACGTCTACTAATGGTTAGGCTTTAAAAAACAGAAATGCCAAAGTGTGTATACAGTGCAGTTTAGTACATGCAGATAGTTTGTAATTTTTGTATGAAATATTACCTGGTTTATGTGTAACCTATTTCCTGCCCAAGGCTTATCAAAGTCTTTACCTTCAAAGTTCTTTTTCTTTGCCATTTTCTTTTGGTGTATGCAGTAAAACTTCTGTTTTTCTGCAGAAGCTACACTGAAATGTTCTTGATTAATGACTTCTAAGTGGTTAGCACTGGCAGCTTAGCTTCAAACTCTCAGAAAGTACAAACTTCAAAAGTCATATCACTTCAGTGGTGTCAGTGTTCTGTTTGCTGCACCTCAGCAGACCTGCTGTGGGGACCTTTAGCAAAACATCCATAATATGGGCAAACAGCCAGTGTTATTTTCTTTTTCAGCTGAAAATTCAAAGTGAATCCTACCCTTGTTTGTTTGTTTTTTTGCATTCCCTCTACTTACAGTGCTTCTTTGTTGCCTTCTCATTGATGGTGATTTTTTTTTCTATATTTCTGTTTAAAAAAAAAAAAAAGCCTTTGTTTTAAAATAATTCCTATGTAGGAATGCAGTTGGTGGTGATCTTAATCCTTCCTAAAGCAACTCAATGGTGGTAGAAACCAGAGGCTATCATTAGCAGAAGAAGGAGTTGTTCTTTTAATTTTGAAGCTTACGAAGTGGAATAATTAACACGTGTCTAGAGAGTTTAAGAGTGATGTCTTCAATCTGATTTAGAGCTGAAGAGTTCAGCATTTAATTGAAGCATTCTGTTCTTCAGCTCTGCATGTGATGTCTTGGTTCTCTCCCATGTTCTGCTGCAGGATCTGGCTCTCCCAGCTTCACAAATGTGCAGACTGCATTGTACCAGCCCCAGCCCCAGCAGCCCCAGCCTCAACCACATGGCCACTGTTTAACTGATAATGGAGTGGTGTATTCTGTGGGTATGCAGTGGCTGAAGACACAGGGCAGCCAGCAAATGCTTTGTACTTGTCTTGGCAATGGAGTCAGCTGCCAGGAAATAGGTATGAGCTTTTGTTCAGTGAGATCTGTGGTTTTATTTTGGTGGGGAGTTCCTTTGTATGTGTATCGGATGTCTGCTAAAGAAGACATCCTGGAAAAAGATGCAAGAGGTGAAGAAATAAATAGTTGCTTTGGTTACTTGCAGCCTGGGTCTGTAGGGCAGAAATACTTCCCAGTGAGTTATATATATAACATTGCTGAGGCCCGTGGGGAACAGCATTCATAATTTTATTCAAACCAAGCTGCAGTAATATATGTTTAGAAAAGAATGTGAAAGAATGACACAGCTGTGGGACTGAGTTTTCTCTTGGTGTGTATTGGCCCAAGTCCATGGCAGTCAGTGTGGTTCATAGCAGTGGTGATTTGACCCAGAGGGGCTGTTGCTGTTTTAGAGCCCTCAGATTTGGGGATTGCTTTAAGCTGGAGTCTAATGCTGTGATTTGTTTATTTCAAAGCTGTGACTCAAACGTACGGTGGCAATTCTGATGGAGAAGCCTGTGTTCTGCCTTTCACCTACAACGGGAGGACTTTCTACTCCTGCACCACTGAAGGCCGCACGGATGGGCACCTCTGGTGCAGCACCACTTCCAATTTTGAGCAGGACAGGAGATACTCTTTCTGCACTGAGCAGAACGGTGAGTTCTTCTCAGAGGGTGTTCATGCACACATGGCCTTCGTCGAGGAAGGAGCAAAAGCATGTAGCTGTCTGAACAGTCCTGGCAGTTTGGAGGGACTCTAGGCATGCCTCAGCAGCAAGGCAGCTGTGTGAATGGAGGGCTGTCTGGAGTCAGGGCATATTCACACCTTTGGCACCTTTGGAGGGTGCTTGAGATGACACAGCTGTAGCCTTTGAGTTTTGTTCTCTGTTCTTCAAGCTACCATAGTACACGAGTTCGTAGTCAGGACAGAGCTTTGGCCCAAAGGATATGTGGACTTTGTCCCTGCTTGGCTAAATTGCTACAGCATTGCCCATATTAGGTTGTGAAGAAGAGGATATCCATAGAGTACAACTTGTGCAGCTCTCTGTCACTGCCTCGCTCCTGGCTATCTAGCCAGGTTGCCATATATAGCAGTAATCTTGATGTGATTTGTGATTACTGTGATCAAGAGCTGGTGCATGACTAATGCAGCAGCATTCCTGCTTGTCTGTGGATGGTCAGCGTTCCCTTCACAGCACAGATCTACCTGTGTGGTTGTACTTCCTGGAGAGCCCATCAGGCATCTCTGGAACAGTATCCAGTCAGGCTTCTCTGTAGTCTGACCTTAGAGAGAATTTTTCACATTCCAACACAAAAATATTGCTTCAAATACTGCGCAGGTTTTTTAACTGCTCTTCTGCCTCATTTTTTTAATGATAAGTCAAGCCTTTCTGCGCAGAAATACTCTTTCTTTTTAAAAAGCAAAACAAACCCAACAAATACAAAGAGAAAAAAACACACTCTCCCGTCCACACGTGTATGTGCACACACATTCTTGCTTTAGTGAGGCTTCTAGTGATATTCTGTGGGGATTACGAAATACTGGTACAGCTAAAAGCAAAAACCTCCTTGTTCTCCATGATTTGTAAACCAGAGTTGTACAAGAGGTGAATAGTTTATGTAGATTAGAGCCCTCTTTCCACCGGTGCTTCCAAAACACGAAGCTTTCAACCTGCAGAGTTTTTGACTTGTTCGTAAATGAATTGTAACCCTTTCCTGACATCCAAGGTCTTTCTTTAAGCCAAAGGGCACAATTGAGTAATAGTCTCAGTGAGATAATACAGATATGCTGAGAACTGTGATGTTATTTGATTCTCTAGACTCTGGTACAAAGGGTCTGCAAAGCCACTTCCCAAACACAGTGAGCTTTAGTTTTCCATATTCCCCAGGAAATCCCATGGCTGGGTCCAGCAGCTCTTTCCAAAGCAATCTTTGAACTGAACTGACCTTATGCAAGGGTTATATTTCCAGTTCTGAATTAATTAAATCCAATAAAAGAGGCTAGTGAATAACACCATACAGGGTATGCATGAGAAAAATAGTGCTAGCAGTTTGTTTTTAAAGCTGTTCTCAGTATGCTATGGGAGAGCGTAGGTTTGATTTGCATCTGTTTCCTTTTCATCTCCAGTTTTGGTCCAGACACGTGGTGGCAATTCCAATGGTGCTCTGTGCCACTTCCCCTTCCTGTACAACAACCGCAACTATACCGACTGTACTTCTGAGGGACGGAGAGACAACATGAAGTGGTGTGGAACCACTGAGAACTACGATGCTGACCAGAAATTTGGCTTCTGCCCTATGGCTGGTAAGAATGAGAACCAGAAAGGGATTATGGATTGCTTGCAAGTAGCTCTTTGAGCTGGAGAGTAAGGAGCTGTCTGTCATTGGTCAGTTATTGATGACTTCCATGCTGGCTCAGAAACCTTTAAGGAGTCTCTGAAGCTTTTTTGTCCTATTTTCCCCCCAACTAATACCTTGTAGTACAGACTCAGGCAGTGCCATGAGGAGGCTATTTTTGTTACTCATTTTCTGCAAGCCTGGCATGCTTTTCAGCCAGTGCAAACTGATGTAGGTTCATTAAGAAGCACTGGACTGTGTTGCTTGTTAGCAAGTGAGTTTTTTTTATCTTGCATCTGCCAGAGCTTCTCCTTCATAGCTCTCCCTTCCTCTTGCCTGGTGCGTGGTTAGGAATACGTCTGTACAATGTTGTGGTCCATTCCTCCAGTCCGTGCACATCTCACTGCAAATAATATAAGCCCTCAATGCATTGTTGCTACGACCACATAAAGCATTTTCTTACTTTCTTCTCAACCAGCCCATGAAGAAATCTGCACCACCAATGATGGCATCATGTACCGTGTTGGGGACCAGTGGGATAAACAACATGACATGGGCCACATGATGAGGTGTACCTGTGTAGGAAACGGCCGTGGAGAATGGACTTGCATTGCATACTCCCAGCTCAGAGGTACTGCTTTTTGTGCTGTTACTGCTTTAGTCTAAGTGTTGAGTGTGCAGGAGAAATTGGTTTTCTAGCCCAGACTCCCATTTTATGTTGCTGATCTTTTCTTTGGACTCTGAAGGGAATCAGAGGGGTTGTGTAAAGCTCTTGTCTTGATTCTGTGCTGAAAAAGTACTGTTTCACCCTTTGTGGGCCAACAAGCCAGGGAAAACATTGATTAGCTTGATCAGTATGCAGCTCTACCTATTCTTGTCTATGGTTAGCAGTCAGTGCCACTGAGACTTTAGAGAGATCTCAGCAGAAACCTCTCAAGAACAGAGACAGCCCCCGGTTAATCTGAAGTTTGAATGCAGAACCATCCTGTTCTATCATTCTGCAGTGAAATGTTCAGTTCCTCTGCTGGATAAATCCCTTTGTGAGCTAATCTATACGAAAAGTTGGCAGGATAGCACTGAGATTATTCTTATTTACTTATATAAATAAGTGGCCCAAGTGGAGAAGTGCTTAAGCAATACCAAAAAAAGACTTAAAAGCACAGATATTTGATCATCTTAACGGCTAGCTCACAGCATTGGCTTCGTGTCTGGAAAAGGCAGGGGGGTTGCTGACAAGCAGCCAAGAAAGGACTCTTAATACCACTGCTGAAATGGGATGTAATTTATAGGGAAAGGTCCGTTCGAGGGCTTTGGGAGGGGTTTTTATGAATTTCCTTCAGAACGGTGAGAAATGCACTGCTAGTAGTTTTTCTGGTCTGTGAAACTCCTTTCTCCAGAAGCATGGCTAGTTTTCTGCTGTTTGCTCCTCAAGTTGAAGGGGTCTTTCTTGATGACAACGACATGGATATTGTTTTTTCGAAAGGCCAAGGTTATCTAAGTAGAACTTTTAAAACATAGCAACTGGAGGAGGTCCTTAGCGTCCATTGGTGGATCTGACCACTGTTTGGTTTATCCTGATGCCATGCTTGTGTTGTGGGAAAGTATGATGGGGAAAGAAGGCCTGGGATTAACTGAGTCACTTCCCCGAGGACAGATGGTCTGTGACTGAGTCCAGAACTGAACTTGGATCTCTTGGGTCCTGGTTAAAAAAACAACATGCTTCTGGGGTGGTTTTATCATTTGTTTTGTCTTACTGCTCCTTGCTGTGATTAGACTGGCTTTAGGAATTCTGGGCCATGTCACAGGTTGACATATCTCCATTAAACCTAATAGACTGTATTTTAGCATGGAGTCTGTTACTGTGCTTTTGAGGGAGTTTAGCAGGCACCATTAGCATCTTGGATGTATAATAGATCTTCTGTCTTCAGCTTACTACAAAGAGTAAGGAAGATGCTTATGATTTTTTTTCTGTTGCATATTTGTACCTCAGCCTGGCATCTTTATGAACTCGGAGCAGTCCTTTTCTTGTGCAGTTCTGAGGATTTCAGGCAGTACTTGACAAGGTTTTCCAGTCTAGCCTTCTCTAAGAGGTAGTAGTGAAAGAGTGTGACGCTTTAGTTTCTTTCACACGTGGAATCTGTCATAAAGCAGTTTCATAGTGAGTGATGGATCCTGCTTTGGACAAAATCCTATGGACCTTTTTTTCTGTAAGTGGTGCTTGTTTGCATGCTGCTGATAAATGAACTCAGGAGCAGTGATGTGTATGCAGCATTAATCTGCCATGATCACAGATACCAGAAGGGCTCCGTTTTGCATGGATGGAGCTTGTCAGGGTTAGTCTCTGTAAGCTGATCAAGAGGAGGGAAATATGTGCCAAGCAGAAGGATTTTGTCTTAATGCTCAGAGCTATTGCTGACAAAATATCTCTGCTCTTTCTCAAACAGACCAGTGCATTGTGGATGGTATCACCTATGATGTGAACCAGACGTTCCACAAGCGTCACGATGAGGGGCACATGCTGAACTGCACGTGCTTTGGCCAAGGTCGTGGGAGATGGAAGTGTGATCCTGTTGGTAAGTCACAGCTGTCCCCACTTGCACGGCCAGTGTTTTACAAGAGCTGATTTCAGTATGGTGAAACTGATGTGTGAATTTGGAGTCGGCCTTTGCCAACTTTCTGCCTTCTATTGCACAAGTGTGAAAGTAGAAGTAATGCTGTGTTTGTTGGAGGCGTGTGAGATGGCATTTGTGGTTTTAGGGAAGTAAGATTGGGCTATCAGGCACGCCCTTAGAATAATACCATCATGTAGTAGCATATCTTTTAAAATCCAGCACTCTTCAAGCTGGGGTAACAGGGCATATGAGCCCCAGACTGGGCTGAACTGGCTGAAGTGTGGTACTTGGGTTGTTAGCATGCAGGGTGCTCAGACTGAGTACTGATAAATCAATATGCAAGTAGGTGGTGATGCTAGGTGCAGCTTTTCTTTCCTTTCTCTATTCTAAAATCTTTAGGTCTCCTTATTGAACTGGGAGAAGAGCATGACCAGCATATATTCACTTACCTCAGACTAAATTGATTTTTTTGGATGCCCTTTGTTATGGCAAAGAAAGCTAGCTCAGGATGAGAACCTGTGTTAATAGCACCCTGGAGGTTAGCTAAAACCATCATGGCTCTGTGTGGGAATGAAGAGATTTCATCTTTTCTATCTCCCCTCTCCTGTAGTGAATCAGGATTGGAAGATAAGACATGACTGTTTGATTTGCAATTACTAAATCTAGAGAACCTTGAACTATTGCCAGGAAAATCTATTAGCAAGAAGCAGTGGTTAAATTCTACTTTATTTACAGCAATATGTATGCAGTTTTGCTGGAGGAACTTGGATTGTAAATCCACTGCTTTGAAAGAAGAGATGATTTCAGTTCTCTGTGAAGGTGGAATTTGATAGTTGTCTCTCTCTAAACAAGGCTCCTGTTAACTAAAGCAAGCCTTATGTTAGTTCTCACTGAAAATTTGCATTCAGCCAGAAACACAGGCAGAGTTCAGACTAGAAAGTGTACTGAAGCATTGTTACTATGTTGTATTCCCACTAGCTTAAGCATATTTCAGATTTGCTTTGTCCTTCTTCAGTTTATCTGATGATAAATCTGGAATGACTTCTGAATTTTAATGGATCACTTCAGATGTACATATGACTGAGTTCTGCTTAAGCTAGTGGGAATTTTGCCACTGATTTCCTTGAGAGCAACATGGTTTAGCTTTGGATTAGAGATGGACTCAGCTGACTGAAGCAGAATAGGGCTCCACAATAGCTAGCACAAAATAAATCCTTCCTTGAAGGAGCACTGCACTGACTTCAGTAGGAAGCTTCCCAGGTGGACAGCTTATGTGAACAGTACTTTAAGAAATGCATCACACTGGAATGAGCCGCCTGATATTTGCCTCCTTGATTCAAGATTCAGTTTGTTGCCACCTGCTCTTCCTGCAGCAATATTTGTATATATGTGGTTGCATTTTCTGTGAAATTTTTCTTCTGACTTACTCTTCTGTTCGAGGTGGGTTTTTCACAGTCGTTTTGATATCACACAGCAGTTATGTGTCTCTTTTGTGCCTTTAGATCAGTGCCAGGATTCTGAAACCCGTACTTTCTACCAAATTGGAGATTCCTGGGAGAAGTATGTCCATGGTGTCAGATACCAGTGCTATTGCTACGGTCGTGGTATTGGAGAATGGCATTGCCAGCCCCTGCAAGCCTATGCTGGTAAGAAGCCCAACAAATGACTCTTCTGCTAAGACATAAGGAAAGCAATCTGTCTATCCCTTACCTGTTCAGGTTCCTGTACATATTCTGCATCATTGTCAAGTCGTATTAAGTGGAAGTGATTTTATATCAAAAAGCCCCAAAATTTATTTATGTAGTTTTCAAGACCTGCTAATGGTTTATAATTTGCAGGTACTCACAGCCTTAGGGAGGTATTCCTTAACTGCTCAACAGATCCTTTTGGTTTCCTTCTTAAGCAGAACGTTTTCCCCCCACCATCTTGGCAGACACAAGGAGGTGTTATGATAATAAAGAGGGTGCCAGATTGTTAACAGCTTTTCCTGAAGCCAGGCTTAGCTTAAAACACAACTATCACACAACAACTTTGCTTTTCAGCACCTCTTGGTGCTTAGCAGTGCCACAAATCCAGCCTTCAGATTCTGCTGCTTAAAACTTGCAACTGTAGCCTTGACTTTTACACTCACCACAGTAGCAAAATCCACCAGAGAATGAGCATTTTCCCTGATCAGTGCCCTGAAGAAATGAAATATTTGAACTTTGTTTGCCTAGTCAGTTCCAGGAAGTCTTCATACAGATGGACAGCGGCTCTGTCACTTGGGCTGTTCTGTTTCAGTTCTCTCAAACAAGGGGAGCCTCTTTACCTGCCTGTTTCAAGTTGCAGCTGTCACTGTCTTAGTCTGAAAAAGATGGAATATTAATGCTGTGTTGTGCTTGTTCTGTTGGGAGGAAGCTATACTTGTGTCATGGGTTTCCCAACCCCTCCGTAAAAATTGGATGTGCCAGCTTCAGTGTGAGCTGATTCCCTGTTCCTCTGACACAGTAGAAGTACCTGTCCACTCAGTAGCTGCAATGTATTTATCCCATAAGTGCCCTGTAATGTCAGAAAGGAAATATGAACCTGAAGAGGAGAAGGGTCCTATTGCCTCATTTCTGGTTTACTAGCTGTATGGCAGGCAGACCTAGGGGCTGCTTTTCTCTGGGGTAGTGGACTGAGCATGGCACAAATAGGAAGCTGGCCTTCTTTGGGCTTCTTTTCCTCTTATATTTTTCCCCTCAGTTTCTTATTTGGGATTGCTGAGCTTCATTGACTCTTGTCAGACTGCTTAAACAAACATCTCCCTGAGCTATGTAAAATATGCATGCCTCCAGACTGGAGACCAGGGATTTAGGCTTTCTGTAGACACAGGAGTGACTGCAAATGTGTAAATAAACCAGATCTAATGTTTCTGAAGGTAGGGTTGGGGTTAGGGGAGCTTTGAAATTCTGTGTGGGCACAGGTTTGTTTGCCTGGAAGTCCTGTTAAATATGTAGCAGGTATATATGTCACACAGTTGTCCAAATAAATTATAAATAGAAATGTTAGGAGTGAGGGAAGGGTGTAGGTATTTAATGGCTAAAACAACACGCTTTCCTGCAGATTCCAGGCTGCTCTGCAATGGGATTTTCTGACAGCTAACACAAGTACAGTGTTGCTGAGTGTTCAGTGCGACCTCCCCAGCAGGTCAGGGAGATAATGAAAAGAGAGCTACCAAATCCTAAAACCTTTTTTCTTCTCAATTAAAGACCTTTGTGAAGGGGTTTTGACTGAGCCTGATCCAACTGAACGTGTTAATGAGAAGTTGATAGTCTTAAGTGTTAGAGCACTGCTGAACTTGCATTTTCATGAGTTTATGGACCTGATTTGTTGCACCAATCCTCCTTTTTCTATATGGGGTAGTTCCAGTTTGCTATTTCATGACACAGGAAATTGAACCAAACACCACATGCTAACTTTTCCACAGAACGTATTCTAATTCATCCATCTTCTACTTAAAAGCATTAAAGAGAAATAGTCTGACTTGTTTTCTGTGTATTAAGTAGTGCCCAAACCATGACTTTTTCATGGCTCAACAACTAAGGGGGAAAAAATTCCCAGTGTGTTAAAAGTGGAAACTTTTTTTTGTTTCAGGGGCAACTGGACCTGTTCAGGTGATTATAACAGAGAGTACGAATCAGCCAAACTCCCATCCCATCCAGTGGAATGCTCCCAAAACATCTCACATCAGCAAGTACATTCTGCGCTGGAGACCGGTGAGTATCTCATTCAGCTGGACCTGTAGATGTACTGGGAGCTCCAGAAACCCACAGCTCCTTAAAGCTCCAGGCTTTCACCTGGAGGGTGTTGTTACTGTAGAGCGCTGATTCGTTGTCCTTGTCCTGCTGAGGTCAACTGTTAACAACCTGTTGCTGTATAAACACTTGCTGTTTTCATGCCCAAACATTACTACTGATCACTGTGCTTGTGTAGTATCATATTAACAAAAGCACCACTGCAGCAGACAACTTTATATCCTTCCTCACTTTAAGCAATGTAAACTCCTTCTCAGTGTGTTAGTGCTCTGCTCGTATCCAGAGATGAGTGCATTATATGCAACTAATGAGCAGGTAATGAGTAGGGTACAAAGTTAATAACAGCTAGGAGAGAATTAAATAATTAGTCATCCCCCATCTTCTGCAAGGGCTAAGCAAAGCTGGTTAACCACTGCTTGTTGGCTCATTCATACTTGGGGAATGATTCATTCTAATGAATGATACAGTTAGTTTTACAGTTCCCCAGAGTATAGCTTCACAAAAGACCACTTAATGATTAAGTACACTAGTACCTCAATGCTGCCTGTGATTAAGAGAACAATAAAGGCCTTGATCCAAAGCCATTAAAAGCACTCAAGTATTTTTTACTGACTTCAGTGTATCTTGGATCAAGGCCTGAATGAAATGGCTTTAATGCACTGGAATACAAAGCTCAGAGGACGAGGCATTATTGTAAAGCTTCCCATAGAGTTCAAGCACAGGGTAGAAGGGACAAACATTTTGGTATATTCTTTTCAGATGATGGCTTGGAGTGCTATTGTGAACAATCTTTGAATAAGCATTTCCCAACCATTCCTTCCTGCCTTACTGTCTTTTTGATAAAGGAATGACTTTGTATGTAACAAAGAATGTCTGTTTTAAAGGAGAAGGTTCAAAGCTAGATTGCTTTTCAGTGTACCCCAGCAAAACTTGTCACCCAAGAAGTTATTATGCATTTCTGCCATCTCTTTGTTCATTAGGCATGCACATGCTAATATCATCCAATATCACAGTGTTTAGTAACCATGCAACAGGTTGGGTTACTAGATAGGCCCGCTTGCAGGCTATGCAGTCTCTCACTATATATCAACAAGTATCCTTGTTCTTGCAGAAAAACTCTGGAAGGCACTGGAAGGAAGCCACCATCCCTGGTCACCTGAATTCCTACACCATCTCAGGCCTGAAGCCTGGTGTGGTATATGAAGGACAGCTCATCAGTGTTCAGCAGCATGGCCCCAAAGAAGTCACACGCTTTGATTTTACCACAACTAGTACTACAGCAGTGACAAGTGAGTCCAACAGTAGGGCTGGAGTGGCATCCAGAGCAACCTGCTGTCCCGAGAGAACAGCCTGAAGACTATTTCCTATATCCCAGTTAACACAGTGACAGTGATTGACTAAACCTCTTTCTTCTCTTTTCAGGCAACACTGTTTCAGGAGAGACAACTCTGCTCCCTCCCATGGTTGCTACTTCAGAGTCAGTCACTGAAATCACAGCCAGCAGCTTTGTTGTCTCTTGGGTTTCTGCTTCTGACACAGTTTCTGGATTCCGTGTTGAGTATGAACTGAGTGAGGAGGGTGATGAGCCACAGTATCTTGGTGAGACAGTGTTTGAGTCTATTAGATCCAAGCATCATTTACAACATCACTGTTTTCTGTGCCAGTCAGCGGTGTAAATAGTGAAGATCTTGCTGTCTTTCAGTATTATTCAGTTAGGATGTGATAGTGGAGGACTAGCACAGGTTACAGACTCACCTAGTTGACTGTCTTTTCTCCATCACTGGCCATAAGCTCAAGTCCAAGGGAAAGTATGAGAAAAGGGCAGGTGTATAGCAACAGTCCCTCAGAATACTCTCATAGGATCCAGCAGAGGAAAACTCACTGAGCCAGAGGTAGTAGATGTGTGAAAGCTATGTGTAGGAACTATTCTTTTCAGCATTTTGGTATTATTAATTTATTTTAAACTTACCTAAACTTACTAGCTTCCACAGTGTTGTGAAGGAACATGGGGAGAGAAGCAAATCTATTCTTTGAGCCTACCACCTGGCTAACTTCTATGGTTCTTTTTGTTTTTTTCTTTTTTTTTTGTCTTCTCAAAACAGAATGCAGTCTTTCCCAAATCCCCTCTTGGCCACTCATGATCTCATAGATGTCTGTCCCAGACCACTCTGTTGTTTAGTTTGGATCAGATCTTACTAGGCTTTGATAATGTGATAACTCAGCTAAGCCGGGAAGCTTTGAAAAGGACTGGACTTAGACCCAGGAAGTGGATTCACTTTTACTACATCTGATTTGGAGCCTCTCTCACCATACATAACTTAATTTTCTGTCTTAACGATCATAGTAGCAAGGATTTGAGGTTACAGTAGCTATTAGGACATATGCATGTGGTGAAAGAGCAACATGAGAAAAAGAACAGTACTCCTCTGACCTTGGCTCTCCCTTGGCTGCTGCCCCCTGAACTCACACACTTGGGCACATGGGCTTACCATTGTGAAACAGTTCCTGAGCATATCTGTCTACAGACAGAGGCCTTCAGGCAAATGGAAGTGCTTCCCAGTTTCCCTTTGGATGCTCTCCACATAACTTCCCTGTTATGAACTGAAGCCACAGTGCAGAGCAATTTTTTTACTGCAGGAAGACTGATTGAGCCTGGATTATAACAGAATTCTCTATGTCATTTGGTAAGAAAGCAACAAGGTGGAATTTCTAAGGCCATTTTTATTTCCTGCCTCTTTTAGATCTTCCAAGCACAGCCACTTCTGTCAACATCCCTGACTTGCTTCCTGGTCGCAAGTATATCGTTAATGTCTATCAGATCTCTGAAGAAGGCGAGCAGAATCTGATCCTGTCTACTTCACAGACAACAGGTATGTGTGGGTGGGTGTTGCTGCACTTTGGAAGCTGTTTTTAGTGTTTGCTGTGGACATTTGGTACCTCGCATCCTCACGCTTGCTGCCTTCCTATGTTCTTTTAAACAGCTCCTGATGCACCTCCTGAGCACACTGTGGAAAGCGTCGATGACACATCAATTGTCATTAGCTGGAGCAGGCCACAGGCTCCAATCACAGGTATGTCTAATTGGAGTGTGTCTGTTTCACAGTGCTGATAGAATCTGAAATCTCAGTAGAAAGAAAAATGAAGTATAGCTCCGAAACAATGGGTTAGTGCCTTCTGCCTAGGCTCAGAGGCCAGCTGGAAGGCACAAAGAAAGTTTAGCTTTCGTGTTGCTGCATGTACAGCTGAAGGGATCTAGCCTTATGAACCATGCAATTCAGGAGACTGAATGCAAAATGATTCCTCCTGGATTTGTGTTGGGGAAAAAAAAATATCAAGCCCTGTGACCTTCTCTGTACTTGTCAACCAGACCATGCTGTAACAGATGTGCACACTGGTCAGATAGTGTGGTGTAGGTCATTACAAACTCACCAGCTGTAGGTGGAACTCAGCAAAAGCAAGCCTCTGGTGCTATTGACATTCAAGACTGACTTTGTGAAACCTCAGTAAAGACATTTGTTTAGTTCACTTTTCCATCATTTCTTGTGCTGGCTTATTGATTATGCCTGACCATTTTACGTATACCTCTCTTATTTTTTTTAGGCTACAGAATTGTCTACACACCCTCTGTGGAAGGCAGCAGCACTGAGCTCAACCTGCCTGATACTGCTACCTCTGTAACACTCAGTGACTTGATGCCAGGTGTTCAGTACAACATCAGCATCTATGCAGTGGAGGAGCATCAGGAGAGTACTCCTGTCTTCATCCAGCAGGAAACCACGGGCGAGCCACGCACAGGTAGTGGCCGGAAGACAATGCAAGCTCTTATTGCTGTAACTAAATGAGTGTTGCCAGTCAATCCTTATACAGACTTTTAATATTGCTTTTGCCATTGCTGTTGTGTTGGCTTTTTAGCTGTGTCAGATGTTGAAGTTCTGCAGTAAAATTGTACTCATGGATTGGCACAGTCAAACCACTACACTGCATCAGCAGTGTTACAGTTCTTCAAGATCAGGCTGCAGGCAGGTCAGAAGGTTAGTCTTGCATTGTGTCTGTGGAAAAGAGAGAGCAGTTTTTCCTAAGCTGTCTTATGGGGATTCTGCTGGGAGATCTTATGAGCCTGGTAAGTCATTTTGCCTCAGTACTTGGCTTACAGATGTTTAAGGTTATGTACTCAGACACAGCAACACAGATCTAAATAGTTCACCTGACTCCATTTCCCTTCCAGTCCTAACTGTTACTTTCCATTGCAGCCTATGGAGATTGCTCAGCATTGGTCGCTGAGCCAAAATAACACCGTGCGATCTAAAACTGAGGGACCCACATTAAAAAATAAAACAGCAGAGATCTTTAACTATCAGTTGGGTTGAATAGCCAAACCAAAAGAAAGAGCAGTGAAAAAATAGGGACCTGATGTGGTAACAGTGGAATGCAATGGTCCTGCAAGTTGCAAGCATATGTGCTGGCAAATGGGAGTTTACCAGGAAGGAACTCAGCTCGACTTTATGGTTTGGCATCTGTATCTTCTCAAAATGTGTGTTGGTTAACCTTTGGGCTCCTAACCTAAAGAAACTTAGTTTGGACGTAGGGATTCAAGGGTGCAATACTGTTGGCCAACACAGAGGGAACTGGATTTTGTCTTTAACTACAGTAAAGCCAGATCAGCCCCTGTTCTTGTTTCGCTATAAAAGATTGATGTTGAAGTTAATTGTAGACATTCAGGACGTGCCGTAGATTTTCAAAACTCTCTCCTAATTTTAAAAGGAGGATCTTTTGTCCAACCTCTGGACTTGGTTTGTTGTTGTTGCTCTTGTGTTTCAAGCTTCTGGTCCTGTATGTAGGGTTACCATGACATCTTTTGTCGGTGAATATTCTTGGTCAGAATTCACTTCTTTTCCCATATAACCCCATAGTTTCTTCTACTGTTTGCTAAGCTCTCCCTCTAACACCGTTCTTTCTGCCTCTTTCTTCTCAGATGAAGTTCCTTCGCCCAGAGATCTGCAGTTTGTGGAGGTCTCTGACGTGAAGGTCACCATCATGTGGACCCCACCGCAGAGCCAGGTGTCTGGATATCGGGTGGAAGCAATCCCTGTCAATCGCCCTGGCCAGCACGGCCAGAGATTGCCCATTACCAGAAGCTCTTTTGCTGAAGTTGTTGACCTGCTCCCAGGAACGACCTATCTCTTTAAGATCTTCGCCGTGAGCCATGGCAGGGAAAGCAAACCTTTGACTGGGGAGCAAACCACCAGTAAGTACCTTTCCTTCCTGCTTTTCTCAGCCTTTTGTGGTGCTTATACCTCTGTCGCTTAGAGAAATGTATAAACAGAGCACTTAAATTGCAACAGTTGTAGCCCAGGAGGTATCCCATAACTAGGATGACAGGGCAGGGAATTCATTCAGTCAAACAATGATCTCTTCAGCAGATTTATCTTCCTCCAGGGCTTTCCAATGGGAGTTTAACTCTCGTGGCACTTTAAAACAATTTCGTATGGCTGGAATTCAACTTTTTTATTGCTGGCTGAGAATTGATGGGCCCTGCAGTTCTTTTGCTGTGCAGATCACAGCCTGTGATGTTTTTGGAGAACACCTTAGGGCAGATTTCAGCATGACATAGGAGCCTTGCTGAGACTGCTCAGAAAAATCCCTGTCTCCCATCTGACAGCTGCGTATCTGTTTGGCTGCACTGTCTTCGGAAGGAATTCTTTGATGCACATGTGAGGGCAGGCCTTGTCATTAAAAGGACTGCATCTTAGCTTTGCCAGGTCAGGTCTGGCTTTCCACAGCCTGGCTCACCACCCCAGTTTCACTGTCATCCCAGTGAAACCTGATGAACTGGCTTATGAGGTTCTCAGCAGGCAGCTCAGACAGAGCCTGGGACCTGGTTTGCTTGAACGGGTCCTGTTTATTGGGCAGTGTAAGGAGTGATCAGGGATTGTGCTGTTCTACAGCTGGGTCATGCTATTCCAAGGACCAAAATTCAGCTATGCACGTTGGATAGTGTTCTGACACTTTTTGGTAACTGAGAGCAGCTTTGGACTCCTGTAAAGATGAGAAGTAAGGAAAGGAAATGAAGTTATCTGAATATAGCCATACTTCTGGGGAAATATTATTTACTTGCATTCATAAAGTTAGGAACCATGAATTGTGCCTCTCCCTCTTACCATCTCCCTTGGCTGTGCATGGAGAATAGAATCTTTGTCCTTTGGTGTAACTGTAGTGTCACACAGATGATGGGAACAACCTTTCTCCTCTCTAAAGCACGTCTTTCAAAAGCAAGGATACAACTTAGGAGTCCCACTAAACCATGTCCCTCAGTACAGCATCTGAACATTGTAGAACAAGAAGAGCTCAGTCCCCTCCTTGGATCTGTGAGCTTTTGGTGGTTGTTCTCAGGAGTCTTGGCTAGGTGTAGAGCCTCAGTTAGAGGTGTACGTCAGAGCATAGATATGAGATCCAGAGAGCACAGGGCTAGTAACATGTCTGGAATCCTTTTCCATGGGCCGTGATCATCCACTTAACTGTTTTGCCTAAGCCACATTTCAGAAAGTATTCGTATAAATTGCATCCTGTAATCACAAGTCCTGGGAAATAGAAATCGGTGGGAGTTCCCAAGGAAAACCCTGCAGCAACAGTATCTTCCCACGGTGTAAATATGATTCTCTTGGCCTTCTGTTAAAAAGCAGCCTACAAACAAACTCAAGTGTGTGTGTGGCTTTTTATCTTCCCCTTTTTTCTTTAGTATGGGAAGAGGAAATGATAGAAGCCTAACAGAGCTGACAAATTAAACTGTGCAAGGAAGGAACAAAATGTAGACTACAAAAGGATGAAGAGACAATCCCTGTCAGATAAGACTGAACACAGACTTAGGTACCAAGAAAAGATAAGGATGAATCTGCACCTGTTGGTTGGAGATGGGTCTAGGGAGAGTCATATTCATTCTTTGTCCCTTAGAATTATTTTCCCCATCTTTGGTAGTGGCTTCACTTTCCCTCCCTCTTCAAGAAAAATAGAGAAAACAAACAGGTAGAGAAACAAAAAGGCAAAACCTGCTTTTCACTGAGTCAACAGGAAGGTGATGAAAACATTAATTTGTCACAAAAAAAAAGTTATTTACTTGAAGGCTGTTGGGAGGGAAGCTTTTGCCATCAAAACAGAGCATTGACGGAAGCTGTCTTTACTTGTCTCATTTTCAGCATGGTGCTGGGAAGAGGGGAAACTTGCTACATAGCTCCCCATAGCTCTTTGCCACATTGCTTGCTGCATGGGGGTGAATTGCTTAAGTACGATTCCTCCTCTGAGTCTCATTCTGTCCCAAGAGCTGCTCAACCCAGGGTAGGGACATCTCTGCCACTCACTGGGGACTCTTGTGCAGTGCTTAAGAAGCTATGGCACTTCAGGCTTGTTTATGGAGTTCTCTGGGTTAGCAGTCTCAGCAGCTTCCCAGAGGCAGTAATAAAACAGGGGAGGAAGCCTGATAAGAGCCATTGCACAAGCCCCATGGGAGCAATGAGCATGCTTCAAATTGTTGTTTGGTTAGTTCCACAGAGTGATTAGTTTTAAGGAGATCTAGGAACTGGTTTTCTCCAGAAAGTTGCTGAATTGGTTATTTAGTCATTAAAATGACAAGGTGGGGGTGCTGCTTTGTTTTGGGAAGGGGTTTTGAGCAGGGCAGGGAGTAGGACCGGGCAAAGCATAACTTTTATCTGAGTTAGGATTCTCTGCTAATGCTGGCACTTCTAAATAGAGCTGACTTTTGAAAAATGCTCAGCATTTGTGAGAAACAGTTGAAATTCCTGAGGGCTGTTGGGTTCATCTGTCTTGCCTCCGTGGGATGGCATGAATGGCAGCAGCTTAAATCAAGGCAGCCAAAGCAGGATAGGTGCAGATTACTGGATAGCATTGAGGCATGGATGTAGTTGTCAGTTCTGTTTCTATCTCCCTCCTTTTCCTTGCTGCTAACACATACCCTAAGTGAGAACTACAGGCTCAACAGCTTCACTTTCCACCCGTGTTTTAACACAAAGTCATGAGTGTGCTGTGGAAGTCCAGGTGAAGTAGGGGCTAAGCTGGAAAACTGATGCATGCTGTGCTTTTTCCTCCCCAGAGCTCGATGCCCCCACCAACCTGAGGTTTATCAACACCACGGAGCATTCTGTGTTGGTGCTGTGGACACGGCCCCGCGCTGTCATCTCAGGGTACAGGCTGACTGCAGGTCCCACAAGGGGAGGTCAGCCACGGACATACAACGTGGGACCTTCTGCCACTAAGTACCTCCTGAGGAACCTGCAGCCTGCCACTGAGTACACAGTGTACCTCGTGGCAGTTAAAGAAGACTTGCAAAGTGCCAGAGAGACTGGAGTCTTCACAACTTGTAAGTATAACGGGCACATGTTCCTCTTCACTAATGCCCTGGCCCTTCTTCAAAACTGTAGGCTTGTGCTGGAAGTGGCTGTTGTGAATTGGTTTACAGAAGAACCCTTTTGAAGTAGCATTCCAGCAGAACTGCTTGGGAAGTATTCCCTGTTCTTCTCACTGAACTATTTGGCAGTAAGAGAGTGATTTGCATCGAAAAGCTTCCAGTAAAACATATTCCAGCACAAGTGAAAACTTATTATTGGGACTTCAGTTAACTGAATGACAAAGGAACTTAATTTTATGTGCTTTTTCCAGTTGTTTGGTTTTGGCATGGCTAATTGTGGCAAGCAAAGAGCTCCCTTAAAATGAGTAAGGAGTAATGAATGTGATTTGTACAGAGCTGAAGGCAGTCATTTCTCAAGCCCAACAATACTGTCTAAGGCAGCTCAAGGGCAGCTAAGAAGATAATATAAAGACTGCGTGCTATTGATACATAGATATTTCATTGCAGTCACTTACACTTGTGCTGTTTGCATGGAAGAAATACTCAGCAAATGTTGGGTGTTGAGACAGTTCTGTGGGAACCCACATGTGCTTCTGGAATGAACAAGTAGATGTACTTTTAAATAATGAAGAAGTAGTCATACAAACAAACAAAATTCAGTCGTCCGAGCCCAGAACCACATCCTCTTTTCAAAAGGGAGTGTGGTTTCTTTTATAACAATGTGAAGTTAAAATGGGTTTAAACTTATCACCACAAGAACACTGTTGACCTTGGCAATGTGTTTTTTTGCTGACAGGCAGCTTTATCTATAAATTTTTCTAAATTACATTGTCTGTCTTAGATAAAGACTGCCTTCGAGTCCTAGCTGATGTGAATGAAACCACTCCAGTTTGAGTCTATAGATAAATAAACCAAATCTATTCATTATTAATGAAATAAATTCAGATTAAACTCATTGGAGTTATTTAGACTGATTCTGAGATGAGCAGAAACTTTGGCTTCTGTGTGATGATCCTGACAGATATCAACAAGACCACAGAGCCCTCAGATTGACTTTGAGCTCCCTTTTACTCCACTGACATCAAAAGGGTTGAAGGTGTTAGTGAGGGATGCAAAAGTCCTTGCTGGGACAGCTGGATGACAGACAAGGGTGTAGTGTTCTGCTGATTGAATGAAAGGCTGAAGTTAAAAAACCTGCTTTCTGAAGAGCTCTTCAGATATCATGCCAAAAACAGTATTCAGCAAGTTGGGGTTGGATGGATAGAGGACATAGGAGAGGTCATCTCTCAGATCCCTCCCAAACCACTGGCTTTTCAAAAGTAATACAGTTCAACATCTTATTACATAGATTTTAGTATTTGGACTGCCATAGGTCAGATTTTCCAACTATTCATCACTGCAGCAGCCAGATTTCATCTCTTAATTCTCTTCACAGATCAGCCTGTGGGCTCTGTTCCTCCTTTTAACACAGAAGTGACTGAGACTTCTATTGTCATCACCTGGACACCTGCCCCAAGGATTGGTTTCAAGGTAGGAGAAACCAAAGTGCCAATTACAACTGATAATTACAGACTACAGTGAAGACAGCAAAAAGGAAAGAGATGCAGAAAACGTGCTATTTGTGGTGGGCAGGTGTAAATCATTGAGACTAATACAGGTGTGCTGTCTAGGTTTCAGGTCAAGTTCAGCAGTAGGACATGTTATTTCCAGGTCTCACAGTCTCCTGTGGCTGTTTCTCCACAGTCTATGTGATGGTGGGTCCATGAGGGCCTATACAGCTTAGGTTTGCACACACCGGGTGTGAAACAACTCAGCTTGAGCTTCAGCTATCCAAAACAAGTTACAGGATAAATGGTTGGTGTGGAGCATACAGACCCATGGTCTGTATCCATCACGTTGGATGACAAGGCAAAATGCTGATAATTCTCTGGGATAGGAATACTTGAGACTGAAGAGGAAACTTTGCTGCTTCTCTGCAGCTTGGTGTGCGCCCAAGCCAAGGTGGAGAGGCTCCCCGTGAGGTCATCTCTGATTCTGGCAGCATTGTGATTTCTGGCCTGACCCCTGGTGTGGAGTACACCTACAGCCTCACAGTCCTGATGGATGGCCAGGAGAGAGAAGCCCCAATCATCAGGAGAGTGACTACACGTAAGGCACATTTGCTTTTCCTCAGCTATTCTTCCATTTGCTTCTTCTGCACTCAGATGAATGCCTGTCTTCTGGAAGTCTCTTGCAGTTTTTTGATGCATAGGGGACTGTAGTGCTAGCTCACAGCTTCAGAAGTAGTGTTAGCTACTTCTGAAGGGTGACAGTAGAATCTGGGAAGAAGGGATGCTGAAGGAGCTAGCATGATTTTCAGAACCAGAATTGACCCGTTTATCTGAATGCTTACAGCACTGTCTCCACCGACCAACCTGCACCTGGAGCCCAATCCTGATACTGGGATCCTGATAGTCTCCTGGGACAGGAGCACAACTCCAGGTAACTGTATGACCTCACGCTGATCTTGAAACTTCTGTTGTACCAGCATGGTAACACTTATTCTATAGTGCTTTGCACGTTGATGGGAAGCTTGGTACGGAGTCATTTGGGGAAAAAAAAGTGGGTTATGTTCAAATATATAATTCACAGTTAAGTGCAGGTTGCCACAGGACTTCTCATGACTTGCAATTTATACAGAATGGTATTTTGGAGTATAAATACATTTAAATATTTCAGCTGTTTTAGGGATTTGGAGGATTTGGTCAAACATCCCGACTGGTGTGAAAACAGGAAAGCAAACTAGACCTACAAAAATACTTCTGACAGTGAAGAATGAGTTCATGTAGCTGAGAATATGCATGGGATTTCTGAAAGCATTCAAGATGAATTCTTTTCCCACAGAAGCTGATGGGAGCTGTACAGTGGTTTTCTGTAAAATAAGGGTTGAAAGGCTTTTGAAAGCTCTGCTCTCAGATCTTCTTGATGTGTCATGAGATTTTCAGCTTGGGAAGGTCTCGGAGCTGAAATAATGCTGGATGTCTGTATTTCAGGCATCAATGGCTACCGAGTGACCACTGCTCCTACAGATGGGCAGCAGGGATCAACCTTGGAGGAAGTAGTAGGTGCAGATCAGACCTCCTGCACCTTTGAAAACCTAAACCCTGGTGTGGAGTACAACGTCAGCGTTTACGCAGTCAAAGATGACCAGGAGAGCATCCCCATCTCCAAAACCATCACACAAGGTAATGAAAGCATTTTTAGCCACTCAAAGTGAAATCGAGCCAGAGAGCTCTACGTTGCAGGACTCCAGCTAGAATCCTGGCATAAAGCAGTAGCAGAAATTTAATGCCCATCTCCCCAGATGGTTTCATTTCGTTTTTCTTTGTGAGGGCTTTGTTTGTGTGTTTTTGTTTCTGTTCAGCCCTGCAGTGATGCCAGCTACTGCGTTTGCTTGCTCTCGTAACGCTGCTTTAAAATGTCTCGTCTTCACTGAAGTGCTGTATGCAATCTGGAAGTGAACTAATACCGTGATACTGCATAATTAAAGCAGTGATGGCTTTAGCCCTCTGCCATCTTCTGGTGCAAGCAAGAGCTAAGAATGTGTGTCTCTGGCTTTCAGCACTCTTTAAAGGTGATATGGTACACATATTCTGTGTGGATTAACAATGATTTTTACAGAAAATTGGCATTTTTGGCATCTATCCTGTAAAATAAGTTTGTTTTTTTTCCTCAGCAGAACATTAAAATAGAACATAGCTGCTGTTATGGCACAAGCCAATGTAGTCTCTTCAGATGGGTTGATGTTTCTATGATCCCAGTGATAAAAGTCAGACGACATTTGAACGAGGCAAAAAAATCTGGGTCAATCACTAATGGTTCAGAGGAGCTTGTTTTGCTTATATTTTAATTCTCTTGTTTTTTCTTCCCTTGTTTTTACCTGGAAAAACAAATTGGGTGTATTTTATGTTTCGATTATCTTCAGAAGAGCATGGTTCTTTGTCTCATCATTGTTCAACTCAATGCAAGTCCTAGGGGATCTGGATCCAGGTTTTAGCTTCTGTCTGCTCAGAGAGCAGCTGAAGACTGCATAGAGGGTACAATACAAAAAATAAAAAAGATACCCTCCCCAAAATTCTCCATTTTCCCCCCCAAGCCCCAGGAGAAATTTTTCATATCACCACAGTTGCTTCTACAGTTCTGTCGATGTCAATAGTGATGAACACTGCTTTTTTCTCCCTTGTCTTTCTTTTGCCTCTGTGTCTTTGCCCTTCCTGTTTGCTCTTTAACTCATTAGAGGTGCCCCAACTCACTGACCTAAGCTTTGTTGACATAACTGACTCGAGCATCGGCCTGAGGTGGACCCCGTTAAATGCCTCCACCATTATTGGGTACCGCATCACAGTAGTTGCAGCAGGAGAGAGTGTCCCTATTTTTGAAGATTTTGTGGACTCCTCAGTAGGATACTACACAGTGACAGGCTTGGAGCCGGGCATTGATTACGACATCAGTGTAATCACACTCATTAATGGCGGAGAGAGCGCCCCTGCCACTCTGACACAGCAAACGGGTGAATGTTGAACATTTCTGTGTTTTGTGACACGGACGGTGTTTCATGCTGTCACTAGCTGTTGGGATGATGGGGCTTTGTCCAAAGAGGAATCGAGCCGCACACTGAGGCAGTCCCAGCTCAGTCCTGTTTCTGCATGGCAGCTGGGATGGATATGCACTGATCATCTTTCTGATTTGAATGGCTGCGGACTTGCCAGGCTCAGTCACGTTCTGCTATTCAGCTTTCTGGCATCCACTTGGAATTGAGAGCAGACTTTTAAGCTGCTCTTCCCCAAAATGAAAGTGCCAAAGGGTGGAGCAGTTCAGCAGGCACCCTGCAGTTTATCCCTAGCCTTGGGAGCTATTTGAGCTCCCAGCAGCCTGCTTCAGTGGCGGCCCCACTCTTTCCACAATGCCCTAAAGGATGCAGGTGAAACACCACTCCCTGAGTACATGCCATTGACAGCCATGTCACACCGTCGAGGGGCTCTGTAGTGCATGGGCAGAAGGCGAGCTGGAAACTGGTTCTTGCATGAAATCCTATTGTGTTGGAAAATCCTGAGGCTGTAAATCCTTCAACACCAGTAGAAGTAGAGTCGTAGGAAATTAGTGGTATACCCTCTTCTCTCCTGTGTGTGCATGTATGAATTCTAGACAAGATGACTTTTCCATCTGTGAGCTGCTGTATGGCAACTTTAAACCTTTCTTGGCTCCACATCTGTAATACGAAATCCAGCTGCAAGAAGCACGTTACTGAAACTTGCTATCTTGTTTTCAAATTAGTCCCACGAGGTGTATTTCAAGTTCTGGGAAATGCCAAGAGGGTAGAGGAGCCTGACAGCAGTACAGGCATACTTTTCTCTTAACTGTAGTGGAACCAACTGTAGTTTAGAAGTCCGTTTGCATGGGTCTGACACAGTAGTTTGTTGTGCATGAGATACTTTTTCTGGTTTCCTTGTCTCGATCAGCTTTACATGTTGTAGAAGATTAAGATCTGTTTGCTCTTTGCTGTGTAGCCGTGCCTCCTCCCACTGATCTCCGCTTCACTAACGTGGGGCCTGATACCATGAGAGTGACATGGACAGCACCGACTTCCATCGTGCTGAGCAGTTTCTTGGTGCGCTACTCACCCGTGAAGAAGGAGGAGGATGTTGCAGAGCTGACAATTTCACCCTCAGACAACATGGTGGTCTTAACAAGTAAGAGGGTTATGTCCAGAAGACAAATATAAGAGACCCCTTATATGGAGAAATGGCCTAAGAGGAGGCAAAAGAAGCTGCTCCAAGTAAAACTGGCCGGACTGTCAGCTCATTTAAACAGATGTCAGAGTAGTCTCATGCAAACTTAGAGCAAGTGAATTTTGGCCACTAGCTTTAACCAAGTTAAAACCAAACCACGGGAGCTTTTTCCCATCAGTCCAAGGACAGCGATGAATCAGAGTATGGGGCAATTGCTTTGATTTGCAGCCTAGTTAGGTATTAAGAGTAAATACCTATTACTCTCCTAGTTTGACGGAGATGTCAAGGGCTTGCAGTGCAGGGGGCCCAGGGAGATGATCATAATGTGCAAAAGGTCATTGCTCCTTGTGCTCTGTGTGTCAGAAAATAAATACTGTTAGGGACTTCACAGAACACAGCAAAAAATCCTGGCCAGTTTTCAAAAAGTGGGCATTGTTGTTTTTTTTACTATAGTGCAAAAGCTGGGTTTTGTTTGAAGTTTTTCCCCATCCTGCAGGCAGTTTTGTTGAGTGAAAGACAATACATGCTTTCAGAATATGGGACCAGACCTGAAGCTTGTGTGAGTTGAAAGAGCTGTGTCGAAAATCCTTGGCCCTATTCCAGTTTGTATCAACTAGAACTTTGCTGTGGCACGTGACTAGATAGCTAGAAAGGACCCTGATGAAAACTTCTAGCCAGTCCCCACAAAGGGATAACATTTCTAGTAACTGTAAGACCACAAAAAAAAAGCTGATGTAAGTTTATCCTGGAGGCTCAGATCTTCCACCAGGCAAAAGTTGAATACTTCCCTTAAGAAAGACTGTTTGAAATTGTGCGGGTTTGTTAAGTGACTCCAAGCCATTAGTAAAGAAGTACATCTAAATCCCTTTACTTCAACTCCACAGATCTGCTCCCTGGTACTGAATATCTGGTGAGAGTCTACAGTGTTTCTGAGCAACATGAGAGTGCACCTTTGTCTGGAATCCAGAAAACAGGTACTAGACAAAGCCTGAGATGTAATTGTTGTCAACCATCAAGTGTCTATTAACTTCAGCTTGCTGATCCTGTCTATTGTCATCTTATTAAGAGATCATCAGCTATATATCAAAGAGCAATGCACATCTGTATCCTGGGAAACACTAGGAAACCAAACATCTCATGTCTGAGACAGATCTGCTGGTTATAAATAAAGCACTGCAGGCCCTGGTGTGAATGTACCAATAGTGTGCCTGACAGTGAGCTTAGGCAGAGCCTGTTGTATCTATCACTGAGTCTCTCTTGTTTTCTAACTGTAACAGAGCTTGCTGGTCACGTGTGTTGTCTGTGTAAGAGCAAATATGAAAACAAACTAGACTGCTCTTTTAGAGAAGACTCCAGTTGCTGACCAAACTTGCCATGCACTCTTTCCTGTGACTGCCTTCCAGCACTCGTTCATCTTGCTTTCATCATGAAACATGCCTGCGTTTAGCTTGATGGCTTTATAACATCTGGCTTAAGATATGGCAGGGACACGGTACTGCAAGCGATGGAAAAGCTGAGCTCACTCATCTCTTTGAAACACCTAGGGCTCGATTCCCCCACTGGCCTGGACTTCTCGGATATAACTGCTAACTCCTTCACCGTCCACTGGATCGCTCCTCGTGCCACCATTACGGGCTACAAAATCCGGCATCACCCAGAGCATGGTGTTGGCAGGCCCAAGGAGGACCGTGTGCCCCCCTCAAGGAACTCCATCACCCTCACCAACTTGCTGCCAGGGACTGAGTACGTGGTCAGCATCATCGCCATCAACGGCAGGGAGGAGAGCGTGCCCTTGGTTGGCCAGCAAACAACCGGTAAGCCTTGAGGGATGGCTCAGCTGACTAAAACTAGAAGTTACCTTGAGGATTTTGGCGTCCTCTGATGGTTAATAAACCAGATCTTCCCTGCCAGCTGGTGAAACTGCTTATGAGTAAAGGCTCTGTGGTACTGAGGTAGGGCATTAACCCTGTTTAAACTCTTGTTTCTGTTTTTCTAGTGTCAGATGTTCCGAGGGACCTGGAAGTCAACCCCACCAGCCCAACCAGCCTTGAGATCTCCTGGGATGCTCCTGCAGTGACAGTCAGATACTACCGGATCACTTACGGTGAAACAGGTGAGGGCAGGTGGCTGTGACACTTGCAGCCTAGCAGCTCTAGTCTGAGGCCATTGAAAAGTTACAACAAACAGCAAAGGCAACAGACAAAAATCTCCTCTCTTATCTCTGAGATCCTTGCATCATGTCTAGAGAATATTGTCAATATAGGGCTCCTCTCTTCAGTCGGATGCGGATAGGATTGCCCTGTATTTTTGTCATGATGTAAATGCATCCTTGAAGAGATACGCCACATTTCTTTTTCCACCCCACTCTCTTCAGGTGGAAGTAGCCCTGTGCAGGAGTTCACAGTGCCTGGCACCATGTCTCGTGCTACCATCACTGGCCTCAAACCCGGAGTGGACTATACCATCACTGTGTATGCTGTAACTGGTCGTGGAGACAGCCCTGCCAGCAGCAAGCCAGTTACTGTCACCTACAAAACAGGTGAGATCTCTTTGTACAACAAACAAGCATACACACACACACACAAAAAAACCCACAATGGCTTTGCTTTGGCAAAACCCCAGAAGAGAACTTCTTTCAAGAAGAACAACCCCATAAGGTTGTGTTAGTGAACCCTGGTTTCTTTTCAAGTCATGAGCTGTGTTTTAAGCTCATCATTTTCAGTGGGGCTGCATGTTGTGGTGGCCCAGCACGATAATGACATGATGCAGAAGGGGATCATGGACTTGGACTTTTGGAGGAGGGAGACCAAATGGAGTCTAGATGGGGTTGCAAGCAATAAATAGCTGCCTGCTGTGGAGTTGGCTCCCCTATCAGGAGAACCTGCTGGCTCAGCTCTGGTGCTTCTGAGTGCTTATGATTCCAGTAAGCCCTGGATTTCTTATCCAGGACTCTCTTCTCCTGATCTGGACCTAGCCTAATCCTATTGCTACTGTAGCTTTCAGATAAAGGCATCCTGTAAGCTCTGAAACAACAGAAATGTTCAAGTAACCTTGATAAGAGGTCACTCACCACCCACGCAGCATGGATAAGACCTTTTTGCTCTGTGTTGGTGTGAGGGATAAATAATCAGCAGTTTGTATTTTCTGTTCTAAGAAGCACAGCCTAGAAAAGAAAAAGCAGAGCACAGTCCAGCTAGGAAGGAGCTAACCATAGATGAAGGGTTTCCTGTAGCAAAGTACTCAAAACCTATTTTTCTTGCCCAGAAATAGACACACCATCCCAAATGCAAGTCACTGATGTCCAGGATAACAGCATCAGCATCAGATGGCTCCCTTCATCATCCCCAGTCACAGGGTATCGGGTGACAGCTGTCCCCAAGAAGGGACATGGACCCACAAAAACTAAGAATGTCCCTCCAGGTAAGAGTACACAAAATCTTTCAGCATGTCTATAAAGAGCACATGACTTGGCTACTAGAATCAGCACTGTCAGGCACCGGATATATACTTGAAACCTGGTTGCTCTCAGGTAAACATACAGTGCAAGAAGTCATTAAACCTCATGCATCAAACTTAACCTCATTTTAATGATGTTCAGTCATGAAATGAACAATACAGACCCTTCATTCACAAGTGCTTTGTGTTCTAACACTGTTCTTTTCTGCCAGATCAAACACAAGTCACTATTGAAGGCCTGCAGCCCACGGTTGAGTACATGGTCAGTGTCTACGCTCAGAATCAGAACGGAGAGAGCCTCCCCTTGGTCGAGACAGCTGTCACCAGTATGTATTTCACTCGGTGGTAACACAACAAATGTTATCTTTTGATGTCTGGATTTGCTGAGCAGTGTCATGTCCCCAGTGAAACCAAGTGGCAGGTCCCTGGTTCCCAGGAGGATGCGAGGTGGCCTGCCCTGTGGCATCTAATAGCAGATGCTGGCAGGAATGCAGTTCTTCTCTCCACCCCACAAAATGCTGCGCTTCTGATTTTCTTTCACTAAAGCTGCACAGTCTGCTGGGGCTTTGTTTGCCTTTAGCCAATCAGAGGGAAAAATGTGCCAAGATTTCTTATACAGAGCTAGGTGGCAAAGATGATTGCTCTTAAAGGACTGGGCTGGGCTTGGAAGCATTTGCCTCCAATGTAAATCATCCATATGCCTCTGGGGTAGGTATTTTCACATCTATTATTCCTTTGCTGAGGCTTGTGTTGGAAACCACAGCTCAGCCCCACATAGTTACAGAACTGTCTTAAAGACAGCAGACGCTTCTCTGAAACTTTTCAGAAGTGGGAAAAGAGCTCGCATCAATTTCAAGCTGAAAAGTTCCTGGAAAGACATCATCTTTGCCAACTAGGAAATTCAGAACTAATGTAACATGGCAAATGAAAAAAACTGGAATCTTGTAGGAAAGCATAATTCAGGTCTGTCATTAAAAAAAAAAAAAAAGATTATCCTTATCCTCCCATTATGTGTTACGAATGGGTATAGCTCTGCAGTAGACTTCTGTGGAGTAAGGCTCTCTTACTTTGCAGTAAGAGCTCTGACCTTAGTAGGAAAATCCAATGAACTGGTCTTAATGGGAAGCGTGCGTATCACACAGTTGCACCTGTGGACATTCCCTGTGCACGCAATGCAAAGCTGAGAAGTTTGCTTTTTTGTTTTTAATGGGTTTTAAAATGTAATTTACTGGGTAATTTGCTTTCTTGATTAAGTGTGTTAATTGGATATTAATTTATGAAAGAAAAGAGTGGGACTGATTCTCCTCGGTCTGGTGCTTTGCACAGCAGCTTGAAATAGTGAAAAGCAAAGGCAGCATGAATCCAGACTTTCCATGCTGGGTGTGAGTTGTCTGCCTGCCTCAAGCACGAGGTATTGCTGACTGGCTCTGGTGGAAACAGGTCTAATGGCCATGCATTTTTTTTCTCGACCACTTTCAGCTAGCTTAATGCTTGCTAGAGTTGTACAAAAGGGGTAGATCCAGGCACAGAGTGTGTCCTGCCTGCTTTGAAGGTGCTGATGCAAGTTCTTGTGCTTTCAGCAAGGCTGAGACTGCCATGCTGCTGTCTGGCACTTAGCAAACTGTCAGCCTCGCTCTGCACAGCTGTAAGTACGTGTGCAAGGTGCAGCACAGAGGAGAATCAAGTGCCCTCTGCCCCGTGCAAAACCAAAAACTGCTTTGCATGTAATACAGATGCTTTTTATTTTCCTCACCCACGACCTGCTTTTTATCACTTAACCTCTTACCATTAATTTGCCTAACAGACATTGACCGCCCTAAAGGACTAACATTCACTGAGGTGGATGTTGATTCCATCAAAATTGCTTGGGAAAGCCCGCAGGGGCAAGTCACCAGGTACAGGGTGACCTACTCAAGCCCTGAGGATGGAATCCATGAGCTATTGCCGGCCCCAGGTGGCGAAGAAGACACTGCTGAGCTGCATGGCCTCAGGCCAGGTTCTGAGTACACTATCAATATCGTTGCCATATATGATGACATGGAGAGCCTGCCCCTCACTGGGACCCAGTCCACAGGTACACCTTTAACTACACTGCCCAGAGGGCCACGGCAGCAGCGGCTTCTGCCCTGTTGGGTAAAGCGTGCGGCTGCGCAGCTGCTGCTCCGCGCTGGGGAGGCAGCCAAGGGGATGTGATTGCTCCCGTGAAGTGACCTGGTGCTGGAGAGCTGGCTGCCTGCACAGTCAGCCCGTGTGTGCTGTAGGGAAGGCAGAGAGGCTTCTCCACTCCAAGGTCTCCCAGAGCCTCTGGATCCTTCACTGGCGCTGCCCTAAGGACCACAGTCCACGTGGATGCCCACGTTACCTCAGCAAGAGAAGGGCTTGCAGTCCCTTATGTGCCAGTCTGGTCTAACTCTATGTAGAATACATTTAAATAAGGAAAAGGAAACTATTCCTTGAGATAAAGTCACTCCCAGCAATAAGGAATTCATTTTAAAGCTTCCAGTGCTGCCTGACATGACTTGGTAGCACCTTTGTAATAAAGGTCTCCCGTTCATTTGTGGGTGAAAAGTTGGCACTACTAATTTCAGGGGTGTAGTGGAGGCAGTGTTTACTGGTGTACAGATTGCTGTACTAAACTGAAGCAAGGTGTTGTAAGGATTGAAACAGCTGGCTGACTACCTGCCAGAAATGCAAATAGGGTCATTTTTAAAGCCCACTCTGTGGTTTACCTTTTGAGGGCTGCTCAGAGCATATATGAAGTCATTAAAGGCTTTCCACTGACTCTTACGGCCTTGAGATTGAGGTCTGTTTCAGCAAAGCAGCAAGGGAGAATCATCTTTTATTTCCAGTCCATAAAACTAGGAAACTTCACAGCAACATGCTAATAGTGAGCACTATTGTAAGGCCTATTTTTACCTGTTTACAGCCTGAGGATTACAAACAGTAAGGCAAGAAAATGTTGCAGTGGGTGCTTCTTGTATTATGCAAGCGTTTGTTTTGAAAGGTAACAGATACATAAGCTCACAAACAGCCTCTGACGTGATGAGCCTTACAGCCACCACAGCTCTGCTTTTCCATTGCCTTGCTCTCTGTGTAGTAATTTACACTCATGTAAGTGGCTGTGAAATGCTTCCCCTCTGCATTTGGCAGTGTTTTTTATCCTCTTTGCAATCCCCGAGCCTGCTTCCTACACCTACTTATGAAAATCATCAGTTGTACTGTAGAAATGAACAGAGATGGGCAAGCGAAGCAGGACTAAGCCATTAGCTGTGTGATGAAAAGCAGAGATGGGCAGAAGAATAAAAACAAGTGGGCCTGCTACAGATGTGAGCACCTCCCAAAGCATTCACCTTGTACCACAGTTGGTGCTGTTGCTCACCTAACTTCAGGGTTGAAGCAACGATATCTCCTTATTTTTCCAGAAAAGAAACACCTGAACACCTTACCCCTTCCACAGTGCTCTGCGCCCGTGCTTGCAAAAGGCACGCTGCTTTCCCACTGGCATATTTCAGGCCTAAAACAGCCTCGTGTTCAGGAGAGAATGCTGTTGTACCCAAGGCTGTCACCTTCTTCAAGCTAATGCTGTGCCAATCCTGATTTTCACAGCAATTCCACCCCCGACCAACCTGAAGTTCACTCAGGTAACTCCCACCAGTCTCACCGTCAACTGGAACGCGCCAAACGTTCGTCTCACTGGCTACAGGGTTAGAGTGAACCCCAAAGAGAAGACCGGCCCGATGAAAGAGATCAACCTTTCTCCAGACAGCACGTCTGCTGTCGTGTCGGGATTGATGGTAACTCTTTTCTTTGCGTGATGCAGACTGTGTTGTAGGAAGGAAACGGTAGAAGCCAAAGCGATAGAAAATTCCTGGGCTGGGAGCCTCATTACAGCCCCTAAGGGTCTGACCGTGTTTGAAGTCTGGCTGTCAGCTGTAACTACTCGTTAGCAGAGTTCTTACAATGCAGTGAATTGGCCCAATGGATCTGCATCCTTTCCCCCTGCCTCATTTTGCACAGAGGGTGGATGCTTTAATCAAATGCATATAATCGGGTTCACAGTCAACAGTGACCCACTAGGATGCTTTTACTCATCTCTCACAAAAGCAGTCAGATAAAAGTGACCTAATGCAGTGATTTTCAAGCTGTGATATGGGAGCTCTGGCAGTGCTGCCTATTTCTAAGGCATCTGCAAAATGTAAGTAAGAAATGCGAGTCTTTCATGGGCATGCTTAAATTTGCTATAAAGCCATCTTCTCCACTGGAAATATTTCAGTAGTTTGTGTACTGGAAAAAGCTTGAAAATCTGTGGTCCCTATCTTAAAAAGCTACTCCTCTGTTTTCAAGGAGTTTTATGAATCATTTTGGAAAGTGAGCCTTAAAATGCATCCTAATTTAAGTGGACTCCTGATCAGGCACAGTCAAGGACTAAAGACCTTGCTTAAAGCTGTAAATTCCACCATTCTCCTTTCTTTACAGCAGGAGAGTTATCGTAGCAAATAGCATCCATTAACCCCAGGAAAAAGAGGATATGAATTCTCTTTTCCTGAAGAGGGAGCTTTGAAGCCCAGAGATCCCAAAATGGGGGATGGCAGACTTCTTCCAGGACGTCCTCAGCCACATGAACACTTCTAGTACTCTCAGTATCATTAGAATCATCCCATCAACCCTCAGTGATTTATTGTAAGGTTTCATACTTCAATAACTTGTCACCAAGGAATGTGGCTCCACAGAACAAAGACATTTCCCGCCCTCCTTGCCATAATGTGCTGCAACTGTGTCTGTTCTAGGTGGCAACCAAGTATGAAGTGAGTGTGTATGCCCTGAAGGACTCTCTGACCAGCCGACCAGCCCAGGGAGTGGTGACCACTCTTGAGAGTAAGTGGTGATCCTTCCCAACTCACCAGTTCGTTCTGCGATGGGTAATGAGGCCCAGAGATGGAGATTTTGACTCTGTCAAAAGCAGAGCTCTATGCAAAGCTCCAGCATAGGCTTTCACAAATTCTTTGTTGGTAAGATTCACAATCCCTGTGGTACTGATGGTGATCTTTTCCTTCTGGTGCAGATGTTAGTCCCCCTCGCAGGGCCCGTGTGACAGATGCCACAGAGACGACCATCACCATTACCTGGAGAACCAAGACTGAGACAATCACTGGCTTCCAAATTGATGCCATCCCAGCTGCAAGTGGCCAGAACCCCATTCAAAGGACCATCAGCCCCGACGTTAGGGCTTACACTATCACTGGTAAGTGAGATGCTTCAGCAGACTTCCGTGGTCATCAGTGAGAATGCTGGGTTCTTGTTCTGTAGTAGAACTTCCTGGATGGCAATAACAGAGGAGAAAAAAAGATGGGAAAAAAATATTTGAGTCATGGCATCAAGTCTCCAAGAAATTGTTGAAAGACACTCTGGTGCCTATCTTAGATGGCTTCCTCCGATGGATGTTACAACAAATAAAACCCAGTGCAGAGAACCTTCAGGATTAACCAGAGCAGCCCGTGGTGCATTGCAATGTTCGTCCTGTTTCTGCAAGAAAGGCTGACCTTCTGTTTTAACTCCATTCTAGGCTTGCAGCCTGGCAATGACTACAAGATCTACCTTTACACCCTGAATGAGAATGCCCGCAGCTCTCCAGTAGTGATTGATGCCTCCACAGGTGATGACAATGTCTGATTTCTCTGCACATGCAATTGCCTTGGGTCAGGTAGAAGCTGTGTATATGTGAGCACGTGTAATGCTATGATTCACAGCAACATGCTTTGCTCCTGAGTGTGTACAGGACTTCAGAATATACAACTTGCATAAAGATGTTTGCCTTTTACTGCATTTGACTCGTTTCCCTTGTTTCCACCTAGCCATTGATGCTCCTTCCAACCTGCGCTTCCTTACAACCACGAGCAACTCCCTCCTGGCTACCTGGCAGCCTCCACGAGCCAAGATCACAGGCTACATCATCAGATATGAGAAACCTGGCTCGCCAGCCAAGGAGCTTCAGCCTCGGCCTCGGCCTGGCACCACTGAGGCTACTATTACTGGTTTGTATCTCTGCTTTCTTTGGGAGCTCTTCATTTGAAATGCTTGAGAATTGCCTTTCTTTTAAGATTGGGTGTGATCTAAGGTGCAATGAGAGGCAGATGTGGCTACAGTGTGAGTAGGTGTGTTTTGGATTAAGTGCTGAGGGGAGCAGAGTGAGCAGAGCTTGAGTTTCTCCTCCTAAGTAGGTATAGGCAGATAGCTGGGAGATCTTAGGCTCCATCCTTTCCAGATGTGAATAGCTCATGCAGCTGGGTGAGCGCAGTGAAGGACAGCTTTACTGCACAAAAGGAACCAAGGAATTACTCCCTGCCCACAGCAGAAAGATCTCATCTTGTATTTGTGGGGCAGGTGTGTTCTTAAAAAACACCATCTTGCATTAGAAAAAGAGCAAAGAATCATAGAATATCCCGAGTTGGAAGAGATTTGTAAGGACTGATTTCAACTCATCACTCCATACAGGACTACCCAAAAATCATCTTAGCTGACCACTATCACATTTTATCATTAGGCCTTCCAATATAAGATTGTTTTTATGTCTTTCCCCAGGCTTAGAACCAGGAACTGAATACACCATCTACATCATTGCTGTCAAGAACAATCAGAAGAGTGAGCCACTGATTGGCCGAAAGAGGACAGGTAAAACGAAGCTGTGGATTGTTAAGTGCTAACAGGAGATGTTTTCCTCTTGATGAATATCCTCTCAGTATTGAAATGATGATAGTACGTAACATTTGCTGCTCACACACACCATTCAGCCATTCTTTTCTGAGTCAAATAGGCTTTGCAAGGAGGATTTTTTTCCTAGGATGCAAGAGGTAGGATTTCTAAGTGACCTGAATGATATTTAACTGTGTTTGCATGCTGCAGGCAGAACAACATGCTTGGTGTTGGATTCTTGCCTTCATACCTGATTGACAATTAAGGTTAACGCTCATAGTTCCTTGTAGTCTGTCATGCCATCAAAGGCAGAATCCATTCATTGGTTGCCTGTCGCCTTTCTCTTATTCCAATCCCTCCACAGTCAGAGACCTAGACCTGCAGCAAAGCAAAATACCAGCTGGACATCCAAATGTGGTCTCAGGCCTAGTTTCTTCCTGCATCCGAGTGGTTATCTTAACATGATTACAACAGAATCTCTCTTTTAACTACATCTTCTCAATTAGAGCATTGGTAGCTTCTGTGGGAGGCGGTGTTCACAACTGCTTCTCACCTGTATGAAAAATTCATACTGACACACTTCTTATGCCTATGGAGGAAATAAATATATTTATATAACATACATAGAGAGAGATAAATTGGTGCATTTGTAATAGAATGAGCTCGTAAAAAGTGTGTTGCATCTTGGGACAATTGCTAGTCTTTGCCTGGATCAGTGTAAAGCATCCCCCCTAGCTGCTTAATTAGCCACTGTTAATTTGCCACGCTTTGCTTTATGGCTTCTGACTTTTCTTTGGCTAGATGATCTGCCCACGTTGATTACTGGACCGCACCCCAACCAGCCCGACATTCTCGACGTACCCTCTGTTGACGAGGGGACCCCTTACCTCACAAACAATAGGTACGACAATGGAAACGGTATCCAACTTCCAGGCACTTCAGGGCACCCACAGACAATAGGACACCAAGGTCAGCAAGTCTTCTTCGAGGAGCACGGCTACAGGCGGCCTGTACCCACTACAGCAACTCCCCTTAGGCCTGGCTCGAGACGGCAGCCACCAAACGTAGATGAAGCAATTGAAATCCCAGGGTACCAAGTGCCAATCATAGTTGAACCTTCGTACCCCCACTCCCGTGGGCCCAGGCGCAACGACACCACGGGCCAAGAAGCTCTTTCTCAGACAACCATCTCTTGGAGGCCTTTGCTGGAGAGCACCGAGTACATCATCTCATGCCAACCCGTCAGCCAGGATGAAGATACTTTGCAGGTAACTGAACTGTCTTCCCTTGGGCTTCCAGATTTTTGGTGGCAGTCTGAGGTGGCTCAGTGTATTAACATGTAGCAGAGAGTGGGAAGGGGAAACATCTCTCTTGTAATTCACAGAGCAGGATACAGGATCAAAGTGCCAAAACAGAAAGCCCTTGAAAGGCTTAGTTAGCATCAGCTTCTCACCAGGGGAGGGAGTAGTCAGGGAGACAGCTGGGAGTTTGATGGTGAGTTACAAAGGTGGAAGTGCTGCTTCTCCGTGACTTGCTTAAGTCTTTCTTACTTCTCTCTGTCTCCCTGAAATGCCAATAACAATTGTGAACCACAGTCCACAGCACTTAAACTTAACCCAGTGTTTGAAGACCCCAGAATAGATGGCTGCATCGCAGTGCAGAGCACAGAAGTCAATCTAGGCACCATGTCTTTCCTGTTAGTGGGGTGACACCTAAGGAGTAGTGCCTCTTCCCTTTCCGGTGACGTGGCATTGCCTGTTCTTGCAGTTCAGGGTTCCTGGCACTTCCTCCAGCGCTACTCTCACTGGCCTCACCAGAGGGGCCACCTACAACATCATAGTGGAAGCCCTGAAGGATCACCGGAGGCAGAAGGTGCTGGAGGAGGTGGTCACGGTTGGCAATACTGGTAAGTGAAAGCTTTATGGCGTCTAGGTGAACCTTTGCCATACCTGCCTTGCTTTCTTTACTCCAGCCTGGGCGCCAGGTGGTTTTCAGTGTATTCAGTGAAAATCATTCTGTCTTTCAGTAGCTCCCGTTGCCACGTGCGATGCCTGTGTCTTCTCTTTTCATTCCAGTGTCTGAAGGACTAAACCAGCCAAGCGATGACACCTGCTACGACACTTACACTGGCTCCTTCTATTCCATTGGCGAGGAGTGGGAGCGATTATCCGAAACAGGCTTTAAGCTCTGGTGCCAGTGCCTGGGCTTCGGCAGCGGTCACTTCAGATGCGATTCCTCTAGTGAGTAGCTTGCTTCTGACCACCCACCCCCTGCCCCCCGCCGACCCGAGCGCTTGTTTGGCAGCACCCACCCGATCCAAACCTGATGCAGACTCAACAAAAGTCTGACTGAGTGGCTTAACACAACACAGTGCTCTGAAATGGCAGAGTGAGGCAGGGCAGACAGGCCATTCCTGTGACGTGAGGAGATGCAGAAGAGCGACTGCAGGGCAGACGTTTGTTTTATAGTGTTTATATTTAATCATCTGTTGATACACGTGGTTCACCCACTGAATTTCTGCAGCCTCTGTCATAGTTCTACTGGGTATTTGCTACAAAAAAAAGCAACCCAAAATGCATGTAAAATATTTTTATCTCCTTTCCTACCCCATTTCCTACCTTATATCTCTCCCTTGGGACTTAGATGAGCCGAAGAAATATTCTTCTGAATATTTCTGCCCCTCCTGAGCCAACCTGAAGCTGTCCTCCTCCCCCTCTGTCACTACTCCTGTAGGATAACACCTCCCTGTGTCATTCCTCTGCCTTCTCCAGAGTGGTGCCACGATAACGGTGTGAACTACAAGATCGGGGAGAAGTGGGACCGGCAGGGGGAGAACAGGCAGATGATGAGCTGCACCTGCCTCGGGAATGGAAAAGGAGAATTCAAGTGCGAACCTCGTAAGTTGCTTCCTGATTTGGAAAGTTTTATCATCCCCCTCAAGGCTCTTCCAGTAGCTTTTGGCACTGACGTGATGGCATGCCTAGTATCGCCATGTCTCATCTTGAAATGATAACTCTTTTGTGAGATGCTGTGTGCAGTGACCTGAACTGCCCTCAGCCCTGCAGGGGGTGTGTCACCACACTAAGTGGTGTAGGTTACCCTGATCAGAAGCACAGGATGTTTCTGCAGGGCTTGGCACCTGGAGAGCCTTTAGGCAAGGCAGTGTGCATTAACTGCATTGCTTTTGTCAGGGAAATGCCTTCATGGTCTAGTTGAAAGTGGATGGAGAGCTACAGAAATGATGGATTTTACCAGTGCCAGCCTGTGAGCCCGGGGTCAGACAAGGGGAGCCCACTGCGTGGAGGTTCCTGCTCTGATTTCTGTGCTGCTCTGTAGCCGAGCTGAGGCCGTGCAGCTGAGCTCTGCCTGTTTCTCCGCAGATGAGACCACGTGCTACGACGATGGGAAGATGTACCAAGTTGGAGAGCAGTGGCAGAAGGAGTACTTCGGGGCCATCTGCTCCTGCACTTGTTACGGAGGACAGCAGGTAGGCAGGAGGGCCTTGGCATGCAGGGGACGAGGAGTGCTGGGTTTGGAGTCAGGTGCTGGCTTAATGCAAGAAGAAAATTAATTAGGAAAGCTCAAGTGCTTGCAGGGAGTTGGACTCGCTGGTGCTGTACAGCTGCAGCGCTGTCACCTCACCGGCCACGCGTGCTCTCTCCCTGCAGGGCTGGCGTTGTGACAACTGCCGCAGGCCCAGCGTGGAGGTGGCCCCCGAAGGCTCAGCTGGGCACACCTACACCCAGTTCACACAGAGATACCACCAGGCCACGAACACCGTGAGTAGCCCTTCCTCATCCCCTCCTTTCCTGCGGGTCTGGGCTGGGGCAGTGGGGGGGTTTGGGCAGGGCACGAGGGGTGAGAGTAGCTGTGGGGTGAGGTGCAGCTTTGCGCTTGGAGAGCCGTCGCACACTTGTGATCAGCAAAGCACTGCTCTGTGCAGCACAGGCCGCACGCTTGAGCTCACACTTTTACACCAGTGGGACCCACTCAGTGGCGCTGGGAGGTGCCTGCATGCTCCCGTAGTGCACGTAGCTGTTTCCTAGTTGTCACCTAGTGCTGCAAGCCAGCTTTGTGCTGGGAGCACACAAGTGTCTGCCCTGATGGGACGAGGCTAACTGCTTTCCTTCCCTCCTGACAGAACGTCAACTGCCCCATTGAGTGTTTCATGCCCCTAGATGTACAGGCAGACACACAACATCCACGGGGAAAGTAACATCCAGCAAGACTCCTTGCGGCAATGGCAACAGACAAACCAAAGCATAAATACCTATCTGCCACGATTACCATCCAAACTGGAGTGATGCTAGCAAAACTGCATCTTTGAGAATGGCCCTTTGCTCCGGAGCCATTTTCCCAGCTTAAGCTCAACTCACAGCTTCTCCAAGCGCCACTCTTGGAGTGTTTCAGGCTTTTCTCACGATTGGTAGCAACGGTCTTGTTCTCGCTCAGAGTGTTGAACACCAGTCAGTATTTACAAATTCAAAAGGGGTGGGGGGAAGAAAAAAATGGAGGGGGGAGATACCAAATCACAAACCAGTGGGGGAATCAAAACGTTGAGGGGGAGGGAGAGAGTTAGAAATGAGAGGTTCCCTTACTACGCAAACAGCATTCGAGTCCAACGTTCCCAGTGCTCAAAGATAGGAAAGTCCACCAAACACTTCTGCTTTCACATAAGCGTGCAGCCAGCAATAAGGTAGGAACAGCAAATCCCATCACTGTGATATTTAAAATATGCACAGTCCTGATTCTTTCTCCATGACCCTAGTATTTTTTTCTAGCTGTATCTTTGTATCTCATACTGTTATTTATCAGTTTTGTTCCCCTGACCTTCGAGTGTTTTTATATGGGAATAAAATGTACCGAAGACACTTAGTATGCCGTTGACAAAGAGGAATTTGGTGTAATTATGATCAGTGATTATTTTTATACTGTAAGTGCCAAAGCTTTTACTACTGTGGAAAAGAAAAAAAAACACAACAACAACAAAGCAACTCTTTTAATAAAAAGATTTACAAACCAGGCACGCATTGAAGCGCTTCTCTTTGCTGCCGTGGACTCTAGGAAGAAGACCAATATTCTGATCTGGAGTAACATTGCCTTGAAACGAGACGGAGCAAACACCTCACTGAAGCGTGACGTATACCTCGAGAGAATGCTTGTAGAGCAGCTTGATAACTAAAGGCTTCCAGCTGCACGCCCTGCCCATGGGCTGAGGGCCCCGCTCACTGTGGGTGCTGTGCTGCAGGATGCAGCGGCCAGCTCTGTGGGAACAGGTGGAGGAGAGAGGAAGCTGGGGGGCAGAGGAAACTTAAGTCCTGCTTTGGGCACGAAGGGAGGCCAAAGAGAGGGTCCTTGCTCCAGCCAGATGCTTTCAAGACCTAAAATAGCTAAGAATCGAGTATGGTCTCAGTGTTTGAGGTGCCAGCACTGCCCCTGGTCCACTTCTTCCCCTAGAGATGGTGAAAGACCCCAACACCCAGCTCTGTGCAATGGAGGATGACTTACTATGACCATCTTCAGGGGCTGTCACTTCATTCTTTCAAATCTCAGCTGTTGCACTGCACAGTGTGGTAAATAAAACCCCAGAGCTCACTTTGTTTACCTACCACTGCGCGTGCCCTCAGGCACTGCTGTGAGAGAGTGACAGAAATCCTTCCCTTACCTCTGCAGAAAGCCAGGCAGCACCTACACCTCGGGGTGGGGGCTATGCAGAATTCCCTTGAAAGCACTTTATAAAAGCCAACCAAGCAAAGCTAATCTCGGTTCCAGTGAACAAAAGGAGCACTAAGTCGCTTCAGCTTCTGCTGCCATCCCTGCAGTGCTTTGTACGGCCGTTGCAATGCAGAATTACAGGCTGCTGTTGCTCGGCCACGCTCCTCGCTTGGCTCCAGCAGCGCTGTATTGCTCAAGTCAGTGTGTTTCTCTGGATTGAATAAAGCATGGGAACAGGACCCGGCTCCTTGACACAGCAGTTGTAAATGGACCACAAAAAGAATGCATCAGAACGGGAGCTGGCTAGATGCTTCTATCAGCCTCGGTGCTCGAGATCAGGATTCAGAGGGACCCCGATGGCGTGCACACAGCAACAGAAAAGGCAACAGCAGAAGGGGAAGCCTCAAACTCAACTTTTTAGACATACATGCTAATAAAAACCTCAAGGATTCCAAACAGCACTGCTCCACAAGCAGCGATGGCATAGCAAACATGGCTAGAGCGGGGCTTAGCAGAGCCAGCAAGGGAGCTTCTGTGCACTGAGTAATGCTACCAGGCTGCTGCCTTCATCTGGTGCTCTCAAGCCTCTCAGCACTGCTCAGTTCTGGATAAGAGAGGCAGGACTGCAGCTCAGAAAGCATCAGATTGTTCTGTGTCGGTCTGATGGCGTATGGGGAGGACAAGGTAATGCAAGGTGAGGGAGGTGGCTAGGTAACAGCACACACACATACAGGCATGCAGGTGTGTGCAAATGCTTGACACAAGACAAAGGTGGTCTTCCCCCACACCACTGGAACAGCACAACCCGAGAACAAAGCCCCAGGTCCTGTGTCTGACCACCTTACAGGCAGCCCTTACTGTCACACGGTCTCTGCCTCAAGTAAATCAGAATCCATGCCCACAGCCGTGGCAGGGCAGCAGCACAAGCAGGAGCAGGACCTGGCCTTCCCCTCTCCCAGGGCCCTGTCTCACCAGATGCCCCTACAGTGGCTTGAGCAAAGAGCTGAAACACATATACACCCCCCCATCCCCATACCACCAGAGATCAAAGCCAGGACAGATTTGTTTCTTGCAACACTGTGGATTCCTCCTTCCTAAAACTGAACAGATTTTATAAAAGGGAACCAGAAAATCCCTTTGAAACGGTCACTGATTGCCAGCAAAAACATGCTGGAGCTGTTGCTTTACTCAACTGTGCTCCAGATTTTCACTTTGTTTTTCTAAGCAGACTTCAGATCTGCTTAATACCAACTGTGCAGAGCAGAGAATGGAAGCAGCTTCAGGCAACTTGCTTCCCAGATGGGTGCCTGAACTCTGAACTGAGCTCTGTGCCTGCAAACAAGCAAGTCAAACTGAAAGGTGGTGGAGCTCACTCCTACAAGACACCAACCTGACCCTGCCTACAGCCAAAAGCTCATCCAGGGCAGGGCTGAGCACTGAACTCACACAAAGGATCCACTTCCCTCGCCCCACAATGGATCAGAAGCACACAGAGAAAAGTTATGAGCTGAGCCACTACTTTGGAGCTAGCAGAGTTTCCAACCCAGTCCTTTATCCATTTCATAAGCTGGCCATAAACCAAACTCATACCATTCCAGTGGCCTTCTAATGAACTGGTAAAGTCAGATCACAACGTGTGCTTTAAGATTTACTTCCAAAATAAAGCTCAGGATGCAGTATTTGGATGACATGAAAGACAATCTTCATATAGCTAAGAACCATTTGTTTATTTGTTAGAGAAATGTTTGTCAAAAGACTCATTTCCTACATTAGAGCTCAAGCACCTGCTCTGTTAACCTCTGCTGGTGCAGGGAAAGGCCTCATTTGCAGATCTTACAAATACTTGCTCAGCACAGATGGCAGTCGCCTCCCTGTGAAGCTGGTGGTACTCCAGTCACTGCTGCTGGTGAAACTGTGAGCAAACAGGGCCACACCAGCCCGTGGTAAGCTCAGTGATGGAACAGCCGGAGGTTGGTGTGGATAAGAGTTATTCCCAGCTCATTGCAAGCTTCGATCACAACCTCGTCGGCAGCAGAGCCGGATGGGGCAGCGATGAACTGAACTCCGCTCTGAACAAAGACAGAGAAAAGCAGAGGGATTAGAGGGCTGAAAAGAGCTCCCCAGGGCCGTGCACAGCACTCGAGCAGGAAGCCCAGCCATGGTAACACCTTACCCGCTTGGCTCTGTCAACATTATCCCTAAAAGGGAAGAATGCATCGGAGCTGAGGGAAACAGCGGTCAGTTTGGCAATCCACTGCTTCTTCTCAGCTTCTGTTAGCTGTGCGGGCACCTCTTCAAACATGGCCTGCCACTTCACCAGGTCCTCATCCTGGAGGAATGAGAAGTGCCAGCTCAGCCCCAAGGCACCAGCTCCTGGCAGTACCCACTAGGGGCACGTCAGGATGAGTGATGACATCCCTGTGACCCTTTAAACACCTTCCGTTCCCCTCCGCACCCCAAACCTGGAGGAATCTGCCCCAAGATTCAGCCTGCCTGCAGAGTGCTGCTCTGTGTCAGTGCCAACACACACCACCTGGGTGAGGGGGATGACTTCATGAATGGCAAACAGCAGCCTGGTTTCTGATTCACCTTCTGAAGTTCTTATCCCCTTAAACTAGCAGCCACTCCGAGATGATTCATTCAGCCCCCAGTCCAGCTCTTGGCTTTCAATACTTAAAAAGGGCATGCTATTTTCCTGCCTCACTTGTGCTGAGGAGGTCAAAGCAATTCTGGGAATCCAAAATGCTACACAAGCAAACAGCAAAGCATCAGAAGGAACAGCCAGCAGGCACGATGGGGCAGGGAGAGCTTCAAAACTGAGGCTTTAACCCTGCCTTAACACCAGAGGGAAGCATCCAAGGGCACCAACGTGCAGAGTGGGCTCCAGTACGTCAGGGAGAGAGGCAATCCTACCCCTCCAGTGGTGCCTTACCTCCCCAATGGTGCCAGTGACATACTGATCGATGGCATTGGAGACCTCTGCTCTCTTCACTCCCGCTCTGAACTTCATGGAGAGCACACGAGGGTGGTGCCGCAGCCACCAGCTGTTGGCCTTGTCACCAGCCAGGCGCGTGCAATGGATGCGGGACTGCTGGCCAGCCCCAATGCCAATGACCTGAAGAGAACACACAAAGCACCATCACACTCCGCTTCTGAGCAATTAGCAAAGGCCTCCCACTAATTAGTTGCTCCTGGCTGGCCAGCAGGGCCACCTCAGAACATCAGTTATCCAAGCCCTGGAGCTACCGACACATTTCCTACCCTGCCATCTGCCAGCAGTGATGGGATACTGAAACTAGCTGCCTGCTAACCTTATTTAATAGCACTTGGGTTTGATCCTGCTTCTGGGAACAAAGCCTCCCAAAATCTGACTTTTCTCTTCAATGAAAATGTATTTTTGCTCAGTTTCCATTCACTTTTTCAGACAACCTTGCCTTGAAGCCCAGCTCTCATCAGATGTATTCAGTCTCCAGCAATTCCTTTGCACTGCAGATTAAAATACACGGAGACTTCCGAGTCTGGTGCTCAGGTAACTCGAAGCCACATGTCACAGCCCAATGCTCAATGCAAACAAACCCTGGCATCCTATCCAGGAGAGCTCCTGCCACTTCATACCAGAGATCTGTCAGAAAGCAAGACTCGCTTCCATAATTCCCTGCCCCTATGAAGCCAGAGCTGAACTGTTCACCAGACTGCTTGCATGGGGTATAGCTCCAGGGATGCTGTGTTGCAGCCAGCAATTCTGGCCACTGCCTCAGAGTTTCCAGCTCAGGCTGCAGCAGATGGTAAAGCTGTAAGTCAAGCACTGCCCTCAAAGGAATGAATCATTTGCCTTTAATTAATCAAGACACAGTGACTTCACCTCTTACCAGAACCATAAAAGCATGCTGCTGGATACTGTTCCCTCAAGGAACAAATGAAAGAGTCGGACTGCTATCTAATATCATCTGCTCAGCTATAACTGAACACTCATCAGCACTTAGTAAATTCAGAAGGATATTGGTATTACTGTAAATATTAAACAGATTCATTGCTTCTCGTGCCATAGGGACATTTCCCCCCCTCCAAGGAAACACTCCCTGATGTCTAACCTATGCTTCTCACACTCCATCTGTTTGACCTTGAAACTTGCATGAGATTCTGCACCTCCAGGGAGCTCAGTGCCAGCTGCACGTAGCTATATGGTCCCATCAGTGGAGGCTCTCCTTCCCTACACAGCCAAGAGGGATCACAGCCATCACACAGCACACACCTTAACCCACTTGGCCTTTAAGGCAGGTCAGACCAGCACAGAAGTTCATAGCTGGGGTTGCAGCTAAGACTACCAGACAGTATTTCAGCAAAATAACACGGCCTGGAAGTTATTCACTTGGGCTCAGAGCAAAGCCAAACGTGTCCCACAGGTGGAACAGGGTGTGAAAGCATGGAGTGGATGAGACAGGTAATGCCCAAAGAAACTGCAAAGTGAGCCAGGTTAGCCTGGATTTAGTCAGATTTACTCTGATTAACGAGTGAAAACAGAAATCCTAAATACATTTGGGATTATAAACATTAAATTAAAGGCTTCACAATTGAGAGGACAAAGCAAAGCAAGAACTGACAAACAGATGCAGCGCTGGTGGAAAACACCTTGCTAAATTAACAGGTTTGGTTGATCCCACTCTGCAGAGAATAAAGAAGGAATCACTTTGAATTGCTAATGTCAAATGTGATAGCATCACTGGAAAAAGTGTAAGCCAGTATGTCGCAGGCTTTGGCTTTGCTGCACTGAAAGTCAGACAAAACAAGTGGAAGTGTTTATTGCAATTAGGGGCAGTTGACTTCCTGCAAATTAAGTGACACTCAGGTCCATTAATGCTTCCTCCCACTGCATCCTTCCCTAGGACTCATTAACACCAAGCCCCAGCTGGAGCAGCAGGGAAGCCAGGCTGCCAAAAAGGCTCGTTGGTAGGCAATACAATTGGTAGTTTGTTCTGCACAGCACTGCCAAAAGGAAGCTGAGCTCACCAGCATCTTGAGACTGATTTTCTGTGGACCTGATTTCCTGCCCATCTGAACCTTGGGAACAACGGTCTCAGTGGATAAAAGTCTCAAGAGGCTTTTTCAACACTTTAAACCTGGGAGACAGCTGCAATCTGAGCTCCTCCATCATCACCTCTATCATGCTACACTGCTATTTCTGCATTTGGACTGTAATGAGTCTCATTAGGAAGACATTAAGCTTTGATTTAAAGGCCCAACATAGATTTGCCATCTTAGTGAGTGAGTGACTGGAATGGCTGCTGACCTTTACAAGGCAGAGTGCAGCACACAAACCTCTGATCTCTGCCTCTTTGCCTTTCCTGTCACATACACAGCAAACCAAGACAATGCACATTAATACTTGGTTAAAACGTATCCCTGCAAATACACAAAGCATCAGGGAAGCCAGGCTGCATGCAGCCCTCCCTGCCCACACCACCTTCCACTCCTCCTTCATACCTTCTTCCTTCCATATGGTGCACACATGACCACACACATTTCAGAGCCAGCTGCACCAACAACTTAAGTCTAGATTTAGAGCAGCACTAGGGAAACTGCTGCTGCATTAAGGGAAAAGGAGCAAAGACACCCCCAGAACAAAGGTGATGCTATGTGAACTAATGCTCTTGAAGACAGAGATCCATTCGAGGGCAAGAAAAAAAACAGTAAGGAAAAGCAAAGCAAAACACCAGGTCCCCAGAGAGATGAACTCCAACATCCACCATAAGCTCTTAAAAACCAAGAAGCACAGAAGATTTCTGATGTCCCAAAGGCATCAGAATGAAAGTAAAATAAAACTAAGACCCATTTGGACAGTCAGAGTCCAACTGTGAAAGCTACTGTCACTTCCTAAGGCTCTAAACAGACCACAGCATATGCATGTGCCCTCACAAAATGATGAAGGGGAGAACAGTTACAAAGGAAGTCTGGTCAGCTTGGCTCGGATGCACGCTCCCCAGAGCTGTCTGGTTTGGTTACCTGCCCATCCTTGGCGTAGCAAACAGAGTTGGACTGGGTGTATTTGACAGCGATGCTGGCAACAATCAGGTCTCGGACAGCAGACTCAGGCAGCTGAAACAAAATGCCACTGTCAGTCTCACTGACTCAATCTTACCAGGTCCAGGTGGTTCTATCACTGGCCCTAATCCTGCTAAGTCTTCTGCATTTGCTTCCTGTCCTCACAAGTGCTCACAGGCAAAAAGCTAAGCATTTATTCAACTTCACACCACAACAATAGCTTACCATATCTGCTTTAAATGTTGATTTGAGTACACTCTGTTGCTAATTTATTAATACAACTTCACTTAGCTCAAGGTCTGTGCTTGCTTCTGGATCCTGTGACTAATAACATACTCATTAACATCTGTTATTTTTTAAATGAGAACGATGAGACAGAAATAACTGTTATCTGATGATGTGAACCCTAAGTGATGAGCAACATCAGCAAGGCCAGAGCTTACATGCTGTATATAAGAGGGAGAACAACACAGTGAATCAGAGTGAGATCACAGTGGATCCCTAGAACACACCGTTTCACCATGAGAAATGAAATAAAGTGACTTCTTATTTATATCTTGGTCATCTGAGATAAAGGACAGTGCCCAGCTTCTTATTGACACAAAGGATCAAAACAAAAGCAAGCTACCAAGCATTTCTGACCGAAAAGCACTGCTGCATTACTCTGTTGAAATACATTTATCATTATGAGCTCTTAGAACAGCACTGACTTCCTTGATGAAAGCACATCGATCGGCTGTGCCAGTTTTTTAAGCTCATTTATCTTTTAACACTTACAGTTTTATTCTTTGTAACAACGTTCTTGAACAACGACCGGTCAATGGTGGCATTGTTCCTCTTCTGCATGAGCTGCAGTCCATAGAGGGTTCGAATCTCGTTGTCATCTGGCTCATAATTCGGGTCCATCTAAAAGCCAACAGACAGGGTGATAAAACACTGAGCCCTTCAAAGCTCGAGTAACAGCTTAGGTTAGAACACCCTGGGAGGAATCCAGAAGTGAACTGTATAGAGAAAGCAGTGTTAGAACATCAGGAGGAGTCAGAATCACTGGAGCACTGATATCTCAACAGCAGGAGGCGACAATGGAAGGGTGAAGAGGGGTAGAGCAGCTTGCATGCTCACATCCATCCATGCTGAAAGCCAAAAAAAATTCTGAGTGCTCCCATCTTTCACAGAAAGGTAAAAACATCCACACACAAACATTCTTCCCATCTCCCATCGCAAAGGTAGAAATACTTGGAGCTTGGTATGTGCCTTAAGGTACAACTCCCAGTGCCTTCAGCATTAAACTGGTGAATGTACTTCCCTTGGGGATCAACCATACAAGCCTGCAGCACAGTTAAGCCACACAAGTGTACAGGGCCAAGTTAAACTGCATTAAGGTCTACCCATGGACAGGGGGTTTGGAGTTCTGGTAGCCCCCGGTGAGCTAACAGAGACATGAAGTAATCCAGATTAAGGCTACTAGCTCTAAATACAAGTATGTATGCACTTGGCATGGTTTTGCTAATCCCTTTAAGTTAGTTCAGATCAACTTTCCTTCGTACCCCTGTTCAGACAGGCCCTGAAGCTACAGACTTACCCAACACAACCTCATCCTTGCAAAGCTAATTGAATTCAGGAGGTAATCAGCTGCCAGGATTGTCTGCAATTTCATTCCTGCTTGCCTGAAGCTCCGGAGCCACAGTTCCCTTGGTAGCAACACTGCACTTGCAACTTCAGCTAAGCCTTGGATTTTTTCTGTAACATTAATGTGCTGTGCTTGTCGGTAGCTCAGAGTCAGGCAGAAGCAGGATATGTTTGTCTGTTCTGACAGCATTATGAAATCCATTAGTCCATACATCAAAACTGGATGATTTTCAACTCCCAGCCAACACTGCAGGAACCAGGAAGGCAACCTGACACTGACCTGACCACACTACATTAATATTTCCCTCCATACTGGAATCACAGTGCTTGTGGTTATCCCCAGTGCAAACTACACCTGTGCTGCTTATCACTAACTATCCTACAGGGAGCCCTACAAATAGCACATGCTCAGACAAGGCTGCTCCTAGTGATGACTCTCACATCATCACTGAGACCCCACATCTTAAAAGAAAAGAATCCAGGGAGGAAACAAATTCAGGAAAAGCAAGAGGAAGGCTGGCAGGGAATGGAAAGAGCACCCAGAAGTTGTGTTTCTCTTACGTACTCTTTCTTTCATGGTCAGTCACTTTAAAACCATGTCACTCTGAAAGTCAAGAAAGGCATTATGAAAATGCTCCACTTGAGAACTATAGGATAAATGTGCTCACAGCACTGGTGCTGGAATTCCTGCTTGCATGGGAATCCCCAGCCTGGACCCCCTGGTCCAGTGTGGGCACTGTCCAGACACTACCATCTGGTATGGAAAGAGCACTGCAGGGCTCTAGGGCAGCAGGACTACAAACCTGGAGGAGACAGTAAGCACCATTCTTCTTTTTGGAAAGGATTTTGAGAGCTTCTTCCTCGTAGCCAGGAGCTACCACACCATCAGATACCTGCAACACAGAGATCTCAGCACCTGTGTCAAAAAGAGAGGGGCTAATACTGAAAACTCTCCCTGCCATATCCAAAAAGGCAATGGTTCACCTCTCAGAGGTCTCGTAAGTACTACGAAGGCACTACTACAGCATCTGTTTCAGTCTTTGAAACAGGAAAAAGCAGTGTTGTTCAGCCCTCAGCAGGAGCTGGGGAAGAAGAAAAGCCTCACTTTATACACAACAGAATAACTAATATACTCTTCTAGGGGTAAAACTATTCTCATCTCCAACATGCCTAAGAAAATAATCATATATAAATTAGTTATTTCAACAGTGACCCTCTTGATGAGGCAAAATGTCAACAAAACACTGCCTTAGCAGTGTTGAAGCTACGAGTTCACATGAATCAGTGCCATGAGGCTTACGTAGATCTCATTCACACAGTCACCACCTAACAATGGGTTTTTTGCTTTGCTGTTTTAATGGAGTACCAAATGTCCTCACAAACCAGCCAAATACCATCCTTCATATGTTTGAAATCTCCAGTGTGCAGTGTACAAGACAGCCCCTTGCACTGTGCTTTCTCCCCTCAAGAAAATCAGAAGCAACACGGAGGAGGATGAGAGTCCAGTAGCAAAGCATTAGCTCCTAGCATCCAGATACTGAATTACCCTTGAGTTAAACAGGTCAAATCCAAACACAAATGGCTGCTACAAACCAACAATTCCAAGTAGCGGGATGCTCTCTCTTCCCTCAAATGATTTACTGCTGTTTAACAAACCTCTCTGGAAATAATCTTAGCAGTAGGCACATCGCAGATATCAGACAAGGCAACGAAGTCACCAAAAGAAGACATCCGATCAGCCCCTGCAAAGTGACATTTTCCAGTCATTTATCCAACTACAGCAGAACACTGAGAAGAGCATTTGCACCCACAATCCAGCCAACCTCCACAAGAGACAGTAGTTAATTTCATAGGAAAAAAAAAGGAGAAAAGGCCAGAAGAGCAACAAGAATGAAAAGTACTACCTCAATCACATGCACCTTTAAACGCTCTCATAGCTCAGACACTCCTCCACAGACAAGGAGATAATTAGCAAAGTATCTCAGCTAAGCCAAGGAAGAAATGTTGATTTATAGGTGTTTTTTTCTTTTTCTAAGCTCTGAACTTCAAAAGCATTACAAATCACCTGAAGTCTGAGTGTGCTTCCAGCTTAGCTCACCAGGAGAGCAATTTCTAATACACAGGCAGTTCATCAGTCAGTTGCTTATGGAAAAACAAAAAAACAACCTAAAGAGGAGGAGTACAGCAGAAAGGGGAGAGCTAGCAAAGGTAGCCAGAGTAGAGTAGAGCCTGAAGCAGAGATCTTTAGACAGGTTAGTTTATTTCTGGGCCTCTCACCTCTGCTTCGAGCGTAGGCAGATGCCAAGGGTGTTAAGGTCTTGTGTAAATCATGCACCATGCAGACTTGTGCCTCCTCCTCGCTGAGAGGTATTCCAACAGCAGCACCTAGTGGGAAACACAAGCCAGGGCACTCGAACCAGAACCCTTCCTCGGGCTCTGCCCCTTGGGGCCCCGTTAAAAGACAGACACTGCTGGCAGGGGCTGCCAAGAGTTCAAAGAGAAAAGCATGGCAGCAAGGAGCCACTCTACCTGCAGGACTGACATGTTTGAAGGAGGCTGCAGCAGGGATCCCTAATGCCTGCTTGAGTTCCTTCACCAGCTGCCAGGCATTGAGAGCATCACACAGGTTGATAAACCCTGGGGAGCCATTCACCACTGCAAATGTAGAGTACAAACAGATTAAAGCAGGCAAGATGAGCTAGATTTCTTTACAAATCTAGTAAATTTGGGTGGCTATGACTCAACAAAGTACTCACACACTAGCCAAACTAAATACATAGCATCTCCAATTATCATCAAAAGAACCATTCACAGCCACAAAGTTTAGGGCACGCTTTTATCGAAGCGCTTGATCCGGCACGGATTTCTAATGAAAGGACCAAGAATAAAAGTCCTTTGAAAGTGTGCTCTGAAAACCTTTTGCCCCAGCACACGTAAAACTGCAAGATCAGCACTGATAAATCAGGACTGGGAGCATTTCAGAAGCATTTCAGGAGAGAAGAGTTGTTTAAACAATAGTATGTAGCCATACAGGTGAACACAATATTGTTCTGCTGCCAAACCTGAGAGGCAGACTTGAAAGCAAATCAGCTTCTAGTGCAGGAGTAGAAAAGTCTCCTAGGAGATGCAAGGCAGAGCTTCTTTTCAGCAGCACTAACAATGATCCTAAGAACAAAAGTAGCCAAACTTTCCTCCTCTCCAAACCAGAGATTCCCCCATGGCACTAAGGCTGTGGTGGGGTGCACCCTGTAAAATGGAGAACACCAGGCCAGGCTCAACTCTCACAAGTAGGACTGGTATTCCCTGCCACTGCCACCACTAGCAGCAACAGCACTCTGGAAAATTGAGGCAATAAACCTCTGCTCAAAACAGTTACAGAAAGGAAAGTAACAAATCATTCAAGCCTGGAGAAGAACAGCATCATTTCTGGACAGCAAACAGTGACATGAAAAGATTAGACAGGTACTAAATGCAGAAAATGAGGAGAAAAGGGTCTTGAAACGATGACAACTTTTCCTCTGCAAAAATCTTAATCTGATGTCAAGCAGGAAGTGCTTTATGTAGCTCTGCCTGCAGCATCTTCAGCATGGACACACAACTTACACCAAGAGAGAACGTGGAGCTACCATTAAGTCTCACAGGGGTCAGCAGACAAGCTTTTCTGTTTTGCACCCCTCCAGCAAAGCCAGTGCCACTCAGCACAAAGTGGTTCAACATAAGATGCCCCCAGGCACTCCTTGCACTATGATATCTCAGTTCTAAAGGCAATGACTCGCCCACCCACCCTCTTCCATTGCTGCCCCAGGGCTCCCCCTTGCCAGGGTCTCACCTGTCAGGGGAAGCTTAGGCCTCATGGTGTAGAGCTGTGCAGGACTCTGGTGAGGATTCATGCCGTACCTCAGGGGCAGCTGGGACACCCCCTTGCTGTACTCCTTCCTAAAGTAGTCAGAGATGGCTGCGTCATACTGTGCAGTGTGGGTGAAAGCCTGGGAACAGAATGAGGGACGCTTGTCAGCTTACAAACGTCAACTTACAAATGATGTGGTGTTTAACAAAATGAATAAATGAAAGGCAAACCAGCCTTGCCCTCTGCTGTGTGCAAGCACAACCCCGACCAACCTTCAGTGCAAGGTGACGTCTGGTTTCCACAGAAGTGTCTTTGTCCTTCGATGCTGCCATCTCCTTAGCTACTGAAGTGTAGTCCAAGGGATCACACACAACTGTCACACGAGCATGGTTCTTAGCAGCCGCCCGGAGCAAGGCAACTCCTCCTGCAAGAGGAGCATGGAGGCATGAGGCACTTCTCATCTGGACACAGCATAACCAAGAGCCACATGTGAGGCCAAGAAGGGACGTGCAACAAGCAATCATCTGTGCCAGATGGATGTGCCCACCAGGTTCTGCTAGGAAACAGGGACAGCATCTTGAAAATGCACACAGCAATCAGCTGGGATGATTCACACTAGTGCTGAAGGTGCAAAAAACAAGCACAGCTGCAGGGATGAGAAAATAAAGGAGTTCCATGCTGTGCAGAGCACCTCAGGAGAGAAAGCCTTCCAGCAGCACAGCGACATCCCAAAGAGGACAGCTACCTGCACATACTGCTTGAACACCATCCTCTGCAATGCTAGGCTGGGGAGGAGTCTATAGAAAGATTTATTTTTACTCTACCAAGCAACTGAGGTTCTCAAATCTCTCTGCAAATATTAATGAATACCGTGCAGGTCCTCTGTGTGGGATAAAATGCCATGCTTCCCCCTTAAATCTGACTCTGCACAGTGATTATAACACTTTAAATCACACAGGATACTAGGCTGTTGCAACAGAAAAGCAGAGGCTGGCATCGCTACATACAGAGCAAGTACTACTTCATAAAACATTTAATAGAGAGCTCTGCTGGGCATCATTTGGAGTAAACTACTGCAAGAAAATTCAATCCCAATCCAATCTCACAGCGCAAAACTGTGCCTGCACTGTGCACAGCTGCCATGCAGAGATGCTGCAGTGAAGCAAAGGCAAGTCTTTGGGGGTTAATAAACAGCACTAAGAGCAGAACTGCTGATAACATAGGCATCCATGCTTCTAAGCTCAGATCCCTAACTACCCTCCTGCACGTGCAGACCAACTTCTTTCCCTGGAATGTCTTCCTGGTTCGGCCTCTTCTCTCCAAAGCTGGTTTTTATTTTTATTAGACTGCCAAAGGTTCTAAAAGAGATTTAATCAGCTCTCAGTAGGACATACACTCCACATTCCCTCTCCTTGTAGGCCCCTTATGTTGAGCAGTGCACGACTGCCCCATTCACACAGTGTTAAAACAACCTCTTGCTGTTTTCAAGAGCAACGAGGTTTACCCAGCTATGCCTCTCAGACTCCTCCTTGTAGCCCTCAACTGACTTCAGTGGACAAAAGGGAAAAGCCACCAGGAAAACTAATCCATTCTTAGGAAGTGACACAGGAAACAGAATTTGTGGCTGCTCTTCTTTCTTTCTTTCCCTGAGGGAGGCACTTGTAGTTAAGAACTGCAGATTTACTACAGTATTAGATGCTCAGTAAACTACACCATTTCAAGGTGAGATCAGCTGCCAACAGAACTAGTTTGGAAGTTACCAGCAGGTCATTTCTGTACACAGTCATCTTCTAGAGCCTGAAAGAGAAATTCTCAGCAATGCACTCCCTTCTTGAAGGATATTCCCACAACACACCTGTAAGGTAAATAGCTCCCAAGGATGGTACTCCACAAGGAGATAGTATAGAGGATGGTATATTTTAAGTAGTTCTATATAAACAGTATACAGATAATACAAAAGAGAAGATGGCTCACCTTTAGGATGACAAGGCTCACAGGGGACTCCACATGGGAGGGATCTCCAAGAAGAGATCCTTCCCTGGTGGTGGTCAGCCCTTAAATGGGGTTTGGGAGAGGTGGAACCAGGCTCCACCCCTTCCACTCACAGGTATATCACCTTCACCTGTGCCCCATGGCTGATTTGGTGCTCACCTCAGGTGACCAGTCAGTGGTTCAGGCCATGATTCAGCAGTTCCCATACAACACCACAGCCTGGCTTGGTTGTCATTCATTTATTTTCATCTGCTAAACTACCACAGATGTGATGTTTTGAGCATGTGATGAGAATAATCCTGCCACTGTCAAAATGTTCACAGATGACCTGGCAACTATTGCTAGGAGCAAGAAAGCCACACGAGGTAAGTGGCCAGCTCATGTGGAGGCCACAAACATTTTAGGGTACAGGACCAGGTTTGCTATCTCCTCCCTTCAGCCACAGCACAGAAATAGTTCCTGTGACCATAACTTAGTAAAGGAGTATAGCAAAAGCATTTTATTCCAGCAAGAGAGCATCCCAAAGAGTTATAAACTCACTCCCACATAAAACAGATGTCTGATGATTCCTACAGGTGTGCAAGAAAAAAAAGGACTGAGATCACTTAAAGAAGCATCAAGTCTGCCTGAAGAATAGGTTTATTTTTCCTTGAACTTACCAATGTCAATCTTTTCCACTGCTTCTGGTACAGTTACACCCGGAGAAGATACAGTCTTCACAAAGGGGTAGAGGTTACACACCACAACTCTGAGAATGAAGGGGAAAAGCAGAGTTACTCAGCAAGAAATTGAAAGGCCAAGCTTGACTTGATAAGCACAAAGTATTAGCAGTGTTTTTGTGGTCTTGCTTCTGAGATCTGTGATCAACACAAGATCCTATAGGCAAGGCTTCTTTCTCCAGAAGACTTCAGACTGGTGGTGTTTAGCCATGAAGCAAGTGGTGAAACACCATGGATGGTGATGGCATAGGCACATACAAGTTAACTCTGTGCATTAAACACTGTTACAGTGCCACAGTTTGCAGAAGTTAGCTAAGGGTTTCTTTAAATGCATGGTCCTGTGTTTAAATGTTTAGTCTTCTTGGTGCACAAAGAGAGCCATTCCAAAGGACTTCAGAGGGGGCTCTCAGCACTACTGAGCATAAGCATCTATCAACTTTCACGTAACAGAGAGCATCATAAAGCACAACCAAGGAATCTAATTCTCCACAACTTTTCCAAGAGCAGAAGCCAGCCTGCATGCCACTTTTGCCAGTTTTGTTTACAGTACTCTCTCTTTCCTACCCACTCATGCCCCTGACCTGTTGCAGACCATCATCGACCTGTGGACTTCGGCACTGCTAATGCCTTTATCTGTGGAAATCAAGATAACATCAAGGCTTCCTAGCACGATGTAGTAGGTAAACTTAATGCAACTATTCAAAAGCCCCCCTGCTGAGGATCAGCTCCTTCTGCTTTACACAAGAGATCCAAATGATTACTTTGATGCAAATGCATGATTTGATGTCACTGCTGTAAAAACAGGAGTCCTGTAACTCAGCAGAGCCTGCTTTAAGACACTGCATTCTGAAGAGCCACCGCTGTGGAGCCATCTATGAGGACTCCTGTGGTTTTAAATTCCAGGTTTTCAAATTCAGCCTGGAAACCCATTCATCCTAGGCACAGAGCTTTTAAAATCACTTTTGGAAAAAAACAAAGATGGACTCCTGCCTAATCACCATAGTCAATCCATAGCCCTCTGTCCTGGCTGTAGCTACAATTTATTATGTTTGATTCAACCATTTATTTCTCAATCTAAAACACTGACAAAACAGGTTGCTCACAATCACTAGGTAGCTAAAACACAGTCCCAAACTGCCCTCCATAAGAACAGCAAGTGAATGCATTCTAACAAAAACAGAAAAAACATCTCGAGTATGTATCAGTGCATGAACTGTGTTACTCCATCTTCTGGCTGCAACTCCTTCTCAGGGTGGCCAAGTAAGTTTTCTGGTTTGTATCTGTATTCTGTCTGCACAAACGATGCATGCTCTTGATCTGCTTTGCATATCTAGTCTTTACTCGTGTTGAAACTCAGTCAACATTATGCAAATCTCAAAGGGTATGTTTACCAGGCAAGTATTTCAAAATCAGGAATTGCCACCTGATCAAACACCCAGCTCCAAAAGCACCGAATTCAACTTTGCAGTAAAAGTAATAAGGCCCAACAACAAGAATCAAAATTCACAGATAAACAGAAGAAGTTAAAACCTCCACGGAAAGCACGCTGTAACTGTTTAAATTATGCATTAACTGCAGAAAATCATACTCTTTAAAACCATAACATTTCCCAAGAGGGAGAAGGAAGACTGCTGTTTTTCTGGTGTGCAGATCCCCACTGCTGCCATCCACTAGTGTTGATGGATCTGCAGAGTTCATTTCTGATGACCGATGAACTGCATCTCACCTTCCCCAGAATTTACCTTACAAGGCTGAAATCTTGTTTGTTCATATCAGCATTGTCTTCCGGAGTATTGCGAGCCAAGATGCCTAGTTACAAAGAGTACAAAAATAAAGAACTGAAGCCCCAACAAACATCTTCTTAATTCAGCACTTCTCAGACTGCACTTCTCCCCAGGTCCATAAGCTTTCTCACTCCAGCTCAAATGGCCCTCAGCCTTTCTTCCACTTTCCTGACTCTTTAGCTGTTAAAATTCTGTATTAACAGATTTTTTTCCCCAAAAAATCCTGGAAGATTCCAAGTGCTGAACATCAACCTTAAAGCTATCCTTTATAAGCATCCCCTTGGTGACCTGGAAACACTAAAACTGACATGAGATCAGGGAGAGAAGAAAGAAGCAAAGTCTATAAAACAACTGAAGCAAGAGGCTGTGCCTCTAGTGAACAGCACAGGCAGCTGGCTGCAGCCTGGGAGCCAGGAAAAGATCACAGCACACAGAAATCACCCACTAAAGACTATGCTGTCATGTTCCTTATGCTGCACACCAGATTCACCCACAGGTTAAAAATCAGCAGAGCTCTCTGCCTGAACAGGCCTGAAATTGCCTAAGCAAAGAATTCACAAGTGCATTTACAGAGGAGCCCCATGACTTCTAGCTCCAGGGATGAAAAGCTCTAATTGCAGAGATGCCAGCACAGCAACAGAGGAAGTAATTCAGCCACCACATGCTTCTTCTCCACCTCGTGCATCATACCTTTGCTGCTAGAGCAAATCTGTACTCATTTCTCAGTTATTCCTCACAGTCCTTCAAAACACGTTCATCAATTCCTTCTTTCCACCCTCACTGCCCACAGATTTCTCTTGCAGACTGAAAATACGCTAGCAGAAACGTACCAGCATGGACTGCAGGATGAAGAGTTTTCACGCGTCCTCCCAACATCTCAGGGAACCCTGTCAGGTCTGAAACATCTCTGGTCGTTGAGAAAAGACAGCACATGAGAAAACTGAAGTGCCACAATGACTTCACTTCAGTGTTTAATTACCATTAGGGGAAATTTAGACCTACTGGCCACGCTGACAAGACACATCATTCAGATGCGACCTTTTGGGTCACGGCTGCACCTCTCAGCTTTATTCAGGGAGCAGAAGGTTGCAGACCTTCACCAAAGTTCAGACTGTAGTGCTAGAGCAATGGCAAGCTTTGAAAGCCTTCCTGGCCCAAACAAATATGGACAGGAGTACTGAGCATCAGTGCTTCATGGTTTAGGACATGGACATCTCCAGCACAGCTGGCACCTTCCAGATAAGAAGACCCTAAAGCCTGCACCGGGGTCAGGTGTTTTGGGGCAGAGAGAGCACTGGAAAGGATCCCCCAGCTCACTTAGCCCACGTGCACGGGGCCCACGGCATTCACCTCACGTTCTTATTTCGCTGAGGAGCAGAGAAAGCGTAAGCATCCCCACGAGATGCGCGCGTACCTGACGGGCAGCCCCGCATCCCTCAGGGCTTTGGCCGTCCCTCCCGAGGCGATGAGCCCCAGGCCGAGCGCGTTCAGGCTCCTGGCGAACTCCACCAAGCCCGTCTTCTCCGAGACGCTGAGCAAAGCTGCGGAAAGGCCACGCTGGGGTGAGAGGAGCCCTTCATAGCTGCACAGCGTACAAGCCCACCCCGCAGCACGGACCCGCCGCCATGTCGCCTCCCCCCCCCCCACTTCCTCCATTTTCCCGCCCGGCGTTACCGAGCTGCTGCCGGGCGGCCATGGCGCGCACTGCGGGCGGAGCACAGAAGGAAAGGAGCGATCAGAGGCGGCCTGAGGGGATTTGGGCTCCCGCAGCAGCACCACGTGGAGCCTCCGCCCCACCCCGGGCCGGGAGGGCGGGGAGGAAGGGGCCGAGCTCGGGTTAAACATTGCTGCAGGGAGCCGGGCCTGAACCTGCACGCGTGGCCCCAATCGCGTGGAGTTCTGCGTCCCTCAGTGCCAACACATCTCGAGCCCCTCCACAGATGGCGGCCTCACCGCTCTTGGTGAGGAGAAATCATCGCTGAGCCTCACGCTGGAGCAGCTTAAGGCCGTTATCTCTTAGCCCAAGGTTTTGATCGTCTGTTGGGTTTTGATCTCCCAAAGAGCCGTGCCCTGCGAGCAGGAAAGAGATCAGAGCGAGTTTGTTGATGCTGCCGAGAAGTGCACCCAGAAAACTGGGCTGCTGTGATTTGTGGGTCCCCCAGGGGTCCGTGCTGGGTCCGGTCTTCATCAGTGACCTTGATAAGGGGATAGTGGCCACCCTCAGCAATTTGCTGACGATGCGAAGTTGGGAGGATTGGCTGACATGCCTGAAGGCTGTGCTGCCATTCAGCAAGACCTGGACAGGCTGAAGAGCTGGGCAGTCAGAAGTAGGATGAAATTTAACAAAAGCAAGTGTAGAGTCTTGCACCTAGGCAGGAATAATTGCATGCACCAGTACAGGCTGGGGGATGAGTTGCTGGAGAGGAGCTCAGCAGGGAGATTCAAGACCTGACTGCACACCTACCTGTGCGACCTGGTGTAGGGAGCTGCTTTGGCAGGGGGTTTGGACTCGATCTCTAGAGGTCCCATCCAACCCCTGTGATTCTGGGCTCAGGCGGTATTGTCTGTGTAAGAAAGAGTCAAGCAAGACATACAGAACACTAAATAAAGCTGGTGTATGTATTACTGTGAGTAGCAGCTAGTGACAAGCAGTAATAAATTACTGCTCAGGAGTGTGGCTGGGGCCAAATGAAAATATACTGCTAAGTGGTACATGAGCACCATCATTATGAAAATACATACCTTGGAGAGAACTGCAGTTGTACATGGAGCGCAGAGCCATGCAGCCGAGGTGGGCTTTGGGGATGATGAATGGATGTGAAAATGAAAAATCTGATGGGGTTCTGCATATTTATCTGGGGTTGGAGAGCAATTGCATATTCTGAGGCAGCATCTGAGACACCACGGACCGCTGCGCTTGCTGCTTGCAAAGCAGGGTGTTTGGAGAGATGCTGTAGGTGCAAGCAGGTGGCCATGTCAGCCTATGCACAGGAAGACAGAGCTGATACTACTTTCAGACAAACAGAGGAATGTTATCAGCATAAATACTGGCATTTGGGGTTTTTTGCTAGTCCAGCAGTTTGCTGTCCCTTGCCTTGAGGTGAAGCTCCTGTATGTAGGAGTTGGGGGAGGTTTGAATTTACACTGTGTCCCCTTGGACTGATGTCTGAGAAGGGCTGTCCTGGTTGTGTGCTCTTGTGTGTGGATTTGGATGTGACAGAAGCATCCTGGTTTTGGGGTGGCTGCACAGAGAAAATAAATCACTTGCCTCCCAAAATGCTTAATTTTGCTTCATAGAGCCTAACTAATTAACTGGGGTGGTTTTTCTTTGGTGATATTTACGGGATATTCAAATATCTTGTGCTCTGCTCACGTTCCTTTATTTATTTGATAGGAGAGATGTCTGGAGAGATGTCTGACTGAAGTTTTTCTGGTGTTACACACCATTACAGAAGTTCACCTTGAGCCAAGAGTGCAGTAATATCATACTGGAAATCACAGGAAGAGGTAAATACTACCTAAATATTAAAATTAGATAAATAATTAAATAATACCTAATTATTAAAATTAGAGATACTAAATTAAGGTTACTTCTAAATTGTGCCAGGACAACATCCAGGAGAGAAAAATTCAAGCTTAATTAGCAATGCACTCTGCTATGTTAGTAAAGAGGAATAAAAGGAAGGTGAAGTTGAATAGAGTCATACAAAAGGGATGGTATTCCTGGTTTTGCTGTTGTCAGGACAGTACCCTAGATTCTACCCTAGATTCCCTTCTCTTGAGACCATAGGGAATAATAGCAATGCTTTCTGTCTGTGAGGTAAATAGCTCCCAAGGATGGTACTCTGCAAAGAGATAGTATAGGGGATGGTATATTTTAAGTAGTTCTATATAAACAGTATACAGATAATACAAAAGAGAAAATGGCTCACCTTTAGGATGACTCACCTTTAGGATGACAAGGCTCACAGGGGACTCCATGTGGAAGGGATCTCCAAGAAGAGATCCTTCCCTGGTGGTGGTCAGCCCTTAAATGGGGTTTGGGAGAGGTGGAACCAGGCTCCACCCCTTCCACTCACACAGGTATATCACCTTCACCTGTGGCCTAGGGCTGATTTGGTGCTCACCTCAGGTGACCAGTCAGTGGTTCAGGCCATGATTCAGCAGTTCCCATACACCATCTTGGCTGTGAGTCCCTGTTGTAAGCTCATTCTCTGTTGTTACTTTATCTATGCTGAGAAGAGTATAGAGAAAGCAGGTTTAATTTGGCCGTATGTTAATTTGTTAGTCTAGGAGGCCAACCTGGGTTTCTCCAGCTATCACTGCAGCTGCCTGGGGGCTGGCTGAAGAGTGGGCTTGGCCTGGCAGCAAACTAGGAAAGGCCTGATCCGAGTGTAGGAACCAAAGTGTGAGTCCATGCAACCCTTCCTCAAGAGTTGGCAGTGGTAAGGGTACAGTGATAAGTGGCAAGGGTATTGTGCTAGAGATCTCTGCACGCCTGAGGCCTTCTGAAGGTAAGTAGCTTCTTTATTTTTTGTGCCTGCTGCTGTTGTATGTGGGTAAATCCTTGCTTGCTGTACCCTGGGACCTTGCTATTTTGCTGTTATTGCTGCTTTCCATCACGCTACGGAAATGTAAGTGAGGAAGGTGTTGCATCCAAAGTAGCCCTCTTGCTATCTTCCTTGTCCTGGTATTTGGTATATTGCTTTGAGATCCTTTTTGCCATATGTTGGACCCCAGTTTCTCCAGGTGCCTTACCATCAGAGACCTTATTTTTGCTAGTATTTGTACATATCCCTACGCTCAGTGTTATGAGATTACATATCATGGAGTTAAGAACTCATGAAAGTGATTGCTCAAGCAGGCTTCTAATGCCTTGTCTCAAATATAACACAACAGCAGAGACGGGAATGGAATGCATAATAGAGGTTGTTTTTCAGTGGTTAGTACTATATCCATTTTCTTTTGTTTGCCTACATTTTTTGCTTTAAGAGCTTGTGAGACCTGCAGGGTGAATTCTTTTTGGGGTATTCCAGGAGAAAAAGAGCTGCTAAGTATTGCTGTGTTGAATCGTGATCGAAAGCTGTGTCGTACTGCCCAGGGCACTTGCCACCATTTACAAAATCTGTGAGCTGAGCTGATGAATGGACTAGCTGGGGGCATTCTGCAATGACTCAAGAGCTCTCATTTTGTGTTGCTTTTTCAACCCTTGTGCTGGCCCAGGCTGCCTGGAGAAGCTGTTGGTGTCCTATACCTGGCAGTAGCCAGAGCTGGGATGGATGAGGCCCTGGGCAGTCCTGTCTAGTGGGTGGCAGCCAGCCTACAGCAAGGGGGGGAACTGAATTGGTTTTAAGTTCTCTTCCAAGCCATGCTGTGAATCTGTGAACCCTGAGTGCTTCTTCTTTAGCTGTGCACCTTGGAGGTCCCATTTAAATCACCTACCTGGTGATGGGCGTGCTGTCTGTGAATCCATCATCACTGTCTCATAGAGATGCAGAGCTGATGCTAAGTTTCAGAGACACCAAAGAGCTTTGCACGCACAGTGGCTTTTAAAGGTTATGTCTCCATTTCAAGCACCAACATAAGTTGTTGGGTTTTCCCAAAGCTTTGCTATTACTTTCTAATGCTTTTCCTGCAAAGAAACAATTTCCTCATAATAGAACAAATTTTGCAGATTTCAGCCTGAGTTATTCTCATAAAGCCCTGGATTATGAATGAGGCCCAAAGGTGCATAAACCAAACAACAATTTATTTTCTGAATGTTCCCATTCCTTTCCTTGCAGTGGTTTGTTCCCATCGAAGCATAGAAAGAATAATAATAATAAAATGAGTAAGAAATGGTTTCTTCTGTTGGCAAATTGTTGTGTATTCTATTGTCTGGAACTCCCATGCAGTGAGACAATGAATCCCAGAGCACAAGAGAGCGAGGAAGCAGCCTGTGATGTGTAAGCAAAGGGGCAAAGCAGTGTCTCACAGAAGAGCTGAGTTGCTTTTTGCAGGGTTGCTGCGGAGGTGTGCAGGGTGTGGGTTCCCACTAGGGCGCGCTAGGGCAGTTAAAATGGGGACGGTGTTCTGGGATCAGAATGGAAGCAGTAAATATGCCTGTAAGAAACGGCACCTTTGCTTTTAAACCTGAGGGTGTGATTAGTTTCCCCATCTTTTGGCTGCAGCTTTTCACCTGGGAGAGGGTGAAGCACGCTGCAAAGCCAGCACTCAGAGTAGCTGCCTGAGTGTGCTGAGGTTTGGGTTTGTGGATCCTGTGGGAGGCTGCAGCCCACGCAGTGGTGGCAGGGAGGTGTTCACGAGCCTTTTATTTAATCTGTTTCCTCTCACAGTCACCTTCTTTTAGTTTATTGCTCTGTGGAGGAGCAAGTCTGTAGAGCCCTGTGTATGTCAACAAGGACAGGAGTCCACCTCAAGGTCTCATTCATGCCTCTTGTTATCTTCTGTGCCTTTCAGAACTGCCCCTAGCATACTTTCCCAGCATCACACAAGAATTTTCTGCCTCAGCCCATACTTGAACCAAGGTCTCTTATATGCTAGCCCTTGTTTACTAACCTAGTTTGTTCCATGTTTAGTTAATCAGCTTGCTGGAGTATAATTTGTTCCATGATCTACAATCCAGTACATACAGATGACAGTGGATAAATCTTGGTCTAGGATTCAGTTGGTGTGCTAATTCCCTGTGGTTCCTGAGATATTTGGAATTTGCTCAGACATGATCTGGGAGATGGTGAGGTGAGAGCCTGAAGGCAGAGGTGACAGTTCTGTCCACCCTGCATCGTCTGCAGTAGAGTGAGGGGGATGTGCAGCAAAAAGCAAAGCAGATTGTCACAGAGGGACTTCTTAGCACACAATACAAATAGTGTCAGGGCTGGTTGTAAAGTGTCAGGAAGCATATGGAGATCAGCTGGCCAAAGGCAGCAGGAAGCTGCCCTGTAGATGCAGCCATAGGAGGCTGCTGATGTGTGCTGTGCTAGATAGAGCTAGCTGTGATCTGGACCCCAGAGAGCTGGGATACAGTGTAAGGAGGTCTTGCCACGGTGCCTTGTGGTCTCAATAGAAACATGGCTAAGCAGGATGGGAGAGGACAGTCGTATGTGTGTCGTGTCCAGCATCATATAGCAGTCAGTGCCACAGCTGCTGAGAACCAGGAGCAGTCTGTAATTGGCAGATGCTTTTATAATAGATGTTTTTAGTTCCATTTTTTCAGATTTAGCTGATTTTGCATGTAAGCAGGAGGATGGAGAGAGAATGAAGCTTTATTTTCATAAATCACCTTTATTTTTTTAATCTCCCAGGAAACTGGACCAGGTCAATGCATTTTGGCTTTAGAAGCATGAGTAACATCCTTAGCAAAGGGAAAAAAATACCACAAAAACCAAACGATGTTTCTTCTTTTTAATGTTCAAAACTCAGTGGCTTTTGATTCCTCAGGAGTGTCTTGTGCTTTCTGAAATGCTTTTATCCTGTATGCCCTGCATTCATAATCAGCTGTGACTCTGTCTTTTGCTTCTGGCCTTCCTTGCTCCGGGTCTCCAGGCACAACAAGACAAATTCTGGCTTTTCAAAACTGTCTCTCTGAAGTGCTACAGCAAGGAATGACCGGAGAAGGAAGTTTATTTCCCTAGAAAACATCACTGAAACAGCCCTCCTTCTTTTTTTTCACCTAAATCAAAGCCAAACTTTTCATTAAAAAAAAAAAAGCAACAACCAAGCATTTGAAAATGATCAATAGGCCTTAAAATTAATATTTCCTGGTTGGGGAATAAAGAATAGAATTTTCCAGATAATATTTTTGAGAAAAATAGGATTTAGTCATGCAGCTAATTACCCTGGAGCTGCAGAGCTGCGATGCTCACAGTTCCTGCCTGTGCACAAGCTGTGTCCTGCCTTGCTTGTTGATTTCTGCAGCTCGGATGCACAGAAGAAACCTGCATCCGACCCCTCCGGGGAGAAAACAGGATTAGCATTGGCTTTGCAGAAGTGCTTCTGAACTGAGTGTGGTGGAGAGATGTTGTAACTGTGACCGTGCCCATCTCTGCTGTGTGCCTCTTTTTCCAGAGTCACTGGGGCCATCAGTTACGCTTTGACTGGGAGGAGAGTTGGCCTGGGGAAGCATTTATAATGTTCTTTTAAAGGTTATTTGTTATTGGCTTTTTCAAAGTGAATTCATCTTTGCTGTTTTGTACTCACAGGCACTCAAAATTCCAGTGGCAAGCAGGAGCAGGAGTGGATATCCAGGCTCTCAGGAAGCAGCTGTTATCACCAAGTTTTACTGTGACATGGATCAGTTGGCAGGAAGTGTGACTGACGGCTGACAGCTACTTTTGGAGGGCAGAGCTCAGGTTAGTCATCACCTGGTTCCCACTGCACTATGGCTCTGGGCAATGGGAGGGAACCACTGGCTTTATTGCTAGTTGGGAGAAGTAGGCCTCTAAAATCCACCACTGCACCATAGAAGCAGGCAGTCAAATGATGCCAGATAGTCAAGGCTCTTTTCCTGGGCGGAATTAACAAGTGCATGGGAATGAAATATTTGGCTCTGTATGAGTTCAGTGGTATAAACAGCCTGGGACTCTGTGTGAGGCAGCAAGGGTGGAGGGAGCAGTTACAGTAATGTAATGGGGGCTCCTGCAAAACACTGCTACAGACTTCCAGCTGTATTCTTTACCTAACTAATGTTTTCTACAACACTGGCTTTTAATTAATGATAATATCATTAATCACATAATTATGGGCTCATCCCATCCTCGTAAGACTTAGGTAACTAATAAGGGCTTCAGTTTATTCTGCTGTGTTTTATTGGCTAATTTAATGTAGTTGAGAAAAAGCAAGTATGCTGGGAGGAGAATCTCCAAAACATGAAATTTTGCTGACAATATGCAACATCTAGCTGTTTCTGGAGAGCTGAGGAATAGGATTAGTTCTTTATTTACACTGCTTTCCACTGTCAGACCCTGGAGAAAAACTTGTTTGGATCTGATCGTGTCCATTTAAGTCATTTTGTTCCCACAAGCACACACCAGTGTTAGGACAAGCACACTGGGGAAGGACAATTTCTTCAGGCCAGAGGTTGTTTAATCACAGTAGGTCAGATAAGTGTTCTCTAAATAGAACACGGGGAATTCTTGATTAAGATATTAATTCCTGCAAGGGGCTGAAATCTTGCTGTTGGGCTGCTTCAAATCCCTGTGATGTCATAAAGAATGGCAGCGGGCACATTACATTAAGAATACATCTGACTGACTGAATCCTGTGAAATGGTTTTTACTTTTACTGGGTTAATTTTAGAGACTTGTATCTGGTCCTAGAGGTTGGAGAAACGATGTGGAAAATTAATTATCCTGCCTTTCTGTTCACTTCTGATATTTCTCTGCCCAAGTCAACCCTCTGCTGTTAAATTGTCCCTCATTTCACTAGATTATCAGCATCACACCCTCTGGAAAGAGGGCACATCTTTTCTTTAGAGGTACTTTAGGCCAAGGAGATAATCTTGTAAGTATCTTGGTCATGGAGAAGACCCTGCATAGTGAATTTCATGGGGTTCCATGTATTCCCAAAGAAGCAAGGATTAAAGACAGGGCTGTAGGAAGCTGAGCATTTGAAGTCTGATCTCCAGCTCTATCACAGATCTCCACTGTGACAATTGGAGCAGGTTGTAACCTAGCACAACAGAAATAACCTGTGGCTGTAGCAGAGAGTAGATTTAGCCTTCCCAGTTTAATCCATAAAGAAGTTTCCACGTTATTCACCTTTCTTCCTGGAATCGTTTTTGTTACATGACCCAAAGCTCTTGATCTGAGCCAGCCAGCTCTAGATTCCCTCCAGTCCTTCCCCATCTTTGGATTTCACCTTTGCACAGCTCATTGTTACTTGGTTTGCAGCCAGCTTTCGTTGATTGCAGGTCTTGCAATAATTACTGGCTTGGGTATTTTTTTTTTGAGTATATGATGGGACTCTTGGTGTTGTTTTGGTTTTATTTCTTCTTCCAGAAAATGAGGCTTCAGTTTCTGTTACTGAAGAAAACTGAAAAGTTGCCTGAAGGATGAAAACTAGAAGGCAGATGTTTAGAATACACGGAGTGCTTTTATAAACTCATCAGTTTTCAAGCTAGTTTCAGTCTAACTGGAAGGTTTTGAGCATTTGGTTTAAGCAGTACAGAACAAACATTATCGATTTCAGGCACATCTTGCATCATCCTTTCATCACTAGCCCCACAGAAACCCTTCTGTTTCTCCTACAAGTCTCCATGTAATATTATCCTGGCTAGTTTAATATCCCAGTTTGTGCTGTGTTACACTCTGCACCAGTTTTGTTTTCATCTTGCCATTTTATTTTTTTACATCCATGTGGCAGCTGAAATACTGCAGCCCTCTGATCTTGTGTTAATGTTTTCCCCTGATTTTCAGTTGTGCTTAGATCAGCGTTTACTCATCTCTGCTGTCCTTGTCTTTTCCCCGTGTTCTCTTCTCTATAATGTGATGAAATTTTGTTTGCACGGGATTTTTATGGACCTCTGCATTCACTAGCTGTGGGCCAACTTGTCTGTTGAAATTCCCCCCTCATCAATCGTGCCCTTTGACATCACCTGCAAACTGCCATTCCTCAGAATCCATTTCTATCACTGCCCTCCATTTTCTGGGAAGAACTTCTGATTAGGCAATAAATGCTGGGCTCTCCATCATCTTATGCCTATGAGATGCTTCTCAGCCTTTGAGGCACAGATCACTCTTAATTGATTGAAGAGAGCCACAGATGAAGTAGCTAAAGGCCTGATTTCCATTGACATCTCCCTGTGATCCTGTCTGATGTGACAGAAGTAAGGCAGAGGCACTGTCAGTGCCACGTAGCACAGTGCAGCACGGCTGATTAAAGACCTGCAGAACTCAGGTGGTTTCACAGAAGTCATGTCAGTCAGCTTTTGTTTGATTTCAGGTTTTATTTTCATTTATTTACACTATCGCCCATTATGTGTAGAGTGTTTGCTAAACAATGAAGAATAATGGTCCTGGCCCATGTAGCTGACAGCAAAAGGGCTGACAAAGGGAAGGAATGCAATAGAAGTGGTAATTTATGTCTGAATCATGCTTTCCCAGCCAGCTGTGCTGATAATAAAAAAATAAGGCTGGTTTTATGGGGAGGCTGGAAAACAGCAATGATGATGATTACCTTCATGAAGGGAAGGTGGTGGGCTCACTGTTCCTGGAGGTGCTCCAGAAGCATGGGGATGTAACACCAACATTTGACGTGGTAGGGGTGGGTTGATGGTTGGACTGGATGGTCTTAGTGGTCTTCTCCAGCCTTGATTCTGTGATTCATCCACCAAGTGTGACTTTGGGATCAGCTTTGTTCCACTTAAAGGCAATGACAGTGTCCTACTGATTTCATGGGAACCTTAGAAATCAAACAAAGCTTGCAGTGTCAACCAGTAAATTCAATAAGAGCATTGATTTCCCCAGCTGGACAATTAAAGAGCATAAATGAGGTGTAGCTGACTTCTGTCTCTGAATTAATGCAACAAATGATCATTGATTTTAAGTGAGAGGAAGCTATACTCCAAAGAAAAAGGCCTTCCATACTAAAACATCCTCCACCTTGCATGTGCTGGTCCCAGTATGTATGGGTAATGAAACTGCTTTCACAGACAACGGGTTCATTGCTGGTCATTTATAATCCCATTTTGCCAAGAGCAGGCACCAAGGGTGATCTGCCTTTTCATGTGGAGCATATCTCAGTGCCCTAGCCCCTAATTTGCAGACTGGACAGTGCACACGGGTTGCCTGTGGAGGCGGGTGCCATTGGTGTGCGCAGAGGCACTGTGGCTGGCTCATAGCTAGGGATGGTAACCCTTTTGCAGGGGTGGGGCAGGCAGTAACATTTTAACAGCTACAGTTGCTTGCATCAGTACACCAGCGTCAGGGCACTGACCTGGGGAATGTCTGGTTTTCACATTGATCCATGGGCTTTGACGTAGATGTGACATCCTGACACGTGCTGACCTGCCAGAGATGCCAGCTCCTGTCATCACCTTGCAATAGTGGTCCACTGCTTGATGAGTTCTGTGCTGGATGTTCTGAGAGGCCTCAGCAGACACAGTGTTCCTCCTGTTGTTCATCACAGGAACAGGGCTTAGCAACGGGTGTGATGTGTGTTGGGGAAATGAACTATTTTCAGGCAGCTGAGCCTTAACAGAACAGGATGCTCAGTTCTAAGGGGGAGAGGGATGTTTTCATCAGTCCCAGGGATGAAAAGTAAGCTGCTTTCCAGTGTAGCCTGATAGAAAGTAGCTGTTAGAAAAAAAAAAAGTGTCTTTAAAAGTCAGGTGTGGACTTGCATTCTTGAACTGACATTTGCACATGCTGGTAAATGATGCATAAATACCTTATTAGGTTAATTTGGGCTGTTTGGGGTCACTGTGAACCACAAGGAGTTTTCTCCAAGGATGCCAAATGGTTGGTTGTTATTATTTCTGCAAATAATACTGAATCTGTGACTTGTTTGAGAGCAGCTTGCTGCGCTATTCAGAGGCCAAAATCAGAGCATTAACTGGATAGATAGCTGCTTAGTGTGCTTCTCTCCCCTGATTGTGGCAGTGTAACTTCTAGAATTGAGTTTCTTGTGTGCAAAGGACAGACGGACAACCACAAGCTCAGTTTCACTACCCCAAACCAGCAAAAAAATGGTGATATCTTTGCGTTGTAGTCTTTCTGATGCTGGTGTCTGTAGACTTTACGTTTTTCAGCCTCTTATCTTTTATTTTTTTCAGTCATTAGGGCTACGTGGAGAGCTTTTGTTTTAAGGGAAGAAGATATTCCCAATTATACCCCATAACTAGAAATGTGAGGGAGAAAATGAAATACCTGAGAGCACCAAACTACAAATGTTCTTTTATAGTAGCACAGGATTTGCTCCCAGTAAACTGTCAGAGCTCCTGCTGGAAGCACAGTGTGCTTGCTGAAGAGCACCATGCAAAGCAGCAAAAAGACTTGTTTAAAAATTTAGATATGTATTGATGGACTTGGGACTTCTTTTATTTTTTGCCAGAAGTAATGTAGCTCCGGTCTTGTAAGTGCAGGTAGCTGTCACAGAAGCTTTCTGTTTCATGGCTGGAAGTACCAGAGGCAACAGTGGTATGTTCAAGAGAACTCTGATGCTGGATGTTCAAAAGCATGATTTCTTTTCTACTCCAAAGCCTGGCCACCCAAAACCTCCCCTGACCTATTCCAGGCATGAAACAGTTCCACATAGGCTTCAATGTCCTTCTTAAGATTCTCCCCTGTTCTCCCCACGTGCATCTTGCCAAAGTGACAGCTGAAATGTTACCAGCAGTGCTTTGTACTGCAGATGGATTTTGATTATTCATAAGATGGTCAGTGAGAATGGGACTATTTCATGTCTTGTCAAAGCAGCACAAGTAGGATGCTGCTTTTATGAGACTTGCTGCTGCCTTCTCTCCTCTCAGTCATCTCTTTCATGTGCCCCCCAAGCAGGGCTGAGGTGACACTCTGCTTCATAAAGAGCGTGCTCATGAAGCAGTTTACAAACAGCAAAGGGAAAGCTCAGAGAATGGAAATATTTTAAGCTGAATTGCCACTACTTTCCAAGTGGGCATTCCAGTATGAGTACATTAAATTCTCATATTACTCAACAGCCAGGGCTATTTAGCAATAAAGACCTCTGGCACTTAAAGAGACTCAAAACAAATCTTTCCAGCCAGCAATAAAATGCAAGGAGTGTCATGAAGATCACTGGGTCGCGTAGCTTGTTAAGGCAAGGGGCTGGAGGCTTATTTGTGCAATTGCTGCAAGTGATCTTGCCTTATGACACACTCACTGCAATAGATAACTGCCTTGGAGTTTAAAAAAATTAAATATAGTCCTACGAATACAGTTCTGTAGCCACAGTAAATTAAATTGTGCACATACACACACAGAGCATTAGGGCTTTTTGAAACTTGATCCAGGCTGCATTTGGAATTGGTTTTATAGCTCTTGATTGTTCTCTCTGGAAAAAAATAACTGCAAGCGATGCTTGTTGTGTGTCCTGGAAAATGAGGAAAAAAGGCTCAAAGCCAATCTGTGCAGCAGCATCTTGTCTGAAAGTCCCCAACTTCCAGTCCAGGGCAGAGGAGGAAAGCAGTGTGGGTTTTTATTTTTTAACTTTTCTCATGTAAAAAGAAGATCCCTGAGTGCATAGCTTTCCAGAGATTTAAATAATGAAATAGTTCTAACTAATGATTATATTAAGGTTTAACTTCCTTTGTAGGCAGATGCAAGTTTGACCTCCCTGTGCTCCAACCTAAACCTCAGCAGTGTGGATGTGTCCATCATCAGATGCCAGCCATGGCTGAACTACCTTAGTGACATGAGAATATGGGACTAAATAAGTCTCTGTAAATACCAGTGGTATAGAAACACAGCATTTTACATTAACAGAGCCCCATGGCTCTTGCCTGGCTCAGAATGATGTGTTCTTTGTCAACCTCTGTACCCAAAGCAATATGAAAATAGTAATGCAGAACAGCACTGCTTATGATATTTTATTCCACAGCTGGCTTTTTTCCTAGCTTTTTGTGTGGAAATGCAGGAGACAAAGCATTGGTTTGATCTGGGGGAAAGACAGATTAACTGAGGATGTCATGTAAGCCAGTGTCAAGATAATACAGAGTCCTCAATATTGCTGTTCTTGTGCTGGAAGAATTGTTTCCTATGGGAGAAGGTTGATCTGTTGGTTGATGGCTTCTGCTATTGCATGAGATGTTATTTGTGCATTCTAGGTTTCTTCATACATGTTAAACAGCCTGTGCTGGTGAGAACGTTTATGCCTTGCTATGTCATCTGGCTGACACTGGGTATCATCAGAGCAGTTTGTGCTCTGGTTTAACTTCTAGGAAGAAGTTATATCCCAGATAGGTATTACAATCCCATTTCCCCTTCAGAAGTCCTTGCTGCTATCTCTGAACTATCAGAAGAGCACAAACTGAGGCTCTTTTGGCCGTTGCAAGTGAAATGCACATATATGTGTATATGGTAGTCTGCCCTGAGACTTGTTTTGGAAAAGAAGGCATCAGCTGGCTCCTTTAAAAGGGTTACACAGATTGGTGTCTACAGAGTGGCTCTTCCACGGTATTTTTCTTCAAGCAGACATCTGGTCCTACTTCTGTCTTCTTGGAGACTGTGAATGTTGTTTCCAGTGCATCATCAAATGTTTTGTTATTAAGTAATCAGAAAGTGGTTTTTATAAGCATTTTGAATCCTGATTATTATTATTATTACTACTACCTTCTGGCAGTGGAGAGGAAGACAGTGATCCTCCCTTGATGTCTGTTGAAACAACCTGAAGGAAATGGGCAGACCTATGGATTTTAAATAACACTCCTATCCATAAACAACACTTCTGAATCCATAAATTTAAGGCTCTTCCTATCCAGACTGTGTCTTCCTGCCAAAAGGCATTTGTCTTTACACTCAGGCAGTGTCTCCTCTCTCAGCACTGGTCCAGCTGCATTTCATGGCTGTATATTTCTCACAGAGCATGCTTCTTGTGATGGTTATAATGACACCCAAAAGGACACACATCTGCTGGGTTTTTTGATCTTCTCAAAAATTTTCTACACATAAAATTTGGTCTGTGTGAAGAAGAAGCAACAGAGTCATTTATTTGGGATTTCCAGATGTCCAGTCTGGAAGTGACCAGAATTCTGGCCCAGTTTTGTAACTTGTTTGCTGCAAAACTCAGCACATCCCTTGGGGGATATCTTGGACTTGGAACAAAGAAACCCAGAATATGGTTATCAAAAAGCCTTGTTAATAGCCATGGGCCTTTTGCTGTGCCCTTAGTGCAGCTGCCCAGCAGTATTTGTTCCATACTAAAGAAAGCTTTCACGTGACAACACAGGCACAATATCCACTCTTGGCTTTAACTTTCTACCATTTCTGTTTGGAAAACTAGAGCTGTAGCATGTGGATAGATAAATCCAGCAGTGACAGCTATCTGAGGCATAACCTATCCTGAGATCTTGCCCATTTGGTCACCCAGGGATGGGTGTGCTGTAGCTCAGGAGCTCCGTGTGTAACCAGGGCAACTCCCAAGATAAGGGATCATGGTGCAACTGCCAGTGAGGGCGTGCTGGTGGCAGGCTCCTGGGTAATTGCAAATTCTAGGTCTCCAATTGAGCCCAGGTACGTGGCAGTGCATCCTATGGCAACTCCCAGGGAGCTGCTATGTTTCCCAGCATGTGTACCACGCCTGCTGCTCTGCCTGCCCACTGTGCACACTGTGTGTAGAGATCTAGAAATACAAGCCCAAATCTCTGCACGTGCCTTATCTTAAGTTCTTCTCGTGTGCATCGTGCTGCCTTCAGCTTGGGGAATCAGACCAGAATTGTTTGTGAAGGACTACACTGTTTACTCTTATGGAGGACGCTGGGGTGCTTGTCATTAGGGAAAGGAGGGCTGGGCACTCTCTCCCAGGCTGACGGCTGAAGCCTCAGGGATGAGGCACATTCCTTCTCCCATTCAGTGAAGATTGCCCATTTCCATCGTATGAGTCAGGGGATCGACCTCACTTTGACAAGACATCTGTCATGTCTAAGTGACCTGGAGAGAGAAAGGGGTTATTTAACCTTTGCTTTGCTAGAGCTTAAGGAGCTGTCAAAACCACAGTCCGAAGGGGAGCAAGCCCTACTTGTCTGTACTCCGTCCTCTGTCTTGTCTCTCCTGTCCATGCTCCTCCATCACTGCAGTACTTGTGTGAGATTATTTCAACACATATTTTTCTTCCAAAGCAAGCAAGTTCCCAGCTACAGGAGGCTGACAGGCCTTGTGTAATTTGTTGTTACTCATCAGCACTCCCAGTACTCATTTGGATCTCAGGGTGTGGTCCTAATTAGCTGATTTTGTAACAACACCCAAGTGACTTGGTGAGGGATAGACATCCTAGAAACTTATTAAATAGGAGCGTAGTGACTGCTTGTCCTTGGAATACTCTTTTGTATTGATGTTTGCTTCTAGAAATTGAGTCTTTGGGATTTTTTTGTGTCCATCCAACCCAAATAGCTTCTAAATCTGTTGAATAAATTCACCTAGGTTATGCTGATGGATAAATCCCACAGAAATGATTGGCCCGTTTCATAAAAACGTGCAGCCTGGTAGGAGAGTAAGAATAGTTTAAATGCCTTTACTGGTAATCTTATGCTTGTGTAAGAGACAGAAAGTCCACATGGAAAGAAGCATGCGTGAATATCCATGGTATGAGGAAAAAACATTGCTCACAACTCAGTTGCTAGATCTGAGCAAACTAGATTATGTATGTGTTTTGTTATCTCGTGATAAACTTAGCTTGTATTTTTCTGTTGCCACTTTGAAGATCTCCTACCAAAGCAGCTTAGTGATATCTTACCTTTTCCTGGTCTCCTGTGCTCTTCAGCAGACGTCAACTAAGTCTCAAGGCTTTTACCAGAAAGGCATGAGCTTGGGCAAGGACTTCACAGGGTTTGAGATCAGGTACAGTCAGGCTTCTATAACCAAAGCCTGTTTGGAACAAGACAAGGCTTTGCTTTGGTTGCTTTTATAACATGGAGCAGGTTGGTTGCCTTTTAAATAGTTCAATAAAATCAAGTGCAGGTTCAACTTTTGCTTTATCTCTGTTTTGTTGTAAATTGATCACGTTTGTTTTTTCAGTTGTGCCCTTTGGTCTGGACTTTCACACAGTCAAAGCCATTGAATACTGTTTGAAGGCTGTCTGTCTTTATCTAAGCACGCTCACTAGTTGTTTCCACCTTGATATTGGATAAGCCAGACAGTACTAGTAATCTCTGCTCTGTTGATACTGGCATCACTTTCTGTGTTGCATTATCTGTCAGGAAATACGTTCTTAGTGTTATCTCTTTCCAGTGTTTTAAGCCAGCCCTGCATTTCTTATGGAACAGAGCTAAAGCCTTTTCTTAATTCACATGATTATGAGTTGAGCTTCTCATCGTGTGCAGACAACCACAGTTAATTTTTAACTTTATATAATTTGCATCTTTCAGAAAATGACCATTTCCATTGCCTGCAGAGCAGCACAGCCATGTTGCAGCTGTTGTCATAAGCATATCTTGCCTCTTCTATTTCCTTAACCTTGCAGCCTGTCTTTAGATATTTTAATTTGGAAGCTCGGTTGTTCCCAGCCTCAGAAATACCCATTGTTCTTGGTGAAGTCAAATCCATTTTTCATAGCGACCTTGCTTTGACCTTGCTGTCTGTCTTTCCTTAAATTCTGTGGGCTCTAATTAGTCCATCTGTCAGCTGTCCAGGTTCACGTGACTGGACTTGAGCATCACCACGCAGATTGGAAGCTGGCCGAGTGCTTGAAAACAAATGGGAAATGTCACAGAATTTGGATGCTGGTAGCTGTCTAATGTCTCATTGCAAGCCTTGGTATTAGATCTGATCTGAACATTGTTAGTAATCAGCAAGAAAGGTTAAAGGACATGGTAATGAAACTGGCAGAGGTATCATCTGCATGCCCTTTCAAAGCAAGGCTCTTGAGCAAAGTTTACCATGTGTTGTATCTGTTAATGCCTACTTGGAAGCCTTGAGATCCTGTGGGTTTGTGTAGATTGAAAGTCAGGCCCTGGCTCAGAGATTTTGAAAAAGGGACTTAAGTGCTGCACATACCTGTCTGAGCACAGTGGTGGCCAAACTAGTGGGCTTGAGTATGTACTCTGAGGAACTATTTGATGAGCAAGAGGGTGAAATAGGAGGGATTCATGGTCTGCTGGTAAGCTTTTACTATACCAGGGAGAGACTAATGAGCTTATTGAGGCTGTCAAGATCTATAAGCACACTGCCTTTCCCGATGTACCTTAAATCTTGATTCAGTGTTGAGCATGAATGCTATCGTGGGAGTTTGTGGCTGGTTGAAAAGCTGGTAGCCTGGCAAGGTAGATGCATGTAGGATCTTCATGAATAAAGGGTTCAGGTGCTGGGTGTGGTGAGATGTGATTCATGGATCTGCAGCTTTGCTAGGACCAGATGTAGATGAAAGTGTCCTTAAGAGCCAATGGATAGGGTAAAAGACTGGCTGTTGACAATGCGTACCCTTCTGAACAGAGACTTTATGGCCAAAAGCTGCATTTCCCTGCTGCTCCTTGACTTTGTTCCCGCTGAACTTGTTGTCATGAGAGGGGTAAAAAAACAATCACGAGCTCTTGTGAAAACCCTATTCCAAGCAGTGTAGGGTGCCTCTAATTCACTTGCACAAGTCTCCCCCGTTTTCAGTTTGGTGCTCAACTGCTCTGATTTCAGAATATCCCAAAACTCACACTTCTTTTGAGGGCTTGTTCCTGAAAACAGGTCTGCTTAGTAGAAATATGTAGCTAATATCCCAGGACTGCAAGCCAAAAATCAGCAACTCAGTTCTCCATGAATGAATCCCAACCCTATGGATGGGAACCTCTCTTTGCAGATGGGGTTGGTCAGTATTAGGTTATACAAACAATGAGGAATACCCCGCTGCTGCAATTTAGTAACTAAAGACACTGCAGGCTGTGCAAGAGGAAAGTACCTGAGTCCTGCCTCTTTGGTGAGTCACAGCGTTGCCCCACTGCTCCCCTTGCACATCTCCTTTAGTTCATTCTGCTTGCATGTATTTTGTGGCAGGGTCGTTCATCTGGTTATGCTTCTTTGCTCACTGCTGGAGTGATCTCTCCTCCTCCAAGCCCCTGAGGGTACCTAATCACTGTTCACCCGTGTGTCTCTGGAAGTCTCTGTGGCTTAGTTGTAGCATGCACAGTCATTGCAGGAATCATGTTTTGTTCTTGTTTTTTTCCTCATAGCCATAGCGTTTCCACAGCTGCATGTTCACAAAGACAGGTTCTGCTGTTTTCAGTTTCCCCCTTTCTCTGAACCAACCTCTGCCCAGAAGAGATGAACTACAGTTCTTCAACAAGAGAAAGAACATACTTGAAAGATTACTGGTAAAAGAGTGTAGCTTTTCTCTCCTCTTCCCCCTCTGCCTATATGTACGTTAGCATTGTAAGTGGGACATCTGCCAGCTCTGGTCACTCAGTTCAGGAATGGCCAAGTAGTTGCACAGCCTCCTGTGCCATCTGCAGGAGTTGCTAAGCAAAGGAATTAGAAAGCAAAAGGGTGTAAGGGATTAATGAAGTTCTCATCTTGCATTTTTTGAGCTGGAACTGTATGGTGTTTGGGGAGATGAGTACAGGCACTCTGAGTGCCGATTGACATTGAGTTATTCTGGTTTTACAGTGGTGAACTCGAACAAATTACCCTTTGGGTTCTTCCCAAGGGGAATGTTTGTTGTCTCAGTTCACAAAGGAACTAAGGATGTGCATTTGCTTGGGAAAATTATTATCCAAATCACAGTGTTCTTTTGAAACAGTTTTTTGACTGAATACCAAAAAGAAGCAATCAAATGCTTGCCTCAGAAGACCTTGGCAAAGCAGTGAATGGTGAAATCATAAATTTCTTCTCTCCTGCTCCCTTAGAGCAAAATTATCTATTTTTGGATTATTTTTTTCTGGCCTTGGAGAGGAAGTGAATCGAGTTTGCAAATGGTGTTTGGATCAAATAAAATGAAATCCTCTGGGCCTTTTACATGTAGCTAAACTAGAGCAGTGTCCTGAGGAACAGTGCTTGTTCTTCACTCAATACACCTCTCTCCCCAAGGAAGTTTGGTAGAAGAAACATCAGTGCAGAGCTGGAAGGTTAGATGTTCAAGTTTCCTCTCATTACTATTGAAACCTTACCAAGGAAGACTTTTACGTTCATTAAGCAACACTTTTAGCCACCTTTAGATCAAAGTTCCTCTGCTCTGAAGGTTGTTCTGGCTGGCAGGGTTGCCTCCTCCACATTTACCCCTGGGTGAAGTTTGGCAAGGATTAATTTAAGATGTTCTTCATTTTTGAGGCATAGTGTTGGTTTGTGGCTAGCACAGATGGCATGTAGGAGAACCTATTTTCATCTCTTGTATGAAATATGCTGAGAACAAAGTCATCTTCCACAGCTTGCCTAGATGCTGAAGGAAATGGGCAGCATGCTGCTTGGTTGGGGTTTTGTTCCATGTTAGGGCTTGATGTTATGTCTCTGGGCTGGATGCTGGGTGTTGAAATCTTACCTCTCAGGGTTTTGATGGTGTTGCTGTGTTTGCTCAAATGTAGTTTCATTTATCGTTCTGTTTTAGTTAGTCAGGGAGGGTTAGGTCTGATTGTATCACATCTTAAGCAGCTGGAGACAGGGCATTATGTGGTGGAAAAGGCTTGTGTCTACTGGCAGGATCCTCTGTTACCCAAGTAGCATGGTAAGCTGAACAGCACTGAGGTACAGAAAATCAGTTTGTCCTCTGTCAGCCCATGTGACACTGTTCAGAATGGGAATGAAAGCTGTGGCAATAGACCAGGGTAACTGGAGCTCTTGTAATTGCAGCCTGATGAGTCTCCTTGCCCTGCTTGCCAGTGCAAGAGCTTTTGTGAGCGAGCAGAGATCCTTTCAGCACTGGAGAATAGAAGCTGTTCCATCAGAAATATATTCATTCTTCTTGGAAAAATATTTTTGTGCACTAAAGAAAACCTAAACCAAATTTAAAATTAACCTCTACATTTAACCTCAAAATTGATGGAGACAGGTATTTTCGTCACTGTCAGGGCACTCCAAGCCCTTTTTGGTCAGAATGTCATTTTTTTTTCTTGCATTTTTTTCAGTGTTAGCAGATGGGGTGCTTGAGTGTACCTGGTCTTCTCCTGGGTGGGATCAGAAGCACTGCTGGATGACCAGAGCTCATCAGACAAGTCCATATCTGCAGTCTGGATTCGATGTGTTACACTGCATTCAGTCAGAACACCAGGGCTGATGTCTCTGGAAGGGAAATGGAAGGTGCAGGAAGCTGGGCGATTAGATCTTCATTGATGTGTTTCTGTTGTTTCAGCCTCTGTGTTGTTTGTTTTTAAAATCCTTCATTTAGTTTCCCTGGATGGGTAGGCTTGAAATATGAGCATTGAGAAATAATTCCAGTTCAGCGATACAACAGGAAGGTGCAAGCTGTAGCTGAGGATACTTTCTTCTTCCCAGCACTTGTGAACTCAGGGAAGCTGGGACGGCCTGGCAAGCAGCCCAACTCCTTACTGCTGCTGACACCTCTCCAGCAGAAGCAGTGTGTGGGTAGGCAGGTAGTTTCATCACAGGGAGGTGGAGGCACGCATCACCTTTTGTTTAAGCAGAAGCATCTTTTTGGAATGCTATCCATTTTATCGGTTAGGGCTTGAAGGAAGAGCAGCCAGGAGAGGTTGGATATTGTAATTAATGCAAGTGGAGGCAGGCTGCTGCGTCTGCCTGCCTGGAGAAGAATAACCTGTTGAATTTGCTAGGAGTTACTGCTGTGAGGACAAAAGCTACAGTTAACAGCAGCAACAAGTGGATGAGGTAGCTGCTTCAGAGCTATGCTGTGGGGAAGAGACAGGGGCCTGGATTTTGGACACTGGATACCCGTTTGGGTTAGAGCCTTCACTGTTGCCTCCTAAGCCTGGGGAGGAGGAATACGTGGCCCGCTCGTTTTTTGGTTGGGTCAGCCAAGGATGGCTGCGCTCTTCCAGCACTTGAGGATCCTGCTGTGGAAGAACTGGCTGAGTGTCAAGAGGCAGCCGGTGAGTGAGAAAGCAAAGCCATAGAGGAGGGGGAGGTGGAAACCATAGGAAATGCTCCAAGAGGGAACACCTTCCCTACAAGCCTAAAAGGACAGGCTGATAGTGCTGGGGCTGTTCAGCATGTTTAAGCTCTGGGGGACCTCTGATAGAGCTCTTTCAGCATCTGAAGGGGGGTTGTAAGAAAGAAGGACACAGATTCTTCAGCAGGGTCTGGAAGGACAAGAGGAAATGGTTTCCAATTAAAGGAGGGGAGATTTAGATTGGATATAAGAAGTTTTTTTTTACAACAAGGGTGGTGAGACACTGGCACAGGTTGTCAAGAGATGTGGTGGATGCTCTGTCCTTGGAGATTTTCAGGATCAGGCTGCATGGGGCTTTGAGCACCTGATGGAGCTGTACGTGTCCCTGTTCATTGCAGGGGAGTTGGACTGAGTGATGCTTGAGGGTCCCTTCCAACTCAAACCATTCCATGATTCTATGAAATGAGGAGCAAAAAGGGCTCTGCAGCAGAGTAAAGTCGTGATATTAAAGTTGAAATATTTTGGAAGCTGGCAGAGAGGGAAGGAAGTGAATGACATGGAAGAGAAGATGGTCATTTTAAGCCAAAGTGCTTGGATCTTGCACTGAGGGCTCAGGAATCCAGAATGAGTACCAGGGATGCCACTGTTCCCTTGGGGCAGTGGTCCAAGTGAACTAAACCATACACAGGCTCATGGGCAGACCTGAATTAAGGATGCTTAAATCCTCTCCAGTGTGAACAGACCCCACTCCTGCTTGGGGGCAATGGGGGTATCCTCTGTAGCCTTTTGTAGCAGATGGCTAAAGGAGAAGGACTCTTAAGAGGTACAGGGCAGATTTCCACCACAGTATGTGGCAAATCAGACACACCAGATGGTCTGTCCTTCTGAAAGAAACAGCACTGCCAGTGCTGTTCAGAGAGCAGTGTGAATTGCAGCATCATGGAGGCAAGTGGTCCTCTGCGTGGTGTGGCAAGCCCAGGCAAAGCCTATTCTGGTAGTTTTGTTGCAAGCTGGTTTCAGTACAACTGCACTGGGGTTCATGGGCTGGTGTTGCAACCCATCCCTTTGCTAGTGATCCAAATGTGATGACTTTTAAACTTTCTAGTTGAATGGAAAGCATTGGCAGGTGCAGAGCAAGCTTATGCCATAAATGGCTATGGAGCATGTGCTTAAGTGATAGAGAGAGAGACCTCTTATCACTGCATGCTGCTGCAAAGTCCACTGTGTGCCTGCCCTGTCCTGCCTCTCAGGTCGGGATCCTGATTTGGAGAGTCTGTAATCTGAGTCCTTGTGATCCTCCCCAGGAGCTGCAGACACACTCTTGAGTGAAGTCTGGGCCTGCTGCAAGGGATACTGGAGACTTTTTCTGAGATGCAGAAGAATACCAGCAAATTATCTCTGGTTTCCCAAGGGCAGTTTTAACCATGTTGTTAAAACCAGAGGGCTTGGGTCTCTTTCAGCTCCTGTACCTGTAGTAAATGCTGACTTAAGCCTTGACTATACCTCTGACCACTCACTTGATTCTCTTGGTTTCTTGTAGAGATGAGCCATCAGTTCTGTAGAATAGAAAAGTCAATTAAAATATGTCGATTTTATGGCAGGCATTCCATCCAACTTGCCTTCCTTTCCCTCTCTTGCCCGAAAATAGGAGTCTCCCTCAGACTGGAAGGGGTGTGAGGCCATAAGCCCAGAATTCTGCTCCCAAATGTATCCTGTTTTCCCCATCCTTTCAGCTTCCTGGTTTTTTTCCACTTCTGTAATCTGACTGCACCGATGGACCAGGCTTTCAGAAAGTTATTTTTCCTGTGCTCATTTTGCAGGGGAAGCACTCTGTTGTGCTTCTCTGTTTCTGATAACCTATGAATGCATTCCTGCTGCTGCAGTGATGTTCACTGCCCTCCCCAGGGCTGACTGGCATGTCACAGAGCACTCTGACACGAGTCAGCTCCCATCCCTCTGCAGAATGAAGTGCTTTCCCATTGCTCAGTCTCTGTTTATCAGTCTCTCCAGGGCTAGCAAATAACATTCGGTCCTGCATTTTGCTTTATACTTTATTTCCTCTGTGCACTTTCTTCAGAGCCCCTGAGAGATTGCCTCTACTTCTGCAGCATGGGGAGAGCTACAGCTTGCTTGACCATCAATTTGTTGAAATCAGCTGAAGCTCTTCATTCGTACCCAGTCAGAGCCTCAACACAGGTTACTGCTGCTGAGAAAGGAGTGGCTGTGAGTCGAGGTGGCAGTCTTCTTGGGGAGCAAGGTTTGGCCTGCCTACCAGAGGGAGCTGGAGAAATCAGTGCCTCTTTCCCATTTATTGCTTTCCATCTGTCACTTCTGTGCAGTATGCATACTTAAAAAGAGGCAGAAGGCAGAAAAACAATGTCTGCATCCAAACATACTAAGCTCTGAGATTTTAAATCTGCTTTTAGCAGTGAAATAGTCCAGCAGCCAAAGGGTTATGCAACTGTGGCACACTGCTTAGTGTCCCACAAGCCAAAGTGACGTTGATTATGGCTTCATTCAAGTCAACATGTTCTACTTGCATAGGTTTGGTCAGGCTGGCTGGCTTGTTTTCATTAACTAGAAAAGCCTGGGACAGTGAGAACGCTGTTGGGTGGCAGCTGCTGTTAAAACTCCTTAAGTTAAAGGACAGAGATTCTAAAGGAAGAGCTGCTTGGGAAATGGGGAACGTTAGCACTGTTTTAGCTCCAAATGGGGAGGTACAGAGATTTCCTTCAGTACAGATAATCAGCATTCCTTTCTTCCCTCAAAAATATGAAGAACATCTTGCTGTTCCTTAAGGCAGCCTCTGACTAATATCAGTTTTAGTGCTGTTACCCCATAATTTCACCTCAGCCTACGTGGTACTAAACTAGGAGGATACCTTAATAATACATTACATGTGCACGTGAATTAATCCCAGTTAAACACTGTGTTTGTGGTCTGATTATAAGGCAAACGTCATGTAACAAAAATTATATAAAAAGATGTTAGTTTCAGTGTTGAATCTTGTATATTTTACATATAAAGAAAATAGTGTCTGTAATAGCAGGACTAGTGCTTTCTGAATGCCAGAGGTTTAGGAAGACTTTCTCTGAAATGGATGTTTGAGGAGGTTGTTTGACATCTGTTAGTTCCCTGTTTGGGGGCATGAATCTTGTTCCCACTTCTGTGGCTGTGTCACGTTGTCAAGGGGCAGTATGGAGGGACTTGCTGTAAAACAACCATCTTTCAGCTCCATTGCTCTCCAGGATTTGTCTGTCTGTCTGTTTTTATGTACCAGTCAGTGCTACAGGAAATGAAAACACTGTTATGGGCTTGGAATTACCTTTGGAAAAATGGTTTGGGGTAATGTGTGCTGATCTGAAAAAAAAATAGCAACATAGCAATGAAAAATGGGATGATTTTGAAGAAAGACATCTTAGGAGTTTCAAAAATTGGCATGAAGATAGCACAGCAATTTTGCAGCACAGGGCACTTGGAGCTGTACTGGTGGATGATAAACTCTAATCCACTAAACACAGTACGAAGGTAGCCAGCTGGTGCAGAAGCACTTAATTAATTGAAGAATTGTATTTTCCCAGCTTATAAAATTCCAAGGCTAGCAGTTTTAATGCTGACTTATGGCCTTTACTGCACTAGATAGTTGGCAGATTCTGTTTTCTTCATTCTCCTCCACTGAAATGGGCAACCCTCATGTCAAAGGCAAGAGGTCCATAAATCTTGATGTTTATTCCAACATGCCACAACGGTTTTGCATGATTTCTCTTTTATCTCAGCTCACCTCCGTAAGCTGCTACAATTTGGAAACAGAGTGGTACCAGGGAGTTAGGTTGCTGTGGCCAGAAGCTCGCATGAGGGGTGACTGGTTGCCAGTGTTTGAATGGGATTTCTCCAACTGACTGCTTCACAGCTCCACAAACTCCTTCCTTTTCTGTCTTGTAAACAAATACTATGAAAATTCTCCTTCTTTTGGCCCTACTGTTTGTGAAGGGTGGTGAAACCTCTGGAAGCCTTGTCATTTGTATGTCAAATGCTGCTTCTGTGGGATGGTTAGTCAAATCAAAGTCATCTTTACCAAAAGCAAAACCAGTCTTTCCCATTTTGGCTCTTACGTTTTGTGATCACTGCATCCAGAAGTCTTGTACGTCCAAGGATGCTGTTACTATTACATAGCAGTGTTTCAAATCAGTACAGAATGTATCAACAGCCAAACTGAAATGCAGGAGAGCTTGTGTTATTTTCAGGCTTATTTGCTCTTACGATCTTATGTAGTTGTTTTTTTCCTGCATAGATAATATTTGGGTTTTAGTAATATGTGTTCCAAGACAGGCATTATTTACAATGCATGTTATAATTCATTTAGGGTACAGCTTTTGCATTCAACTCAAGCTCTGGGACACGCCAATACAATAAACATAACCAGTATATTTTCATTGCTGTTTTATAGGTATGGTCGTTCATTTTAATTTCCTGGCCTGTGGTTGTTTTCATAATCTTGGCTATCATCCGTCTCAAATTCCCCCCAGAACCTCAGCCAAACTGTAAGTAACTGGTTTGCTTTTATCTCTTTGGGGATTAGTTCTCATCTCAGTGACTGATGTGTTAATTTGATGCTTTTTGTTACTTCTTATAAATTTGGTTCTTTGCAGCTTCCAGTGGAGATTTCCTGGGATGTAGCATGCTGTAAATAAAGTGTGTTCCTCTGAGGTTGTTTATATTTGTTTCTTTCAAAATAGTTTCATAATTAGAAAACAACTTTAGAGAATTGTCTCACTGAGATGCACTCAGATTCTGCTGTTGTTGCAGCAGTGTCAACCTACTTGATAAATGGAGGGATGAGAGCAGCTGAGGGGATCTTATTTGTTAAAACAAGTAAGGGCAGAAGATTCAACTAGGGTTAAGAAAAAGTTAAAACAGAGTGGTTATCATGAAAGACTCACCTTGTGCTTACTAAAGGAGAGTGCACCTATTTAGGCAGATACTGCCAGGGCTCAGCTGGAGTGATAACTTGTTTGGCTCCTGGGGCATGATAGTGTATGTGAACCTTTACTAGCAAGTCAAAGAGCAGCTGGTTGGTGTATGAATAGTTGATAGTGCTTCTAAGGGTGAAGAGTTTATGCAAGCTGGTTTTCACTTGCATCCTTTGCTTCCTCAGTCAGGAGAACGTGTATCTGCATCTCAGAGTGTGAGGCCACTTGAATCTTCTCTTCATTGGGTACCTGTTACCACCAGAAGCAGCAGTCCTGCCTTGCTTTTGACCCTGGGCATGTTTGTTTATGAAATTACATGGTAAAGAATAGCAAGGAGTGTATCCAGTTGGAAGTCTTCCTTTCCACAATGTTAATTCCAATTTCAATCGAATCCCCAGTTCTGCACACTGTAGCCTTAACAATTACAGACCCAGAGGAGGGGAGGGGATTGGTTGGAAGACCTGTTCCTTCTTTTTAGCAAAAGCCTACACTTGTGTTGGGGAAAAGTCAAATTGCAGAGCTGCATCCCTTTCATTGTCTGCTCGTTAGAGGGGTTCCTCAATGTTAATTGCAGAGACACTGAAAGTACGTGCAAGATCTGTGCTTTATGTTTCACATCTAGTTTGCCAAATCACATCCTTGTGCAGGGAGCTATTGCTGACAGCCACATCTTCCCAGCACAAGGTAGGAGTAGGCCCTCAAAAATCCCCCTTACTAAAAGATTTGCTATACCTGATGTGTAGGATGGCTTACCAGCATCAGATTGACGTTGAGTGGACAAAACTGGATTGCTGGATTTATATATTTGAGGCAGGGAGGCTGATGCAGGCAGAGGAGACAGACTGACAGCAGCAAGGATGAGCTGTTGGCTTCCAGTGTTTGTAGCTATCAGATGTGTAAAATGTGCTTGTGAGAGGTCTGTGCTTGGTGGTATGTGCACTGGAAGTGTTCCAACTCACTTAATAATGTGCGATTCTCTGATTAGAAGTGTTTCTATGCTTCACAGTGATGTATGAGAAAAGGCCACGTGGTAAGAAACAGTAGATATGCAATTAAGACAGCCCTTTCCTCAGAGAGCTTGCAGCCTAAAGCAAGGCTGAAAGTTTCTGTACCTAATCTGTAGACAGTGATGGAGAGCTGGAATAAGGGACTTTCTAGAAGTTTCACAAAACAGAGAAGGACATTCTCGGTGCGATAGGGTGGACTTTTAACTCCAAGTCCTTCTGCTGCCAGCAAAAGGCCTCTTTAGGCATGTTATGTATCTTAAGTGTCTGCCCAAGTTCCCTTGAACCAGTTGGAGAAGGCAGGAAGGGACATGTTGTCCTTAGTGAGAACTGCAGTTTTGGCCAAGTGTGGAAGTGGCAGTTATTACACATGGCTCCAGTTGATGTACTTCCTGTCCCTGAGAAATCAGATAAGGCCAGTGCTGAGAGTGCCAGCTGGATGGTGAAATATTTATTCTTTTACTGCACATGGCTGTTAATTTGAATGTGTATTTGTTCACTCTGGGGGTATTGTATCTGTGAGTTAATGGATTGGAAGGGATGTTCCTAGCAGCAACAAGTATCTTCATCAGTTATTCCTTGCAGGAAAGGGGCAAACTCAACAGTGTCTTTGGATTTGTTCTCTTCTCCTGCACGGATGAATTTTATTCTGGAGCAAGTCTCAGCATCTGAGTAGATGTCTTTCTGTCTTAAAGTAGATGACAGGAACTCTCTAATGCAATGGAGTTTTTGTGTTGGAAGAGTTGTTAATGGTTGTTTTATACTCCTGTGATCCAGATTATTTAGAAGCCACCTAGGAATCCAAAGGGGATGAAGAAGAACATTAGCTTGGGAATTGAACAGCTGTTTCCTGCTGTTTTTCTAGTTAAATAAGAGTACCCACTTAAAGATTACCCTCTTTATTTTTGACAACTAGAAGAATGTTATCAACTTTTTGCTTGAAAGCAAGAGAAATCATTTGGGGCTTTCTTTCCTGATAGGAAACAAACAAAAATCGTGTGCAGGAAAATGATTACAGGTGGGGGTTTTGTTCATTTTCAACAGGAATTAGATCCACTTTATACCAAATTCCTGTGACAAGCTTAATGGCACAATCATTAAATGGTGACAAGATGCAGTTTCCAGTCCTTCTGCTGTCAAGAGATTAATGCAGGCAGGCAAAAGTCAGGAAGCATAGAATCAATGGGGAAGGGACAGAATAAGCTGTTGTTTCGATGCTTTAGAGATAAGCTTAGATTTTCTCTGAGGTTATCTCAAGTATTCAAGGCCACAGAAGTATCACGAAGTCCATTATTTCCTGGATCAAATGAGCTCAAATTTTAGGCAAGTTATTCTGAAGCATGTCTAATACACATCAGATGGTTTATTTTGAGAAATTACCTAGCAAATATCCATCAAGAATGAACAAGTGGCAAGAGCTTCTTAAAAGAGCAAGTCACTTGCTTTCCTTTGTTTGTGTAGCACTTAATGCAATGGGGTCTAGTGCTGGGCTGAACGTACCAAGTAAACATCACTAGTCAGTAGGATGCCTGTAGGAAAACTAAGAACTGAGGTAAAGCAGGGAGCTGGAATCCATCTAATACATAATTAATTACATAACACATTATTAAATCATCTAGTATCTTAAACAAACAAAAAAACCCAACAAAAACACCACAAGAACAAATCCAACCCACCCTTCTTCCCAGGTATTTCTTGGGTGATGTATTTCCTGGTCAGCAGAAATTAATATCAGAAGAAACGAAGAAGAGCTTTGTTTCTCTGCATACCCAGTTCCTGTGATGGTCTGAGAGTGTCACCAAACAAATGTACCCACCCAACTCTTTGTGCACGCAGAAGTTGTCTTTTGACCTTTTATTATAGCCTGTGTATTTGCTGAAAGATGCTGTGCCTTGTGCAGTGTGTGTGTGGTAGGAAGCTGTGGATTGGAAGCCTGCAACGTGGAAGCTACTGAATTGGGTTTGAGGTATCTTCCAGTCTTTTGTGCCTGTACCACCTTGTGCCTGTACCACTGTTTTCTAGAGTGAACAGGGACAAAAGTCCCTTTACATCACTGCAGCTTTTTGCAAGGTATGGGAATTGTGTGAGATACAATCTGTCCCTCAGGGCACAACCCACTCAGTCTCTAGGGAAGCCCAATTATGCTCTTTGCTAACTAGCCCTGTCACACCCTACCCGCCCGCTTTCTTCCTTTTCTGTTCTCCTTCTTTCCCCTCCTGTCAGTTTGACCTCATCCTCATTCTCCATAGAAGCTCTCTTGGGTGTGGTTAGTTGCCCACTCATTCTGAATCCCTGCTTTTCAGTGCTGTGAAGGGAATAAGGCTTTGCCCTCCTGTTAGTCTCTCTCTGTCATTCCAAGGGCCAAAGTTTGATGTGGTCTGCGAAAGCTGTGCCTCATTCATAAATGTTTTTCCTTCTTCATGGAAAGAAGCTGTGCTCTTGGGTCTGGTCTGAAAAAACACCACATTCCTGGTGCCAGGGACTTCCTTTCCTCTTGTCAGTGAAGGATGTTTTACCCTTCACCTCTGCCCAGAATTCTCACCCAAATGTCATCAGCTCCATGGAGATGCCTGCATGATGTGTTGCATTCACTTGGATATTTGTGACAGTACCAGAATGCTCCACCAGTCTGCCCCTTGTAGTTTTCACTGGGTAGCATGGAAAAAATAATGGGTTCCCATGGTAATTACAGGTAGGATAGGATGACTACACAGGCCACTCCATTCATTTGGATAAGTCATGGGTATTTATGCATGGTGTGATCCACCCTAAGAGATCAGCCTACTCTATATCCAGGCAAGCACGCATCAGACTCCCAGCTCTGTTCCTCCATTTGCATGTGGTGCAGCAGTCCCATTCTGATGTGCTCTTTATATCACTGTCTTAAGTGCTTTTCTGTCTGCCCTTTCCAGGACAACTCAACACTGGTTTTGTCTTGTGCTTGACTTCAGCATGGTGAGAAGAATAGTCTTTTCAGATCTCTCCTTAAGTGTTCTTTGCTTTAGCTTAACCCAAACAAAATGCTGTGATGTTTGGAAGTTCATTCTCCTTCCTTTACATCTGCTGCTTCTCTTGCTCGTTTTTATGCTCTCTGCTCTGTATTATCTCCCTGTTGAGTACGTGAACCCAATGCATTCACAGTCAAGTGCTGATTTTTAATTTATTAAATAAGGGGGTGGAAGGCGGAGGTCTGTGGGCGAGCAAAACTAGCTTGCCTAGTCTTAATAAGCAGGGAAGCAGTTGCTGTCTGCTCTGGGCTGGTCTTATTATTTGCAGAGCCTGAAATGCTAGAGGGAAGAATTGAGCAATGAGATGCTTCCTCCACTGAAGCCACTGACACAGGGAGGAGTTGTCTGCTGCTTCAATCTCGCTGTCGTAGGCAAGCAGCTGAGGACATCATGTTATTGGGACGCTCACAGCAGGAGCCTGTGCTCACATACAGTGATGGAGGCTCTCAGAGGGACCAGAGTGACTCCACTATGACAGATGCTGAAGGTGTTTGGTGTCTTGAAACTTTGGTGTAAACTCAAGGGAATATTTTCTTCCACTGCTGTCAGCTTAGCAGGGGAAATTGCACAGAGGTAAACAGCAGTTCTGCTGGTTGGACAAAAATAGTTTGAAAGAAATCACCTGTTAGCTCTGCAGTGGTTTCAAAAATGAGCTTTGTCATATGAAAGGCAATCTAGGTAGAGAGGGAGTGCAATACCAGACCATTAGCTCTGACCCAGAGCAACTCTTAAATACGCATTTAACCCGAAGCCCGAGTAATAGCATTAAAATCAGTAGGGCTAATCACTGCTATGCCATGGGCTTTAGGCACACTGAACAAGGTTTGAGCTGTACTGCTGGGAACTGTAGCTCTTACTGTCCTCGCTCATTTTTTTCCCCCCTCCATAACTGTGAGACTTCAGTGGGCATTGATCTTGCAGGTGTGAAAGAGGACAGGCTCAGGACCTGTCTGACCGAGGGTCCTTTGCCTCCTTGTCCTGCTCCCACCAGAGCCTTCCTTCCTAAGTCTCTAGGAACGCACAGATCCCTTTCTCCAGGTTCATGGTCAGATAAAAGTTTCAGAGCACATGAATCTTTCACGCAGTGTCACATCAATGCACGTGTCATAGCAGTAAATATTCTCTTTCCATGGATGAAATGATAGTGCAGCCAGCTATTTTTCCATATGCGTTCAAAAAACACACCCCTGCTTCTAAATGCATGTTAGCCAGTGGATCTGACTGCCAGGCTTCAAATTTGGAGAGATATCAAGGCTGCTAGCCTTATCATAAGGCTATCTGCAAAAGATAGCTGGAAATGGCAATTGCGTGTAGTTAAAGAGGAACAGTTGCAGTCATCGTGTCATGAAAGAGGCATGTGCTTTGTTTTTTTTGTCTCTGGATGTGTTGCAAATTGGAGAAAGAAAGGTTAAAGCCATGCTGTGCAACTATGGGAAAGATGAGGGGAAGTGAGGAATGCTGTATGCATGCAATTCAGTCCAACATTTTGCTTAGAAAGCTGGGAGGAGGACACCATAGCTGTAAATATTTTCCTTGTATGTTTTGTGACTGCTTAAATAACTACAAATCACAGCTGATGGACAGAATTGCTGCTCTGGGTTAGACCTCTGCTGCTGCTCAGGGATGATTGAGAGAGCTTGTAGGAATCACAGAGAGCATACTGAGAGAGCCTGTGAAGTGCAGAGCAAGCCTTCCACTAGAGAAGCATTCACAAGGTTCCTTCAGCCAGAAGGTAGACAGCTTGAATCCAAATATTCCTTTTTAACAGCCACTGAAATATCTTCTCTGGAGGATTTGTCCAATTTGTTTTAAAATGAATGTCTGCTTTTCAATATATAGCACGTATATAGCATATTTATTGTTTAAAAAAATACTTTGGTCCCTTTTGTCTGCTACCTCATTGTGTTTCACTGTGTTGCAGGGAACGATCACTTGCTCACCCTTTTCATCTCTGATCAAATGGTATTTATTTCTTCGTCACACCACTTTCTGGCCATCTTTTTCTTTGCTGAGGAGTGCCAGTTATTAAGTCTCTTTGTGTTTTGTAGCAGGGACTGAATGCATTTTCAATGAACACAGTCTTCCTAATGAAGTCCTTTGCTCATCGTTGCTTTTAATTCACCAGTTGGAGAGTGGAGATTTGTATGGCTTTCTTATGAACAGTGACTTAACGTGTAAGGTACATGCAGTAACAGTGTATGTGAAATCTGAAACAGAGAGAATGTTTTCATGCCTGAGTAGCAGTAAAGAGATGATGCTGAATTGTGGGTGGATAGAAAACAGGAAAACCTCAGCATGACTTTATAAATTAATAAGAAAAGAGACAAAAAAGGTTATGTGCCTCTTAGCACACTGCGTGACCTGGTTGCTAGTTTCATAGACTTACAGAATCATCAAGGTTGGAAGAGATCAAGATCATCCAGTCCAACCATCCACTTATCACCACAAGATTTGCACCTGAGACCCCTGGCTGGGGGAAGCCAGGCTCTCCCCTGTGCGTGGTGTGGGTAGAAATGCCTTTTTCAAGGCAGCCTTGATGAATTCCAATGGGAGGGGGTGACTGGGGGCTGCATGCATTGTGTTGTGCCTGCACTCTGCTGAATGCCCCCTTCCTTCCAGAGAATTGCTGTACACAGCTAATGCAAACCCTGGTATGGGAAGGCAACAAAACCACTGTGGCAAGGTAAAACATGGTTCACTTAGATTTGGACGTTTCAGTCAATTTCAATTAATCTCATAGATAGTAGCGAAACAGTAATTTTCATCTGTCTTATGTGACATTTATTATTACCTTGACATTTTTTCATTGTTATTATATCAAATGCCTTTACTTAGATAAAAAGAAATAAATGTTTTGCTTGTGTTGAAGTATGTTGGAATCCTGGGCTGTCCGTAAAGTAGAAGCAATAAACTTCCTCAATTTTATTCCAAAGGAGGGCATATGTGGCAATGCCAGAATTTCCAATAGAATGAAAGCCTCATTTCTTTTCAGCTCTTGAGGATGTGGCTAGACTGGCTAGATGCTAATGAGCAGGGGGAATCAGCCAGCCCATTCAGCACTGAGCCCCGGGCTTCCTCTGCCCTTTGGGATGCCTGCCTCGTTTGCTTCAGATTCAGTGCCTTTCTTTCAACCCTGACAGAAAATCAAAGCACTCCACAGCGAGAGAGGACAGCAAAATACCTCTACGCTTGGGCTTCCATCACAAGCAAACACAGCAGTCAGTCTTTACTAATAAGATACAGATCTAAGCTCAAGTTTTGGTTGCAGACAAAGAAATTTGACAAGAAATCTGTGTAGGTGACATCCCAGCAGAGCTGAGAGGGGGCAGCAGTGATGCAGTGATTTCTCCCTCTGGGCTCGTAGGCAGTGTAGGAATATCCTCCAAGAGTAACTGCATTTTTGGAAATGTAACATTGGACGCAGTTGAAAAATTGTGTCAAGTGTTGTGGATCTACTCTATCTTGGGATCATAAAGTTGGGGCCTGCTGTGCACAGGACACCCATTTTCCTTGTCTATGGCACTGCAAAAGACTTCAGTGGGAAATAGAGATGCCTTCGGAAGGGATTCCCAACAGCAGAAATACTGCAGAGATCATTAATGGTGATAGTAAGTGTTTAAGATTGCAAAACTATTGCCGTTAAAACAGCATCCTTCAAGATTTGCAGGGCGTTTACAAAACTCCTTCACTAAAGTTTCGTATCCAGTGCTTATGTTGTGTGTGAAGTACTGGATAAATCCCAGCCCAGGGAGGGACAGATGGTTATAAACATCTCCCAGGAGGAGCCAGCTTCCTCCCTGGTCATCCTTGCAGTGGCATATGACAGAGCCAATGGATTTGTACATGTGGGTAGAGCAGCTCACGTGGCTCTGAGGAATCACAGCTCCATGCCACAAGAGAGTGGATGGAGGATGGGAGGACGATGAGAGTTGCATTAATCTCTTGACTCACCTTCTCATCAGTAAATTTCCTCCTTTGCAGGATGAGAGGAACTTACAGGAAATTTAGCCTGGACAAAGCAAAGGACAGTGCTCCCCAGCTCCTGGTGTGCTTGTGTACTGCACTCAGCTGTCCCACTTAAGGGCTAAAGCCTTGTAACTCTGAATTGCTGGCATACTGGTAGATGTGGACGGCAGTAGAAGGAATAGCCCTTTCCCTCCTCTCTGTCTGCTTTCATTCAGTTGTGCTCTCCGTGCTCAATCTCATGGCTTTCCAATTCTTTGGGCTGTATTTTGGTGGAGATGCTAATAAAATGAGGCCTGTGGTATGCCTGTTTGAAATGGGTTAAGAGTTGATTTTTGAGAGAGCAGGAGATCAGAAGGAAGACAAGAAAAGTGCCAGGGTTTGCTGAAGGCTGTTTTGCTGGGCTATAATTGATGATCTCAAAGGGCAAACATCCCAGATGCAGTTGGGGATATTCAAAAAGGATGCTTCTAGATGAAAGTGCCCTACTGTGCAGTTTCCCTTGTGGATAGCAGAGATGTTTATGCTTTAAAATGTTCAGAATAGCCCGTGCTTGGTTCTTTGGCCTCAACCCTAGAAGGGCTGCTTGCAGAGACAAATGAGATCTTTCACTCTGCAAATGTACTACAAATGTAGGATTTGCTTGTTGGAGGTGTTAGAGATAAAGCTGCTCGTGGGCAAGAGTCACAGGTCATCTTTGGAGACTGAACAGCAAGGTAATCAATTACCACAAAGTTGCCTGCGGGCCTTCTGTAAACCTATGGAAAAATAATAGCCACCTCCTTTGCCAGGTAATTTTCCAAATGATTATTTTAAGTAATTCGTTGCTGTGATCCAGCAAAAGAGTTTTGAGATTTATTAGAGCGTTCGTCACTGAGAGGAGAAGCATTTGGTGAACTCTGCATGCTGGCAGTAAGCAGCGTGGGGCAAGTGGCTCGCAGAACACTGAAGTATCTGATTGCTCAGGTCCTCTTGGTATTTTTGGAAATGGGAGACAGGGACATGCATCTCATCCCTGGGCACTGCCTGCCAGCATCGCTGGTCACCAAGCAGATGGCACTGGAGCTGCTCTGTGATAGCAGGAGGCATGGGGGGGCAGTGGTGATAGATTGCTCCTCTCCCTTCCTGGGGCAGGTCTGCACAAAAAGCAAAGGATGTTGTCTGGTCCTGAATCTACTGCTCTTTTTTATGGTAAAAACTGAGACACAGGTCTCTTTTATTAGCCTGGCTTGGAACTGAAGCTTGCTTCTTTCTGCACAGAAACCGATCCAAGCAAGTCTTGGAGAACATGCTCTCATGGATGCTTCAAGTTACTCTGGTCATATGCCTACTTTTATTTAAAATACGAATGCTGCCGTTGCTTTGGGATTGACAGGTTCTACTTATAAGCAAATAGCTTGACTCTTTTTCTAGTTTAATAGCCTTTTGTGGCTCTGTTGATGTTGAGAAGGGGCTCCTAGTGGAATTCTGCAGAGTGCTGCCAGAGCAGAGTGAAGGAGCCTCAGTGAAACTGAGAATCAAGCCAGTGATTTGGAGGGGGAAAGTAGAACAATCTGAAAGAAACATACAGCAAAAAAAAAATGCATGTCCACTTTGTAATAATGGCATTTTCTTTCTTCTTCTTCCTCCAGGTTACCTTGCACCCCGAAACCTTCCTAGTGCAGGCTTCTTCCCATTCCTGCAAACTGTGCTGTGTGATTCAGATGCCAGATGTAAAGGCACTCCATACACACCAGAAGATCTGCTGCCAAGGCTTAACGACATCTCCTCTCTCAAACTGTAAGGAAACTGGAATATATCTGGGTGTCACAAGCTGTAGAGCAAAACTTGATTTGAGGGGGAGGGTACAGCCATGCATGTATGCATGTGCAACTGCGTCCACAACAGGTAGCTGCTACAGCAGGTATAGCTTCAGATATTTGAGCACTCAGAAATGAAAATATGGGCTGCAAAGCTGGGAGTTATAAAAGCATTCACTTTAGAGACATCTATTGGTAATGTGTCAGTTGTTTCAGGTTTGATAGTAGAAGAGAATGTTACTCATCGAGGAGAATGTTTCTAATTACCTGAATTTCAGAAATCAGAGCAGTTTCTTTATTTTTTTTGCATGATGGCATGTTGTGCCATATATGATGTTAGCTGATGAGACTGCACCAAAAGCAGCCCACTGTCTTGATTGCAGCATTCTGCAGTATTCAGATCAAGATGTGTGGTGTGGAAGTAGCAAATGTTCCCCAACAGCTCTAGCTTCAGAGATGCATTTACTTTGTCAGTAGAGCCTCCATGTGCCAGCTAGAGTGGGTGTCCTTTCTGCAAGCCACTAAACATATAGGCAAAAAGATGAAAAAATGAATCATTTTTTCCCCACATAAGCTTGTAGATTTGCAGAGTGGAGCTGGCTTGGCATGTTTTGTTGGAATGCTGGTTTGCTGAAATCAAAATGTGCGGTGGAGACATTTCAATCTCCAAAGTGATGTTCCAGTGCTAGCCAAGTAGCATTTGTTTTGAGACGTGCCAGCCAGTGTTGTTTCTACATCTTGGCTCCCAGGTTCTGGCATGTCCCTGGGGAGTGTGCAGGTCTGAGGTCTGGTCAATGAGAGCAGAAAATGTGCACATCTATCACATCTGAAGTCCCCGCTGGTCATCCTTCTTTTCGTGTGACAGGCTGCTCCAAAGTGGCTGTGTCAGAACCTCAAAATCCCTCCTGGCTAGAGCCTGAGAGTCTGAAAAGCTAATGGGCTCCAAGCCTTACACCAGAGAGCCCATAAGGCAGGATTCTGGGTATGCTGCCTCCTCAAGGCTCCTTCGTTTCTAGGGACAAGTCAATGGTTAGGATCTGTCCATTGCTTAAGAGGAGTCTGGATGATTAAACACGTGGATGACTGAAGTCACACGAGGTGAATCCTAATCAAGTTCAAGTTCACTCATCAGAACACGGCAACGCTGTGGGAAGGCTGGGTGCCTGGATTCTCCTCACTTGCTTCTTCAATGTCATTGTTTTCCTGGGCATGTTAAACAGTGGTTAATTTGGGACATTGAAATAAAGAAATGGGGATTTTCAGTGCCAAAGCTGGAGGCCTTCCACGGTTTTCAATAGCTACAAATCTCATTGCTTTCTGGTTTCAATTTCTTCACATCTGTTTAGGAAATAACAACAACAACAACAAAATAACAGCAAAAAATAGCTGTTCGAGACTTTCCCTGAATAGAAAGGAACTAAGTATGAACACTGTGCTCAGCATCAAAGTCTTCCATCATTTTTTCCCCTGAAGTGAAATGTTTGGGGAGAATGAAGTAAGGTCCTGATGTCTTGAAGGATTTCTTGGTAGAGGCACAAAGGCTGCTGTTATAACTTAAAGCTATTTCAGCTTACATCAAGGCCAGTCTGGTCGGTGCCTTATTAGCAGTGTCACGAAATTCTGCACTGCTTCTTCTCCTGAGCGTGTGTTAGTGGGGGATACAATGAAGCCTTCTCTGAGAGAAATGGGAATTTCTTTAAGACTAGATGACCAAAAATGTGTGTCAGGGTTGCTTTGGAAAGCAGTTGTGTGTCAGGGTTGCTTTGGCACTCCTTGCTGCCTTTGCTGTCCCTGCATATCAGGCATGAATGCAATTCCCTGCATCTACTGAGGATCTGAGAGCACTGCAGTGTGCTTTCCCGAAATACTTACCAGTCTTCTAGACAGAACTCAGCATTTACACAACCAAGATTTCAACACACCTACCATGAGATTCTGCTATAGACACATCCTGCATCACACTGCAGTTAAGCTTCATCATATGAAACTGAATTTTCACAGGTGTCTTCATTTTTTTTTTCTTCTTTCCCTCAGTAAGCAGAGAAGCTCATCAAGAGTGTCCAAGGACAACCGTCCATCGCCATGGAGCGCTGAGGTTCCAGAGAGCAGGAATGCTTCACTGGGTAGGTTATTCACCACTGTGTGCCAAGCCCTGATCTTTAAAGGGTGGCCTTTCTCAACACAGATACAGTTCATAGAGCAGTGCTAAAATGAATCATGTGCAGGCAGGTGTCTGGGGTTATGATGTCAGTGCAGAATCTTGGGAATCATGACAAGTAACTGTAGAAAAGAATTCTGGAGTCTGACCAACAAAGCAGGGTTAAATTGTTGCACTTCACGGGAGTGATGTGAGATGGCAGACTGTTTGGACATTAATTAAAGACCTGGCTATTTATGGAATATTGCCTTTTTACTGCCCGCAAATTGTCTGTGAATGGTTCATGATTTTTTTTCTCAAAAGCATTTCTTATTCATATTTATCCAGCAAACAAGTCATCCCCTCTGCCCCAGTGGATGTTTATTGTTGGTGCTGTTCTTCTCTGATGCGTTTCTTCTTTCCTGAAGGAACTTTCAGACTTAAATTTTCAGTAAAATCATTACAGTTATTATTTATTTGTGGTCATGGCTAGTACTACCTACAAGTCATCATGATGAATGGTCCTTTTGCCAGGGAGCTCACGATCAGATGAATGATTACAGATTTGCATTCTGTGGCTGTTCAGCGTTCCAATTAGCATTCCTGCCAGTGCATTCACTCCTTGGGGCATGGGCACAAAAAGGCAGCACACGAAAGGAGCTGAACACAGGGGCACAAGGGAGAAAAATCAATGAGTGGTTATAGGAACTATCAACTCATGTTTATGGCCACGGTCAAGAAAGAACTCAGTTTTACCTCATATTTAGAAAACAAAATAAAAATCATAAGTCACAGCTTTGGCTGATGTAAACTGGCAGGGCTCCTTTGGTTTCACGGAGCTGTGTGTTTTTCAGAGGCTGCTCAGTGCAAATGTTGGCTTTGGTGTGCATCAGCTGGTGACCTGGCAGTGTGCCACCGCAGGCAGCGGTGCTCTAAGTCTGTGTCTAAGCTGTTCCTGAGTAATGAGTACCACCCACTGGTGCCAAGGTTGTCTGGAGAGCTCACCCTAATGGGGCTTTAGGCTTGAGGTTGTGTGGGTTTCCTTGTAAGGCTGCCCGTGTCTCTCCCTGAGGGGGGGGGGAGAACTGTTTGACTGGAAAAAACAGGCAGAAATTAACACTGAACCACAAGCAAATCATTAAACACATTTAATTTTCAGAAGTTACCAGAAGGAAGCAACGTAATCCAGGACTTAATTACTTCAGAAAAAAATATTAAATGATTACAGGCTACCATTGGTTGTACCTTTGGAGGCAGATTAATGATGGCATGCCCTGAGCCGTAGTCAGTTAGGTAACCTGTGTCCTGGTTTGATGTAGCAAAGAGATTAAAAGACATTATGTGAAATACAGTGTTTTGAACTGTTCTTGCAGCATTCAGGGATTCGGTATCTCACAGAGAACACACACTATGGAATATTTCATCACCATCCAACTTGAGTTCTAGCATCAACGTGCTCAACAAAATCCTTAGTTTTGGGAAGGTAAGTCAGTATTTGCATAATAGCTGTATCTGAACATGTATGTGTAGTTCTATGTAAAGAATTAAAAGCTCAGTGTACCAATATATGGCTTTTATTGTCTGAATATACTTTATTCTGGGAAGAGGAATACAGTTATTGTGGGCGTGCTGTTAAATTCTGTGGTACATTAATTATTCTCTAAGCAGAAACCAGAGTGTATTTCTTTAACCTTATACCCTCTAGAGCAAGACACGGCATTCAGTCAGAGCAAATCTCAAAGTCATTCTGTGTGAGATCTTGTCACGATACATACCAGCTCCTGGTCTCACTGAAGAGAAGATGGCAGCCAACATCCACAGGACGTTCTGCTTTACTGACTCATCGCTGTTAAAGTCCTTTACCCAAGAGTTCAGAAGGCAGTTGTCTCAGGTGAGTGCCTGAGACTTTTCCTGATGTCTGCAGTCAGGGGCTGTGTGAGTTCACACACTTCAGCGTGGTGTTTTGGAGACACATGTCCCTACCTGGCTTAGAATAGCACATCCCTATACCAAAGTACATATAGTGTATGTTTTTGTGAACAGGATTAGTACGAACACACAGATCTCTGGGAAGGGCAAGGAAAGCCAGCTACCAAATAGTGGCCATTAGGAGTTCCTCACCATAGCTTTTGTTTCTCAGCTTTGTTTGCTTCCTGCAGTGACAAGTAGATAGAGCAATGTGAGAATGTGGCACAAATAAGGATTTTTAAAGCTAAGGGAGGCTGTAAATTTCATTCTGTATTACATCAGCTATATAACTTCATCCAATAACTCCTGCATTTGATCCAACAACTCAGGACTGAAGCAGCACTTGTCTTTGGGAAAGCTATATAATTAAACCCAATGGATCCTTTAAAGGTAATGCCTTCTTTTTTGCCAGTGTGAGGATTGGTATTCATTTTTCTTGCGTTCCTAGTCTTTGGACTGTTTAGGACATTCTGAGTTTTAAGGCTTGTCTAAACAGAATTTATTGAGCAACCTGAGGTGTGAAGGTAAAGCACAGTCACTCTCTCAATTACTGCCTGTCACTAGAGTCCTTTGAATGCACTGTTGGTAGAGTTGTGTAAAAGTGCACTGGCAACGAGGGTTCTTCTGCTTAAATAATTTCTTGCATTGTTATTTTTTTAAGGTGCAACACAACCCACAGTACCAAGCAGTATTTGTCAACGAAATGGTCTCATTTCTAACGCTCGTCTCCCAAGTGCAGAATGACACCTCCCTGTGGCATCTCTTTTTGCTGGCTCCCGATGTGTTTCAAGGCAGCATGCAACTCCAAGACATATTTGATTTTCTTCAGAATGCAAGCAGGTAAAAAGATGATGCCAGGAGGGGCACCGAAGAGTGATGGGCTTGTGCTGAACACTAAGGACGTATCACTTTCATCTTGAAGAGCATTAACTTAAGCATAATTGAGTTAGGCAATGGCATGGCACCATTAATGCATTTCTAAAGGTTTCTGTGAACAGCTAGCAGCGTTTTGATTTTCCATGACTCTTGTTCACTTTTTAAATGGAAGCTTGATATGATCTATTAGTTGTCTTCCATCCTACTTAGAGACACTTCCATACGCATATTGTATGGGAACTGCTGAATCACGGCCTGAACCACTGATTGGTCACCTGAGGTGAGCACCAAGTCAGCCATGGGGGCACAGGTGAAGGTGATATACCTGTGTGAGTGGAAGGGGTGGAGCCTGGTTCCACCTCTCCCAAACCCCATTTAAGGGCTGACCACCACCAGGGAAGGATCTCTTCTTGGAGATCCCTCCCACGTGGAGTCCCCTGCGAGCCTTGTCATCCTAAAGGTGAGCCATCTTCTCTTTTGTATTATTTGTATACTGTTTATATAGAACTACTTAAAATATACCATCCCCTATACTATCTCTTTGCGGAGTACCATCCTTGGGAGTTATTTACCCCACACGTATAGAAAGTGGTGAGCAATACCCCCTGTCTTTCACTGAAGGAAAGCTGCCATTGCTGGATTGTTGTTCTGCTGAAATGGCAGCTAGCCACTTCCTTCCCAGCAGCTATAGAGCTGAATTCAAGTGGCTCTGAACACCTCAAGTATTTGTAGGGAAGCCAGAGATTCACTGCTGTTTTATCCTTCAAAATGAGTCCCAAGGAAGCAGAGAAGGGAGGGAGCCTGGTTCTTCTCATACAGGGCTTTGAATGCATTTGACTTTAGGAAAGTACCAGTTATATTCTTGCTCAATAGTTATATGAGAAAACAGAGCAGGCTTAACTGCATTAACTAACTGTGCTGAAATATTCAATGCTGTCTGTAGGCCGGACTTTAAAAACCTCATCTAAAATGGGCTTAGCCTTGGGATGCCTTTCCTGGCCTAGTTGGGCTGAACTCTCACTTTTCTGTAGTAGTCTTGAGTGACCCCAGAGACTGGGGGAGTCTGTACCAAATTATCCATCTGTTGACTGTGTGACTGCATTTGGTAGAAATTATTCTGAATTTTGCTTTTGTTACGACAGATGGAGAAATGTAAGCAACAAAAACTCTTCAGACATTTTAGTTTTCTTATACATATGAGCAGTTGGGCAAAGATGTCAAAAGAGGTTATAGAAACTTCATCGCTCTGATCAGGCTTAGAGGAGCTCACTTTTCATCACTAGCATCTTGCCAAGGCATTTAAAAACCTTTATGTCTAGTATCCAGGTAATTTGCCTTACTGCATCATGAGAACTATTTGTAAGCTATAATGACCTTATCCTTGAAGGAGTCCGTTGCAGTGTGGTGAGCATTTTAATGTTATTCACTTCTGTTTTGTCCATGCTGCTGTTTCAGTTGCAAGATTATTGTATTTGTTCACACTTATGTGCTTGCAGTATCAAGCTTGAGAAACCAGCAGTTTGAGTGCCTGGGAGGAATTAATATTTACTATGCTGCTCTGCTTTGCTTCGTGACTGCAGAGTTGGGCAAAGTTTTCAGAGGCACAACAGAGAGGCACAGAGAATTTCACCACCAGGACTGCAGTGCTTTTATGCCTAGCATGGGGCAGTGTAAATGCAAGAGTAAAGAGTTACTGCAAATGGATTGTGCAAATGGTATTTTTAATGATGCTTACAAAAGAGCACCTCAGCTGGCCTGGCCGTGTCTTTTCTCAGGCAGTTCTGACCTCCTGAAGACGTGCTGTGAAGGGAATTTTCTGTAGTAAAAAAAATAATAATCAAGATGATGTGGAAATGTGGAAGACAAGAAACTGTGCTCAACTAAAGGTGTCATTTATAACAGCAGCTTCTTCCACCTCAGACAGGTGCTAACAAGCACCTCTGCAAACTGGGAACTGTGAGCTCGAAGTCCACAAAACCTTCATGGAGGCATTATGTTAAATGAGAAGAAATGAGATCCTTGGTGCTCTGTTCTCACTAGCAGTCTGTTCCCACAAACCACTCTGTGTATTCATGCCACTAGCATCAGCTCAGCTAGGTGTTGTGTGCATCACCAGCAGAACTTCAGGCAGGCAAGGGATTGTGCATTCCATGGTGGCCTTACCTAGAGTGAAGAACCACTCTTTGTATTGGAGGAAAGGGGACTAATAATCACCCTGAAGTTTTCAGTAACCTTCACACCCTGTGCAGGCAAGCTTTTAAATACCTTCCTCTGTGATACAGTGTGCCTGATTGTCAGCTTTTCTCTCCGAAGACTGAAAAAAAATATATAATCCTTACTTTCCTGAAAGCCTGGTTATTGCAGTATAAAAGAGGAAAGAAGGAAAATTGAAATGGTAGAAGTTATGTACTTGTGATTGCTTCTTCCACCTGCAAATACTATCTCCAAGGAGCCTGTTCTTCCAGGAGCTTTGTCTGCTCTGCCTCTTGCTTTCTCTTAGGAGGAGATTCACCCACAGCAGTGAATCACAGGGGTGGTGTAACACCTGTGTTCTGAGCCCTATTAGGAGAATTGAAGTGGTCTGTAGATTTTGCATAATCCTTTGAATAAATGCTTTCAATGAATGCAATACTCACATTTCTGCCAATATTCCACCATGGCTTTCCCTTCCAAGCCCTTTTTCTTTGTATTTTGTGCATGATCAAGCTACTGAAAAGTAGGAGCGTTGTCTTTTCAATCAGAAGTTTTAGGAATGATAGGCTTTACTTCAGCTGTTTCCTATTTGAACACTTGCTTTATTTCTTCTCATAAACCTGCAACCACTATTTATTTTCCTTGTGCTTTTTTTTTCCCTTTAGTGTTGTGCTGGCAGCTCAGAATGTCTCTGCATCGCTTGTTGCCGATGATAGATTCAAAACTGTTAGAAATGGAGTTACAGATCCCCCACATTCCCTGGATTGCTTGGAGCAAGGTAAGACTCCTCCACATAGTCATATCTCTACTGAAAACCTGTGGTGCCCAGGATAAGCAAACTGCAGGCTAATAAGTAACCATACCAACTGCATGCTGTTCAAGTTTCAGCATAATGAATTCTCCTTTCAACTTTTTACAAATGTGAATAAAGTGCCTCATTTTGACTGGAAAAGTTTAAAGAAAAAAAAGAAGTAAAATAGAAAAAAACTTGGTTTTGTTAAGAGGTAATGAATTAACATGAGTTGCATGAGTTGCAGTCTCAGGAGAAGTGGTGAGCAGTAATTTTTACCTTAAGTTTTTTTTTGTCAGTACCTGACTGTAGTTGTAAACTCTGTCAAACTTGTGGCTATACCAGGGTAGGGATTGAGACTGGACTTGTAGAAGTCATGAGTAGCCGTTCCTCTACTCCATTCCCTTTCAGTTTACTGAAAGAGGCAGAGACATCCACCTCTTGACTGAGATAATATGAGTGGGCAAGGGAAAGGAACAACGTGTAGTTGCTGCCAGGGACAGGTTGTAAATGCCATCCATTCTCTTCTTGTTGGTTGGCTGAGGTGGTGGTACTTGGGGTGAATAAGAAAGCAGACTAATGAAGCAAGTAGGGGAAGACATGGAGATGTGGAGGGTGAGAGGCCTGGACTGTATATGGATATTAAGATGAGTCTGAATAACTCTGGCAGACGTAGATGATAAGGTCAAAACTCAGGTGCAGGTAGTAAAAAATCTGGAGAGAAATCCAGTAATAGGCCTTGTACTGTATTAGTGATAGGAAGGGGGTCCTAAATCAGGACGTAGGAGATCTCTGCACTCAAATTATAAGGCCATTGAACTGTTTCTCAGATAGAAAATCATTTCTACAGTGGCAGATGGTATCCTGACTTTCCACCCTGAAGGAGCAATTCTATCTAGGATCTTGATCATGTTGTAGGAGCCTAACAGCATACGTGCGTATTTCATGAGGCAGATTTGCCAAGAAGCTCTACTCAGTTTCCCAGACTAATATGAATATCATCTGTATCTGTTTGTTGTAGATAAAGAGAAAAGTTTGGTGATCAGATATATTTGTAATCACTTTAACTGGAAAGATAAGTGGACTTTAGGATCACAGTTGGAAGAAGTTCTGAGGTAAGGCATTGACTAAAGGGATATTTAACAGTGTAACTCAAATCTATGTTCTTTGCTCTAAATCACTTCACATTTCCACTTGCATTGATTTCATATTCACTAAAATGCTCTTTTTTCCCCTCCAGAAAAATAAAGTTACCAGAGATTGGTGGAAAAGTCTCCAAGAGGTCCATTAATTCCGATGATTTAGAAGCCATACAAAAGTCTCTACGTCGTTTAAAAGGCTTTGAGAAAAAAATGAATAGAAGTGAATTAAAAAGCTTAAATCTATTCAGAAATTTCAGGAATGAAACATTACAGAAATTGTATGCAATTCTTGAACTGGGAATGAATCCACATCACAATTATAAATTAAAGGAAGCATATAATAAGGAAGTAATTGATGAAATCTATAACTTCACATCACAGCAATTATGGAGCGATGTTCACGGGACTTCCATTTTCAATATAATGACACAGTGGAAGGAAATTCAGAGTGCTTTAAAATTAGCTACAATGATTTGGAATCCAGATTTGTTAAATAATTCTAATTCTAGTACAGCACAAACTGAGAACGCTCTCAAAATGCTACTCACCACTAGCATGATATCGTTTCTGGAAGACTTCAGAGATCGTTTTGGTGAAATGGAAGAAGTGCCATCTTTGATTTCTGATTATCTTCTTAAACCTGTGTCATACAGAAACCTTCCAGACCAACTCCTAGCTCTCCAAAAGATATTTTTTATAATGACAAATGAAAACATAGGCTATGAGTACCTACTGTTGCCTGTGTTGGAGCTGATGCGGAAAGTTGAGAGCTCCATGGGTGAATCGCGGTGGCGTGAATTTAATAGCTATTGGCGCCTCGGTGAAAAGCTGAGATCAATGAAATGGAGTAATACAGGCATCGTAGCCTATGGGCAGCTTTTAGAGGTATTAAACAGCCATTTTAAAAAGATGGTTAATAATTCAAATAGTCTTCGCAGTGAACAGTTTGGTCAACTGTCTGAATTTTTAACTGCTGTGTTTAAAGAGTTTGATGGGGGAAACTCCAAAGTAGCCAATATCTCACTAGTTACTCAAGCCATACAAAAGACCTTGTATGTATTAAAAGACTTACAACTCAATTATAATATCAGTGAATTAAAATATATAGATCTGTTCTTTAATTTTGACAATAAAACCTTTGAGAGATTTTCTGAACTTCTGAGGACAGGAATGAAAATCCTCCACTATAGAAATGCCAGTGAAGCTTCCACTGAAGAAATTTTTAATTCTGTTTATAACTTAACACGTCTTGTACTGCAGGAGTTTGGTGAGTCTTCCGTACAGCACAGTGCATCACTGAAGGCAAAAATCTGGGAGTTTTTGCATGTAGCCTTGAGCCCTTTCCTTGAGAGTAGAGACAGCAGTTCCAGAACAATCCAGAATTGCTCTGCTCAGGATGTGCTCCACATAACACTTGGGATGCTTTTTGAGAACGTCACTGTACGTGAGTCCTTGGCCACAAGCCCCTGCAAAGACCTCTTTGCCTCCATGGATGTTGAGAGTGGAACCGTGCCCAATGAGACCTTCACAGAACTGTTCCAGCTCGCCATAAGGAACCTGAAACTGTCTCCAGATTTTGCTGCTGTCTACAAGAACAGCAGTGAACGCTTTTCCAAGGAGCTGTCGTGCACCATCCAGTCTCTGCAGTTTTCCCTGCGTTTCCTTTCCAAACTAAAGCTTGTCTCTGAGGTGGAAAACCCTTGGGTGGAGGAGAAGACAAGAGCTCTGACTGCTGTCCTGGAGATGTTGCTGCAGAACAATGCCTCGTGCCCCATCCCAGTCCAGGACATGGGTGGTGTGCTCCTTCCTTTTGTGCTGAATGAGACAGAACTCAGTTCCCTGAATGTCTCTGACAGCTCAGCAGGCTGGCGTAGGGTGCCTGTGTTTTTTCATCTGTTAGCAACTATTTCCACTTGGAACAGCAGTATAAATGAAGTACTAAAGGCTGGTGGAAATGCTTCCCTCAGGTCTGAGTGGGGACATGTTTTGCGTCTGTGGCGTGCCACTGGCAAGGTGCTGACCACCAAATGGAACCTCACAGAAGTGGGTGAATATGTGAAACTCCTGGAAATGGTGAAAAAAGCCCTAATTCTTGTGGATTTGGGGCTTGCTCCTGGAAAAGCATTAGGATATAGAATTTTTGGTAATTCTTCTGAGGCGATGAAATCCTCAAATCTGAACGATTATTATAGTTTATTAAAACACTTCTTCAATTCAACTTCTGCCACAAACGGCACACTGGAATTGGAGAGAATACTTCAAGAAATGAGCCCACTGTATGAGATAGGTGGCGAAGGATTGTTTTACACTAATCCTCAAGGAAAGGTAAATCAAGATATTTTATCTATGGCTGCAGTGATTTGGAATCAGCTCATCTTAAACAGCACTCGTTTTAATGCAGAGAAGACATGGGAGGTTATCAAAATGATTGCACTTCATGCAATTTTGCTTGAAGACATAGAAAATTATCCCAGTACAAGTGAAGAAGTATTGGCATTATTTTCTGACTTCTTGTTGACCCCTATAACTTCTGAAAATTTCACAGAACGGTTCTTCTCCCTTGAGAAGCTTCTTGCTGCTGTGGCAAAGGTGAATAGTAGTGATCATTATCTGCTGATCTCTTCTTTGTCTAAGTTAATGTGGAAGCTTCAGAGTTCCCCTCATCGAAGGCAGTTAAATGAACTTCCTGCTTTCTCCCACATTGGTGAAGTTGTTCAGTCCATGAACTGGGATGGCACAGACAGTCTTACTTTCCAATCACTTCTTGATATACTGCAAAATCAGTTCACTACCATGAAAAATGACTCCAGACTTCCTTTCAGTAAAGAACTCAAGCAGATAATGACCTTTATTTCCTCCATGTTCGACCTGTATGATGAAGATGACTCCAGGGGAACCATGTACTCACAAGCCATACAAAGGAGCATCTCTATGTTAAAAGATATGCTGAAAGGTTACAATATCAGTGACCTTGGGACTGTTAACCTATCACTGGATTCTTACAGCAACTATACCCAAAGACTGTTTGAAACATGGAGAGCAGGAACAAAAGTCCTTCATGACACAAACTTAAATAAAACACTTGAAGAAAAAATAGATATTGTCTATAATTTCTTCCGTCCTTTGCTGCAAAAGGAGTTCAGTGAGTCTTCCTTACCACACAGTGCTTCACTAGAGGCTAAAGCAGTGGATCTCATGTTCTTAGCCTTGAGCCCTTTCCTTGAGAGTAGAGACAGCAGTTCCAGAACAATCCAGAATTGCTCTGCTCAGGATGTGCTCCACATAACACTTGGGATGCTTTTTGAGAACGTCACTGTACGTGAGTCCTTAGCCACAAGCCCCTGCAAAGACCTCTTTGCCTCCATGGATGTTGAGAGTGGAACCGTGCCCAATGAGACCTTCACAGAACTGTTCCAGCTCGCCATAAGGAACCTGAAACTGTCTCCAGATTTTGCTGCTGTCTACAAGAACAGCAGTGAACGCTTTTCCAAGGAGCTGTCGTGCACCATCCAGTCTCTGCAGTTTTCCCTGCGTTTCCTTTCCAAACTAAAGCTTGTCTCTGAGGTGGAAAATCCTTGGGTAGAGGAGAAGACAAGAGCTCTGACTGCTGTCCTGGAGATGCTGCTGCAGAGCAATGCCTCGTGCCCCATCCCAGTCCAGGACATGGGTGGTGTGCTCCTTCCTTTTGTGCTGAATGAGACAGAACTCAGTTCCCTGAATGTCTCTGACAGCTCAATAGGCTGGAATAACCTGTCCATGCTCTTCAGCATGGCTCCTAGTGAGCTTCGCGTGGATGACATACTGCAGAGATTCCAAGATTCATACAGCCTCAGCAAACTGAGCTCTTTCTCAAGCATGTGGGATGTGGTTGACAGATCACTGAACGGTGAAAGGAATCTAGCTGAAGTGGCTGCCTTTGCAATGTTACTGGAAGCGGTAGCAAATGACCTTACCAACAACACATCAGCTCTAGACATCATAGAAGCTGGTCAGTATGTTCTTAAGTTGCTGAACATCTCTGATCTGCTAAATGAGTTCGGTACAAGTTCCAGCTCAGCTTCTCTCTCCAATGAAACTGTTTTGGATGCTGTGTTCGACATAGTCGCTCATCACTTCGTTGACATGGCAGAAACCCTGTACAGCAAGACCCTCCCTTGGACTCAAAGTGACCAGACCCTGTCACCCACCACTCTGGTCACACGGTGAGTCTGGATTTTGGATGCTGTATTTTTATTTGCTGTGAGTAGCAGCTGTCATTTACTTCCAGCATTACGAGAAGATTAATCTCTTCCATTGGAGCAATTTTGGTCTGAAATCACCATAATTCAGAACACCAGAGGCAATGTAGATTAAATCAAAGTCAATAAATCTGTCTGAGCTATACAGCTGAAAGTGGAAGTAGAATCCTGTAGGAGGATTGCTTGCCACCAGTGGTAAACTTTTTGGAATCCCTTCTTTGTGGTTTGACTCTTTAATTTTTCTTTCTCAGCCTCCTGTAAGCATGCCTTTCCTATTGCATCCACAGTGAACCTTTCAAGCATGTTTTCTTTTACTTACTGTTTGAGAGTGAATGACAGCTTTGGGATATAATGGCAAAAATAATGGATGAAATAAAACTGGGTGGGTACCCACTTAGGAAATGTCATGAGAGATGCATGGCTTCATCTGGGATGCTTATTTACAGCTGCCAAGGAGCAGCATCTGCGCAGCTGACAGGTTGCTCACTAATATACCTTGCTTCTGAAGGAGAAGCTGATTTAAATTCCTACCTTATTTTTTTCAGGTTTCTGTTTTTAGAATTTGAAAGCACCATCTTACAAGTGACAGCAAATAACAGCTATAACCCTTACCTGATGTGTTTAATAAATGCCACTGAAGTTGAAGACAGCGAATTGGCAGGTAATCATGATTTCATTAATGTTGTGGGACCTCAGCTGCAATATGTTTGTGCCTGACTTTTCAAAGGGTTCTGTGTAATGGTGGGAAGGAATAGTGCTACATGTTTTCATCTGCTGGCAATTAACTGCAGCTGCGAGACTTTGGGAAGCCAGACTCCTCTTTGTTTGAGTTCTGTCACGTTGGGGATGTGTTTTCCATCCAGCTATATACCAAAGGCACGTGTGCTGTTCTCTATGTGATGACAGGTTGCTGACACTCAGATAACGAATCCTTGCGAATAGAAACCTATTTTCCCTTCCAAGCTTTATGTACCCTTAAGATGACAGCAGTTATTTTGAGAGCTAACACGATATTTCAAATAGATATTCATGATATATGCTTATTGCAAAACCTCAGAGGTTTATCTGCTGACAGAATAGAGATACCAAGCGTGCTCTGAAGCTCACTGTTGGAAGTCCTGTTTATAGTGTGGAGTGGGTTTCCCGAGCTCAGACTGGATCAGCAGGTTACAATCCAGATCTTGGACTGTGATTTCAGAGGTCCTGAGCCAACTGAGTGTTGTAGAAGTTAACAATGCTCGGTAGGCGTTGGTGTAAAAGTGCCAATATCCCCATCTATGAAGTTTCTGCAAGTCTGGTGTTTTTGCTTCAAGTAACTTTTGTTTTCATCCTCCCACAGAAAACATCATGCTGCTCTTGAAGCAAACTCATCTGAAAAAGAACTATCTTATGCAAAACAATACCTCTGAGAAACATTCATCCATACCAGAACTCCTGAAGCTAAAAGTGAGTCTGCTTGAAATGCTGACTTGAAGGACATCCTGCAGTGATACATGAATGTGCAATGGAAATTTTGGAAAACAGCATATGGAAAAAAGTGTATTCATAGAACAGCTGATAAAAACTAGGAAGGAGAATGTCTTCTGCCTGTATTTAAAGGTCATCACTGTCCTGGGCTGACAAACTTCTTCACAAACACCTTTATACAGTGTGTACCCAGTTTTCTGAGAGGGTAGATGGATTTTGCCTTACAACACCACAGTACTTTCTGAGATCAAGCACCTAAGCAATATTTATTCATGAGTTTCCCTAGACTGCTTTGAATTTAGCAATACCTCACCTGAATAAAATGCTTCTTGCACCATGCATACGTGCTTGAGCATGTATGCACTTTATTCTGTTTCTCTCAAGAAGAGAAATAGGCAAAATATGTATTAAAAACCCTCTTTTTAGAAAAGATAAGTTTGCCATGCTGTTACTGCTTCTTAAATCTATAGAAGCAATATTATGAGCCTCCCTGTAACATGTACTCAGGCATACAACAGATGGCAGTTCTTGCTATGACTGATAATATAAAGAGACATCAGAAAGGAGAGAAACCCATGGTAGAAGACTAGACAAAGGATTGTAATTTCCACATCAAGATGACAGAAGCTCAAGTCTGTTTTCATATGGTGTCGTAGGGATGACCAACTGGTATCCAAATAGCTAAACCTATTACAGAATGCAGATTTATTTCATCTCTGGAAAGATACATTACTCAAAAGCTGAGCCCAGATAGGGTTTTGCTGTGTATGTATGTTGGGCTGAGGAAATTCATTGTGAATTGTTCTATTTGAGACCTTTCGGATTAACTAAAAATATCATTAAAAACTCCTAATAATCCTAAAGAAAAATGCAAAGGAACAGCTAGACACTTTAAAACTGCTACATTCTGTCCTCTCACTCGTGCATTTATCTTCCTTTTCAAAATTTTCTTTGAAGATCTCTCTCCTCCGGAATCTGACGATGCTTCTTTGTGACTACGAGAGCTTGAAGTCAGTGCAGCGTGTTTGCCATCTCCCTGACGTTAGCTTTGGAGAGCTGTGTGAGCAGAGTCGATCTCAGGAACAGCTTCTCCGTGCTGTTGAGTTGAGCAGTCAAGTTGTGACCAACGTACTGAACAGCAGAAGGGTCTCTGAGGAGCTTTGGGATGTTCTCATGGGGGATGCCACAGATGTCCAGGCACAAATGAAGTGGTGAGGCTCTTCCTCTGAGTTAGGCTGCTATAGTACTCTTTTGATGAAATTATACAGTGGCTTCTTATCTTCTCATGTGCCCAGATTTGTAGCTTGTTTTGTTGTTTTTTTTCTCCAATATAGGTTTCAAGAAAATGTACCAGAAATTGCTTTCTTTCAAGAGATTCCTCAGTATATGTCAGCTTTGAATTCCGTGTTGAACATCACAGAAAATTTAACAGATTCCAGTGTTCCAGGTAGTTTTCTGCATTTTCTTTACAGTGTTCCTTTGTGTACACCATCACTGGCACCATTACTCCTACTGGAAATCTCAAGACTTGTTTAGCTGCCAGTAAGTGATATTAATGAAGTAACCAAACACCATGTCCCGTGGCGTTGGGAACCTTTGCCTAGGGTAAAGTGCTAGACCAACCTTGTACTGAAAGTCCCATATTTGGACAAACTTTGCTTTCCTTAAACCTGCCATCTTTACCTCACAGTGGACGCTTTTACAAGTTTTTTTGTTGTTTTCTTTTTGTTTCAATCAGCAGTGATATGCAACACTTCCATCTTTCACCAAAAGTAAAGTCCTCTCTGTGCCTTTGAGGTTGCTGTGTGTCTGGAGGGAGCTGTTGTATCAATTTCTGTTTGATTTCATTCACAGAAAAGTTAAGAGATTTGTTTAAAAACGTGGACCAGCTCAAATTGGATCTCAAAAACACAACAGGGATATCCACAGCCAGTATTGATGCTCTTCTGGAAGCGTCTCTCCCAGAAAACAGCAGTCATGTAAGTTTGTTGTCGTTGTCGTGAGAGATCCTGTTGACAGCACTGGGAGAAGTCAGCAGTCCCGCAGGGACAGACAAGCATAGCATGTTGGAAGTCAAAATAGCCATCAGAAATGCAGTCACTGGTCATAGCACAAGAGCCACATGGTCTCTTTGGCTGTCACCAGTAGCTGGTAAGCTGCCACTGCGTGGACTGCATGATGCATGATTGCTGCAGTCCGTAGCAAGGGCTCGGGTCCCTGTAACAGGCTAATGAGGACCTAGCAGGGTTCTTGTTGGGGCTCTCAGTGCTGAAAAGTTGCTGTCCAGATGGAAAAGCACAGTACTAACCAGGATTCATGAAATTAGTCAGGAGTCCAAAAACAGCCTCCTGTAATGAGAGCTGAGCTTGCCTTCCTCGGCCTCCCATGCAAACAGAGCTCCAGATGCTTTCCCTCTTCCCTGCCATCTTGTCTGGACTGAACCCTGAAGAGAGTGCTCTTTTCCAGATTTCACATGCATCAGTCAATAAAAACCACACAAGCTTTTGCTACCATGCAAGCTGAGCAGTAAAACACAAGCCCTAGGATTTATCCCTTGGAGTAGGAGTAGGCATTTTCTGGGTTTTCAGTTCTGAAATATGACAGTGTGGAAGGAACAACAGCTAGGCAAGATTAAATAATGTATACTGGAGCAAGTAGTCCAGCCCTTAACAAATCATTTCTTCCTTTATGCATACACAGTTGATTTCTCAGATCCTCCAGCTGGAGTACTGTAGCAGCCATCCTTCTGACCCACATCTGCAAACAGTAGCAGCAGAGTTCTGCAATCTCTCCCTTTCAGAGAGGACTCGTGAGACGTACATCCTTGGGGTCACCCTGTTGCGACACTTAGACATTTACAATTTCTTATACAAGGTTAGTATTGGATTTGAAGAGTGCTTTCTATGGTCTTTGCTACATGTGGTGGCTGAAAGGATTGCAGTGGCCACAAGCAATGCTGATTCACACAAGCCAAAGATCAGGCTCTGCTCATGCAGTAATTTTTGTTGCATATCCATGCTGCGACAGCGTGGTTAGAAATGAAGATCCCAGATGGTGTGAACCAGCAAACCTAATTTAAAGGAACTGGACTTACTGTAAATGCTTCCTGATCTGCTTGTATCATTTGTGTGCCATCACAACCTATTGGACATTCCCAGCTGAGTTCAGGCTTTCCAAAATAAGGCACTGGGCTAATTATTTTCATCTCTTCAAAAGGGAATCCTTCAAAAATGTCCCATAAAACACACTTTCCCTATGTAGTTGTCACTGCCAAATTATTAAACGACTCAAATACCCCATGCATGCAAGTACATAAACAGCAAGTGAATACACTGTTCAGTGAGAACTATGTATTGAATACCCATTTTAAAATGCTACAGAGGTGATCCTGGGGAGGTGGGGAGTTATTAAATGAGAATGCCAATCAATTTGGCTCGGGTCTGAAGTCACTTGTAGTGTTTGACATCTATGTTGTGCAAAATACTACCTCTTGGAGACTTGGCTATCCCAATCAGTACCCAACACATGTTTCCCAACTGCAGTTGTTTGGGAACTTGTGCCATTTAGGGTGTAGTGTGCATGGGAGAGGGTTGTAAAAGCACGTGGGGGTTTAGGAATACTAATCCCATATATTTCCCATGGGACATCCACTCCCTAAGCCTCCTGACAGTTTGGAACATCCCTCAGTTTCCATCTTGGAATTAGCAGAAGATCATGGGTGTGTGCCTGGCTGCAGACACGCATTCGTGCTCATCATAACTGAGTTCCTTCCTGACTCTTGCAGATGTTATTCCCTAAGGAAATTCAGAAACCTGTGGACAAGATATTGAGCCTCCTGACAAAAATGAAATACTTCCGACACCAGGTGGAGTCCCATGTTGACCCATTGCTACAAGCCATTCATTCACTGAAGGAGCTCCGACAGTCTAGAAGGACACTGCTGGGTAAGGTACGTGTAGTCTGCGTTTGCTTTGGAGGTAAAATGCCATTGCAGCAGTTCCCACTGGAATTTCTGACCTTAGAAGCTGAAGGTGCACTAAACCATGGATTACTGCTTCCTCTTCTAAAGCAGAGAAGTCCTGTGACTAACCTCTACTAAACTCTCATGTTGTCTTAATGGGGGTGCCTTGATTTGGTGCAGTGGGACAGCTATGTATTCAGTATGGTTGGAGGATGGGATGCTAGGAACAGAACTACAGGGAGTGAAGGGGGACAGAGCACTGGAGCAAGATGCCCAGACAAGCTACGGTCTCCTCTGAAGATACTCAAAACCCACCTGGATGCTTTCCTATGCAACCTACTCTAGGGAACCTGCTTTATCACTGGGGTTAGACTAGATGATTTACAGATGCTCTAGAAGAAGTTGGATTGTGAAAACAGTTGGAGAATTGCCTGCTGCAGATCATCCAAAACCAGTTAAGTCAACAGGAAAAAGTTGCTCCAGCTTTGGTGTACATCACGCCATGTCTGGAGCCCCAAGTCTGCCCAAAGCAGCCAGTACAAACCCTGCTGCAACAGCTGCAGTACCTTCAGGCTTCACTAACATCACCCACCATTGGATCCTATCCCACTCTGATCCATAGTCTTGTGCACACACCTCTGGTCAGCCTTGTTGCGTGTGTTACGGGCAGTTCCCACATTGGCCCCCGTATGCTGAAATGATTTTTCAACCTCCAACATAGCAGAGGTTAGCCATGTGTTTAATCCTTGCCTTCTGTGACCTGTTTTTCCTCTTCAGAGCAGGATGTTTGTAGCATACATGATATATCTGTGAGCTGTTTTCTTTTCCCCTCTTCTGCAGGCTCTACTTAAACCAAACAACTTTAGGATAACACATGGCACGTTTAAATCCATGTCAAAAGTTCTCTGCAACCAGGAGATCACACCCCTGTTTTTTGAGGCCCTGCTTCCTGATTTTGGAGACCCTATAAGAAACAGTTCTTCTGTGGAGGATGTTCACGTCCAAAAGATGATGAGGAAATATGGGATTCCTCATGATTCCAGTAAGTCTGGCTTTTTCATATGTCAAATACGTTTCAAAGCTGAACTCTCACATTTCCAAAGAGGCCCATCACTGATCTTGATGTTTCTCCAGAGGGCTTATGGTTTATGCTGGTTGAAGATCTGCCTTGCCCTAATTACTGGTGGCTTATTTTTATAAGTGTTGAAAGGCAAACAGCCTGCACAGCCCAGCAGTGTTTGATGCTGCAGCACTTCCCATTTGTTGATGGTATGGTTCTAGGACTTGACAGGTCACTGTTTTTTCTTGATATGTAGTTTTCCCGGCTGTGCTGACATTATTAGCTCCTCTGGGTTCACAAAACTCCATTTAACCTTCAAGCAGAGAATCCTGGCTCAAACAATGAGACTTTTGTTGTCTTGAGTTCAGCAGCAGGAGAGTTTGAGGGTGGATTGCTTTTGTCAAGGCACATTATATCAGTCAGCGAAGAGAGGCCTGAAGACATTTGCTGGGCACAGCAACAAATTGGGCCAAGCTTTCTGGTGTCTGGTCTACTTGTGCTCTGTACAGTTTATTTGTTTTTCTCCCCTTGCAGCACCATTTTGTTTATCTTTCTACCTGGATCTGGTCAAGACCCCAACTGGAGCTTTAATTTGGTCTTTTTTAAAACCAATGGTATTTGGGAAGATCCTTTATACACCAGATACACCAGTAACTCGAGCCATCATGGGAAAGGTATGGCCCTCCTTATGCTACATGAAGATATGCCTTCTCAAAGGGATCTTAGTTTGTGTCTCACACAGGCTGGTTTATTTCAGAAGCAGAAGTCTATTTTCTGACTGTTGGGAATATTAGTCAGCTTTTTTTTGTAGCTCCATTGCTGATTGTATGAGTCATCCTTTATCTTTAAATGATTGTTACCTCAAAAAGTCTTGCTGTTCTAATATTTATAGTACAGGCTTTTTTTTTAAGGGTTTTAGTTTATTAGTAGGGTTTTACCTCCATATTTTCAACCAGTTAACAGAGGTGTCTCCCAGAATTAACACTCACCACTAGTGACAAACAGGCCAGGGATGGAAGGAAAGCTGATATCCAAGGCGTGCTCCAGATGTCATGTATGAAACCACATCAAGTACTTATTTAAAGAGGCCAGGCAGCGATAGAGTGCTAAGAACCATAAAGAAACCAAATCTAATCTCAGCTGTTAAATTTAATTACTTTTTTAAAGCTTGCATGTAATTAATTAATAAATTGAGCATTGTATGTTGTTGTGGACTTTTTTATAGTCTAATGCCACCTTGAAGCAGATGGCTGATCTAGCCCTGAAGTCACAGGAATGGCTGGATAAGTCTCCTGCCATCATGAATTCACTGACTAAGTTAAACCAGACGGTTCCAATGATCAAGGTAGGAGGTCTCACCCTGTCTATCCTGTCTCACTTGCAGGAGGGAGGGTTGGTCCTTTCAGTGGGGGAAAAAACAATTAAAAAATCAAGTTGGAGTAATGTCAGGGAAACCTGAGCTCATTCTGCCCTGAGCTTCAGCCTGCCTGCTTCCGTCACAGAAATACTCCTGCTGCACCTTTCCATGTAAATCCCTTTTCTGAAATGATATGTCTATAATATGCTCTCTGACAGTGGCCTTGCTGAGGGCTGCTGGAGGGCTAAGATGAGTGGGGAATGCTCTTCAGTTTGTAAATTAACTTTCTGCTTGATGGAGTGATCCAGCCAGCCAAGACCGGGCAAGAAATGACTTTTTCAGAAAATGAAACAGTATCTATAATGAGCGTGTAGCTCTGGGTGCACACATAAGAGCTGGGAGATGTCTTTGTACCTCAGTGAATGTAAATAAAATTTCTTTTTCCCCTCCTAAAGAGCCTAGCCTTGGTTGGATGCAGAAAGCAGCAGGCTGTAATGCTTTACATACATGCATCATGTTTGCCACGGTACAAATTGTCACCTTTTCTGAGAAACTAGGAAAATGAGATCTCTGAAACTCTCAAGCATTCAAGAATAATTTCAGCGGCTGGAATTCATTGTAATTTCCATGGCACAGAGAGAAAATCCAGGGCAGAAAATGCAAAAGTGAAATGAAATATTCTCTGCTGACTGCACTCGGAGGTGGAATAATGAAATATTCAACCAAATGAAAAACTGACAGACAAATTTTGGACCCTACCCATTCTGTGCTGGCTGGGTTCACAGGATTTAAAACACACGAGTGAAATTTACTGTGCTTTTAGTCCTCGTGTTAAAGAGTATGCATGGTTTTTTCCATGGGAATCTAATGCCTGGTGGAGAGTCACGGGGCATCTTCTGTTGATCCCAACAAACAGTAGCTTTCTTATTTTCATTGCTAACACTTCCCTGTCTCAAAAGACCAAGTGAAGAATGGAAGATCAAGAAAGGAACAGGAAAGGGTTGTACAAATGCTACTTGGGGGCAGCTGGTCTGTTGTATTTTAGCAGTGCACCAAATAAGCTTATGGGATTTGTGGTCAAATGCTTTTTCTCTTTGCTTGTTGACAGAACGCCCTACAGAATCCCTTTGTGCAAGTTTTCATCAAGATGATGGTGGATTTGGACGCAGTTGAATTGCTGAGCCAAATAAACAAGCTAGGTGAGTTGTTTCATGTGCACTACCCTCCTGTTTGTGTGGAAGGTCTGGGAGCTCCAGAGTCACCAAACTGTAGTCGTCCTCCAGTCCTGCTCTTCTCTGCCCGGTATTGGAGATGAGACAGACAGTCTTGACTGTGACTCTAAGCTCTTGTGGCTTGTCTGTGGGAAAAGACTCTTAGAAAGCAAAGGGCTTGTGTGAGGAGTGCCTCTCCTGAGTGCCGTATCAACAGTAGGATGGGAATCCCTGCAGCTGATCGTGACCACTGGAGGACACTGTTTAGCCATAATTATCACTTCAAATGAGCTACCTGGGACTCTGATGGGAAATGCGGAGCTCACTTGCATCACATCAGGGTTCCACTTCAAAGTTTTCCAGGGCAGGGAGAGGAAGGGATGAGGCCATGCTGGTGAAGCCAGAGGCATCATTACAAAATATCCCCTGATGGCATTTGCTGTTCTCAGTTGGTCTTGAGTGGTCTTTCAAGTTGAGAGTTGCTGATCTGCACTGCGGGAATCAGTGCTGCCAGCACTGGTGGATGCGTTACCTGCTGCTCATAGCCCCCTTTTAGCTGGTCTCGTTGCCCATACTCACTTTTCAGTGTGTCCCTACATCTCACCATAAACCTGATTTATGCCAGAAAAGCCTAGCGTTAGCTGGGAGTAGTCCTAGTCTGTTAAAGTCTGAACGACATGAACACGCTGTTCGTGATGACCCCTGTGTTACTTTATGAGCAGCATCTCCTATGTGAACTCTCCATAAAATCACCATGCCTGCAGCAGCTGTTCCATATTAGTTATGCTGCATTATGCAGTCACCTTTTAGAACAGCCAGCAAACAGCAGCATCTTTATTAATAAACTTCATTATCAGGTTTAATACACACATCAGCACAACAGACGTAACTTTCCCTTGATATGCTTGGATAATGTCCATTCTCCCCTGAGACAGAGCAGCTCAGCAGACGTGTTGATTGCATCAAAACCCATAAGATGTGGAGTGAATAGTGAGCATCATACACAGGTCTAGAAGCTCAGCAGGTTGGTGGCAACTTCTGATTTGGGATGGCTGTCACATCACGTTGCTGGCATCCTCCCAGAGGCAAACTCATGAGCATATTACAAATGATTAACATAAAAATTGGGTCAACAACTTGCCTTTATTGCACTGCAAAGTGCAGAAATGTGTTTGTTAATGTGTGTGATGTCTTTTCTTTCTGGCTTCGCTGGTAGTAGAAAGAGGAGAATGATTTGATGGATTATTTTCTGTTTGCTACATATACTGATGCTGTTGGACTTGTGTTTTTTTTTTCTAGATGATATTCGGTTGGAATTACAGAACAACACAGACATTGTTGACCAGCTGAACACATTAGCTACCCTTGCTGTAAATGTGTCCTCCTGCGTCTCGTTTAATCGCATTCGAGCAGTCAAAACCTTAGAGGAAATGGAAATGATGGCTAAAGAACTCTTTCTGAAGAATGAACTGTTTGCAAGTATGTGGCAGAGTCTCAAGTCCTGTCAGCTGAAGTTGGCCTGGCACAGAGTACGAGTCCAGCCTCTGAGGCTTGGCTTTCCACCAGTGACTGTTGTGGTCACAGCTCCCACAGCACAGCTATCAATTTTCACCTAGAGATGGGGGAACTGCACTCTCATACTTCCTTATGGCAGTGTTTTGCACTGTGCTGTGTCTGCCTCCTCTTCTCTTGTACCTCTGTTGTCTGTAAAGAAAGCCTTTGGTCATCTGGCATTTTCTCTGGGTTAATTCTCAGTGGAAATAGGTTCCTCTGCCCTCAGGAGATCTTTGTGACAGAGCTGCCTTCTCTCAGGCCTCCGAAGGGAAAAGATGCCTCAGTAAAAAAGAGACAGCTGAATGTATTAGATGATTGTAAAGATCTTGATGTTCCAGTCCTACACTGCAGTGTTATAATGAATCTTTCCAGTCATATCTTTAACGTTTGTGAGGTTGGTTTGCAGCATCAAATCAGACTGCTGGGAAGAGCAGGGAATAAGAATTTATAGTAATTTGAATGGTAGAATGTGTCTTAGTTACTCAAGAGTGCACAGAACTCTGCAGTTAGGATTTACTTCTAAATCTCGTGACCTGTTCTTATACCTCATAATTTAAGTGTAGTATAAACTCTCTCTGTTCTTTGAACTTCAGGTCCTGATGGTATTTGTCTATTCCCATAAAAGAAGTTTTCCTCTATGTTTGTCCTTCATTCTGTTGTATTTACAGCATGCAGTTTCCTAGCAGGAACTTGCAAAGCCTTTATGTTCCCAGACATCTCTCAGCTTTGCAGGAGTTTGTGTGCACAAAAATATGTGTATAGGCTGTGAACCATTTTCAGTGCCACACTCCTGAGGTGAACATTAACAGCCTGCCCAACTGAGCATTATTTGTGCTGCAAAGATAACGGGCTGTAATGTAGACAAGGATTAGAAAAGTGAGGAGTTCCTACGTATCTGTGTGTACTGCTCCAGTTCTGTCAATTCTGAACAAAAACCCTTTCCTTCTTTCCCAAGGTGTCATTTTCAAGCTGCCTTCAGGCTGGAGCAGCTCAGCCCGTGGGGCATTGGCCCTCCCTCCTGTGCTCAACTACACCATCAGAATGAGCAGCAGGATCACACAGACCACCAACAGGATCAGGGAGCGCATCTGGACTGTGGGACCACACAACTCCACCTCACAGAGCCAGATCTACAGCCGGGCGTTCATCTATATCCAGGACAGCATTGAAAGAGCCATTATTCATCTGCAGACTGGCAAGAAGCTAGAGGATATAGCTGTTCAAGTCCAGGCCATGCCTTACCCCTGCTACAATAAGGATATGTAAGTCTGTGGGATTTCCATCTTCCTGTTTTGTGTAAACTCATCTTGTCTGACCAGTGGGGCTTACCATCTGCAGCACTCTCCTTAACACCGTGTTCATATGGGACAGAAATAACAATCTTGTGTTGTGATTTTTTGAGGGTCTGAGTGAAAGGGGGGGAGTTGGACTCTATGATAAGCAGCCTCTGTTCCGTGTGGCAGTATTCTGTTTTCAGTGCTCTGTATGCACCAGAATTACCAGGTTTTCTGGCAGGTAAAATTTGCTGTCCCTCTTTTACAAGGTGGAAATGAGACTGTTTTTGGCAGGACTTGGGTTAAATATGAGCACTGGCATGTTCTGCAGGTGTTTACATGCAGACAGCGCAGCAGAACTTAGAAAGTGTATTTATTGGTCAAAAAGAGCCCCTAGGTTTATGAGCTTTGCTCCTACAGATTGCTATCCAGCTGTTCTGTTTGTTATTCATTCCACTGATTCCAGCTAATGTTCAGTGTATAGTGAATAGTTCAGGTGCCTCTCTCACATATGCTTTAAGAGGGATAACAGTGTGAAATGGTACCATTCATCACCACTGTAATGAGGGAGGACAGAAAAGCTCTTGATGAGCCGTTAGGATTAACAGCCCGTTATACTGAGCAGTACAGCATGAAGTGTGTATGGACCGGAGTGAGTTTCGAATGGTAAAGCAGATCAAAAAGTTTTGGATCATCTTCCTTTCTGCTCATCTTGAGCCAGATCTGCAGCTAATATAAACCATGTTTCTGCCAATTGCAGACAGACAGAAGCCAGTCTCTCACAGCTGAGGACTGGTCCGTCTGGCAAGGCAGTGTTGGTTGGTGCCAGAAAGCTGGCAACATGGTACATCCTCAGAGTTATGACCCTGACCACAGCTGGTGGCCAAGCAGAGTGGAAAACACGTAGGGAAATGATTCTGTGTCCATCAGCAGGCTCTGAGGGATGTTCAGCAAGTAACATTAGTGGGTTGGGCAGTCAGTCCATGATGATATGGAAGTCTTTCTTGCACCAGCAGTACAGAATGGACACAGGAGCATTGCATCTGCTGATCTGGGTGCTGCAACATTATTGAAATCCCGTGTTAGCGTGTCACTTGACAGCTGGAAACTTATCATCTCTCCTTAAGGTGAACGCATGCAAAGTGCCTGCAAGTATGCAAGCAAGAGAGCATTCAAACCAAATGCCAGCTTCCAGCCAGTGTGTGAATTATTGCTGTGAGATAGTTTTGCACAATGATTAACTGGCTGCTGGAGGCACTTGTTACAATTATCTGTTCTTTTGCTTTCTCTTGGGCTGCTGAGAAAATGGCTTGCCTTTGGGTTTCCCTCCCCACCCTGGGTTCACAGGGTCACGAGTTTGCTCAATTATTAAAATACCTGAAGGCTTCCTATTTCGATCCAGTGGAAGTCATCAGAAAAATGGCTGTTATGGATTGTTATTGCATAGTTAGGATCCTGTAGAGAAATGGAGTGAACATAAAAAGCGTAGGGATTCTGGATTTTTAATGGCCTAGAGATCACACACAAAAAAAGCCCCACAACCAAACCAAAAGCAAGCAAAGCAAAGCAAAAAGAGCTCTTCCCCAACAACAGCGGGGAAACCAATACAGCAAAATAACAAAGCAGGAAGAAGTGGTAGACTGAAATGCCTTTTCATTGTGCTATTATATAAATATCATGACCTGGTTTGCATAGATGGAAGACGAATTTCTTGATAGTTCTGCATTTGGGAAACTTTTTGACATTACAAGTCAAAATGGTAATTACAAAAACCAATCATTGGCTTCCTACTGCTGTTGTACATTAAACTTTTCCTAAGAATGATACTGTTGGTTTTGTTTTTCTAAGCCAGCTTTAGAAATAAGGGAGGACAGCATAAGCTCTGTAGATGCAACACAGAATCTGCTACTGCAGAAAAGTTTTCCGTCGCAAAAGGAGAAGTTTGCTTCTGGCCGCTGCTGCATCTTTTCTCAGCTCACAATTGGCACGGGAGGAAGGTTGTAAGGAGGAGCCAAGAATTGTGAAGCCTGTGTTGTAGGCCTGGCTCTGTAATGGTGATCCTCTGGAGCAGTAGGACTGACACTCAGGGGAGACGTGTCGATGTCCAACCTCAGGCACTGGGAAATAGAGTCTGATAACAAGGTGTGGCATTGTATCTATTGCAGGCTGGCTGGCTGCTGTGGTGGTTCACAGAATCACAGGGGTTGGAGGTGCTACTGCTGGTTTCTGCTGCCACCAGCAGCACTCCTTGTTTTGAAATTCAAGCATGTCATTTCCTGTGCCAAAGAACTGTTCTGAAAAACACGTTCTGTACAAAGCGTTAATCCTCAGAACATTTTACATTCAACTAAAGCCTGCATTTGCCTTTTACAGGTTCTTAACCAGCGTGACCTACTCTCTTCCATTTGCTCTGATGGCTGCCTGGGTGCTGTTTATAGCTGACTTTGTTAAAACACTGGTTCAAGAGAAAGATCTGAGGCTTTATGAGGTATGCTGAAACTTTCTGGGGCGTGCAAGATTAGAAACAAGCTTTCCTTATTAGTGGGTAGTAGGTCTCATATGCAGCATGAAATGGAGCAAAACAAACATTAAGGAAAATAATATTGCAAATACCTATTGTTTGACCTGCAGCGTTCCAATTGTGACATTGGTGGGTGATTTCAAAAGCATAGAAATGCAGGGCATTTGCCTTTCAAGTGGTGAGAATATTGCTTTGCTGTTCTGAACGCTGGAAAAATGGGGACTGTACAGAATTACAAGTTTTCAGAAGATTTAAAGCCCCCTGAAAATTGACTTTGAGTCATACCTACTGGGGACAAAGACCTGAAGAGTGACTTACTTCCTATCCTTGGAGTTATTATCCTCAGCATCTCAGAAGGTGCTACATATTACATCAGCATCTCTGAAATGAAGTTCTTCATTCAGGTTGCCTATTGGAAAAGAAATTACATTGAGACATAGGGAATTTATTAAATTAGCTCACGTTTGCAGTGCGAACGCAGTCAGTGGAGATGAACAGCAGAGAACTTTCTGAGAAGCTAAGCTTCAGTAAGCAATAAAGCTCAGGCAGATTTGTTTGTTATCTGGTACCATGGAAACAAACACTGAATCACCGAAGTATTTCCAAGAGTGAGCACCCTATGAACTGCAATGAGATTGGCAATAGGAGTGCCCAGTCGACAGTCCCTGAATATTGTTTTGGGAACCCACTTTCACTGCCTCTGCGATCCAGGGTGTCAGGAATCTTTCAGCTATGTAATCTGCAACAAGGCACCAGCATATCTCATTTCTTTTGGATTCAGCAAGATAAGCTCATGGTTTTGTATGACTTGTGGACTTGATGGGCAGCATGCTGAAGTGTGACAGAGCGTGTTTTGCTTGTGTGCCCTATCCAGATGCTGAAGAAAAATGAAAGATCTCTTAATTAGCAGTTATCATTTGAAATTCCTTTCCTTTTCCTTTCTCTCTGTAGTACATGAAGATGATGGGTGTTAATGCAAGCAGCCATTTCATCGCCTGGTTCATAGAGTGTGCCATCTTCCTCCTCATCACGGTCACCTTCCTCATCGTTGTCCTAAAAGTGGGTGACATCCTTCCCAAAACAAATACAGTGCTCCTGTTCCTGTACCTGATGGACTACAGCTTGTCCATTATAGCCATGAGCTACTTCATCAGTGTTTTCTTCAACAACACCAACATTGCAGCACTGGTGGGCAGTCTCGTGTACATCCTCACTTTCTTCCCCTTCATTGTATTGCTCGTCATTGAAAATCACTTGAGCTTCTCTGTGAAGAGCCTGCTGGTAAGTTCTGCTTCTCAGGAGTGGGGGTTACGTGTGTGGAACCAAAGATCACACTTCAACACACTCCAGCTCTCCTTAAGGCTTGTGTCACAAATATATCCAAGTTTGTAGCCTAAGTTCTTACAGTGGGTGCTGTTACATGCTGCATCACGTAATGGCAGAGCTGGCTGTAGCCTGGTAGGGGGAGACCTGTGTCCCTTCACCAAAAGCAAACCTTGTGGCATTTTAGTGAGTAGCAGCTGTCAGCTGAATCAGAGTAGTGTGAGCTATGTACTTTTTGCTCTCAAATTGCAAGGCAAAAATAGATTACCTGCAACCATGATGAACAGCAAGGCTAGTCAGTAAGGAGTTAAGGTGGCAGGACTGTGAGGGAAGGCTGGCTCTGTTCATTCCTTAGTTGTGTGTACCTCAAATCTATAGCCATGAAAAAAAGAGATTAAGCCCTGTCCCTTAGCAAGGGTAGGAATAGGTAGGTATTAAGTACCAGAAGTCAGATTTGTTTTCTTTGAGTTCACCAAATCTGGGAAAGGATGCCTTTTAAGTCAAGTGGTAAACCCGTTAGCCATGTCTGGTAATTTTATATCACAACTTTATTTCAAAAGCCCTAGACTGAAGCCTTTCATGAGGGATAAAGTTGGGTACTGGGAGTGGAAGCAAAAGGAAGAAAGACTCTAAGGGGACGTTACAGCCCATCGTCAGAAGTTCTGCCCATCAGAAACCTGCTCCACTGCTCTTTGCGACTGTTGGAAAAAAATATTACTCATTTTACCAGTTACTTTACCAAGCCAGGGAGGTCCCTGGTAGGCTGCCTGACTTCAAACCTCTTTGAGACTAATTAACCAATTCTTTGTTTTCAATTTTGTTTATTCCACAGAGCCTGTTGTCTCCAACTGCATTCAGTTACGCGAGTCAGTACATTGCTCGCTATGAGGCACAGGGCATTGGTATGTTTATTGAGGACACATCTACTCCCTGAGCTTCCACGGGTGTGACATTCCATTAACTAATACGGACTCTTTGTGCTTCTAAATTCCTTTCTGCAGGTCTGCAGTGGGACAACATGTACAAATCTCCAATGATTGGAGACAACACATCCTTTGGCTGGATGTGCTGGCTCATTCTGATAGACTCTTTCATTTACTTCATCCTGGGATGGTATATAAGGAATGTATTCCCAGGTAAGGATGTGAGGCACTGAGGCTGTTGCTGTACCGTTTCCTTTGGACAACAGTGAATATGGTGCTGACTGATTCCATGATCCAGGCACTCAGGTGCACACAGGACACCTCTGTTCCTAGAACAAAGGAACCATATCTCGGAGGATGTGTTGAGAGTATTAAAGATGCTGGGATAAGGGAGAACTAGGGTTCTTCTGCTCATCGTGTTGGGTAGGTGGAACCTCTGAAGAAGCTGAAGCCAAGGATGCTGGAGAATGTGTTTGCTGTCTGGTTGGTGAAAATGAGAACAAAGCGTGCTAGCCAGCATTTGTCAGTTGAGCGATTCTGTGTTGCGTTACTTATATCATCCCAAAAAATAATTCCCGCCTTGGGCAAGAGACAGAACATTTGTCTTTTGCTTTTCTTCCCCACCTAATGAAGCAGTCCAGTGGCACACTGAAATCTACCCAGTGGAAAATGTAAAGTACTCCAGCCCTCTGGCTATGAAGTTACACAGAATAACAAATGAGCAAATGCTTCCTGTTGTGCCAATTAGGGGAAAATCCCTTCCAAGTATCAGTAGTATGTGAAGCACATCAAGAGAGGAGAGATCTCTGTGGAGTTCATTTTTGTTATTTTGAGTGGAGTCCAGTACTGGTGCTTCCTGCAGGAACAGATACCTGAATGAGCTTGCTCTTCTTCTTGCAGGGAGATACGGCATGGCTGCTCCCTGGTATTTCCCTCTGCTTCCATCTTACTGGCTCGAATACAACTGGCTCCCCTTCTGGAGTGAGAAACAAAGAGGCTTCATCTTCACCAAGCTTGTGTTCAGGAAAGAAGCCAGCCACAACAGTCAGATATGTATGTGAATACTGAATGGGATAGCGGCGCCAACATATGCTTTAAGTAAACAAAGCCAAATTTGTGAAGGGACATCATGCTCAGAAAGCACATTTCTATGTTAATCTTTACTTTGTAGCACAGGAAACATTGGAAATCATTACTTACCCAAATGGAGATTTGGCTTTTCTGTTGTTGGGTTCTTTTTTTTCCCTCCAATTCAGTGTGGAAATCCAGCACTGACATTCTCATGCATAGTTGTGTATATTGTAGTTGATTCATTTACCTCACCCTACAGTGCTCTGTGTAGAAATACATTTTTATTTGTGAAAACGAATGCAGAATTCCACTTAGCAAAAGGAATGTCTAGTGCTATGCCCATTTCTTCAAATATTTAGCCTGGAAAATAGGATGAGATCACACATAGAAACTTGCCAGTCCTACCTAACAGAAAGTAACTCAATAGCTTTGCTGTATTTCCTCTTCTTGTTTAGTGTGGATTAAGTTACGTGCTCTGAAATGTTTAAATATAAGACCTTATCAGAAGAGATTAATGTTTATTGTCAGATGTTATAAGAAGTTGCAGAAGTGAAAAGGAGGAATCCCAGAGAGCTCAAAAAGTCTCAGGTCCTATTAAGTGTTCTCTGCATTCCTTGCTGAAAGCCACCTGCTTTTGCTGTGTTATATGCTATCAGAAGCCGTGCTTATCTCCGAGTTGAAGAAAGGTAACTGTCCTCTCACCCTTCCCTTTGGTTTTGAAGGTGCCCCCCCACCTCACCTGGAGCCAGAACCATCTGATCTTACCCTGGGAGTCTCCCTCCATGGCATAACAAAAGTTTATGGATCCAAAGCTGCAGTGGACAACCTAAGCCTCAACTTCTACGAAGGGAATATAACTTCCCTGCTGGGACACAATGGAGCTGGGAAAACGACGACCATGTACGTGTCCTTTCAAGTTGGGATCATTTTGTACTGTTTGCTCAGTTGGCTGAACATGAGAGCAAGTGGGGCTTTGCAGCATTGGGAAGCTGAATGAAAAGCCTTCTTAGGACAGATCGCTCACTCTTAGACGACCTCAGCAGTCCCTTCATCTATTAGAATTAAAGGTCCTTTTCTGCTTAGGAATATGCTTTTTAGTCTGGCAGGAGCCCTGTAATACACAGCGCAGCAATTGTTCCAGCACTTTGTTCCGTGAGGCTTTGGTGCCTGGGGCTGGGGTTGCTCTGAAAGCTGCGGGTAGCTTGTGCACCTGCCAAATTTGAAGTGATATTAGCAAGAAAGCTTAATGAGGGTATATTTCAGCTGTACAGACTTGCGTGTTGGCTGGGCTGGAATTGCAGTAGGTTAATATTTTGGCCTTCCAGCCCTTTCAGCATTGCCATTTATAAATTACAGTTTTGAGGTGTTAGATAACGTCACTGAAAGAAACCTGTAGAACTTGATTTCTCTACTGATATACGTGTATACGTCACTCTGAAAGCAACATTAAGCTGATAAATAGAAGCCCCAGAAGAGCCAAAAACAGTAAGACAGATGTGTGCTTCACCTGAGCTTATTATAAATTCATCTCATGTCCTCTTTGTAAAGTGTAGGCAAAGGTGATGTACAGAAAAGTATAATAGCTTCTTGAAACTTAGTGCAGGCTTCAAATCCTGAGTAAGGTCACAAGGTACTTTCCCATTCCTTTTTAATGAGAGTTAAAAGTCCTAGATCAGGGAGCAACTCGGGGACGGTGAAGGGCAGTCTGAGGTGCATCGTTTCCCTTTACTCCCTTGCAGGACAGCTCTAAAACCAACCTAAATTGTGCAAGTAGTCATTCCAAGCAGAAGGTGTTTGACTCAGGTCTGTTAGGTACTACTAGGTAGGTAATTATTAGCTTGAACTAGGTGGAATTGCTGCCCTTGCTGAGGTGCCTTGTCGGGAAGTCCTCCCCCATTCCTTCTTACTTATGGCAGTGAAATTGGGTTTCTGTGCTGCGATGTGGTTAGTATGATGAAGATGTGGCTTTACAATCTCTGAAGTGGTTAGCAGTATGAGGCTGTCTGGGTGCTGCAGCCAAACCTCAAAGAATGAAGAGTAACTGCATTACGTGAATTCCCACTGATTAAATTGGAAGTGAAAGGCTTTCATGAGTATTGATGTAAGGAACGTGCAGTGGTCTGACTTGGGGAGGGAGAGACCAAGGAAGATAAAAGTCATGTGAAAAGTAGCCAGAGCTCCGTGTGTGAGCTTGGTACCTGCCCTCGCAATCCCACACATGGGGAGGAGGATGTTGTTTGATGTTAATTGGGCACTGCTCCTCCAAAGCGTGGAGAGACAGCAGAAGAAGCTGTGTTCAGTGATTTCTGGTTGCAAGGAGTGTGCTAGTGATGGGAGGAAGCTTGGCAAGAAATGCTAACTACGGGAGAATGGAGAAATATTGCCTATGGCTTTCTCCTTTCTTGTTTCTAACCTTCTTTTCTATATATTTTTCCCTTTCAGATCTATTTTGACTGGGTTGTTCCCTACATCATCAGGCACTATCACTGTCTATGGGAAGGACATCAAGACTGATCAGGAAGTTATCAGGAAGAACATGGGTATCTGCATGCAGCACAACGTGCTCTTCAACTGCCTCACCACCAAGGAGCACCTGCTGTTCTATGGGTACATCAAAGTCCCTCACTGGAGTAAAGAGGAGCTCTACCAAGAAGTTAAGAGGTATAAAAACAGCAGGGTGGGAGAAGAGAGTGAGGGCTGTGAAAGTTATGTGTTGTAGTGCCACTGCAAAGCTCAAATGAATGGTTTTGAGCACTGTTGCAAACCCAGCCTGGAGATCAAATAAATGCCTTGATCTGACTGGAGGAGTATATTGAGTGTTGAAATCTGTGGCTGTAAGAAAACATTTCTTCTCCAGTTTACAAGCTTCTGTGGCAATTATTTGGAGATGAATTTATAACCCCTAAGGGTCTGGTCTTTGCTCCTTCACAATTTTCCCCAGAAAGAGATTTAATCGACCAGTTAGAAGACGATGCCAGCTTTACTGGTTCTGCAGAGAAGTGAAACAGCCAAACTATCCCAGGGAATTTGGATCTTGGTGTTCTCTGTTGATGAGGTTGAGCTTTTAACCTTGACTTGTCAGATGGAAACTGAAAACATCCTGAAAAAAGATCATTATTTTTTTAATCAAAATCTGAGTGGGGGAGGTACATATAGGGTGAATAGTCTCAGTGCACTGTGACCATTCAGTAGAGGAGTCCATGCTTGAGTGGTTCTTCATTTGCAGTTATGATTTTTGGATATTATCAAATATTCTGCTTTCAAAAGTTGCCTGAAGGGCAACGTTTGGAGGTTGTTCTTCCCTTGATTTGCAGGACTTTGAAGGAGACTGGACTCTACAGCCATCGCCATAAGCTGGCTGGTTCCCTGTCCGGTGGGATGAAGAGAAAGCTGTCTATAGCTATTGCTCTCCTGGGGGGATCAAGGGTGGTGATCCTGGATGAACCAACCACAGGGGTGGATCCCTGCTCTCGTAGGAGTATTTGGGAAATCATCTCCAAGAATAAAAAAGGTACTGCGATGAGATGAGACTGCCCAGAGGCGGAGGTGATTCGTCTCACCTGAAACTGTGGAGTGACTTTGGGTTTTGGAGACCATAGAGAACCAATTTTGGGGTCTGGGAACACCTTGCAGATCCTCTGGATTCATTCTTCGTTCTTGTAAATTCACAATGTCATTTGAAAATTATCTTTACCATAATACGTATTTTACAGTGATGTCTTTCAGCTCTTCAGTAACGTTACTTTTCATCCAGTTAAATTATTAATTCCCTAAAAATGCAGCTGATGTTTCACCTGCCTCGTGTAATCCTGTGTGTTTGCTGTGTGTGCGTTGACGTCAGCTTCCCGTTTTCCAGGCAGAACCATCATTCTCTCTACGCATCACTTAGATGAAGCAGAAGTCCTGAGTGACCGAATTGCCTTCCTAGAGCACGGAGGCCTCAGATGCTGTGGGTCTCCATTCTACCTCAAGGAAACGTTCGGTGATGGATATCACCTAACACTCACAAAAAAGAAGGTTTGTGTCAGAGTTATTCCTAAATCTTCTCACTCATCTTAAGATAAATGTTTGGTCACCCACCACCTACGCTTCAGGACACGATCTGAGCTGAATCCTGCAGCAGGAATTTCAACCTCGCCACCTTCTGCCTGAACACAGAGTGTTTTCCTCCTTTTTCAGAGTATGATAGAGGAGTGTGACACCGCAGCAGTGACCTCCCTGATCCAGTCCCACCTCCCAGAGGCTTATCTCAAGGAGGATATTGGTGGAGAGCTCGTGTACGTGCTTCCCCCCTTCAAGTCCACAGTCTCAGGGGCCTACCAAGCACTTCTCAGAGCCCTTGATACCAGCTTGAGTGATCTCCACCTTGGTTGCTACGGGATTTCAAACACAACTGTGGAAGAGGTAAGAGGTAGTGGCATCTTTTGGGTGTAGGAGTTACAGGCAAGGGAAGAAATGGTTTGGTTACTCACTGAGCTGCAGTTATGAGCGTGGGAAGGTGTATGCATAAATATATACACTTAGTAATGCACAAAGCATACCACTGTCTCACCTCTCAGCATTTCAACTAGAGAATGAGATGTTGGAGTCAGGCTGAGGTGAGGACAAAAACATTTCTGTTTATAGCATGCTTCCCATTGCCACAAATTTGGGTTGGTCCACAGGCAGAATTAGCAAACAGTCTAAGTGCTAAACGTAGGTGTGCATGCTGCCTTGCCCGAGTGAGCCAGCTGGAGCATCTCAGGGTAACACGAGCATCTTCCTGCCCACAGGAAACTTCTTGTCAAATAAACACTGCCAGTTACATCGGTAACAAAAGGCAGCTTTAGATGGTGAGCTTTAAGAAGCAGTTTTAAATGATGCTGCAGCAGGAGAGAGATAAAGGAGGGGATAGGGAGCTGGACAAACAGCAGTTTTAAACTGAAATAGAGTGAATTCCTTCTTCAGAGCGCAAAGGGTACAGAAAGAGGATTGCTGTCTGCAGTTGCCCCACCAACAGCTACAAAGCAGGAAGAATAGGAGCTACAGAAACACAGAGAAGAGTGGATTCTGATTATTGTTTTAGGAAGTTGAGTATTTTTGACCAATTTTCCCTTGTTTTCTGGTTCTGTAGGTGTTTCTCAATCTGACAAAAGAGCTGGGGAAGGACCCACAGGAAGATGCAGGACTTTCCCAGCGAGTGCCTGGAGCCAGCAGTCAGAGTGGTGGTGACGAGATGTCTGTGAGCACAGATGCTTTCACAGAAAGAGATGGTAACTGAATTACCTCCTGGTTTTAATCCAGATTTGTCACAGATACAAACAGTGACAGATGAACTCTTTCTCGTTGAAGAACACGCTTCACCCATCCAGCAACACGAAGCCACTGATTCTCTAGAAGCACAGCATCAGCAGTTGTCTAGATCCACTGCTTTGGAATGTCTGAATCACAGAACAAATTACGGAGGGGTTTTGTTTGCATCCACCTCCTTTTAAATTGATTCCAGTTTTAATCTAATCAAATACAGTGCGTGGGTGAAGTAGCAAAAGTGTCACTCTGAAAGCAATTGCTGTAATTGATGCAGAGAATTATTTCTATGCAATTAGTAGAATTTGAAGGAAACTTTATGGGAAAAGCAGCACAGCCCTGAGCTGGGTCCTCCCCACTGCTTTTTGTTCTGTCCCAGCAGCTGCAGTGTAATTGCACAGCAAAATGGGCCACACGTTGGGATAGATTTACCTTCAGAGGAGAATTGACAGCATCTGTATGGTTAGAGTTTGAAAGCTGCCCAAGGTGGCGTGGTCTGAAAAACATCCTGAACATCCCCTCTGACAAACTGGGAATGTTTTCTACTTACAGATATATCACTTACAGTTAACAATCTGTTAAGGGACAACACAGAGGAATTTATATACTCACTTCTCAAAGCTGACCCGCACTGTAAATGTGCAAATCCATAAGTGGTAACGCAGTTGTGTAGAAAAGTGTTTTATGTCACCCCTTAATGAGAGCACGGAAGATGATTTGCCTTGTGCTGCATTGTGCAGGTTAATATTTCATAAAGAGGAATAGGTTGCGTAGGGTTCAGCTCTGCTTTTATCATGCTGCAACCTTGTCGGTGTGAGTGATTGATTAGTTTATGTGCCTTGTTTTCTTGTTCCCTAATGAGTTCTCTTATTGATTTGCCTCAGGACGTGCTTTCTAAATGATGAGAATTCTCTGTTTGCAAATACAGAAGTTATGGCTGAGCAGGGAGGATGCAGATAACTTCTCGTATTTGGAAGTCTCAGTTCCTCTTGCAGGATGTCAGAATGGGTACATTACATGTATGTGTTTGAAATCAAGCATAGGCCTGGTGTTATGTGAGCTCATGACTTGAGCCAAACCCTGAATCCTGACCGAATTAGGGTATGGTCCAGCTTACTAGTTTTGATGTTTCCATCTGAAAAGGAGAGCAGGCAGCCAAAATAACCCCCAGGGTCCAACAAGCATCAGTTCTCTGCATTTCCTGAGTACTGATCCATGACAAAACGCATTCTTCTGTTCCCAGATCAGCTCCTGATCAGATCTAAGAGCCTGCAGGGTTTGCCGCTGCTGCTTAAGAAAACATCAGCTCTATTCATTAAGAGACTGCACCATACCCGGCGCGATGTCCGAGGCTTCATAGCTCAGGTCATCCTCCCAGTCCTCTTCGTGATGGCAGCCATGGGACTTGGCACGCTGAGAACTAAGGAGACCGAATACCCGGAGCTGATTCTTTCCCCCTCTCTGTATGGCACGTCTGACCAGGCAGACTTCTTTGGGTGAGTGGTGTTCCTTTTCAGCCTCAAACTCGTTGTTGAAGGCCCAGTTCTTATCATCAGGATTGGTCCTCAGCAAACACAGTGGAAATACCGACAGCACAGTGATAAAATCCTGCTCTTAGGGTATCTCTTGGGGAAATGGCTTGGCTCGCAGCAGCAATCAGAAAGCCTTAGGAAAACAACCTGTAAGTTGGAATTAACTGTGAAATTATGTGTTGTTTGCCATTGGAGCCCTCTGTTCCTGTGACATCCACCCTGCCTCAAAAGGATTTTAAAATATGATTTAGTGGAGATGCTGCATTAGTAGGGTCCAACATCACGGATATGGAATCAAGTTCTGTCTGTCTCGTGAAGCACCTGATTGCCCTCCTCTCTGTCAGTACGGAAGCACTTGGGGTCCTTCCCAGGACTCACTAGTCCAAGGCATGCAGTGATCTGAAGGGCGTGATTAACACATCACCACTTACTGATTTAATTGTGCTTAAGTATCTGGTTACCAAAATGAATGCAGGTTGTGTCATTCCGCTTCCAGGAGGTAATCTGCATTTCTCCAGTGGTTCTCAGCTTTAGACAGTAATACACAATTCATCTCTAACATGGTTAGAGATCACACTTCTGCTGTGTTGTTCTTTCCTGAGACAGCTCGTGCTTTTCTGCCTCAGTATTACTGGACTGGCGAATGAGCCACGTGGCTGAGTCTCTGTTCCTAAGGCTCTCTGCTTTACCTGGTAGATTACTGCAGGGGAGACAGATGCATCTTCCAGAATGACCTAAAACAAAAGGACTTCAGGGGTGTCAGAGCGACTGAGAGGAGAAGTCGTGTCTGAAAATGTCAGTAGATGCTTTTTCCATGGAAACAGAGTTTTGGTTGTTCAGAAGTTTCTCCGTATGTTGCTCAGATCTGGAGGCACTGAGTCACTGGAGTAGGTGTGTGACTGTAAGAGATGAGCAGCTCTTTTAAACCCGTGTGCCTGCCCTCGTGTGCTGCACGTACTGACGTGGTTTGCAGGGCTAGCACCAGAAATAATCATTTATTTAGCATCCTAAATAAATCCTGTTTCTTTCAGACCGCTTTCTTCTGCTTGGTGGTAATGGAAGGACCTTGAACATCTTACTCTGTGTTTTTTTGTTTAATTGTAGGAATTTCAATGAAACAACAAATGCTTTAGTGGCTTCGATGCTTTCTTTCCCTGGGACAGATAACACATGCATGAATGAAAGCAATTCGTAAGTACTCCTTGCCTTTTTTTCCCCATCCTGAGTCTGCAAGAGAATTGATGTAACACCGTTAGCCACCAGACTGCCTATGGCAGCACTCCCCAGGTGTAGCCCCTGTTTCTGCCTTGGAGCATGATTTTGGCTGTGGCCAGCTGCTGCAGGGATGAGGCGGTGTCTGGATTCTTTCTGGTCAGCCGAGTGAAGCCAGGCATGGACGTCTGTGCTGAGGGCTCTCTGCTAAATCTGTGGGAGGACAGGGTTTTCCAGAGCAGACCAGAGGAGGTGTGCTTTTGTGCTGGAGCTGCTGACTGCCATCTTAATATCATTTGCACATCTGGCTATAGAGGCCCTCAGAAGAGAATGTGTTCATTTTCAGGCAGTGTTTAAATGAAGACATGCTTGGCCCATGGATCACCAATGGAAACCCCTCAACAAAGTACTCTGCCTGCAACTGCACTGATGGCATCCAGGTAACTTGAAACGACCCAAAAGAGAGGGAGTTTGGTGGGAAACTTGCAGGTTGTGAATGGGGAACTGTGAGAACTCGGTATTCAAACCCCACCTGTCTCCTTCTGGTCTCTTTATTTTTGTACTTTGGATAATGAGTGAGTGCACTGTCATGGGGACAGGAGAGGAAACAGCAACCTCGGAAGATCTGCATGCTCATATATCTGCCTTGTTTCCCCTCTGTGGGAAAAGGTTGAATGGTGTTTTTGAACGTTGTATGATTGTCCCATTCAGGAGAGGTGAGCGTATATTCAGGAGGGAAATTGCATTTCGTACAGCACTGTCATTATAGGAAAGCACAGCTATTATTGCTGTTTGCTCTTCAGAATTTAACTCCATGCAAAGTCTACATCCATCTGCATTTGCTCCATTCCACATTGTGAATAGTGGTGATTAATAATGTTAGCTATCTGCATTGTGGTAGTACATACAGGACCAGATATAGACCTTCCGGAGCTCGATGTCTTTAGGTGCACCTGGGGGAAAGGCAGATTCTGACCAAAAAAGCTTAGAACTTAGTGTGTCCAGTTTAAGATGAACTCTTCTCCCCACAGTGTCTTTAGCTTTATTCCAGAAGGAAGCCAAACTCCAGGCACAGCGTGATACCGTTTGTGAGATAAAGCATGTACTTAGTCAAAAGTTCCTAGGCAGCTCATAATACACAGCTATTTTATGCACTTCAGTGGGCATGCACTTAATTTCACATCGTTAAAAGTACTGGCATCAATTCTCTGCTAAGTCAGGGCAACGTTCAGAGCTGATTCTCACCTCTAGCAGGCGCAGGCAGGTGTTCCTCAGCATGAAAGCAGCTGTTTTGTGTATTCTGATGTAAAGTTTTGAACAGATACACCGTAGGGGAGGTCAGGATATTTGTTATGGATGAGCTGAAGGAAGCAGCCAGCATGCTGTCCAGTGTAGGACGTTCCAACCTTATGAAACAGTCAGTGCAATTTTGACCCTCATTGCATTGAATTATATATTCAGGACTAATCCAGGGTTTACTCTGAAGCTCTGAAAAATATTCCCAGTGACTGACAGTAAAGTAGGAATGTGAAAGCGTAGCTACTGTGAAATGCAAGATGAGAGTTTGAGGCCACCGTGGAGTTTTGTGCTCCGTGAGCTGTTTTGCCTTCTGTGCAGTCGCTCTGAAGCTCTGCTAAAAAGGATCAGTGTTAATTCAGGAGAAATCTTCCAACCTAGCATCAAGCACATTTCAAGGTCTCACTAATGTCAGTAGATCTGAAGCGTAGACTCAAGCAAAGGTTGTTTTGAAGCACCTCCCTAAATACACTGAGAATTGCTCACGGGGTTGGACGCCGTGTGTCTTGGCACCGTGATTTGCACATCTCCAGCTTCCCTAAAAACTGGTCCCAGGACCACAGTGCCACTCTTAGCTCTCAGCCCTGCCCTGCTATGTGAGGTTTTCAGTTAAAGCACAAACACTAACGTCGTTGTCCCCTTGTCTGCTCTCAGATGTGCCCACAGAAGAACTACACCCCCCCTCACAGAAGGACCTTCTCCACACGAATGCTATACAACGTTACGGGGCACAACGTGGAGGCCTACATTCTGGCAACCACCAAAGACTTCCTGCAGAAACGGTACAGCATGTGCCTGCAGTCCTCTGAGCTGCACTGCGAGCATCCCCTTACACTTATCAGATCCCTGTGCTTAGAGCTGGTGGTGTAGTCAGGGCTTAGCAGCCCTTAACGTGTCACTCACCCGAGGAGCTGGTGGCTGGGGCCGCAGATGAGCCGCTGTCTGGCTCAGAAGAGGAAAATGTGACACAGCCTGTCAGGAAGGAAACCCCGGGGAGAGATTCTCCTGCAGGTTTAATTGCCTGAAGAGTCTTGGTGCGTGTGCCTCACTTAAACAAGTGCTTGTGTTGGAGGGAAGTTAGAATTGGAGTATTTTCTTGCACCATGGGGCTGTTAGAACTGGTGTTGTGTCTGGAGCCTGCAATGCAGCGGCACAGCGTGTCATAGGGCAAAAATAGCCTGCTGTTAAGGTTGTCAAGGAATATGTTCACCTGCCCATTGATTCAACCTGAGCTGCTGATCTTCTGGGAGAGAAGATCTTGTTCCAGTGTGGTAAGCGAGCATCTCCAAAACGCTTCTCAAATTGTGATAATGCTGCTGAGTTTGTTTCCTGTTTCTTTTTTCCCCAAATGTGGGCTCCCACAGCAGAGCTGGCTTGGTGTATCACACCACGTAGTGGGATAGGTTCTTCTCCCTCAAGTCAATCTACAGTTAGTTGAGACTGTGGTGACGTGCTGCCCCTGAAGAGCCCATGCTAACAGACAGCAGCTGGGTGAACATAACAATGCATTTCCCTCTGGATTTTGCAGGTATGGTGGCTGGAGTTTTGGGATGCCTTTGACACGAGATCTCCAGTTTGATATCAAGCCAGTGCCCCCCAGCAGAACGTTGACTAAGGTAACTCAGCACTACAGAGTGATGTTGAGTTTGGGGATGTTTTAGAAAAGAGAGCGAAAACATCTGAACTCTGCAGCTTGGCATGGCAGAGATGACTTTCAGTTCATTTTCTCTCCTCTTCCCATTCTTCTTTATTGGTCTGACTTCTCTTGCTGATAGGAAACAATTTTTCTGCTGTCATAATTTTATTACCCAGAAGTGAAAAGATTGGTTTGTGGCACCTTTATTTCACAGGAGTACGTATGTAGCTTTGCTAGGGCTGCCTTGTACATTCTGATTTACCCATTTCTCTGTTTCTGCTCGGTGAAAACATTGTAACACATCAGCGTTAAAGGCAGCACGGCTGAAATGTGAGGTAGGAGAGAACTGCAGAAGAGCTCCTGTTGTCTCCACGCTAAGCCTAGCTACCAGGAGAGAGTTCTTGCAAAAGCAGTGCTGTTTTCAGAGGTGGCCCCACTCAGAGGGAATCGCAGGATTTATTGTTTATTGTTTTGCTAATGCTCTGAGCTCTTGTAATCAGTTTGCAGTGTTTTCACCCCTTCAGTTCTAGATCTGAAAGCTCCTGCTATTTTCTTATCGTGTGTCAGATTAAAGACCTGAAACTTTGACAGCATTGGAAGCAGGGCAGACATCCAGCCCTCTCGTTCCCTAGCAGTACTTGCTCTGCTAGGGCAAGAAGAATAAAATCACTGAGCATGTAGAACTTGGGGATATATGAAGGTGGGAGCTGTGGGCTGTATTTCAGCCTGTAACCTTAATAGCCTAAAGCCCTCTGTGCTTTGGAAGTGACTTACACCTCTAACCTGGGTGCTGCAAGTTGTGCCTAAAGAAAGTAAATCCCCGCAAAGTGCATCTCCTCTGGGCTGCCTTCTCCCCTCAGTCCTTGCAGGTTCCCCCGGTGGTGCTGACAATAAGTGATCATGAGTATAGGAAGGGCTGTTGCTGAATGAGAAGGGCTACTTTGTGCCCTAAGGCAGTCTCTTCCCGCTTGCTTTCAAGGGAGGTTGATGTTTGTCAGAAAAGAAACAGCGTTTCTCCGTGCTTTGTGTCACATATCCAGTTAGTGCTGCTTTCTTCTCTCTCAGAAGGCAAATGAGGCCGATGGGACTGCTCGTGTTTTAAGTGAGATGTGCTTTTATACTCATTTGGCACCTGATGTGGTTTAATCATCGGACTTTAGCTTGTAGAGCTTATGACTTTAGATAACAGCTACAGGCTGATTCATTTGTGTGAGAAGAACCAACCGGAATGTTATCAGTAACAATTTCTCTCCCAATTTATTTCAATTTCTCAATTGTGTGCAGGTGTGGTATAATCCCGAAGGTTATCACAGCCTTCCAGCCTATCTGAACAGCTTGAACAACTTCATTCTCCGAGCTAATCTGCCAGAGAATGAGACTTCCAGATACGGTAGGTGTCCCTTCACGTGGACGGATCATTTCTCCCCACTGGGGGACTTCAGTGAGGCCCTTCTGGTTTTCCTTTAGAGGCCTCAAGCCCCCTCAGCTCAGATGCTGGCTGTTCCAGGTGGCAGTGGGATAGCTGAGACTCTCTCTTTGCTCATGAGCCTAATGCTCCTCCAGTGGTGTGTCTGCATTTAACTGTAAAGGAAGAGGCATCTGCTCCTTCGAGTGCCATGCCACGCATTCAGGACGCAGCAGAGCACTGATTACAAGTCGAGGCAGCGCATCTCTGTTCCCAGCTCCACACAGTCATGCTCTGCAGCTCCCCTCACAACAAGCAGCAGCAGCACCTTGGCTGCACCGCCGTGCTAAAGGCTCGTGCCTTTGAGACTCGCAGGGTGCTCTCGAGGTCAGAAGGTCCAAGCTCTTTGGTGTGCACTGCAGGTGCACGTGGTGAAGCTGCAGTCCCTGCCTGGGCGCGGTGAGAGGAGCTGGCAGCAGCACGAGCATCCCAAAGCAGCTGAATTATTAAGCAGTGATGCTCACCCCATCTCTGAATTCCCAACGCGTGCGGTTGTGGGAGCAAAGGCTCACACACACAGTCAGGAAGTTTTCACAGGGAAAGTTTGGTACCAACAAAACAGCAATTTTCCATGGGAAAGAATAGCAGCAGTTTTTATTCCATCTGTCCTGCTGTGCGTGTGGGTTGTTTTTTTTCCCTCAATGAAATGCTTAGTAGTAAATGACCAGGCGGATAATTCGCCACTTCCCACTAATGATCCAATTCATAGAATGGGGAAAATAAAATGAATGGATGAGGATGGCTCCCCCGGGGTAGTGTAAATCCAGTTTGAAACACAATTGAACAGACGGTCTGCGTGGTACGTCGCTGGCAGCTAAATCTATTTGCTGTTGTGACAAATAAATGACAGTTTAAGAAGCATTGAAAAGGCCAGATAAAAGTGTGTTGTCATTTCAGTGCTTTGAAAGAGGTGCCAGTCCTGCTTTAGTACATTTGACTTAGCGTATCCTAAAAAAAATAAAAATAAAAAAAAAATACATAAAGAGCTTTTACCCTGTCACTAAGCAAGTCATAATAGCTTTGGACTTACGTATATTGCGCTTTCTCTTCTCTCAATCCTAACCAACAAAAAAGAGAAAGCATTGAAATGGAAATTCTGACTTCTAGCCTAAGCTTCAGCACAGGAAAATGGCTTTATAGTGAGGCATTAGCAGATTAGACAGACGGTATCTTTCTTTCTCCCTCTCTTAGGAAGGAAAACATTTCCTGGCTGTTTGTGGGGCTCTATCAGCAGCTTCAGATTTTAATTCCGTTTTGCTCACCGATGACAAGGCTGAAGATTTTGTTTTCCCCCCTTGGAATGCATTTCCTAGGGAATCTTCCCTTCCAAAATCTGTTTGCTTGGTATGGCGCCTGGTCAGATAAAAGCACAGTCTGCTCTTTGCTGACCCTCATGTCAGGGTGCTCTGTCTTAGTAAAAACAGCCCCAAATACTCCTTCCTTGTATAGATGCCAGAAATCAGGCTCCGGGGGAGTTTAACTTTCAGAGTTGCTGTGTGCTGGCAAATCTCTTTGGATTTTATAGCAGCTCGAGGTGCTCCAGCACCCGCTGTGAACGGAGGAGTTTATTTAGGTGCCTAAATCCAGATGGAGAACCTCATTTTTTAGGCACAGATTGCCTCTGAACAAAGCAGTTTCCACTAGTTCCTTTAAACAAAATGTTTTTCTTCGTTTCAGCCAAAATTGTTGAGAATTAACTCACTGTAGAAGCGTTCTTGCTGAATTGAGTGATACAGTCCTTAGAGCAGGGCAGGTAGAGAAGCGAGGCCTAGGGTTTGAATTTTTCATAGCTGCTGAGCATCAGAGTGGAGTCATGGGAAAGTGGGGCCTCCCAAAATCCTGCCCAAGGTCGCACCGAGATGATAGAGCAAAAACAGCTTTGGGTCTGCTTTCCTTCTCTATTCAGTCTTATGTATTACTGTCAGCCTCAAGAACTGAAGCAAGAAACTTCAAGCTAGCTACCTTTTAAATTCATTTTCTTTTTGGTTTTGTAGGTATTTTCTTATCAGCTCACCCATATCCTGGAGGACAGAGTCAAGAACAAGTAATGTAAGAAGATTCATTTGGCTGATGCCTGAATTGTTTAGCTTCAAAAGAAGCACTCCTGCTTCCTGGAAACCACTGAGCAGCCTGAATTACTGAATATCTCCCTCCAAACATGAGAGCTGCTCTCACCTTTATGCATGAATAGCACTCCGTAGGCCACAGGACGTTCCTTTTTAGGGTTTTTGTGGGATCGTGTACAGATCTGGGTGGGGGTCACAATCCTGATGGATGTTATGGCAGTTGTATGACTGAATGCTGTAAGCCCTTATTTCCTGGGCATGATAACAATAACCACCAGCAGAGGACACTGGAAGAGAATCAGGTCCTTTACGCTTCTGAGCTCTAATAATGCAACGAGGGAAGCGTACCGCTTCGACTCACCATATATATCTTCCTCTACTTTCTCCTCAGGCTCAACAGCTTACTCGATATCATAGTTTCAATGTCTGTTCTGGTTGGCTACTCGATCACAACGGCCAGTTTCGTGCTGTATGTGGTAAAAGAACATCAAACCAAAGCCAAGCAACTGCAGCACATTTCAGGCATCGGGATGACAAGCTACTGGGTGACTAACTTCGTTTATGATCTGGTAAATAATTCAAACTCTTAAATGCATCGAGAGGGTAGCATTCAGCAGCAGGAGGGGAAAAAGTTCTTTATTTATAAAGTTGGTTGCCTAGACTTATTAATATTATCACTACCAAGAGTGTTATGTAGTAATTGTTCTCAAAGGCATTGAAGGCGATTAAATGTGAACCGCAACACTGGATTTTGCTAAGCAAAGGCATTCCTTCTCTCCTGAGTGTATGCAAAACACTCAGCACATTTATATGAGAGCAGCACGGAATAGGCAGGGCTTGATTTCAGTTTTATCATGCAAGCAGCAAGCTGCTTTTCTGTTAGCTTGCAGGGCTGTGTGAGTGGTCGCACAGGATCTGGGGTGAAGGTTTGGGGCTTGAGACTGGAGCTGTTTTGGAAACCCTGGGACCACAGGGCGTGACATTAGCAGACATCTCACAGCTGACAGTCCTCTGCTCCACTGCTGGGTTGAATGCACTCTACCTACTGTAGAGGTTTTTAAGCCAGGAAAGCTACTCAGGCATCCCTATGCCTTCCAGGTCATGAGCAGGTTGCTTTCTAGAGTGCTGCGCTGTGCGGTATAGATTTACTACTGCACTCCTATGGATAGCTGGGCTCCTCAGCACTGCTCTGCATTATGTGACATAAACAAGCCCTTGTACTCTCTGCATTTTGGTTTCCTCGTGGCAAAGAGGGTTAATAGCACTGCTGGAAAGCATCACGTGCAGTACCTTTAGACTAAAGAGTTTTATGTCTTAAGAATTACCTTCGGTGCACAATGTCAAGCTGTCACGTAGCTAGAGATCTGCAAGTGCAGAGAATCTCTGCTCACAAGCTTTGCCACTGCCAGCTGTGCTGCAATGGTGATCAGCTCCACATATCTTATGAGTTTCCATCAGCACAGTTCTGCTAGAGCTAAAATCTCAGCAACGGCATCAGTTTCTGGAAGTAGGAATTCTGCAAGTGTATTTGAGTGGCCCAGCCCCTCTTTGATGCAGCCAGAGCTAAGGGTTGAAATCCCCTAGGGAATGTCAGCCATGGCCATAGTCTGGCTTGCCATAGCCTCCCTGAGTCGTGACAAGGGGGCTGGAGAATGGGGCAGGTGTGTTTCTGCTTCTCTGATTCAAGCCCTTTCTCCAGCACTGCATATTTGTATATCAGCCTGTGGAAGAATCCCCCGAGTCCTTGCCATAATCAGTATTCAGTGGGCTGAAACTAATACAGCACTCTCAGCAACTTGATATTTCTCAGTGAATCCCCACCAGGAAATTATTTTAAATCCCAAAGCTGAGGAAAAGAGGAACCTCTTGAGGCAGATGCATGGTAGGCCTGTAGCTTGACACAACACTAGGGAGACCAGATTTATAGGGAGCAATGAACTGACCTGTATTTTTCCATCTATGTCTGTTTTTTCTCTATTTTCTTTTCTTTTTTTTAACATTTAGCCTATTCAAATTGAATTCAAATGCAAGACTTTCTAAATAAAACTGAGACCCTTACCTGTTTTTAGTTTCCTTTAGTTAGGTGAGACCAAATTCAGACTTTGCTGCTTCTGTATCATTCTAGAAAAAAATGCTTAAGAATTATTGTCTAATAACATATTTTTAATATCGTTCTACAGGTACTTTTTATGATCCCTATTGGACTCTCGATAGGAGTTATTTCATCCTTCCAGATACCAGCGTTCTGCAACAACAATAACTTACTGGCAGTATTTCTTCTGTTGCTGCTCTTTGGGTAAGTGTGAAGCAGTTTAAATATCAGAGTGAGGAAGTGGCTGTCGCAGGCTGCTGTGATTTGGGATGCAAAGAGGGATACATGGGCTTTCTTATTCCATGCCTACCTAGCAAGTGGTGACTCCTTCCAGGAACCTAGTCACTTGCCAAGACAGAACTGTTAAGTTGTCTGAGGACTTCAGTTACTCGTTTTCAATTGCTCTTTGTGCTGCTGGGGATTTGTAGGTATGCAACATTTTCGTGGATGTACTTGCTGGCTGGGATCTTCAAGGAGACAGGAATGGCTTTCATCGTTTATGTCTGTGTCAACTTGTTCTTTGGCATCAATACCATCATTACGCACTCCGTTGTGTTTCTGCTCTCCCAGGAAAAGGCCACGGACCAGGTAGGAACCCCAGTGACTCTGAGCCTTGAGGGAAATGACAGGAGGCTTTGTCTTGAGTTTGGTGGGTTTGGCCAGGCCGTTAACAGCTGGCTGGTGTCAGGGTATTTCCAGTAGACCAAGCAGAGGACAGGAGCTGCAGACTACAGGGGCATCCCTGTCGACTGGGTGTGAGTCACATACAAACCCTATTTGTCTGTGTAGATCTGCTCCCCCAGCAAGGACAAACGTGGTGGTGAAAGAGGGAAAAATATAATGAGAGAGGTCAAAAACTGCCCTTGCTGGGGAAGGCATGGATGTTTGATACAAGGTTGATGGGAACTTAAAGTATTGCTCAATTCTTGCAGTACAAACCCGAGTGACAACTAGATTTCATTGCTCTGAATGTGAAGTGTGCTGCGTTAAGCCCAGCAGTGGCTGTCTGTCATCTCGATCTGTAATGCAATCACCTTCTCCCTGCAAGGATAAAAAATGACTCTGAGACAGCAACGATTCCCGGATGTCAAGCCTTGTCTTAAATAGAAAGATCCCTGGGAGTCAGTGGGATAAAATGCAGTGTACGCCTTACATTTAGTTTAGTTTTGTTTTTTTAAATAAAGGGCAATTGCTTTGTAAAACAATAGCTGTGTTGGGATTTGCTCTGTAGCTAAGCAATCCCCTAGATTTTAGGGCTGTAAGAATATGATCTGCTTTTATCCCTCTGTGCCTCAGTGGCAGGGAGTCAGTCAGTCCCCATACAAACGTACAGCCTTTCCACTTTGCTGCGTGCTAATCCTTTCTTCTGCTAGAGATGTAGAAAATCTCTGCATACATGAGCTCATAACTGGGAGACTGTTCTGCCATGAATTAACTGGAAAAGCCTTTACATCTATCAGAGGCAAATCTTGTGTTTTATGGGGATGTTTGTCTAAGAAAAAAGGACAGGACAGTGCTGCAGAAGAGCATGTCTGGGGAGCAGGCAGTACTTTGCAGCAGTGAGGGTAATTTTGGGAGCTGCAGGACTTAGCTCTGGCTCACGAGTGTGTTTCTGGCTGCTGCATGCACCAGGCTCCTGCACTGGGAACTGGATGCTACTTACTATGGGTGATCACAGCCTCCAAGTTGCCTCTTGACTTTTCTGACCTTGTGTCTGTGAAATGAGCTGTCTCTAGAGCTCTTTGCTCTCAATTTATCTCTGCTCTGAGACACAAGCAAATCCCAATGTAATTGTTACACTTCAGTTCCATAGTGAAACCTATGAATTTATTCCATGAATAAAAACAGTGACTCTGCTCTTGTGGTGTTGCTTTTTTTTCGCAGGGCTTGCGTGATCTCGCTGAAAACTTAAGGCATGCATTCCTTCTGTTCCCTCAATTTTGCTTTGGCTACGGCTTGATCGAACTGTCACAGGATCAGGCACTGCTGGGCTTCTTGAAAGCCTACGGGGTGGACTACCCTGATAAAACCTTTCAACTGGACAAGACCACGTCGAAGCTGCTTGCCATGTTTATCCAGGGCACCGTGTTTTTTGCCATTCGTCTGACAGTTCACGACGGGATGATTCAGAAGGTCTGGAACAGCACACTGGAGTAAGTAACATCTGGAGTCTCTCGAGAACGGACTGAGCCATCGCTGAGCGGGTTCATTCTGCCCGTTGGGAAGCTCATGTGTTTCCCAGACATTCTGCAAACACAAAATAAGTTTTAGGGTGTCTGCTAATCAGGTGTGGGTGACCAGAGTCCCTTACTAGTCCTTGCTGGCTCAGGATGTTGTCCCTGTTTCAGGGCCCTGGCTTTGGTGGGTTGTCCAGTGAGAAGTGAGAACTTGTCCGTGGCACCGTGAGTGTGTTCACAAGGGAGGGTCTGCTCCAGCTCACAATACTTGCTGAATAAGAGACAAAATTAGGCAGAAAGAGAAACACGGAGTTTTCTTGAATTCCTCAAACAGAGCAAATGGAAACTGCAAGCGTGTGTATATTTGCATGCCTTGGGATCTCACAAGAAGGCTCCTCAGTACCCCAAACACACGGACCTACTGCTGCCTGTGACTGCTGAAGGATAAGGGCCCCTGTTTCCTCCCCTTAGGTTCCTGTTTGACAGAGTGCATGGCAAAGCACCGCTTCTGCTGTCTGTGACTGAAGAGGATGGGGATGTCCAGGCAGAAAGGAGCAGAGTAGAGTCTGGCAAAGCTGACTTTGATGTGGTGCTGCTCCAGAACCTCACAAAGATCTACCACCTTCCTCACAAACGCATTGTGGCTGTGAAAAACATCAGCCTGGGGATTCCTGCTGGAGAGGTAAGCAAGTTGATAAAAGCTATGGGGAGGGACGCTGGGACAGATGCAGAGTCCCACCAGCATCTTCAACCACAACTAGCAGTGAGGCTTCTAACTTGTGGAAGAAGCCATCCCAGTGCTGGTGGGGCGTGGGGTGCCGTTCCCTGGCTGTCACCAGAGGCCATGGCCCTATGCACGGATGCTGTTCCTGCACAGACCTGAGGAGGGGATGAGCCTCGGATGGATGCCCTGCCTCCGGATGGCTCCCAGCACACATGGATTTTCAAATCAGCTGATCTGTGTTAATGATATCAAAATAATAGTAATTATCAGCACAATGGTGATTGCTTATGCGGCACACAATTATGTATCTCCAACCTTAGCAATAAAATATGGGTTTTAACATGAGATACTGAGCTGTGCTACGGGGAGCCAGTTCTTAATCTTATTAATGTAGTGCATTAGTGAGATTATTTGACGAAAATCTTGTGTCACATTAAGGTTTTACCAATGACAGAACAAACCTCACTCACCTCATTCCCATGAATAGCTCCGTTCCTGTCAATGGGAGGTCTGCACAAATGAGATGAGCAGGATTTGGCCTGTCAGGCGAGCTCGCTGCAAAAATGCACCTTACAGTAAAAGAAATGACTCTATTAGAGACACGTCCTTGATTCTTCACCATATTAAACAAACAGTCCTAATATAAGCTGCGGTATATTGTACCATAAACAACCTGCATGATAATGTTTGTATGCTCCAAGTATCTCTGCTTCTCTTGCAATTTATCTTGCTCAAGAGGCCAGAGAAAAGAAGTCACAAGCTGCTGTGAGCACTCATCTCAGTGCAATATATTCTGCATTATAAATACAGCAGGGCTGCATTTCTACCTTTCTTTCTCACAACCCAGTGCTTTGGATTGCTCGGTGTGAATGGAGCTGGGAAGACAACCATCTTTAAGATGCTGACAGGAGACATCGGAGCATCCAGTGGAAGGTTGCGGGTCCAGGATCATTCTGGGTATGGAAGATGTGATTTCAGGGGAAGGCACAGAAAGTAATTAGCCCAGGGACGGTTTATAGGGCTGAATGGCAAAGAAAAAGAAATGTGAAAGTTGGAAACAAAACCAAACATTCAAAACAGCAAAAATAAATAAGGCAGGGAATTTATGCCTTTGAAAATGGCATGGTTTCTCCCTCAGGGTTTGCATTTGCTGTCATACCTCCGATGTTCTCAGTGGTGGCAATTGAGAGACCTATATGCTAGGTAACGTGGCTCACAATTGCAGTTCTCTGCAGAACCGAGGACCAAAAAGTTGAAGATGTGCAAATTCTTAGTGTTTTCCTTCAGGATTTGGGAAGGGGGTAGGAATCAGGAGAAGGGGTTTTTCCCTCTGCTCTCTGATTCCAGAGTGCACTGGCAATTCAGCGTGTTTAAAATGACTTGTTGGCTTCCTTACACAGGTCCTTGAATGACATCACTGAGGCACACTGGTCTCTCTTTGGCTACTGTCCTCAAGAAGATGCTTTAGATGACCTGCTGACGGTGGAGGAGCACATGTATTACTATGCTAGGCTCCATGGCATCCCAGAGAGAGAGATCAAAGGAGTAAGTAACACCAAGGCTTGGCTTCAAGCATTTTCTAGTTATCAGGAGCCTTTACACCAATTTAATTAGACTGCCAACGTAGATGTGTAATGGTAATTAATTCCTGGACAGTGTTGTGAAATTAGTACTCTTTCACCCCTAGATCGTGCTCCAGCTTCTCCACAGGCTGAATCTGATGGCCTACAAAGACAGAGTCACCTCTATGTGCAGTTATGGCACCAACAGAAAATTGTCAACTGCTCTGGCTCTCATTGGGAATCCATCTATTCTGCTGCTGGTGAGAAATGGGGGCCTTGTTGGGTGAAAGCTGAGCAGATCTCCAGGCTGGAGGGACACTTGAACAGATTTCCTAGACACAGGTGGCAGGACACTCCCCAAATGCTCATAGTGGATAAAAAAGCCTGACATCATGAGCATCGAAGGAAAGTTTAGATTCCAGCAAGCACATACATTTTGTCTTAGGGCATAAAGAGCAGTGAGTCTGCCATGTTCTGTGTTAGAATCTTTCAGAGGTCAAAAGTAGATCATCTGGCAGTTAACTTCTTCTTGTTCCCAGCTCTTCCTTGGTTTGGTGTATTGACTATCCTGCATAGTCTTGCAAAAAGGATTAGTAGCCAAGGCCATAAGTAAATTGGAGGGCAAAGGAGCAACTTTCAAGATTAGAACATAGAACTATTTTTTTTCTAGAAGGGAACAGACTCTTTAGCAGGGTCTGCTTTAATAGGAAAGGGGAAAACTCTTGCAAACTTAAAGAGGAGAGATTTAAAGTTGAGTATAAGGAAAACGTCTTTTACATGGTAAGGCACCGGCGCAGGTTGCCCAAGGAGTGGTGGATGCCCCATCCTGCAGACACCCGAGGTCAGGCTGCACAGGGCACTGAGCACCTGATGGAGCTGTAGGTATCTCTGTTCAGTGCAGGGGAGCTGGGCTTGATGACCTTTAAAGGTCCCTTTGGATTCTGTGACTCTGAATGTGTGCAGTGCTCTGAGAGCAGTGTTAAATAGGATGCTTGGTGGACATAAACCCTCCTTGCTCCAGCTTGTATCCAGCCCAGCTGTTCTGTGGCCAGGAGTGAGCACACCAGCCCTTTGATAACTTCTGTGACATGCAAAATCTCAGTCAAAAGAGAAGGAAGGGAAATTTTCTGTGTACTGACTGCTGCATGAACCCAAACTGTGTGTTTCTGCCTCATATAGTACAATACCCTTAACAATAACAATATGGCAATTGGAAACAAGCTAGCAATTTTATCAGCAATGCATAAAGTACAAGACAATGTATTTTGTCTCTGGCTCATTTTCTCTATAAATGGAGAAAGGAACGCTTGCTTTGTCAGCAAGTGAGAGAAAAAGAATGCAGGTTCACCTGGGAATCAAATGCTTGTTGGTTGCTTCTTGTTTGAGACCATGCCTGTGGTGTTCATGATAGAAAATGCACAGTAGGGTTGATCTTAGGTGGTGTTATCAGTGCCACTCGGTTCCTATAAAAGAGTCCAGTTGGGAGTTCCTTATTAATGAGAACAAGAGGACAAGTATTAGGAAGATAAGATTTTTGAGTGCAATTGTACATTCAGTCCTGTCTTTCCCGATAGGATGAACCGAGCTCTGGAATGGATCCAAATGCCAAACGCCACCTTTGGAAAATCATCAGTGAGGAAGTGCAGAACAAGTGCTCAGTGATACTCACATCCCACAGGTAGGGCTGGTTTGGCTTTCTCTCCAGTTTCAGGGTCTCTAAGAGATATGGACAGGTCCATTCTTCAAAATTCCTGTTGCTCCTCAGAGAATTTCAGGGCACTGAGCTGTGACAGGTTTGTGGGGTCGGGGTTGGATGGGGGTGCCCACATAGACCCGTTGTACTCTAGGGAAGATGCAATTTTGTTCTCTGATCAGTAAAGTAACCGTTTTATGTATGCCTTCTCAATGGTTTGTTGCAGTTTCTCTCTTTGTTTTTCAGCATGGAGGAATGTGAAGCCCTCTGTACCAGGCTGGCTATTATGGTGAACGGGAGCTTTCAGTGCATTGGCTCTTTGCAGCATATCAAGAGCAGGTCTGTAAAGTGTACACGCTCTGCTTCTACTGACTGGTGTATGGAATTAATAACGCAGCTTTGAGGGCTCAGGACATGAGACCTTTGTTAACAGGGCATCAAAATAAGCAACTTTCTGTTTTATGTTCCTTACTGCACCACTGAAATTCTTTTAACTAATGTGCTTTTTCTCTCTCACAGCCTTTTTTTCCAGGAGATGTGTTCCCCAGAGTAATTCTCTGCTGAAAACGTGAAGTGCACGTTAGGGTTGAACTTTGATTTTATTAGATATCACAATAGCCCAGTTCCTTATTGAGATTCACTCCAGGTTAACAACCTTGACCCCATTCAAGCTGCACTCTGTCTGCGTTTGGTTTCCCTGAAGAAGCTCTGCACTCTCAAGAGGTTTTCTTTATCTGTTTCTCTTTCTTACTCCGTTAATTGTGATTTTTCTTCTAGGTTTGGAAGAGGATTCACTGTGAAGATGCACTTAAACAGCAGCACAGTTGGCACAGAGACGCTGACAGAGTTCATGAAGTCACACTTCCCAAATACGTGCCTGAAGGTAAGCAGGACAATTGCACTCAAGGGATTCCTTCCATATTAACCAGGAGTATCTTGCAAGATAGATGTCTTGTAACTTGCTGTACACAGAGATCCATGCTCTTAAAGTGTAAGAAATTCAGACACACGCACTTGTTACAGCTCTCAGCAGCACTGCCCAAGGGTTGGATTATCCAGGTTCCTTGGTGGCTTAAGTAACCTCAGCCAAACAGCTGCAGCAATCCTGCATTTGATTCCCAGGTGACCCTCTGTGCCTGTGACTGGTGCCACTGAAGCCTGGACTGTATGCAGATGCACTTTGTATTAGGAATTAGGTGGTCAGGGGCTCCTAGTAACAGGTAACTATTAAACCAGAGTATAACTGAGTCAGAATCCCACCCATCACGTCTGTAGCCAAATTGTTGCATTAATCAGAACAGCAAACTTGGAGCTGAAAATGCTATGGTAACCTTCAAACTTCCATGTCCAGGGCTTATTTATCAACTCCCAGTCAAAAAAAGAAAAACCTAAAACTCCCAACGAGGAAACAGCAGTCAACTGCAAACAAGAATCGTTTTCACCTTTAGGGACCAGAGCACAGAACGCGTCCTCTGTCCCTTAATTCTCCCCTGGTTTGTGTCCTCTGTGCTTCCATCTTCAGCCAGGCAGCTTGCTGTTTGCAGTCAGGCTCCTGACTTCACCCCACTGTTGCTGTACCCGCAGGATCGTCATTTCAACATGGTGGAGTATCATGTTCCAGTCTCGGCAGGAGGGGTAGCAAATATATTTGATCTCCTGGAAGCCAGCAAAGAAGCCTTCAAAATCCGGCACTTCTCAGTGAGTCAGACGACACTAGAGGAGGTAAGGAATTAAAGATGTGTGGCTATCCATTTTGAGCTGTTAACAGACTGATGGTTACACATAATGGACTGCTGCACACAATAGACTACATTTTAAAGGGATTTCCATCTGTATTCCTCCTGGGGATACTTTATCAGTACTGTTGCCTCCAGTTACCCATGCTGGCGCTGAGAAAACACACAGAATGCTGCCTGTAGCATAAAGGATCTGTTCTTCCTTGTCAGTGCTGATTTCAGCAGTCTCAAGGATGAAGATGAAGGGCAGGATTATGAATCACCCCTGAGCTCAACACTAGGCATCCTGGTGACAAATTTTTCCTACCTATCATGGAAATGTGTTTGATTTTTATTCTTCCTTGTACTGTATTTGGATTGTAAGTTCATGTAGCATTACTCCAACCTTGGCTTTCGTGGCATGTTCCTTCCATTTTCCCTTGGAAGAACATTCCCGCTGGCATCAAAACCTTGTAGGATATCCCTCAGCTGAAGGGATTCATAAGGATTTATCCAGAACAGTGTTCTGTTGAGTGTCAGCATCTGATCTGTTAGCTCTGCCCCAGAGACGGGAGGAAAAAGGCAAGCCCTGTAATCTGATAAATTGTTGAACAGATCTGGGGGAGAAGGGAAGGAGCTCTGCAATATTGTTTTAATGAGGGGCAGTGGTTGTGAGAGAAACCAGCTGACAAACAGCTGGAAGCCCAAGTCATGTTTTGTGAGAGGGCTGCGTGGATTTTGTGTATGCAGATGTGATTGCAGGGCTCCAGAAAGAATATTTTATGTATTCATTAGAAACTGTTCAAACAGACTGTTATATGTGATTATATATACCTATCTATATAATATGCAGCTGCGCCTGTATAGATGTCAATTATATATAGACAGATAGGTTTATAAAGTAATAATATAGATGTATTACACTGTAATCAAAATGAACTGCCACATGGGGGTATTATCTCACCAGTGTTTTGAAACATGAGCTGCAGGACAAATAGGTTCTGCAGGAACGTCTACCTTTGCGTTCCCAGGTGTCCATTCAGCAGTACAGGAGCATGCATGCACTTACTTACATTAAGGCAGGAGAAGCACAGCATTTGCAGCTCTCAAATCCGGTGTGAATCCGCTCCTGAGCGCTCTCTCCAGGCTCAGCCAAACGTACAGCTGTTCCTCTCTTCTTACGCATTGACACCGTCACTTCTTTATGCTGTCACATACTGAATGGTATCCTTTAAACTTGCAGGTTTTCATCGACTTTGCTAAAGATCAAGCAGATCCTGATGGCACGGATGCTGGTCCCGATGTGACGTCGGACAGCTCTGACACCTGCAGCCAAGCTAGCACCATAAGCTCCATCTACTGAAAGGGCCCTACCACAAGGGATCATACGAGCTGGGGAAAAGAGCTCTTGGGGCTCTTCCAGTTTCTTCCTGTTTTCTATGATTCTAGGATGGTAGGCATAAAAAGTCACAACTTCTTAAAGTACTTTTGTGATATGCACTTACGTTGTTACTAGGAACGTGGTAGGCACTTAAGGCTGGCGTTTGGTTACAAATCAGATGGATCTTTTCACAGGTTTTCTTTTTTTTTTTTCTCCCCAGTTCTAGTTGTATGATGACTTTTATACCTGTGAGGACTTAGTTGTCATCACCTGCTCCTGCTGGCCACAGCCATTTGCTTACGGGAGAGATGGCTGTGACGGAGCAGAGGAGCTGCTGGCAGTGCAGGGTGTTTGACAAAGCAGCAGCCCTGTGGCTGCCCGCTGAAAGCCCACACTCCCCTTCTTGCTCTGCAGCAGGCTTTCCGTTGCTTCGTTTCAACAGGTTCCCCAGTGGTGAGGTAGGGTTCCCGGCGCTGCTCCGCCTCACAGGGGTGCTGTGAGGGTGTAGGTGTTGTGTACTGAGTTGCACGTGCCATTGGTGGTAATGACATAAAGCTTTTCTGTGTGTGTGGGTGATGTCAGTACAAATATAATTATTGTAAAAGTCGGCTCTTCCACTGATTTCGGTTTATTGCAGCCCTACGTGACACCCTGAATAAGCCCTCAGCTCCCAAGCAGCTCTTGGTGCCCCATGGAAGACCGCTCCACCAAACCCGCCTGCTTTCTCCTTTTAGTTGGTGAAGAATGCTGTGCAACAGCTGTGCTTGTTACATTTGAGCCAGGAGAAACTCTAGGGGAAGCTGCGATGCCTCATCTTCCTCACCCTGATCACGAGAGGAGTGTTAGCAGTTCAGGCCCTGCGTGATGCTGAGGCTTGCTGAGACAGTCGCACAAGGAATGGGCGCTGTAAGTGCCGAGGCTGCTCAGGATTTTACAGTGGGATGCAGAAGTTCAGGGAGTTCAGCTACTGCGAGGAGGTCCCGCGTTCTCCTTCATCTCAGTGTAAACTTCTTGCTGATAGCAGGAGGAGTTTTACTGTGGATTGAAGGTATTATCAAGCCTTGAATTATGCCTCAAACCTGCTGGCTGTAATTAAAACTTGGGACTCAGCTTCTTTCCAGAACGCGTTTGACACCTGCAGTTTGTAACTAACTGCAAATGCTGCCCAGACATCCATTGTGCCTCCGATTATTACGTCTGCAGCTCTGAAAAAGCTCTTTTTTTTTTCCCCTCCTCTCATTTTCATTGCATATCTTACACGGATCACAGTATAAAATTAAGCTTTTTCTCTAATGGAGGGCTTGTGCTGCCTGCAAAGGACGCGGAGCATGAATGCCAATGATTTAAATGCAGCCTTGTAATACCAATCAGAGTATTATTTTATTATGTCGATGGCTTTGCAGCCGCCAGTGAAAGATGGATCTTCAGGCTCCGTCCAGATGTACTTTACATTTAATTGAGGGAGACCGATACAAAACTATTCTTTTGTCCCTTTAGAGCCTGCTAATCAAAAAAAAAAAAAGAGGAAGTGATTCATTGGAATACTCCAGCAAGTTGCAGTGTAATGGGGTAATATAGAAAGAATAGCAAAGAGCATCCTTTGGATTTCCACCCAACTCTGGCATTAATAGAAACATCTGCTTCATGTGAAATGTGTCACAGCCGTGATATACGCTCTCCGGTTTCAGTTGCAGGTAAAAATAAAACATCTGCTCTTGCAATCAAGTCTGCAGGTATTGGTCCAAACAAGCAAAAGTTTAGGTACTTAAGGGAATTTAATTGAAACCTGTGGAGAAGTAGTTACAACTGCTCGGGGGGGGTTGAAGCATCTGGCAAGTAAGGCTGTATGAAACATCACCAGGGGCTGAATTATCATTTTCTGCCATATTACAAACTCCCCTCTGAGACTTGTAGATTTAACCTGTCCTTTTCTAAGGTAGGACATGCTCCAGGCTTGGCTCCAGGACAAGACATGTGGAAGCTAATAACATCCTACCTCTGAAAGCCAGCTCTGAGTTTCTCATCACCCCTTGGTCTCCCCAAGGAGGGCTTGTTCTGGTTGCAGGATGGAAATACAGATCCTACCGCTCAGAAAATGACTTTTTCAATAAAGCCAGGCAGTCAGCAAGCCTGGTTCTTTCTCTTGGCCCGAGCATGGAGCTTAAGATCACTGAAAACATTGACCTCAGTGTCCCTGGAAGGGGCAAGAGGAGTGCTCCGCATACTACTGCACATCACCTCGCTGCGAGTGAGAGATGAATGCTGCAGCCGGAGGAAAAGCAAGCTTTTCATCTCACTTCTTTAATGCAATCTCACTTCAGCCACCCTAATAACCTTTGTTCGAGGCAATGGGGAGCAGTAGTGCCCTGTCAGCGATCACATGGCCCGTATGGGTTAATTGGAACTGCACGGACTTCAGCTGAGCTTCATTTAAGAATGCTTTAAAATATTAGCAACACAAGGTGTACACAGTACAACACTAAACATTGGCCAGGGGGTCAAGGAAGGCCTTCATAATTGGTTGTGTGGATTGCGAGATGGATTTGAATCAATTTTGTAATTGGAGATGCGGATTAAGAGACACCGACTCAGATCTCTGTCCCAGCTGTGCACTGCTGGTGAGAGCACGGCAGTTCTCAAGCCTGATGCTTGCTTGGCTTCAGCCTCGATGCACGTGGCCACCAAGGCCAGCCAGGGAAAGCTGTCTTGTAGGGCCAAATCGATCAACGGTTCTCACAACCCCGATCACTAATGTGAATATTAATTGAGGGTCTAATAGGATTTCCTCGTCTTTTAAGGAGAACCACAGCAGTGGTTTTGTCCCCACAGTGGGGTCAAAGGAAGGAGTCCAGGTAAACATCGCTCCGCAGACCAGCAAAGCACAGGAGCTGCTGATACCACGCGAGGTCACCTCTGGGATCCAGCGTGAGCAGGATCCTGGCCTGTCCTCTGGGCCTCAGCTTTCTTGCAGAGGCTGTGAGGATCTGGGGGTTTTTACAAGCCGAGAAAAATGTAAGCTCCTGCACCTAACAGGGGAATAGAGGGTTGTTGGATTTTGTGTGTGTGTGTGTTGGTGGAGGAAGAAAAATGGTTATTAGGTGGCAACAGCACATAGCGTGATTTTACTCCCTGTTTTTTGGAGACAACAGCTGTGATCTTGCATAGCTATAACAAAATATCTGCAGCATATTAAAGGGGAGTGCAACAGAGAAAAGAAGCAGTGGGGAATGACAGAAACGAATTTGCCAGAATTATTATTCCAAGACAGTATTTAAGTTAAAAAAAATCACTCTAATTAATTTAGTTGTTCAGGGAGAGGGAGGAAATAAGGAAGATGGCACCGAAATAGTAAGAACAACATTAGTATGGGACACGGCCAGCACTAACTTACTGTTGGCTTTGCTCCTCATGCAGCTTGCATATGCAGTGCTGGTAATGAGGGAGGATGAGCAGCCCTCACGGTGCTGGGGACAGCCTCTTTGGGGGCCACACCACCCAAAATAAGCCTCCCCAGCTCTCTGTGGCATGGGGGGAGCCACAGGAGGCCCTGAGTCACCCCAAAGGGGTGTCGTTTTCAGGAGAACTACCAGCCCTGTGTCAGAGTATAATCCTGTGGCAGCTGAAAGTCAGCACATGGCAAAACGGGAGTAGCCACGAGCAGCCCAGGGAGAAGAAAAGCCATGGCTGATGCATGTTGTCCACGGAGCAAAAATTGAAGCCTGGTGCCTCGCCACTGTGCTCTGTCCCAGGGCTGCACTCCCACTTCATTTCTGATTGCTGATTTAAAAGACTATTGGAAATGGGTCATCACCAGGAAGTGCGATTGTGGAAGCTTCGTGCTGGGAAATAAATCAATGATGGTTCTCCCCCAGGTTTTAAGGCCTAAAGCACCAATCTGGCCATCCACCCCAACCTCCAGTTTAATGCAGGCACCTGAATGCCAGGCAGTGGCTCTGTCACTCAAACAAGCATTTGGATAGAAGCAAAACATCTTTTGGAAAGAGATGAGCTCTCCCGACACCAAAGAAAGAAACAAAGGCGTGCACCTTCAGGGCACGAGGGAGGATTTATGGTAACGTGCACAAGATAAAATCCAAGTGAAGACAGGGTAGTAATTGAGGTTTTTACCTCCATTAGGAGGTCAAGGTGAACTCCCAGCCCCTCTGCTGTCCCTGTCCTAGCTGCCAGCTGAAGGGGCTTCACACAGCTGTGGGCTTTACTGTGCAGCAGGGGTTTCACACCCAGAGCCTAACAAACAGAGGTGCGTGCAGCGCGGGATGGCACGCCTCCTCCATATCCACAACCTGCTGGGTTATTCCTGTGCAAAACAGCCATGAACTGAAGTTAAAACGATACCAGGCAGACTGAAATCCAATTAAAGCAGATCCCTCAGGGCTGCACATCCAATTAGCAGAGCATCTTTAATTACACCTGCGATGTTTCATCGACCTATGCAGAGAGGACCTTGAGCGCAGAGCTGCTGTCTGCTTGGTGACCCATATCCATGAGGACTGCTGAAGATTTCTAGGCAGCAGTGACTGGTGGTGCTTTAGTACAAACCAGTGCTTGTTGTCATTTAAAAGGAAAGAGAAACCAGCAACCAGAGCAGGCAGGTTAGGGCTACCCAGCTTGAGATTTAGTTAAACAGAGCCTCTTCCTAGCACCTTACTAAAGGCTGTTCTCTGACTCGAGAAACTAATACCTTTTCAGAGTTGCTCACCTTGCAGATGCTGCTCCCAACAGAGAGGCAGCAGTGGAAGGCTGTTTTGTTACCCGGATGCTCTATGAACCACACCTGGTGCTTCCCAGGGAGCCCTTCTTTGCTGGGTGGCTGCAGCAGGCGCTGGCAGGCTGCAGCTGATCCTATCTCTTGCTTGAGCCGGGTACCCTAATCCCAAGGGACTGCCTCATCTATCCTCTGCTCGCAGTAGAAGCAAGGCAAAGGAAAAACAAAACATTTTCAGCATTTTAATAGCAATTTTCTCTACCAGGTGATAGCTGGAAAGCAACTAAGGTTCAAGTGATTCTGAAAGAGAACAGATTTTTACCCTCCTCGGGGCAGAAGGGTTTCCTTCTTGCAGGGTCAGAGCATTCATTCCCTGTTGCCAGGAACCTGGAGGCTGAAGCATTTGAGTTCACTTTGGTGAGAAAACTGGTGAAAAACAAAACAAAAAATGTGTGTATTTTCAAACCAAATCTCAAGGGATGCTAGACATGTGGGAATTCTGGTGTCACTGCATGAAGCACAGGAATTCAGAATGCCTTTTCAGCCTCATTCTTGAGTGTAACACCAACAAGCAGTGCAGGCTCTGAGCCTTGGCCCCAAACCTATCCAAGCCCATAGTCAGGCTGCCCTGGATTGCAATGGGCTGCAAGACCTCATCTTGTTCCCTAAGAATTCCTCTCTAAAAGCCTGTCAAAGAGCACACAAAGCTGACAGAGTCTCTTCTTTGCCAGCTGTGCACCAGCCTGAGGGTTGGTGTGTGTTAAAACCTCACAGATCTCATTTTAATGCAAAATCATCTCAAACTGCACCAAATCATGCCATCCTGCATGGTGCTGATAGGTGCCCGGAAGCAGGTGTTTCACACGTCTTCACATGCTCCTTCTCAAGCGTTTCTTTAAATATCTCCAGTGTCAGTAAGATGAGCAAAATGGGAGACCTTGATCTTAATCAGATTAACAATCACCATCCGTCACCGCAAAGCAGGCTGCTGCGCTGCTGAATTCCTTCTGCTTCAGGAACTGGGGAAATCAGAGCTGCACCTGAGCAACCCGACAAACAAGGGCGGCTCGAGGCTCCCCAGGAAGGAGGAGGAGGAGACCGACTGCTGGGGCTGACTTCTTTATTCACTTCTTTATTAGCCTTCAGAGCCTCCCTAGGAATTATTATAGCTTCCCCAGGGAGTGCAGCACTGCGAAGGGAGCATTTGCTCACAGAGTGATGCTTCGTGCTGCAGTAACACTGTGCAAATGTGGCACCCATTCCCTCCCTCTCCAGGGCAGCAAGGCTCTGCTCCTTTAACCTGCTCTCCACGTTTTCAGCATTTGAGACTCCTCATTACAGACTCAGCAAGCAACTTCTTTTACCCAGAAACAGCTCTTTGCCACGCATGGGTGGATGGCAAAGGCGAAGCTGGCAGGCTTGTTAGAGAGCCCCTGGATGTCAGTCAGAGGTTTGCTGGGTTAAAGGCAGCCTCCTCCTCAGGGCTGGGCTGTAAACTGGGATTTGCAAAAATTTGGCAGGATTAGGGGACACCGTGGGGCTGCAGCAGTGAATGCTTTCAGGGGAGGCTTGGGGATGGACGTTAGCCTGTGTACACACATCTACTCACATACAGCAGCAGAGGCAGCACAGCCGAGGATGCAGTTTGAGACAGAGCTCATATTGCAGCGATGGCAGGAATCCCAGGTGTCAGAAGGACATAACTCTGCCAGAGAAACAAAAATGTAATTACTGGACGAGCCGGCGGGGCAGCAGCCCTGACCCGTGAGACAACAAACCCATACAGCTCCTGTGGAGCCTGATGTTAGTGATTATTTTTCTACTGTGAGTATCCTACATGGGGTAATTTCCATGCCTGAAATCAGCTCGTCAGAACAGTATACCACTGCTTCCTGCATTACGTTAAATGGCAGCAATGGGTGTCATCCTGGGGCTGCTAGAGGTCTGTACTGCTCTTCGGCCTCATCCTGATGAATGGAAGCTGTTGTGTTTCACTCCCCCCGCTGTGCCCCCTTGCTGTTCATGAGTTGTGGCTCAAGTGGGAGCCTGGACTACGTAACAGAGCTTGGAGTCCTACACGGTTAGGAAATGTCTTAGAAACCAGGTAGAAGCACGGCCCCGCACCCAGGGATGTGCAAAAGCCTGAGGTTGTGCAGGGAAGATTTTTGGGGGAGAACTTTTGTTCTTGTAAGCTGCAGCTTGAAGCTGGACACGTTGTAAATAGGGATCATTAATCAGCTGCTCAGCAGCAAGTGGCTGCTGTTAGTTAACAGCATAAATCACGGGGAGTTGTTACCATTTTAATGTGGGTTTATAGGGATTACTAAGGAAAAAAGTAACCCTTACCTATTTAAAACATACATTCCCATAGCTGCTAGCACACAGAGCCATGCTGGGGTGTTTGCTCCTAGGTTTTTCCAGGAAGCTTTGAACCCAGGGCTTCACCATGGTTCAGGCTGGGCACCTTGAGGCACCCGAGGGAAAAGCAAGAGGTCAGGTCCCCAGCTCAGGGCACGGGGCTGCTGCTCCCTGTGCATTGCATCCTCCTAACTCTGTGGCAACACCACAGTTTTCCTTTCTAAACATTTATTCGTTTATTTTATTTGCAGCTCAACTCTGGGTCACATTTTCAAAAGGGAGTGATTTTAGGATGCTGAAGCCCTCTGCTCCCACACTTGGAAGGAAAGCTGAACAGGCAGGGAGCACTTTAATTTAAATTAAGGCAACATTACCCGCACATTTCACACTCTCCCAAAATGCCAGCTGCACTCCGTGCTGCCCTGTTTCCATGCCCAGTTTTGGCTCCATTCAGGCTAAAAGTGGGGCTGAGCCACCCCTGCACCACAGCAGCAGTGGCATCATGCCCTGTGTTTTGTGCCTGGGGCTGCCAGGACCGCAGGGATGGAGCTTTGCCCCTATCATCGAGTCCCCATCCTGGGGTTTGGAGGAAGCCACCTGCCTCCAAGAGCAGTCCTCAAGGAGAGGAAGGGTTCTTGTTAAAAAGACATGGCACTTTTCCCCCCAGACACGCCTGGTGCCCACGGTGCCGGCAATATGTCTCATCTTGATGAAACCGGAGGTGCTGAGCCCTGATCGATGTCGCAGAGCAGACTGCAGCCAAAAGGCGAATTCAAAAGTGAGAGCTTCAAAGGGACGCTCGTCTTCAAAAGAAGATGTGCAGGGGAAAAGGGAATTAAATCCTGACAAAGGCGCCCTGACAGAAATGCTTCTGTGCTCTCTCCACTTGGGAAAAAAACACAACAGCACATCACCCCAAGAGAAGGCTTACGGGGGTGTGAGCGGTGCCCACGGAGCTTTCTCATGGGGTGGGATGGTTGTGCAGGGTCTGATCACAGCTGGCAGCTCACAGCCCCATAACCCTTCAGTACAATGGCACCTGATGTGGGGGTTAGTCCTGATGAGGAGTTGGGCGCTGGTATTTGGGAAACAGTCGTCTGAATATTTAGAGGATTGATTTTTGATTTCAACTGAAGGGGAAACAAAAAGAATGTTATGTTTGGGGGCGGCCCAGCCATTTCCAGGAAGCTTCATGCTGGAAGGATACCTTTGAAATGAGACTCATGAATCTGATGTAAGGAGAACGAAGGTGATGCTGCACCCACAGCTCGGCTCACCGCTGCCTATCACCATTAATTGCCTCTGTCATTTTTAACCCATGTTTTGTGTGTGCCTAATGGCCATCCGGCCGGGGAGAACTTCACCGAGCATTAAGCCAGGGCTGAGGCTCGTGTTAATTATAATTGGGCTATTTATAATAACACTAATATAATCATGATAGTGTAATAGGACTAATTAGAGTGCGGCTAATAATAAGAGGGGTCACAGTACAGCAGCTCTGGCACATTAGGAAATCTGCACCCAACTTCTTCAAAGGCTTCCCTGCACTTTCATCCTTGCTCAAAGGTAATCCAGCAACCGAAAGGTGCCGCAGAGCTCCGCCTTTTCCTGAGCACCCAGGCTTGCAGCATGCCAACCATATGTCTGACTCTGCCTGCTAGCAGATTGCACCAAATATTTTCCTTTCTCATCGTGGCTGAGCAAACAAACACCATCTGCGGGACTCGTCGAGGGAAATCCCGGTCCCCTGCACGCCAGCGGGATGGGACGCCAGCTTTGTGCGACTGCCATGTGGCTCTCGGTGCCTGCCCTCTTCCCCAGCCGGTGACGAATCAGGACCTTGCCTTCTGTGATCAGATTCAACCAAAACCATCACATTACAGGAATGCTGGATCCTTTCGGAGGAGGCTGAGCCAGGCTGTGGGACAGCATGTCGGTTCTGGTGGCTGCACGAGGGCAGGATGGCACGTTTTTTGCTCCGTCTACAACTATCTTTTGATTTGTTAGATTCACCCACGCTGCCAGGGGCTTTGGGCAGCTTGCAGCATGCACGTATCCTCCTTTAGCTGAAGCCTGCTGGTACTTTTTGGTCCTGTTTGGAGCCCAGGGTGTGCGGCTGATGGGGTGCAGCGTGTTCCCTCCTCAAACCTTAATCCCTTAGGGAACGAAACAGAGCTCCTGCTGATTGCTGGGCCCAGGTGCAAACTGCTTGTCACTCCAGTCAGATCTGTACGAGCGGCCTCTGGGTTTAGCAATTCACACAGAGAGAGCAGGAGTGATGAACCACAGGCGGCTGCTGCCTTTAATTAAAAATGCCATGTCTAACACCAGCAGATGTTCCTGCTGTTGAAACCTCGACTAATAATTTAACGCTGTGTAATGCAATGCTGACTGCGCTGCTTAGTCTGAAAGCCTAATAGAGGTTTTTTTTATTATTAGTGCTGTTTCCTTCTGGGGATCAAATCCCTCAGCGTAGGTTTGCCATGCTTCAAAATGATGCAGCAACACGGTGAGGATGCTGTCCTTGAACAAGTAAACGCTCTTACGATGTCTCAGCACCATGGAGGCGGACAATAACCGTATTTCATCCGGGGGAACCGCAGAAACACCTCAGAGCACGAAATACCACAACACCGCTGCGGACGCCCAGCCCGGCACCCATCTCAGCCCTACCCGCGCGCGGGAAACGCCGCGGCCTCCGAGCAGGCGCCGCGGCCGCGCGCACAGCGCTTGGCGCATGCGCAGTGGCGGCGGGCGGGGGATTCGGAGTGGCGGCGGCGATGCGTGAGGCGCTGCGCGGCCGCTCCGGCAACAGGCCGGCCCCGTGCGGCCAGCCGGGCCCCGCAGCTCCTATGACGCGGCCCTGGGAGCGCACCCGAGCCGCGCTGGAGCGGTTGGAGACGGCGTTGAGCTGCTCCCGCTGGTAATGGGACACCCCCCCATCCCCCACGTCGCGGTTCCTCCCCACAGGGCCGCGAGCCTAACGCTTTGTTTCCTTCCTCTGCCCGCAGTGCCGGCGTGCTGCGGGAACCCGTGTCCCTGGGGGGCTGCGAGCACGTCTTCTGCCTGTAAGTAGCGCCGAGGTCGCAGCGTGGGCTGTGAGTAAACAGTCAAGCATCTAACCTGGTTTCCAGCTCTTTTAACCCCTCCCCCACCTTGTCCTATCGCTGTTAGGTTGTATAAAAACCCGCTTCTCTTCCTGCTTACAAGTTCCCTCCCTTTGGGTTGGGCAAGCCCAGTTCAATCCACTTTCCATAGCAGAGTGCTGCAGTCCTTCAGTCATTTTCACAGCCCTCTTTTGGACCTGCTCCAACACGTCCTTCTTGTGGTGGTGGCCTGAGAGCTGAACGCAGTTCCCCAGATGGAGCCTTAAAAGGGCAAAATAGAGGGGAGAACTGCTAATACTGTGCTTGGAACAGGGGAGGGGCAAGACCACTTCTAATTTCTGCTCATAAGCCAGTCTAGAGATGAAGCCCTGCCTGCAGGATGTTAAAGTTGTAGTCACCATGCCAATAAATGTGGAGGAAGACTTGCTCTCCATACTGGCAGCCTGTGTACTCCTCGTCTTTAGCTGCACCTTTCTACTGGAGCTTGGACTGCTGTAGGCCTGAATACTAAAACAGTAGTAAAAGGTAATTTCCTGCTTTTGTAGGGCTGATGACAGGGCATATCCTCTCAGCATCTCTTCCCAGCGGAATGGATCTCAGTATAAATAATTTATTTCCATCTAGACACATGGATGGTTGCCCAGTTTTGGCCCTTAATTGCTGCAGAACGTTCTGCCTTCTGGAGCAGTTCCTTGTTTCATTTCCCTACCTGCCCAAGGTGTACTTGGGGAAATAAAGTAATCCCCAGAAGCTTTTACAAGGTGCTGTAAGTGTGCTCGTATCTGTCTTATGAAGTGATTTTATGAGGTGTTATGTGCATTGCTGGAGGGTAGCATTACAGTGGTTTAGTAAGCATAACTATGTCATCAGGTATCTGAGGCTTCGTGGTTTTATATTGGATAATGCTGGCATGTTCTAGAGAATGAATTTCAAACCCACTCTTAGAAGAATTCCTTGGTTTTAGAAAAAACTGCCATGGCATCAGACGATGATGATTGATGAGGTTTGCATTGATGAGGTTGGAGGTTTGAGGTTGGAAACAGGAGGCAGTAGGGTTCTTAAGAATACCCCAGCAGCTCTTCTGTGCTGCAGAGACACTTGTCTTTATCCCAGTGGTGGTACCCAATCCGTTCTCCTTCCTGTGTCCAGCCTTTTAGTCATCAATTCACCATCTTTTGATGGCTGAGTATTGAATAGCAGCTACTCTTTTATGTTAATTTGTTCACAGACAAGCTTGGCAGGACATGGATTGGACCTGCAGTATTTCAGACCTGAATTGTTTCTGATCCATTGCTAAAGAAATATCTTTGTTAACATACCTGGGAAGGGGTTAACATTGGATGGCAAGAGCTGTAATGGTGCGTTAAGTGAAATGTGTGGAAGTAATGAAATGCAGTTGTCAGATAACACATAATGTAACTGGTTCTCTCTCAGCATGGGATTTATTATGAGCAGGGATATTTATCAAGATTCGTTCCTGCAGTTTTGTTTGAGTAACTCTAAGTTAGTTACCGTTACTGGGTGATGAGCGGAAAAAGCTAACAGCTAGAAGTAATTAGGACTTTCACACAATGACATTTCCCTGTGTTTCTTTGCGCTGCCTGCTATAGACTTGGGAGGCCTGAGGTCACTTCGCTGGAGAATGAGAGATGGGTGATTCTTATCTTTGCTCAAAGTGATTTGTCTGCATCACCTGGGATACACCAGAGCCAAGAGCTGTACGTCAGCCTTTGTGGTGTGAGGACATGGGGGCTCAGTGCTGAGGTCCCTTTGTGCTCCGAGAAGGCTGACTGAAGTGCCTGATGGCCTTTATTTAATAAACCTGTTTCTCCCCCAAGTTGTCTTTTGTAATCTAGAGACAAATAGCAATGGAACTTCAGCACACCTTGAAAATTTGGATCAAACTGTGGCTGTAAGAGTCACGTGATATAACCATGACAGCATCCTGGCAAGGCACTGAGCTTAGCTTGCTTAATTATGGCTTGTCATCTTGCCACGATAAGGATGTCCTCTCCTGGGCTCGTGACTAACTCGCATTTGCTTCACAATAGCGGTTTGTCAGTGTAAAGCGAAGAGATTCTCTGTGAGCATTTGGCTGTGGAAAGCCTATATGCAAGTACAATAGATACACTGGATAATAGATTTTACTTTTTGGCTTTCAGATCTTGCATGAGCGACCATGTTGGCAAAGGGTGTCCAGTGTGCCACGTGCCAGCCTGGGTGCAGGACGTGCAGATAAACCGTCAACTGGATGACATGGTCCAGCTGTGCAGCAAACTGCGGCATCTCCTGGGTGCAGGCTCCTCAGGTAAGAGCAGCTACAGGCCTCTGACAGCCATTGCATCCAGCCCGCCGTGTTTTATCTCGTGTGCTTTGTAGAGAATGAGCAGTGCAGCTCTGTTTAAGATTCTGAAAAGCTGTTACGAGCCATGTTTGGAAAACTTGATGTGAGGAGAGCTGTCTGTATGGATTGCTTGTTCTTCAAATCTGTTTTACTAAGAAATCTGCATGAGCGGGTTATCCATAATTCATTAGAATCTGTCTTTCAAAATTAGATGAAAGTAGGATGTATTCCCAAGTCACGTGGCAGTTAGTTGAACACACCAGGGGCACAAGTTGTCATATCTTGTGCTCCTAAGGGAACACAAGTGTGTAATATCCCACAGTATACACTTCTTTAGGAGGGTCCATTAAGAGAGATTAATATGCCTCTCAGTGATTTGCATGCAAAGGTGTGCAGTAATAAAGGTATCCCAGTAATTCTCAGTTTTGGGTTTTTGCACACAGAAAACCTCTGCTCTCTGCCTAGAGAGGGGGCAAGTCTTAATTCATCGTTCTATCATTTTTCGTGTTTGGACTGAGAAGCGGGCTCTAGATCAATGTTTACAGTTCTGTTTGAAGCTGAAGTTGTGAATTAATGTGGAAGCTTGCTTTCCATCACACGCTGTCTTTGCTCTCTATTAAGCATCAGTGATCTTTTGGATGTTAGGTAATGCTGTGAGAAAAAAAAAACAGTTAATTGTGATAAATGATTTGTATACATAGGTAAGTGAGCACCCTTCTAACAGTTGCCTCATGCTATGGCAGATCGATGGGTGCTGTAGCTTCAGATTTTTGAGAGCAAATCCTTTGGGATGTTATGTCACTCTTCTTTATGGCAAAACTTTCACTTCCCATAGGCATTTGTCTTGAAGTTAAAATATACAAAGGGAAATATGTTTGAGTTTGGAAAATTGGGCTCTTCTTGTTTAGAAGTTGCTTCCGTGTTCTTATGTTGCTACTTCTGCCTTGATGACAATATTTTCTTCTCTCCTTCTTTTAGAAGGTCATATTTTTATGTTCCAGTAAAGGGAACAGAGTGAAAATCAATTCTCTATGAAGGAAAGGAAAAGACGCAGAAAGAAAAGCAGTTGAAGTGGAAGTTGTTTCATACATTTGTTTTTGAATGTCTGAAAAGGTTAAAGTTGAACCCCCTGAAGTTCCATGGTGCACGGGAGGATGGATCTTGCCTGCTATTCCACTGGGATAGAGGACAGCTTTCTGCACAGCTGTGTTTGTTGTAAGAAACAGTAGCAAATAGTTCAGGAAAGGTTGCACAAAACACATTATCCTTCTCTTTTAAATTGAAGGGAAGCACAACAGGTGACGGTACAGAATAATATGATGGGTATGACTGGGGAGATTGGGAAATAAGAGTGTGGGTAGAAAATGCAGGCTATAGGTAGCAAATGCTGAATCTCAAAATGAATTCATTAGGGATGGTACAAGAACGAGCAGTGAAAAGGATGCATCTTTACAAGGATAGTGGGAATCTGGCTGGCTGGTTTCTTAGATGGGGTATTTGCACCTCAGCCTTCAGTTCCTGTGCCTGCACTCTTTAGTGTTGCCAGGTCCAAGACCTCTTGAGAATTGTGGTTGATGGGTTGAAAGGCTCAGTAGGGATCACTTTAGCAAAAGCCACTGAGATACTTGGAGACTAGCTTAAAAAAAAAGACAGGTGACTTCCTTTGGGAAGAACATTGTTATTTTGTTGGTGGTCTTACAGGTGAGAAAATAGATGCCAGAATTGGTTTGCCCTCTCTATCTTAGATTAAGATTAATTTTTTTTTCCACTTGAGCAAGAATGACACACTAGTAAAGTTGTAGTGCTGATAAACAACACAGAACATGTAAAATGCGAATGGAAAAATGAGAATGTTTCTTCTCTGCCTGGACCTAGGTGATTCAAGTATTAAGAAAGAGGTATGGACCGAGGTTGAGAAACTTATATGGACAAGTTTGTCTGTGGCAGGACATTGATGTTGGCTCTATTTTGTGCCTTTATTATAGAACAAATATTCATTGAATACACTTCAAATCCAGTAGCTACGGAAGCCACTATTAAGATCATGACTTCTGCATAAGAAAGGTCAGTATTTCAGTTGAAGCAGTGTTCCCTTCCTCTTGAACTCGAGGTTGGGAACTCGAGGGAGGTTGGACTCGATGATCTCTAGAGGTCCCTTCCAACCTTTACGATTCTGTGACTGCAGAAAGGCTTAAACCAGACTGGAAGAAATGCACGGTGAATGTCGATAGAGCAGCTTGAGACATTTTCACCTCATTGGATGAGATGTTTCAATCTTCCAGCTCCTTTTCAGAGTTGGACAAGTGTAAACAAATCTGTGTCACTTCATGTTGAAACAGACTTGGACATGCATGCGATTAGCTACAGCATACCAAGTCCAGTTAGGCAGGTCTGCAACAGCATGCATTGTCCAAAGTCATCTTCAACTTAAATGCAGCTCTTCCAAAGATCACTTTGTCTCCTCAATTGCTGCTTTTACACCTTAGGTGATTTTACCTTATTCTTTGTAATGTAATCTGCTTTAAAAAACAGCCTTTCTTTCTCACACAGAGCTACAGCTTTGCAGGTATTAATCAAATGTTCACGAGCTTGTGTTGATAGCAATGGGCAGTAGGAGGAATTAACTTTTGATTAGTCTTTATAGCATGGCAGTTCAGTTTCTCATTTATTTGATGTGGAGGGGAGGACGTTGAACTGTTGTAACGGACTGTGTTGAGTTTTGTGTATGCTGTGACATTTTTCTTAATAGCTGAAGCTGAGTTCTTGAATAGCTGGAATTTCTCCCTTTTTCTTCAGTGCTGAATACTTAACTTGCAAAATAATCATTCTTCAGTGAAGGCACTAATGTTGCACAGATGGTACCAAAGCACTTCCCTTTGATTTTTAATAAGGGACTAGTTTGTCAAAGAGATTTCTCAACTTCTGTTCTGAAACCCATAATAGAGAATAATTTGAAAGGCGCACAATGTGCATCATTATATTCCTTTGATGCAGATTAATGATAGCTAAACTACATTTTCTAATTGCTCTTTTTTTTTTCCTGCTCTAGTCTGTTATTGCACTACAGCTAAACTTGGAACTGTGACTCTCCAGTTGCGAGGCACTGTATCTACCATTATTTCTGTCTATTCTCAGACCTTTTTTTAACACTCAAGAAATTCTATTAAATGTCAGCATTAAAAAAAAACTTGTGTTTATTATGTGCAAAGAGCCTAATTTAGACAGTATTCAGTTAATCTTGTGTATGCGGATATAGTATTTAGTGCATAAGCAACCAAGAGTAAATATATTACATTTATTATAGGCTCTTTCTAGCACTGCTATTGTGGATAATCTTCAACATAAATGTTTAAAATCTAGAATTAATAAGTCGTGCTTCACTGATTTACCTTGTCTCAATGCATCTCCACAAAAAAAAACCACCCCAAACTTGCTGTGTATTAATAAGCCAATTACATCTTCATCATACACAGTCATTTTTTCATTCCTGTTGAGATGCAGGCTCTCTGAGGATTGGTTTCCAACCTCAAGACAGGAAAGAATTCCTTTGGATCGATTTTTCTATGAGCAATTTTCTCTGAAGGTAGTTTGATTGAATGCACTTAGCTACCAGATAATACCCTCTTTATATAAATGAACATTTACATAGTAAACTGCAACAACTTCCTTTCAGCTTCTAAGCACTGTCTTTTTTTTCTCTCTCCCAGCTCCGAGTCCATTAAAGGATTAGATTTTTCAGGGAGGATAGATCTGCCATTTGTCCCTATTATTTATACTCCCTGTCTTGTGAACTTGAGAAACAGAAGAGAGAGGAACAGAATTTGAGAGGAGCGTTTCTTAGCAGTTGCTATGCAGAGCTGCTCAGGTAAAGCTGATGTTAGCTACAGAACGTTCTGAGAAATGGAGTTAGTGAAGAGCAGCAGAGGGGCACCCACCACCTGAGCAAAGCTGCAGGAGCTTCGCTGGCTTTGCGAGGCTGGCCTGTGGGTGTGTGGAGGGAAGCTTTCACAGTCTGGCTGCTCTCTTGACCTCCTTCCATGAGGGCCTCCTCTATCCAAAAATACGCTCTTTGATATGTAAAGTAGTCGTGTGCAAGGAAAAATAATCATAGGAAAGCATTTCTTCAGTGTATTTTCAGCAAGTGTTCAGTAACCTGACTACTAAGTCCCCAATGAATAAGCAGTAATGAACAGATCCATTTAAGAACTCTTGTGAATTTTTCACAAGCTTTCTTGCTGCCTGAAGTGGTATATAGAGAGTTTCCAGTGTAAATACTTAATTGTGTTACACTACTTTAGATCTTACTTCTGAAGGACAGTGCCTTTGATTGCATTTGTCACTTGGACTTTAAAGTCATCCTGAGCTGTACACATCAAAAAGAATTCTTGCCATCACAGGATTGTTGGACAAATTACTTTTGCAAGCTGATTTCATTCTTGCTCTTTACTTGGAGATGACTGATAGTTCTAGTAAGGTAAATATTTTTGAAGGGAATCATCTCGTTGTGTAAACAATGAAGGCAAGACAAGTAAATAGTAGCTCTCTTATATTTTGCATCTGTTTTGCAATCAAGCTCTTTTTCATAAGATGTTATTGTCAGAATGAAATTGGGTATTATATCTTCCTGAAGGATAGCTTGTTACGAGATTTGGGCCTCGGTTTCAATCCTTTTATTCCTTCTATACCAAGCCTGACCCTAAAGGAGAACCAGATAGCTGCAGTTCTGTACTTGGTAATTATGTTGCTGGTACGGTGTAGCTTTTATTAATTAAGTAAATGATTGATCAGCTAGCCTCAAGCTGTATTCTTAAAGACACTTTTGTCTGATACCTTACGTATCCCTTCAGCTAAATCTTCTCGTACGTAGGAGTGTCTTTTAATTTGAGGGGTAAGTAGGGTAGTTTAATTTGAAATTAAGGAAATGTTTAACCTTGAGATGCTCTTTTAAAAGAAAAATGATGTTGGTTTACTAACTGTACAGCTTTGTTTTAAGTGAAATAGTTATTAACTTTATCTTTGTGTGCAAGGGATTGGGACTGCTTTGTGTAATATCTGAGTTCATCCCAGGATGTGGTTGTGTCCATGGAAAAATAAGAGAAAGCTTGGTAAAACTAATTATCCTTAGAAAGCAAACACAATAAAGACACTGTTGCAGTCAGTGTCAGTCTTTCACTTCTAATACAAGACTTTGTAAGGTTGTTTTTTCTTCTATTATATATGTATTTTTCTTTTTTTTTAAGGAAATGAGCACACTAATCTTGTTTAAGACAAACAGCAGCATCCTACCTGCCTTCCTAGACAAAATGAATACTGGTTTTGTGATTCCAGTAGTTAACACATCAGTAGGACTTTTGTGATTGGTAATGTACGCCCTGGAGCTTGGAGGCAATGGAGACTAGGAGATTTGTTTCTTGTTTCAGTGTCCTTCATGTGTTATGTTCACTTCAGAGGACTTACCTAAATAACCTAAATCGAACTACATTTCCAAGAAGGAATCTGAGATCTGTTTTAGTTCTCTTGGATTGAAAGAATTGTTAAATTAATGTTTAACTTAGTGGTCACTTAATGATCCTTAATTTCTTCTTAAGCCATTGTGGAGACTTTATAGCCCTTGTTCTCAACTGTTGTTCCCTGTACAGGATATTCCTCTGTCGTTTTGGTTATTGATTCGTAATTTGCTGAACAATGTGACTTATGAAATTGCTCCATTGGACGTTTTTAAAGAAGTGTTAGAGATGATCAAAGCATTTCTTGCAGTTATTTACTACCATGGAGTAAAGGATCAGATAACAGGATACAATTACTTGTAGATTTTGCAAATACCTCTGACTCATCTTCTGTATCTGTGGAATTAATCAACATTTGTGAGGAACGTTTAACATTCTTACAAGCATTTTATTTTTGATTGCTTGTAGTTACTCTTTGCATTTTCCATCAGATAAACTGTAATATCACTTTTTCTGTACTGGTGTCTGCATGTAGGCTACTTTGTTAGACCTGTTTCCAAGGAAAGCTCTGTGAGAGAAATAGCTGTTACGTTTCTCCAGGAGGAGAAGTCATAGATTGTATTTAGTAAGGCTTCATCAGTTAGTAGAGTTATTGTTCTGATTTTTTTTTTTTGTGGTGCTCTGCTGAATTATTTTTCTTCTTCCCTTTTTCACTTAGACTCAGCAGAATCTACGTCTACACCAGCATGCTCAGACATTGGAAAAAGCAATAAGGGGCAGATGAAAATGTGGTTCAGCCCAAGAAGCAGGAAGATTCGATGCATCGTGAACAAGAGTCAGCTAAAGACTAATAGTAATGACCTTTGTCAAGACCCATCTTCGGCTTACCATTTCTCTCCTTCCCCTGTTCATGACAAGCCCTCCAAGCCAACAAAAAGGCTAACTCAGAGGCAGAGTAAGAAGATGAAGAAAAAACGTCTGGCAGACATCAACAAAGCATGGGATTTAGAAGAGAAAAAAGGAGGGGTCGAGGAGAAGACTTGCAAGGAAAAATGTGTGACCATTTGTACTGAGCCAGTAGTCCTGTGCACTCCAGAACCAAATAGCCCCAAAGAGACACTTCCACAGGAGTCTATAAAGGAAGCTGACTCCGCCAACTTGGACGAAGTGGAAGTATCTCCAGAGGTGAAATCCTTAGAGGGGAAAAGTATTGAGGTTGACAGTCCTTTACAAGTCAGCAAAGAAAAAAGCCTTGCTGAGAAATTGCCATCAACAGAAAACGAAGCTATGCCTTTGAAACGTGGAAGGGAGCAATCAAAGCTCCCAGTTACTTCTCAGTCTAAAAGGCGAAGAAGTGAGAGGAGCCTTAACAGGAATTCAGGCAGTCAGACTTCTTGCTCAGAGGGCTTGTCTCAGGATTGCCCCATCCCCCAGGTGACCGAACCCAAGACACCTGTTCAGGTCGGTGGCACTGTAATGAAGACAAGAAGCTCTGCAGCAAGAAGTAGTCCTTCAGTTCCAAAAACTCCTTCTACTCCATCTACTTTCAAGACTTGTAATCAAGCAGGAATACCACAGAGTCCTTCTGTGTTCAAGTCCCCTGGTAGCAACGCAATTGCCAGGAGAAATTACCGAGGGGAGACTTTGCTCCATATTGCTTCCATCAAGGTAGGACTGTCATCCACCTTTAAATGGATTTGAAAAGGTAGTGTTGTATTTGGAATATCCTGAAAACCACTTCAGTGTGTTCTGGTTTTGCAGGCAGAGCTCATTTTACGGTCTTCCTCCTCTGTGTTGAGTACTTTCCAACTTATTTCTCTGACTTCTTAAAGAAATGACTTGGAATCGTCTTTAGGATCTCCATCTGATGCTAGTGTTAGCTCAGAAGTCACCAAATACTGCACTCTGGGATTTCTGTGCTCAGCCCCACTCTGAGTGTGCTGTCCTTACAGTGGAGAGGGGAGCAGGAGGACTGAGTTGAGATGCTCAGTAGACTTTTTTGTATAAACAAAATAATTTGTAGAATGACACCTGGCTAGCACTTATTGCAAGGAAGTGCCAGTTTCTCCTGTGGTGAAACTCTAGCCTTTGCTCTTTGCAGAAGTCATCCTTCCTTATCTCTGTGTAGAAGCTACGTGCAGATGGGGTAAGCTGAAAGCTTGCAGTCAGTCTCAAATGCATTATAATAGCAGCTCTTCTCTGTGAGGGCATTATAAACAGTTTGTACTCCAGCAATTTAAATGTTCTTTGTGCTAAATCATAATATAGAAACACTGTGGTGTTAATCAGCTGCCTGTGCTGGTAGAATTGATTCACCTGTAAGCATCCTGACATTTATACTGCACTCTATTTGTCGAGACAAAGGCTGTTCTTGATAAATAACCGTGTCCTCTTTCAAAGGCATCCTAATAAGCCACTCCTGCTGCACATGAGACCTTTTTAAGTGGACGTGGCAGCTGAGCTAAGTTCACATCTCTCACTTGATGCCATTAATACTGAATTAGGAAAAAGAAAATGAGATGTTGTCCTCACAGGACTCCAAAGCTTTAAAGGATAGATCTTGATTCTTCTCTTCATAAGTCCTCTTTATTAAAGCACTTGGTTGCAAATTGTCCTTCCATGATTTTCTGGGAATTTCTGAATAGTATTGCTACTTGTTCTAAAAATTGATGTACCTTGACAAGTGTTGATGCAGTTGTGGTTTCCTGGCCTACTACTTCTTTGGAACACAAGTACTTCATCCAAGAGAGGAGCATTAATACAGTGTATTGTGAGACTTAAGAGTAAGAACTGATATGCCAGTAAGGTGGCTTTTCATTGCAGAGTATTTTGAAGATGAACTTTTGGTTATGGTTTACTTTTATCTATTTCCAGCTACTAAACTCTGACTAAGCTGTTTTACTGTCTCTGAACCTTAGCTACTTTTCTGCGGAGGGAAGTACTATAGATTATTTTCCTTTCATTTGGACTCAGTGATCTCTTGAGGTCCCTTCCAACCCCTGCAATTCTGTGATTTTTCAGTGTTGTTTGTTTCTTTTACATAACTTCACTACCATGGATGATGTGTTAGGACATCCATGAGAAGCTGCTGCATCTTCTGGCAGCCAGTAAGTCAACACACAATTACTAGTCCATGGCAAAGTTGATTAAAACCAAATTGCTCAAACTGGGATGATGTGAAGAATGAATCTTTCCAGCGAGCTATTGCTGACGTGTTTCCCTAACTTTCTGGTCTTGAAAATATTAGGCTGTGTGTGCTGTATTTGTATTCCCATTGTGCCTCTAAAAAAAAATCCGTGCCAGATCTTTGGTTTCTGGAAGAAGTATTTCTCTTCCAGTGTTGTGTTACAGGTGAATATTTCTTCATGCTTCCTCAGCCAGCAGTGTTTTTCCACGTGTGTAATGAGAAAGTCTTGGGAGCTGCCACCCTTTCCCAAGTGAAACAGAATCTAGTTCTCTGGGACTTCATTAATTATAAAAACTATCTCTTATTTTCATTAGCTGTTAGAGTCTAATACTCTGGATGCAATGAAAGCTAATTGACTTCCCTGTTTTTTCTTATTTAAAATAGATAATTAACAACATTATGAGGCATTAGAATAAAGTGTATTGTGCTGTTTCGAGTGATTCTGAGGGGTCGTTCCAATTTAGTACTTTGCTCTAGTGATAAACTCAGTGAAATCAGAATGGCTCTCAAGAAAGATTCTAGAATGGATCAACTTAATGCTGAGTTGCACCAATAAATTAAAATAAATGCAGCTCTTCCCACAGCAGACAGCAGTCATGTTTTTCTTCCATAGTCATTAAAGGTAAAACTTCCAATTAGTCAAGATACAAAACGTGCCCTCCTGCACTCCTGATGTTCTAACCTGGTGAGAAATTGCCCCTTCAGCAGCCCATCTGTATAAGGTGTTTTTATTTAACAATAAAATAATGAGTTATTCACAGTGTGAGCTGAATTATGCATGCAGTGATCAAAAATGTGACTTAATAGTCTTCAGATTTCAGATGCTGCACTGACCAGCTAGTGTGGAAAGAAGGGGATTTCATGAAAGCTGCATCCACAGTTAGCACACTGTGTTGGACTCTCAGTATTCATTATGCTCAGTGCTGTAGTAACTGCTAGGTAATTCCCTTAAGCCTGTGAGTGTTCCTCTTTACTACTTTGTTACCAGTTGTGTAGCGATGACCTGAAAGAGGGAAAGAAGGTTTTGTGAGCATCAGTTGGCCAACCTCTAGACCATTTTGATCCTTTTTAGGTAGATGTCTCACCTTGCCAGCTGTGCAATTCCTTCCTTTTGGTACCGGATATTTATCTAACTCGTGATTAAATGTTGGGGCCACACTTGCACATGAGAGGTGATGTATCCCTTGCTGCTGTATCTCTTCAGCATTGAACCAACAGCATCCTTCGCTCCATCTGTTTCACAGTGAGTTAGTGCATCCCTTGGTCCAGGGTCTTGCCCAGGCCTGATTCTGTGCAGCAGGTGATGTGTGTATAACACGTATTTTATCTGAGAAAGAAGATCTGTTAGAAACTGGCAGGATGATTCAGGTTCAGGCTTAGCACCTCAGTCTACTTTAAAATTGCATTTTTGAGAGTGGGCTCCTAGGATTCTCTAATACTCAAGGAATATAATCTTAATAAAATAAAGCATCTTTATTTGCAACCTATCACCAATTACCACTGGTAAAGCAAGTATGTGTTTATGATTAATTAGCCACGTGTACATTTCTTGTTCTGCTGTGCCATATCCTAACAAGCAAACATGTTGGGTTTGAGTACTTCTGCAGACAAAGGGAGAAATGCTTGGTGGATGTTGTTCAGGTTTTTAACCCTAACTCTTTGTTTCTTTTTTTGAACTGGCGGGATTTTTACATTAACTTAATGATTTAAAGGTGACTTTTGGTGGAAAATGTGCGTGGTTAATGAAAGCAGTAAAGGAGAAAACATCAAAAATGTGCCTAAAGGGACACTTGCAATTGTTCTTAACCATCTGTCCTTGTTAGCATCATGACACAACTGATGTTAGGACTTGAAGTGGGGGGGTGGAGGGGGGAACCAAAATGTTGTCCAAGCCAAGTGGGGACGGTTTTCTGGGTTTATGCCATCAGCATCTGCAGGAGCTAAATGCTGACTGGGAGGGACTTGCTTTCAAATCTGTGTACATACCCTTCTCTCTGTAAGCTAATGCAACGCTATCTTCTGGACCTGCCAACAGATGGCCCCAATGCCTTTCCTGCTTCTGTGATTTTTTTTTCGAGCTCCCTTAAGCAGAGGAAGAGCAGACCCAATCCATTATGTTGTTGTCACTGTACATAAGGTTGCTTATGAGTTTATAATGTCCTTTGCTTTACTTCTTCCAAACAGATTTTACTTTCCATGATAGTTTCTGACTCTTTAGAAGCTGGTTGTAATCTATCATTGATAATGAGATGTAAAAACCAACTTTTCCCTAAGCTTTTTAATGTTAGAGATTTTCCACTTGGTGTTTGTCCCTGGACAAGCACTGTGTCCAGATGTTTCCACTCAGGCTGCAGACTGTGAACACCAGCTACTGGGCTCCACTGGTGTAGCTTTGACTGTTGGGATTGGTGGCTTTCTGCTGGCATTGCTAGGACAAGCAAATTCAAGGGGTCGAATGTACGCAATCTATTTCAATATCCCTCAGTGCATAACTCATGGAATTGTTGGGGTTGGAAGGGGCATCATCAATACCAGATACTTACCCTTGTTGAGAGCTGACCAGAGCACTATCTTATGAGTAACCCTATCAGCTTTGACCATCATCCCTTTGTATCACCGTCTGGTTCCAGTAACCCTCCTTGCAGGAGGGGCTTTAGGGTGCTTGCTAGCAATCTGCTTCTTGAAATTCCTACTTTGCAAGAGGATGTTCATTCTAAGAGCTTCTTGAGGGCACACCATCATGGGTTGGCTTGGGTTGACCTCGTCTACTGCTCCTATCATATGACATAGCTAGAACTGAAGCAGTCAGTTCAGCGCTCTGATTCTTCCAATTTGAGGCTACAGTTTCCTAATGTATCTCTTGCAGTTCTGATTGACAGCACATCTCCAGTTGCTGCGCAGCACAACTGACGTGACAGCTTCCCACCCTTCTGTCAATCTCTGCTTGGTGCCAGTTGCAGGGAGTGGATTCCATTTACAGCTGGGGGGATGTCAAAGTACTTCAGCAAACAGCAAAACACACGCCTTCCCATTTTTGATGGCAATCTGTTTTTTATTCTGTGGATGTTGTTCTGTCGTCCACGCCAGCTAAGCTTCCTTTGATAAAACTACAGTAATGCTTTACAAATCAACGTTTACATTACTGTTCTGAACAGCTTCGGTATGCCAGTGCCCACACAAATTATTAGCTGTGCTTACTGCTCTAGGGGGGAGTACTATCGAAATGTCAAACCTTTCCTGCACGTGTTTGCAAACTTAACTTTAAATGATAAGCTCAGATCTTGCTTATTACAGATAATTGTATCTTTTCTCTGTAGAGAGAGATCTGATGCTGATCTCACCATCTTAGCTGCTTCTGAGTAACTGCTGAGACATGATGCGTGTCTGTTACCTTGCAACCGTATTCTAACAGCGGCGTGTTCTTAAATTGTTTTGAAATGTAATGCTTTACTGGGACATCTAGGTTGTGAACATAATGCAGGAAATTTCCCTGCCTCCTAATTTGCTTGACTGCTGTAGAGCCAGCGATTCTCAGTGCTTTCTTTTTGAATTTTCACTTCTTGCTTGCTGGATTTATTTGTGCTGAGCAGAGTGTGATGTCTTCATATTTTCTCAAACTAGAGAGTAAAGCTTAAAGCAGTTGTTTTCTCAGCGATGCTCCCTACTCACAAAAACAAACAGGATTAAGTTTATTTCTGTTGTACTTAAGATTCAGTATTTTCTCTTATTTTCCCAAGGTGTGCTGTGGGGTAACAGTTCCTTGGCACTACATGAGGCACAGAACTTCCTGTGTATCACAGAATAATCTTTTTTTCGCCCCACCCCTATAGCTCATTATATTTATACATTGCAAATTTGGTTAAGGAGAAGGGCAAGATACCAGTTTGCATATTAGTGTTTCAATACCTTCCTCTAGGGTGTTAGCTGTTGTCTTGAAATGCCTTCACCATCTCTGCTCTGTAGCTTCTTTTGCTATATTTCTACTTGGCCTCTAATCTGTCTCCATAATAATCATTTTCTACTATTTTCATTTCATTGCCTGTAGTAAAACCTGAATATAATGTGTTTTCCAAAAGCCAATTGAAAACTGTTGTGTTGGAGTAACTGTCAGAGTTTCAGTAAGATTCAATGTGGGTTGTGATTTCAGTGTTAAATATAGATCTTTTCCTTCTGACTTGAGGGGGAGAACAGGAGAAAAGATCAGAAGGACAAATAACTTCTGAGTAAGCGTTCCTTATCCTTGCAGTTGATTCTAGTGTACCACATTGAACTTTCCATTTCAGGATTCTGAGTTAAGACAGTTATGCACCTGAGTTTAATGTAAAAACATATGCATCTGGGAAAAATGGGTATCTCCTTTGAAGTGAACAGCAATGATAAACATTGGTCTTCAATCCAGTTAAGGAAGTTTTTGTTATCCTAGCGACTTCCAAATGGAAGACTGATTTAATGTCATTGTCACTGCAGGTAAACTTCTAACATTCCATCTCTTAAATTTGTAGTCTTTGTGTATCTTCATTACCCTGTAATGATAATTATTTCTCACCTACGCAGGGTGACATAACAGCTGTTGCAGAGCTGCTGAAAAATGGGGCAGACCCCAATATTAAGGACAATGCTGGCTGGACACCACTGGTGAGTTGTAAACTTTTTGCCACGTGCCTTTTAATCAGATATTGTTTCATCCCTACTTTTTTCATGCTTTGGTTCCCGTTATATGCACTTAGGTGACAAAGAATTGTTCAAGGTAGAAGATGATGACAGTGTAAAATAATTTACTATTAACAGCCACAGCCAAATTCAACTTTCCTTTGCTAGGTTAGAACGTGGAACAGATGTGTCCAAGATTCTGCACATGAAGAAAATGTGACTGATAACCAGAAAGTGATCGCAGGCATCTGTATATTTCATGGGTACTTAATGTACTTGATATCTTTCTTACCATTCTTGGAAGTAGAAGAAGTGGTTGGATGGAAAAGTATTGCATATTTGAAATACAGAGAATAAATGCAAGGCTTTTTTCAGCAACTTCTTTATTTCCTGAGGAGTACTCTTGGGTGAGCGTGATCTGTGAGGCTTTGTTCTTTGTGGTCTAATTTGCACTCAGTTGGCCTTTGTTCACTGCCTCCCTGTGCTTGTTCCAAGGTTAATTCACGTTGGGAATGTAATGGATTATCCTTGCACTGTTTTCCCTGACCATCATCTGAGAGGGTTTGAAAACGAATGTGTTAACTGGTGTGACAGAGGGCCTTCCCCTGGGCTCTGTTTCACTTGAGCTTTCTCTCTCTACTGCTCGTGGACTCACCACACTAGCACGAGGCATGCAATCATGGGCACCGAGAGGTGGTGGAGCTGCTGCTGCAACACAAAGCACTGGTGAACTCTGCGGGTTATCAGAACGATTCGCCCCTTCACGATGCTGCCAAGAACGGGCACGTGAGCATCGTTGAGCTGCTGCTTCTGCACGGTGCCTCCCGTGATGCAGTGTGAGTAGATGTGATGCTATTTAAGCACCAGCAACAGTATCAGGGATGGATAAATAAATAGGGAGCAAAGCTAGTAATGAAAGCAATTATTGTAGTGGTGGTGTTGTTAAACATTGTATGCTGTGTGGTGCTTATTTCTCCCCCCAAACCTTTTCAAGGTTTTTTGTTTCCATCTGACTTTGTGTTAGACTTTTCTGAAGAAATCTGAATCATACATAGCTGGGGACTGTCTTTGGAAAGTAACAAAATATGCTTGCCCTGTTTTAACCCTTTTCTGTTGGTATTTTGTTATAGCTCAGTAAGATATGGAATGCTGAACTAGTTGAGCGTTGGACTGCTACAGCTGCTTTTTACTTTCCCTGATCTCCTTGCTAGCAGAAGGTTTTAGGTGTTACACTATTGCTGTTGTGCCAGGATATATCAAATTTGCTGTATACATAAAATTTGCAGTTAACACATGTCAGTAGAGGAGTCTGTGTGCGTGTAACAATGCAGGATGAAGTCTTACTTGACAAAAATTTCCTTGTCAACAGCATAAAGAAACAGGCAAATTTCATTTAATCACTTCAGCTCACAGTATTCACTCTTGAAGATCACAGAACTGAGGTATTGTCAGGAAAAGCATAGGGTTTTCAATAACAGTCGTAGTCTTGAAAACACTAGAATTGGAGGAGGGGGAAAAAAAGCACACAAAATAAACCACCTGAACTGTGAAAAAGGAGCCAATTGTTCATCTTCACTTTGTTCTTGAACAACAAAGACCCACGCATTACACCTTAAGCTGACAACTTCAGATACTAATTTTCAGACCACTTGAGTATTGCTCTCTGCTTGTGCGACACTTGCCACTTGTCTGTCTGGTAGCTGAAAGTGCAGCACAGGCAACAGCTTTGATGCAAGTTTTCAACAGACTGGTGTGCTGGAAGATTTGCATGGCTGAGAATCCAGATGCCAGCACTGGGGCTCCCCAGGTCTCTTTGTTAGCCTGAATCTCTGCTGCTGAGCTTAGGCAAACTGAGACAAAGCTAAACCCATTTCTGCTCATTCTATGTGAGCAAACATGACCTTCTGTTGAAAGAGGAGCTTTTTAATCATGGAAGGAAAGGTTTAAATAAATCTTAAACTTGGCTTTAGCTTTCACTGAATATGGGTAATATTCAGTTGTGTGTTAAGGCAGTGGGACGTAGGCTAGGTTACAACTGCAGGCAGCTACTTCTTGCAGTACCTTACGTACAAAAAATGGCTTCTTTCTTCTAAATATACAGCATTTTTGACTTAACCTCCACTGTACTCAGAATCTCTAATCCACGCTGTTTATAAATATGTAAACATATGCTTTTTTTCTTCAGTCTTTTGAGGAACATAGTTTTTCTTGATCTGTTTCATTGCTTTGGCAAAAAAAAAACCCAACAACCTAGCCCTGCCTGCCCCCTGCCCTGGAAAAAGTGATGCTTCCAAATCTTCAGTAGATTCTCTGTCCCTGCCTGAAGTGTTACTGCATATACTCCTATCAGAGAGATGAAGGGAAGATGTTTGTTTTCCAGTTTACACAGAGCATAAGAGACATAAAAAGAAGAAGATCTAGAAGTCAGGTGCTCAGACTTGAATAGTAAGACTTCACTGACCTCATCCAAACATTGCCAAGAAACAATGTAAACAACAGAAATGTATGTGAGACTTCTGAGAACGTCTTCCTTCCCTTTTCTACTGAGGCCTGCTACTTTTTAATAACAAAAATGCTGCAATCTTTCCCTGGACCACAACTTCCCAAATCTTACAGGGTGGCTTTCTACCACTGCATCTGGTCCTAATTCAGCAGCGGTTGGATTTGTCTAGGTGAGTGGTAGGTGAGTGGATTTGAAACCTCTTTATTGTAAAAGGTTTAATTTATTTTTTCCTAATGAATTCAGAAACCCTTATAATGAAGTCAAGACTCTGGCAAGAGGCATGCTTTTCTTCAGGGTTTTTCCATGTATCCAGGAGACCTGTTGAGCAGTGCTTTAAAAACAGGAGGCAAGAGCAGAGTGATCACCTCAGATAGTGCACTTACCATTGTCTGTGTGGTATGGTTAGTTATAATTAGCTTCATTTATCTTAATGTGGGATGTGCTTACCCACACATTATGACTGTAGCATCAGTAATGTAGAAGATGAGCAGTGATGGGCAGAACTGGCATCCCCGAGGGGTACACTTGAGGAGTGCCTTAAATTTAAAGGTATGCAGTGCGTAAGTTAGGACTGGATCAGATTTTGTTAAGCTACCTGTCTTTGTATTTATTCTTTAAATGAAATTCATTTTTGGTTACTGCATGGGCTCTTCCAAGCACTCAGTGAACTTCCAGCCTGGGTGAGGGCTCTCTTTATCCTAGTGTGTTGCAGTGATTCTTTGCTGCCTCACAGAGTGGAGGAACGTTCAGATAGTTCGCTGTGGTTACTCAGAGATGTTTCCTTTAGCTAACCTTAATGCATTGTGAATGCAAAACGTGTGTTCAGGTGTTACTGGGGATATGCAGCATGAAAATCCCCAGAAGTGGTTGATATGTCTGTTCTGGCCATAGATGTAACTTGATTGTGCTTTAATATCCCTTGTGTGCTGGAGAGTTAATCTATTGGAATTAAAGCGAATATTATATTGAATAGCCTCCTTAGCACAGTAGTTACGAATTTCAGTGTGAATCTTGATTGAACAAGATAAAATACGTATTTTTAAAGATAGAAAGTGTTTAACTGCACACCTGAAGATGGGTAAGATCTCCTGGGCTGTGGAGAATTGTAAGATATATCTAAGATATATCTGGGAACAAATACAGCCACTTTCCAAGGGACCTCAAGGCACGAGGAAGTAACTGTGGCTAATATATGAGGCATTGCATATCTTTTGGACAAAGGGAATACAGGTGAGAGCTGTATCTCTTTCCAGATAGCAGTTCTAGTATTTCAATCTTCCTTGGAAAGAAATTTTTTTGAAATCTTTAAGATTTAGTAGGTGTGGCCCTTTGATGTTTCCACTACTGGAAGAGACATGAAGTGCAAATGACAAAATATTATATGGACCAGTGGATCTGTTGATTGTCCCACTGGTCTAGCTAATGGTTTTTTTAAACTTAATCTTCTACACATAGCTAATTTATTTTTTACAGCTTTTTTTTCACGTGTTCACTCTCTTGAATTCTGTCTTTTTCCTTGCTTCACAGCAAGCCAAGTGACTTGAAAAATTAGATCTGTGTATTTGCAGTTTCGCAGTACTTTCTAAGTGTTTTCACTCAAATGGGCTATCTTGCCAGTTCTCCATGCACAGTAAGTTTAGCATTAGTAAAAATTGCTGTTGCCCTAACTTTTTTTTTAGGTGTTAGCTGTCAGAGTAGTTGAGTCTGATTCTGAACAAACCTTTGGGAATGCTTAGGGATTGGCTGTTGTTCCCAGTTAATGAATGGCATGGAGGCAAAAGCGAGTCTGGGGCTACTGAGGAACTGGCAGGGATGTCCCTCTATCTGTTCTCCCCTGGTTGCTTGAAAGTTCCCTGAAACGTGGAGGAGGTAGCTGTTAAGTTTCTTTTTCACTACAGCAATTAGTCTGTTTGTAGTCTTTTGTTGCTAAGAATTCAGCAATGTTCCACCATAAACTGAATCCCATTTTTAAAGCTTTTGGCAGGAAGCTCTTTGATCGGTCAGTCCTTAAGATATCACCTGTCGTCTCACATGAAGTTGTACTCAGAAGATTATATTGAGTTGCTCTTCATTGGGCTCATCTTTGTTCTCAGCACAGACATCCTGCTCTTTGATTGGAATTTGTTGGAGCCCTTGAAGCCCTCCACTGAATATTCCTTGATGACTGGCTAATAGGAGAGTGTTTGCATCAAAGGATACATCTGACTCGTGGATGTTTAAATCAACTTGCAAGAAGCCTTCTTACTTCTAGTAGAAAGAAGAGTGCCTTAGAGACCTCATATTTTGGCTTAAGCACCAGAGGCATTTATTACTGTGTGATGGTATAACACTTGTGTCCTTCCTCTGAAGGTGGAACTTGTTAAACAGTCATATGGACCTGTATTCAGCAAACACAAACCTATATGGGGAACACTATTCCTAAAAACGCTGTTTGTTTGACAGAGCAGAGCAGACCAAATGTGAATGGCCGTCTGAATTTCGTTTCACAAAGTGGATCAGAAGTCATTGTTTGAATTCTCAGCCTTGTGGAAGGCTTCTCTTCTTCTTCAGCTTGGCTGAAGACAGGTTTGAGCACATTTTTTTTGCCAGTCCTGCTCCTAATGTATTAGGAATAGTTCCTTTAAGTAACTACACCAGGAATGGTACCAGCTGAACAGAGACCTTGTGCCTTTCTTATTATGATTACCTCTAAGTGCCGAAGTAACATGAAAAAATCTGTTTTTTTGTCCTTTTTCTTAGACAAGGAAGTCAAAGAAATACCATACTCAGACTGTTATAGAGAGCTATTCCTTATTTTTTCTTTGTAAAAGAGCTTCTCCCACATTTCAGGGACTCTTTTTTTTTTTTCCTTCTGATCAGCAAGCTGCTTTGATAAAAATATTCAAAACACTTAAAACCCATCACTTATTTTTTTCAACCCATCAATTATTTTTTTCCAGCTCTGATTTCTCAAGCTCATCACCGTTCATTTTAACTGCCACCTTAGCATCCTATGGCTAGCCATTAATTCTTAGCTCGTAATGCCAGGATGGCATTTTGCAATGCTCTGGTAAGAGATGATTAAAATGTTCTTAAACATGGGAGACAGGGGAAGAAGATACAATCAGATGAATAAAGGGGGAGTAGCTAAAGCTCTTGTTTGAGCAGTTTAACGAATGTCTTTGGCCAATTAAACATATGATTGCATTGGCCTGAAGGTAAATATTCATCAGGTGGTTAGTTGTTTGTTTTTTTTCCAGTGGTCAAAGATCTCAACTGTACCTTTAGGAGAGAAGACACCCCCAAACCTCTGCGACAGACTTGTGATTTTTTTTTCCCTTCTCACTTTTTCAAAGCAAAAAGGTCAGCCAGCCATCCAGTCTGAAGTTGGCTTTAGTGTATGTGCGACTGCTGTTTCTCTGCATCCTTTGTTCAAAGGAACTGTTTTGCAGCAGTTCGAGTGGGATATGACCCTTCTTTAAAGAAAAGGCAGAAGCTACCCTGATGATGCATGACAAAGCAGGAACAGCATGACAGTATTTAATGGGCTACAACTCCCAGGACTGGGCTGAGGTTTAACCAATTATCTTTTAGTCTGCAGAATTTGTATTAGGCTGGCTTTCTGCTCATTAGTAACACAGGAGAGCTGTGCTTTGGCAATAATATGAAATGGGAAACTGTAAAATACCGGAATCTCCCGTGAGGAGTTTTTGTGGGCTGTAGTGCTCCCAAGAGCTGAAGTCAGCAAGCTGTGCTCAGTCAGGAGCATAGAAAGAGTCTGGGGTCAGACATGTCTTTTAACTTTGAGCAGACCAAAGCCCCCTAGTGTAGTCAGAATGAAGATTTAATGATTTGAGCTTTTGTTCAGGCTGGGTTGAGTTACAGCCTCATGTGGAATTTGCTGTGAAGCTTCCTGGATTCTAACTTTGCGCAGGAACGCATGGCTAACTAAGTGGCAGCACTTGAAAGATGCAGCAGTTCTTTGACCTCTTTAAATGTTTCATTGCTTGATGACAAAGCTTGCCAGGTTTCAGGCACTGAGTCAGGGCTTTGTTCTTGGTGACAAGCTTCCCCTTCGTAATGAGCTCTTACTATGCATTTTAACAGCCAGAGTTACATGAGGTGAGGAGAAGAGGATCATCTGGAATAACCATTATTCCCACAAAGGGCAGAACAAGCAGAAAATCTCCCAAGAGAGCTGGCAAAGGATTGTGTTTGTTAACAGCAATTACACCTGTTCTGCAGTTTCAGGCTTTCCTCTTCTCGCTGCTATCCTGCAAATGCAAAGCTGTGTGAGGAAGAGACCAAAGCCATAGCTGTACTTGGTGTCGTGTTTATAGCAAATCACATCTGTCAGGGATGTTAAAAGAATGGGGGAGTTGAGGGGTCTTGAAGCATATCTAATAACAATGAGATGCCACATAGGATGAACAGTTCTCAACAAAACTACCAAGCAAACGCAGATTTGAATGAATTGGCTGTAATGTGTTCTGTGGCCCACTGCAGATAAATAAGATGCTTACTCAAATTTTGGATGCGTGAGGGAGCTTCTGCTCTCAGGAAGAATGCAGATAGCTTTTCCCATAAGAGCCTAACACCATAAAACTCCAGTGTATAACTCAATAGGCAGAATCTCGCAGTGTTCCTTCTGTGGCAAAAGGGTAAGCTAAAAATGCATTTTCTTGATCCTCTGAGGCCAGTGAAAAGATGGAAGCTGAAATTTCTGAGTCTTGTGAATGATATCAGTGCATCTCAAAAGAGTTTATCAAGAACTATGGCTTACTTAGCCGTAATGCTCTGAACACCCCTTATTCGTCAGCTGAATGCAGCAGCTTGTAATTCAGTATCCATCTGTCTTGGATACAATTCTTATTGAGGCTTTGTGGTTTTTAGCTGAAATTACATATTAGAAAGTGGTGGTGGGGAAGCTACCCAGCTAACGTGCCCAGTTAGTTAAGAATCAAGTCACATTTTATTTACTTAAACCCATCTGTGCTTGTTTTGCCAGTAATATATTTGGTCTGCGGCCTGTGGACTATGCAGAGAGTGAAAAGATGAAGTCTGTGCTAATGTTGCCAGTAAGGAATGAGTCATTATCATTTAGCCAGCCCTCTGAGGTAAGTGCTTGGTGTGGGTTTATTTTTGTTGTTGTAGTTGTGCTTTTGTTTGTTTGTTTTTAAAGAAAATAGCAGAAGTTCATCCTGTAAGTGCAAAAGGCTTGGTCCTATGTGGATTGCCTAAGCCTCTGCCTTTACAGGGAGAATTAAAGTAGACAGAGCTTTTTTTGCTTTTAAGTTTGTTCTGGTATTGTCCCTTAACCAGCAATGAATATGTCAGCTACATAGCTGAAAGCAGCATAATATTGGTTTGGTACTTTTTTCCTTTTTTTTTTTTTTCTCCAAAGTCTTCTGGATTCGTAACCAAAATCAGCTTATCCAGACACACTATCATGGTGTGCTTTTTGCTTCCTAATGGAAGATGACTGAACTGATGAGCCAACTGATACAAGTAGTCCTCTTCTACTTCAGGGTACATAGCGTGCTATGATCCCACCTCAGTGAGACAATAAAATACCTATTGATGAAAAATAAACTGCTTCAGCTAAATCAGGGGGAGCATAACTGTTGCTCCCACCTGTAGTAAATGCAGGCTCTTCTGTAGCAAGCAAAACAGCCAGACTTTGTATTTGCTTGGGGATGAGCCCATACCAGTGGATGGATGCCAGTTCATGTACTTCACTTGTTCCAAAGCCTGAGGTTTTAGGGTAGCTGGGTCTTAAAGAGGCACGTGCACTATGGTATCTGTGTCCTTAGCAACACCAGGAGCTGAAGCATCACCGCTGTCCTGGCTTAAAACTTGATCAAACAATATCTTATACTTTGGAGTGATCTGCATTAAGAAACCTAAGTATTCATTACTTGCAGGGCAGTTTATAGGAGCATCTTAATAAAAAGGAAATGCCAATTAGGTATGGTATTCAACATATTGGCAGTGTAGCTGTTGGTAATATTGCCTTGTGAGCAGAAGATTTTGCTGTTACATTGAAAAAATCTTTTCTCCTCCAACACTGCAGTCAGCAAGGCTGCTAACAGAACGTCCAACCAGCAGAAGGCCTGGACAGCAGTCTGCTTAAAAGCAAAACAAAAAACAACTTTTGCATTAGCTTCCTATCTTTGTAACTTCCATAAGCTAAACAAAGTACCTCTAATGTCAAGTTGTTTTTTTTTTCTTTCCTCTGGAGCTGCTTTTTACAAAGAGATTTAATGATAGACCATTTGCTAAGCAAGTTGTATTCTTTGCTCCCAAACATTTTGCTTATGCTGGACTTTCCCTTCATGCCATCACAGAGCCCAAGCCAGCCTAGAGATGGACCTCTTGGTATCCTGGGGAGCAGTCTTAGTTCAGAACAACAGAAACTGCTGAGCAAGCTAGCAACTGTTCTGAAGGCTCAAAGATGCACTGAGTTTAACAGAGCAGGTACGTAGCTTTCTTAAAATAGTGACAGCAGTTCTGCACATTATCTGTTAAGATACTATCTGGAACAATACTGTTTTATCATCCTTAACTGTAGTTCCTGAAATCCCTGAATTGTAGCAACAGCCAAAGGATGGCATGCGGTGTTGCATGTGAATGCATGTAAGGTCTGCCTGGTTACTGGAGCAGGAGACAAGGAGGCATAGTGTAAACTTTTTATCTCCTTAAAGTACTTAGACACAACGGTGACTAACAGTTGACAACCTTCTTCTTTTGTGCTACATTCAACAAATTTTGTTGATTTCTTTATTTACTAAGGTGATGGAGCTGAATTAGGTGGGTTTTTTCCTCCCTTTTATTTGGGGGCCTTGTGCATTACCTTAAAGCCCCCTTTAGTTTTAATTTGAAGTGCTGCTTCTGCTTGCAAAGGAAATGCTAAGGTAATTTATTCCCTGTCTCCTTTCACACGCTAACTACTGCTCCAGAATTGTGATTTGAGTTCTGTTAGCTTTGTGTTAAGCAGTGAGGTCACGTGGTAAGATTATTCTCAGAGTTAAAGATAATTCTTCAAAGATGACCTGTGCAACCTGGTCTAGGGAGCTGCTTTGGCAGGGGGTTGGACTTGATCTCTAGAGGTCCCTTCCAGCCCCTATAATTCTGTGATGCCATAAACCCAAGTCATAGAATCACAGAATAACATTTTCATCAATCCTTGAAATATTTAGATTAATCTTAGAACTGTAAAAATGGGATTTTTTCACAGCAAGAACATAGAAACCCATGATGTCTAATAGCACTTAGATTATAGCCTATTATTTTCATAAATAACTATTGTTTCCTTATCAAGCATAGCTCTGAGGTTCTGATTTTCACTGCTTTTATTTCTCCTAGTAACCCACGTTGTTATTCCTGATATTCCAATGCCAAGTACTGTCAAATGTATGATGGCTGTTCTGACTGGATGTTGGGTCCTCAGGTTTGAGTGTAAGTACTAAATAGATGAAATTATTTTTTTCTAGTTGGAAATGATGAATAGGCTTTCCAGAGAAAATTCTTCTTAAAACAACTTGTCCAATAGCACAGAATTCTACACCGACATCTAACAGAAAGTCAGAATGCTTGAGATTGGAAGGGAACTCCCTTCTCCCCCCTTAGAGGCCATCCTCCCAGCCCTACACCTGCTCAAGGAAGTACACTACAGCAGCAACTTGCCCTGGAATGTGTCCAGGCATCTTTTGAAAAGAATAGCTTGTGCTGTCAGAAGTGGGATTCGAACCCACGCCTCCAGAGGAGACTGCGACCTGAACGCAGCGCCTTAGACCGCTCGGCCATCCTGACTGTGTGTGTTGATTACTAACTTAACAGAAAGCGTGGGGTTTTGTCTCATTAATCTCCAAAATGAGGATATTTAATTCAATGCAGTGTCTCCCTCCTTGGTAGTAAGTGTGTGAATTGCATTGTCATGCTTGGGAGTAGCAGTAGGGAATGAATTTGTTCATTGCTGCCTTAAGGGTGACTTCAAAGATTCTGGGAGACCTCCTGGAAGAGGAGGAAGGAGTCTGCCACATCCCTGATACTTACAATCAGCTTCTGTTCAAATTGATAAGAAATTTTGGCTTGCTTTGGGTATAGGATCTAAGGAAAGGTTTTGCCTATATACGTGTAAGGTGAGATCTATTAAGAGTTAGGCATTGTAAGCCGAGAGATGCTGTCAGCTGATATTAACCCCTACTTGTACTTTCTCCCTTTGTTCAGAAAAGTGCCAGGCTCTGTGCAGTCACAGGTAGGAGTTACCAGGTACAGCAGCTCATTCATCTAAGAGCACAGGCACATGAAATAACTTTAATGCTGTGCAGACCAGAACACTCTTTTGCAAGACAGTAATAACCTCCAAGGTTATTAAGCCTCCAAAGACGATTTGCATAGTATCACCTTAGTATGCAAGTAGTTGTTTTTATGTCATCTTTCCTCATTAGTTTTTATAGAACAAGTGCTTTGCCATGTAGCTGTTCTGTGAAGATGGACCTTGACTTCTGATTTTGTTTTTTAATGATTTCTATGCACTTTCTACTACATCTGCTTTCAGTGGAGTTGTTAAAGCCATCTTCTTCCCTTTGACCTTCGTGGCTAAGTCCTTTTAGCTAGTAATGGCACTACAAATGAATTAACTGTCCATGGCAAGCTCACAGCCAAATTTCATTCCGGTTTTGCGCTGTGTGACTGAACATCAGAGCTTAAGGATTCTCTAACGGTCTGATTTTCCACGTTCTATAATGCTTATTGAAAGTATTGCTTTAACGCTTCAAAAGGTGCATCATAGTTTTACAAATAAGGCACCACGTAATCATTTTGCTTTCTTAGACTGTTCATTTGGCTTCCTGAAGGACTTTTTCTTCTCTCGGGTGATTCTTAAAGGGGCCCTAAAAGCTGCGTACTCCCTGCGATGTGCATCCAGGAGTTAGTTTGTAGCTTTGTAAGCATTCGCAAGAGGAAAACAACGTTGCCCTTGTGCATACGGTGGTAACTTTTTAAATATCTCTACCAGGCCTTCAGCTGGGTAGCAGAGATCAGTGAGTCCTGAGATAAAATCTTTGTGGAAGAACTTCATAGCAGTGTGACTGGTAAAATAAGTAAGCAAATAAAAATCAATTTAAAAAACCAAACTAGATTGAAGTGAGGGTTATTCAAGGAATAGTTTTATACTTTGCAACTCAGTTTTGTTTTATGTGGTGGTAGAGTACTGATTAGTACAGTCCTGACTGATAATGCTCCCAGCTTAGCAAGCAACATACTACTTAAAAGTGAGTGATTCTCCTCCCTAGTGGGAAGTGCTAGTAATAACTCATGGGGTCTGATGCAGCTAAGTGCCTATAATTAACAGCACCACTCCATCTGTTCCTACCAGTCTGTTATTAGTCTTCTTCAGAGTCATTACAAATTAAAGATTGTTATAACAAATAATGGGACTCCTGCTGATGGAACATTTGTCTAGGAAAAAGAAGCCTTTGCTTTCCTTCTTCATAACTTTCTCTCTTTATTATGGCTTTTTGACTCCTGTTTGGATAACTCTCCTTAAATGTGATGCAAATAAACTTCCCAAAGTGCATTTGTACTCTGGCTTATTGCTGTCACAGCCACTGCAAATAAATGGGAGGAGGAGTTGGAGTTGCTTATGGTTCAGTGTTCCCAACTGCTCACTTAGAGGAAATTAATGTTCAAGTCTACGCTGAATTTGTTTGAAAAACAAATCTCAGTGCAACACTTAATGAAATGCTGACTATGCATAAAACTGAGTGCTTGAATTTTTTTAACCATAAGGTAAGCTGCATTGTACTGTTATTTCTGAAGTTATACTTATAGCCCACATACAACTATTCCACTTACTAAAAGAAATATATATATACATGCTTGTGAAAAAGATCTTTAAGTGTATTTCTTCTGCTGTAGCAGCTTTTCAACTGTTTGTCTTAAAAGAAAAGCAGTCTCCTTCTTTTGCTTCAATCTTTCTGTATAGTTCTGTAGTGCTTCTGTTTACATGTGTCTGTACATGCAGATGAAATATCCTTCAGCATCTCTTGGAGGAATAACGTGTGGTCTTTCCACTGTCTGAGCAAAGTACAAGGCCTCTAAGTTATTAGAGTTAGGATTTCAAGTATGTGTGCCTTCAGATCTGGGCTTTCTTTTTTTTCTGCAAGTGGAAGTTATGAAAGGATATCATTGCTGTGGAGTATTAGATCTTCTCAGGTGAGAAATTAGAATTCCACCTTACTAGTTGCGTTTTCCATACATACTATTCTGTCAGCAATCTGTTCACTTTCAGAGAAGTGTAGAATTCAACTGAACACTGTTGTTGCTGTACTCCTTGCCCTTGGCCATATCTTTCATTTGTTTCATTCCTTTATTGCCCTCATTATTTCTGAGACTGTAATAGGGCACGAGGTAGAGGATCATTATACTTCTGCAAGCCGCCTGAGACAAAGATTCAAGTAACACTGTACTCCCTCTGTGCTCTTTGTGGATCACAGAACCATAATTAAAACCAACGGAAGTGGTTAATAGCTTTTCAGCTTTTCTTTTGTCTTAAGCATTGATTGTCATCTTTTAAAGGAGGGAATGAAAAACTGTCTTGGTAACAATAGGCATGGAAATGAGCTTGTGTCAGTCTTTGGCAAAGTAGCTGGGAGAATTCAGAGTATCCAGTTGCTGATTCCTTCATCTGCTTTGCTTACTTGGAGCAGCATCAGTGACTCAGATCTGATCACTTACAAGAATGCAAAAAATCCTGCCTTTCTTGTAAGGACTTGGAACAACTGGGAGTTGGCAGGAAGAGCCAAGGGACTGCATGACTGGCATTTCAAGCAAAATTTTCTTGGAGCAGCCTTGTTTAGGCTATTAGACAAGGGAAGTGCCAAATTAGTTTGATCTGGTTCTTCTCAGGCTGAGCTGTCTTTTTTTTTTCCATGCTGAGCTATCTTTTAAGTATTTTTAGATAAAGATGTTTATCTAAAGCAAAGCACTTCCTCCTTAAAGCAGCTTAACATTTTTGACAACTGGAATTTCACACTTACTCTGCAGTTGGAGACTAGTTTCAACTGTAAAGGACTTGCAGGTCCGTGGGAGGTGGTAGAAATATCCAGAGTGCACATGAATGTGACTATGTTGGATGTGCAACAGGGAGGAATGTTTCACATCACCCACCGGGGTCTAAACTTCTGCACTCCTACAGTGGCTGGCACCTTCTGGCAAGGAGTAGGGAAGCAGTTTTGTGTCCAAGTCGGCACCAATTTAGATTGTGCAGCTACTGGGATTCCCAGAGGAGAAAATGGGAGTGATGTATAACCTAACCTCTTCACCTCAGGTATATCTACTTCCAGTTGCTTTGTTCACTCTAGAAAACATCTCTGGTGAATGGTGATTACTTAAAACCACTCTTTTTTTAAGCAAAGTGATGATTTTCATATAACATGATCCTAGCTTCTGGCAATCAGTATTTAAGGGCTTCCTAAGCATCTGCTCCATTGTGTTTAATAAATACCACTTGGATTAACTTATTAACTCTCCCTCTTAAGGAGATTAATTTTAGTCTGCAGCACCTGCTGGCATTTCCATCTTTTGGAAAAATGATCTGTTTCACCAAATGAGGTCTCTACCTCACTTTGTAAAGAAGTGCAATTCTAAAATTACTTTATAAATCCACAAGGTAACATGAAAAAACTTTTCTGTGCTATGGCAGAGATTGGTAATGTTTTCCAGGAAGCAAGTCGAAGCTAGCTCTACAAAATTCCTCTATGCTTTGTCTCAGTTTTCCTTCTTTTCTAGGAAAATAACCTCATCAAGCTTTGCTCAATCTGCATGCAAGTCTTAAAACTCAGAGCAGAAGCAGAATGAGCTGAGGAGGTTACAGTCTCTACTGAATCATGTCTGTGTGATATTTCATCTTCTTTGTTTACTGTTGCATCTTCCTAAATTACTTTTAGCTGTTCCAGAAGAATTTTGTGACTAACCCCTGCTCTTTGCTCTATTAATGCAAATCCAGCAAAACCTCCACTAAGCTAATTGAGTTACTGAGAGCTACCCCTGGGTATCTGGGTGATTGCAACATGTTCCTGGCATCCAGCTCTGCCTGTGCTTCACCCTGTTTAAACTGTTTTTGCTGATGCAGTTAGTTTCATTATAAACCAATAAGACTAACATTAATAAGGATTATAGGGCTCTGATCTTAAATTTTGCAAGTAACGATTTCTTCGTTTCCACCACTAGTAGCTGCAGTTGTATCAAAGGTCAATTAACAGTATCATTAGTGGACTCCCTTTTAACCTGCTTGCTTCTTAAATACTGGGAGGTGAGAAGGTGGGGGCAGATGTTCAGTGTGTTAATAAGGATCAGTTTAAGTAGTGATGCTTTACTGATCTCACTAATGAGGAGCGCGGGGTAGAGCAGTATTCTTCCCTCCAAATGCGGTGACATCAACCTAAAATGCCATGGTATGAAGCCAAAACCTTTCACTGCAATATTTTCTATCTGGTATTATTTACATCTAAATGTTGCAAGTGTGAAACCAGCTATTTAAGAGGCTCTTAAACTTCAAATATTCTGTCTTTCTAGTGAAGAACATTGCCTGGCCCTTCTGCACGTGTGACCTTGCCCCAGCATCATCTCCTGTCAGGCAGGCAGCAAGCCTTATTTAATGAGTGCTTGCACTCTTGCATTAGGCATTGCAAACCAGCCCTTGTCCATTTTGAAATGGGAGAAAGCCCCCTGTATTGGTAACTGATAACAGATTCAACTACTGTGATTAAACTAGAGGGCCACTGAAGTGTAGTTGCAGTAATCATCCTCTTTGCTTTAGAAGGAAAAAAACGGCAACAGTATCAATTAACCAAGATTTGCTGGGATCTTGGCTAAAAAAGTGATCTCATTCCATTTTGTAATAAGCCAGATGCTTTCCAGCTATGAATTGGGAACGAAAACAATGCAACACTGATCTCCCCCTCTAGTTGTGGTAAGCTTCAAGAGTGTCCTTCCCTTAGATGGAGGTTCCTGTGCTGACTTATTTTTACAGAAGTGAATAAGATATTCATGTCAGTTTTAGAAAAGGGGAAACGTAGGTGGCTTTTAATTATTTTAATAGACATTAGTTTTCATTCATTTGTTCTGTGTGTGTACTTTGGGATCAGGTTTTCACTGGGGGCTCTTTTAGTACAGGGCTGAACAGGAGATTGGAACCCAATATGATCAGGAAATAATTTAATGTGGCTTCTGTTTGAAGTCAAGGAGCATTGTGCCTCTGATTTAAATAGGAGTACTATGAGGTCACAGAGCTCCTGGAAACATCCATATAAAAGCAGTCGAGTGCTATGCCTTTGAGTACAGTGTGGTGTTTTATTTCCTTCTATATGTCTTATCTATCAAGCTGAGTGTCATCCCAATTAAGAAGGTATTAAAAGGGAAGTGTCATGTTACACAGCCACTCATACAGATTAGCAGCTTTAAAGTTAATAAGATCTACTCAGGAAAAAGACCTGGGCTTTATTGAGTCAATTCAGCTTAGCACTCAGAGGTTGTCCCTGGCTGTATTATAAAAACAAAAGAAACACAACACCGAAAGGCCTAAAGCATACACTAATCATCTGTTTGTATTATACTCTTAACAGTGAAATTGAGATTTTTTTCTAGCATGAGGTTGTCTTAGAAGAGTAGTAGATCCTGCACGTGCCTGCTGCTTCCAGCTGACACTGTACCACAGCCAAAGCTGATTATTTGGTCCTGAGCTTCACTGAGACCATGGTAGCTACTTGGAGTCACTGCATCTGAAGAGGGGAATCCAAAAGTAGTTTTCAGAAGCAAGTGGCTTGGCACTGAGTTTGGTGTGGAGAAGGTCAAAAGCAAGTCAGAGAGGAGGCAAATAAGAATCTTAGATGAGTAAATATAGTGATTTGGATAGAAGCACAACTAGAGGCTTGTGTGTTTTCCACATCATATCAGCTTGAGGGCTCCAGGAACGCTCTGCTACCTGCACATAGGCTAAGTGTTAGCTGCTTGAAGTGTCCCAGAACTCTGTCATCTATTAAGAGACAAGTTTCTCCTTACTCTAGACCGTTAAGCAAGGTAAAAGTTGACAAGGAAACTGATAGGATTGCAAACAAATGGTCTGTTTGCATACTTCCAGTTTTCCAAGGAAGCAAATATTTTTGGTTCCTATGGAGATGGTGAAAAAGGACACATCTGGATGAGTCTTGGAGGATTTTCACTAAGTGTAGCAAAGAGCTTTGGTGTCTACAGATTAGCTAGAGAAACTGGTGGTGTAGAATGGGCAGATGTGTGCAAAAGTCTGTTCTACATTTTCTGTGAAAACAGGTATTCTGTGATTCTTCTTTTTTCTTTCAGAGAAGTAACTGTACAAGAAGGCATTGTAGCTGCCTGTTTTTATTCTGTGTTTATGCAGCCTTTTATTACTTTTTATTACTGATCAATTTGTGATGTACTCTTACATATAAACCTCAGCTCTGTAGTGGACAATCCTTGCAATTGAGTTTTTGATGGTAAATTGAAATAACTCATGCTCTTAATGAATGGACAGTTCTGCTTTTAAGATTAGCTGAGAAGATTTTTCCTCTACTGTGAGCAATGCCCATTAACATCCAAGTTTTCTTGAAAGAATGGCCTTGTAGGTTTGAAATGCATTGATAGAGGAAATCCAGTTACATAGTGATGATCAGGTAAAGTATTGAAATAGCCTTCACGTTTATTTTTTCAGTTAGGAGCACTATTGAAGACAGCTTATCTATACATTGCTGTAATGAATAATAGTCCCTTCCAGCCCCTATGATTCTGTGATTCTGTGAAGTTACTTTCAAGAAAATACATGACTAGTTTGCCCTTCCAGTTTTGCATGAGTTCATATTAATGTTTCTTGAAGAAATTACCAAGTGAAATTACCTTTTACCTGTACATGGAGGGAAGTATACGTGATTCCAGTGATTCCTCTTCCCAAAGTCAGGGCAGGAGGTACATTTCACAGATGTTAGTTATACATCAGTATCAGTGCATTTTGGACTGGGGAAAAAAAATAGCCTTAAAACAAGATAAGACCTTGTTGACTGTAGAAGACAATCTCATTATGCAGCAGTGGTAACAAAAATAAATGCCACTGTTGAAACCTCAGCGTAAACCTCCAGTTTCTGCTGATCTTGGAGGCCTTGAAATCCCATCTGATTTATCTAAGACCATAACTATTCAGAAACAGCTTTGTACTTGCTTTGTAATTGCTCTTTATCAGGCAATCGCTTCCATTTCTTAACTGCGGAGTCGGTTCTCCGCGCTGGCTTTGAGTTTCCAAATGTTCAGCAATTTGACATTTGACATTAAGTGGTTGACCTTTAGTAGCAGTTAAGAGGGAACAGTAATAATTCCACGTGTTTACTGCACTGATCTTAACGTGATATTGCCTCTCTCCATCTAACCTGCCTCTTTACAACCTCTGCTGTGAATTCTATTTGAGGTTATAAGAAAATGGCTAAATCACACGAGAGTTGATGCTGTGTGGATGCATGTTTTGCATGATGGATAATCCTTTTATCCTGGTGCAGCTCTTTATTCCCTGAAATGAAATGCAAGCCTGTTTTTTTTCTTTTTCTTTTTTTTTTTAAGGAACAGGAAACAAATTATTTCTTGTCTAAATTAATGGCGAGAGTTGAAACTAATGCTTTCCTCATTGTAGGGGTACAAGCCTGTCTACAAAGTACAGTTCGAGAACAAGAAGAGAAGTATGAAATCCAAGGTGGCCCGCAGAGAGGCCGGCTCAACAGGGAACAGCTGGTGGGTTTTATTGCTTGAGACAGATTGTCTTAATGACCTTTGGTTTGTGCGATTTTGCCCTTTGCCACTTGTCCAGGTGCAATAGATGTAAAATTTTAATGTGGCCTTGTACGGAAATTTGATTATGTGCAAGGTGATGGAAAGAACTCCGAACGTCCATAAAGCAGTCATTTTTCTCCATTAGTGGTTATGTTGCCATAACCTTGTCAGAAGAAAGGCTCTGTTACGTTTACAGAGGAAGCTGCATGGGATAGCAAATGATGCTGCTTTGGCCCTCTTTGATCTACTTTAGAAATGTAGTTGAAATAATCTGAAAGTTGAAAGGAAGAAACGTTTTGAGTTGCATCTTATTTCCGTATCCGAGCACTTCTTATTTAACTGGGTTAATCTCTGGTTACTTTCTGATGGTGCTGGAGGAGTTGATTCAATCTCTTGTAAAAGTAGCTGTGAATAATCCTAGAGGATAGCTGAAGACCTTGTGCTGGAAAATAATTAAACATAGCAAGAATTTACCAGGTAAGCAGACTCTGCTCGGCTATGTGCTTATACTGAGGACCATATGTGTTCAGTCTGACTTCTCATGTTCATTATTTTCAGTTGTACTTTCTGTGGGCACTCACTGTTTGCTTTCACTTTTTTTCTCAGTTTGGGAAGTCCTGTTTTTATACTTCTTTTTATGTTCCTTCCCCTAGCTCCCTAAGCTGTTTGATGGATGCTACTTCTATTTTTTGGGATCCTTTAATAGTCACCAGAAGAGCGATCTTGTGGAGCTGGTCAGAGCAGCAGGAGGACAAATACTGATTCGGCAGCCGAAACCAGACAGCGATGTGACACAGATGATCAACACGGTGGCATACCATGCAGAATCTACTTCTGACCAGAGATTTTGCACTCAGTATGTCATCTATGATGCATCTTCTAAATTCAAACCGGAGAAAATTCGTCAAGGCAAGGTCTGGTTTGCTCCCTCCAGCTGGATTGTAAACTGCATCATGTCATTTCAGCTGCTGCCAATAAAGCAGTGAACATCCCTGTCTCACAACTAAAACCTTTTTAAAAGTAGTGTATCTGGAGCAGCTGGAAAACACCAGTCTGAAACTATGATTTATGTTTTGCACTTGGTAACTCATTTGCATATTCAGAGCTCCTCTGTGTTCCAAGATCACTGTGATAGGCTGCAATAAATGAGCTTAAAATGGAATGGGGAGGAGAAGATGCTGCGTAGTGAAGTTGTGCCTTGGATTATTTACTAAGCTTTATTTTTGCATTAAACTTCACTGTAATGATCACTGACATTTTATAAGATTTTGCAAAATGAAATCTTCTGAAGCTTTAGTTGGTAATAGAGTGTGACCCTGCTTCTTCAGTGTGCTTTGACAGGGATCTACTATGTGTGTCAAGACTTACCAGCCAGGGCAGAATTTGTATTTATAAAAAACTGAAGTCATATGGCTATATGGACACCGATCAGATGATATGTGATGCTCCTTGTAACTTAAAATGGAGTGTTACAGGAAATTCCTGGCATAGGGTAAGTCTTGTAGAAATCGAGCAGAACTAATGGCCTGAATTCATTTGAAAGTAAAGTTCTGAAAGTGCCTCTGTGAAAATCTGGTTCTAAAATTCTTCATTTGTATCGGGAGTTATGCTTTATTCACTTCCATCCATTTTCTCACTTGAATGTGCGTACCTTGAATTTGATGCTGCTTTCTGAAGGTTTTATGAATGTCAGAGCCTTTGTTAAATTATGATTGAAAAACAAGTAATGTAGTTAAAGATTGATTGCTATCATGGTTACATGAAAACAATTATGCCTCACTTTGCACCATTGTATTTAAATGTACTTTGCTGCATTGGAGCAGTACTTGATTCTTGCGTACCTGTTATGTAATTGTAATTCCTTTCTGACAATAATTTATGATTAATTTGAGAATTTTCCTTCTTCCTTTTGTAAGCATTACATGTCCTGCGCTGCCTTTGTGAAGTCATAACTTAAAGATGCTGTCTTTGCCACGATGTGCAATGAGGATGATGGTTGGAGAGGGAAAAGTGAAGCTGTTTATGCTTGGTGTTTGTATTGCTTGTAATAAAACCTACTGTCAGTCACACTGGAGTGTCTTAATCATTGCATGAGCTTAGCTGTGGAATAAGTGTGTAGTTCCTATATGTCTCAACAGGTGAATGGAAACGTAAGTACTTTGATAAGCTGTCAAGATAGTATCCTATCTGCAAGCTCTGTAGTGAGTTGATTTGTGTAACGGCTGCCACTGGAGATCCCGTGCTGATTTTAAACATCTTCTGTAGAGCTGTTGGAAATACACACTTCATGGATAATAGGTGTAGTTTTCAATAGCATCTACTAGAATTCAGCAGCTGGAGTGTCTGGATCTATCACTTACGCTAGACTGAATCATTGCTCTTCACTAAATGCAGTGCTCAAGTACTTGCAGGTCTGTGTGAGCCAGCAGAAATGTAAGGCTCATTAATAAATGGAATAACTCATAGGATGAATGTGTTTTGGGTTTTTGTGCAGATAAACACTGGAAGCAAATAAGGTACTGAGTCAATACTGTGTAGACGTGGTCGTTTATTTTAACAATTGTAGCACATTTTAACTTGATGTTTCATAGCACATCAATATACCTAATGGGGTATTCTTTGCAAGAGTAGCAGCGAGCCTGCAGAATTCTGAAGCATGGAGCTTTTTTGCTATCTGCAAGGAAGGGATTTGGCACATCAGGAAACTCTTCCGATGCTCTTATGTAGTGGCAGCAGATTTACAGAGCCATTCTCGTTCCCTGGCAGCTGAAAAGAAGCTGTGCTAGAAATTTGCCTTTTTTTTTTTAAAGCCACGCTCAACTTGTTGCAAATTTGCTCACATTTAATTCGATTCCTTTGATTCAAGTAATGTTAACAAGAATAGTTGCTATAAAGTTGTGTTAAGAATCCCTCCCTCTTACTGAGCAGCAAGTTTTGTCTTCCTAATTGAAGTGCTATCCGTATTAACTCTGGCCTGTTTGTCTATCCTTCAGGGAGTGTGAGCTTGGGCCTGATCAACTTACAGACACTCCTGCAGCACTGGAAGAAGATTTTGATGCCAGAATTGAAGCAGGTGTAGCACGCTGCTGACGCAATTGGTAAGTATAAAAAGCAAAACCTAAAGCTCAGTGCCGCAGACTGCTTAATTCAGTGCTGCTGATCATAAGCAGAGGTACAGCACTTGATTAAAACACATCTGAAAAAAGTCTTGTGGTAAGGATAAATCAAGCTCCTCAAGCCAATGACTGGATTTTGGCTCACAAAAACAAGGTTATAAAACCATGAGTCATGGAGCAAAGAGTGTGCAGGGGTCATTTTTCACCGCCTTCAAGTAAGGGTGCATTAAGGAGGCTCAAAACAAAAGGTATTTCATAGTGTCAGTAGAGCAGAGGCACAGATGCTGTGATATTTTGGCATGATGTGCAGCAGGGAGCAAATGAGATCATCAGCAGATACATCAAAGATCACTAACAAATTTGGCTATAGCATCCATTCGGCGTTCTGAGGAAATGCATATGCTTAACGTGTGATTATTGGGTCAGTTGAAGAGGCAAAAATCCAAGACTTGCATTCTGGATTATAGATGTTATAAATAAATGGGATGTTTCTACCTGAAAAAGTGCTGTGAAGCTCAGCTAACGATTTTCAGGCCGCTGCCCTTGAAATTTATCTCTGTATTTCGTTACAAATTACTTCATCTGGGACACCTGATAACACCTTCAGTAGCAATGTCTGCAGTTCAGTGGCATCAGACTATTGTTGATAATAGAAAGTAACATCTAATCAATATTGCACAGCCTTACTGCATGGCTGTGGTCTAAGGAAAAATAGGAGGTTGGGCCAGTATTTTTTTCACTATTATTTTTGGGTTTTTTTTTAAGGATGGTTCTGCGTTTTGAATGAAACACCCTTGGCAATGTGGAAATGCTTCCTTGCATCTTGGGTAGATCCCAGGGAATGTAATCATAAGCAGCTCATACTAATGCATGTTTATAACTCTGGTTACTTCTTACCCCTAAAATATCTTCCCCACCACTTAATTCATCTCTTCCCCTCAAAAATGTATAATTTTCTTCAAATTAAAGGTATGGTGTGTGTAGGGGAACCCTTCTGTTACAGCCTGGTCTGATGATGAGGCACCTGGTGAAGGGGCTGGCCCGGGGAGCACAGGTGCAAGCCATTCACTTGTGCTTTCCACTTGACCAGGTCCAGCTCTCCCTGGGCTCATTTAAGGGCTAGCCTCAGAAGGCAGAGCACTTGCTGGGTGGAGGCTGCCTTGTGTAAATGAGTATTCTACAGCCAGAGACCCTTATATCATCAGTTGGGTGAGTCAGCTTTTTTCCTACCTGTGATTATTGTTATCCCTAGTGTTGGATATTTGTTATTTGAGAAGTGGCTTGTAAAACCTTACGGTGTTGGAGAGCTGGATGTTGTGTTATCTCACAAGTGTTTCAGGGAAGTAATGAGTAATACCAAAGAGCACTGGTTGTGCAGCCTGGGCTAGGGAGCTGCTTTGGCAGGAGGGTTGGACTCGATGATCTCTGGAGGTCCTTTCCACCCCCTACAACTCTGATACTTTTAATCTCAGAAACAGAGTTGGCACACCTTGGAGGTACTTGTTATCTGGCTTCTCTTTGTCTTTTTCCTAATCAAGGATAAACAAGGGAACAGCCCAAACCTGTGGTCAGCCTGGGCACGGAGCAAGAGCAATGGAAAAGAGGAGGGTTGTGCCAGTGCTGGTTGTATTTCTGTGCTGGTCTGGTGTCTTAATACCAAATTTGATTTGGATACTCTATTTTATCCTTTAGCTTTCCAGCAAACCAGCTCTTTGCACAATAAATCTCCTCCAAACATTCTGCTAAGAACCAAGAGAGCTGTACTCAAACTACAAACCTGTAAAACTAGATGTTGGTGTGCATTATTTGGGAGAAATATGCGAATCTCTCTGGTCCCTCTGCCCTGGCTTTCTGTGCTGCCAGCTTGGGGGGGGGGGGGGGGGATGAACGCTGGACGTTGGTGTGCAACAGAAAAAGGCTTTTTGTTTCTCCTCTATGCTATTCTGTACTTCATGGCAGGAGGGTGACTGATTTTTGCTCTTGGAAATAAGATGAATTTGTTGTCAGATTAACTGAGATCAACCAGTTTGTCCCTGCAGGGGAACCGTTAGTTGAGGGCTTGATGAAGTGATGATGAGCACCTGGGGAAGGGCGGTGTCTGGCCCAGGGAGCACAGGCAGAGTGTTTGCACCTGTGCTCCCCAGCTGGCCAGAAGGGGACCATCCAATCATATTGCAGGGGCAGTAGGTCTCCTAGGGAACAAAGGAAGATCCAGGTGTCTTTAATAGCAGTGCAACATGTTTTTTGCCTTTTCAGACTTGTTTGTCCTACATTAACAGTAGTCTGGCTTGAGTTAAATTGCCCTTAAAAGCAGAGGAATGCTTTGTATGTAAGCAGGAAAGGAAGTCTTGCTGCGCTGCACGGTGCTGTGGTGCTGGAATCTGCCCTGCATGTCAGTACGGGGTGGAGAAGCAGAGATTTCTTCCAGCCCTTGCTCAGGTTTTGTTCATAGCCTTTCAGGTCGCAACAGCTGTGTGCGCTCAGCTTTTTTTTCTGCAGCACAAGAAGCCTGAAAGAACATTTGAACAAAAAACAACAGATCGGGGGCCTTTTAATTGAATTAAATATTAATATGGATAATGCGATCAATACCATATTGATTGTGTTAGCTGCAATGATGTTTAATTCAATAAGCCTCCAGTGCTGGACCTTTATCTCCCCCCATATTTATTCTGTGCTGTGCAGCAGTGCAGTGCCCACAGCCCTCATACACACACTATAAGAACTGCCCATCAGCTCTGTGTGCTCTGCATGCCTGGCCCTGCTGCAGTGCTCCAGTCCTGCTCCTTGCAGCTGTGTCAAAGCGGGAAGACTTCCTCCCTTGATGTGCTTCTGAAGAGGTGCCAGCTTCTGTTTTTAAACTCAGCCAACCTTGACGGGTTTTATTTGTGGTTGTAGCAGGAGGTTTTTATTAAATTAAGCTTCATGGGTTTGTTTCGCTGAGAAATTGGAGGCAGATGCTCTCCCTGCTCGTGGTATGAGTTTTGTGATCCTGCTGTGTACCTGTTGAATGAGTTAGTGAAAGCATCCTGGAAAAAAGCTGTCTTGATTTGTGTTATTTTCTTTCCAGTGATATCTTTGTATGAGCTTTTTCAAGAGTTTGTGTGGGTTATCAGTTTGTGTGTTCAGAAAAGCTGCCCTTGGCTCAGTAATGAGAGATGGAAAAGCCACTCGCTGATATAGCAGCTCCTGTGGTCTGTGCAGGAGTGGGTGCTGTGGCCTGATTGGGCATTCACGTTCCCAAACTTGGATGCTGGGGTTTTGCCATGGAAGCCCTCAGACTCTTGCTTAAAGGAGTAAGCAACCAGATGCAGCAGCTCCTTGGTAAGATGGTGTGGGAATGGTGCACGCTGCTCAAAGGCTGACGTCTGTAGGAGCCACAGGAAGGAAGAGCCATCCCTGCTGAAGGCCAGCAAGGTAGTGCCAGCTCTGCAGCAGTCTGGGTTGCTCTGTGGTGATCTGTAAATATGAGGTGGCAATGTTGCAGTGAATGTGAGCTAAGAAGTGACAGTAGGAGCAGAGGAGGAGAGTGAAGTCTTAGCAAAGGTGCAGTGTCCTTGCTCACCTCTGTGCAAACTGCGTGCTGGGATCTTGCAGAGGCAAAACTGCATTCCCTGGTGAGGCGGGAGAACAGGTTTTGTGTTTAAGCAGGCAGTGCTCAAGATATCAAAGAGGTACTTAAGAGGAGGCCCAGCAAAATGACCTGAGAGCTCCAGCATCCCAGTTAGAGTTGTCGGGGTCTAAGCTCCTGGCTGTCCCAGGTAAATGAGTTTGGGCTGGGGCATCCTGCGTTTTAGGAGGTCAGCTGGTAGCTGTGACTGGCGAGGAGGCTGTGTCTTACAGGTGATAAATCTTTGGACATTTAATAATATTTGATCATGGTGGCAAAACATGTTTGAGTGCAGCCCTTGGGATGTGTTGCATATTCCCACACTTAATTAGAGAACATTAAGGCAACTATTGAAACTGCCTTTGCGTATTAAATTATAATTTCCACTTCTGGCTTCATTCTCTCCCCTTCACATCCTTGAAAGAAAAGCACTTAAGATATCCTCATGGAAGGATATTTGGGACTGGTTTCTGCCTGGAGCCCCATAGTCACCATGCCTTGCTCAGCTTCTGGTATTTCATCTTCAGGGCAAGCCTGGGCTCCCTGGCCTTTAAAAAAAAGATAAGACAAGTTATTTCTGCTTGGACGTAGGAATTATTTTTCCAGGTGGCTATTTCCAGGCTCTCATGGTAGCCATGAAGGAAGCTCTTGAAAGCTCTGCCCTTGGGGTGAGCGACCAAATCCTACTGCAGATGAGTCCACTGCAGAACTTCCAAGTCTTCCTCTCCCCAGGCCCTTTTTGCAGAGTTTTTCTGCCCAGAGCAAATCCAGGAGTTTCTTCCTTCGTTTTGCACTTGCCACCTTTGCACAGAGCCCTGTTCCTGGCATGCTTGCTGCAGGTTTTTACAGATGTCCCCTGCATTACAGCATTTGCACACCATGGTTCCCAGACATTTCCTTCTAATGGATTTTGCATTAGTAGCTAGTATCGGGAAATCTAGTACCAAAAGGTTAATGCACATCCATTAGTCCTTTCTTTTCCCCTCTTTTTTTATGTGCTGGTAGAAGACAACCAATTTCAGTAAATACATTAGGTCTAGAAGAAGTCTGGAAACACTTGAAATTCTGTACGTGCAAAGCTGTGGGACCATTAATATTGTCCGGTTTGAGCACTGCTGGGATTGCAGATGGTGAGTGATACCTTTCAAGCATTTTCCAGCCTTGCAATCCTTCTTTTCCTCACAAGCAGAGCCAGGGGCTATGAGACCAGCTTTTATTTTTATATTGAGAGGACTACTTACTCTGACTCTCCTGTGTGTTGAACGATGCTGTGCTCTCACCCACGTGCTCCCAGCTATTAGGCTAAGGACAATATCAAAGTAATTCTGGCTGCTGAGTGGACAGCTGAGCTAGCTTTGAAAACTAGACTGCCTCTTGAACCTTCAGTAAATGCTTTTCTACTTCCTCCCCTCAAAGTAACAATTAATTTCCTGCTAATTGAAGCAGAGCTGATCCCTGTCTGTATCTCATTGCTTTCCCTGACCAGCACTTTAGACAAGGTTGAGCTTTTCCAGTCTATTACCCTAATGACCACAAGTAGCAAGTGGGAGGAAGGGTTGGCTGCTTGTTTTGCCTCCTGATGTTATGTTTTGCAGAACTTGGCTTTGTTCTTTAGCTAAAAACTTGCATTTTAGTGATGCAGACTTTTTTGAAAGCTAGGAATTTGAGTCATGATACTTCCATGCTCATTGTCCTTAAGTTTAGTGCTTGGTCAGCATGGCCTGGGACTTCTCACTTTTGGAGAGCCACACCACCACCCTCATCCTGAGTCTTCCCACTGTTATTTCCAGGTACCACGTTGCTGTTCAGGCCGAGCATGTTTCTCCATTAAAACCTGTAGTCTGTGGAGAAAATCTGCTCTGGTCTTCCTCGATCCCCACTGTGGTCACCTCTGTGATGAACTTTGCAGAATCAGAGAACCACCAAGGTTAGAGACGACCTCCAAGGTCATCCAGTCCCACTGCCACCGTTCCCCTCGTCCCGTCTCTAGTTATGAGGTGGGGATCAGCCTCTTCTCCCACACCACAGCCTCCTTTCAGGGCTTTGTAGAGAGTGATAAGGTCTCCCCTGTGCCTTCCCTTCTCCAGACTGAAAAGCCCCGGTTCCCTCAGCTTGTGCTCCAGACCCCTCACGGTTTCATTGCCCATCTCAGACATGCCTCAGTGTCTTTCTTGTAGTGAGGGGCTTAAAACTGAATTCAGTACTTGAGATGTGGCCTTAGCAGTGCTTCTCCTGCTGGCAGTGCTGTTTCTAATACAAGCCAGGATGCCATTGTCCTTGGGCACCTGAGCACACTGCTGGCTTGTGTTCAGCCCAGCATCAACCGACACCCTCAGGTCTGTTTCCTCTACACAACCTTCCAGCCCCTCTGCCCTGAGCCTGCAGCATTGCCTGGGGTTGTTAGGGCTGAAGTGCAGGACCTGATATTTGGTGGTGTTGAACTTTAGCCCAGCAATCCAGCCCGTCCAGATCCCTCTCTAGGGCCTTCCCACTCCCAGGCAGCTTGGCACTTCTTCCCAACTTGGTATCATCTGCAAGCTCACTTAAGGTGCACTCGATGCTCTCGTCTAGGTTATCAATAAAGATATTAAATGAGCTGCTGCAGGTTGGTCTCCTACCATCTCTAGTGCTCACTTCTGCAAGGTGCTGATCTTCAGTGTCCCCTTGGCCCTGAAGTTAACCAACTACTCTCCAAATCCCAGATAAACTCTCCTCATCTGGGGGCTCACTGACTTGAGGACACTCAGCAGAAATCCTGTTAGGCAAAGCACAAGCAGCTCTGGGTGTGCAAGTGCAAAATGTTACGGAATCAAGGCAGGAAGGAAAAAAATAATCTTGTGTGCTCTAATTTCACTTAATGAGAAACCATTCACATTTTACCATTTCTGATCTGTATCTTTCTATGCCCATTCTAATAGTAATTATTAACAGAGAAATCACTTGATGGCTTTCGCATACCCCCACACTTCAAGTATCTAACAACCTATTGATTCGATAGCTTGGCAGCATTCCTGATTGAGGAGCTGCAGTTTGATTTCCTTTTTTTTTTTTAACACTTTGATCATTTCACATGCGAAAGATAATTATTTCTGTGGCTGAAACAAGGGATGGATTACAGGTGGATGGAGTCTGGAGTATGCTCCCCTGTTGGAACAAGTGGTGTCTGTGTTTTGTCTTACAAAGGTCTTGAAAAATGATGTGTGGGATGGGTTTCTGATCCCTGAATCACTACAGCCAGCAATGGAAAGGTGTGCTGTGCTGATGCATGGAGGTAACCTGAAAAAGACAATAACAGTATTTGATGCTATGACCGTAACTTTATTTTCCCTGATTACTGTACATGTTGTTGTGAGGAACCTGGACACTGCAAGAGGCCCTGGAGGGCTCTCCAATGAGTGCTGGGTGAGTCTGCAATGGTGTACAGGTCCAGCTGTGGTCCTGCCCCTGCAGAACATCACAGGCTCTTCTGGGGGAGTGGAGCACAATGGACAAAGGAGGCTTGCTCTAAAAGAAGATAAACATTTGACCTCTATGAAGAAAAGCTCTCTGTCTTTGCAGAACTTTCTTTGTCCGTGACCCTGATGGGCTTTCCAGCTGGTCTGTTAATCATCCACATGCAGCTAAAATAGTCTGGTTTGGTCTCGCAGTGCCTAGCTGACCTGAGGACCCATGGGGAATAAGACACTGGGAGAGCTTGAATTATGAGTTAGTGGTTTTCCCACCTCATATATCACAGACTGAAGGCTTTATGACTTCAGAGCTTACTGTATTAATTTTATGCATGAGTGCTTTATTTTTTGCCATACAAGATATATCACTGGCTTACTGGAGCAAAATATCATTAGACCTGGAAAGGGATTTGGTCACTTACACTTTGTCACCAAGGATCGTTGCACATAGATTATGCAGGCCCATACTGTGCCATTCCTTATGTGTTTATTAAGCAATTATAACTATCGATCACTGCGCCTTCAGGGGACACTTGAGATCTGTTATTGTAGCAACATTTCATTGAGAAAGATGGCACACGTGCCTTGATTTGTGCCTTGGGAGTGCCTGCTGACGGGCTTGCCTTGTAAGAGGACAGTCTGTTCTGGATGAATCAGCTCTCCTCTGTTCTTTTCAGTCTGATCCATCATTGTACTGCTTCTTCCATCCCATGTTGAGGTTCTGCATCTGGTGTGGCCATGGTTCCCCTTCCCGTAGCAGAAGGGATGTGCCAGGAGTGCTCTTGGAGCTCTTCCATCTCAACAAGCAACCAAGCAACAGCTGCCATCTGTAGACCTTGCTTTTAGTTTGCTCCCAAGATGGTTAGTGATCTGTGGTCACTTCAAGTCAAGCATTCAGAATAATTCTTTTCCCCTTCGGTTGGTACTGCCAGTTTCAGTTTCCAGAAAAAAGAAACAACTTTTAAAACATTGTGGGAGTAACTGAAGACTGGGCTTCTTCAGGAAACTGATGCTTCTTTAGATAGTTTCTTTTTCTTTAGGATTGTGTTTAAAATGTCTCATGCTGAGTGCTCAATAACCTGGAAATGTGGCAGGTCTCAGTTTCTGTATTTCCACTTAGAACTGAACCACCACAAGCCTGCCTTTAAGTGATCCATGAAAGAAAAATTAAGTGCTATCTGGCTCTTGATTGTAAATTAATACTTCTGTGATTCATTAATGACTGAGAAGCAGTAGGTAAGCAGTAAGGAGCCTGCATAAATTCATGAACAAAACTGATGAAATCTGCAACTGCACCCTGAGAGGGAGCAGTCTGTACACAGGGAAATGGTGTAAATATGATTTGCAGCCAGATGCTCAGAGAAGGAGGAATTTCCTTGTGTTACATGACTGTGTTATTAGTTTGATGAGGTACAGTGGGACTATTTCTCTTGGAAATGGCTCTTCAGTTAACATTTCATTTTCCTTCCCAAAATTTGCCCTCCATAGCAGCGATGTGAAACACAGCTCCCTGCCACTGGCTATCCCCAAACTTTATTAATAGCAATTGTTGCTGCAAATGATCTGTTTCAGAACAAGTAATAAAGATCTCATTTTGCAGGTAAGCACACACTCACCCTTAATCACGTGGAGTTTCCACAGCAGGGGAAGAGTGAAAAATTTGTTAATAAAAAAAGAATAAAACTCATAATGCAACTGCCTTGCTAGTTATGTCACTGTTATACCTGCTGCTTCTCTTCAGGAATTTGAGGCCACATGCTCATTTAATAGAATGACATTGGCCCATTTCTTGTTGTGCTCTATCCTAATGATGTACTTGTTTGAAGGGAGTGTGAGTCAGCTGTTTTTGCTTCTCCTTTGTTGTCATAACCTACTCAATTTCTTTTTTTTTCTTTAATTGTAGCAGGAGGGCTCTGGCACTTCGTGGTTTCCCAAGGACAAGGCTTGAGCATGATCACCCACTGGCTGCCCCTGCACATGAAGGTAACAAAATGTTTGCTATGTATTATGATCTTATGGGTGCTTCCATTCCCTAAAAAACTAACGTAAAATGTCACTTGTTGGATAATACACGAAATGCATCTGGTGAAATGATGGAATAAATCTGGTGTGTGTGGATTTCTCGCACACCTGGCTGAACGTTTCTTGTTGGGTTTACTCTTTGCAAGGACTTGTATTGGCTTCACTGGTTGGAAATTCAGACATGTCCATCTAAGTTTCTGCACTGAAGATCTTCGTTTCTCGTTCAGTGACTTTGTTCCTGCCCTTTGTTCATAGAAGAAAATCACAGGGTATCACGTTCACTGGCAGTGTATGAACAGTGGTGATTTGGGGCTAGGAAGTGGTGGTCTTTGTCTGTAATCCTCTGTCTCAGGCTGGATGGAGCTCAGGTTGCTGCTAAATGGTTTTGGTGAGAGGTGGGACTGTGAATGATGCATTGGTCCCAAACATCCAGCTGAAGGGAGTGTGAGCCTGGATCTTCTCGGAAGCTCCCAAAAGGGAGCAAGAAGGGAAACCCCGTTGTCTCATGGCCTTTGTGATATCTTCACCTCCTGGGAATTACATGTCCAGTATCCCTGCTCTGTCCATTTAATGTGGGGACTGTGAACCATCAGGGAAATTTTAACCGAGCAGGGATTGTAAAGGGGAATCTTTCTGTTTAAGTACTTTACCCAAGTTCACCTAACAGGCTTCCTTCTACTTTTCATGCTGCTGACAAAAACAGTGGGATTCAGGAGCTTTCAGTAAAACCACGACTGCTAAAAGATCCTATGGGACTTCCCATGACAGCATGCTTTATTTCCCAGGCACGTCACCATTTGTTTTCTTTTAGTGCTGGAGGAGCAGGGATGGGTAACACTACTGTTTATTTAGAAACCCAATTAAGCCAAGTGCACAGGACTGCAGTGAGCCAAGAGAATAACCTTGAATCCAGGGAAAGTTTGGGGAAGTTTAAAGCCATCTGCAGCTCCAATGGGTCCCTGTGCACCCCTTTTGCTCACAGTTTCTATTCACGTTGATGAAGTGCAGGAAGATAGGCAATACAATGGAAAATTGCTTCTTTGGGTACCATAGCATCTTGGCTTAGCAGTGCTTTAACCTTGGCCTCATGCTTCCTACGGGGCCTGTTGTCTTTGCTACAGAAGTACTGACACTAGCCAGGAGCATGCAGAATTTTTCATCTGAGTAAAATTAAAGGCTAAAACCTTTACCATCCTTTCATTTCCAGGCATGTTCTATCTGCGTTTAATTGAGCTTAATGGACTGCAGAACGAGTGTTTCAGCACGTAGGGGAGTGGATTATTTGAAAGAGAACAAGTTCCTCACACTTTGTGTATCCCCTTCTTTCCCCTTCCCCTGGAAAGGGGGATGCATCCATCCACATTGGGTGACCAGGGTGAAGATGTCGATGAACACAGCATGACTGTTTCAAAATGTTAAAGATGGGTTTTCCTGGAAGCTGTCTGCCACCCCCTCAAAAGAAAACTCTTTGATGTTTTTGTACTTAGGAAAATGAAAAGCAATACCAAATACAGCTATTTTTACAGCTAATTTGCAGGAACACAGCCAGACCCAAAGAAATGCCAAAACTGCTAGTGCAAGGCAGATGTTGCACTTGTCAAGATGGCTCAGTGATGAAGCAGTGACCAAATCCTGTTTGTTCCTATGTATTAATATGAAATGTTTCAGTGAACTGGTGGACGTTATTCACCAGTTCAGCAACTCACTTTCACAGCTACTTCTGAAAACCTCCAAGGCAGGAACCATGTCACCAAAGATAGGTCCAACCCATCTCATTGCATGGCCTATGGTAGGATGCTGCACTTCTGCAGCCTGCTCTAAGCCTTGGCCTTCATCCTCCTGCCTGCTTCCTCAGGGTTTTACCTTCCAAAATTTATGGTTTTGTGGTTTGGCCATTTTTCCAAACACACAGCTGAAGTACTGTTGGAATACTTGAATGGATAATGCATGTGTGGGACTAGACAAACCATATGATTAATGGGCTGGGAGCGTGGCTCAGCCATTTCTTTTCAGGTTTTCTGGTGTGCCACCACATTGTGTGTGTGTGTGTGTGTGCTGTAACAGACAGAATTACCTTGAGTGTGTCTTCCCAGTGCCAGATGTCTCACAATCTAAGTGGCAATAATTATTATAGTAATCCTGCTCAACAAGTCTAATAGCTCCAGTGCTTTCTTTCTCTCTGTCCTGCTGTGGAGCAGGGTTGGACCAGGTGACATACAGAAGTCCCTTTCAGCCTCATTTCTTAAGGATCTGAGTGTTTATGTGAGAGTTGATGCCTGAAGGTACTAGCTAACTTCTCTTGGTGCTGCTCAACCCGTGTGCTGCCTTCTTCTTGGGGCAGACAAGAAAATATTGTCTGGCAAGTCCCCAAGGACTGGGGCTAGGATCTTCTGGGGTCTTCTTTCAGTAGTGATGAAGACTGCTCCTCTGGCTGAGATAGGTGCCCCATTGTGTCTCTGTCTGAGCTTGGGCCACCCCATCTTAGAAAGGTAAGTCAGATCTTTCATCCACTCCTGAATTGGCAAGGTGGTCTTAAGTACGACTTCAGATATTTGGGTTATTGGCTCTACTTACAGTAGCCTGTAATACGTGGAGTAGGCAGCCAATCACACTGTACCTCCCTTCTGTTCCATGCCAAATCTGAGATAAGAACCCAACTGGAGTTTTGGCACTGCCATAGGCCCCAGCCAAACTGGTCCTGAGTTACAGGGACATTTAATTTGGCTGGAAGGGTAGGATAGAGTATACCCAGCACTTGGGCCTGTTCAGCAGCCTGGGTCTTCCTGTGCTATCCCAGAGAAGCTGGACTTGTTGGGATTTGCCTTTCCTTCCAGTTTCCCAGTGCTGAATTACTGCTTTTCCTTGGCTTATGCATGTTGTGTCCAGAAGCACGCTGGCAATGTGTTATTTTTGTGTGCCTTGCATTGGTTATGCACATAAAGCACAGTAAGGCCAAAAATCATTTTCATGCGAATTATTATGGACCCCTGGGCTACTTTGTGGGATATCAGAGCTCGTGTGCGTGCTCCCCATTTCACTGTCAGCAGGCAGGAACATTTGGAAGCAGAGATCATTTAGATGCTCTTTTAGATGCTCCCCACATGCAAGTCCCTTCAGAAAATGTAGGAAGTACATCTGCAGATATAAGTTATGTGTATGATAAGTGTGCATGATAAGCAGGCCCTTCCTTTCAGCTTGTTATTGCTCTGTTTGCTGTGTTCTAAGAGCTAACCTACGCTGTGAAGTTGGACCTATTTCCAGTGCTGGAGACTGAGGGCTTGCTCTTTGATTTTGCCTTTTGCAGTGGTCACAGCTTCCCTGCAGCTGGGACATTGGGATGGGGAGGGTTGTGTCAAATGGGACTTGAGTTATTATGTGCTGCTGCAGCCGTTGCATGCTGCTGGCCCAGGGCTATTGATGCTCAGCATCCCAGTACTGTTAGAGCTCAATGAGAGTGCCCAAAGCCCACTTCTTCCCAGGTGTAGCTTGGTTGTGGATGTCTCTTTGTGGGGCAGGACTTGTGCCTGGTGCTGATGTGCAAGTAATGTAGAAATGGTGTACTTAGAAACCTGTCCCTGAGTGCCAGCCCTCCAAAAATGGGAAGGACTGGAGCAGGTTGTGCCCCTCCATCTAATAACATGCTTCAGACGTCCTTCCCTTGAGACAGCAGCCTCTGGAAGCCCAAGATGAACCTTGCAACAAGATTAAAGAGATGGCATTAATTGCTATCGATCATGGGTCAACAAATTAAATTGCATCTGCAACCGCATCTCTGAAAGGTCTAAATGAGAATAGTAGTTAATGGGTCTGGCTGGCCCAGAGCTGTGATTAATTAAAGGGAGAAATGAACTAAAACACAAAGGGGGGAAAAAAAAAAGGCAGAAAGAAAGAAGACTGAGATGAAGCTGGAACTCTTTGGAAATAAGCAGATTATGTATTAAAAAATGAAAGTGTGAAGCAGAGCTGGATGGGATTCCCACTCTGGATCTCTTCCCTCAGGCCTCAGACTGGCTGTACCAGCGATGAGCATTTTGGGGGTTGCTCCAAGCACCCTAGGTGCCCCCTGATGAGTCTGTAGTGACATCAGTGATCCATCTTGCCATAGCTGGAGCACAAATGGCATGGCCTTCCTGTTAGGAGCTGGATGAGGTCCTCCTGGGCAGGAATATGAGCTCTGCCCTGCCTCTCAGAAAATAATGGAGTAGCACGGCGTGGAATGTTGATGGTGTTTAATTAATAATGGAGAAAATAATAATATGTGGCACGTATAGCACCGTACTTGTTCCAAGCACTGTACAAACATTAACTACAGTAATTAAGCTGTAATTAATTAGAGTAACTACTAATCAGTGTAAATAATGATGCATCTGGAGGTAGCAAAAGGAGTTTGTGAACGGAAAGCAAATTTCCACGTTTGGGATGTGGCGTTGAATACCAAATGGCACCAGTAAAGGGAAAAGAGCACGTGGAGGTTGAGGGGAGAGCCTTGGAGCTGTGGGCAGCAATGTGATGGGAGCTGGGGCAGGGAAATCAGCAGAGGAAAATACACCACAGGGAGAGATTTTTTTTTTTTTTTTTGCTGGTTCACACACTTTATATTTAACAAAATAATTTTTTTTTAAATAATATATTCTCTTACACATCAAATATTGTTTTTAGAACCCCCCCCTTTTTATTTTTTTAACAGAATAGGTTTGTTTGTTTTGTGTTGTTTTTTTTTTTCTTTTCCCTCACTAGTTTCAGGCACGCTATTGTTTGAGAATTCTGAAACAGGATGGGATGGTGGTTGGCAGAGAGCAGCTGACAAACTAAGGTGATGATGGCTTCGTTTGCCGTGCTGGCAGGGAGCACATCCTCAGCCCAAGCTCAGCAGTGGTTGCAGCGGTGCTCACCCCACCCCAAGCTAAGGATCTGCCCTCTGCTGAAATGCAAAATGGGGAAGAAATAAAAATACAAAGGCAGCTGTGCACCATCCGGGACTGCCTCGATGCATGTGCTGCTTGCGTTTGCCATCACTGCTGCTAAAAGCAGGTGCTGGGCTGAAGGCTGACCGGGATAACCACTCTTGTCCTAATGGCAATGGGCAAAAAGCAGCAAACGAAGTGGGAGTGGTGACTGGCGCAGCTCTAGTGGATCAGAGGGAGAGCAGCCGGCCCCAGCACGCCGTGCATCTCCGACCTGGTGGAGATGCTGTGTTCTTGATGTCCTTGCAAAGACGGTGCCTGTGTCGGCATCCTCAGTGTCACTGTCCCCACGCAGTGGGGAAGGTCAGCACAGACCCAGCACTGGACTCAGCCCCATGCCCCCTCCTGTCCTTAGAGCCCCCCCACAGACACCACGGAGACCACCCGCTGCTTCGCTCATAGCTGTATTGCCCCGACCATCCCAGCTTTGGCTTAAAAAAATGATCATAAGGAAATCACAACAGCAAAAGAAATGACTTTGGAAAACCACGATCCGCGCTGTCAGAAGTGAGAGCAGTGAGCGAAGCAGCGCCTCAGAGGCATCGCCAGTCCGAGGGCTTGCGCAGGACAGTGCGTTCTCTCTTCTGCTTTTTCCTCTCCACATCTCACCACGGAATCCCTACTGAGTGCTGGAAGGGAAGCAGAGCAGCGACCTGGGTGCTGGGTACGTGGGGCCGAAAGCAAGAGGGCGGGCTGGGAGCCCCGTCCCTCCGGGAGAGCCCGGTGGCCTCGGTGGTGACCCTGCAGCAGCTGGAAGAGCTGGGACGCGTTGGAGCCGCGGGGTTCTGCAGCTACAGAGCCTGCTTGCCCTGGCACTCGCGCTTGGAGCACTGTGCTGGCTTCCACCAGTCCCCGTTGTGGCAGTGGCAGATGTTGCAGTCGTCCACCTTCACCTCGATGCCCGCGGGGATGATGGTGGTTCCTGCGAAGCAGTTGGGACCTGTGGGAACACGGGCACATCGTGGAAATGAATGTGTGTTTCTCGTTCTTTCTTTTACTTAACTAAACGAAGTTGGGTGTCTGCCTTTAATTTGCTGTGTACTCATTTAGTGCTGCTTTATCCCGAGGTTTGGCTACAAGACCACGAGGACAAGCACTGCTGCTGTAAGCTGCTCATCCTGCACTGATGGATGGGACCAGAGCCCGGGCATCCTGCATCCCAAGCGCCAGTGCTGGAAGCCACAGGTGATTTATGGCACTGGGTTCACAAAAACGGTCAGTCTCCCAAGTGAGACTGAACAGGCTGCTCCCCCTCACCCCCTGGCAGTGCCCCAGGCCAGGCTGGATGGGGGCTCTGGACAGGTGTCCCTGTCCACGCTGGGGGTTGGGACTGGTGGGCTCTGGGGGCCCTGCCAACCCAACCAACCTCTCTGTGATTCTATGATTTCATGAATTAAAGTCAGACTAGCAAATTGGGGTGGTCACGTGCAAGGCACCAAGGAAGTGTGAAGACATCTGAGTGGTGGTTTGGCTTGTTGCTCTAAAATGCCACCCCTCGGCTGGCCATGTTCTCCTAGTGCATGGGGTTCATTTGGAAAATGAGTGGTGTTGCCTGAATTTTGCCCATGTTTAAGTGGCCTCCCCCCCCTTTAATAAACGCCTCTCGAGTTTTACACATGCTCCTTCATGTTCAAGTTAACAAAGGCTCAGTACAACAGCCCAAGGAACGAGTTCCTGATGGTGCCTGCACCAGAATGTGGCTTTTCTTGGTGTATCATGTATCACAGCTGCAGGCAGGTCTGCCTGTGCTGGCTGTACCCCACACAAGGCTTCCTCACTCACCCCAAGCCTCCTCGAGACTATAAATACCACATCATTATTTACTGTTCTCAAGAGCCCTGCTCTGCGTGTTACCTGCTGATAAATAAAGCACTCGGTGTCAATAAACCGTCCCACTTTCTCACTGCAATTACCCCTCCTCATTTGATCTGGGAGATGCAAGGAGAGACCTGAACTCCAGTTTGGTCTCGTTGGAAGACTCCTTTGCAATGGCTGTGCACTCAGCTGCGGTGTTTTCCAGCAACCCTTTCAAACTGTCATTTCTCCCCATGTCTTCAGGGTGTCTGGCTGTGCTGCTGCTGCAATTCCAACAGATGTTAATTCTCTGCTTCATGAAGCCTGATGGATGCTGCTGTGTTATGACATCCAAGCGGGCTCCTCCATCAGGTAGGCTCATTTTCTGCTGCTAAAAGTCTGGGTCAAATGCAATGGAAAGGCCAGTAAATGCAGCTGGCTGTATTTAAAGCTGCAGTAAGTGCCTGTACCTCCTTAATGGGACACTCTGGTTGCCTGCCAGCACTGGGGATGCTGAGGATGGGCAGGCTCCAAACAACAGCCTGCTCTGCTCTCCAGGAGAAAAAAAAAAAAACCCTTTTCATTAACATTTAAGCAAAACGCTTCCTCTGAAGATTAGGGTGGCAAGGAAAGGGGAAGATCATTTTCTCTGCTGTTGCCCTGCAGCTGCCTGTTAATCACGTCATTTGAGCATCTAATGCTGCTTCAACACCAACGTGCATTTCCAAGCAGATCCCTCTCCTGCTGCATAAGCACAACAGGTTTACAGTGCCAACAGCCAGCCTGGTGTGGATGAAATCCTCCAGCCTTCCAGCAGGATGCAGGAGTGAGTGGCTGTTCCTTCTGCACAGTACAGCAAGCCCTCCCAACCAAAATGGAAAGCAACGTTTCTGCCCTCTCTTTCTTTTAATCAGCTACCAGAGATCCTGCTTTCCAGCACAGAGGTTACCAGCCATCCATTTTTTCCCCCCTCCGGAGCTTGGCTCCACACGTAGATCCTGGCTTTCCAAAGCTGCTGGCAGTGTGCATCACAGCCAGACTAGACCAGCAATGTGGTTCTTTATTATTATTCAGAAGAAGAGGCCGCTCAGGAGCACTTGATGACACGTCAAGCACATCAAGAAAGTTATTTGTGGTAACAGCAGAAGGAACAAGGAGCTTCTCTGGGCTGTCGTTGTGTTTTCTCTAACAGCAGCTGCAGCCCCCACCCCTTTGAAAGCAGGGCAGCAATCAGCCCTTCTCCTCCTTGCTCAGGGAGACGGATGGTAGAAGTTTGCTGCTCCCACAGACAATGTAATTGTGAGATCTGCTTTGCTTAACATAATTAATACTCATAAAAGACCACAGCACTCCGGGCTGTTTGCTAGAACAGCTGTCAAGATTTTTATGGTGATATAGCACAGAAGTTCAGGCGTTGTTTTGATGGGAGAGATGTAGCACAAAGAGAAAAAACACATCCACTTTGGTTTGTGAGAACAGGGACAGTGAGTTTTGTGGTCCTTGTGCCTCAGACTGGATACTGACACCCACTGAACTCACCTCCTGCTAAAGGAGGGTGGAAGGGACCTCTGGGGATGCTCAATGCCAACCCCCCTGCTACAGCAGGTTGTACAGGGAAGTGTCCAGCTGGGATTCCACAACTCTGGGTGAGGGATTGATGCTCTCCAGTGTGCTGCCAGTGCTGTGGGTTTTACTGGACTTGCAGCAGCTCTGGATTTAGCTTTGTATGTGCAGACAAGTCATAAGAAGGAAGGAAAATGTTAAGCGAATCACTTCAGGCCAGCTGTGATATTTGGTTTGCCCTGGAGAGCATCTTGTGCAAAACTAAGCCTGCTGACTTCAGTGCAGCTCCTGACTGTCCCCTTTCAGCAAGGAGCAGTGCTCTCCTCATTACAGATCCCTGTGCTCCTGCCAGGGCAGTCAGCAGGCACTGTGGTTTCCCAATGGAGGGAGTTCCTCTCCCCTTCCTCCCATGCTGTTTCCAAATGGAGGCAGCCTGCAAGCATCCCCACGGACACTCATTCAGATGAATGAGTCCTGATGAATTTGCTTTTGGAACGCAACCACAAATGCACTATGGCAAAGGGATTAACTGCTGGCAGTTTGGTACGTGGAGTGGGGGCCATTTCAAGTGCTCTCTCGGTGTGGAGGGAGATCTTTTTGTGTGTCCTCATGCTGCAGAGATCTCCATGTGACCACACTGCAGTGTTCCCAGCATGACTTGGCTGACACAACCATGTGCAAAGCAAGGACCAGGTGAGAACTGTGCCCAGGAACAAGGGCAAGCCCTGCACGGGGCTGCCTGTGGACACCTCCCAGCACAGGCAGATACAAAGCACACTAAAAAACATGGTCTTGAGAAGGAGCAGCTACCCCATGCAGATCAATTCCTCCATTTACTTTCCAGGCTCGGCTGCAGAAAGTAGGAATCCCGAGTTGCCTGCACTTTGTGACTTTTTCCATGTCCAGGCTGAGCTCTGTGCTGGGGGGTGAGCAGAACAACATCTTGTTTTTAATGGCCCCCCACCACTGATGTGCTGACCCTGCAGGACTTTTTCAGATGTTAATTTTGTTCTGTCAATGCTATCTATGTGACTGTTTCAGACTGCAAGAAAGTCGCTCAATTTGTGGCTTTAATTAATGAGCGGAGGAGGGAAGAAGTCTTATTTTTGCTGCCTCACATCAAGACTGAAGGCCCCTCTCGCCACGGGGGAGGAGAAGGCAGCAGGTGAAGCCAGAGGTGAGACATAAGGAAGTCAGCTGATGGTGGTGAGGTTTGCCTTAATTAAAATTCAAGTTGGTGATGCACTGCAGGCTGGACTGAAAATACCACAAGGAGATAACAGCCCTGGGGTTTCATTTTTGTGTTAGAGAGAGGCCAAAGCCGAAGGTCCAAGTGGAAAGTGTCCTTGAAGTCTGAGGGTGTACAGAAAGCAGTGCTGGGGACATGGTGGCTTCAGGAAGTGACTTGCATGTCCTCCAGGGTAAGACAGAGCCCTATCCACCCGGCATGTTCCCAACAAACACAGCAGGCAAAAACCTCCCCGGGATCCCCTGCAGTCCAAAGCTATTGCCCCATAGGCCAACAAAGCAATGCAGGTGTATCTACCATGCTGAGAACATCTGGCAGCAGCTGGGTGCTGCCTCATCTTCAGGAGAATCCTTCCTGCCATAAGCAGAGCACTGTGGCACCCATCAGCTTTCGGTCCTGCCCCAAAGAGTGCATCTCCTCCAAAGCTGCTCATCAGTTCTTGCCCCTTTTTCCTGCACCTTCCACCCATCCCAATGCCATGCTAACACCCCTTCTCCCCCCATGCTGCCTATTTACGTGATTTTCCCAGCCATAATTCACACTGCTGGGTGCCTGAAGATGCCTTATTTAATCTCTGCATTAGAATTAGAAATATATTTCTGCAGCATCCTTCTCTCACCTAAATCCACACTGCTCGCTCTCACAACGCACTGCATCATTCAAAGGAGGGCACTGAGGAGGTGAGGCCGAGCTGAAAAGCTACGTTCAGACCAAGGGGAGACTTCTGCTCACCCAGCAGCACTGACTGATTTAATCCTTCGTGCTTTGCACCACGCTAAGACCGTTAATGATAGCTCGTTATCAGTCTTCATCAGGAGCAGCAAACAAATGCAGGACAGGACACATCCAGCTGGGCACGCACTGCATTACTCCTCCTTATTGATGGCACAGTGGCTTAATTTGATGCAGAGACAGAACTTTAGGCCCCGATAAATACTGGAGCAGGAGCATTTTGGTGCAGCCAAGATCGATGGGTGCAATTTAAAAGCAGTCTGCTTAGGGATGGTGATGCCTGCCTGCATGGTGCGGGCCAACGTGCGGCCATTGCTCAGGAAAGCCATTGAAGAGGACAGCTATCCGAGTCAGGTATGTTCAGTACTGAATAGGGTGCTGAGACAGAACAAACACCACCTGTGGACTAAGTTTCAACATTTACCACTGGCAGAGTAATCATAGAATCACCGAGGTTGGAAAAGACTTCTAAGATCATCCAGTGCACCTGCCACCAATATTTCACACTAAACCATGTCCCTCAGTACAGCATCTAAAGGAAAAGGATTTGTCTCCTAAAAATCTCTTTGAAGACAGCATAAAGCTTGGGGAGGAACACTGTAGGCAGGCAGTGAAAGCAGCTCTTAGGTCAATCTAACCTTTCAGGTAAGTAATAGGCTTTTAAAAACCCGTCTAAATAGATATTTCCCCAAATGAACTCCAGCCCCTCTGAAGGTGCATTAATTCTTTTAATGGGTCCAACGTGGCTAATCCGTTCTTTTGGGGAGGAGAGCTGGCATAAAATGGATTCAGTCGAAACAAACCCACTAAGAAAAGCACCCTGCCTCTGCAGCGGTGTCGGGGGACTCCCTGTTATAACCTCCATCCTTGGGCACCTCAGCTATGGGCACAGATGGCAAAGCAGCCTCTGATTCCCACGGGCAGCGTCCTTGCTCTGTGCCTGAGCATCTCCATTCCAAGGTGAAGGTTAATGGCAGCAGAAGAACAACCAGGACGTTCTCTCTGGGCCTATTGAGATTTTCAGCCAACTCATTCACCTCTTGGTTGTGCTCTGTGTGAAAATTTAATGGTTTATAGCCCATTTTAACATTTTTATGCCTTTTTTTTTTTCCCGTGGAAAAAAAAAAAGCCACATTTGGTGTAAGAATTAAAACAGTATTTCATCCTTAACTGCAATCATGGATGATGTACGGGGGAGAGCTGGCTGCATGTCAAATCAATATAAAGCCAGAATTGAATCTAACTTGGTCACTACAGCTGTGCATGATGTTTTACAGCTTTTTTTTTCTTTCCATATCAGTCATAAAATAAGGTGGAAACTGTGACTGTGCTAATTTCACACAAAACAAGCCGCCTAAAATGTGGGGCAGGATTACTGAGGTGAACGTTTAAATGCTCAATCTACTGCAGAAAAAAAAACCAAACAAAAAACAGAAGAAAAACCAAGCCAACACAACAGCAGGTGAGGAGAAGAGGGTGGTCAGTGCAAGCTGATGGCAGCACCGCTGCGTGCATTGGTTGCTTGTTGGTATGAGGGGTGAGAGGGGTTTTGTGGCTGCAGGAATCCACTCTGGGCAGCCTTCCTCTCCCATCTGGAAAAAGTGAATCCACTGAAATTCAGTGGGAGTGGGTTAGCTCGTATAGAAATGCTTTGATGCCTCAATCCATGCTCTCACCCCCTGGTTTTGCTCTTCCGAGGGCCCATGATGCCACCTGAATTTAGTGGCATCCATGGCTTTTGCACAATGCTTCCTAATGGGGCCGTGCAAAGAGTCAGGTTGCTAATAAAAATAAGATGAGTAGTGCTGGTTTTGCATGTGAATGGTTGCACTGAACTAAACCATCAAATGGGAAAGGATTGTGCTTTCCTCTGCTAATAATTCTGGGTGCCACCACAAATGCATTACCACAATCTGTGTGGGCTTTTATACTCAAGCAGATGCCGTGGGGCATTATTCCAACGTGACAGGACAGGATGGTTATTTTGCACTGCAAGTAGCAACCAGGAACGAGGATCCAGCAAGCCTTCCCTGCCTTGTCCTTCCTTGTTTTCCTCTTATTTAAAACCAGAAGTGGGATTTAGACGTTAGAGCAGCCACTGACCTGATACAACTTAATGATTTTACAAAATGCCTAAAAATGCCTCGCTTTTAGAAGATTGATGTTTCCTATTGTGTTTTTTCAATGCCAATTAATTACTTAATTCATTAGCAATGTAACACAAGAATAGTCTTTGAAAATCCGGCGCTTTGTGTAGATGCCTTTAATTACGGATAATTAAATGCTGTGGAAGGACCTGATTATACCTTTGAGCATTTTCTGATCTGGAAAATGAAACGCGCTCTTGTACTCCTGAATGCACACAGCAAAAGCTGAGCTCAACAACTGCATGAAATAACATAAAGGGGGAAAAGGTATCTCCCAAATCTGGACCGGATGGAGGATTTCTAAACCAAGGAGAGGTAGGCACACTTCACTGGGGCTATGCATGGAAGCTGAAGGGAACCAGCAAGCAAACAGGGTCTGGAGGCAAAGTGATGTGCTGCTGAAGTTGGGAGCAGGTTTCCAGATGGTCCTTTGTACGTCCGGCTGCCATCGCCAAGGCTGCCACAAAGAGCAAAGCACTTTCCCAATGAAATCACAGCTGACCTTGGAAGATGAAATCTTGCCAGTGCCAGGAGTTGGTCTATTTGTTTGGCTTTGCATTCTTTTCCTTTTTTTTTTTTATTTTTAATTTTCTCTTTATTCCTCCGCAGCGATCTCAGTAAGAAAGTCAGCGTTCAGAGGGCTGCAATAAACAACGCTGCCGCCTCAGAAAGGGTTTTAATCTCCGAATAAAGCCAAAGAAATATTTGTTTTGAAGACAGCCCCCCCCTCCCTCCTGCAGCTGGTTCTCACTGCCCACCCAAGGAGCTTTATCTTGTGATTTTTTTGTACTGGCTGGAATAAAAAGGAGGCACACCACCATCTAACTAAAGCCAGTTCAGCTGCCTGCCCTCCCCTTCCCTTCCTCCTCTCCCTATTCACGCTGTGGCCAATTCCTCCTTGCCCCCCTGTGGCTGAAAAGCAACACATTTCCTTCTCCCTTAATTAAAACCCACTGACGATGGCAGAGAGCAAGAAGAGGAGGCTGTGAGCTCCTCACTGCTGGTGGCAGTGCTGCTTGGCTGGCTGGGAGCTGCTGCTGCCGCGGGGCAGCCAGGCTGAGCCCATTGCACACAGCAGGGTGGCAGAGCTGGGCACAAATGCTGCACGACGGGTCGATGAGAGCACCCAAAAGAGGGAAAATGCTGATGCCTGAGCTGCCTGTCTTTGTCAGGAGCAGGGATATTGATGATGAGAATGATGACTCACAGAGAATCACTGAGGTTGGAGGAGACCTTTCAGATCCCCAAGTCCAACCGCATCCCTCAGTGCCACATCTCCGTGGTTCCTGAACACTGCCAGGGATGGTGACCCCAGCACCTTGTGGGCAGCCTGAGCCAGCAAGGAAAGGGAATCACCTTTGTCTCCCTGGTTGACCCGCTTGGCGAAACCAAGCAAGTGAAAATTCTTCACATATGGGGGAAATGACTCAACATGAGACCCTGGGGAGCACCGAGAGATCCAAGCCCAGCTCCTCTACACTTCTCAGCCCCTTAGGCTGAGACATCTGGGGCAGAGCTTGTTCTCAAAATCCCACAGCCACAGCCCAGTTTGGCTCTCCAGGGGGAGCTGTGAAAAGATGAGGTTTTGCTGCAAAACATAGCACATTCATTATTATTAAGGCAGACAGGTTTCCATTTCTAATCAAAGTTTTCCAAGTCCTTACTAATTACTGTTTGACAGTTCTTGTAATACGCTTCTCTGTATATTTTTTTGATTGACGCCGCTTGAAAATCAACCAAAAATTATCTCCCTGCAGCACAGGGAGGGCACGAGTGCCTTGCACACACCTCCTGCAGCATAGCAGCCAGCACTGGAGAAATTCCTGCCCCGAACTGGGACGCCAGGACAGGAAAGGGGCTGGTGCCCATGCTGCCGAGCTGGAGACGAGGGATGACGCATCTGAACACTGCCACAAAGTCATGCAGGTGAGTAATCCACGTGCAAAGGAGCCCCTGGGACATCAGCGACGGCTGTGGTGAGTCAGAGATCTCAGGGTGAGGCTCTTCTAGAATGGTTCCTCATCCCACTGCACCTGAAAGCTGTGGCAGGTTTCTCAGATGCAGGCAGAGGAGCTGGTGTGGGATCTTTTCCTTCTGGCTTTGCATCCTTTTCTGGACGTGGCAAGAGCTGAGAGGGGTGGCATGAGCACATGATGCTGTCTGGGTTCACAGGGGGTGCTTTCACGTCACAACTGGAGTTCTGAGATCTCCGCTATGCTTTTCCCACTTGTCTCTTTGTTGGTTTGTTTTAAAGAGAGCAGGTTACCTGAAATAATCCATCATCAAAATGTCCCTGCACCTTTGTTCTCCTTATCTGCAATGGTCTGTATCCCTCCTCCACAGGGGGACTGCCTCATTGCGGGGAAGTTGGGCTGGATGGCCTTCAAGGGGCCCTTCCAACTCAAACCACTTGGTGACTCCATAATAAAGATCTATATGGACAATCATGTCACCCTCCCCATTCTCCCAGATTATTCTGGAAGCATTAAAATGGGGACATCTGATCATTCCAAGCTTTTTTCTGCGATCTTTTTAAGCCTAAGAACAGCAAGTCTGCTGTAATTGGCCTTTTTCCCAGGCACGGTGCTGTGAGTCAGCACTTTCTGGCCAGCACATCCCCTTCCTCTTTGTACAGCCTCTACCAGATACAGCAAAGAAAGCCTGAGCATGGAAGCATCTCAGAGGACTCTGAGTATGCACCCTCACACAGACCCATCTCTCACAATACATCCCCTGTGTGTGACACCGGTGCTGCTTCACTTATTCCGAGAGCTCTGAGCTTCTCTACCAGAAAAAAAACCTGCTGCCACAAAATATTTTCAACTGGGAGGAAAGCACAGCTTATTTTATGCAGAATGGGATACATCTGTGTACATCAGCTGTGGGATTGTACCGTACCTTCCAGCTGCCCACTGAATTCCTTGTGGCAATCCTGGGTACAGATGGGACGAGTACATCCTATAGTTTACCTGGAAAGAATAAACCAGGGGAGCCCCCACTTGCAGAGCTGGAGATCAGGGTCTGGGGGATGAACTCACTGCCCATCATTCCCTGATTCTGTTCAATTAGCAGGGCAGGAGGAACCACACCATGCCAACAAAACCAGCCAAAGCAAATAAAGCAAGATCCCCTCCTCTCTTCCACTGGGCTTTTATTTGCTGATGACTAAGCCTAAGCTCTTCAACCTCATGCACAGATTCTGATCAACACAGAACAAAGGTTTTCTAAATACAAACAGGAAAAAAAAACAAAAAACCTACACCAAGATATTGTCCTCAACCAGCCAAGCCCTTTGCAACCTGTGCTACAGCACTGAGCTCTCACACCTGCACAGAGAGGGCGCAAAACAAGAACATGAAGAGAGGGAGAGTGTGAGTAGAAGGAGGTGGAAGGAAATGGATGCTGATGTTCACAGGCAGAAGGGCATCTCTGGATCGTAGGGACCAGCAGTGTCTGATGGCACAACTGGGCTTCTCCAGGCAGCACAAACAGGGTCTCCACCACTTATAAATAATTGCTCTTTCACCCACAAACAAATTAACAATTTAACAAATGTCTGCCGACAAATGAGGGATAGAGATGAAGAAAAATGCACTTCACAAGTATTTCCTAACCTCTCCAGCAAAACTGGCTGGTGAGCCCGTGAGTGTAACAGGCCAGGATGATGTGCAAATATACAGGAATACCCGGGGCGAGATTACTGCACTGATCTCCTTTGTAGAGATGTGTAGGTGTGGAAGAGGCTGTGTCTGAGATGCAGGACCCTACCAACGTAGCAGAGAGGATGGAGGCAGCTGAGAGGATGCAGGGAAAGAGAAGGAAGCAGGATAACTTCCAAGTGCCTCTTTGAATTCTAAGTTTTCTTGGACTTGCTTAGCTGTAATCTTTAATTCATATTTTCTTTACAATCTCTTTGCTCTGTAAAGTCTGCATTTCATGTAAAAGGAGCAGCTCAAACATCAATTATTTGACATAAGTAAGTCAGCCCCTTGTTCAAGTCCCCTACTCTACATATATGTTGGCTCCAATAAAAGAAGCATTAAACATTCATTAAATTAGAAATACATGAAGATAGTGTCATGCCTCTCTCCTCATACAGATATGCTTAATAAGCCCAACCTTCCGGAGCAGCAAAAGCAAAACCATCTCTAATCCTTTTAGAAAGCCTGACCATGCAAAGCACCCCAGTCTTCTGCAATCTGCCTGAGAGTCACCCAGAGAAATGAGCCACTGCAGGCCAGATCCTCAGCAGGAGTCAATGTGAGTCAGCCCCTCTGCCGGGGTTACACCGAGCACCCCCAGACCCGGGATCTGGCTGTGGGTTTCTCTTGCAGCAAAATGGTTTACAGCAATGTAACTGGATAAAAATGTCAACTTTTAGTCCAGCACTGTCCAGTCTGCTCGTGCTCTGCAGCAGGTTCCCAACCTCAGCCTAGGACCTTCTCTGACAGAACCCAACCAACCCCCCACCCCTCCTCTACAAAGTACCACTGTGACAGCAGCGGATCTTGAACCACTGCTGCTGTAGACTGGTGCACACAAACTGCAGCAACGTTTTCCCAAGGGGTCACCACCTCAGTTTGAAGAACAACGCAGGCCATGTGTAACATGTTTCCCACACCTCCGTGATCCGTGTCTGTTTCACAGGAGCTCTGGAGCAAGTCCCATCCAGCGAACAGCTTCTCACCATCCTACCATTCAGGGGGATGGAAGGCATTCATTCCAAGGTCTGCTTGAAGCAGAGGCATGGGAACACATTTAGGATCCTGGGTACAAATTCAGGCCAGCAGCTTTCATCTTCTGCCATCTCCTCCCAAGCTTCAGGAAGTGGTACATTCAACCCAACTCCGTTCGATGGCAAGTTTTGGAAGGTTTATCCAAAGCTCTTCACTAGTTCTAGACAGCATCCAACAGCCGTGTCCACAGGGAGCAGGTCACAGTCTCGAGTTGGCAGCATATTTAAACTGGAAAATCCAACTGCGTGAGACCTTTGAAACCAACACAGGGCTTTATGAATACCTCTGCACTTCACTCTCATCAGAAAATTTGGCATCCGTCTGCCTTTAAACACTTGGCCTGAAGTAATGGAGGTGAACAAACACCACTGAAAATCAATTTCAGTGAAATAACTTCTTTTTAAAGGAACGGTAAAGTAAGCATTGAAGTATTTTGTCAGGTCAATGATGGCCTAGCCCAAATATACTGCCTTGTTTTCAGTCTTGATCTTTTACCAGCTTTCAAATCAATCCCTTTCTTCCTCGGTTGCTAATCAAATAGCTCCTTTAATTGAGCTAACAGGGCACCACAGTTTACGTTCCTGCTGGTAAACACAAAGAACATTAGCTGACAAACAATCAAAAAAGCATCCTTTGTAGTGGCAGGCATTTTCTTCCGTGTTCAAGCTTCAAAAGCATTGATTTTCATAGCTAGGCATGAAGCCTTGATGGGCTTTGCCATCGCAGCGTTAAGGGAGCTTCTACAAGTTCTGCAAAAATGGCAGCAGACTCCTGATTTGTGTTGGTGTCCAAAGTGGAAGACTCTTGATTCAGGATGCAGGCTCTACATCTGCACATAAGGCTGTGAAGCATCCCCCTGTCCCCACGTGCTGGGCAAATGCTGCTTGAAGAGGGGTGAATCCCTCCTCCAGCCCCTCGTGTGCCACTGAGACGGGCTGCTGGTGGCGATGGGGCCAACTGAGTTCTCAAAAATCCATCTGGCTTCCACAAATACTTTATCCACCACGAGCAAAGCGTGACACGGCCACGCTGCACTACCAGCTTCGTTCTCCAGGACCTATGGATAGAGTTGTGGAGTCCAGCAAGGTCCGGTGTGGGGATACGTCTTCGTCTTGGTCGGCCACGCCCAGCTTGCGTCTGCACAAACAATCAGCACATTTGCATAGACTTTGACTGAAGGGGTTTTAAGTGCAACCTTAAAATCTGGCCATTTCAGAAATTCCTGAAATAAATTAGAAGAGGAATTGTATTTAGTTTTTTGGGTTTTTTTTTTTCTCCTAAAGGAATTTCCCCATGGCTCCAAACCACTGTTTTCCAATAAGCAAATGAATATGAAGTCTTCTCATGTCGTCTTGCCACATTTTCTGTGTTGTCTTTATTCAGCAATGGTTGCATATAATCAAATGGCAGACAAAACATCCTCTCCCCCAGACCTTCTTTTTTTTTTGCTCACACTTTCAATAACTTTTTTCCTCATCTCATCGATTTTTTTGTCAATGACCATGTAAAGAAGCAGACGCTTTCCAAAACAATCACCGGGAGAGTCAGCGATCCACATCTTGCAGATAAACAACAAGCTCTATTCATGCAATAAAGCACAGGTAATGTAATATCCAGGCAATGGGTTGTATGATATTAAAATCTTGGCACACTTGGAGATATCTGATAATTCGGAACAATGAAGACCACCTGGGGATGTTCTTTCTGTCAATATTGGTTAACAACTTGCACCGTTAATCCATTGCCTTCACTTAAAATACAATAACTGATCTGCATTCATATGGAGCCTTTCCTCCCCCTAAATTGCAAAGGGCTTTGCAAAATTAACACCGATGCCTAGGAGCTGCCTGGCTTCTCTTCTGCTTCAGAAGGAACAGCTATGGCCACTGACTGAACGGGCAACATCTAGGCAACGAGGTCTCCCCACCCGAGTGAAAGCTGCCTAAGTAGAACAGGTTAATGAACGTGCCATAATTCTACAGTCTGTCACTACCAGGAACGTTGGGAGCAGCCTGGCCCGGGGGCTGCTTGCCCATCATCTCCCCTGGTTGTCCACCTGAAGGCGCAAGGAGCCAATTGGGGCACCTCTCCGGTTCTTGAGGACGTCAAAAACCCAACTGCTTAGGAAAAAGAAAAGGCATTTCCACAGATTGCTTACTAGGACAAGGCAGCCCGGAAGGTCAGCCCCTGGGTGTTGTTCTACAAAGTGGCATGCAAAATTCACTATGGGACAAATGTAAGGCGTGTTTGTTAAAGGAAAGGCTGCCCTCGGCTCCGACAGGCTGGGACAATCCTCGGGGAGTTCCCAGGCAAAACACACTGTGACAGAAGGAACAGGCTGGGGTGCAGAATGCTTATTTCAAATTAACTCCGACTGAGAAATAATGAGCAGCAAGTTTACGTTCTCGGTAAATTAAGAGAGAAGCTTAGGTAAACTGTGGCTTTATGTGCACGTAAATAAACTGCTGTTTACTCGGTTTTGTGCTCGTGCCCTTAAATACAAAGATGTTTGTATGGAATTATTAATATTTATAGCAAATTATAACAAGTATCTGTAACAGCTTCACCCGAACATACGCTATTTCACCAAGGTAAAATCTGATGAAGGTCAAAGCAATCTTTTACTGGTGCGTGGAGGGCAGGATCTGCCTCTTTACTTTGAAATCTGCATCAACTGCAATAATTTAAGCCTTTAATTAAAGATTTGGTGTCAGGTTATCTACGAAACGTCTTCCTGCTGCCCAGTATTTCATCAGGGACGGCTCCAGAAACCCACATGGAGTAAGCACACAGGCCAGGACAAATTTCACCACAGACATGTTAGCTTTTATCTGCCTTACTGTGTAACCAGTTCTTTGGTCGAGGGTTGGTGGCAAGAGAAATTAAATTAAGAACAAAAGCCGGACCCCCAAACAGAAACGTACTGCACTTATTCTGCTCATCCCTCAAGAAAATGAAAGTGCCCAGGCAAAGCCTAATATTTTAGCAATTTCCTTAATGCACGTGTAAATGGGCATCAGAGAAGAATTTCACACTTCAGAGAGGGGGAAAGAAGTTAACAATTCTATTGTGGCTCTTATTGGAATTTCTAAATTAATTTCCCCGACACAGCTGTGCCATAAAATCCCCCACGACGGCGGATTTTTGCTAATGCCCAGATTATTTTCAGATACCATTCTGAAGGAGCAATTTGTGTAACCGGGAGCGGGGTGGGCCCCTGGGAAACCCACTGCCCTCTGCCCCAAGGTGCAGGAGGGTGAGGCCCTGAGAAGAGCTCTGACACTGGGAGGCGAGGTTTCCATCCCGTAGAGGAGAGAGTTAACAGCGGCTGACACACTTTTGTCTGGAGAAGCCACAGCGCCTCGAAATAACATCTCGGGGCCATAATTCTGCAGTCTGTCACTACCAGGGAACGTGAAAACCAGTGACCTTTCATCTCTGAGACAGAAATGCTGCGCAGCACCTGGAGCCATCGCCCTCACGATGCGCTCTGACAAACGGGGCCATGGGACATGAAGGGGAAAAGGGCTTCTCCCCCCAAAAATCACCTCCTGCTGAACCCTGCTCTGGGTCTTTGCACCGCACTGAGCGAGGCAGGACACAAGAGTTGGGCATTTCTTTCGACAACAAGGGATAAATCATCTGCTTTTCAGACTGCTCTTAAACGATGGCGGAGGGAGGGAAATTGATATTGGCTTTTTATGAATCTTCGGGTCAGGTACGTTCAAATCAACAGATTTTTGCATTAACCTCACTGCTTTGCAGCACTTTTGCCCTTGGCAAGACATAATTAAGAGAGGCACGAAAATCCATCTGAATGTATCGAGAGGAAATTATTCTCAACTTAATGGCAGCAACAGCTAAACAAGCAGGCAGCCCACGCTGCCAGCAGAGCAGGGCTCTGTTTCAACCTCAAACACCAAAATTTTAAGGATCAGCTTCTGAAATAAGGATTTGCACTGCGTGTTGTTCTGGGGATTAACTTCTTCTTCCCCCCAACAGCTATATCCCTTCAGCTCTTCCCTCTGCCAGTCTAAAAGGATGACCGCAGACACCGAGGCTGAGCTAAAACCTTTTCATCACACCGAGACGTGGCACTGTGATGTCTTCACTTCTTTGGTGGGAAGCAAAAGGTACTCAATGGAAGGGGGGGGGGAAGACATTAAAGAAAAAGGGAGTTTGGTCATTTAAGTAGGACTGTCAGCTTGTGTTATCTTCATGCATTTGTGAAACCGAACTTTAATTGACTGGCTGCAGTGGAGAGACGAAAGATAAAACTGTGGTCTCAAGATGAGCAGACAGCTTAAAATGTTGTGATCCTCATTCATTAAGATTTGTCAGAGGGTTTCAGGGGGGGAAGAAACGTGGCCGTCTCTGTTATTCTTTCACATGAAGTTACCAAAACAGCAGAGGCAGGCGAAGGGTGGGCCCTGCTCTTGAAGCTGCATCCAAGAAAAGTAATATGGGACAACAAGGACTATTTTGGCACTGCCTTTTTTCTGCCCCTGTTATTTCATTCTGTTTCTGAAGGATAAAGTCCACAGCATGCAGATATCCATGCAGGTACGCCCCAAAGGATGATCACATCACTGCACTGCCTTTATCCACTGCAAGCCCTGGTCTCCCTGGCCCCAGGGACCCCCAAGGTATGTAGGCTGCTTTTAAGAGGGTGTTAAGAAATACTTCCCTGCCTAAACCAGGTTTCAGAGAACTTTCTATCAGTGTTTTCAACAGAAGGGGGAATAGAGGAGTAGAGAAACTCAGGAAACCCATGGACAAAGCCCCAGCAATGAGGCCCTTGGCATCCAGCTGCGGGTCCAACCACTACCCTGCACCCTGGAGTTGTTCATCTTCTTCTAGTGCTGCCTGCGATGGGAAAGCTCGCAGCCTGCCACAACAGGCCACATGCCAAGATGGTGGCTAGAGCTGGCTAAAACACCTTCTCTCCAAAATTTGTTGATGACCAACTAATGACACTTCCTAAGGTCTGTTCTTCTGCTTTTCAATAGCAACACAGAATTCTGAACAAAAACCTTATCAAATGTTTTGGAGCCAAAACCACCATTTCATGCAAACATCTGGGTTCCTATATCATTGGTATACTTTTCCAATCTGCTCAGAATTCCTTAGGTAGGAATACTTTGGATTTCCAATAGTTTGCTTTTTCTCTCTCTTAGAAGACCAGAAAATGTGCTGAAAATGTTATTTCTCTAAACATTTTCATTTGTGATCCAAAAGCAACCGTTACTCTTTCATTCTACGGTGGCTATAAGGGGAAATACGTAAGGATAGCAAATTCTAAACATGGAAAGACAAGCTGATGCAGCCACTCCTATGTTAAGAAAGCCATGAAAACGTTTATGTGCAGCCAGCTCACCTCTCAATCAGTCTTCATATCTACATTAGGAGAAAGGTGCTTTTGCAGAAATGTATGTGTCTAAGGACTGTGGAATGGGACCAGAGAGACCTTTTTGGAAACAGATTTATTTTCCAAAGAGGTACTTTCAGTCATCCCAAAGCCTTTTGTGGAAGTACTGTCGAATCCAAGTCCAATTCATGAAACTGTTTCAGCAGGATAGTGAGGGCCAATGCTACACACACAGAGTCCAGCACACAACTTACAGTGTTACTGGTGTGGCCAGAGTTTTAGCAGTCCCAGAGGGAGCTCTGCCATTGACTTCAATGAGTTTTCCCCTGGCCTTGAATAATAATTGCTGGCACTTAATGTAGGGACAAAGACTCTGCTCTTTGCTTGATTTCACGTGACACTAATCATGATAAAAAAAAGACAATAAAAATGCAATGACATGAAATGACCACCACCAACATAACGATTCAATCCTATAAAGCCTTACTTATGTCAGCAATCCCACCAACATCAATGAGAAGACACAGGGCAGGAGGGGTGCCTTAATTTTCAGAGCAGCTGTCTCATACCTGATGCCCACACACAAGGAGAAGTCACAGCCCCAACACCAGTCTCTGCCAATGGAAGCAAACCTCCTGACGATGCATCGGTAATGACATTTAATGAAATGTTTCCTTTATATCTCTGTTAAAGCCAATACAGTACTTTCTTACCATTTTTGCAGACCGGACAACACTGCTCTGGTTCATAGACCGGGTTGACACACTCGGGAACTGCGCAGTCTGCTACAACACAGTGAACTTCATTGCTGGGCTCGCAGCGACACCATTCGCATGGCGAGGGCTAGGAACAAATCTAAAATTAGCCCATTTCCTCCTGGAGCTCAAAAGTTTGCAACATTTCTATCTTGCCATAAGATAAAACACATCAATGTTTAATACCTCTTCATCAACGGGTAGTACAAATCGACCTACAGGACAAAACAGCAACATTGGAGATAGGCAACAGGAGCACCAGAAAAAGCAGTGAGTATGGTATTTTTCCCAGAGAGGGTGCTTGTTTTTTCATCTTTTGCCAGGCTTGAATTGTCTTCGGTAGGAAGACCAAGCTGAGGTTACCTGGTGAGATGGAGTGGCTCACGTGCTCATGTGACACCAAACACACCACTGCTCTACCCGTATGTTATGTAGGGCTTTTGGGAGACCATGAATGGTGGCCCTTCCCAGGAAGGGATGGATCCAGAAGGACATGGTGATCTTCCAGATCATACCCGTTATTTCATGTAGACCACCATGGGCAGCAAACCCTGGGCTGGCAGAAAGATGCTGCGGGCCTGGCCCTTCCATCCACCAGCCCCTACATAGGTTTGGCTTCCAGTTCTCAGAGCACAGGAGAACGGTGTTTGAGGGGAAAAAACATTCAATCCTGTGAGCAGCACCTGCATCGAGGGTCTGTCAGCACTCCTGTAACACAAGCATCAGACCTGGCCCTGGCCCTGCTTCTGCCTGTTTCAACAAGGTTTGTGAGAAAGTGCTCTGCACTGAGCATGTGAATAATTAAGAGCCTGAATAACTGCTGAAGTCAGTGAATTTGGGATTAAAGCACCCAGCTAAATGGCTTTGTTTAAGCTCCATCAATTCAAACAGGAATCTATATGCCTCCAAATGGTAGAGCTGTCACTGTCTCGCTCTAAGAGAAGCTGTGAAAATCTGCTGAAAAACAGAAAGGTCAGTGTTCATGGCTCCCAATACCCTTACATGTCTGCAACTGTGATGAAAGAGTAGCAACAGTACTAAGAAAGGACACCAGAGGAACCTGAAGGGAAAATAACTTCCTTTCGGTACCTGTGGTTTCCACACCAAACTCCCAGTTACTCAGCAATGGCAGATCCATTGCTAACACTTGAACTAGTTAAGTGTGAGTGCTGAGACAAATCCTGCTTTGCATCGGTGGCAATCCACAGCAGCGAGAGTTCCTCCACATTCAAAGTAAACCAGGGGATGCAAACGAAAGAGGGCATCATCCCCGTGTGCTTCAAACCTCAGTGATGCATCACTCACGTCTACAAGACAGGCACAACCCTGTGAGCCCTGATTCTGGCAGGTAAAAAGCTTTTCACTTCACCTCTAAGAAGCTCCATATGTCTCGTGTCAAATAATTTATTCCCTGGAAATTCATTTCTACCTTAAAACGCACTAATTAAAGCCTCCCTTGCTTTGTCTCAGCATCTGCAGTCTATAATTCCCATCACCTCTTATTTGCTCACGGCTTCAGCAATTTAGATAAAATCAGCACTCCTTGAGCAAGGGAAGAAGTCTGTGGAGGTGGAATTCCTCTCTCTAATTATCTTTCCTCATTCAATCCTGCTTTGATTTCTGTCTGAAGCACCACGAATCTAAATTCATTTGACTGACATCTCTTATTCAAGGCTATTTAATAAGAAGAAACAATGCAGAAGAAAATAGACAGGACTATTTGCTGAGGGATCAATAAGAAAATTGCTGCTTTGTTTTTACTCATTTTAATCGCTAATTATATGGAGCAGTAGAAGTAGATCTTATGATTCGTGGAGGCTTTCAGTGATGTATTCTTCAGGGCTTGCCCCCACCCTCCACTACTCCAGTAGCTGCAATTCTAAGAAAAAATGTGGTGCATTTTCAGGGCTGCAGCTCAATCTATTGCTTGAAGAGGATCAGCAGATGCAGAAGATGCCCCTGAACGACCGTGCAACTGAGTAAATGAGACATGACATACACATCTTCTGCTATTGTGTTGTCGGTGTAACTTGAAAATGACACTGTAATAAACCATGATGCTGCTTGACACTGAAAGCAGCTTTTCAGGAGGGAAGAACGGCATACAATTATCAGAATAAAAGTACGCCTTGGCAGAGCAAGGAGCAGGCAGCCAGCAAACAAAAAGGCTGTTCTGGCATGAACGGCAGGACTTTTTCAGCTACCTCCTCTTCCCCACCTTACCAAGGTCAGACAACATGGTCTTGCCTCCAGGATCGCCCTCGATCTGAGCACTTTGTTCATTTACTGGTGCCCCCGTACTGTGGCTCGTCTCCATGGATGACTCCAGCCTTCCTATCCGCTTCCTTTATGAACATCTCAGCACTTTCTCCCACTGGGCATGCCTTGGGATCATTTTATGGGATCCACCATGCACCTCTGCCAATCCTCACAAGATCCAGAATCTGGATTTGAAGACCTACCACCTGGAGAAGATGGATGGTGTACCCTTTTGTATCTGCTGAAGTTCGTCCACCAGTCAACACCAGTTCCTGAGAAGATGCTCCCACCCCTACTGAAAAACAAGGCTGAAAAATTACAGAGTGTTTCTGAAGTTCAACAGAGAAAGGACACAAATCAGAGGCTGTGCCATTCCTGCACGGACAGTGAATGCACTTTATTGGCGTCCCGTGAGACGATGCTGTGGAAAAAAGTGCTACGATTAAAGGATCGTAAAAGGCTTGGGCCACAAGATGATTTACACACTCCACCTGTCCAAGGCAGAACAATCTCTGAGAAGATTCTCTAGGGAAGGATTTGTTAAGGATTTCAAGACATATTGGTGCAGAAATACTCTTCTCACCATTGTCCAAAACGAAAAGGATGCTCACAGTCACAACAGACAGAACTGCATGGCCCCTCACTTTTCAATGCACGTTCTGAGAAATGGACCTGCCATTAAAACCAGAGGAGAAAACTGGCTGTTTTTGCCAAAGATTCCAGAGCAGCATTTTGACTTGGGAGAACTGGTGCAAGGCATTTTTGCCCACTCTTCATTTGCATTAAGGGTGACAACACTAACCTTGGGAGAACTGGTGAGGAAATACCCTCTTTGATGCTACTGTCTGTGCCGGGGCCAAGTCAAGTCAAGATGGCTGGTGGTAGATGTGGCCATCACCTGGCCACCATCCCATGGCTTCTGGAACAGAGGAAATGGGAAACAGAGGCCAAAAGACCTTCTCATTGATCCTGCTTGACCTCTTCTCCCACCAGTCACTTTAAGACCAAAGAAACACAAGGATGTTTGCAAGCAACACCTAAGATCATGGCCCAACTTCCACTTCAGCTCCTGGACTACTGATCTCAAGTTGGGCTGTGACCCCAGGTCTGGTTGGGGCTGCAGGGAGAAGGAGTGCTCAATCCAGTAACACAGCTGGAGAACCTGAGCCTCAGGTGTTGTCAAATGGGAAACATCTGCAATCCACTAGGCTCATTAACAAAGAAAGAGGGAAGGAAAATTAAAAGAGAGAACAGAGAATATGCATGGCTAATAAAGATTTTATGTGTGTGAGCCCATAATTATAAACTTGATAGATGGTATAAACAAACAAATGGAAAAGGCAGCAAAGGAAACAGTATGAGAAACAAGTTGTGCTCTGAGCAGAGGAAACTGGGAGGCCAAACCAGCGTGGATACCGTATCTCCTAAACTTTACTCTTGCTTCCCAGCATTTTCACCTTCTCTTTGGGAGCAAATGCCAGCGCATGTGCCAGAATGATAGTTGCTAACGTCACCCAGCTACTCCTCACAACGACAAGGGGCTCCTTTCCTTACAGCACTGGCCACCATCAGGTCCTTCCCTAGCCCTTAGGTTTCATACAACCACAAACTCCATATCTATGAGAGCTCTACACTGGAGGGCTCTAGCCAGACAGATCACACCATCAAACAGTACTTTAGAAAAATAGTCTAAAACACTAATCCTTCCCAGACCCTAGGGAGAGGTGGAGAAAAGAAATGGGTAAGTGAATTCACAGTGTCCTTGCACTCTGCCTATCACACAACAGCCCTTCATCGATCGCACACAGCCACTGCCAAACCACTGCAGAGTGATACAAACTCCACGCCTATTGTGTCACAAATACTTGATGTTTGCTTTGAGGGAGGGAACAGAAAGGCTTCATGTAAGTGTTTACATCTATCTAACCACGTTACAATAGACACACACTGATCGTCGCGTGGGGCTGTTCAAGTTAGCAGGAGACTTCAGTGTTTCCACTTAATTCGACAGACCTGCTATTGGGTCCTCTGATGCTTTTCACAAATAGGTACCCTTACAGAGTGCACAGAATAACTGGAGAAATCTGCCTGGTTGACTGGAGTATGAAGTGGCACAGAACAGAAACAAACCCAGTGGAATTTCTTACTAGGCCCCATGGGAACTCAAGGATCCATCACATCACAGCAAGTGCAAAGAAGGTGCCAAGACTCCCTCAGCTGTATCCACAGGCACTATACCTGCCTGGATTCTATCCTTCAGAGCGCTGAGTCCCATGGGAGGAAACTCAAAAGACCATCATCATCACCACCAATCTCTCCATCTTTTTGAGAAAGATTGCAACAGTGTTCACACAGCAGCTGCATCCCCTCCCTCCTCAGACAGGCTCAACTGATGGCATCCTGCTCCACACAGATACAACAGCAGGGGAAGCAGAGCAATGCAAAGCGAAGTCTGTCAAATTGGGCACTTACATCTTAAGAGCAGCTGTAACTTTTAATGACACGAAGGACAATAGCAATTCTGATGGAGATGATTTTTGTAGCTAGTTTCAGGTGGTGAATTTATTGGCAGGAAGCAAGAAAGGGAAGAAAGCGACAAAGAACCCGATGAATAAAATCCGAGGTGAAAATGGTTTCCACATTACAGCTGAGGTGGGAAGTCATAAACCAGGGGAGATGAATAAAGAGAAACTGGGACAGCATTCATTGAAGATACTTCTGGAGTCAAAATTCGAATCATTTTCATTGTTATTGAAATTGCCTGTGATCTCAGGCAGATTAGCAGGAGATTGCAGGAAAGTTCAGAGGATGCTTACAAGGGAGAAATTTTGCAGATGTCAAACTGCAGAGAACAGTGAGTCCCACCTGAAGACGAGACAGATTTCTGCACTGCTCCTTCTACCCTTACTTCGAGCAGCACACAGTCTAGATAGACTGTGTTAGAAGTTTGGTAGCTGGCTCTGAGCACGTGTACGTGTGTGCTGATACAAAAACTGCAATCATTTCTGCCACTTAAAAAAAACACCACATCCATCCAACTTGGCAGAGACAGAGTACCAACGACACTACAGCAACTGCAATGGGCTTTCCATTGGTGGAAAGTTGCTCAAATAAACAGTCTGGTGAGTGATTATAGACGAGCATAATGACAGAAAACACCATCGGGTTGCAAATGATTTTGCAACAGGAAAAAAGGACTAAGTCATTAGATAATTTACTTGCAGTGAAATACTGGAGCTGTATCCTACTCACATGGAGAACTGGCAATACAAATGAGATGTGCCATCCAAAACTTGAAAAATGCTTGCACCATACTGCAGATGGGTTAAAACAAAGAGCTGGATTCCAAGAAGCTGATGCTGAGAGGAGATTCTGTTCTTCTGAGGGAGCTTCCAATTCATGACTGGAATGCAGTGTCATTTCTCACTCAGTGCAGAAGACAGGACAGGCAAATACATGAACTGAAAATGTTTTCTATAGATGATCACTCCCATCCTATACTCAGTGCAGTCACAGCACAAGGAGGTTGAAGCAGAAGCTCTAGCTTGTCAACCAATGCACTATTGTGGTTGTTCCTAACTGATACCCATCTATTCACAGCTACCACAGTCTCTCCAGCAGCCTTGTGACCAGGCTTTGTGCTCATATCTTTTGCTATGTGCCATACAACCCAATGGGTTCATGAATCTCCTGGATTTGGAGAGCTGCTCCACCGTCAGCTGATGAGAGAGAAACAACCTTGAGTCAAGTGCTGGCCCTTTTTCCATGGGTGCTGGACATCTGCAGTCTCGTGGTTTTCTTTTTGAACTGAGAGCATTACAACATGACTCTGCACTTCTGCAGGAATGCTCTCTTTGTTTTGATATATGTCTCATTTTATTCCTGACAGTGGTTGTGGACCCCGGGGCAGAGGAACCGAGGTTCCGTGCTGCTTTGGAGATGCTTTTTATGACTTGATTATGATAGTTCTTCAGTTCAGACATGCACAGGGAGCAGGGCTTCTTTCAAAAGACTATGATAAGACAGATAGGACTGTGGCTCAAACGTGGGATGCACAGCCCCATATGGACACAGGCAAAAAACGTCTGTGTGCGCTTCACGTTTGTTAAGCTCCTTGTACATTGGGAAGGAATCGGGGCCCAGCTGGCAGCTTTCTGCACTCCATTCCTCCCTGTCTGCCCTCACCACTGCCTACAAGGGAGCCACGTCCAGGAGAAATTCACCAGGGGTAAGGAGAAAGGAACCAAAGATCTGTTTGGGAAGCTAATCCTTTCCATGTCAGATTTCCCTACAGCTCAATCTGCTGCTTCTTTCTTTGTTCATGCCAGAAAATGGGAGGAGGCAAGACAGCACTTCTTGCTGACTACTTTGCTCAGGGTTTGCACTGGTGCAGGTGCTGCAGGCAAGAGCTAACACACTTTGATGCTTTACCTTCTTTCTCTATTCCCAAGGAACAAGATACTGTCCAAGCAGAGGTCCTGAGCTGAGCTGCTGTTTTTTCACTTTATGTTGCTGACAGCACAGAGGCTCAAGCCTTGTGTCCACACCACGGGTTAATGCCAGCCCTGTGCACACGTCTGCTTATGTTTGCTGTGCTGTTGGTTTCCTTTGTTCCAGGCTTTGACACCAGCACAGTTGTGCTGAGAGCAGGGAGAGGGCAAACAGACTATCAAATGCTGACTTGCCCCTGGTTTTGTCTCTCATTCTCTGTTATCTGACTTGTCCAACTTGTGACTTCCTGGCAGCTGGCAATGTGGGTAAGGCTTCATCAGCAACAAGCAAAGTCCATGGAGGAGGATCTAGACGGGACTGAGCTTTATTTTGCAACGAGTCTGAGCACTGTCATTAGCTGACTTAATCTAATTACAGTTTTAAAAACAATAACCAGGTTAATTATCTAATTAAGCATTATTTTTAATCAGCACAATTCTGCACAGAGCACGTTCCAGCAGCAAAAACCACACACCTGCGCTCCCCACTTGCTCCAGCAGGATATGGCTGGCTGAACCTTTTGCCCATCATCTGGGAACGTTTCTATGGGAAACACCCTTAGTAATAAGCTGACAACACCTCGTGCTCACCACTCCTACAGGGACAGCTCAGGTGACAGAGAGGGACACAGCTTGGGCAAGCCAAGGAACAAACGTGTCTCTTATCAGCCTTCCCAAGCACCATCTCAGAAACCTTAGACTGGATTCTACCCTTTCCCTGGCCACACAGCCTGCTATTCCCAGCTCTCTGGCCATCCCTCACTGCTGGCTGCAGCCAGAAGCAGAAGCAATGGGCCGTGTCCTGGAGTGAGTATCTGAAAGCACAGCCGCAGCTCTGGCCATACAAACATCGGGCACACGTTCATTCTGTGTCATATTTACTGGAAAAATACCAATCCTTTGGGTTTGCACGCACAGGCCAAATTCTGCTCTGCACCGAGGGATGATGGATGGTGAGTAAAACAATTCCTGGTGATTCTGAATCAAGCTACTGATTTCAAAACAGATGAAGATATACTTGTGGTGCACCCAGTGGCACCGAGCTCTGAGTTTTGGGGCTTTCACATATCCCTGCCACTTGGGGAAAACAACAGCCTTTCAGTAGCCAAATCCTCAGTGCAGCCCGTCATCTTTCACCTACTATAAAAATACACGTGTGCCTAAAATAATATATGTGCTATAGAGTCAGTAGCTAAGCACATAACACAATGTAAAAAGCAGCTATTGCTGCAGATCAATCTACAACATGCCTATCTATTTTCGTATGTTTTCTTGGGACAAATTATGACAGAAATACACTAAGTCAGTAATTTCAAATTCCTTTGCATAGACACTGTCACTGTAATTTTGCCAGAAGGGAGATAATAAATCATACTTTTCCATCTGACTGATGTTCTGTTTCCCCTGTCTGATTTCAATGGCTCTGTGCTATCTTATGAGCTGGCATTGTTCATAGCTCCTTTTATTAAAGCACAGGCACGTTATTGAAATTTCTTTTGTATTATGATTTTCTAGCCATACGTGAAATTGCAGAACACACAAGAAGGGAAAATATGCCCCATTTCTTTGAGTCATAATAGGCAAAGAAAAACAAAACTGCTGCACACATCTCAGGGAGAAAAATGCTAATATTAAAATATGGGCCCCATGCTGGCTTGGGTTAGTAATTGGCGTCTTACAATTTATGAGCAAAGATCTAGAAACTACTGTCGATTTGGATCACTGCTTACCTACTACCAACAGCTTTTACTAATGCTCCTTCTTGAGGATATGAGCTCAGCACTGCTGGAGCACGTTCCAAGATGCACCAGGAAAACGAACACGTGTAAGAGAGCAGAAAGCTCCGTGAGGAATCTTCCCCTTTGTCCCCACTTTGATTTTTTTTGGGGGGGAGGCTCTTCTGGAAGCTTCTGAGACAGAAGCTGTCACACCTCTGCACTCTCACTCTGCTGTGGTTACTGGTTGGGGAATCACTTTGGTCTTCATCGCCTCCCTTTAGCCAGGGGCAGAATGCACACGCTGTATTTCAGAGACTGAGAGATGCTGGGACAGCAGCTGAATCAACTCTTGACTCTGCTAACATCTTTTGATGAAAAGGTATTATTTTGATAAGTTATATTAATATAATTGCATTAATAAAACATTCCTTTTTTTTTAAAGAGCATTAACCAAGGAGAAGGAGGTGCTGCTATTCCAAAGCATGGCTTTTCATAACGAGCTGAGAATTAGTAGACAATAATGCTGTGCTTATAGAGTCCCTCATTCATTCTGGATTCTGATTACAAGCTGACGATCTCTGCAGGAGCTGTGATCCCTACTGTGCAAAGTGCTGCTCAAGAAGACATCAAGTCAGCGAGATACAGGAGCCCCAGACGAAGGACTACGGGTGACTTGCAAGCAAAGATACATTGGAAGGAAACACGAGAAAGAAAACTAAAGAACTCCCACAGTGAAGTCCTGGCTCTTTTCAAGTCAGCAGCGATTTTTGTCCTAGAGTAAGTCTAAAATTTGCCCTTTCCCTTCTTTCCCTATGCAGTGCCCTGTATGCTGTTCTTATGCTGTTCTCTCACCCCTCCACACCTGTGCCTGATGCAAGACAAAACCATTCAGACATCACATGTGGGCTTCTTGAGCAAGGATGGGCCACCAGCAGAAAGGCAGCAGCAGAGCTTAAGCACTGCCACAGGTTGAAGGAAGATGTTGTTCTTCAGACAGAAATATTGCCAAGCTGGCAAAGCTGGGATGCCCAAAGCTCTCCCACCCAAAGGCAAATGGAGATATTTCACCACCCGTGGCTACAAAACTTTTGCTGGAGACTTTGAGGATGAAGCCGTGCCACCAGGAGCACCTAACCTGTTGGGACAGGGAGCAAGTTCCCACCTGCATGGCCCAAAAATTAAGAGCATGTTTCAAGATGTCAGCTCGACTATCCTCTTGTGAACTCATCGTCTGCTTCCCAGCACAGTGGCACTGTGCCACGCACTCACAGAGCTCTACGGACGGTTAGGCTGGATGGATATGAGGAGGTGGGAGAGCAGGATGTGATGACAGACTTTGCAAATGGACAGACCAAGAATTTTCCAAAGGCTGTGGCTACAAATGTACCTTCACCCAGGCCATAAATTGCATTTATTAATTCGGGTAGGCGCACGCTTTTCTGGCAGTAAGTTATGCAGCTGAGCGAAAACTAATCAGCACTTAGGAAAGCTGTTGTCTCACTGACATTTGCACGATTTCTCCATCAGCTGCCAGCGAACATCCATCACACTGGCGGGACGCTGTCTCCTTTACTTTACATAAGCTGCTGTCTGGGAAGATTCATTTAACACCCAGCCATGAGCACTCCCAATAGCCAAGACTGCTCTCTGGTTTGCTATTTGCTTGTTTTTTTTCTCCCTGGAAGAAAGGGGAGGGCTAGCAACCTCCCTGCAAACAAGTGCAGAGCTCCTGGGAGTTAGACCTTAACCTGCAGGATGGAAATCAAAACACAAGCAGGCTGCAAAGTGACCCCACAAGTGACCACCAGATCCCTCTGGGGAAAACAGACACGGTGCCCAAGACTTGCAGCATCCTTCACGCTGACCCCGACACTGCCACTGCTCCGGGACAGACTGCAGGAGCCCTAAGAGAGCAGATTTGAGGCCAACAAGGAGAGAAGTGGGGAATGAGGTTGGGAGAAAGATCGCCATAAAAGCAACCAGCCCTCCCCTTTGTCTGCAGCCTCTGCTGGAGGCATGGATGAGTCCCAGGCAAACAGAGGGGATGGACAGGCTCCATCCAGGCAGCTGGAGCCCCAAACCCTCAGAGATCTCCTAGGACCCATCAAAGGGCTATGAAGATCCTACACGGGGTTACAAAACATCTGCAAGGGACACGAGGATTTACAAAGAGTGCAGAGAGACTCCTAAAGGGCTTAGACTTACAACTGAACTTCAGCTTAGCATTTCATCGGTACGTGTTAATGATCTAGTGGCACAAGCTTAAACATTTGGACAGCTGTCTCAGCTGGATGGCTTGTTGTCATGTTTATATTTTGTGCTTACGATCGCTGTGAGTCAGAAAGATTAGAGGTACAAAATCAGCCCACTAGGAAATAATAATAATAATAATAATTCTTAAGAAACTTGTCTTCTGAAGTACTCTTTTACCCTGAGATAGTCACAGCTCCTGTCAGTGGTAAGAAAATAAAAAGATTAAATTGCATTTGGATTTTTCATCCTAAGCCTAAATAGAAACCTGAAAACAAGATGGGAAAATTCTCCCAAATGGAAACCTCTCACCAATTCTGATTTCCCGGAGAAAAACCAATTTCCTCGAGAAAATAATAATCCTAATTTGTGCAGAGATCAAGCAGCTGAAATTTCTACATGATGAGTCAGTCCTGGTAACTGTAATAGAGCAAGCATGAATGTTTGTATGCAGACACACATGCAGAGAGACACTTGCAGAAGGTTTTAAAATGAAAGCTAATGGGGCTGCCCAGAGAGTGGTGGAGTCACCACCCCTGGAGGTGTTGAAGAAATGTTCAGGTGTTGTGCTGAGGGACATGGTTTAGTGGGGTGTGGGGACAGTTGGACTGGGTGATCTTGGAGGTCTTTTCCAGCCTTGGTGGCTCTATGATACCACTGACTCTGCTTCCATTGAAAGCAGTCTGGTTTTGAGTAGGAACGACCCAAGAAAGCCTCCTCTGTTCTTTGGCACACAGACAGAGCTCAGTGTGTGAAGAATGGACTCCAGAAAGTTTGCAGACCCTATAAATCCATCAGGATGAAAGAAGAGCAGAGTTCAGAGCCTATAAAACCTACAGACTGCTCAGGACTTCTTCTACAGAGTTGGCTGATAAAATCTTGGTTCTGTTGAAGCAAACAGCGAAATAACCCAATGCTTCAAAGAATTCAACATTTCCCTTCAGAGCAGCAATTTTCTGAATCTTGGAAGCTCTTTGTTCTTTTTTTCCCAAAAAAAAACCACTCCTGGAAGTGCACAGTGATTTTCCATTGCTTGAATCTCTAAGAGGAGCAAGAGTTTCATTTCTTGTTCTAGGTAAACACATAGATTTCAAAAAAAAGTAATAAAATCAGCTTCTGCCTTGCTGCACAAAGCACTGGGCTCTCTGTAAAACACAGGTCAAGATCAAGAGCTTGACCATGAACACAGCTAAAGCTGAAGGATCCCATGGCCAAACTAAACAATTCCAGCTGCAGAAGGATAGGAAAAGATGACTGTAAACTGCACATGACAGAAGAAAGACACTACATACTGCCTTCACTGAAAATGACAAAAACTATCTGGGAAAAGGGAACTGCAATCTATGCTATGAGAACTCTTGCAGCACTCAGATCCGTATGGAAGCATTTTCATTGTCAGAGAAGTGCATAATGAGATTGGGCATGCAGCCACAATGAGTTACAGGCTGCTGTTAATTAGGGAGGTATGAATTTTAAAGCCACGTGACCTGGGAGGACAAACTTGTGTATACCTGTTGCCTTTACAGACCCCATTCTTCACTGTGACATGCTGTTTTCCTTAGCAGAATTGAAAGCGTGTAACCAGGTGAGAGGTGCGGGTTGTGTACAGGGTAATGGCTTCTGAAATCTGGTCTTATTTTCACAACACGTTCCCAGAGGGTTTCTTCACAACTTTCCTAACAGGAACTCTCCTGTTGTAACTCAGCCCCTCACTTCTCAGTACTCGAGATGGTCATGGTGCTATACATTAGTATTTTGCCATTCTAAACAGCTTTACCACCGTTGCAATGAAAACATCCCGCACAGCCTGCAGCCTACGTGCATCCTCACACAGCTCTGAGCAACAGCTCTCAGTGCCATGCCATCACGTTCTGTTATCCAAATTGGAAAGGGGGTTACAACAAGTGCCCAGCATTGGTTTACCACTATTTTTACAGGCTCCTCTGTGAGCCCAACTCATGCCATGAGCAACCAGGGACATGTCCAGCATCACAGCTTCAGAGGATGAGCATTTTGCTCAGAGACTTCTGGCTCACCATTGGCCCTGAGTGCACGTGAGGGGGAAGGTGGCAGCCCTTTTTAAGAGCAGGAAGCAAATACTGAGTGCCTCTGAGAGTCCCCAGCAAGCCATCTATCACGCTAACATAAAAAGCTGAAAGAAAAGAGTTTCATACCTTAAATTCCTCCAATATTTTGTAATTTTTTCCGTGATATTCACAAAAGTTTTTCACTTCCTTGCATTCCGGACAGCATCCGTTGTGTTCCACTTTTGTACACTTTGGGTGGATTTTAGGGCATTCGGGTTGATCGCAAACAGGTCCATCCTCAGTACAAATGCAGGGACAGTTGGAATGCCCCGGGAAAAAGCGTTCTCCCAGTTTGTACACAAAGCCACTGTCATCCACGCAACCCTTCCCTCGGTAGTCATCAAAGATCAGATTGTCATTGCTGGAAGTCTGGTCCCCTTCGTCGGCGGGGTAGTCTTCGTGGTTGATGGCAGCTGGCGTGACCAAGCCAGGGATTACAAACAGCAGTATCCAGGTTTCATGGATGTGAAGAGCCATCCCCCTCCTCAGCTTCTCCATGGGATCTCAGGGCCGGAGAGAAACAGCTGCTTCCATAAGGAGACCAGGGCCGTGGTCTGAAAGCAAACATTTTAAAGTGAGAACTCAGAAGTATTAGGGAACACTGACTAAGAAGGGCTACGTCTTCAACCAGCATGAAAGAATAAATCAGTGCTTCCAAACTGTGCAGATAGCTATCGCTGTTTCGTTTGAAATAAGCCTCTCCCAAGTTATTCGTAATGAGAATAAAGCACAAGAAATACATAAACGAGACACACTTCTGTAAGCATATGCCCACAAAACATCTCTGTACGAATGGTGGCTCAGAGAATCACCTCATCTTTATTTCCCTCATGTGCAGAGTTTTCTGTTGCACCAGAAGTTAGCGGGGATGGACAGCTCGGAGGGATCTGAGCCCCAGCTTAAGCTGTGGCCACCATCCCTCCGTGCCTCGCGTGGCACGCAGCCCTCTTCACCAAACGGAGGGGAGCTGAAGAACGAGGGAAGCACGCTCTGCAGGCAGCTCTGCATCCAGCTTGGAAGATGGAGCTGCATTGTACTCGGTGCATGAGAGGTGGAGCAGCAGACTTTCACACGCAGCATTCAGAAAGAGGGGGCTGCCCGTGCTCCATTATTCAGCATTCCGGTGCCACCCCAGGAGGTGGGCACCTGAATGGGCTTCTCCTGGAGCCGGGCCGGGCTCCGAGCATCCCTGGGTGTGCGATTGGCTGCACGCCGTGCCACATCACCGCCCAGCCCCGCGAGCGGAGCGGTGGGCTCTGACCTCTCCAGGGAGGACCGGGCAAAGTACCGCAGCAAACTTTTCAGTGAGACGAGAGATGTATTGATGAGGGGAAGCACTCACCAAGCGTGGCTTGTTTGGGTGCGTGTGTGCGTGCCACTGCCTCTCGTCCTCCTTCCTAGCACGACACGAATTGCCTACACACACGGTCAAACGTGCCCCCCTCCGCCCCCAGGGGGGGGATCCCTTCAGCACTGGGATTTTGGACTGGCTTCAGACGTTAAGCAATTAATTCTCCTGAGCTGAAGGAAAGCAGCAGCAGCAAGCTCTACTCCTGGAGAAGCAGTTCAGGGATCCTATTGACAAAGCAGTTTTTCCAAAGCCACAACAGAGGGAGACACCGGATATTACACAAGCTTTATCAAATTCAAAAGATATCCTCTTAATGGAAGTGCTAGCTGCATTCCCAGCACGAGGAGCGGGCATCCAGCACCTACTGCAACATGCTGATTGGGATTCAGGAGGTTGGTGCTGCTTTACCCAGCTCCAGAGCGGATGCCCACCTAAATGCTACAGGTAGGATGCAATACTGCAGATGGGTGGATATTTAGGAAAACAAAGCAAAACAAAACCAAAACGTACAGCAGACAAAACACAGCAGGAGCAAATGAAGCAATTCACGACCAGGGAAATGTGAAACAATGGAGAGAAGGCGGTGAAGTTTGAGGGGGGAGCTCTGAGAATTAAAAGCCAGAAGTTCTCTGGAGCTCATAAATAGAAGCACAGTGCGTCCCGCAGCCCACGGCCGTCCCACGGCAACTCCCAGGCGGAGATCCTGAGATCAGACAGACTGCAGACAGCTCGCACCGACAGGCTGCAACAAGTAAACAAAGCCCTGCTCTGCTCACAATTAGTTTACAGCCCAACTTTCTCATCATTCCTCATCCGGAGAGGGGCCAGGACCATCAATAAGTGCCTGAGTAAAACGCTTCCATCCACCTTCCCTCGCCCCGAGTGAGTAATTCACACTTACCTAATCAGGCTCGGTCTGAAAGCTGCGAGGGGTCACAGGCCAACATGGAGTAAAAGGTTAGACAAAAATTAGCGAAAGCAGTTCCTCCTAATCACATCCTCAGCGTTGACTCACGGACAATCCCTTCTCCTCCACCTCCCATCGCAAATCGCAGGAAAGCGGCAGCCCAGCAACCACGGCATGAGAATTAAGCTTCCACCCGGCGCCGAGGATTCAGAGCGAGCAGCGGCGCTCCGGAGGCAGGGATGCAACGGAGAAGCCCCGATGCCAGCAGCGCAGTCATCGCAGACAACTTGGGCTGGATTTCCTCAGGTCTCAAGTGGAGGGCAGGGAGAAGGGGGGGGGGGGGAGGGAGGGAGAAGGGAAAAAAAAACCACAACAACAGAGAGAGATCCCCTCCCTACGCCCAGCGGATCTCTTGCGGTGCAGGATTTGCCACAGCCGGGGAAGGAGGGGGGAGAAGCGGGGCGCGGGGGCTGGCAGGCAGAGGGAGGGCGGAGGAGCCCGGCGCCCGGTGGGCCCCGCTCCCCTGCGGGGACTCCCCAGCCCTGGGGACGGGCATGGCCGCCCCGCCCCCTATTAGCAATAACAGTAATAATTAATTTTTCCAAAAAAAAAAAAAAAATTTTTTTTTTTTTCTTTTGAAGGCTGAGTGGGAAAAATAAATAAATAAGTAAATAAATAAGAGGGAATGGGGAAAATAAATAAAGAGGAATCCAGCTGCGGGGCCGCACGCAGCCCTGCGGTGATCCCGCTGCCGTCAGTGCCGCGCTGCCCAGCTCGGCCTCCTTCCTGCCCCGGCGGCGGCCCGAGCGCTTGCTGCATCCGAGATCCCACCTTGCTGCATGATTAAAACTTCCCGTCTTCCCGCGGGCTGCAACTGGGGAGCCGTGCGCCGGCGGCTCCGGCTGCGAGCCGCTCACAGTCCGCCTCCTTGCAATTCGGCTGCTCTGTCATTAGGCGTCATTGTAAAGCTATTTCTGCCGGAGCGACCGAACGAGGGATGCTGGCTACTGGGGAAAACACCGTTAAAGAAAGCCAAACCGGGGCTTTTATTGCGATAAAACGCAGGACGGCACTCCTCTCAAGCAACTATGCCCCCTGCAAACATCAGCTACGGAAACGCCTTGCTGAGCTCTCTCTTGCTGTGCTCTCTCTTGCTGTGCTGCTCGATCCGCGAACACCTTGAGGATGAGGCTCCTTACGTCCAGAGACACACGGTGCCGTCGGCAGCCCCGGAGAGCAGCCGCTCCGCCGCGTGATGGAAGGCCACGCTCCGCACTTGTGTCTCGCCGTGGCCCCGCAGGCTGCGGAGCTGTCCCGGCCCCGGCTGCACAACCTTCACAGCCCCATCGCTGCTGGCCACGGCCACGGCGCGACCTGGAACGGAAACAGAGCGAAGTTAGAGGGTTTGGCAAGGGCAGCGGCGCTGGAAGTCTGGAGCTGAAGATGAACCACGTCTTGCGTGCTCCTGTTTGCTGAGATCAACGATGGGAAAGCTGAGTAGATCGATGATGATGAGATTGGATTCAGAGTGATTAAGTGAAGCTGGAGAGCTGGGCACGCTGCTCATTAAGGGCACGGCTGTTCCACTTGGGTGCAATTATTTAGGGCTGGATTCTGACATGCAGGCTGAGCAGCAGATGCTCTGCTGATACCTGGAGGTATCAGAATCACACTGCTAACATTCCTCTTCTTGTACTGCACAAAGGGCAACTCTCAGCCAAACTGCAGAGAGGTTGGGCATCCAACTGAACCAAATGCCCCACTCCCTCAGAGCCTTATGGGAAGGCCACCTTACAACAGAACAAGAGCTAGCTAAAGAAAAAGTCAGAAAGGTTCTAAAGAGTCTCCAGTTTCCATATACTCCTTGATAAACCAGACCCAGTTCATCACTCCCAATGATGCAGAAAGTCAACAGTTACTTAAACACCAGCACAGCTACCAGCTGGTAAGCTATGTGTTTGAAGCAACTTTTATTTGCCCTGCCACCAGATTCAGGCTCCCTCCTCGAGGAAACTAACTGCAGTAATGCATGAGTGCTGCACAAAGGGAAACAATAAGAAAACAAAAACAAAAAAAAAATCAAAATAAAAAAGGATTGACACGTTCATTTCAGAGCTGATGTGGTCCTTACAACAAAGAGATCGACACATTTCCAGTCATGACCTTGGCCAAACGCCTTGTTATGTTGGGAGCAAGTTCAGTATGCCCTTCAAATGATTACAGCTCTTTTCATGCATCAGTATTTTCTTTCTGAAAGCAAAGACATCACAGAGGAATAACTAATATTGATGGAGACAAAGTCAGTTAGACACTAAGGCCATCATTTTGGGGAAGATGATGAAAACAGGAGAGGCTTGGTCCATTTAAGTCACATAAAGAATTCAGCAATGGGAACGTACCACCCCATCAGAAGTTAGTCAGGAAGAAGCTGTCCTCCTAGCATGAATCCCATGGAGGCCACAGGGTGTTGGTATGACCACGCGATGTGTCATTCATCCATTAAACATATCCTCCTTCCACTCAGCCTAATTCACAATGATCTTCAAGACACGTTGGCTCATGTGACAACCTGGGAAGCAAACCAATGCCACCTCTCCATCTCTCAAAGGAAACACATAGCCTGAAGCAGCTCACAAGTGCATTGAGAATATTTAATCATGCATAATGCTTAGTGTAGTCATGGATGCCTGTGCAGAAAAGGGGAACTGGGAAGTAGAGCTAACCATGATAAATACGCCCTATTTGCAAACCTTTACAACTACCCAGTTTCCTCATCTAGAACAAAGCCTGACACAGCAAAGATGTGTAGGATGGATTAGAGTGTCCAAAGCAGCAGATGTGAATATTTATTACAAACTCTCTTCCAGGAAGTCTTTGCTGACAGAAGCACTGCATATGGATTTCACTTGCAGCCAGGCACTCCAGGCAGTCGCTGGGATGACTTCTCCAGGAGCCAAATAAATGCCATTTCGCCTGGAGCCATGACATTGCAACAGCTGGGCAGGGGGTTAATGTCACTTTCAGCCTCCTCAAACCCATAACGAAGAGCTTGTTAAAAACAGAGAAGGACAGGAGGGAGACAAAAAAAAAATAAAGAAGAAGGCTTGGACAGCTGCGGATTGCCAGTAGCTTGTGAGATGCAATAGCAAATTGCACATCTCCCTGTGCCAGGGAAAGTCCTTGGGTGCATGGGGCAGTCCTGGTGAGGAGTAGTGTCTCATCTGGTGCTAACCATCCCGTGATGTGCTGCTGCTGCTGCCTATGAGCACAGCAGCTCCTTGCCCTGTAGCAGAAGGATGCAGGACTAATGCATGCAGAGGGGAGAGGAACGCACCAGATGAGTTCCCACAGCAGTTGTGTCACTGCTGATCTACGCACCCGGTAACACTTTGCTCATTATAATGTAAATTTACTCCCCCTTTCCTTGCGTTTCTTTCTGGGAACAAATTGTGTTTTATTGCTCTTTCAAGATGTTCCAATTAGGAAGCCAAACAAAATCTATTACATAATTGTCACGCGAAGCCTTGTTTTGATGAAGGGCGCTTCCTCACGCACTAACAGACGCACTTTGATATAACACTCAGAGGAAGGCAGAAGCCTGGAGATAGTTTTTCTTTCATACACCTTTGGGTGAGTTGTCAGGTTGGGCAGGCCTGTGCAAATCCACGGAGCTCAGCAGACAACGCAGAACTGCATCGGAACGATCCGTTTCTGGTTAGAAGATGCAGAGCACCTCCAGATCTCAAACTCAGGGTTGCAGAGACATCCAACTCATGCAAAGCTGCTGCAGATCTGCTGGGACACCCACAGAGCAGCAACGCAGGGAGCTAAACCCAAGCTCCAGCCCCTAGTTCATTCCTCCTCCCCCACTGGGCAGCAGGAGTGATGAAAGAGCACATCACCATGCCACAGAGACCCTACGGTAGCAGCTCTTGTACTAATTACATCTAATCTGTTGTTGCCCATTGCTAGAGCAGAGGTACTAATTTTTCTGATGCACCCCTGTTATGTCCCTAGAATAACATAAGCTCTGACCATCTGGTCATTTGCTTCAAAAAGCATGCAGTGAGTCTGAAAAGGTAGAGAGGAAAGCAGCAAAAGCACCGGAAGGTATGAACGACTTCTGTGCAAGCAGTCACTAAATGGGATAGTGACTTACCCCAGAAAAAAACATTTGTGTGCTAAAATGCATTTGGCTGTTAATCTTTTCTCTCTATGCACACTTGCACTGCAGTCAAGCCCAGGATGCTGCTGTTTCCCTCTTAGGGATCCAAAGAGGAATCCACCTACAGGGTTTGATAGCCTGAACTGTCACCCACATGGTGTGGACCAAACCTCTGTCTGTTTTGGTCCCTTTCAGCCCAAACCATTCTATGAGTTGGTGAATCCCACCCACCTGGAAGCAGCAATGCAGCCCGTGAAGCCACCAGCAGATGGGACATGGTATTTCTAGACAGTCACATACCTTTTGGGATGCAACTGAATTTCCTGAGTGCCTCTCCACTCCTTTTGTTTCTAGCATTACAGCAAGCTCTTGCTGCACATCTCCAGCCCCAGCGTCCCCTGGAGAACAGGCTCTGGTCCTGGCCCACACACACACTGCCTGGCCAGGCTGCCACTTCCAGCCTGGCAGTGCCCTTTGCTTCGGGCATTGATGAATTCCTCAGGCAGTTCTGCTCTCTGGGCTGGAAAAATATTTGTGCCTCATAAAAGCAATAAAAGTCACCTGTGCCCTTTTATTCCTGGTACTGAAGACAGATCTCAGCATTGTTCTGAGAACAGAACTGGACCTTAAAATCAATTAGTACCTGTGCTGCCTTGTAAGTACTATCAAAGCTAAAGCCATGAATGTAAATATGATACAAATCCTGTCTTCTAATTTGAACTGGTAGCTAAATTTCAAGTAGTGCTGGTACACTGAAGCAATGGGATTTGTGACTGCGTTTCTTCAGAACACAAAACCAGACAAGATTAATTTGCTGGGTTGATAGAACCAAATTACCTGGGGTAGAGGGAACAAGACCTGCACTTGTCAAAAGACAGCCTGACAATTTATGTTCCATAAGGTCCTAATAGAAATCACAACCACAATTACTGTCTTCTTTGTAAAATGAATTTTGAATGAAACCTTGCCAAGACAAAAGTCCGTAGCGCTTTCCTGGAGACGACGACACCTCTGGGCTGGGAAGGCAGAAAGAGAAGGTCAGGTTGCAGGCACTGAGCTCTGCAGTCAAGAAATGCTGTTGGCCAAAGCCTTAAGGTTTCACCTTAACAGCACTGGAAAGGCCATCGGGCAGCGTGGTTACCCCACAGCAGGATGCTCTTGCTCAGATACGGAGCAGAACGAGGAAAGAGAAAGGCAGAGAAGTCACCTGCCCATAGCAGCAGCAGTGACACCCTGAGTAAGGGATGCTGCACTTGGGCAATTGCTTCCAATACAATCATGGCCACTATTTTAGGCTTTATCGTAGATAATTCAGACGTAGTGACTTTGCCAATTTAAAAATACTTGGGCTGTGTACCCGCAAGCAAAGCATTCATCTTCAAAGACACAAGCCCAGTTCTTTCTTGTTTCATTAAAATTATGATCTCTCATGGATTTAAGACATTCTGTTTAACATGACTGCATAGAGAAGCCTGAGACCATTACTGATGACGGAGATGGAATAACGTACCACAGAATGAAAGAAAGAATGGCTTTGATCAATAGGGAAATGATTTTTATACACATCAGAACCAATTTAAAGAATTCTCTAGGATCAATTTAGATAGACAGAAATGCTTCTCAGCATTTATTACCTGTGGAGGGAATATTGATCCCATCCATTGATTTCTCCTATGCACACGGAGCAGTATCTGGTTTTGGTTTTTAAAAGAAAGATGCCCCAAAATGGAAAGTATCAAGAAACGACTTATATTTTAAGGACTCACATTAATGGTTCAAGCAGCGTCATTACTCAGAACTTCTCAACCCCAGAACAGAAAAGGCACGTGGACTGTTAGTCAACACAGAGAAGGGTTTTGCTGAAACCATGCTCACTGAGGGCTACCAAGTCCTCACTGCGTTTTTAAAGGAACCTCTGCTCAGGACAATGTTAGAAATCAGGCACTTGGCCCTCCTGGATTACACACTCCCTCTGCTTGAGTACATTCAGTCACCAGTGGAGCAGCAGCCACGTGCACTGACACGAGAGTTACCCAGCCCAGGGGGTCTTTGAGGCTCAGGGCACCTTCCTGCTGCCTGTGAAAGGTACAGCACCCCAGTCCCTGCCTCAAGTAGTCTGCAGCCTAAGCTTAATTCCAAAAACAAAACAACAACCACAACAACAATGCAGCAAATAGATCAGAGAGGACAAGGCTACAGGCAATTATGAGCTTAATTAGCCATGATACTGCTGCCTTACCATAGCAAAATGTTTTATGGGCATCCTGGCAGCAGCAGATGACTGAATCTGTAGCCAGGTCTGAGTACTCCGATGGACGACGCACCGCCCCCCACACCTGGTGAGATCAGGCCCACGCAGCAGCACCTAGAGCATCCCCAGCCAAGGGGACCTGCTGCCCAGCCTGCACACAGCACCACAGCAGCGTTCTGACCTCTCTGTGCTGTGGCAGAACACCGACTGCAGGGGGTGGGATGCTCACCCGGGGAGCAGGAGGAAAGCACGGAGCAGCTCATGGTCTGGCACACAGTCTGAGTTGGGGCAGAGACAAAGCATTAACTTTGCGGAGCCCTTGGACGGGTGGAGAGAAAGGCAGATGGGAAGGTTTCCAAACACTACAGAGTGAGATTCTTCATGCAAATGTTAGCATGCTTGTCTAAATAAGAGTAAATAAAACGTTTAACAGATGCTGCAAACTATGATTGCAGTGGCTGTAGATAAAACTCTTCATTACTGTCACACCATGTGGAATGTTATTTACCAAGCAACCGACTCACCAGACGACACAACTTCTACATTTGTTTTTTGTTGTTGTTCTATAAACAGTTTCCAACAAATGCAGCAATTATTTCTCATCTTCCAAATGCGTGCTGTATTCTGCTTAGGAATGCATTTTTTTTAACGATGTTCTAGGTCTTCCAACCTCAACTAGGAATAAATCCTCCTAAATATTCCCCACTTGGAAATGACAGCAAGCTCCTCTTCCCTCTGCCTCCCCATTGTGTTGATTTGGGTCTTTCTTAGGAGAGGATAGAAGAACCATCTTGAGCAGGCTGTAATCCATTTTAATATTCCTAATCATGGAGAACAAATGGCAAGCTGGGAAAGAGAGGTTCAACAATCTGCAGATACACGTTTCTCATATACTCAGAACAAAAACCTTTCGCCATTCTTTAGCGTACTGACTTTTTTCCCCTCCTCTGAAGTATTTAAGTAGGCAGAGATCTGGCAAAGCATGTTAGAAGAAATAATCTCAGACTGCACTAAAACTCATGACTCACCTTATGCAGGTGAAGGCATTCGAAGTCAGTAATCACCTGCTTAGATGATGGTGGGATCAGGGAATTGAAAACAGATTAATCTTGGCAAGAGTGAGTTACAGTACCTGGTCTTGTAATGAACAAATTCACTATTATTTGCAAACGATTAGACATAAAAAATAAAAAAAAAAGCAGCTTCATAGACTAGGCAGGGTGGGGGAATATAACATTTCTTAGACCCAAGTATTTAAAGAAGACAATAAATGAAAAGGAAGTGCTGAGAAGTTCCTCAGTCAAACTGCTTGATGTAACTTGGCAAAAGTGGAAGGTGACTTCCTTGGAAGGTAGAAAAACTCAAATTACCCATGCAGGCTGTCAATAGAAGTATGTGTGCAGGAATCTGTCTTGGATGAGATGTAAGTGTGCAGCAGGATATGGGCGCGTGCATCTTCCTTCAAAGAGCAGGGATGTGGAGAGATGGCTGGCCAGCAGGCACTGGGGACTTCTCTTTATTTCTTACTGGGAGAAAAATGTGACTGAGATGAAGGGGCATTCTTTCCAGAGCTTAAACAGATCTCAGAACTCGACAAATCCATTTTCAATCAAAAAAATCACGAGAAAGTCACTTATACCAAAGAAAGCGTTTATCTGATAGAAGAAAATCCTTCATATAAAAGAACTTTAAGCTTTTTGTAAGGATTTCTAGACCTAGACCATTACTGTAAAGCTCCCTTTCAGCTTGTTTCTATTTGATTTTACTCGGCCTTTTGGTGTCATTTTGGATTTTGAAAACAGTTTTAAAACAAAATACAAAAAGCAGAAACTTAGGAGCAGTGTCTTCAAGAGGTCAAAATCTGCTTGGAAGAATTCAAAGAACTCTCAGATATATTCAGAAGATATTAAAAAATAATATATGAAGAATAAAAGGGTAAGAGAATCTCCATCTTTTGCCCAGCACTGCATTATTTTATTTCTCTTGGAAGATTTCTCCCAGAGGAGAATGCATGCAAACAGATTTTGGCATTGACCTATGCGATTTGTATGTGGGCACGTGTCTTCAAGTCCAGTCTGCGTACCTTGAGGAAGCAAAAAAGATGAGGAGTAAGGCAAGATGGCATTCTGGCAGCCATCCTTGGGCTGCTTCCATTTGTGGGACCTCGGTCCCAGTGCCATCTCAGACTTCAGAACACAGTTTTCCACTCTGCTGTGGAAATCATGCAGCACTGGCGAGAGGTGGGCGCAAACCGAGACGAGATGGCCTGGCGGAGGGCTGCTCTCCTTCCAGCACCACTCCATTTGCCCCTTGACTCAAACTCCAACGGCTTTGGGCAGGACCAGCAACAGGCGCTGCTCAGTGACATCAGCTTGGGAGGCTCCAAGCGCTGATATCACAATGCCCACACAGGGTTGCCATGGTGATGCCTAACGGTGTCCCATTGGAACCCCGGGCACTGCGGGCACATTCCCTGTGGCAGCAGGCAAGGCTGATGCCGTCTCGCTGCACAAAAGGCTGTGCCATCCGTCTGTGGCCCAAACCGGACAGATACTGAAATGGAGGCAGCACAAGCAGCTTCTGTTTCCCACCTGGAGGAGCTGCTGGAGAGCGCTGCCTCCACTTCCACAAAGACAGCAGGACAGGACCAAGCACTGGCTGGCCACGCTGCTGAAGGACCAACAGTGGAAGTCAAGGAGCCAGAAGTGGCTCTGGGCGAGGAGGAAACCGAAGCATCGCCTCCGAGCTCATCTGCAAAAAGCCCTGGCCAAAACAGCATCTTTTCAACTCTCACCTTTCCTCAGAAGCTTTGGGTACTGGCTGAGAGTGAGAACGTGGAAAGTATCTGGTGGGGTCACGGAGGAAAGTGCCTGGTAATTGACGAACAACTGTTCGTAGCGGAGGTCCTGGCCAAAGAATCGCCCATCAGAGCATTTCGGTGCACTGCCATGAAGAGCTTTATTCATCAGCTCAATGATTACGGATTCACCAGAGTGCCCCAGAACATGGAAAGGTCTCCACATCTTCCAGAATTTCTGGCAGAAGAAAAAGCGATTGCTGCCCACAGGAAGGTAAATGCATCGGTCGTTCCCCACACGAACCACCTCTCACCATAAACTCACACAAGCTCTTGTTTCAGTCAGCCTGAGCTGTGGGTCCAGAGTGACCCACTGGTGCACTGACACCCACTGTGCTGCCTCTACTCAGAGGGATGGGGGAGAGAATCAAGGATAAACAGGAGAACTCTTGGGTTGAGAGAAAATTATTTGCTAACAAAGGATAACAGTTATGCCAGTAGAGAAGTATACGAATGCATATCCCAAGTGGAGCACAAGTGATTGCTCACCAACTCATGACTCAAGCCCATTGAACTCAGGCTGCTCTCGTGTGTAAGACAGCCCCTCCCCCCCCTTCCAAACACCCTCCACACGATGTCACAGGGCATGGAATATCCCTTTGGCCAGTTTAAGTCAGCTGTCCTGATCCTGTTCCCTCCCAGCTCCTTGGGCCCTTCGCTAAAGCCTTAGCACTGTACATCACTGCTTAGCAGCAGGATAGATGTCTGTGTGTTACCAACACTGTTTTACTCCTCAAAGCAAACCACGGCATCGTGCCAGCGCTCTGAAGAATACAGTTCCATCCCAGCTGAAACTAAGCCACCCATGAGCCTTGAAGATACCCACATTTGCCCTTAGCCATGACAGGCCCTACTTCCCATATCTTGCTGTCCCTCGGCCCCACGCTCACGGCACCCAACTCTTGTCCTTTGCCTTCTGCAGTTATTCCGCTATTCCTGCCCGCTCTTCAGGAGGGACAACCCATGCATGCTGCAGAGCTGCAAGAGAAGACCATCTAAGAAGAGAAGAGCTGCAGCTGCCCTTGGCCCTGACCTGCAGGATGCTCCACATGAGATCCCACAGAGGAGCAGCCAAGGTGCCCAGCCCGTGCACGAAGCAGCTGCTGGGCCAGACGAGAGCCTGCAGGGAGCAGAACAACAAGACGCACAGGCAGCAGCACCCATGGGCCCTCCACCAGCCAAGCTCTGCAAGACAGACACCCCCGGGGCCCCAGCAGGCACTGCCACAGCACCAGCATCACCGCACTCTGCTCTGCCCTTCGTGCCCCCTGCTTTCACACCCGGCCCCACTCAGCAGCAGCTCCCCCAGGCCTCACAACCACCACAGCTGCAGGCACTCTGGGAGGCCCTGCCTTCCTTCATCTCCTTCTTGGCAATGGCCATGAGGGCGGCAGCTATGACCATGCCACCACAATGGCAGTCCTGCACAGCTCCACACTGCTCTACGTGCAGCTGCAGCCAGCTCTGCGCAGCCCCGCACTGTGCAACATGCAGCTGCAGCCAGCACGGGGCAGATGCAGCCCCTGGCACATCCCCATAGTGCAGGACCCAGTACAGATAGACACACTTCAATAATCCTGCAATCTCATAGCTTTTAGGTGCTTAGTTCCCCAAATAGCACGTTGCAGTTAGTACCCTTCCCAGTTCTCACATCCCCTTGTTTATGTATGTATTTCTCTCTTTCTTCATGTAATTCTTGCAGAAATAAAATGTTTCAATAAAAGACCTTCCGTGTGGTTCCTCATTTTCTGCACAGTTGAGATACCAAGGATTGAGGCTGTAGTAGCAGCCATCACATGGAACAAAAACAGCCGTCACTTTCATACACAAACTCTGGGTCCCAGATAGAGATATCCAAAGGGTTTTTCAGATTCCTCTCTGCTTTTCCTTGTGCAGTACAAACAGGCTTGTTAGGGAAGTAGTTTCTTTTTCACATGAGCTTTAGCAAGCTAACCAAGCCTGTCCTGGCCTGGACACTGATGCTTTTTAGGGAATCTGGAATTATTATTTCAAAGCTTGAAACAGAAGCTTTTTAACTCAAAAATACATCAGGAAAAAAAAAAAGAAAGAAAGCAAGCCATGGCTTGTTCTGGATGCTAAAGGGGGATCCCACCCAAAAATTAAAATCGTTTTTCTGCGTAGCACCTGAAGACCTGCAACGCAAATGCTTTAGTGAAATCTTTAGCATTGGATCTGAATGAACAAAAGAAATCAATAGTAAACTCAGGATTAGGACCTGAATTCTCTTTCTGAGAACATTAAATCAAGCCAGTAAACCTCCTTTTGAAATTCTCTTCGTGCTCCACGGATCAGTTCCCATCACACAGACCGCCTCAGTAGGCTTCATGGGGTAAGACTTTAATTCCTGGGAAAGGCACAGGCATATTACAAATGGTTAGCATCATCCATTGCCTGTACATGCCATTTGTAGACCCATCTGTCTTCCGCACAACTGTATTTCAATCTTATTTTCATTAGTTACTTGTACTCTATTTGGATTAATTATGAAATGAAAAAAGAGTACCGTTATACACAGCAGAGATGAAAAGCTGGCAAATGGAGGAGTGTAATCCACTCCCTGCCTCTCAGAATGAGCTATAAATCCACACCAGCTGCAGTTCGCCACCTCTATCTCAGTTCACCTCCTCCAGCTTTGCTGGTCTGAAAACAAAACACGGTCCCCCCGGCTTTGTATCGCTTACCGGTATTCTTCCCTCCCCAAAATCAGGCACTTGAGAAAGCATTCCATGCCACCACTTCAAAATCCGGACACAGACTCTGCAGTCGTTGTTTGAGAGCTTGGCCTCGGTTTTAAATATGGGAACATCCAAAAGAAATGAAACCTGAATTCGAGGAACTCTCAGGTACATTCTGAAGATATTAAAAAATAATATATGAAGAATAAAAGGGTAAGAGAATCTCGATCTTTTGCCCAGCACTGCATTATTTTATTTCTCTTGGAAGATTTCTCCCAAAGGAGAATGCATGCAAACAGATTTTAGCACTGACCTATGCGATTTGTATGTGGGCACGTGTCTTCAAGTCCAGTCTGTGTACCCTGAGGAAGCAAACAAGATGAGGAGCAAGGCAAGATGGCATTCTGGCTGCTTCCAGCTGGGGGACCTCAGTCCCACTGCCATCTCAGACTTCAGAACACAGCATTTGGTTTTTGTGTCCCCGTGGAAGGGGACCATGCCCAGCAATGCTGGTGCAGCAGCAGGGAGCTGGCACTGCTGTGACCTCTCGTTGGTGGAGCAACTTCAGAGAAAGTGACTTCAGTAATGCTAAAATCTTATTCTGAACTAGTTTTTCTCTTCAACATCTGTATCAGAAGCAGCACGGCCACGGCTGTACTGTGTGTAATGTTATCTCCATAATACGTGTTTCAAGATTCTGAGAAGAAAAATGCCATCGCTCCTGTTTTAAATGAAAATTTTCATTTAAAATATAAAACTTACTGATGGGTTAACTCAGAAAAATTAAGTTACAGCAAAACTGCTGTCACCACAAATTGAAATTTATTCTAGTTTCTGCTACAAGTGAGATCCCTGAATATAGATTTTAGTGTGAAAACATGCTTTCCTCTGAACTTCCTACTTGACTGCAATGTATGCATTTTGGGCATCAATATGTGACTCATTTTTAAGTATTCAGTGGAGCTGAGAAACGTATAAAGAGAAGAATTCCAGGCATGCAGGAACTGAGCTCTGACTAATGGAAACACCGCTTTAAAGGCATTTGGAGAATAGAAGATAACTTTTTATTAATTTCCTATTCTTTTTCCTTTCCCCGCTCTATTTTCAGATGCCTGCAGCCATTCAGTTAAAACCTCTTCAGTGCTCCTTCCCTTCCCAAGTGATGAGATGGATAGGCTTGTGTTACGGAAGAGGAGACCTGGATGTGAGCAATGATTTATTTTTCCCTTGGATAGCATGTGCAGCATTTTTTCCATTAACTCAAAAGGAATGACCAGACGCATAACGGCTTTTTGACACAGGCTGGGATTCATCTCATCTACCCTTGCCATCCCACAGCAGAAATGCAGAGCAGTTTGTTCCCATGGGCTCCAGGGGAGCAGTCTCCAGTGAGAAAAACTTAATTTCCCAAGAAAGAAACTCACCCACCGATTTCAGGCATCTATCACAAGTGAGTGCACACTGCCATGGAGGGACTTTATCTCACCTGCAGACAGCTGAGGCAGGGGGAGATTTAAAGCCTGCCTGAGACCTGCGAATGGGCAGCTCAAGAAAATTTGAGAGAGAAATAGTAAGAAATTCTATAATCGCTTTGATGGCAGACTTGTGTATGCCAGAGCTGCTGACGGTGACTAGGCATTTGTAGGTACCCCGAGGCACGTAAATACTGCTGGAAGTCACACTTATATAGGCAACGACTGCTATTAAACCCATCCATGCTCAGCCCTCAGTGGCCAGGAAGAGATGAGAGGAGCACGATGTGCACTGTAGGCTCCACAGCTAGCCCCATGGCCAGCCACAGTAACTTCAATTTTATACTGCCACACAGGTGGGTGCTTCAGCTCTCCCAGCTCAGAAGTTGGTCTATCTTCATCTCTTTCTAAGCTTTTCTGAATTAAAATAATGTGATTTTTAATCCTCTCTTTCCTCCTATTTGCTCAGTATCTACTATAACGGAGCCCTCAGATGCTGCCTGCACTACCATGATAATTCAAGTGAAACAGAGCACTATAGAGCGACTGGCTTCTTTTACCCACATTACAACTAAGCAGTATTTTACCATGATAGTAAAAAGAGACACACAGTTATGGGTACGACAACAAGAAGAAAAAACAGACATAGAAAAACAGGCTCAATAAATTCTTCACCGACTACAAAAGCTCAAAGAACTGACTTCTAACATAAGCATGTTATTGTCAACAGCGGCATCTCTATTAGGCTTGTTCCCTTTCCTAAACATTCCTATTACTGTCATTTCTCACGTTTGTCATATTTGCTGCCTTGACAGCACAGACACTACGCTGTAAAATCTGTCAGAGAGGCCAGCTGATTTCCTCCGTCTTCTGACACTTGCAGGTCTTTAATACCAGGCTGTCAGAATGACAAAGAGAAAGGCGGTGCTTCCTCCTGCAGCGCTGCTCCCGTGACTGCCAGCATGCACACTTGAATCATTAGCCTTACACTGCTACGAAATCCTGGCTTTTGTGCCCTTGGAGTCCCGTGCTAGAAAATGCTGCTGGCACAAACCTTAGGGCATCACACATTGGATGCGGAAGAAATTCAAAAGCTGGTCAAGGAGACTAAGAGCCCACAGATATCATACAATCAACAGGTCTGCAAGAAGCAGGAGTGTGCTAAACAAAGTCAGTTAGCTGGTAGAGACCATTGCTGGATACTTGTCTGGCTTCTCGGGGTCTGTACTGGTGCCACGAGGGTTCTGATTCACAGAGAAGAAAGAAAAACAACCCAAGCCTTTAGCACTCACACTGCCAAGGAACATTTGCCGCAAGAATTAATAACTTCCATAGGCACAAATCCACCAGCAAGTGCAGCAGTGAGACATGGCACTGAAGCAGAGGACAAGCTTGGAGATAGCTCCAGCAAGAGCCTTGCTCCCTGCAGTACTCAGCATTTCATTTCTCAGTGCACTGCTCCCTGACTGTGATGGAAAGCGATAGCCCTGCTTCGTGCAGCTTATCTCCTGGGGCTGGCTGGGGCAGGACCCTTACAGCCTGCCCAGCAGAGCCTCGAGGCATTATTAACAAAATCATCAATAATAACAAAGGCGTTTAGCACAGTGAGTCAGCACATCTCCTGGCTACATGTGAGCACAAGGCATCGACTGAGCCCTCGGAGATAACACGCGGTGTCACTACCCTGGGCTGCCCCGCTCCTCCTGCTGCCAAAATGCTCAGCTCTCGTCCAGTGATGGCTAAATACTGGAAGGAAACACGGCCTGGCTGCTGCTGCTTGCTCTAATGAATGCTGCTGTCGAGTGTAACAAATGTCGTATGTCACGGAGGCATTTATGACACTAATACTGAAGCACTGGATTGCAGCCAGTAACAATCTATGGCGAGGTAATGGGACGTAGCTGCGGAGCATTGAGAGGGGATCCGAAGCTAATACAGTCCTTATCAGGTATAGGCAAAATATCCTGTAACATCACACTGAAGTTCAAGTAAAAAAAAACAACTAAAAAAAACCCAACAAACGAAAACGCACATTGTATGAAACATCATAGATTTTGCAGATTTATAGTGCTTCAGATGCAGTTCCCTGCCAAGGTTTTCAGTAGGGTTCACACTTTTGACAGTTTTACGGCATATCTTACCCATTAAACACTGGAAATAAAGGAATTGTGTTTCCATTTGTTGCCACAGATTGGCACATTACTGCTTTTATTCCAAGTATTTTTAATTCTTTATGGAATATTCACCCATTGCCTGGGGAGTACTGAATGAGTTTGGCTTAGCCCCTGCAATCTAAATGCTCAAATCTCAGACCCTGACAATTAACAGTTCCAAAAAGAAACTGATATAATGCAAGAACATCCTGAGCTGGAAGGGATGCACCCCAGAGTAGGGTTAGTCTCCCTGGCTCCATGGATGAAACACGGGCACAATTCAGCAGGGTTTGAGCTGGAAGGGACCTATAAGATCAGTACCAAATCTGTGCTGTAGACACGGGCACCTCCCAATAAACAAGGCTGCACAAAGACCCCTGCAAAGTGTCTTTGAAATGGAGGGGCTCAGTATCTCCACCAGGATAGCACTGTCCTCAAACACAGCATGCACTCCAGCCCTGTAGCCACACACTGCCACTACATCACACCTTGCCTTTACCATCAACGTGCTTGATGCTGTACAGAGGGGTGTGATTACAAAGAACATCCCCAGTGAGGTTGGCTCGCCTATACAATTCCCAACAGAAGCTAAAGAACCACACAGCAGTTGCACATGTCCTGTTTACACCATCAGCACAGTGTATTGAGTGTCTTTCTCCATGCTACACCTACGCAGCAGCCACTGCGCTGCTGCTGATGATGTGGAGCATCGCCTTGGGCACACAGCTACTGCTTTGCACAGCCTCTGCTGTGGAAATCATGCAGCACTGGCGAGAGGTGGGCGCAAACCGGGACGAGATGGCCTGGCGGAGGGCTGCTCTCCTTCCAGCACCACTCCATTTGCCCCTTGACTCAAATTCCAACGGCTTTGGGCAGGACCAGCAACAGGCGCTGCTCAGTGACATCAGCTTGGGAGGCTCCAAGCGCTGATATCACAATGCCCACACAGGGTTGCCATGGTGATGCCTAACGGTGTCCCATTGGAACCCCGGGCACTGCGGGCACATTCCCTGTGGCAGCAGGCAAGGCTGATGCCGTCTCGCTGCACAAAAGGCTGTGCCATCCGTCTGTGGCCCAAACCGGACAGATACTGAAATGGAGGCAGCACAAGCAGCTTCTGTTTCCCACCTGGAGGAGCTGCTGGAGAGCGCTGCCTCCACTTCCACAAAGACAGCAGGACAGGACCAAGCACTGGCTGGCCACGCTGCTGAAGGACCAACAGTGGAAGTCAAGGAGCCAGAAGTGGCTCTGGGCGAGGAGGAAACCGAAGCATCGCCTCCGAGCTCATCTGCAAAAAGCCCTGGCCAAAACAGCATCTTTTCAACTCTCACCTTTCCTCAGAAGCTTTGGGTACTGGCTGAGAGTGAGAACGTGGAAAGTATCTGGTGGGGTCACGGAGGAAAGTGCCTGGTAATTGACGAACAACTGTTCGTAGCGGAGGTCCTGGCCAAAGAATCGCCCATCAGAGCATTTCGGTGCACTGCCATGAAGAGCTTTATTCATCAGCTCAATGATTACGGATTCACCAGAGTGCCCCAGAACATGGAAAGGTCTCCACATCTTCCAGAATTTCTGGCAGAAGAAAAAGCGATTGCTGCCCACAGGAAGGTAAATGCATCGGTCGTTCCCCACACGAACCACCTCTCACCATAAACTCACACAAGCTCTTGTTTCAGTCAGCCTGAGCTGTGGGTCCAAAGTGACCCACTGGTGCACTGACACCCACTGTGCTGCCTCTACTCAGAGGGATGGGGGAGAGAATCAAGGATAAACAGGAGAACTCTTGGGTTGAGAGAAAATTATTTGCTAACAAAGGATAACAGTTATGCCAGTAGAGAAGTATACGAATGCATATCCCAAGTGGAGCACAAGTGATTGCTCACCAACTCATGACTCAAGCCCATTGAACTCAGGCTGCTCTCGTGTGTAAGACAGCCCCTCTCCCCCCCTTCCAGACACCCTCCACACGATGTCACAGGGCATGGAATATCCCTTTGGCCAGTTTAAGTCAGCTGTCCTGATCCTGTTCCCTCCCAGCTCCTTGGGCCCTTCGCTAAAGCCTTAGCACTGTACATCACTGCTTAGCAGCAGGATAGATGTCTGTGTGTTACCAACACTGTTTTACTCCTCAAAGCAAACCATGGCATCGTGCCAGCGCTCTGAAGAATACAGTTCCATCCCAGCTGAAACTAAGCCACCCATGAGCCTTGAAGATACCCACATTTGCCCTTAGCCATGACAGGCCCTACTTCCCATATCTTGCTGTCCCTCGGCCCCATGCTCACAACACCCAACTCTTGTCCTTTGCCTTCTGCAGTTATTCCGCTATTCCTGCCCGCTCTTCAGGAGGGACAACCCATGCATGCTGCAGAGCTGCAAGAGAAGACCATCTAAGAAGAGAAGAGCTGCAGCTGCCCTTGGCCCTGACCTGCAGGACGCTCCACATGAGAACCCACAGAGGAGCAGCCAAGGTGCCCAGCCCGTGCACGAAGCAGCTGCTGGGCCAGACGAGAGCCTGCAGGGAGCAGAACAACAAGACGCACAGGCAGCAGCACCCGTGGGCCCTCCACCAGCCAAGCTCTGCAAGACAGACACCCCCGGGGCCCCAGCAGGCACTGCCACAGCACCAGCATCACCGCACTCTGCTCTGCCCTTCGTGCCCCCTGCTTTCACACCCGGCCCCACTCAGCAGCAGCTCCCCCAGGCCTCACAACCACCACAGCTGCAGGCACTCTGGGAGGCCCTGTCTTCCTTCATCTCCTCCTTGGCAATGGCCATGAGGGCGGCAGCTATGACCATGCCACCACAATGGCAGTCCTGCACAGCTCCACACTGCTCTACGTGCAGCTGCAGCCAGCTCTGCGCAGCCCTGCACTGTGCAACATGCAGCTGCAGCCAGCACGGGGCAGATGCAGCCCCTGGCACATCCCCATAGTGCAGGACCCAGTACAGATAGACACACTTCAATAATCCTGCAATCTCATAGCTTTTAGGTGCATAGTTCCCCAAATAGCATGTTGCAGTTAGTACCCTTCTCAGTTCTCACATCCCCTTGTTTATGTATGTATTTCTCTCTTTCTTCATGTAATTCTTCTAGAAATAAAATGTTTCAATAAAAGACCTTCCATGTAGTTCCTCATTTTCTGCACAGTTGAGATACCAAGGATTGAGGCTGTAGTAGCAGCCATCACATGGAACAAAAACAGCCGTCACTTTCATACACAAACTCTGGGTCCCAGATAGAGATATCCAAAGGGTTTTTCAGATTCCTCTCTGCTTTTCCTTGTGCAGTACAAACAGGCTTGTTAGGGAGGTAGTTTCTTTTTCACATGAGCTTTAGCAAGCTAACCAAGCCTGTCCTGGCCTGGACACTGATGCTTTTTAGGGAATCTGGAATTATTATTTCAAAGCTTGAAACAGAAGCTTTTTAACTCAAAAATACATCAGGAAGAAAAAGAAAGAAAGCAAGCAAGCCATGGCTTGTTCTGGATGCTAAAGGGGGATCCCACCCAAAAATTAAAATCGTTTTTCTGCGTAGCACCTGAAGACCTGCAACACAAATGCTTTAGTGAAATCTTTAGCATTGGATCTGAATGAACAAAAGAAATCAATAGTAAACTCAGGATTAGGACCTGAATTCTCTTTCTGAGAATATTAAATCAAGCCAGTAAACCTCCTTTTGAAATTCTCTTCGTGCTCCACGGATCAGTTCCCATCACACAGACCGCCTCAGTAGGCTTCATGGGGTAAGACTTTAATTCCTGGGAAAGGCACAGGCATATTACAAATGGTTAGCATCATCCATTGCCTGTACATGCCATTTGTAGACCCATCTGTCTTCCGCACAACTGTATTTCAATCTTATTTTCATTAGTTACTTGTACTCTATTTGGATTAATTATGAAATGAAAAAAGAGTACCGTTATACACAGCAGAGATGAAAAGCTGGCAAATGGAGGAGTGTAATCCACTCCCTGCCTCTCAGAATGAGCTATAAATCCACACCAGCTGCAGTTCGCCACCTCTATCTCAGTTCACCTCCTCCAGCTTTGCTGGTCTGAAAACAAAACACGGTCCCCCCGGCTTTGTATTGCTTACCGGTATTCTTCCCTCCCCAAAATCAGGCACTTGAGAAAGCATTCCATGCCACCACTTCAAAATCCGGACACAGACTCTGCAGTCGTTGTTTGAGAGCTTGGCCTCGGTTTTAAATACGGGAACATCCAAAAGAAATGAAACCTGAGGAGAGATTCCTTGGTGCACACTGACGATTGCCTCTTACACCTCAGTGCACTGGGACTTTATAGTGAAGGAGAGCGTAGAAACCTGAAACAATTTCAGATTAACCTGGTTTTATCTGGACTGGTAATGCAGACAGACAAGATCTCCCCTGGGGGACAGTGCTGTGGGGCAGCGTTCCTCCAGCGACGACGGCTGTTTCCCTGTGACTTCCAGAGCACAACATAAAGTAGAATTTCCTGATTGATACCAGCCATTAGAAAAATAGCTAGGCAGCAGCAGGAAGGAGTTAGGAGAAACAGCTTGCCAAGTAAGTGCTGTGATACCCCAGGATGAAGCATGAAGCTGTCTGCCCATGTGTCCTTGCGATTCAGCATTCTCATTTCCCTCCCATCTATTCTGCAATTTCACGACAGAGCAAAAACAAAGGCAGTGTTGTGAATGCACCTGATTTGCTTAAAGAATGGAGATTCATTTTCACTCATCTCGTTTGTATGTGAATGAACTTTACCAGCTGCATTTATATTGCCTAGTTTGCACAGTCTGGGGCCAACCGGAATGGTTTTAAGTAAGAGTTATTCGTTTAGCAGGAGCAGGTAATTCACCGACTATCTGAATTGTCTAGGCAAATTCCCCATACTATCAAAGCTTTTGCTTCTCATGCGCTTATGCAGTTTATCTATAACTTTCTAAGACGCATCTCTAGCATCATTTACTGCTTTCTCACAGCTGGAAATCCACAGCTGGGTTTTAAAATCATGGCATCAGAGGCAAAATACCAGCAGCATCAAGTCCCAAGAGTCATCTCTGTCTGTTCCCACTACTGCCAAGCTCCCGATTCCAGATCTTAAGGGCCTGATGGAGAATAAATACATGTTTTGTGTTTGATTTATCTCTACGTTATTAAATCCTGTTTGTGCTTCTCCCAGATACGTGTAACGACGTGAACTTATTTCATGCCACAACGGATCGTGTCATCAAAAGTCATTATTCCCATTGGAAATGCTGTGGTTGCTTGCAGGCTGGGGAGCATACGATATTCCTGCCTCAAGATTTTGTGATGGGAATGAAATTCACAGTATGTAGGTAATTACATCTGGTCCTACACTGCGAAGATACAGGCACTCGGCGCCAAGCATGTCAATACTCTGTGTTTATATTTTTGCAAGATAGGAGAAATTCAATTTTATTCAGCCATCTCCCAGTGACTTTCTGCAACTATGTATCAGCAGAAATTTTTTTTCACTTTTTTTTTTTTATTTTAAAGATAAATTGCTTGGTGCGCTATCAACGATACTCTGAATTTAAGAATAGAACCTATTAGTCTGTCAGTCTCCCAGAGACACAGACCTTGAAGAGCCTGAAGAAGCAGTCTTTATGTGACAGCATAATAAGGATGTCAGGCCCCCTCCCTCCTCCCCCAATCTTCTTGAACGACACTTTCCCCAGCAAGGAAAATTAATACACTTCAGAAGTTATAAAGTGCAGGAAAACGTACATCAGCCATCACCATGATTTTCTAAAATGAAGCAGCGTGGAAACCACATTCTTAATCAACTTTCCTAATACGTCTCTCTGTCTTTCTCTAAAAAAAGAAGAAAAAAAAAAAAGGAGAAAAAAAGCTTCATAATGCTTTCACTGCGTGGCATTAGATTTGCTAGTGAAGTGTGGAATATTTTTCTTTCTTATGTTATTAAATTTCAAAGACATACTCCTTAGGGCTTGTCTTAAGTCTGTCATCTGCGCTGCTCGTAAAGACTCTTACCACTTGGACAGCTCCATCCCTCCCCGCGGATCCCACCGGCAAATCAATCACAACGGCCCGGCCTCTGCTCCAGGCAGGCTTTCTCAGCATGCCACAAAATGTTTGTATTTCATCACCGCTTAGCTGGCTTTTGTCACTGCTTGAGAGTTGTCTGTATCGCTTAGCGAGAAAGGGACATGCACAAAGGGGTTATCTCCTTAGTGTCAGAGGAAGCGCGGTGCTATTATTGGAACGCAGCGAAGAGAGAGGCTGGTATCTTGGAAAGGATAGGGAAAAAAGTTACCAAATTCAACTAGGGCAAAATAATAAGGAAAGAAAAAGAATGAAGAAAGCGGAGAGGAAAACGATAAAGGATTAAGGAACATGAATCGAGAAGATGTCACGTCAACAGGAAAAATAAACGTGCTATAAAAGCTAATCGAGGCAAAAGGAAACAAAACTAAACAAAGCCAACTTAAAAAGAAGCAAGATTGTTATAGATGTTCTTCCCTCCACCAACATATACTGTTTTCAAGCTGTGCATAGAGAGGAATATGCATATTACTGCCCATTTGCTGAAGAAAACTGAAGACAACCATCAGTTCAGGGAGAAAAGTACCATTTTTGATTTGCTTGCTGGTATTTCTAAGGACCTCTCAGGAGGTCAAGCTCCCAAGCAAGTAGAAAACAAATGTCCTTGACAATGGTTCACAATCCCAGCACTTAGATGTTTGCATCACTGACCTATCTGTGCTCTAAGAAATAAGAAGACTTACCTAGGAAACCAACCTCCCCAAAGGGAACCTGTGCCCAGGTTTGGCATCTAGCAAGTGAAATATCAGAAGGCATAGAAAGGTGTTAAAATTGCTAAAAACTGAAGTTACCATGTCTCAGAGTCAATGCAGCAGCACAGAAGTGCAGACCTAAGAGGCCCTCAAACACACAGCTGAAATGAACCAAGCAGATCCAGAAGCAGCTCTGGAGAGAAACAGAGAAACGTTGGATCCAACTGCCTGAATGCAGAGACATAGCTTCTATGTATTTCAGAAGAACCAACTGGTCAGGGGAAAAGCAAGTGCTGCCTTCGCATCGTACTGGAAGTTGAGATGGCAACTGGTAGCTGAAAGCATTGCCAGTTTCCTGACTAGCTCCCTGCAATGTAAGACAAACTGAGATGACGGATGACGATGGCCCCATCACTGAGCAATTGCCTTTGCTACACAAATCATGTTATTTTGTGTTTGGAGGAGGAAGTGGAGTTGCACCATTGCAAGAGTTGCTGACAGCTTCTGTTATTAACGGTCCCCAAAGTGTCTCCTGCCATCTGCGGTGGGCGGAAGACAGTGATGTGCAGGCAGCAGGTGATCTGCACCAAAGTTAAGTTTTCCTGACTATTACTTAATGAAAAGGCAGATTTTTCTGAAGATCACGTTTCTAAGTGGCTCTTATGAATGCTCTCAACACTGAACACCTCTCTTTGGAAAGTACAGTCGTTTCATATGGGAGAGCTGCTGTGCTTGAGAGTAAAGGCACAGTCTGACTTGATGAATAATGTGTTTTCATTATAATTAAGTTGGACAGGAACTGACTTTGATATCACTACACAAACACGAACCAGGCTCTCCTGGCACCTTCAGAGGAACAGCCTGGTGTTGAGGAATCGTGGCCCTGTATGCTACAGCCCCTTCTCATTCCAATTTAGTGTTCATCCAGGAAACCTGACATCTGTGTAACCACAAATGGATGTGCCAGGAGACAGCGGGGCTGCTCCCCCCTCAGCCTTCACTCGGAGGGTTTGTCCTCGACAGCTTTTGCTGGAATTGCAGTTCTGACTGTGCTAGGGTTAAACACTTTCATTAATTTTCTTTATTTTTGCCATTTCAGGGTTCTTTTTTTTTTCTAGAAGAACTTGTTAGCCATCCAAGCTGGAGCTAAGAGAGCAGTCCCACATTTCCTGCAGCAGCTATCCAGACATTTCAAAGACTCAACTTGAAAACTGACCAAAAAACCCCAGAGCAAGCTGCAAGATGACTTGGATTTCTTGATAAACCTACAGAGCCCAACTGGCACAGAGCTTGATGACTGCTCTGAGCGTTTCTGCGAGCACAATGGAAGAGGCAAGCATGGAGAGAACTGAATTTCACTGACAGGTCAGGTGCCATTGGAGGTGGCTTTGCTGGCAGGCTAGTCAGGGCTCCAATTTATCCAACATAATGAACACACTTACTCTCTCCATTCGAAACCGAAATTAGAATCTGTCTCTGAATAGAAAAGTTGCTCGGTCCTCTAATTTACAGTCTGCTAAATACACAAAATGTATTAAGCTTCATAATGTTTGTACTGAGGGTCTAATCACACTAAAAATTGTGTCTTTATAGAAACCTTCAGGTGCAGCATTGCAAAGCGATGGCTGGATTTGCACCTGCTTTGGCTGCTCTCAGTGCCAGCATTTAAAGAAACTCACTTTGGAGCAGAAATAGATGATGTCAAACCTTTCTTAAGTGAAAGAAATGGAAGGTTTGGAAAGAGAAGATGAAGAAAATTGGCCAGATTTTTTTTTTAACCTTGTGAAATAAATAAAGCAAATAAAAATAATTTTTGCTCTTTGTTTATGAGGGAAGGCTTAAAACATCACTGCGAGGTCAATTACAGTGCACAAAAGTGAATTACTGACAGTGCAGGAAATCCTGCTCTCAAAACAATGGATCCTGCATTGAATTACATCATGCTAATTAATTTTCAAAGAAAATTTAGGGTGGTAATACTCTGAAAAAACTAAAAGTAGGCAATAAAGTTTCTATCCTGAGATGCACTTGACCATGGAAAGAGCATAAAGTGACCAAGGTGGGGCGTGGGGAGGAAGGATAGCTTAGTAAGCCATGTTGCCTTACAGAGACTCAGTCTGTGACTCTACTGCTGCATTTGCCTATGATGTCACTTTGATCACAAGCAATTGCCAAGAAACAAAAGCAAGTCATGGCATGGAAGAACTGGAATAAAGAAATAATGAAAAGCAGCCAGGGATTTCTATTAAGACCTGATTCAGGAGAGTCGTTTTTTTTTATTTTAATACTGCCAAGCTAGAATATAATTTAACCCAACAAAGCTCACCTTTTATTTAGGCAATTATCCTACTGGATTAATATTATGGTAAAAGAAAAAAAAAGAGGTCGATATTTGTATTGTTTAGTTTAACAGTGCTCATGCTGTGTCCACTCCAGTGGATGGACCTCTGGTTTAAGGATGTCCCACTCTGTGCCTGAAGCCTCATCTCATGGTCTCAGCAGAGCAGGGATGTCAGCCCAGCCCATGCCCTCCCCGGGTGTGTTCAGCTCTTTTATCACTGGGCTACTATGAATTTTGAGCAGCGCCAGCCCAGCATAGCACTGGTGTAGTAAGGCAGAGAATCAATCTCTCTCTTTTATTCCTGTCTCAGCACTCAACCTGGAACCTCACAGGCACAAAACAGAAAGCTAAGGGTTTCCTCATGAGACAAGAAAGGTGAAATGCTGCTGTCTCGCTACTGCTTTGCCACAAGATACTCCTTACAAGCATCAGAAATAAAAGAGGAGATCAAACTAGTGCATATTCTCATTCGTTTACATAAGGTAACTTTGAGAATAAAGCTGGCTGCAGAATACTTGGAAGGAAATCACCGGAAGGCAGATTTGCTCACCGTTCTCATCTCATGCTCCTTTTGCATGCAGAATTCCCATTAACTTGTGCATTTGAAACACAGACAAGATTCTACACAAATTTGCACAGGCATCCTAAATGTATATTCATTTAGGTACCAGAATAAAATTCAGCCAGGTACTGAATATTTCTCTTAAGGAAGACTTTGGAAATACAATCCAAATTCTCTTTTAGATACTACATTTGAAATGTACAGGCTGCATTTGGGATGTGGAAGGTTCTGGGAGGGAATCTAGGACTAGTATTGCATACAGATAGGAATCTCTCCATCACTCCATCCATCCCATCCACCAATCAATTCAAATATTAAATGAAAGCATGGTTGCTGATCAAAGCAGGTTGCTACCTCATGGCCAAAAATCTTCCCCACCCCGAGTCATTGCTAAATTGTCAATTTAGAGGGATATTAAAGCATTTTCTGCAGCTTCTGGTCTCGGCTACTGTCAAAGGCACGACAACTAAGCAACTCCTGGTGAACCATTGCCCCAGTGTGCTACCACAATCTGTGTGTTCCTACAGATTTCTGTATTCAATTGAATTTTGATTTCAGCTAAAAGATTCACCTTACAGACACAAAACCTAGACACAGTGGAAGAAAGAGAAGGCAGGAATTACCCCAGAATGTTTTGCAACGATTACAATTAAAGTAGAATATTGAGGGCTTTGCCTCCAAATGGTTTTAGTAAAAGCCATGCTATACAGCATCATCTAATGTCGGGCTCTAGGAACTCACAGCCAATTGCACTGCATTTGGGAAAAGAGTTTGATGCCCACTCAGTTGCCCTGAGGGTGCACTGTGACAAACCCTCTAAAAGGTTAACCTGGACTGCCATACTTCTTGATAGTAAAGAAAGCACTGAGTACAAAGCTGGGATGAATGCTAACTTAGCAAGGCTGATAGCGCCAAAAGAGTTTCTATCAGGAACAATGAAAAATTATCCCTGGGGTTTAAGCTAAAAAGGGCACTGAACGACTTCAGAAAAAGTAAAAACCCTTTTGATTTTAAATCCTTGTAAAGCAAAGTCAAGTTGAAACTGTCACCATAATCTGAATGGCAGTTTCATTTCAAATCCCTCAGAACCTATAATGTTCTGATTTTAAAGGTTAAACAAGCAACAGAAACACAGATTTATTAACCCCTATTGTACCTTCTCCCAAACCAGGTGAAGCTAATCTGACTGTGCTAGCTGGATGCCAAACCTAACACAGCACCTGACAGCTAATGGCTAGGAGGAAAAGGAAGGAGCTGCGCCCAGCTTCAATTGATGTTCTTTCCCAATCTCTCTAACCTTGTTGGCATCACTTTGCCAAGTGGGAGAAAGAGTTTTTGTCAGAGAACTCTAACATACATGAACACATGAGGAAAACACGTTGCTTCACTCTGCTGGTCTAGTCTGACAGAACGAACAACTCCCATCCCAAAGCAATCTCCTCCTCCTATTTTATCCAAATGTTTTATCCTACAACACACTGAGGAAGGTTATTTACAGATCTCCTGATTACTTTTTTTTTTCCTCAAAAAAGCCTGGGAGCTATTTCTCTCTTCCCTCCAGAAGAGGGAGGACTTATGCTAATTAAATTCACTTCTCTCTGGGAAGGGAACGATATTCTGTACTAATATTTTCATTACAGTCATAGAAGCTCTCCACTTCTTCTCAAAGCAAGGAACACAAATGACCTTTTCAATATATGATTTCCAGACAGAGGGGATAAGGACAAAAGGATTTAGAAAGACACATGGGACATATGGAGATAGACATTTCACTAAAACTCCATTAGAAGTACGTGAGTTTTCCATATATGAATATTTTCTATTCCAGTGAAGGAATATCTTCCAAGAAGCCATTCATATGGGCATGTGCTTTACAGTACTATCACAAATCTGGAACAGAATGACAACTGATTTAGTATTTCTCTGGTTCTCTTAATTAATTACTTCCCTGACAGCCTGCCACTCTCTCTCTCTTATCAATGTATCCACTCATTGGCATACAACCTATCTCTTTGATTTTTGCCCTCTCTAAATTAGCATCACACGGAGCTCAATGACTGGGTGACAAAGTTCAGGAGATCAAATGACTTGACATCAATCACTGATGACCCATTTTCCTCTTTTGCAAAGGAAAGGCCATATAAGAAGAGGAATAATAATAATAATTCTCTGATATTTTTCCAGATACTTTCTCTAATGAATGCATCAGGAACTGCAACACCTCGCGACATAGAAATGTATGACCTCTGTAACAGACTTTCCAACTTCAGCAAGAAAGTGCTGGGTGGTTATGCACCAGGCCCAGTTAGATGGAGCTGCTCACCTAAAGTCCTAGGCAACTTCAACATAAAGTAATAGTAACAGTAGAAGCCACAGACATAGCAGAAGAGCTAAGAATGCTTCTCTGAAGGGTTGAATACCCTCCACTCTGACTGAGAGCTGCAAGAAATATTTTAATCTGGCTGAAGTTGTAAAATCAAATCCTAAGGGATGATGGCGTTGATGCACGGCATCTCAGTAAGGTTTGACTTTCGGAACTGAACTTCTGAGTAGATGCATGGGGATGGGAAAAGAAACGCTGTCATGTAAGGGCTAGATAAGTATTTCATACGTGCTGCAGACATCCATCAAAACACAAAACACAGAATTATCCACATCATCTTGGAAATGCAGGAAAGCAGGCTAAGGAAATCCCAGTTTTTTCAGTCTCTGTTAGGAATAAGTTGGAAATCTCATCACATTAAGCCTTCAGGATCCTGTAATTTGTTCGTAGTAAAGTCCCATGTTGTCACTGGGGAAACACAGCCACTACACTAAAGGTTTCAGGTTTTTGTATAGAGGAAACAGGAGAAAAAACGGTGGATGTTGTCGCCAAGGTGACTAGAACAGGAATGTAGACATGAGAAGTGAGTACCATTTCCACAAACAGGCAAGGAAGAAAAGTGGTGTCAAGAGTCATAACCTGAACAAAAAGAGAAATTCTAGGGCCATGGAGGAGAGAAAGAAGTTTCAGCATGCATTAGGAAGCCTTGCCAACTGCCTTGTGAGCACAGTGCCTTTGCAATTCAACACATTGCTCTCAGTGAACTTCCTTTTGAAAAAGCCCTTCTGCCAAAGTAACTTATCTGTCCCTGAGGACGCCCTCTCATTTTTACTGTTTTAAAAAAACATTTCCTTTAGAAACACAAAATCAAGAGGCAAATGTTAACTAAGAGTTATTTGCATCACAAGAACCAATTTCACCTCATTTTAAACGTTCTGTCTTCATTACGCCTTATGTCCTGGCATTAAAGCTGTTAAATTAGGTTAGAATCTTGTCTATTGACTGCAGAACTACTTATTATTTAATCTTCCTAATAATATTAAGTAGGAACCCTTCAAACTAAGAAGAGGATGATCTATTACTGTTTCAAGCGTGTCTCCATGCAGGGGTGAGGATAACAATATCAACAAATTCTGTAAAGTATGAGTAGTTTAAATATGCTATTTAGTGAAACCTGAAGGTAGAACCACTGCCTCATCACAGATGTAGGTTAGGCTTCTTAGGGAGACTTCCATATAATTTATTAGAGATGGAATAAAAAATGTTCAGTAGAAGTGTAATGGGGTTCTGAAGAAATGATTCAGAAATCATGCTGTGGTGAGCACAGAATACTTTTTGCTCTCTGTAATTGTAAAAGCAGCGAAATGGATAGAGAATTAAGGGGCAGTTACTCGGCATTGGCTCAGGGAAGGCAGGATGAGCCTTCCTGCTGTGGAACAGGAGCTGCAGGTTTCTGTGGATGCATTTACAAACTTGATAGAAAAATGAACACATTTACCTTCCTTGCATTCATTCTGGTGTTATCTATAAAGGAAAACCGAACGCAGTATACAGAGAAGGGTCCACAGCCCAAAGAAGATTACATACTGCATGTATTCACAATTCCCTCCACTATTTGCTATTGCTTTCCCTTCTGTGCACTTATGCCCACTGCCTGCAAATAATCTAAAATATATGATATAAGCAAACATAAGTTCTTGTGAACACATTTTTCCAACGTAGAATGATACAACTCTTCCACAATACATTATAAGAGCCTTTTTTTGCTACGCTACCTGCAAGGATCTTACATGTGCAATAAAAACACAGCAAGCTTTTCAGCCTTCTCAGAGGTTTCTAATCCCAGGCAGCTTACAAGGGGGAAGTTGCATGCATTTAGAAGGCCAAGGTGTGTTTGAATCACTAATGCACCATATATTAAAAACAGTTAGAATGAGACAGGAGTTAGGATGAGATATAGGCAGAAATTCCTGAATTAGCTGGCTCCAATAGTGACAACTCACCAAGGACAGTACAACACACACAGACATAGGAACTGAAGCACAGGTTTTAGTTTCTGTCGGGTGTCTCCTGAAGACTCACGTTTGAAGTACACTAAAAGCATCAGTTACCATTTCTACTGGCCATACACATTTCCTCTCCCTTGCAGCAGAAAGCAAAGCAACAAAATCCACTGCACCACTTCAAGAAAGAAATGACACGTCTAAAAGTATTTTCTATAAGTGACTCCTAGCATGTTTGAAACTATAAATCAAATCTTTTGTTCATCTATTTCCACCCCCTTTTAATGTCTTATTTAATTATCTTGGCAATACATATCTTTGCAACGCAAGCTAAGAAACAGCGCAGGATTCACGAGTCTAAAAAGCACTAGGGGACTGCACTTGGGATAGCAGGAGGTGTGCGTGTAATCAAGAGCAATACCTGTCCTCTTACAACCTCCAGTTTACCTGACAGTCCAGAGTTGTAAGATAAAACTCCGGGATGATTTCTGAGGCCACAACGATTCTAAAAGTCATTTTTATAATCCTTCTAATGGCATAAAAAAAAATGGGGCAGCAACAATACTACTGCTATGAATGACTTTGTGAAGAATCTCTCCTGATCTTCACACCCCACATTCTCTGTCACAGGTACAAGTCTAATGTTTTCATTCATCATCTCAGTGCAGATAAAAATGATCCATTCTTTGAGGAGCTTATTGTCTTTGGATTACTTCTTCTAAACATATAACCTTATCTATTCAAGGTGGATGCCTGGCTCAACCGTGACCTTGTCAATCTCATTAAGTCTTGAATGAATTTTCTCAAATTTTCTTATCAATCAGGGTAATTGCTTCTTGCGGGAAATCCAATCTTCTGTTAACCACATCATTACCTGGTGATCGAAGTCCTCGTGCTCTCTGTAAGGTGGAATCACTCAAATCACCCACCAGAATAGATAAGCTTAAACCTACAAACAAATCTCCAGATGTCATTTTCATTTCAGCAGCAGCTATTCCCCAGTTTATCAGATACCTTGAACTACTTTTAATAATTAAAAATACATTGACATCAGGCTTTCTGGAGCCAAAAGAAATGACTCTGTGTTTGCAGAAGCCATGTTAGATGAGCAAAACGTGAAAAGAAAGAAGAAAAACTTTAAGTAGATTTTAACCAGGGAACCAAACAGTACAGTATAGGGTAGTAAATGCACATGCAACATCTCCATCTCCATTTTACTCATCTGTGGCTCACTGGCCACACTAATTCAGGACAGAGACAAAATCCTTAAGGATCAAACAATGAAATACAGAAATGAATGAAGAAGACTGTGAAGGAGAATTGGGAGCAAGTAAGGAAACTTGTCATTCCACCGTACAGATTACAGTAAGAATGATTTACCAAGAGGTGCCCTACTCGCAGACAGACTGCATGCAGTTTTCAATGGGTGCACACACTTGCATGCTGTAGAGATTGGTGTCCTATATAACATATTATGAATCAAAATTCATTACTTGATGCACAAAGATAGATAAGTATTTCCAGTATCAGCTAATAAACAACGCTTTTACCTCCACGCATCTCTGATCTCTATTCACAACATTGGAGAGGAAAAAACATATTCATGTAGAAATCTGCCTTGCACTTTCCCCTAATATCTAGGCAGTAAACCCATCTCCCATTAAGTGGGAAGCAATATCATCAACGACTTCAGGGAAGGCAAAATTGTTCCTGTTGGTCTGTTGTAGAGAAGCTGATAGGAGACCTATTCAGGTCCCAGAACAAAATAAGCAGATTCACACTCCCGTGTACATCAGAGCTGATTACACACACAAACAAGTATGTATGCTACACAAAACTGTTATATACTTGGCTTTACGTACATATATGATTTAATGTAAGAAAATGCACAATTCAGCAAACCACATACCCACTGGCCTTCAAATTTGCTGCAATTAACAGCTACACAAACAGCAGTGCTCTCTGCAGAAGAGGAACCTGGCTGATGATGAAACCAACCCAACTCAGCTCTCTCAGGAAAGCCTTAAAACTTTCTCTCATCTTGCATCCTGTTCCACACAACACAAGCAATTCATCACACTGCAGACCTTATTTTGCACTACAATAAGTATTTCTCAGTCTGTTAAGCTGCAGATTAATTTTCCTCCCATCTCAAGTCTGGGATGTTCTTGTTTCCTTCTGCTTTCAAACTTATTAGCTTAATAGAATAGCTCAGATTGAATGCATGCGAGGGAAAGACACTTCTCAGTGGCTAAAACATCTTCAGCTAATATTAACACCAGCATTTTCCTTGATCACTATGTGTCTTGAAGGAGCACAACGAATTCATATTCTTTGCCAAGACTTACAGTCACGTTAGGATGCGCAGTTGCTACAGAAGCACACTTCCATTGGCCTTGTTATGAATCCACCACCTCGAGCAATCCCTGCTGCCTTGCAATGACCCAGCTCTTTCCTTGCTAAGCAAAGACATCCATAGCTTTAAGACAGAACAGATTCTGGGGTGCTTACAGATCACCCCTCAGCTCCACACCAGGGATTTGCAGCTACAGTCGCATTTCTGCTCTTTCTTTTCCACCCCCCCAATAAACCCAACACTACGACTGAAACAGAATAATCACTTTTATGGAGGCTTTTGTAAAAAGATCACTGAGAAGAACTGAAAATATGTTATCACCAGAGAATAGCAGCTATCTGCCAGAGGAGTGAAGAGCAAGAAAATGACTGTGATTGTGCTTTACAGTTCACCTCTTAGACACACACAAGGAATGCTGGAGCCCAAGGACAAGGGCAGTGCAGAGAAGGCAACGCACGAGTGAGCTACACAAAGTCGCCAGCAACTTTATTTTCCCTTTTACGTGACCTACATCTTTCCTTCGTATCTCCTGCTCTGGTCTCATAAGGAAAATAAATGCTGGATTTTCAGATAGCCTGCACTTGTACACTGACTACATTTAAGCCTGAGAAAGATATTTGGCTGACTGCAAACTTTCCGAAGACACTTTCTGCATTAAAAATAGGACACGGGCAAACGTGAGGTTTTCATGTTTGCACGAGAGGAATTCTCCACAGTTGGCTGTCAGAAAATGGCAGCTTTCCACTTGCAAACTCCCAGGTAGCACCAGGGAAGCTGAGGAGCCCTTGCAGGATGCGTTTCAGTACTGTTACCTAGAAGGGGCCAATTACTAAACTTTGAGATGAAATGCTCCTTGCTGCAGCTGAAGGCCAGCTGGACCCCTGCAGGGGATGAGCCAGAGAAGGGTAGCCTCTGGGCTCTGTGTGGTCTGCAGCAGCATGGCTCCACGCTCCAGCCTGCAAAGGGATTGCAGGGAGCTTGGGCATCCCAGCACCAGCTGGGCAGAGGCAACCTCACAGAGCAGGAGCCCCAGAAGGCTTGCTCTGGGGTGCTGCATCCACTCCAATTGGCACCTCGCAAAGCCTGCAGTAATGTGGCACCTCAGGAAACAACATTCCTAAGTACTGAGAGCTTGATTTTATCATTTTTATTACTCAGTGTGCTGGTATCCCCCCAAGGAGCTCCATCAGTGATCAAGGCTGCTTTCAGCACCAAATTGTATCCTTAAGTAACGAGAGTAGGTTCCCAATGAACTGTCACACCATTACTACGGGCTGAGAACATGCTGTTGACATTTAAAATTGGAAAGTTAATATCTTACTTTTTTTCAGATGACTACAGCAATGTGTTTACAGAAACAGAATTATGCCTTCACTCTATTATTCATGAACGCTGTTGCTCCTGACGTGAACATATCATATACTAATTGAGTTTAAAGGTTACGGTGCACCCTTCCAGACCTAGTGGTTCTTGTAATCAGCCAAACAAATAATGCAGCACAGTTTTTAACGAGATCTCTTAAACCTTTATGGATGACAGACAGAAGTCAAGCATTAGAAATATTCAATTGAAATTCCTTCTTTTTTTTTTTAATGCTTAATGTTCCTTCCCTATAGGTATGTAATTATGCGTAAAGCTAATTCCAAGGTAAAAATAAATATAAAAAGATTGCTAAAGAAATGATTGCTTCTTTGTTGCTCATGCATCATATAATTAATACAATGATGCGATCTAACATGTTAAGGAAATAAGAATTTGCCATCAGCAGACTGAAAGAAATTTGTTTATTAGTTTACTGTGATTCAATTTATGAGAATGTGCTTCATTGATCTTTGCAAAAGAACTTTAATTGGAAATGAGTATCACAATCTATTTACCACACCACTAAACCCAGGCTGCTACAGCTCATTAAAACCACACCTGCTACTTAATTTTCCAATAAGAAAAAACTTTGAATTAATACAATAAGGAGCAGTTGGAAAGTAGGCTCAGTAGACCACTGTTTTAATCACAGTGTTCCTTGTGTGTCCTTATGAAATTCTGGTGGGAGCTGATTGGGACTTTGTGTAGCATTTGCATCAGAGCTTGCATTTAGTCACTGTGTACGCTGATTGCTTCTTGCAAGATGCAAAGTCATTCCTCCTTTGCCTGAAAGATCTAAAATCCATATCCAGCATGCAAAAGAGAGATCTGAACTCTTCCTAACACTGATGTTCAGGCCCTAAAGCAAGAGCATAAAGGTCCAAGAGAGATGACTCCGTCTACCATGCTATCTCTGGAGACTTAAATCATGACTGTCTAGATGACTGAATCAAGAAAGAAGACTACAGGGTGTAATAACCTTATGTCCTCATCCCTACATGCAACCAAGAGTCAGAGCAATCCTACAGACTTTGGAGTCTGGAAGCTGCATTATCCGTGAGTTTCCACTATTGCAGATGGATGAGAGGAGCATAAACACAGTACCTAAATTACATACGTAGTGAATGCCTTGGTTGGGGTATGCGATGCAGACTTCCTCAGCTCTTTGGAGAAAACACATTTTGCCTCTAGGTGTTCAGGGGCCACTTTTCCCAAATACACTTGTTCTATCTGCCACGTTCATTACCAGGTGGGACAAGGGGTCCCTACTGGCTGGGTGACTGAGGATGCTGCATCACTATAATTCAATATAATTCAGGTTCAATAAGACCAAGTGCCGGGTCCTGCACTTTGGCCACAATAACCCCATGCAATGCTATAGGCTTGGGGCAGAATGGCTTGAAGAATGTAAAGAGGAAAAGGACCTGGGGGTGTTGGTTGATGCTCGGCTCAACATGAGCCGGCAGTGTGCCCAGGTGGCTAAGAAGGCCAACAGCATCCTGGCCTGTATTAGAAATAGTGTAGCCAGCAGGAGCAGGGAGGTGATCATCCCCCTGTACTCAGCTCTGGTACGGCCGTACCTCGAGTACTGTGTTCAGTTTTGGGCCCCTCACTACAAGAAGGACATTGAGGCCCTGGAGCGTGTTCAGAGAAGGGCAACAAAACTGGTGAGGGGCCTGGAGCACAAGTCTTATGAGGAGCGGCTGAGGGAGCTGGGATTGTTCAGTCTGGAGAAGAGGAGGCTCAGAGGAGACCTTATTGCACTCTACCACTTCCTGAAGGGGGGTTGTGGTGAGGAGGGGGGTAGGCCTCTTCTCCCTGATAAGTAATGACAGGACGAGAGGGAATGGCCACAAGTTGCGCCGGGGAAGATTTAGATTAGACCTGAGGAAGCATTTCTTTTCTGAAAGAGTGGTCAGGCACTGGAATGGCCTGCCTAGGGAGGTGGTTGAGGCACCATCCCTAGCGCTGTTCAAGAAGCGTTTAGATGAGGTGCTAAAGGACTTAATTTAGTAGTTGGGTAGAGATAGTGATAGGAGGATGGTTGGACTAGATGATCTTATAGGTCCTTTCCAACCTTATGAACTTATGAACTTATGAACTTGTCCATCACCTGGGTCCACATTCTGACGTAGTAATGCCCCAGGTAACAGCCATCCTCTCTACCCCCTGCTAAAAGACAGGGATAAAAAGTACAAGCACAGTCATTAGAAGGTCCAGCTGGCTTGACACAGGCCTTCCCACACCACTCCTCTGAGCCACAGCACACCCTCAGGGCTCTGTTCAGAGTTTACAAGCACTTACCATTTGTCAGAGAGGCTAAATACCTCCTGCCATTGCGTGGTGGCCCATGACTAAGTGGAAATACAACAGCAGGGTGGTAAAGCAGGGCGTGCTGGAGGAGGAGAAAGGCTGTCCCTCAGTGAACGCATCAGTGCTCACTCCAACCTGCTGCAGCTGGCATTCCCCCTGCCCAAAGCATCAGTGATGTCAGAGCCACAGCTTGCCAATGCAACATGAAGCATCTCACCATGCAAAAGTGGAGCCCAGCTACTGAACATATTCTGCAGTAGAAAAAAATGAAAACTTCATGGGGAATAACAAGAGACTGATTTGGAGACCTCTGGTAATTTTTCATGGCCACTTCACTGGAGCCTTTTCTGTTCAGGATACCAGCAAAAAAGCAACAAACTGGCCTAGGACAACGAGACTTTTCCCCCAGATAATTATCCCACTCACAAGTAGCTCCTCCTACCTCTCCTTTACTTGAGTCAGATATTTCCACGCTTAAAATTAGTCTTAATCTACTAAAGCTCCTCAACAGTGAGCGCAGAAAAAAGGCACAGCTCTTCCTGATGGAGTATGTTTATCCTGATTACAAGAAACAAGCCTGCAGTGAAACACTGTATTCTCCTTCATAAAGCCATTTTCATTTTAACACTGTGTCTAATTAATAGGATTGTTCTAACGTGATTCCCCTTTGCGTCATATTTTACGAGCCACTGAAAAATTAATTCTTTTACAGGTTATACTCAGAGTGCTATCATTTCTCATTAAAGACGTGTGGTGAGGTCAGCTCCTGACCCTGCATTTTGCAAAAGCAGAAGGCAGAACTACCTCAGGGTTATCACAGATGTATCACGTCAAGAGAACATGGTACGGAAAAGCCTCAGTGGGAATGCTGCCCTCTGGTTAGTCAGGATGTCTCTGGCAGAGGTATTATTTTCCCAGAAGGTGGGAGAGATGGGCAGACCCTTACAGAAGGCCACAATCTCCTTGGGATGGCAGAAGCTTCTCAGGCTGAACACCACGCTTTGCTAATGCCTCACCCCATCACAGATGAAGGAAAGCTCTTTAGGCAAGGCCCATTTTTTCTGACTTTCTGCATGAGCCTTTGAGTTGGACCGTTACATTAATTTTCCTGCACTTAGATTGTTCCCTACTGGCTTGTGAAAGTATGATTAATATTCTTTAGGAATCTGTTATTAATTCTTCATTACAGTGTAGTCACACAAAGGCAAGGGGAATATTATGTCTGGCTTGTTGCACCTCACCAACCATTTCAATAAATATCTTAAGGAACAGAGGGTGTGCAGAGAATGAAGAGTACTGGGGACTGCTTGCATCCCTACCCGCTGCAAAATAGATCACCAACTTGTCTGATTTAATAAAAAAATGGTACAGAGCAGAGTTAAATCATGGAGGTGGATGTGGAAAAGTACAGTACCGTGAATGTGTCTTAATATATTCAGCAATGAGATGGATATGTATTATATACGTTATTTATTTTAGCTGCACAAAGGCAAAAAGGTGGCTTTTATATGCTATAGTGTTCTAATAAATACCTTGGCTCCAAAACAAAATTATGTATGGTATTAAAAATGAAGTACACCCAAAACACACGACCTGTAAATAACAAAAATCCTATAGGGAGAAAAAGAGCTAAAGGAATTCACCAGTGAATAAATACAACACAGCATAATTACAGGCTCTTGTGTTTTTCAGCCAGGGTACAATCATGCAGTTTTACTCAAAAGTCTTCTAATATCCTCTGGGTACATTCTGCATTTACGAGAAAGCTTTCTGTTGTGCGCTCGCTCTCTTCCCTGCCTGGCCCTCCACACTCCTTAAATGCACTTCTGGGAAAAAGTCAGCACTTGAAAGGGATGGAAGCGGATTCTTGGGGAACAGTGAGCTTCCTGAAGTTCTCGTTTTGTCCATTCACTATTTCCCAGATCCTCCCAGGTGCACATTACATTGCTGTTCACAGTTTGTTTTCAGGTGACTCTGAGTGGCTTTAGATCACACCCTACTCGCTAAGTCTATCAATTTTTAGCTATTAAGGCGGGGAGGAATATTAAGACCTTATGTATGCCATTATCACATTACTACTTTGTTAAGGCTATTTAGCAAAGTCAAACATTTTAAGAACCCGTATGCCATGGTAATCCAAGTACGTGTAATCACACACTCAGTGCCACTACGCTCCTCCTGGCAACCCCAGTACAGACAGAAACAGCCAGAGGGACACAGAGCTAACCCTCAGATACAAGCTTTGGGGAGCAGTAACTCAGAGTTATGTTACGTGTGGACTGCAGCACCAGCTGGTTAGCACTGCAGGTCTTCCACCACCAACTCACATGAGATCTGCTGGTGTCATTACTTTATCCCTGAAGGCCACAACTCACAACGAAGACACTGTGAGTTGGGGGAATACATAAATGTCTGCATCTAGCACTTTGCTCTTATTCTGAGACTTTTATGAAAAATCTGTATTGGAAATCCAGTTAAAACTGAAATCGGAGAGGTCTTTTATAGAGATTATTTACCTTAAAGGGACCTAAATATAGTATCTTAAGTCCATCTCTCATTGATACTAATGGATTTGCCTCTTCCTTGCTCTGATCAATGGAAACTTGGTATTTTCTGAAGTAGTTAAGCATTCCAAAGCTTTCCTAAGGAAAAAAAAAATTAAAAAAAATGGCCTGCTACAGGTTGTGTTTGTAAAGCACCAACCAGTGACAGTGATAAAGTCTGACCGATTTGCTAAAGCATGAAATCAAAGCTTGCTTTGTTCTGAGGATCAGCACATTTTCTTTTGACCATGCACTTATTACAAAAGATGCACTTATCAGAAAAAAAAATAAAAATAAAAAGAGAGAATAAATCTTTTGGGATCAAGATCATTAGGATATTGAGTTAAAACTAGGTTCACACAGCTGCCAATAGAAGTTAGTGTTAAGATGATGTTTTAAAGCAGTCCCGGGATCTGAAAACAAACTGTCTGGATGTGGATCTGAATCAGCTCAAGAACACTGCTGCTAGCAGGGGGAAAGCTGAGCTCTACAAATGAAAGCAGACGGGCTGCAGACAGCACCAGCCTCGTGCTGGAAGGGATCAAAACAGCTGGCTTCCCTGACACAAATTACACACTGGAGTAGATTAGGGAAGACACACATTGTAATGAGAAGTGCTGCAGAGTGAGCACTTGTGCGATGACAATGAGAGGAGAACTCGTTCTCCCAAGCCCACTCTCCAAGCCTTTCTTCCTCCCAGAGCCTCGGCACTGCTAAGAGCTCTTGATCACTCCTCTCTGCTAAGCACCCGCTGTCTCATTTGCCTCCCGCTCGTCGTTTACCTGCTTCAGCTCCTCTTTCTTCCCTTAGCAGCGTATTAGAAGTTATTTCCCTCCCCTCCAGCCTCTGCCTGGTGAGCACAGGCAGTGTGCCAAGTGCAGGGTTTTTGCCGTGCACTTCCCCTGCAGGTGGGACCAGGTCAGGGGGGAAGGGTGCTCAGGGAAGGGACAAGGCCCTGAGGCTTTTCTTCCACTCTCCTGCCTTGGAAGGAGAAGCTCAGGACGAAGCTTTGTAACATGAGTATTAAGATGAACGTTGACGGCTTGAGAACGTGGAAGAAATAAGACTGTGGTCCATTTACAACAAATCCTTCTTGACAGACATGTAAGAAAACTCCTACAGGATCACACGTCGAAGGCGAGGTACACCTTGCCCAACTTTAATCACCTACGGGTTCTGTTCAGATGACACTGCTGAGTTATTTAAACTATTTTTGGATGAGCTGAATCACCATTCTGAAAATAACTCTCTCCAGAGACCACTAAGAGAGCAGCTTCTAGATGCCTGCAGTCAGCTGAGATGGAGCCTTTCACAGACAGAAAAACAAACTGCTCAAATCAGGAGCAAGTAACAGAACAGTTTAACTTCTTCCTAACCAAAGCAAGGTATTTCCTAGTATTCGCTATCTACTGCCTTTGTTTAAGCATGCCTGGATACAATAAAAGTGTAATTAGAAAAGCAAACTTATACTGCTGTTTTGAATTTTGGAGAAGCTGTTTTAGTTCAAAAGTGAAATAGTCATATAGATAAATACACATCATTAGTACTACACTTTCTCACAAGACACGTGGTCGACAGGAAAAACTCCTCTTGCAATCAGCAATCAATTCTGTCTTAAATGGCTGATCTTTTGCATGCCACAAAACAATCTGATCCCATTCAATGCAACAGCCAAACCTGGCAGAGCAACAAGTCGAGAAAATGTACTCACAACCAGCATGAAAATAGCAGAGAGATGCAACAGTACAAAAGCAGAGCTTCGATAAAAGAGCGTGGTGAACGCAACTGAGGAACATCCTTTTATCAGATGGGTCTGTAAAAGTCTGCATTGATGCTCTCAATGTGGGCAGACTACCCAGGTTTGGACCCAGGAACAGCACTCCGTGGAGGACATACACTAGAGAAAGCTATTTTTTTTTTATCATTCAAATACACACATACTGTAGTAAAAAAAAAAAAAAAGAAAATTCTGATTCAAAATCAAATCTAAACAGAGTGGCTGTGAAAATTGCAATTCACAGTGCTTAGTCTGGGTGTGAAAAAATGTACCCTAATGATTCAAAGCAACTCCTAACAAAGCAGGCACATACTCCATTTATTAAGGGACAGATTTTGGTTACTTTTCTCACTGAATTAAGCGTTTTCCTTCACAAAAAGTCCCTCTTGAATAAATGAATCTACTCTTAGAGTAAAAGTATCACGATCAGAGCCAGTGCTCCTTATGTAGTGATATAAGCGCATCACAGATGCCGGGTCAGGACAGTCCCTAGTACCCACAGCTATCTGGTTACTGAAAAGTTGCCATCCTAGCACTGAGCATCCACTGGATTACAGATGCTTGTTAATGACAGATTTGGACAACACATCCAAGTGGAATTAGGTTTCTTATGAAGTCAAAATAATTAGAAAAGCCCATTATCTTGCTTGGATTGAACATTGAGATGCCTCGATGGCTTCTAACAAAAGATTTACTGTATATTTAAAACAAACTCCCAACACAAGAAAAACCAAGTTCCAAATGAATTACAGTCTCTAAAAGAAAGGTACAGGAACCACTGCACACCTCTCAGTATCTCACCCAGCCACATCCACACCAGCAAACCTGACTGCAGGAGCTCACGTGAAATGCACCATTACAACTCCCCGATAAAGAATACATTGCTTTCCTCGCTTCAGGGGACAACACCAACCTTGAATTTAGAGAAAGTTCACTGCAAAAAGCAGGGAAGGTCTATATATTGGTTTACAGCTCATCAATGATCTCACAGCAACACAATCCACTGCAAGCTCCTGTTTCCAGCTTGTCAGGCCTGATAAAGATGCATCTGATCACGGGATGAATGAGGATATGCAGTGCATCTGAAGCAGTATTGCCACTACTTTGCAAGTTCCTCATGCTACTTCATCAGGAATACTGTGTATAGTACAGCTGAAGCAAAGCAGCTGGAAAGTCCAAGATGAAGGAAGGAAGAAAAACTCACTGCAGCAGATGAAAAACGGGGTCTTGAGTAAGGCTAAGCCCAATCTGATAATGTATACTGCAATAGTAAGCATGGAGTGAAAGACAGACGTCAAGGAAGATAACTCTTACATTACTTACAATTAAATGTAACCTAAAAATTAAAAGGTTTCTAACTATTCAAAATGGAAAGTCTTCAAGCAGCCCTTTACTAGGAGGGGACAAGAAACCCTCAAACTGCTTTCCATAAGAGTATGCATTCTCTTGTTTGAGGAAGAAACCATCTGTAATAACTACACTGAGAACGACACTGTGAAATCGCTGTGTTTTAGGGTGTAAATTGACTGTGGAATAATGGACTGCGGGAAAAGTCAGTTGGCTTTAATAAGGTAATGAGTATATGAGGCTCCTTCCCAACGTGCCTGAAATCAGTGGTTTTCCAGTCATTTCAGAACATATTGTGCACACGTATGCTCAGCATCTCATTAGGTTTTCACTTACATGAATGTTTAGTTAGCTTTCAATGACTGAAATTACTAGGCATACTAGTATTCGCTTTGCCATCCAACCTTTTTAAAGGTCAGTAAGTTAATGGATCTAACATTTAGATGTGTTTTACTCTTCGTATGTCCCCTATTAGCTTCCACACAGTAGCAATGGGAAAGGCTGCTGCAAAGTTCCCTCGTGTGGTTAATTTATCTGTAGAAAGACTTAGAAAAACACACGACTTAAAAAGTGTTTCATCTCGGGAGGAAGAGGGAATGGACACAGACATTATACGTGCAGAAGATGGAAAGGCAAATAGAAAGGGAAAGACATGAAATAGTAATGTCTTGGCAATAAATGCCAGCCTACGAGAATCTGAAGGCAATGAAAAGGAAAAGCAGATTAAAAAAGGTGCAAATAACATTATTTTGAATTGCTAAAGATATTGTTTTCTCTTTGGAGTAACTGTTTTATCATGCACATTAAAATGTATGATCTGCTTCATTAATCACACTCATTTCCCTTCTAGAGGCATGGATGCGATCACACTTTATTTCACAGGACTGGTATAAAAAGGTTGAGCTTTTATTTATTTATTTATTTATTTATTTTTCATTTGACTGTTCAGTCTGATTACTGTGAAAATCACTTCCACACTAAAAAAAAAGTTTAAACGCTTCGCATCTGAATGTGCAGGCTGCAATTGCCAGCAGCATCTTTGGCCTACCTGTAGTTTCAATTCCAAATTCCCCTTTTCTGCCTCAGAAAAGAGAGATTTATTTCTAAACAGGCTATCAAGAACAAACGATCTGGTTTTAGATTTCTTGACTCTTGAGAGAGCTGTGTAAGTTAAAAGGGAAAGAAGACAAAAGAAAGTGCTCTTTTGGAGCGATGTGGCACTTGGTTAAAACAACACCTATTAACAGAGTGACTAATGAGGGCTGCAAAAGCAACATACTGGTGTGAGTGGAACTGAACATTTCTGGATAGAAATAGATGAGGAAATTACTCACTGTACCATCCAAACAAAAAGAAATGAGGTGTCATTTTAACCAAGAAACTCAGAAAGGCAAAGTTCAGCAATACTGTGGTTTAAATGCTTGCCCCAAGATTCATTACATGAAATTCATTCAATACAATGCAAGCTACTCCTGAATTTAGGGCAGAAAATGGCTTCTATAGCCAACAAAGAGAAAGAACAAGCAAGATCACATCAAAGAACGACCAATAGAAAAGGGGGAAATTTTTCAGAGATAAAATAGGTTGGTGGAGGGTGGCGTGGAAAGGGAAGATGCTGTGCCCACCAGCATGATCTCTGGATGAAGACGAGACGTGTCTCTTCACTGTACTTTTTCAGTCACTATGTTAACAAATTCAGACAGAACTGCTTTTACAAAGAAAAACTAGTCTGTAGGTATTTATCATTGCAAGTACTGCCTCAGTGGGAAATTACAAAAGTCTCATTAAAAATATGCTTGTAGGCAGATTCCTGGAAACTAAAAGAAAACAAGAAAAAATTTTAATGAAAAAAAAAAAAAGGCAGAATCATACAAAAGTAATGGAGGTCAGATTCACAGCTGGCTTTAAGTGGCAGGGATTTTTTGTCTTCCCACTGAGGATGCATTTGTTTGAAGCAGCTGCCCTATGAGAGCAATAGCCTGCAAGTTTTTTAATCAATCATTTCTACATTCCTTCAACCCCTGGGAATGCCCTATTTGTTCCCACTACACTCCCTGTCCCTGGAGCTGTGGAACACCAGGTTGGATGGGGCCCTGGGCAGCCTGATCCAGAGCCTGATCTAGCAGCTGGCAGCCCTGCCTGTGGCTGAGAGTTGGAACCTGATTCATAGATTCATAGATACATTAGGTTGGAAAGGACCTACAAGATCATCTAGTCCAGGCATCCTCCTCTCACCATCTCTACCCACTGAGCTACTAATCCAACCCAAGCTATTCTATGATTCTAAGAAAAAAGAGAAGAAGAGAAAGGGAGTAGAAGTTGTCATCCCTATCAGTTTGTCCCAGTGTTTGCTTCCCATCATCCAAGAAGTCCATGACTGGACTCAGTTTGGATGTGGATCCAAAGACTGGATCTGTAGGCCCTGTACACTGAATAAAGGCTGCTTAATAGGCTCAAAAAATCATAACCAGATCTTCACGAGTTATACAACAGCAGTCATGCCTTTTAGTTACACAAACATCAAGTCTCCAGCAAGGAAAATGGCACAGAAAAATGTCTGCAACTGGTTCTGGAAGTTAGAAGAACTCCCTGGCAAACTCTAAAGCTCCTAAATCAACAGGAATTGTTCACAGTAACAATTGGTTTTAATGAGGGTGCATCTTAGTAAACTGCAGCTAAGCTTAATATTCATTTCATTTTATGGAATTTGTTTTCTACCCTCTGATAATATGTGTGTGTGTTTACTCCACTAAAAGCTCTAGGTATTATATTTTTATTTGTATGTTAACTTAAATTGCTACTTAAATAGAAAGGACAGGGCTGGAACGATCATAAATGTGAACACAGTCTACTCAAATATTCTCATCCTCTCTGCCACAATGGCATGCGTGCACTTAAAACGTTCTCCTCATTAAACACAAAGTGTTGGAGCAATATAAAATGCTGCCAGCATGCTTCTAATGCATTGCTGCTTAGGAATAAAGCCTTCCATTCTATTTGAGCTCGAGTGGCTAGGTTGCCTGTGAATAATTTAAAAAGTACCAACAAAACAAATTTACCTATGTCTGCAAGACAACAAAACAAAGCAAAACTGTGGTATAGTAGGCAAGGGTAAAGAGAAACATCACCATCCAAACCCTAGGAAACACTGAGGTAGGAGCTGGATTGCAGCAGTGCACAATCAGCTGATAATATAGCACCCAGTGTGGGTTAGTTCTCTCGTACACCTACAGGCATGTAGCAGCAACACTGTTAGCATCCTTACAAAGCATCCCGAGGCTGCAGCAAGCTCACCTCCACGTCCTTCATGAATTTTCATCCATTCTGCAACCATGTGAGCCCATCAGGCTGAAGTAAAGCTTGCTCTCTGCATTAGAGCATTTCTCTGTCCTATTGGTGTTACACAATACAGCAAGATGAAAGGCAGAAAACCAGCCTGGTCCATCATCTCTCTCTCAAAGCTGATATATCTTTGCCTTTCCCTGGAACCAAATTTAAAGTTCTTAAAATAGCCGAGTCTCCCACGTAACAAGGGAAAAACTCTTGAATTTTTATGCAACATGAACACTGTCCAGTGATAAAAAGGTAGAGCACTTTCAGGCTTCATTTTGCTGAAAAAAAGAGTTGTTTGTTACCCATTAGCAGCCTCACTGTGTGAGCTCTTTGGTCAGGATATATGACAAGCAGTGTGAGCGCAGTGGAGCAGCAGCTCCTGACAGGGGCACTCCTGCAGGAATACCTGCTGGTGTTGCTCCATTGGATGCACAAGCACAGCTGTCACTATGCAGAACACCACAACAGCTCACACCAGCACTATTCGCAGGTTTCTCTTTGCTGAGAAACACGTTGGGCCAAGGGAGTGCTTCTCTGCTAGGAAGGAAATGAAGATATCAACTCAGAATTATAATATGAAAAAATAATCAATATTCTCCATACCAGGCAGTCACACTAAACGCAGGTGATGTGCACTATATGAACCCATTTACTGACTGTGAGCAGCTTAAAGGCACGCTGGATTCACTCCTCCGAATGGTCAGACATGGATTATTGTTATTGCTGCTTATTTTATGGCACACAAATAGTGAGCTGAGCGCTTCAGAGAAAAGACAGAATCCCCTTCTCCCAGAGCTGTGTTAATTCATGGACTGAAACCAAGCTCTTTGGAGCTCTCCTTGCTCTCCTGCATGCTGGCTGGGTCTGGTTTTCACTGTTTCCAAGAACTGAAGGGGAATGGGAAGGAGTCATTCAGGTCGGTACAGCGTGAAGGCCTAAGGCAATTAACACTGCAGTCGGCATACAAAGCACTGAGCTCACAGCCCTAACAACCTGAGATATACTAATTTACTTACAAAAAAAATGATAATAAATTTGAACCTGAGAAGTTTAAGCACAAAACAATATTCGACTTTCACAGTGTGTGCTAACAGGCACAGCCTCTCTGGCACACCCATGTCTCAAGGAGATGGCCCCAACCTACTGCAGCACAGGGCCCCTCAGCCTTCCCAGCTCTGACCCCCGCACTTCAGAGGCCAATGCAGTACTCATCATCAGAGAAGTCACTGATGACATCTTGAAGAAGCACAAGATATAACACACTAACAACAACACCCTCCAACACACGGCTTCCTCCAGTTTCATTCCTGTGAACAGGTTTTAGCTGACTTTTTAAAACCAAAAGCAGTAAGAGAGCTTCCCAGTAAATCACAGCGGTAAACACGTTATGGTAAAGATCAGTCTTGATTCTAGCAAAATAACCTCTTCCAGTAATTCTTGCATCTATTACAGTATCAGAAAGTCACTCAGGTTAAAAAAAGACCTCTCAGATCCCCAAGTCCAACCCCAGCCCACCCCGCCGTGCTCACTGACCGCTTCCCTCGGTGCCACATCTCCACAGTTCTGGACCACACCCAGGGACGGTGTCCCCACCACTCCCAGTGCCAGTGCTTCACCACTCTTAGGACGTTTCCTAACATCCAACCTGAACCTCTCCTGGTGCAACTTAAGGCACTCCCCCTTGTCCTGTTGCTGTTATATTGGAGTAGAGGATGCAGCATTGCCCTGTGGGAGGTGGCTTCGGCTCAGTCCTGCTCCGGCCTCTGCCGGATCCAAATCAGCCACAGCTGATTTGGATTTCTTTGCCTCTGCAACCCTGCTGGAAAAGTTGCTCGACAGTGGCTCTAAGAAGAAAAATGTTCCTTTTTTCTCACCGTGCAATGCCACTTTTTACATTAATCATTTGTTGGTCTGAATAACTGGGAAGTTAGAACATTCATGCAAAGGCCGTAAAGAATGGTAATGCAGTGCACAAGCTGCACAGCTCAGGCACTGACGCTGCCCTGATGATGGAAGGCACGTCCAGCAGTAGCAGCTGAAAGCTTCAATGTACTGTATTCCCACACAACCTGCACGCTGTATGAAAAGCCTGCTGTCCTGAGCCAAACCAGAGCCCCTCTACTGTTACATCCGACAGCTCCTTCTGGCCCCTCCCTTTCACTAAGGGATGTTTTCAGGAGTTGTCACATCTGTTTCATGGTTAGAAGAGAATAAACCAGCCCGAATGCTTCTTTTACCGTTTTAATTTGGCTCAAGCTTTCATCTTCTTACGTTTCCTTTAAAAATGCATAAAACTATGAATTAAATATATGCATCATTACTCATCAAATTGTTTATCTCTGTACTAATTTTATATATACACACACATCAAATATTCATGTGCCCCTTCTCCCTTTTACAGCGTAGTAACTTCTAATTCCTTATTCCCCCACGTTTGTGTTTCTATTTGCATTGTTTAAGTTGAAGATCACTTAGGTAAAAGCATCCTTAGGGTATTCTGCCTAAAAATTCCAAATTAAGTGCTGCTGGTTTTTTTTCCTATACCGGTAGCAGAGAGCTGTCCATATGCTTACGTTAAGCCTCACAGATCTTCGATTACCCCTTAGCTTGTAGTTATGCAGCTATAATGCAGTTTAGGTACATTCCATAGCTGTTAATAGCTCAACACACCGAGACCTTGAAGAATAACAACCAAGGTTATTTAGCAGCGTAATGCAATAAAATGTAACAGACTTCAACGTGTATGCAAAAGCAGTAAGTACTTTGCTGATTTTAAGGCATATGTTTCTTTAAAGTTCTCAGAACGTAAATGATTTAACTGCTCCACACACGCACAGACACAATCACAAGCCAAATTTACCGCAAACTTTGCAGGCTGCAATAAATAGGTAAAGACATAAATTGCTGGTAATTAGGAACTTACTGAAGAGGGTAGTTAGGGGAATTGCGCTGATTCAGGGAGATGAAATGCAAATATAATGGCTTACATGTACGGGGCCACTGCACCTGTGCCCCAGCTCAAGCACTACTTCAGTGAGCCCTGTCCCGTGCAGGTGAGGGTGCAAATCCCAGTGCAGCAGTATGGCCCTGCAGATACCACGTCTGCTGTGCTTGCTGGGCACCTCTGAACACCACCACACCAGTATTTACAGAACAAATCCATACAAGCAAGCATTGACTGCCAACAGCACTGCTTTTCCATCACACTGAATGGTGATGGTTGTAGCACAAGGAATCACTAGCACAGCAGGACGTGTCAAGCTTGCGAGGCTGAATTCCCATTAGCAGAAACCTGATTTCAGTTTCTGGGGGTTGTGATGGAGTGGGACGATTCATGTCGGTGCTGCCGACAGTAAACTGCCACATCCTGACTGCTGTTACCAATGGAACCAGCTCTCAACAAATCTCTGTGAGCAGTCCAAGCTGCAGAAAAGGGGCAGAGGGCTTGGTGGGACATCTCCTCCTTTCCTGTCCCTTTAGCAGTCCTGGCCCCAATCCTGCCAGAACCCACATCCCCACACTGCTGTGTAAGGGGCAGAAGAACCTCCTTGTAGAAGACCATCTTAAGTAAATATCCAGTCCATGAAAAACCTTTCATCTCATCCCACGGTTCGATAACCCAGCGTTGGACTCAGTATAGAACTGTTGGTGTTCATGATTGCTTGAATGACAACATTGGTGCATAGCGAGGTCTTACACCCCCACATCAAGCGGGGGATGGCATCCGGGGAGGCAGATGTTGGCCGGAGTAATGACTATGGTTCAGATTCAGTCTATAGCTAAAATAAGCTGTAACACAAGCCAGGCACAAGGGAAATCCATTCAATAAGCAGCCTGAACAAATCTATGTTCAATTAATGTAGCTTTTCAAACACTGTGACAGTGTTTGTGCTCTAAGAAGATGGTTAAGACATTGCTGCCACCAATCATTACGGCAGCTCTCCTTCCTCTTGGGAAGCGGTGTCAGTCCAGGAAGGGAGCACAATTAGCAGTAACGAGAGGATGTGGGGGAGTGCAGGATGAAAGGCAAGGCTGAAATCACTGCTGAGGCATTCCTTAGGAAAAAAGGAACTTGCGACGGGAGGATGAGGATGTGAAAGGGAAAGACAGAATACGAAGGAAAGAGGAAAACCTGAGAGACAAGAACACGTGGCGAAGGGAAAGGGGAAGAAATTTGGACAAAAATCCAACAGAACAAGGAGCTTGAAGTATTAAAAACACAGAGCTGCAATCCATGGTATTAATGCTATCCAGTTTGGTATAGATTTGAATCTTCTGCTGCCCCGCTCTGCCCTCCTTGCCACAATGGCTCTGCTCTACTCAGAGCAGATGAGAAGCAGCACTGAGCTGCAGAGTGGGTATTTCTGGGCAGCTGGCTTCTGCCACATACCATGCACAAGAGCTGAACTCTGCTCCCTGTTCCAACACAGAGCACTCACGCTCCTTGTCCTTGTCCCAGACACTTGTTTTTAGGAAAGCATGGGGACTGGGTACCTCCTGCTGAGCTGCCCCTTCTTCTGGTTTAGCTGCAATTAGCAAACAGGTTATTAATGGTGAACTGACAAACACAGGGAGTTCCCAACAGATGGACTAATTATATAAGCTTTATTTCCTTAAGCATCCAGGCTGAAAAGAGGACAAACCATGAGAAACAAGAAATCATGCTGGGAGTACTCTCTAAAGTGCGTGGGTAGAGAGCCAAATGGGAGGACAAGGAAACACAAAAGAGTGCTGCAAGAGTTGAAAGGAGTGAGCAGCAGAAGGTGGGGATGCTACTGGAAGGTGCCTGGACCTGCAGGTCAGCAAAAGCAGCTGGTTCTGAAAAGAACATCGCCTGCAGCTGGAAGGATGCTAATGATGGGAGCTGCTCATGATGGGAGGGCTCGTGAGGGGGGGGATTGGTGGGAATGATCCAGGATGTGATGAAGGGGAGGAAGAAGTTCAGGGGATGAGGGAAAGGGCATGGAAGATAGGAACAACAGCTTAAGTTTTCATGGGGCGAAGAGGAAATGAAGAATAGAATAGATCTCATTTGCACAAAAGTGAGATTCACCGAATTCAATGTTGCTATGGTGATTTGCATCACCTGAGGACACAGGTCCAACTGTTTAAGGCGATGCACATAATTATTCTTTTTATTTTTCCCAAATAAGTACTTGTAGTCTGCTTATATATAAAGTGTCTCATAATTCAGAATTCTGCCACGGTCTGACAGATGATTGATGTGCTCTCATTACCAGAGCTAGGAGCAGTCTTAACTGGAAACATGCAATTAAGAAATAGGTTCTGAAACAAATGGCCTTTACAACTTAAATGGTACCTGAAGAAATGTATTTTAATAGATAAATACCAAGGGAAGAGAAGCAAAAATCAGTCTTTAGAAGATCGGTTTCATTAAAAAAGTCAAAGAAGGACAATGACCCAAGGATCAGTGCAGTACTGAGAAACCGTGTGACCCTGTGTAGGCAGCAAGGGGCCAGGAACGCAGTTCAGCTGCACCACAAACACTCCTGCAACATTTAGCAAGTTACTGAAACCCCTGTGCTTCTGTTTCTCAACGTTGAGTAACTGCTGGAACTAAACTTACCCTAAGGATGTATTCTGAGACTTCAGTAGTAAATCCTAAGTGCTTGCAAAAGTGCTACATCATGTAAGTGAAGAATGTCATTATTAAAATGGCACTTCAGAACTCATCGCTAGCAAGGATTTGGTCTACAGCTAGAACTGTGCCAAAAACATCATTAACTTGCAAACCTCAGAGCTGCCATGGCACAGTGTGGGCAGGACACGTCCCCAAAGCCCACAGTGTTGCACTGCTGCCTCCAGGAAACATCTAGCAGTACCTCAACCACGTAGCAGAGCCCTTAGTGCTGTGCTTGCTGCTCTGGGGTCCCATCATCACTGGTGGTCGGTGCCTTCAGACTGTACTGTGACTGGCACAGCCCTACATCAGTTACTTGGTCTTCCTCTTATCTCAAACACAGGACAAACATTCGTATAAGCTGGCATCATTGCTACGTGAGCGCCAGGGAGACTGCTTGTGTAATACAGGAAGGTTACCTGCTGCTGTGACTGCCTGCTAATGCAAAAGACTTGTTAGCTGTCTGGTTGTCTGGCAAAGCTTAACCAGCACTGCCTCCCAGTTCAGACAGAAGCATTATCACCTTCTGAAAATAATTCAGCAAGGTCTTACGCAGAAGATGCGTAATTATCCTCCTCCAGCATTTCATTCAAGAAGCGGTGTTTTCCAGATTTAAGTCATGCTGTACAAAGGTAAGCCCTTGGACTTATTTCAACCTGCAATTTCAGCTTCCTTCAAACCCAGGTATTGCAAAAAGAGCATTCGGGAAAATGAGAATAAAAGGAAGATTTAAAATCCTACCGCTGGTCTGCGGGCTTCACGCAACAGGAACAGATGCAAATAAGACCACATCCCATTTGTAGTACAGGGATTACGTATGCATGAACTGAAAAGCTTACCCAGACACGTGGCGGTGCCGAGCCCGCTGAAGGGGGAAAGCTAATTTTGATGCCAGATGCACTCGAAAAATATAAGGTTTTGTACCTTCTATGAAGTGGTGAGGAAAAAGGTGTTATAAAAGGTCTTCAAATTGAAGGCTGAATTTGTTCACTCTGCAGTTTTCCTGCAATACAGAATGTGCCTAACCTTTATAGCTGGGATGCCTCCCGAGGGAGACGCATCTCTCCAGCTGAGAGCCACGGGCTTAAACCACATATTCCTGCAGACTGAGAACAGTTATATCCTTCATTTACCTGCTCCCAGATGCCTCCTTACACAGCTTTTTGGGGCAACTGGCAAACACTTGCCCTGAGCTCACAAATCTGAGTTTTGCTCCAACTGGCAATGCAATGGAAGCACATAAACTGCCTCATTTATCTGTGACACATCAAGCACAAAGTCAGGATTCAAAGCCACTTTGGGGCTGATTTGCAAACTACGTGCTTGTTTTCTGTATGTATATATAAACAGGACACTGTGCTGAGTGCTCTGCTGCTTCCCCTGCAGAGCAGACCTTCTGCCTATGTTGAAACAACAACAAAAAACAACCAAAGAGGAGATAGAGAAGGAGCTTGTAAGCTAAGTGACTGGAGCTGGATTGCAGCTCTGCTTTGAACACTTCCTTTCTGCTCTAAATAAAACAGCAACTGTGGCTAAGACCCCATCTTGTTTCCTGACTGTGACATCCCTTACAAAGTCAGGCAAACTGCGAAGCATACTGGGACCCAGCACCGGGTGGGGCTTTTAATTGCTGCTCTAATACTTAATAATCACAGTCAAAACATGAATAATGAAGGTGCATAAATATTTGGCAGGTTTGCACAAATGCTCTCTCGCAGTCTCTCTCTGCAGCATCCTTCAGGATTTGCTAGCACACCTCTAAAGCTGGAAAGTTAAGTTAGAAAAAAAGGCATTTGTTGTGTTCTGGAAAAATAAGGCATACGAAAGTCACCGCAATCAATCTGAATTTCTTCCTGTTAAAATCTTACCCAGTTTTACAGCTTTGTTTTGTTATTTCTGTCAGATCCTCGGATTCATCTTGTAATAATGTGCTCCCTCCCCAGAGACCCAGCCAGTGCCTCTCAGCAGCAGCAGCCTTCCAGAAGTTCCACTTAGCTCACAAAGCAAACACAATGTTTGGCATAATATTTCAAAAAAGGTCATACTGTGCTTCCTAACTTAATGGCCATTTATATTGCTTTACAACATTTAAATTCACACTCTGCTATCAAGTGGAGCCATGCCATCTAAAAATAAATGCTTAAAAGCTGAATAAAAAAAGATGCCCTAGATACCTGAGTTTGGAAGTGTTTTCTGCTTATTGGAAGACAAATTCTGATGCCCTTCTTTACAAGTCCTTAAAGTCAAAGGTAAGTCCACTGAGAGGACAGGATAGACAACAAAGGACATTATTCCAAGGCACTGGGTAGAGCCACAGGCTCCAAAGTTCCCATAGCCGTTTCCCACACCTTTGCTGGAGTATCTGCAGTGATTTCCTGGGCTGCGTGGGGAACCACTGCAGACGTCACTGATGCAAGGTTTGCTTCCTAGTTTTGACTCACTAGCACCTATTTCATGTCTCTGTCTTTCAAAGCACGCCACATCTCAGAAAATTGCTGTGTGTCAAAATCCTAGGCGGCCCACAGCATCAGTTTCACAGGTCTGGGAATCCTCCATCATTCATTCATTCCCATTTACTCAAACCACGGCATTTCCCTCACCTGCACAGCAAGACAAAGAAATCCACATCTTTTAAATCTGCACGCTCCATTTTCTCTGTTTTCCAGAGTATGTTAATTAAAAAGAACACTCTTCTACGAATACGTACTATATCAAGCGATACATGAATTGGCACATCAATATCCTCTTAGATCAGGAAAAAGTACTCCAAATGAAAAACAACTCGTTGCTTATTTTACATTCCTTTTGAACGGATTATGCAATGTAATTGTCTGTAACTTCAAAAATCTCAGTTTCCTACCAAACGATGAGGAAAGCTAGATTCATTCAAAGAAGTTTACTGTACCATGCGGTTACTTCTGTACTCCTTCCCTTCTGAGAAGCTTGAATTATACCTGAGTTGTTACCGTGATGAACTACAAACATTGTTTTCTGAATAAAACGCACATTTTACATGAATTCCAAGTTTCTGCATGTTATTCCTTCAGGCTAGTAATGAAATGGCAATTAATGCTAGTTATACAGACGACCACAAGAACATCTACCCTAAATCCAGAAGGCACAAAAGTCACGTTGAATGCTTCAAAAAGAGGTGGACTCATGATCATTAGGCAGACCTCAGGCAGCTCCACTCAGCATGTGCCCCTTAGCAGACTCCCTTAACTTCTGTCTCTTTGATCTCTCCCTAAAATACAGCCTGAACTTAAAGATAGCCAAATATGCTGGCAGGCTTTTCATCAATGTCCAAGACGTCCAAGCACTTCAGATGAAAATATCAGTATGTACTTGAATGTGTGTCTCTGAGCAATCCAGGAAGGAGCAATTGCTCTTCATGGCACATCAACAGCATGAGGACACTAACGCAACTGGAAAATCTGATTCACATACACTGGGGATGGAAACAGAAATGGACCTATTTCTTCTCCTTCCCCTAAACGACAGTAGTAAAAAATGGCAAATTCCTCCATTAGCTGCTATACCTAGACAGACAAGTGACAGAAGTCAGCTCCAAGGCCACATCCTATACACATGATACCCTGAAGACCTGGTGTCCTGGACTGAGTAGGCAGTGAAGACAAACAACACAGACAAATACTGCAACATCCCTAAGCTAGCTGCACAAGTGAAGAGCAGTTGTGACAAATTATCTCATCTTACAAACTTTCTTTTTTGGCATAAACTACTCTCAGCATTTACAGTTTAAATAAGTAAATTATATTCTTCTGTGAACAGAGAGAATAACACAGAAATCAGATGCATGGTCATCTCTCGTCGCATTTTTGCAGATCTATAATGAAAAATTTGAGAAACTGCATGCCACCCCTGATCAAAACCATTCCGTTCATTAGTTACAATTTTGCAAGTAAACTTCCAGCCACAACGCCAATTAAATCTATTTAGTTGTGTTTGGAAGTTAATTAATAGTAAATGAAACTTCTGAATTTCACGTAGTTTTTAGTTCCATACATTAAATTCATCTCATGGTGACATTTCAGGGGAATTTTTTTGCTAAATTACTTCCATTTAATAAAGGAAGCTACTGAAACGTCCTTGATGCTGCTTCATTTCTTCATGCCACTGAAAGAGATTCTTCAGGATGTTTCAGCAAATATTTTCAAGGAATCCTTTCTCCCTCATCGTGTTCTCACTGGCCGGCCATATCGCGCTAGCATTAGTAGGACTTACACCAAAAACTGGACAGACAAATCCTCTGAGCTCCTGGCCGCCTTCACTCCTGCCACTCATACTCACGGGATGGTGCTATGCCTTTTCAGCCACCAGATGTCAATTAGCTAATTCCTTCACAGAATCATAGAAGAGTTTTGGCTGGAGGGGATCTTAAAGTTCATCTCGTCCCAACCTCCTGCCATGGGCTGGTTGCCCCCCACCAGTTCAGGCTGTCCAGGGCCCCATCCAACTTGGCCTTGAGCACCTCCAGGGATGAGGCACCCACAGCCTCTCTGAGCAACAGATTCCATCACTTCATCAGACTCTAAATAAAGAATTCATCCCTAACATCTAATCTAAATCTTTTCTCTTTTAGTTTAAAGCCATGCCCCTTTCCTCTATCATTATGTAAAATGTTTCTGTTGTAGAAGACACAAAGGAAGGACTGCAGTCTTCCAGATCATACCTGTACAGCTACAGCAGCTTCACTCACACGAGCTTTGCCACTCATCTTGAAAGCATTAAGAGTCAACAGCACAAATCCACCTCACTGACCCTCTGGGGATGCTGTCTTCACCAGAGCTGGAAGGCATGTGAAACATCCAGTAACCACAATACCCCATTCAAGATGGCAAATTGCCTCTTCCAGAGCCCATAGTGATCCAGGAGTCAGTGGGAAGAACCAGGAGCCACCAGAAATGGAACACTGTCACTTCATTTTGATAACAGCTATTTGAAAGAACAGTTGAGGTCAGCTGTGAAACAACAATACGCCAGCTTACACTGAGCAATCTGTCCTACAGAGCTTATGGAAACATGAAATTTGTGTTAAATTCCACTCTGTTTCAACAGAATGACACCCAGAAGGGTGCCTGGAGGGAATGTTAGTTTATATAGCAGAGTAGCATACAATTCTGGGTCGCCAGTCAGCTCTGCAGTACAGTTGTTAACTTTACAGTTGTTAGTTCAACGTACTCCTATAAAAGTACTACACTAAGGTCTCCAACTTGCTAGAGGACTGCTGCAATTTCATGTCACATTAACTATGTAATTCTAATGGTGACCTCCTGAACAGAAGCCAGCACAAAGCTGTTGCACCAATACACAAGAAAGAACACATGGCCAATCATTCTGAAAGAACATGTGTTTTAAGTAGGTTTGTGTTGGCCAGATCCTTTCTGCACGCTCCACTGTGCGCTAGTATGTCAGAAGGCATGACAAATGAAGAGATCACAGATCTCCGTAGTTTCTTCTGGTATCACTGTAAAATAATGCTTCATCTGACCCTCTAACTATATTTAAATTAATTAAACCCATTTATCACAGTAAGTTCTCTGAAGTGCTCAAGGATGCAAAGTCAGTTTTTCTTGCTCTATCAAACATCCTGGTTTTCTGTGTGGGTAGGATGTGACCTATAAATTACCATGATGAGTAACTCCATGAGTAAGAACTTGGGTCAGTTTTTCATTAAAATTAAAAGGTCCTGATTCTCCTCTGTCAGATTCAAGTGGAGCTACAAAGGGAAACAACGCTGTCAAAGCAGAGTGGTGATATTTTACATCCATTCACCCTGGTGTAAGGAACACGTCACGCTGTAGGACACGGTGTAGGCAGAACCACTATGCTCTTTTTCAAGGGCAGCAAGTTAAATTCTGATGTTTTAACCTTTATTTGTGAAGAAAAAAAATTCTTACTGTTGGAAATTCACTTCCGAGAACGCACAGGGTCAGTGGACTACTTAATTCCTACATAAATCTTCTGGAGATGGACAAATTTCAAAAGGCACGATGGTGCATCAGTTCTGCCAATCTGAGGGAAAGGCAGCGTTACTGATAATTCCTTCTGCTGATCCGTGGGTTTTGAAAGTTGGGGAAGTGTGAGCAGGCTGTCAACTTATGAAGACTGCTGGTGAGAGACAGATTTTAAGGTATTTTTTAAAATGCAGCAGTGAAACCTCCTGACGTTACTGAGTGTTCTACACAGGCAGAAACTACACAGTATAAGGTGTAGCTGAGAATGCTTAACGAAACAGTTGAACTAAACTAAAAGCACGTTCTAAAGCAGCCTGAATACTCACAGGACACGACTTTGCAACTTCCAGTTGTACGCTTTCACGACGAGGACAGCTGGACACAAGCAAAGTATTAAGCACACTGAGAAACAACCGAGGAGGTGAGACATCCTCTAAATTACCATCCTGTTCATTTGTAAGAATGATAAAGGAGAAAAGCCCTGTTTGAAAAGTTACTTCATTTCCCCTGGCAGACCACCTCAGTTTGCCACAACCTTGGTATTAGTGGGAGGCAGAGGATGAAACTCCGTCACGCCACAGCATCCGTAATGCTTGCAGAGCAGCGCAGCCACGTGCTCTGGAAGGAGACTCGTCACCTACAAAACACCTCCCAAAGCAACGTGTCCTACGGAGCGAGCCTCTGTGGTTCAGCTCCACAGCGTGTGCTGGTAGACACTTTGCAAATTTGGTGGTTATTTACTGATTTATAACAGTGCCCTTCACGGGGAGATTTACAAGACTGTATGAAGCAGAACAAAGAAATGCTCCAAGTATCTCATCTCCAGTGAGCGGAGAAAAGGAATTTTTAATGTCTGACCTTACACATACTGAAAGTGTAATACGGTTTCATCTGTTTTCTCAAATGAGAGAAACATCTATACCCCAGAAACTGCCAAGGAGATAAACAGTACCTAAAGTGAATTACTGACCTGAAAAAGGCGGCTTTGGGCAATGACGTGAATATTAATCAGCACCCAAAGAAAAGGAGAAGTCAAGGAATGAGGACTTTTTCAATAGAAATAATGAAGATTTACTTTTTTATCATGCTTTTGTACCAAAAGGGACCTAAAGAAGCAGCCTGAATAAAGATGTAAGGAAGATGGATGGTAGAGAAGTCTATTAGAAGCGTTACTACACTCTGAATAGATCATAAATAGGTAATGAGAAAGACAAAATCATAATACAGAATTACTGCCATCATAAATACCACATATATCCCATAGAGTGGATCACACAAATATCACCGACCATATAGGGCAATATCATAGGTAACACATGCTAGGAGAATTACTAGATATGCAAAGGCAAAAATGTGAATCGATTTTTTCTGGTGCAGCTTGCACAGTTCTGCTCACTTAATTGCTTAGAAGGGCCTTCTATGACAATGACTCAGTCCACTTGGAGACTGAGGAAGGACAAAAGAAACTTTTCCTAGCTTTAATTCCCAGTATGAGTGGCAGAGGTGCTAATGGTGGATACGGACCGAATACCAGCCCAGCTTACACCCACAACGAGCTGCCTGGGGTCACACAGCAACGTGGCAGGGCATGGTTAAGAACCAGGACAAAGGCAGATCCAACAAGGACAGGAAATGCTCAGCATTGCTTGGGAGCTGCTGAGCTGTAGTGGAGTGGAGCTGCCTTCAGACTGATGTACCGAAGGTGGCTATCAGGGTCCCTGGAGAAGCTGCTCTAAGGTATCGCTCTGAGCCACTGCGAGAGGTGCATATTAACCAGTGCAGTGCTTGGCATTTCCAGGAGCTCAGCACACAGACAAAGACAAATGAACAAGTAGCTGCCTCTGTTTTTTATTTTTTGTCTTTTAAAGAAAAAGGGAATGACCTAGCTCCCTGAGGACAGATGCCAGCCTTCCAAGTGTGTGGATATCAGCTAGTTCTGTGGATTTCATTGACCTGAAATACAAGTTCTAAGTCACAACGTGAATCTTTTGAACCTACATGCTCAATCCTACTATAAAGATATGTTTTTAAAGAGAGGATTTCATAGTGAGCAGCAAAGCATAGTAATGATTAATACCCTGATTGCTAGCAAGTGCTCTGAACAGCTCTTACTTACACACACTGACATTCTCTTGCCAAAGAAAAAACACACTGGCATTTCACGTTAAAAAACACAATGTTCACTGAAATAGAAAAAGCACTATCTGGCACTGAGAAGAACAAATGACAAGGTCAGCTGAACAGAGGCAAACAGCACAGAACATATATGCAACGTAGTCTGCGAAGCTGAGATTTATTTTGCCTGTGCAGTAACCACTGTAGCTGCATTAATAAAGCTTGTGTTTGTTAAACAAAAAGGCATTATTTTAAAATTCCTGATTAAATACAATTATAGACTCTTAATCAGCATCTTTAGCAGGGTTACTAATGGAAGTGCGTTAATTCATGCTGGAGACCCATAATTTTGTTCTACTTTTACGAGGGACTTGCTGCAGAAAAGAAGAACGTCCTTAACATACAGAAAACCCAATTAAAACTCCACAGAAGAGGATGAGACCATGAGTCAGCAACAGACCATCGGTCTCAGATGTTTCAAGTCTTCCCCAGATCACCTCTGAGGTCTTCCCCATCTTTCTGCAGGGGTGGAAGAGGACTAAAAGCCAAGTCCTACTTTCCCTTTATCTGATGCAAGCACAGGGAGCCACTGCTCCCTCTGTGTGCTCCCAGAGGACCTGCAATGCTCCGAACAGATACGTCAAGCTACTAGGATGTAAGGCAGCCCCGAGCTTCACCAGTTTGCATATATTCCTCTGTGCCATGGGCTCATGGGTAATGCAACCTCATCTTGTGAAGAGAACATGTAAATGGAAAGACATATGGAAGCTTGACCAAAACTTCAGTCCCCCAGCCCCAGGTCACTCTGCATAGATATATGAGACTGGACCATAAAACCTGGTAATGAAAATGGAAAAGGCTGTTCAAAGCCAAAAAAACCTAGGCTTCCAAATATTTCTGGATTAAAAAAAATCAGTATACGGGGAAAAACAGTACATGAGAGAGCGAGAAGAGAGTGCAAGAATGATGTACAAGAATGATACTCACATAGCAGAAATCAAACACAGGTATCTTCAAAATGAATCTCGAGAGATAAACCAAGAATGGTTTAACACGATAAGTGTTAAACTGAGAAGGAAACTACAAAATATAAACAAGCCCCAAACCCAGGATTATTTCTTGATTTATTGAATTTCAAAACCTGTAGGAAAAAAAGACATTTGATAATCACCAAGTTCTGAAGAGAGGGAAAAATGAAATACAATTTGCACATTTAATTATATCCTTTCACCAAAGGAAGATCAGGTAATCATAATATTTAAGTAGATCCCATAGTAACTCTTCCATCTGGATGCACAGCTTAAAAATCTGGACTAGTATGTGCATAGTAACACGGTCAGGATCCTTACTGAAGGTGACAAAATATGATGTGGTCAAAGAGAAACTGTCAAATGGGAAGGAGGCTATTAATGCTAAGCCTTCAGGACTGGCCCACAGACTTATTTAGCATTTTCATCAGTTACCTTGGCACAAAACCCAAAAATCAAATGGTAATGGCACGAAGTTAGATGGCAGTGACCATACTGACAAGCATAGCAATCGCATACATGAATTGCTGACTGACATTAAGGACAGGAGTAATGAAAATGAAATGAATTGTGATACTAAGAAGAGCAAGATTTTGCCCTGGAGAAAAATACCGATTTCTTCTATAGACAAAGGGCGCAGGAGATATAAGGAGTGGTCAAAGGGCAATGATGCTCCCTCCAGGTGATACAGCCATATACATCAATGGGATGCATCCTTCTGCTATCACACTGAGGCAGGAGATGGGGTGTAGCAGTGCTATCGTATGGCACTGGTAAATCTCATTTGTAATGCCCTGCACAAATTCCAGGTGTTCAGAAAAGATACAGCCAGCCTGGTATAGGAAAGGGCCTTGTGAGGGAACCGAAGGGCTGATCATCTGAGAAGGCATTCTAAAGCCTCACTTATCTATTCCCAAGACAAGAGAAAGGCTGACAGAGGACACAACTGCTCAGTTGAATTTTGCTAAAGTTTAAGTACCAGCAAGGAGAGAAGGGCCAACATACATAGGAGGAGAAAGGGTACACTTAATTTGGGGCTGCAATGTGGAATAAAGTTTTCAGCTCTCTGGTGAGTAAGGTTCTGAAACTGTCTTTTAAAAGCTAATAATTTTTAAGGCCAATTTTATAAAGAAGGATTATCTGACACGTTTGCCTGCAATTACAGAGAAGTAAACAAGCTCACCCAGGAGAGCTGTCTTTTACTTCTGCGTTCTCTGTTCCTAATGGCCAAAACTAGCTCAGTAAAACAGATGGAGCTTCATTTCCTCTGCCAAGCCTTGATCTGAACTTGCAGATCTCAGAGATCAAGACAGCCAGAGACAAAAAAGGAATGCAGTCCACACGCCTTCCTGCTGGGTTGCACCACTTCACCTCTAATAGCACTGCAGAAAGAGCTCTTTGGAAACCTCTGCAATCTCTCAGCAAAATGAGGCAAAATTCTCCACTTAGTTCTGAGCATTCTGGCAGCTGCTCCCATCCGACTCCCCTCATCATTTTGAGCAAAGGATTTTTAAAACCTTCATAAAATCCACGCATGCATTACAGGTTATCCCATGCCACCACAAAACACTATGCCACAGCCTCAGGGACGTTTCCAGACCTGCACATCCGCCGACGGTTCGGCAACCAGATCCCACAGCAGTTCTGCTGTGTGACTTGGAAACCCATCTACTCAAGCTCAGAGGTTCTGCACAAAGATTTCACCTGCAGAGTGCTTCAAATATATCTATTTTGGTGATGTAACCATGAATTTTAGGTGGTCTAGCTTTAGCCTCTCTCTACTAGGAACTCCTTCACTCTTGCCAGTGATAGCTGCTTGCAGCTAAAATGAAAGACGTGAAAAAACACTTGATAATAAATAAGAACTTCAGTTTCTCTCTCAATTTAACCTTTTTTTGTTGTTTTATTTGCAATTGGGCAAAGAGCAATCACTGCTGGTGAAGAATTATTAAAACTGTCCCAGCTTATTGTGATTCCTGACTTTTAAGAGGCTACCCCTTAGAGTTACACTAAAATACTCTACACTCTGTTTTCACAAATCAGAAACCTTAGAGAGCAAGGCAGCATTTAAACGAGGTAAATCTTCAAGCTGCTGAGTAATGCCTTTACTCCATCGATCTTATACACTGTCAAAACATCAGCTTTTTGCTCCACCACATTCTCAGTGCCCATACAGCCGTTATGATGTGACTGAAAAGAAAGGGAGCCCAACAGGCACGCCCTCCAGATTTCAGTAGGGCTGACAAGTCTCAAAGATCCCCCTCCTGCAAGGGCGGTGCTGTCTGGCAGGGCACTCCCCATGGTCATGACATGAGGCAGTGATCAGCTTCACCAATAGCTTAAAAAAAATAAATAAATAAAGCTGCAGTGCCAAGGAGAAAAAGTAGAAAGCTGCATATGATTTAAGAGCAAACTGTGGTAGAAATCTCGCTGGATATTTGCCAGTAAGTATTCCTGTATTTGAGCTGGCATGTGTAGAATGGAAAAAACTCTTTTTGATCTACGTAAAGGAACAAAACCTAACCTCTCTGTCTAGCTAGGGCAGAGAAGCAGCACCCTGCAGGGCAGTCGTGCTCCCACCCCAAGACACTGCAGAGAAGCAGCACCCTGCAGGGCAGTCGTGCTCCCACCCCAAGACACTGCCTTTTTCTTCTGCTGTAACATTAGAAAGAACACTCTGATGGCCTCATTTGCCATTTCTTCAAGAGACAGCAGATAAACAGAGCAAAGTCCATCTGCTGTAATGACTTACAGGCATCTGTTGGACGTGGAACTAGTTTGGGGCCAGTCAGCATTAATGCGATGCAGCAGCCTTCCAGCCCGAGGTCTGGGGCTGCTCAAGATGTCTTTCCCATGGCTCCCAGAAATCCAGCAGGCATTTCAGCATCTCGGAAACCAAGGCTGGAGGGATGCTGAAGAGGTCATTTCTCCTTCTGCCATCTCGAGGCACAGTCAGCATCACCACAACTGTTTCTGACAGATCTTTGTCCTCAGAGCTGCCAAATGCTGGGGCGGAACTTCCCACCACTCAAGTTTTCAGCAATGGTTAGGCAACTTTCACTAGGAATTCACTGACACGAGGTAGTTTGCACCTCAAAGGCTTAAGGAGGTATTTCATTCAAGGCAACAGGGTTACTGCAGCCAGAGCCGATGAGAGAAAGCTGTGGCTGAGATATGCAGAGCCACTCCTTTCTGGACCCTCACCACTATCACTGCTAGCTCTTCTGCTGGCAAAAAGCCTCAGCACAGTCTCTCATTCGTGCACCTCCTGCTTCTTAAAACTCTTAGAAAGCAAGAAGACCCCTCTCTGATAAAGTCAGTATCTACCATGAGAATCTGGAAACATTCTTCTGTACTACATAGGGTTACTATGCAGCCTGGAATCATTTGCATTACAATTACCTGTCCTCTTGATGTAAAAAGGAGCTGCAGAGAGCTTAGTGCAGGGAAACATTTCACTCTGCCTGCCACTGCTTGCTGAGTTTGAGCAACCAATAAAGAGAGATTCCGTGAAGGCTCGGAGAGCCCAGCTGCCATAATGTGTGCAGGCACTATGCATCACTTCTAAAATATAGGGCACCATGGAAAATGGTACAAAAAAAAAAAAAGTCAAAACAAACACGTATTCCAAAATCTGCTGTTTTTCTATCTGGACTGAAAACATATCTTGTGCAACAAAAGGGGAAATGTGATTTCATGCCCCCAGCCTGCCTGCTGCCTGGTACTGATGAGGGAGTCACAGCACGGCTTGGGTTGGAGGAGAATAAAATAAAGATCACTTCATACCAACCCCTGCCGTGGCCACTGCTGCCACCCACCAGATCAGGCTGCCCAGGGACCCATCCAACCTGGCCTTGAGCACCTCCAGGGATGGGACATACACATGTTTATTGGGCAGCCTGTTCCAGTGCCTCACCATCCTCTGAGTAAAGCATTTCTTCCCAACATCTAACCCAATTTTCCTCTCTTGTAGTTTAAAACCATTTCCCATGGTCTCAATGCTATTAAGACCACATAAAAAGTTGGTCCCCCTCTTCCTTTTAAGTCCCCTTCAAGTATTGCAAGACCACAATAAGGGCTTCCCAGAGCCTTCTCTTCTCCAGTCTGAACAAATCCAATTCCCCCAACCCTTCTTCTTTGGAGAGATGCTCCAAGCCCTTCCATCATATTTTTGGCCGTCCTCTGGACCCGCTCCCACAGCTTCACATCCCTCCCATGCTGGGGGCCCCAGGCTTGGACCACAGTCCAGCTGTGGTCTTGCAAGGGCAGAGTAGATGGGTACAATCAGATGCTGGCATGTAACCTAGGACAAGTCACCCACATGCATTTCTCTGCCCATTTTTCTCTGCACTGCTCACTTAGACCACACAGCTTCCACCCCTACAGGTAATCCTCCACCTACAGCTTCTGGGGATGCATCTCTGAGCCCTCCAGGCCAGGTGCTGGCTCTCAGGCTGTGTGTGTTTCAGCTTTGATCTCACCTGTCAGATTTCATTACCGCTAATACAGAAATTACCATCGCAGCTCAGCTCTGCTGTCTACTGTTCTCCAACACAAACAACTGCCACTGAGCCCTGTGGGAGCTAACAAGCAAAGTCGTTTCTTTTAAATCTTCACAAAAATAAGGCTAAGAGTTCAGACAGAAGGAAAAGCACAATGCGAATCCATGTCACAAAATCATCATGTAATATCCTGCCTACAGTAATTACAGCCTGATTGGAACTGGATTCATCCAGAAGCAAAGCGTGGAAATATCTGTTACTGGCAAACCGAAGCCTCTCCTGGTGTGCACAGCTCAGCAGGCTTGGGGTGATGCAGCTTTCACAGCCTCACGTGGCCATGCCCAGAGCAAGGAGAGGTTAAGAGGGCTCACAAATGCTCCAACGAGGACCAGCAAGTGGGCAGATGCAAATCGATTCACAACATGTGATTTTTTCACAGCAGCCTGAGAGATGGACTGCTGGGACCTTGGTTACAGTGAATAAAGGTGCAGTAACATCTGCTTTCTGGAAACCAGAGGAACAGGCCTAAAAAAAAAGATGTAATCTCGTGGCATTGGGTAGTTACATGCTGAGAAAGTTCCAGAAAGTGGTGCTGCACTCTTACATTTTTCAGATGCTTTTGGGAAGCAAAAGTGCCTAGTGCCTGGCTACCAAAATCCAGAAGATGAAGGCCTGGCATGGGATAGTGCATCTCCTGGTACCTCGGGGTCTCTTTCACCCTGCTAACATCACTTAACACTCCTGCATTTCTGCAGTGGCTCCTTCTGGCCCCAGAAGAGACATGCTGCTGTGCTGTCCTCACCCGGTCCCTGAATGGAGGCCAGTGAATAACACGCCCCATTTGGCAACTGCTTCCTCAAGTGTAAACAAGTGTGCTTTTAGCATGAACCCCCCCTTTCTTCTTATAAAAATAAACCAAATTCACCATATTGTCTGATGTTCTGAAGTACTAAAGCCCCACAACAAACAACAAAAGCACAATTCTGCATTTTTAAAGAAGCCTCCACCAGAGCAGGAAGAATGGCTGTCACTTCAACTCCCAGTAAGAAGGGTAAAACTGCAGTACAGATCTGTCCTGTGCTCTAAGAAAGTGGTCAGATCAGAAGGAGGGCCACTAAGAGTACAAACTATTGCAAGACATAGTGTGTATTCCATTGGAGATCAAATGCTCGTGTCTTTTTAAGCATCCAGATGCTTCAGGCAACATTTCTACGACATGCAAAAGAATAAAAAGTACCCATAAGTGTTCACCTGGTTCCAGGTATTGGTCACTGTGATGTGGGGAAAAATCTTGCAGCCCCTGCACTCAGCACAACTCCATTTGTCTCTGAGGAAGTTATCAGCCCAACATCCCACTCGCAATGCTCTGTGAGCGTCTTGGGATCTCCTTAGGGAAGTAAAACTCTTCCAAGGAACCAAAGTCTGGAACTGAGACAGTGAGTAACCCTCCACAGTTACCTTGAAGAAAACCTGAAGGATTTTGAAGCAGGCTTAAAGTCGGACACAGCTCAGCTGCGTGCCACGTGGATGGTGAAGGCATTGTGCCCACACTCAGTCTGTGAGAAAATCCTGTGCCAGCCCCAAGGAGCTCGGTCTCAGAAGGAGGTAATCCATGCTCGGTTCACAGGACTGAGACTCGTCCAACACAAGGTGGCTTTTTCTTTCTCTGTAACTCTGACAGATATCCCTGACACAGGGACAATTTGTAATTCTCTTAAGCCTGTCTTTGAGAGCAGGGAAGACATCAGATCTGAACGAGACTTCTCCTGTACACAGCACTGGTGGGGCTGCACCTCCAATGCTGTGTTCAGGGCTGGGCCCCTCAATACAAGAAATACACTGAGACACAGGAGCGTGTCGGTACAGAGATGGCTAATGCTTGCTGAGCACGGCGAGGAAAAGCCTGCTTACAGAACAAAAGCTGCCTGCACTGCTAAACGCCTGAATGGAAATCTGCCTTCAGGTCTGTTGCAGAAACTTGAAGATGCGAAGTCATATTCCCCTCCCTTTTTTTTGAGAGAGAGAGAGACAATTTGCCACTTTCTTTCTGTTAAGGTACATTTTTGCAGCATATAAAATGACAGTTATGAAAGAATTGGCGAGGCTTCGAATATATTCCAGTTTAAACACAGAAAAGTGGTTAACAGAACATTCCAGAAGTGTGTTTGTATGTATTCCACAGATTAAGATTCACCAGTATCCTTAGAATTACATGAAGAGTCAGCATTTCTGTCATCAACGAGAAGTCACACGAATTATTTGTCTCCTGAGACCACTTCTAGTGTTTTTCTTGTGTTAAGGTTGGGTTCTGATTAAGTTTTAAGATTTACTGTGACTGTGTCCTAAATCTTAGGAAATACACAGATTTTCCTCACTTTCTTTCCCATTTATTGCAGCTTACGTCTCTTCCTTTTTTCTGCCAGCTGCTGTAATTGGTGGAAGGTGAGAGAGCAGCCCAGCACAGTGCTGCATCAACGTAATTGGGCCTCACAGTGACTGCTGGAGGACCCGAATCCTGCAGGGGATGTGCAGCACTTCCACCAAAAGCAGCAGTCTCTCCATTCTCCTTTTGCAGGGCACTGGGAGGAAGAGCTCAGCCCAGTGCACAGCACAGGGATGCTCGTTGTCACACCCAGGCTGTGCTGGGATGCAGGAGGGCAGTGGGTTTTGAGGGGTATTCCCTTTCCTCCCACAGTAAAAAGAGCACAGCTTGAGGGTTTTGTTAAGGATGGACTGAATTACATCCACTTCAACCTTAAAAGCAATTTAAGCCCATTTTATATCTATTTGTATACATCAGCTCAACAAAACACAGCAAATCAGATCTTGTTGCTGAACTTCTTGTAACCCACATGTTTTAGAAACTGCATTACACAATGCTTATTAAGCTTAACCCGTACGATCTCCTGAAGTTTACTTAAACTTTTAAAGCAATCCATATAAAACTCAGATTTTGGCTTCCTTACGAAAAGACATTAATGATTTTTATGCTCGTTTAAGATAGACAGCTTCTTCTTGATAGATTAAAGTGCTAACCAGAAAATTGTTTAGATGATTTCAAGCGTTACTGCTCTCTGTTATTAAAGCAGAGCAATAAGAATAAATAAAATGAAGCAAATTCTTCCTCTAGAACTCGCATTAAGAGCAATATTCCAAACTCATCCTGAATTCTGTTTAAAATTGGAGTGGTTGTTTTCTTTTTTTTTCTTGAAGCAAAGCATACGGCTACATATCAAAATGATGCAAATCAATCAGGATGCCTCTGCCTGGGCTTGGACTGACTTCCAGGAGATGCTGCATTAGCATATAATAGAAAAGCGTTTCCAAGCACTCCCTTGTCAGGCATGGTTAGGATTACACACGCTGTCCTTGTCTGGGAAAGCAGAGAGATTGGACCCTGGCTCCGTGAGTCCCTTGGTAGAAACTGCTGCCAGCACTCCCTGAGCAGTGCCCCAGCTGAAGGCCTGATTTCCACACACAACAGCAGCTCCTACCAGAGCTCTGACATCCTAATAGGAGTGCTCTGCACTTTAGGACCATGTGTCAGATCATGTAAAGTTGATGCTAAAGCCCCGCGTTCAACCGAACGCACAAACAAGGGCAAGTTTGTTATTTTCAGTGCAAAATAAATCTGTTCCCTCCACCTGCAGCCGGAGAGCATCCCACTCGTGCTTTAAGAATGCAGTGTGACAGGGAATTAAAAACGAATAGCTGATGTATCATTCTTGGCTCAGTCCAAATTGGAAACCTGCATGCCCTAATGGCATTTTGGTTTCCAAATGAGTTCTTTGAATAATATTCCCTTCCCCTCTTTCCATTAGGATCTCCAGAAATTAATAATTTAGTCTAGCCTTACAGTAGGCCACCTGAGTGGGAACTTCTGAATAAAACAATAACCATTCATACTCACATTTAAATTGCTTGAAGGCTCCTGAGGTTCAGTGCCAAATAACTAACCCGTCTTGCCATCTGCAAGGCTGGGGCTGCTGAAAGGCTGCAGATCAGTCAGCGCTAGCCTTACCTTCACAGCCAGGGTGAATTTGCTCTGTTGATTTGTTTGGGACGTTCTGCCCTCAGGGAAGAGAGCACATGGAGAACTTCATGTGCAGGATCCCCTTGTAAAAACACATCTGCCTTCTGTGGCTACACACCAATCCTGGGGCTGCCACTCGCTCTCTCATTTTGGGCGCAGGATCACTGCAAAATGGCTTAGGGACCTTAAAGTCCACCCAGTCCCAACCACTGCCGTGGGGAGGTTTGCTTCCACCAGCTCAGGCTGCCCAGGTCCTCATCCACGGCAACGAGCACCCCCGTGGGACACCCACAGCTCCCTGGGTAGCAGTGCCAGGGCCTCATCGCCCTCCGAGTGAAGAACCTCTTGCTGGGTTGCAGCAACACTTGGCAAATTTACCCTTTCTGTGAAGGTCTAAACTAAGGTCACGTGCAGTGTGCAACGAGCACAACAAACTGCACCCAGCTCAGCAGCACCAAGTTTGGAAACACCATGCAGCAGGAGATTCAGCCAAGGCTACGGCAGGATTGGCCAGGCAGGATTACAGGATTCACTGCTACTTCTCTTAAGCACAGCGAGGGTACGTGGCAGAGGAAAGAAAAAAAGGGAAACAAAAAAACAGACCTCTCTGCACGCCGCATTGCTGCAGAAACTTGATCTCTCCTGAGCCAGGGGCTGCAAGGCTGAAAAGCTCTGCATGTCCTTACAGTGGAGCAGGGTGGGGGGGGGAGGCTCAGGCCCCCCTCCTTTAGATGACAGACGAGAAGGATTCAGATGACCCAGACATCAATGTATCAGTGAGAAATGTGCTGTTACACGATCACGGATTTTCTAAAGCATTACTTTTATTTTGCCCCTTGTTTGTTATTCTCTTTCTGCTTATTCCCAAAGCCAATTAAAATGCAAACGGGAGATTTTAAAGGCTTGGAGTTTGATAACAGGCAGCAAGACAAGCGAGGCATGGGACAGCACTGAAATATGGCTCTTTAATGTGAGCGTATTAATAGAAATAATTGGATTTCTAAAGTCTCCCAATTGCAAGCGTCACCTCTTATCGTCCATTAAATCAATTGACATCCTGAACTTGTTATTTCAAAAGTGTTATTCTTATTTCACCAGAGTGCTAAACATACTCCGTTTGCTCTAATGGAAGTTGTAGAGGCGTCTCCTATAGCACATGCTAGCCTCACAGCACGCAATATATCCCGTGGATTCATTAAAGTCAGCATTGTAAACTGTGGCCTCAGAGAAGTTAAACTCCCAGTTTTGTTTTCGGCAGGGCCAGGGTCTCATCCAAAACACATCATGTTTTATTAAGCTTTCAGTCATTATAATAAAAAAGCCCAAGAATGCAATCTTGACTCCTCAAAAGAGCTGATGGGAAGCAGATGCTGGTGCTCGCCTGAATTTCAATGGGAGGCTTAGCATCCTACAAGCAAGGTTCAGTTTTCTTTTCAGCTCCTTCCAACGTTACCTTGCACAGGAACGTTCAAGTGATATGTTTTTATTACTGCTAATGCCAAGTAAGTCATTTTGCCAGTCGAAGTTGTGACAGCTATGTCACAAAGAGAGAAGTAAGAGCAAAAATGTGTCTATGTTTCTTTCCTAATGGATAAAAGAAAAAAGAGAGAGAAAAAAAAGGAGCACTTCTGTTGTATTTCCAGGAAGAAGTGTCAGTGGAAGCTGAAGAACAGCCAATGTGTGACTTGTGGCCTTCAGCACTCATCACTTCAACACTGGGCCACACTAAAAGTTGTGGAGAGGATTAAAGGGATTCCCCAACAGGAAATTAAGCATTTTGATTGAAGACTTTTACTTTCTGAGCAGACAAAGGGAGAAAGGTGTCACGCAGCTCAGTTCCACCTGTTCTATCCTCAGTCCTGGGCTTCTTATGTCTCCATATACCATCTTTCTTATCTATTCATATACCTAAATATAATGAATTGAGCATTTTCCATCTAAGCACGGATACAGTAATACAAAAGAAAAAAGAAAGCATCCCTTTGCTTCACATCACTGTACCAAATGCTGCCCCAGGTTACGAGCTGAATAATCCAACAGGAAAAAGGCAAACACTCAGGCCACCACCACCACCACAGCTGTGGTTCATGCCCTCCCGGTGAAGCCATAAATGCAGACCGAACACCTTGAAGTGGTAGCACACAGAGAAAAAGCAGCTTTGAAGATTAAACTTAATTTGGGGCCACAAACAGGAAAACGCCTTAATGATAATTTTATAACAGAATTTTATGACAGTGCAAAGCATAGTTCCTTCGACGCCTGAAACTGCTCATTTCCATAAATTAACATGCCTGGCTCTCTTTTAATAGTAATCATAACTTTGCATTTCCTGCTTGTAATGCGTGGCCTCAACATAATTACAGTATGTTCCTTGTTTTAGCACTGTGCAGATCCCCACTCCCCAGTCAAGCTCCGCTCAGCACAGCTCTGTTTTAGCAGAGACACAAAATGAACCTGCAAAGCACACACAGAGATTTACTGCGTGCATAACACTTACACAAGTATATGCAAATTTGAATTTGCATACCCAAAATGTCTGTCTGCTGCTGCTAGTGAACACATTTTATTTGTGCATGCAATGGCTGTACATGCAAATTCCCTTCTTCCAGCATCAATTATCCACTCCCTCGCAATCAATTTGTTCCCCTTCCCAAAAAATCCCTTTTGGATCCTATATTGCTTAGCTTTCGTGGAAGTCAATAAACAGTGCCACATCCCTCTCCTCCCTCTCCATTACAGGCCCTGCTTCTGCTCACTGCACTCAGGAGAAGGGCAGCAGCTCAGGCTCCCCTGCTGCAGGTTCCCTTCCCAGCTGCCTGCCCCTTTGCTAAAGAAACAGCGTCCTCCAAAGATCAACACAGGGCACTGGGACCAAAAGACAGGGCTGGAGAAAGTACTGCAGAGACAAGGGGGAGAAACACTGCATAGATACGCTGCTTTTAATACCTACTGTAGAGTACCAGTGTTTCCTCTCCTTTACAGAAGCACTGCCCTTGGGAGCAAGGTGTTGCAGTCTCTGTGGTCACAGGCCAGGACAGTGGTGTTGAAGGCACAGTCAGAGGGTGTCTGCTACACCAGGATCTGCCACTCGTGTGCACTGCTCCCATCCACCAACTCGTCACCAGGTCCCTTCCAACGCAAGCCATTCTATGACGACTCTGTGGTTTCACACCTCATACCTGAAGGTAGAGCTCAGTTCCCTGCAAGAGCTCATGCCACTTGTAAGAACAGAGCTAGCAAAACGACCAACATTTCATTAGTGATTGTGACCATTAAACCATTTTCAGATATGAAAATAAATTCAAATGGGACTTGGTAAGCTAAATTTACTTTCAATTTTTTCCTGTGCGTAAGGCTTATTTGCCTAATTCAATGTTTTACAGCTATCTTCAATGTGCAAATACTTCCTATGGTGAATAAGCAATATAAGGAGCAAAAAAGAAATAGAAACCTTCATTCTGAAGTTTGCTTATTTCCTTCCAGAAAACTCAGTTGAGTGAAGTCAGGTCAGCTGCATTTAAGACCCAATGAATAAAGCTTTGCACTGACAGTGATGCCACGCTTGTGCTGGTTGTGTACTCCAAAGCTCCTTCAGTGGGTAACTATAATTCACTTCAACTGCCAGAGCAGCATGTAAAGATAACCACCCACAGCAAACTTGCACAGCTTGCCTCTGCTTTTCACCAACTTCCTATCCAGTGGGTGCGATTTTGGAGGATGTTGCTTGGTCTAACAAACTTGGTCAGAAGGATGGAAGCCTCTGCTCCCTTTAATATATTCTCAGCTCCTTGTCATCATTCATGGTGGCAGCAGCAATATGTTGGCTCATTACGTTGTGCTAATCTTGCTGCCCGATATTCTTTCCCCCAATCAATCCGTTGATTACAGCCGGTTTAAATCTCAGCGATAACCGGGATTCGGAGAGTTTCCAAAGGACAAAGGAATTAATTAGCATCCATTAGAGGAAAAACAAAGTCCAGCAAACAGCAGAGAGAAACAGAACAGCTCACAAGGACAACATTTATGGAGCAGCAAGCACATGGGCACAACTGGCTTTCACACCCTTATCGTGCAGGACAGCACAGCACCCTCAGCTCTCATCTCGGTAATCAAGCTATGGAGAAGCTAATTCTCATACCACAACTGATTCATCACACCTTGAAATCCTACCAGTGTAGCCCATTATTGGCTCCAGATCCCAGGCTGCTCTGATTCACAGCTCATCTTTCAAGCCTGCAGATAGGAGCACTGGAAGCTTCTGCCAGGTTATGCGCACCGCTCTACCGACCCCGTGCATCACACAGCCAAGAGGAAAATCGTTTAACATTTACACAGATAACCAGGAGAAGTTCATGTCCAACCCCTACAATTCTGTGATACAGAAAGGGGAAAATAGTACACCTGCTTTCCTCACGCTGACTTTATATTGCACGCTATTATTGGCAACTTAACGCTACCACTTGTAATATCAGCAACTTGTCACAACGTGAGTGCTTTTTACCTTAAATTGTGGCTTTTCAACAAGAAAGGGGGGAAAAAAAAGAAAAAAACATTATTTACACAGCTGGCATTTAAGGAAATAACAAAAATCTTTCTCACTTTTATGGACAACGGTAACATTTGCAGACCAAAAAATCATAAATGTCCTGTAACAGATGCTGATAGCCTCACTGACATGACAAATAAGAAGCATTTAGCTTTTAATGGCTTTTGCAATTTTTTTTCCTTCTGAGAGCAGCACGCTGTGTAAAATGTATTTTAGTCATCAGCACTTGGAAGCAACTTTGCCCATTATTATTCTACATTAGCTCCATTTGTCGATTCGATGACAGAAGACCCATTGGCCAGCTGTGAGCACGGCTTCCTACTCCTGATCTGAAGGGCAGCTGTCCTTCTGCACCAAGGGGAATGCATCAAGAGGACCATTCAGGAAGGGATGGTGTAGAGATGATCCTGACCAGGGTAATCCTGACCCAATGGACTTCACTTTCTACTTCTGTCGCGTGTGCATAAGAAGATATCCCCTCATGCAGACATAAAGAAAATAACTAGACCTTTCTTTCCTTCAAGCAAGCACTGGGCAAAAATAGTGAAGCAAGTTAAGGGCTTGCTAATTGATGATATATTGCCTTAAATTAATTTTCAACTATTAAAGTCACTTAATAGAATTTCATATTTCCTATTTGAAAAATGACGGTCAAAGGAAGCAACGATGAGAGACAATTACAATTATCACTTAGGACTATTAATATGTAAATATATGGGTAAGTTAAGATTGCTAATTTAAGTTGCATAATTGCTGGATATTTCTGAAGTTAGAGCCTAATAGGTTCTGCCATTATTCGCATCTATTTTATGCATACGCTGACAATGGTTTTTATTCTTAAAATACCATGAATAATAGCATCACATTTATTTTATTAACTGATACGGGCACTAATGTCACATTATGCCATTCAATCATTCCACTGCTTTCTAAAAATACAACAGGTTAAAAAAATTGCATCGCTTGCACACCTTCACATTTCAGCTCATCGCAAGTAGCTGGGTGTGAGGAGGAGCTTACACACTGGGCAGATCTCTTCACAATCTTCTACAGGGTTTTTTTCATCCTTCCCCTGCAATGTCTGATATTACAAACTTCAAAGCACAGATATTTTTTAAAAGGTCAAGTTAGAGAATGGATTTGATCCAAGGATCTCCAGCTCAGCAATCCAAAAGTCAAGAGAACTCTATCAAATGTCAAGAGAAACTGGAGAAGACTTCAACAAATTATTTCTGCATTCCTTCTCACTTATGCAATGCCTATACAAGAGGAATGGTATATCCAGTTTATATTCAATGATAATTCTACAGATTTCACCTCGTCTGGATGTGTATAAGAATTTAAGTATGGAAGATGAGAATTCGGTCAGCTATGATTTTTCACTATTGCTTATAACTTTTAAATCAAGAGACTGTCCTAAAAAATATAATCCTAAATTATGGCTTGCATTATGCAGACCATGAAAATAAATGAAGTGTAATAGTTTACATCTAATTTTATAATGCTAGTATATTCTTTGGTTTTGTTTAAAATAGAGTATGTGTTCTACACAAGATTTTGCATAGATCACTGTGTATTTTCCTCTTGGAAGTTATAAAAAATGATGGTGAATATAGGGGTTTCTATATATGATTTTAAGGAAATTTTTAATATTTTTTTTCCCTTGAGGTAGCAAATAGTTGAGCATCTCACAGAAAACAGCAGGCTTTCAGCTCACATAAGTGCAAGGAATCTTCAGTTCTAAACAAGTCTGATCATACATAACCAAACTCAAATCATGAAGACCTTCCTTCTATTTGCCTTGCATGACTTAAAGAAATGTCTGGTTGTTTTAGAAAAGGATAAAATCACGTCATATAGTATCAGCAGGTGAAAAATTTTCTTGGAATGGATAAAAGACATTTATAACAGCTACCTCCAAGCACTTCCTTAGGTAGCATCAAAAGCAGCAGAGTTGCTGCAACAGCCTACAAAAAGTCTGGTTTCATTTCCACTTTCTCCGTGCTGCTGAAAACTGAGGACAGATGGGCCACGAAGAAGCAGCTACCTTTGCTACTTGCCCTTTATTTTGTAATAACTACCATGTGGCCTTTCTGTAGACAATTCACTCGTGTCACTAACCAAGATATAAAGAATAAATCAAGCTCAGTATCTGAGCCATCTGTAATAAAATTTTAACTACTGATACAAGAGATAGTTTTCCATAAATTGACTCACCATACAATTGGGCTTGCTCCAAGCCGTAAGACTTTATCTGCTAACCATTTGGAAATAGCAGATGATGACCCCCTCTTAGCTGTCAGAGCCAAGTAGATAAAAACAGTTTGAGGCTGCACCTTCAAAAGCCTCATCAGAGAACCCAATTGAGATCTAGATTTCTTTAGCTGTGATCTACTCTCAAATATAAACCTTTCCTTTAATCTCTGCTTTGGATTGCTGGATAGGTTGGGGGGAATACTTTGCTACAGCTAAATAGTAAGAGAATAGTACATCCAGGTTCAAAAACGATTAAAAAAATATACTGAAAATCTACCTAGAAAAGACACTGTTGGAATAAGCATAGCAAAAAAATTGATTAATGTTGTTTGTAAAAAAAATACCTATCAAAGCAGAAGTCAACATAGCAAAGAAAAATTAGTAAAAAGACAAAAAACAAACAACATCTCAAAAAGCAAGCCATAACAGTATGGCAACTTCACTCCAAAGTCTCTGATGGGAGTTCACTTCTTGCAGGTTATTGAGGAGAAAGCCCAGAGTAGCCTATCCACTGTTTCTTTTTGCAGATTCACTTCTTGACATGATTCAGATGTCACCCGCACACAATCAGGTATCACTCAGATACAAAACAGAAACACATTTCTATGATACACCTTATGCATAACCATAAAGATCTCCGTGAAAAGGTGCACGAGTGTGGCAGAAGAATCAAGGCCAGCCCCCTCAGGCACCAGCAAAGCCTTTAGCATGCTGCTGCCAGCACGGAGAAATCCAGCATTAATCAGCACTGGGTATCGTTTGCTGTCTCCTCTGTACAGAAGAGCCCCTAGGCAAAGCAAAAAGTACAGAGACAAACGTCTATAACCACACTGGTCTTAAAAATCTCATCTCCTTCTGCCTAATCTTTTTTTGCCCTTCAGGGAAAAAAATGTGCTAACACATCTTTAGTCCCAAAGGTTTTCAGTTCAAGATCAATTGATCGAGCAGTCCTGGGAGGAGCGCCTCATCTTCCACACAAGTATCAAAAGCACAAAAACGTTGGACAACAGGTCTTGTGCATGCTCCATCTTACTCCAGCTCTCACAAAAAGACCGCCTGGTGAAAACACATCCCATACCCAACTACGGCCATCTCACATTAAGAGGAAACTGCCCCATCTCAAAAGCATCCATGGACTAATTTATTTATCATGTAGCTAGTCACTGAAAATGACCAAATATGAGGTAAAAAACAATTCCTCACAAGTGATGCAGAAGCTCTGCCATGAGCAATGAAGTACCGAAGTCCATGGGAAATCACTGCTAGGAGAGGCTGAGGAGTATCAATGTTTGAAGCTGAGAAAGGATGCTGAGCCTACATACTCCTCATGAGATCTATGCCAATAACCCAGGCACACAAAACGATTAGCTTTCTCAAAACACAGCCCTCTGAATAAAACATGGGAAGAGCTGCACTGTGCTTCCTGCCTTCAGTTGCTGTTAAGTCCAAAATGAAGAGCATATTTTGGTGGTCAGAGTGGAACGACTCACCTGGTAGAGAGCAGCAAGCTGCAGGAAAACCTTCCAAGCACCTGAGCCACCAAAAACGACTGGGAACTGCCAGAAGTGAGACAGATTAACTTCTTTCAGTTCCACGGAAGATGATAAGCAGAGCCTTCAAAATTCAAAACTCAAAATCAAGATTTCTTTCAAGGGACTAATTGAGTTTGTTCCTTTTTGATTTGACTTCGTTTTATTTTGCATTTGTTGTGCCCCTACAGTTTATGTCAAGAATTTATGCTTTGAAAACTGAATCGCAAGTAGGAACTCAAGAGTTTTAAGAATCATGAAACAATTTACAGAAATTTAAGAGAAGCAGGAAGATTTGGCCACCGAATGAAAGAAATTCAAATGATCTTCAAAAGCTACCCTCCCTTGCTTTATCTTTGAGACTGGATAAATCTACTTTGATACTAAGGTTTAATAAAAAGATTAAAAAAAAAAAAACAACAACCATGCTAATATCTAATGTTACTGGGGTAAGTTGTTTGAGGATAGAATATAAGCCAGGGTATATACATCTGCTGCTTCGCAGAAGTAAAATACAAGTTCTGCGCTTGCAAAACACCCAGGTCTGAGGTTACAGAGATACACAAAGCCTGAAGTTTGTGAACTGTTTTTTCCTATTTGAAAAAAGTTTCACAATGCCAGATAAACAGCAAACAGCCTTTCCACATTATCATTTAGATATAAAATATGCTACGTTTTAGGTTTAGCAAGAGATGGTTGGAGGACTCCAGATGAGAATCAAGGAGGAAGGTGGGGAACTAAGAGCATTAAAGACCATAAGCCATTGTGAGCCAAAGGTGTAGAAGTGGTTGGAAAACATTTTTATCCGTTACAGAATCAGAAGAGAAGAAAATCGTGTAATTTTATATGCTGTCAAGCATTTGTCTTGTAAATGTTCTAAGAGGCAGCAGTGAAAATATTAATTCTATCTTTTCTTATAAAGGAAAGAGAGAGAACAAACAGGAAGAACATCCTTGAATGATAAAATGTCTAAGGGACCTGGTGGGAATTCTTCACATAAGATGTATTCTTCTTCAGGGAACGGGAGAAGATGTAAACAGATGGGCTTATGTAAGTAGAATTGGCAGCTCCACAGTTAGCTGCTTTCTTTTATATATGGTTTTTCAGATTCACCAGCGTATTCAAGACCACTCTGCCTAATTATTCTCAGCATTTTGCCCATTTCATATGCTCACAGTATAATGGCCAACTATAAAAATAATTAAAGCAAACTGTAGTTTAAATCTCAATGGAAACAATACATTTTGTTCAAACAAACCTCTTCAAAAGGGAACTGTCTGTTTCGTGAATGTTAGTCCATCTGTTTGTGATAACTCCTTAGGAAATATTTGTTTTGTTTAGAAATAACCAAAGCAAATTACATATGTGGTACTAGATAGGATGGGGCGTGCTTGCTGCCTTCCAATCATTGAGCACACAAATGTGTTTTTACTTTTGCTGGTCTAATACACATGAGGAAAGGCAATGCCTTAATCCAGAGTCACAAAGCAACGCTTGTATCCATTGTCACTGGGCTACACTGCATATACATCCTGCATAACAAACATTCAAGTATTCCCTCTCTTAAGTCTTTTGCTTCCATGAAGCTGGCCAGGCTGTATACGCTAAGGTTCTCTCCTCTCCTCTGCCAATTATTCAAACTGAATGATGACACCACAGAGAAATACAGCTCAGCATACCCCCAGCATGTATACAAAGAGCAGCAGTACTTTTACAGCGCAGAAGGTAGAGTCATGCTACCTACCTCTTTACAGTGGCAGGACCATAATGGTCCCTCTGCCACATCGTTACCCACAAACCATCTAACGGGGTAATTTCTGGTAATAAAACCTTTGCCTAACCCTCAGTGCCTCACCCTCTAAAGCCCAAACTGATGGTAAATACTGAAGTGAAGAGCAAATCAGAGCCAAAGGACTGTAATCTGCATACACTCGTACATAAGGTGAATGTCAGCTCTATGTTAATGGATATGATTGGGCTCTCATCTGTTGAGCAACTCTGTTTATATCACTTTGGATCCATTCCACTGAATCATTTAAATGTTCACCTCCACACCACTAAAACTTATAATTGCACAGAACATCAGGACAAATCACAGACATGAACATCAAACCTAAGAACAGAAAAGCTTTAATAGCAGTAAAAGGAAAACAGTAACTGAAAATAAATGAACAATGAACGAAAAAGATTTATTATAAATCACATAGCAGAGTCCCTGGATAGCATAAAAGTTTGAAACAAGCAACCCCAAGGGCCTCCAAGCCAGCAGCATGCAGATAGGGGAAATTTTAGCTAGGAGAAAATAGCTTCCAGTGAAGGTCTTCGATAGTAACATCACAGAGCTGAGATGTCCAACCTAATGAATCCCTAACAAAGCAACCCAGATGTTGCTCTCGTAGCTGAGTCCCCACCAGGTCTCACTGACAAATATCCTGGACAGGCAGCAGAGAGCCTGCCAGAGCCTGGGCTACAGCAACAGCCAGCCAGAGCTTACAGAGAAATTCTTTGTCGAGGTCTGAGCTGCACTGTTCTACCTGGAAAGGACCAGCGCTGAGGGATGGTCCTCTGAGCCCCAGCTGTCTGCAGAGGACCTGCTGCACGAGGCCCCCGATGCCTGGGGGATGTCTAGTGCTTCCAGCAAACACAGTCAGTCTTCTCTCCAACCTTCATGTCTAGTGACCAGCTAAGGTTTGGGTGACACCCTAGGAGAGCATTCCCGGGGAGCTCTGACTAAGGAAATGTTTAATAATGGCTGTGTGTGATTGGTTCTCATAGATTTCCATTCCTGTCTCCTTTCCCCGTGTTTTGCACTGACAACAGAAAAGCAGCATTCGCTATACTCAAGTTTGTTTCCCCTGGTTTTGTGTTACATTCCTGCAGTCCTATCAAGCACTACTGTTGTCTTTTAATTTATGCAAACACATTAAGAAAAAAAAAATCGATAACGGAGGTGTTATAATTAATTCATAATTAAACATTACAAGAATATTAGATCAATCATAATACCAACATCACAAGGTAGATCCCGGTAACATCAGCTGCAGAAGCTGTGAGAGGAAGGCTGTGCTCCAAGAGCCAGGCAGCTCCCTCAGTGCTGGCACAGGCTGCTCTGGGAGGACGTGGAAGAGCCCTGCTGGCCACAGCCTGTGAGAGGCCAGTGCTGGCATGGATTTGCTGTCCCTGTGGTGTGATTCAGAGAGTTTATCTGCCTCAATGAAGCTCACAGTTCTGCTGCTCTGTCAGCCCTTGACCCTGGGCAACTCTGTGTTTTGCCAGTGCTGGAACTCAGCTTGCAAACACAGCTAAAATATTAATCATTAATTACAGTCCCTACTAAAAATGCCTGATGCACATACTCTCAGAGAGATTCCAAATGTCATTCAGGCTCTGATACATGGAATCAAAGGAAAAAGAATATACAATTTAAAAAAGGGAAAAGAAAGCAAATGCTGGACATAAAACAGAGGGCTAGATATATTCCTACAAGGAAAGACCTCTTCAGCCAAATACACATAACTGAATAGTAAGAGTGTTTTAAGTAGACAGCTGTGCTTCCAGTTAGGAATGCAGAAAGGGATTACCCTGGCTAAAAGACCAGTATGAAATGCTACTGCAGTTCTGGCAGGGAAGGAAGTGAATTTGACAGACTATGCTTTAAGTAGTTTTGTTACAGGGTGCACATTGCAATTCTCAAATTCAACTACACTTGTACTGCAAGGAGAGTGTTAACTTCTGACCTCAGCATTCGACGACAGGTGCACATCCAGCAAGAAGCCAAAGCACTCTGTGTTTTATAGACAGATGCCTTTGGTTGAAGGAATCACTTGCACACTGCTTTACTATGAATAATCATCCGTCCAGCCAAAGATAAAGTCACCAAAGAGAGGTGCTCCATGTTCCCAAACCTTACATCTCTCTCCTCCACAGACTACAAAGCCACTTGTGCATCATTTCAACCAAATCCAACCAGCTTCAGCCATGCCAGGAAGCAGGACTACGCAAAGCGATGGCTGCTGAGCTATACCTGCTCAGGCTTTTCTGTTCTTGTTGTGAATATGGAACAGAAGTCATAAATCTTCAAATAAAATCACTGAGGTTTCAAACAGGAGTTCTATAAAACCTTAAATACAGAACTAACTGAAGCAGTTACTGAAGTAGGGACCCTACAGCATGTGTGCCAGAGGAATGCATGGCAGCAAACATCACAGCAGCCTCCAAAAGGAGCTTGGACACTGTCAGCTGGGGAGGCAGATTTCTTTACAGCTCTAATAAACTCACTTGTACAGTGAGGAAGAGATTTAGTTGATGCATGGAGAAACATCACAACACAGTGAAGAGTTAGCAGAGCTTTTATAGCCGGAAACCACAGCCCAGAAATTTGCTTAAGTCCTTTGGTGGAGCTGGGAAGCACAGGAGGAAGGGTGACCTGACTGACAGAAGAGACTTAATTCCCCCAAAGCTTTTGAGAATCGCTGTATCAAAGGCACTATGGAAGGGGGCAAAAAAAAAAAAAAGAAAAGGAAAAAAAAGAAGGTATAGATGCCTTACAAGAGGACATGGCCAGGACAAAACAGGAAAGGACTACCAGAAGAACATGACATCTACTCTGGGACTTCTGTTACTTGGCATAATATTGAAGTTCACCGATAGTGGAACATTACTCACGCTTTTCAAGACAACAGCTCATTGCAGTGACTTCCTGAAACATCTCAAGACACTATAGCATTAAGTGAGAGAACAGAAGATGTAACCTGATTCTGGGAAACTCAAAATGCCTGTAATGAACAAACATACCCTTAATCACACCAAGTCTGTAACAGACTGTGTGCTACCCTTTGACACTCAGGACGAAGATCTCATCACTGTGGAAACTTCTTTGAAGACACGAGCTTAAGATAATGTCAGGATTTATGGGGAATAAATAAAAACAGAGAACAAAACCAGGAAACCTCATTAAGCTTCTATTTAAAACCAAGACTTCAGCACACCTTGAATAGATCATACAGGCCCTGTCCCACTTCTTTGCTTCTACAAGAATGCACCTGACCTGAGATTTACAAAAGAGCAATAAGGATGAAGAAAGACGAAGAGTGGCTTCTGTAGGCAGGAGATTAAAGAGACAAGGGCTCTTCAGCTCTAAAAAAAAGCAGGGGAAGAAGTGGCAGCATGACGATGTTAAACATGCTACAATCATCCAATCATTCCCTCAGTATAAGAATCCAAATGCGTAATCAAGAGATTTAGAAGTGAAGGCAGGGAAGCATACATTCCCTTGCAATACTGTGGGAGGAATCAAGGAATTCAATCAGCTGTCTCCTTTCTTTCAATCAACTTCAGAGAGGAAAAACAACACATGAGTAGATAAGTTCATAAGTTCATAAGTTCATAAGGTTGGAAAGGACCTATAAGATCATCTAGTCCAACCATCCTCCTATCACTATCTCTACCCAACTACTAAATTAAGTCCTTAAGCACCTCATCTAAACGCTTCTTGAACAGCGCTAGGGATGGTGCCTCAACCACCTCCCTAGGCAGGCCATTCCAGTGCCTGACCACTCTTTCAGAAAAGAAATGCTTCCTGAGGTCTAATCTAAATCTTCCCTGGCGCAACTTGTGGCCATTCCCTCTCGTCCTGTCATTACTTATCAGGGAGAAGAGGCCTACCCCCTCCTCACCACAACCCCCCTTCAGGAAGTGGTAGAGTGCTATAAGGTCTCCTCTGAGCCTCCTCTTCTCCAGACTAAACAATCCCAGCTCCCTCAGCCGCTCCTCATAAGACTTGTGCTCCAGGCCCCTCACCAGTTTTGTTGCCCTTCTCTGAACACGCTCCAGGGCCTCAATGTCCTTCTTGTAGTGAGGGGCCCAAAACTGAACACAGTACTCGAGGTGCGGCCGCACCAGAGCTGAGTACAGGGGGATGATCACCTCCCTGCTCCTGCTGGCTACACTATTTCTAATACAGGCCAGGATGCTGTTGGCCTTCTTAGCCACCTGTGCACACTGCCGGCTCATGTTGAGCCGAGCATCAACCAACACCCCCAGGTCCTTTTCCTCTCTACATTCTTCAAGCCATTCTGCCCCAAGCCTATAGCATTGCATGGGGTTATTGTGGCCAAAGTGCAGGACCCGGCACTTGGTCTTATTGAACCTCATCCCATTTTGCTCAGCCCAGCTGTTCAGCCTATCCAAATCCCTCTGAAGGGCCTCCCTACCCTCAGGCAGTTTGACACATCCTCCCAGCTTTGTGTCATCTGCAAACTTACTGAGGGTACACTCAATTCCCTCATCTAGGTCATCAATAAAGATATTAAACAAGATGGGCCCCAAAACTGACCCTTGGGGGACACCACTCGTTACAGGACGCCAGCTGGACTTAACTCCATTAACCACTACCCTCTGGGCACGGCCCTTATTTCCCCTAGATTTTCCCCTACTCCCCAAAAGCCTGTGATGCTCAGGGAGAAACAGCTCTACACAAGACATGCTTTCATCACAAGCTGAGAGAAGACAGAGAAAGCTAAACCAAGAGGAAAACCAAACCAAACAGCTCCAACGTCCAGGGCAGGCTTTTGGGGTCAGGTCACAGAGTTTCTTCTTGTCCTTATTTTACCAGTCACCACCATACACAGCATTTTGCCACAGAAGAAGAATGAGAATTAAATGCTTCATTTTGTTGCACAAAAATTTCTTTCTGCCCTAGAAATGGCCAGGCAATGTTTGTGAGCAGTTTGAAGGCTTCAGAATGAATACCCGTCTTGAAAAACTGAACGTGCAAACTCTGCACTCTCTCTCTCCTTGGTCAGCTATCTAATCCAAACATTGCCCTCTTCTTCAAGGAATAGTTTTGCATAGGCATAATTTAAATGAAATTTTATCCCAAGCCTTAAATTCATTCAATGAAGAGGAACTGCAGATTCCCAAGTCCTTTTTCCTTCATGGACAAATACAACAGTTAGGTCATTTAAAACACAAGGTTCCACACAGAAGGAAATCCAACCCACTTTTGTCTGTGGGACAAAACTACAACTCTTGTCCCTTGTCCCAAGTCCTCAGAAGCACTTGAAAAGTCCACCTGATAGCCAGCGTGTGTAGACTAGAGCAAATCCATGCTTGCTCCTGAAGAACTTCCAACACACTTGGCTCGCTGGTTTGAGGGGATCCATAAGATTAGAAAGTCACTCTGCTAGATCCCCATTTGGTGGCTTTTAATATATCGATCTGTGCCTTGTTGAGAGTGGAGGAAAGAAGCAGAGGGACAAATGTTTCGAGGCAGCAGGTTTGTTCTGTTAGCTTACAGGCCTCCAAAAAAACAGGCTGGCAGTTAATGGCCGTTAGTGGCGATGGCATAACTGCCCATACACTGCACATCATCTGACTCCTCCTTTTCAACCTGGGCATGTAAAGACTATCAGATTGGTTCATAAAAATCAGCAAGTACTCCCAGGACATCTAGATGGAGTTATATTGTTTATCAATTTATTTTGCATAACCTCATGGATCACTTGCAATTGATGATGAGGCATTTTAGCTCCTCTGACAATTTGTCAATAACATGAAAACAACAACAAAAAAAAGGCTACAGACAGCATACATAATTTAAAGATCATCTTTTGCTTGAGAAGAGATGCCACTTTTCAAAGCTATGAAAAGAACCAGTTTGTGAATGCATTTCATCTACCGAGTGGAAGAGCTATTCCACAGAATCAGAGAATTTCCTGGTAATTACTATACAGGTATCCACAGTGAGTTACCTGTTAACTAAATCAAGGGTGAATAACTCTACTTTGGAGTTCAGTTATCTTCTAAAAGGTATACTGAAAAAAACAGCAAGCTCAATAAAAATTTAGTTTCTAAGTAACTATATGCTATTCAAATTCAGCCTAGACTAGCAGCTTTTACCAAAAAGAAGTGGAAAGCTAAATCTTGCTTCCCTCTTGTTATAGACTGCTTAAAGATCATTTTACATGAAAGCACCTGACATTTACCTTTAAAATTTCTCAAGAAGAAAATGTAAGATTTGCTTCTAGAAAGCACACGAGTGGTGGATAAATTGACCAAACTACTTGAATTACTTATAATATTTTTCTCTGGTATCTAATCTGAACGGACCCCCCCGTCTCCTTCTGCCTAAGTACCTGTTTCCCTTAAATCAAAATGTGCAACTGCACCTTTTTATAAGCATGTGTACAACTCAGTGCATAATTCTGGATCAATCCACAAAGCCACCAGCTAACTCATGACACTTGGTTATCGATGAGCAGCGATGAAGGTGCAAATGACTGTTCCCATATGTATTACCTGATCCACCCAGTCCTTGGCAGAGAATGCCATCGCTGTTCGAGCTCGTTTGTTTAACATACACAAAGCCCACACAAATACTAGATCAATATAATATCTTATTTCAAAAACCCTTTCTTTTCATTACACATATGAATGAGGAATTCAATATCGACTCACTTCTTTAGATATAATAGAGATGCTTCACTCAAAACACAAGACCTGCATAGCTGTCAGGCTGTGATGACCTTCAGGAGCCCTTACCCTGAATGTCTACAGGAATAAGCTAATCAGGAGATGAAGTTCTTGTATCTAAGCCAGGCTTGATAACGGAGCTGTGTGATTTGAGTGAAAGAAACAAGTTCTCATTCAATCACTGTAAATACGTTTGAAGTGGGAATTTGCTAATTGTAGCACTCTGTGAGCTGGAAGTAATATAAACAATAAATATAAAAGAGAATACACAGGCCTAATAAAGTCATAAAAGCAGTAAATGCTAGAAATGAGATGTTGAATGCATTCATATTTTAAAACTTGTGTCTAGTTTAAGTGGGATTATAAAAAAACAACCTGTTGAAAACCCTTTTAATTCAGTTTGTGGGTAGCTGCTGGAGAATCAAAATTTTCATCAGCTATGTCCCACTTGGGATACATAAACCTCCAATTACTTTCAGCTTCTGTTAGTTTAATAGAAGGATAGCAAAAATCATGTGGACGTTCCCTTCATTTACTACTGGAACAAACAATTTGCTCATCACCATGTTTTGGCTGACTGCCTGAACAGCTGAAACTGTCGCTCCTTCATGAAGAATAACATTTCACCAGTCAAATAATAATCTGTTCAACCTGGGGTCCTCAAAAAAATCCCAAAGAGGTCAATATATTGCTCTAATGAGATACAGTCCTGGCTTTCAGAACACTGTTTTTCTGCTGGGTCTATGCATGCAAGCGAGTTGGGAATATTCAGTACTACAGTAGCTACTTGAAAAAGGCTGGCTCTATTAAATAGCTGTCCATCTTCTCACACTCGAGGGAAGGATGCATTCCTCTCTAACAAAGATGAAGGGAATATCAATGGGGCTAATCTCTTCAAAGTGCTCAAAGCTCAAAGCAATTGCCTACAGCCCTACACAGTCTCCACCCTCATTAGCTCAGTAAAGAAAACACAGGCAAAGACAAAACACTACCCTGCAACTAGAGAGAAAATGCAAAACAGGGTTTCCAAGCCACCTCCCTTCTCTTTCCAAAGGACAAATATTTCATACATCTTAAATTATGTGTGTACTGGCAATAAAGTCACGTATTTTAAGAAACCCTTCTCTTTCTAGCGTTCAAATATTGTGGAGTTTGCTCATACTGAAAAATGGTTGCGACACAACAGAAATATTGTGTGGCACAGCCCTTCTTCTGATCAACAAAAGGCAAAAATTAATTGCCAACTTTTCCCTTTTTGTAAAGCTGCAGCAGTCAGAAATCAGAGCAGTGATAGTTCCACACCCCCATGAAATGAGGAGACAAAACGAACCGTCAGTCAATTGTATTTACATGAGTTCCACGCTACCACTGCCTTCAAAGAACAGAATTTTATGGCCAGGAAAAGAAATGCTGGAAACCAGAAATGACACACAGCAGCACTGGAGGGAGAAAAGAGAAAGTTGAGATGAGGGATTATCAGCGAATAACAAACACAACCTTATGGTGCATCCCTTCCTAGCAGCTGTGGGAATACTAACAGGTGGACAACAGATGCCCTAAGCACCCCGCAAAGGAAGAGGGCTGACCGAGGTGGGTGGCTGAGCCGATGTGACCACCAAGCCTAGGCAGAAATTTCTCCAGGGAGGCCACTGATGGATCCCACAGATCCCTCATGCCAACTGGGCAGGCTACCCACGGACAGAATGTCCACACTGCTGCACTGCCTACCAGCACATGGCTGTGGCAACCCTGTCTGCCTGTGGCAATAGCTCACAGACACAACACTAAGGGCCTCTCTCAGCATGGCTGAGGCAAACCTGCCCACTACCATTTCTCTCTGAGCCGCAGCTTTTGAAAATACTTTAGTTTTTTAAAACCAGCTTGGACAACAAACGGTGGACCTGAATGTTTATTTCTCGTAGATCAAGTCCACAGTAGTCACGCACATTCAAATACTGATGAAAATATGCATCACAGATTTCTTTTAAAGTCTTTCATTTTCCTTATCCTGTTCTCCGTGTCTGATTGTCAAATGATGCTTCCTTTTGTATAGAAAGTTTTCTAAAGGGGAATGCAAGTTTGGTGTACTTAGAGAAAGCAAGGGAAAAAGAACAAAAATAAATAGAGATCCTCCATTGCTTGCAATGAAGGAAGGGAGAGAAAAGAAGTAAAAGGAGGAGGAACTAGTCTCAGTTTTCGAAGTAAAGAGCAAATGTTTCAAAGAAATTGCAAAGATGTGGTGTGAAACAGGGCCTCATCACCCTGCTGCCCTGGTAGGTGGAGCGATAAGTAACTCCAATCAGGAGCTGTCTGAGCTTTGCTTGAAAACTTCAGTGCCAGGAGGAGTTCAAAAAATTATTCCTAGACCCATTTCAGTTCATACTGAGCTCTCTGCATAGCAGCATAAACTTGCATTCTTCCCATCAGCTCATGCATGAGTACCCAATGGAATCCTGCATGAGTGCCCAGTCCTCTTCTGCACAAATGCCTCACCACTACATGCATGTGTGCCCAAGCACTGACACCCAATTAATTCACACATATGCACCCAACTAACTTCATGAGTGCCTCATCAGCACGTGCACGGGTGCGTTATGAGTGTACACATGGGGCCCGAAGGACCATGCCTGCAGCAGTGCCCAGGAGGGTTGGGACACTTGCTAAAACAAGGTGCGATTAGGCTAGGAACGTGGGAAGAGGGATGTGAGATGGCCTAACCTGAGAACAGAACAAGCAGTTACTTCAGTGCTTGGTTAATTCTTCGTATTTTCTCTTTTCTCAATTCCCAGATCAGTCATTAGAAGTTTGTGTTAGTCGTCAATAACTAAATTAAAATTCCCCGAGTTGAGACTGTTTAGACCACAACAGCATGTATGAACACTCAGGAGAAGGAAGGACTTAGGCATTGAGCCACAAGGGAGAGAGCACCCTAAGCAATCAATTGCTGCTATCAAGTAATCTGCCCTAGAGATTAAAGAATACAAAGCAATAAAGCATTGTAATGAAAAAAGGTTTTCAGTGAGAAATGGGGGTCACAGGGAAAATACACATTAATTTCAGCACATAATCGTGCTATATGGACAAAAGCGGATTGTTGCTAAAATGATTACTGTGGTGAATTCTGCACTAGAGTATTCTCCCATGAAGCGTGACTTTAACGGTAAGCAAGAGGGTGACAGATATGAAAATAAAGCTTCAGAAACTGCAATTGCCCTGTTCCAGTTTTCTTAACATCTGGATCACCACAGGTACATGCAGCCCCCTCCAGAGACTGGGGAGGGGAGGTGTGGGCCCAGCTTGCTGTGCATGCAGCAGCAAATGGCAAAACTTACCGTGCTGCTTCCCAACAAGGGACAGTTTCTTTCAGTGTTGAAAAACTCCTTGGCATTTCAAGATTAAGCTGTATCTGCTTCAGCACCACTGAAACATTACTGACTAGAAATGTGAAGGGAACGGAGAAAGAAAAAGAAGAAAGAACCAGCACTTGAAACCTCAATACTTGCTTGGTTTTGCAGCAAATATCTCTACTGAAACGGAAGAAATCAGAGAGAACCTCACTCAAGAGTGGGAATTTCACTACAAGATCAAATCTTTAGGTAAATGAGACTGCCATATAATAAATATTATTTAAGCTTCTTTTAAGAAATAGAACGTATACTCAGGCACATGCAATTAAAAAATGCAATTGTTGCTTCTGAACTTCTGTCTCATTTTACTGAAGACCCAATATGAGCAGAAATGGCTTCATCGAAAGCAGCACGGCCAGCAGGGCAAGGGTGACAGTCTTGCTCCTCTGCTGTCTGCTGTGAGACCTCACCTGGAGCACTGCATCCAGATGTGGAGTCCTCAGTACAAGACAGACATGGATTTCTTTGAGTGTGTGCAGAGGAGGCCCACAAAAATGATCCAAGGGATGGAACACCTCTCCTGCAAGGACAGGCTGAGAGAGCAGGGGCTGTTCAGCATGGAGAAGAGAGGTCTCCAGGGAGACCTGAATGTGGCCTTTCAGTATCTAAAGAGCAGCTATAAGAAAGAAGGGGATGTTATCTTTAGCAGGAGAAACTGTTTCAAACTAAAAGAGGTAAGATATAGGTCAGATGTAAGGAAGAAGTCTTTTACAAGGAGGTCGGTGAGGCACTGGCACAGGTTACCCAGAAAGGTGGTGGATGCCCCATCCCTGAAGACATCCAAGGTCAGGCTGGACGGGGCTCCGAGCACCTGATGGAGCTGTAAATGTCCCTGTTCACTGCAGGGGAGCTGGACTAAGTCATCTTTTAAGGATCCCTTCCAACTCAAAGATTCTATGATGCTATTCATGCAAACTACAGGTATGCATGAAACATTCCCTTTTTGCAATGAATAAAAAGGACTACAACTTGGTGGCCTGGTGTGCACATAACACGTACCATTAACCAACTAGAGACTACACTTGAGCCAATGGTGGTGATCTGGATTTTCTTTCCCTGCCTATCTAATCTCTCCTCTCCCTCTATCTCCTTTTTCAAGTTATTTTTGAATGCAACGCAAGGCATGTCATCACAGCTTATCGCTAACAAGGCACGGGTATATAGATATACTCCACATCTCGTGCTATGTACTGTAGTGGGATACAGCTAAACATTCAGCTGATCATTTGGTTTCATTTCACCTAACTTAGCCCAAGGGAACTTCAAAACCTCAGTGATCCTGATCAGCCTGATCAGTGATCCTGATCACGGCAGTCTGCAGATCTCAAAACAGCACTGTGATTTTCCAAACACTGTTTGCTTTCTCTTGGCCTTACTGTAATTGGTGTTGATTTTGGCCAGCTCCGATAGCACCTCTTGTTCCAAGACTATGAGCTAGCTTCAGTGAGACTGAAGGAAAGAAGGAAAGCCACAAATCACAGCAGCAATTAACTGACCATGTAATAATTTTCTCACCATGCGCAAGTACTTATGGAAGAGTCCATCTATAAACTGACTGAAAAGAAAGCTAAAGCAAGAGGAACAGAGAAGGCAATCTGAAGCAGAGTCACTTATACCCACTTTTTCTTCATTAACTTATTTAAGTTTGGTTCTGATAAAGAAAATAGCTTCACGGTCAAACATCTGTGCTACGAACAGCATTCAGACCATGAGTTAGCAAGACCCGTCTGCAGTAAGGCCACTGGATGAATCCCAGTAACTTTTCATACTCGTTCTTGGTGCAATTTCTTTGTTAAGCAAATCCCATGCAGTGAATCTAACACAGAGGAAAGGCATTTCCACTTTAAAATAACAGGAACCATGTTTCCATCTACATTACATTTGCAATTATAATTACTTAAAAAACAATGCAGAGGAAAAACAAATAAAATCTCCCATACTTTGGGGCCTTACTATCTCTGACCTCAATATCATTTGCTGATAAAGCCAAACATTTCATAAAGCTCTTCTATCATTATTAGCCATAATTTAAATAATTACTGGGCAGGAAAAATAAAAATAAAAATCTGTTCAACCATGGCTCTCTAATCTAGTAATTAAATCCACCTGCAGGAAGCTGAACAATTTGTTTCCTGCGTATGACTATTAATGCAGTCAAGTATTTTATACTAGGCAGTATATCAGCAGGAGAGACGGAGGCATACAGCCAGCAATTAAGGCACACTTTGATAGGGTCAGAACCATCCACCCAAGCATCTCCACAGTGGTCTCAAATGAGACAGTCCTGCCAGTGCCCATCAGGCTGCTAGTTAAACATGGGATATATTCTCCCATCATCATCCAGGTGGACTTGTGGTGTATTCTGGCTGTTTGGCCAATTTCAGCATAGCTGTTACTTCTTGCTAAGCCCACTCAGGTGCCTGACTGAAGAGTCTGACCAAGTCCACGTATCAAGCGCTGAGAATGCATTCCTGCCAGCCACAGCACTCGCCAAGCAAACTGAAAGCTGCTCCATAACAAACAGGTATCTGCCAACAAGGTCTGCTGTGGGGATAGCTGCTGGTGTGCATGCGGGCAGCACCAGCACCCCTCACCCTATGTGCCTGGTTGGGCATGAAAACATCATGACAACTTCTACATTCTGAGCAGAAAGGGCAGCTCAAAACACAGGAGTCGTATTGGTCTCTCTTAGCCAGATATTTTCATATCTTTAGCTAGGTGTATTCATGTCCTTTTACATTATGTCTCATTCTGATCATCCGTCTCAATTTGATATCTCTTTTTTGTGATTACTCCTGCAAAGAAAATTTTGGATTTTATCCAGATGATAGGGATTTTTGCCCACTTAGATTACCTGAAGCCAATAACCTTTCTACTGGAAAGCTCCCATCTGGCTAGAAGTACTGCTGCTGCATTTTTCAGCTATGTGATTCCTTTGCAAATGACCCAACATTATGTTCCAGATATGAAATCTTCTTCAAATCCTCCTCAGGAAAAAATGGTGCTCTTGTTCCAAATTACACACGTACATAGAGCAGGGGTTTAATTTGTCTTTAGGAAGCTGTCGAAATGGACGGTGTCAATGTATTTTATCCCTTGTAAATGAAAATACCTTATTTAACGGTACAGTAGAGAGATCTGTGAAAAGCTACATAAATACCACAGAGTTTGATGGCAAAGCCTTCTGCCAAGTGACTCAGATATCGATATTATGTATTCCATAGAATGTGGGTCATTATGGCAAAACGTGTTATTTGTCTTTCTCAGAATGATTCCTTAATTCTCTCTCATACGCTATTGAAACATCACCTTGCAAGCATTTAACATACAGTGCAAACTCATACGTATTTTAAAATAAGCAATATTTATCCATTCAGCTTTCAATAAGCCATATTTATACGTTACCATATCATCCCTCCTTTGAGTAACAACGACTTTCTGAGCGCTCAAAGAGCAAATTTAGTGTTGCAATATAAATGCCTGTCCATGCTTTGGAATTGAGAATTAATATACTTTTCATAACAGCAAAAAAACAACAGTTTTCCAATAGCCCCTCTTCAAATGAAAATGCACCTTCATTTGCAATACTGCTGACACAGTAACGCATGGCTGATGATGAAAAATACCTGGTTACTTTATGCACAGTAAGCAACCCTGTCAACACAATGAAGTTCTGAAGCAATTATAAGAGGACTTAGTAAAGTTGGTTATGAAATGCAACCATAGAATTAGCAAAAGAACAAACAGTACTGGAGAACAGCACTGGAACAGCAGTGATCTCACTAAGTTTTCTACTCCCAGTGGTCACTTCTGTATTTGACTTATTTCTGTAATTGCACTTCTTTTTATTGTACATTTTTCTTTTATACAAACAGACCATTAGTCCAAATTGCCAATCTAGCCCATAGAAAATGAGTGCATCTATCACCCACTGGTATTAAAGGGTGTCTCGTCTTTCAAATGAACGTGACTATGCTGCTTCGCATGTGCTACCTGGCTTCAGAACTTCAGAGACATTTCAAAACAAAATGCGTGAGGTAAAAATAAAGTTGTGAAGGCATCCTACCAGAGTGATCGAAGGCAACTTGGTTGGCAGAATGGGGACCAGTATCCATGGACAGGATGGGAACTGCCTGCCGAACGTCCCACAGCTTCAGCACGCCGCTGGTATCACAGGAAGCAATCATGTCACCCTGTCCAGGTTGGACACAAAATCAAGGCATTAATTTGGTACTCTGGCAAAGAAGAAAGCACATGACACAGAGCTGGATGCTTCCAGACACCAGGCACTGAAACCGACGTATTTATGTAAAAGTAAGTTACTACATTTGGTTACCACAGCCTCTCAGTCACTACACTGACCTGAAGACAAGCACTACTGAAGAGAATTATTCATTGGAAACCTTAAGTAAATGAGAGAACAGAGGTCATTTTGGATTTTGATATTAGCGTCCTCCAAGATACGGCTCGTGATTATAATTCTCACAGAGACACAGGATTTACTTCTTACTCAAACCTCCAGTATAAAAGACTCCAAATAACAAATCCCCAACAGCAGCTCAGCTGGTGTGTGTTTAGAGTTATTAAAGTCCACGTTTTTTCCAATTTGTGCAATGGTTTGAGAATAGATTAACAGATACTGTTTATAGCAGGAGAATTGCAACGATATAGAACTGAGAATCGGGTAAAATGCTGGTCAGGTGCCACTTCCATGGCTTTATCATATTCAGTTAATTTTTATCTCTTTGATATAAATAATGCATGCAAGAAAACGTGTCGAGCCATCTAGCAAAGAGGAATTAAGATCTGAAAATGTCCACTGTCTTCTCAAGCAGAATCAAACAGCCTGCAAAACACTATCATGGTATAAGTTTAATGAAATCTTCAGGCCCATTTGTAGGGGATCTAAGATGTCAGAACTCCATTCTGTCTTGTTACAGGGAACAACATGGAGCAATACACAGAAACAAAGCAGTCATTTGCCAGAACTTGGCTGGCAGTGCATAAGCTCTCAGCAGTCACTGCTTCGGAAAAAAGCACGGTTACTCTATCTACATCACATCTCAGCAGGCGTGGTGCTGCTGAGCATGATGGAGGAGCTATTTGTTTAATCGTCTGTTCAACTATACTTATCTATAGCTTTCATGTCATCGCTAGCAGAAGTTTAAGTTCAGCCCATGCAAATGATGAGGTCAAGCAAGCCATGAAGGAAATGAAACAAAACAAAAAATGAATACAACAGCTACACTGAGTCATGACAAAGTTTGATCTGGAGCTCAGTAAAGCACATTTTCAGTAGAAAAACATCACTGTGGATTCTTCTCTGTTCACACCCTATCCTCTTTTTATCTTGTCATCTGACTCACTACCACATTTATTTTCTTCCATCCCTGTTAGATGACTAGTCGCTGGTAGGCACCAGGGACCAGATACAGCAAAGGTCCAAAACCATTACTTAAGTTCTTTTCAGGAGGCCACGAGTGGCCATACCAGAAAGGATCACCCTGCAGGATCCTCACAGATCCATGTGAACAAAGCTGGGCAAATGTGTGGGAGCGGCATCCCACTCGATGCTGTGTGAACAAGCTACAGAGGATGGTCCTGCCCCAAAGGACTTGCAGTCTATCCCAGAAACAAGATCAACCAGCTCTTACTGTCAAACCTGTGCAGACTTTCTATCCATTTCCTCCCAGATGCCTGGTATAAACACACTGCATCAGTGCAACTCAGTAGGATATTGTGCCCAACATGCACAAAGCAGAGCAGACCGCATCTGCAAAAAGAACCAAGTACAGGGTGCTGATGGTAACTTGTAACACGTGCTAGCATCCAGGATTCTGGTGGCAATGCACAATGTATGATGTCAGGCACTTTCCTAGCCTCAGAATACTCTGCCCACAAGCTTATTTTATCCAGTGCTTTAATTATTACTGATACCTACGCAGCTCCTACACCAAAAGCATACCAAAAGGATTTTGTTAATGACTCAGCTATTACATTTCACTTCTTCACTTGCCATCATTTCCATTACGTACCTTTTCTAAATCAAGAGAGCTGAAGATGTGGGATAACGATTTCTCAATAGGAACAAATAAACTGTGAAGGTAATCAAACTTAAGGACAATTTGATGCTGTATGCCATTCAGAGATGAAGCTAAGGATAAACCATATGTTAAATGAACTCGTTTGCTTCTGGCCATGGGCCATTTTCAAAAGGTTTAAAGTGGAATCACTATGAATTCTTGTATGAGCCTTTGGCTCTTTCATTCCTTTTGCAAGTACTGTTCCAGTTATAGTCCAGCAAGCTGGACTATTAGGGCTCAACTGATCTTCTCACATTTAAAAGGAGGGTACAATGGGATCTAAGGAGAAGATGTGGATGTGAGCATGGTGAGGGGATGGGTGTGGTGTTTCAGCAGTGGTGACAGCAGATCACCTCTGCTGGTGCAGATTATTGTGAGTGCAGCATGCAGGCTCTTGCTCATTGCTGGCAAAACTGCACAGCTAATGGTGTTGACTACATTGAAAAATACATTTTGTAGCTGAGAATTTGCTCTACCATATAGTGCTACTGTGCTCCTTGTATCAGTTGCAGTTTCCACGGGAATAAATAGGTGGCATCACTTTTGGTGTGACCTACACATTGTTTTCTATAATCAAGAAGCATGTAGAATGATTCATGAAACTGGTGAGAGCTTCTTCCAAGTCTACGAAATTAGGCTGCTACTTTTGTGTGTGTGCATGTTCAAGTAATTAAAAATTTATACAAGGATTCAATTAGTTTGAATTGTGAGACTGGTTCTGCTACAGGCTCCACTGGACTTCGCCTTCACAGTTCCACCCTTGCCTTCCCTGCCCTCCTAGGGACCATTTCTATATTATGGGAGATGCCCTCTAAAATGGGTACACGCAACATAATCCCAATCTCAAAAGGCATTTAAAAGCCATCACAAAATAATTACTTGTAACCTCAGCATTATATGCACTGATCAGAAATTAACAGGTCTATATCATTTCCATGAAGTTTTTTAAACGCTTTTTTCTTTCTTTTCTAAATACTTCTTTTATTCCTAGTGAATATTAATAATGATTAACAGTGGAATTAATCATCAGGTACAAGTTAATTTAATTTCCTGAAGATTACCATATATCAGTAATACATGAACTGTAGCAGACCGCTTTATCTAATTTAGACTGCAATAAACCCCTCCCAGCAGTATTCTCATCCAAGCTTTGTTCTGAAGAAGGTCAGCAGTTGTTTCATGGCCCTTTATGAATATTTTAGGTGAAATAGTGAGTGAAGGAGCAGCTTACTCTGTCAGTTTGAGAACTTTTGCTTGCAGAGCATCAGGTAATGGCACTGCATTCACAGCTCACAGAAGCAAAGTATCAGATCAGTAGCATTCACAGAGCAGCCCGTTATTATGAAAACAGATGTTGCTAGATTGGAAGTGTTTTAAGGGATTTTTAGGGAGCTCCCTACACAGACCCCATCTCCCATCACCTACCTCCCGTGGCCTGGTGATGCAGCGCTGCTGGAGTCTGTTCTGTGTACATGAAGAGTGGCTCGAGGAGCTGCAGTTGGAAACTGCCTGCCATGGAGCTCCAGAAGATGCATGATGAACAGCCTCAGCTGCCTCAGGATGAGACAGAGTGGGGAAATATGCATTTCTAAGATGCACCCTGTGGGACACGTCCCAAGTCACTTAACTCTACCACCATTTTATATGCATCAACGTATTTTTTAAGAGGAAAAATCATTACCTCCCACATTTACAGCATGAAGCACATCAGAAACCTGGTGAGAGTTGTTAACCTCATGCCTTGCTGTAATACAAAAGCTAGTAGCAGTCAAAAAAGGTACGATGGTGCACAAGCAGCCAACAGTCCTGTGTCTGAGCCATCCCATCTCACAGGCTCGATCCAGGCTTTCTGAGCTGCAGGGAGCCAAGCCAGGAGAATCCCAAGGGAATCCAAGCAGGGGTGGATGAATGTGCTGCTGCTTTAACAAGGAGAAAGACTTGGTGTCCTATTAAGTCAAATGAACTACGCAAAGTATCATACAGATGGAGAAAAAAAGGCAAATGTGTTCCATTATAGACTGATGACTAATCAATCACCACTCATTTTTTGGAGCATCAGGTTTAAATCACGGGTTGCAGATGAAAATAGAGTCTTCTTAGAAAGACACAGAGTTGCTCAGCTTGGTAAAACTACAGAACTACATTACCAGTTTGACAGTGAGGCAGTATTAATAGTTATTTTCATCAAGCTCAGAGGTTACAGACAGTGCCAGTACCTCCCTATCTGCTTTTTCCTTTACAGTTTTGATTTCGTATCATATCAAAGTAACCATATATGTTTTATGGAAGCTACAGAAAATACACATCTAGAGTTCAGGCAACTAGGGGCTGGTACCCACTTCCTTTGGCTTTTGGTTTTTTTCCCTAAATCTAATAGGTATCAATTGGTGAGAGGAGCTCTTCTGGAAGAGAGGGGAGTTGATACAGATGCAGAAAGAGTCGTTTCTGAGAGCTTCACAGTTGGTTTCTCCAACTTTATTAGCAGTTGTCAACGGACAACCCCTCATTTTGCACTGTACAAATGACTTAAAATTCCTACCACTCACTGTAAGAATTTACTGGGCTGTTTTTTTTTCTCATAATATTATGGCCTGATATATAAGTTTCGAGTGCATTGACTGTGCACGCTCTAGGGCAAGTGCAACCTCCCTCACGAATACAGTTCTGCAAGCATTTGATAAAAGACAATATCTATTATTAAAAACCATTATGGATTCGTAACTACAAGAATTTGGTCCAAGCTCTCTTTCAAGCTCACTTACAAGGCAGTCTCAGCACCTACCCTACTAACCCGAGGGAGATTGCTATCTCTCAGCACAACTGGTATTTTCTGTCTGTGGGAGGAGGGATGGTTCTTGTCCTGGCACAGATCCTTTTGCTGGCTCTCCTGACCTTCAGGAGCTGCAGGGAGAGAGGGCTCTGATCAAGGGACGAGCTCTGTCAGTGCAAATAACACAGCATGTGAACAACCAGGCAGCACCTAGGAGCAGGAGGGAAAACTCTTAGAGGAAAGTGGAGAGGCACACTGATATGTCTGCTCCATGTGAGCAGCAACCAAAGCCAGTTGTTATTGGAAAGTGGAAAAACAAATATGCTGGGACTGGGAAAAAAGACGTGGATGAGATGTGTGTGCTGATTAATGACCAGGTATGTGGGCCACAGCACACTAAAGAGCTTAAAGATATCACAGTAGAAATGTTTATCCCATTCTCTTTATCTCAGCGATGATTTTGTGATATGGTGAAGAATATATCCCTGAAGTGCCATTATTTCTAGATTATTAACTTTATCCTTTCAGAGCATGCAGAGATCCATGAAGAACACTCCTTCTGTTCAACAAAGGAGTTCCATTGAAAAGAATCAAAGATGATGGCAGAGCTTTGCTGCAGCAGAATCTCCATTTCTGCCACCTTTAAAAGTAATGATGGATCATGGGTCTCTTGCTTGTTTACATGCACTCTGCAGGCTTTCCTCTTGCTGTGTGAAACAGAGGGAATCTCTCTTCTCTTTGCCACATCAAGTTGTGTGAAGTGCATTGTGGTGTTTGAGGAGAGCAATACATGCCAGGCTTGCAGAAGTCCTTTGCATAAATTTACATACGAAACCCAAGATCACTGCACTCCCTGCAGAGTTACTGCTAGCCATCGTTGACACTGCACTTGAAACAGCACTGCAAAGAGAGCAATATCTTTTACAGAGAGGTTTAAAATAATCAATTTTGTTTTTCTTTTTTAACCATCAAAGAAGGGCCTTTGAATTCTGGGAACTGAGCAGTGAGAGGAGAAGATGAATGATAATTGCCATTACTGGCTTTGCTTGCTCTTCTGAGAGCCAACATGACTGAACTGAAGCTAGGTGACATCATTACCTGATTAGACACTCCTGAAAGCAATATGCAGCACAATTCTGAAGGCGTGCCATGTTCTTGAGCAGGGATTTTGCTGTCATTCAAACATAAATCAGTTAATTTTCAAAAATGGGGTAGGATTTGCTGCAGTAATGTGAACATACAGAAGTGCTATATGCTTTCATAAATATATACATTAGAGTTAGTGCCAACAGAGCTATTGTTGAAACTGTAAACCGTAGGCCATTTTACAAAAGAGAACAACTAAGTAGGAAAAAACACGTATGAGTAAACTGCGTGTGCTTTTTAAAACAAATTATTGAAGGAATGTGTAATGTGAAGAAGCTCAACCTGATATTTGACTATAATGTCTCTGAGCGTTTTGGAAGGGAAACTAAATGCACAAGGAAGAAATATCAACACTTTATAAATGCATTCACTGATGTTTGCCCAACTCTATACTCCTATGAGAGCATGAATGGAATGTTTCTCCCTGTTTCAAAAATATTCAAAGCCAAAAGCATGACCAGTTCAACTAATTTCATCCCACTGGTTCGAGATCTTCCTCACAAAAACTATCAGCGAAATACCAAGACAGAACAATCTGCATTCTGCTCCCTGCTTTCAGCTTTGCATTCTCAATTATTTTCAGATTAAATCATTATTCAAGTACCTTCTAACAGTGATATTTATTCAACTCCAGATTAATTGCATCTTCAGAACAAAGAGGTCTTTCCAGTTTTGGCCCTCCTCTCATTCTTGCCTAAATGCAGTCAAACCCAGCTCTGCTATGCAGCAAACCAGGTGCACAGCACTGCTCTGAGCACCCTGCTTCCCTCTGGCCACAGCTCGATGTAAGTGGCTCAAGAGCCCTCTTACTGAATGCAAACACTTCTCCAAATCACATTTTGCTTAATTAACTTTGTGTAAATGTGCTTTATGTTGGAAGAACTACAAGCACTCTGCGTGCACCAACGCAAAAGCATACCGACAGCAGCACTCCTGCCAGGATAGGGGGCTAGTGCAGTGGGAGCCCATCCACAGCCAAGTCAGTGGGCTGCAGGTGAGCAGATGCAGGCCAGGCAGCCTCACAGTTGAGCCCTAAGCACTTGCTGTCACTCGGATCCAAGCCAGTGGTAACAACAGCTTAAATCTCACAATTTTCTGAGAAAAAAAATGTCACACGATGGAGTTACGCGACAAAACTCAGGGACATAAGCCTGCCTCCTCATGTATTTTAAAATAGTGTTTCCTGTGAAACATGGTATACACAAAGGCAAGTTTGACTGTAATTCAGGTGGGAAATCCAATTTTAAGAAGCCTGGATGGATCCCGGTACTCCGATTTTGTTTATGTTGTAAAACGACATGTTTAAAGAACAGCTGTTAAAATGAAAAATGAATTAGGCTGGGGCCCAGAATCCACAGCGTAAATCTGGCACAGGGAGGTTGGCCAAGCTGGGCCTAGGCCAGGAGATGCCATTTTTAACAGTTCTGATTCCTGCAGTTGCAACTTAGGACACACAAACGAATACTTCTCCTCTGAGAAAGAAGGGCAGATCTCCCACACCGCTCACACCTCTGCATGCTAAGCAGCGTTTGCTTCTGGGATTGGATACTCTGAGGGTCACATTCACTGCACAACACCAAATTCCGCAGACAAAATCACATTAAGGGAGATAATCTCTTTTCCTTTCAATTACACTTACAAGCAAGTGGACATAACAGTATATTTGTATTTGAAAATTTGAAGTCTGAAAGCAAAAGAGAAACTCCCACACAGTCAATTCATTAGCTGTTTCTCAGGAGGATCTTTTCAAGGACTAAATTTCACCTGAGGCATACAGCGTGTTTTTCATTTTTGCTTTTGCTTTTTTAAGTTGCTCAGAATCAAATTAAGTCAATGCAATTCAAATATGATGCCATGCTTCTTGCTTCAGACATCAGAGTTGTCTGCAATCCAAATGTCTGTGCATCTCCCAACCACAAAGCCTAGGAGGCTCCAAAAAGGAGGCATCCAAGAGCATAAGCCATCACTGATTTAAGAAGTGACACCAGGCTAGGTGCACTTTTATACCCAGCAAAGGAAATGTTCAGCTTTTTTAAAAGTCCAAACCTAAAACACTCCAAAATATTTCACAGCATTCTGTAAATCTAGTGTGAAGTTTGAGTAAATGCGCCTACAGAATCACAGAATGGTTTGGGTTGGAAGGGACCTTAAAGCACACCCAGTTCCAACCCCCTGCCATGGGCTGGTTGCCCCCACCAGCTCAGGCTGCCCAGGGCCCCATCCTAGCTGGCCTTCAACCCCTCCAGGGATGGAGCACCCACAGCTCTCTGGGCAGCAGTGCCAGGGCCTCACCGCCCCCTGGGTACAGAGATTTTTTCCTAACATCTAACCTAAATCTCCCCTCTTTCAGTTTAAAGTCTTTGTCCTACGAATATTAGACTGTGGAAAAAAATCTTACTTAGCAATAATTAATGGCTGGATTGTCTTGCTCAGGGATCAAGCCAGATAAGCATTAGCCATGGTGCAAATGAATTTGGCAGGCCCAAGCAGCAAGACCTTCCCTGCCTGCTCCACATCTCTCATCCTGCCCCACCCCTACGTGGGGTAACTACTGGAGTGCAGAGGTCCCACTGACCATCACTAGAAATCTTGCCCCTTCCAGCAGGTTGACCCCATCAGAATGAAAGCAAGTCTCTCCCTGTCAAAGCTTCTGCGGGTTTGTTTTGCTGAATGTAATGGGATGCTTCACAACCTGCCGCAGTGCCAGTGCAGGGATGAGGAGCACCAAATCAAGGGTTTAAAAGCAAAGCCAACCCCGTGGCAAACGGAAGGCGTGAATCCTGCAGCAGGAGAGAGGAGGAGAAGTGTTGTGGCAGAAAGAATTGGTGTGTTATAACCCTGGCAGTAAAGGTCTCTCGGGCAGCATCATCTGCTGTGTGTGCCAGAATGAGGACTGCTCTGTCACTGACACACCGAGGTGTGCTGCACCTCTGTTAGCAAACTGCTTCTGTTCTGTGGGAGACAGAGACACAGTGCCATGTAGCACAGTCAGGTAAGTGCACACATACTGTTGCTTCCCTAGAGAAACAACTGGGGTACATTTGGTACTTGGTAGAGATATTCCTGCTCGTTTATCCAACCTCGTGTATTAAGAATCTTGTCTCAGAGGCAGACAGCAAGAATAGTTACACCAATCCAGCTAAAGACGGACCCACCTGAGCCTTCTGGGGTGCTTTTCAGATCCTTCCTGGTCTACAGGCAGTGGGAACCACAGGCATGTACTTGCTAGCTGGAGGGATCTGCCAACAGCAACTGCATCAGTGATGATGGGAAGTGATTAAATGGAACGCCCAGCCAAGGGAAGATTGGATTCCAGGAAAATCACTTCCAAAAATAGGGAGCAACATGAATATTTCAGAGAGTGGATTGGAAGTGTATTTTAGGACAGTTTTCTGAGTTTGAGTTTCACTATTAGCAGAAAGAGATTATTGCCAACAGAAAAATTGAGCATTCTGATGCAGATTTTGTCTCCTGCTATGACACACAGACAGATTCCTTCTTCCTCTTCTCTTTGTTTTACTTCTCACAACTTTCAATGGGCTGAAAATGGTTAACTAATGATACCAAAATCTGTATTTAAAATGTAATTCAGTTTTGTAATTATATTCCTTATGCATGGAGACAGAAATAAACTAGAGGAAGAACCCATTAGCCCTTTTGCATGTATAATTGAACACGTTTGATATTACTAGGTAACCTTTGTAAGTAACTGGCTTTGAGTTTATGCAAAGAAGTGAACACTCTGAATACATAAATAACAATAAGAGCGGATACTTTTTCCATTCTGCATTCTGTTCTTTTCTTGTTTGTGTCTAAGATGCAGTCAGACATCCCTGGCTTTATGTGGCCATCCATAGAAACATCAGAAAGATCAGACTTTTGCATCATTTTGGTGCAGTAATGAATAAGAACTGACATCAGGTATCAGTATTATTGGCCCAGCTAAATGGTAGCTGACATCAAACTGGACTGCTGAAGAGGTAAACAAAATTGAAATTTTGTTTTTATTTAAAAACTGTCTGACATTATTTGTCCTTCAGTAAATCAATGGCAGAATGAGATAAATGCTCTTTGCATTTTGGCTTGAGGAGGTAAAATCAGGCAGTCGCCATCAAGCATATTTTTATAGTCTTGAAGGTTTTCCTAATACAACCTGTAACTTCAATGTTGGTTTTGTTGCACGGAATCTTGGTAACCTCTGTAATGATTTCTTAACCCATAAGCATCACACAAACACAGTATAGCAAACAGATACAAACATAAGAGCACGATAACTGTACTCTGATCTCAACATGAGTGTATAGGTATATGCACAATGGGGAGTGAATTCTGTTCTAGTTTGAAATGGTAACGATTCAACCAAGCATCTATATTCTTTGTATTCCGTTAGCATATGGTGATTAGATATGCCAAGCTGGGAAAATGCTGTGTGAAGTGTGTGCAAAACTTTGACTTCCAATGCTCTTCAGGCCACGCTTAGATTTTCTGTTACCCAGCAGAAAAGGTTGGGCAACATTTGGGAACAGGTCATCATTTCTTGTAAGGAATCTATTGTATGAAACTGCATTGCTTTCCCCTATTTCTTGATTAAAAACCTGTACTAATACAAAACCACTAATGCTTTGAATTTTCATCTTTGCTTGAGTTACACAGATAGGTATTAATATCCTCCATAACAGGCATGAGAGAGGATGGCCAGGGCTGACACGGATGTCCCCACTGCAACCTCTGGATACAGCAGTGAAGTTCCTCCAGCACCTTCTGCCCATTTCAAGCCTGTGTTTAGGCAGCCTTATGGAAGCCAATAACTACCTGAGGTCAGCTGGAATTTGTAGAATCATACAATCACCAAGATTGGAAAAGACCTACAAGATCATCCAGTCCAGCTGCCCACCTATCACCAATCGTTCTCACTAAACCACGTTCCTCAACACAACGTCTGAATGTTCCTTGAATACCTCCAGGGTCAGTGACTCCACCACCTCCCTGGGCAGCCCAGTGCCTGACCACTCTTTCAGAAGTATTTCCTAACGTCCTGCCTGAATTTCCCCTGGCACAACTTAAAGCCATTCCCTCTCATCCTATCACAACTCCTGTAATGTTCCAAAACCAGGGAAATTACCTCTACAGCGCCGTCTCAGTTGGACATCCCTGAAGAGAGCATCTTTGGTTTCCCAGGCAAGGTACTTTCACATGTATAAGGTATATACATCTTTGAGTGCACTCAGAGACTTTGAAGAGAAGCTGAACATGTACAGTAGCCTCTGAAGAATACATCCTTCCCACCACCACACGTGCACATTTCCACCCAAAGGCTTAGCCTCTAGTGAAAAAGAAATACCTGAAACAATTTTCTCTGTGTGATAGCTACATGGGAGCAAAAGGGACTGTAAAATTAAGGAAAGAAACAATTTTCTACATCAGTTCAAAAGCAGCTGCGGGGATTTTGCTCCAATTTTCCCAAACTTTTGACAGGCACAGAACCAGTCTGCTTTTTAATACCTAATCCAACTACAACATCAGAAGGCAGAGCAGAGCATCCACTCAAGGAGAGGTGCTCAAGCCAGTCTCTCTGAGAGCACAACAAGGCAGCTCCCAACGAATGGCTGTGCATTTTCAGCGCCACATGGCACACCATTTCTACAGAAATATCACTAATCACAGAGTCCAAATGCTATTAAACACTGTACACTAACAAAAAAACCGTTCACTTAGTACAGTAAATAACTTACAATTTAGGGAGTTTAATGAGGATTTGTTCAATCTGTATAAAGGCATCATTCATTTTTACTTTTTCCTCACAAAGTACTCTTCTCCTAAAATATCCCTCCGTTTTTGGACACGCTGCCTGGGTTAGCTCTCAGATCTAACTAGAAAATGTGCTCTCTGTTCCTGCATTCTCTGTACAGCACACTGTGTAATGAGCATTTCACGGTCCTTCAGAACTCCTTTGGGCACACAGCAGCCTCAGCCACAGCTATCACAAGCCTACTGAAGAGACCACTTAGGAGCCTACTTGGGCAGACTTCTATCCTGATAAGGAAGGGAAACTTTGGGCTGTTCCCCCATTACAGCACTGCTCCTCCAGAATCCCACCCTGCAGACAGGACTTACAACAGAGCATGGGAGCTGCTTTGGGTCCTGTGCCCAAACAAACAAACAAGAGTCAGGCAGCATGCTGTCAGAAATCAGCCTTCAGTTCTGCCATTTCAGACTGAAGAAATCAGATCTTTCCAATAAATCCTTGCCTGGCTGCAAAGCTTTGGTCAGGTGACCACTCTGACCACTCTGGAAGTGATGCTGCACCTCTGTCCCATTGTTTCATGGTCGATCTCCAAAATCTTTTTGATAAAAACACCGTTGAGAATGTTAATGTTTCTATCAAAAACTTTTTTCCCTTCAAAAAACATTCACGTTTCAACAAAAACTTTGTCACCCAAGGGTCTTATTCAACTTGCTTAGGGTGGAATATTTTCATTCTGTTGGCGGGCAACCAAGAGAGGAGAAGAAAACAGCTCCTTGGTGCTACATGAGGTTGAAATACAGAACTTTCTTTGCTAGCAAACCACTGTCACAACTCTAAGTTGTGCAACTCAGGACCAACCACTCAGTCCTTTCAGTAGTTTTTTTGTACATACAGGGTTAATTTGTATAACTGCAATTACAGCTCCTGAAATTATATTCCTCACTCAATTTAACGAACGCTGCTCTGGATGTTTCCATTTTTACTAATTCAATCATTGAGAATGTCAACCAATGATTTTAGACTAAGGTTAATGCCAACTATAATATTCTTCACTAAAATAACATGCTTAGCTGGAAGATTATCAGTGCACAGCCCTCCAGCTTCCTGTTAATCATTGCAAGTTGCATTCAAGCACGAGGCTCTTTGCAAATTCTCAGGTTAGAGACAGTGCTATATTTTTACCAGGTACAGTGAAGCTTTCCCTCAAAATCCTTCCTAGTGTTAAATACTATTTTTACTGCACTACCATGTTCCAAAATACTGAGAGGTAGGCTGAGCTCGTCAAACATACAGGCAGAAAAGCAATTAAGACACCTTGGGGATCTCTATTCACCTCCTTGAAATAAGCTTATCTCACACTTACTGTTATAGCAACCCCTAGGGTTTGCCCTAAAAACATATACAGTTGTCATAAGTGGATGGTATGGCAGAAGTGGATACTGCACAAGAGAATATTCAGGATCTCCTACAGCTGAAAACTGGTACCTTGCTATGCTTGTAATAAAACACTAGCAGTGAGAGCACAGGGAGCAGGAACGCTGATGAGGTGCTTTTCAGGTAAGATGACAAAAGAGCCAGTTCCTCAGAGAGAAGAGTTCAAGTGGTGGCAGAAAGCAGCATATGCCTCATCATTTCCACGCTGGTTTTAAGAGCAGCATGGGCAAAGAGAGCTAGAGGAATCATAAACTGCAAATGCCTTGATTGCTGAATATTTCAGATGACTTCTAAGAAACATTCCTGAAAAAAACAACTCACCTTGCAAAGTTTGCAGGCATTTAGATCACAGCATGTCAACAACCCCACCCAAAACAGCCCACTACAGGCAACAGCTATAATGTTAACCATCCAAAAAAAAAAAAACCCACAAAAAAACCCCAGCAAATTTCATTTACGTTAAGTAACTAAATGACAATGGCAAAGGAGAATGGCTTAGATTATCTCGCAGTGATGAAAGGAACGTGGAGCTAGGCACGAGGAGGGGCAGCTTCATTTAAAGGTCTCTGAAACTCTGCCCTGGCTGGGAGGTATGTGCTGCAACAAAGCACTCCAGAAGTTCAATTCAGCTGCAGGGCTGTCCCCTTCAGCAAAGCGTGTGATGGTATTTACCAGAGTAAGGAACGTGGTGGCAATAATTAAAATAAATCAATAAATAAACATTGGTGCACAGAACTTACCTCCAGGCTGAACGTAGCATGATTGCAGGAATGCAGGTGACCATAGAACGTACAAACACGGAGACCCTAAGAGTTAAACATAAAGAAAGCAAGTTAGTTAAGAGTGATATCAGTTATTCTACATCCTCATAAATACAAAGACCTTATTTTATGGCTGTCTGCAATAGAAGGCATTCTGCGTGCTAAAAACAGAGCCCAGTTGCCAGAAGAGTGATACATTTCTCACAATCACTTAAGATGCATCTCCCTACTTCGTGTAATTGCTCCTAGAAAAGGTGCATTCAAACATCATGAAAGAAATTACACCTACCGAGCAGGAGGGTTTGAATTGGAAAGTGTAATCACTGCTTCCAAAAGACCGAGCCTTGCTCTTAGGCAGTTATTCAGTACGTGTTTCTTGATGCTCCACACACACCATTAAAGTTTTCCTCAAGGAATCACAAGCATGAAATCAAAATTAATTACCTTTTGTCATCCTCCACATTAGGCTGTAAGCGACCTACATACTGCAGGAACATATGTCAGATGTCATCACTGATACCTGAATTGTTCTCCCAGTGCAGCAGGTACCCAACCACAATATACCATGCTCAAAAAATCCTTCGTGACAGAGGAAGCAAAATAGTGCATTTCTTTGTTTTCATAAATATCACTGGCTTAATGGGTAATGGCAACAAAAATACCACTGGAGGTTCATTGCATCTCAGCCATGCTTTACAACTTACACATCTGATTCCTTCCATTTCTATTTTGCCTGTTCTAAAAATGAACACAAACCCACCAAAACAATTCAAACAACAAAAAACAAACCACTCTCCTACTCTGAGATATCTGAAATCTCTTTTTTTGTTGAGAAAGCTTCCTACATTGCTACGAACGTGTTTAACCAGTATATTCCTACTGTTTGCAGCAAGTCCTTCCATGAGAGGAGTTATTGAGATTGCAGCACTGAGCAATTCTGGAGGGACACTACCTAGTAATATCCTGTAGCTCACACTACAACTCCGACCAACTGGGGGAATTCAGTCAACAGAACTACTGTTAAAGGGTATTTGATGGCTGCTGTAAATGTATCTGCTCTAAGAGCAAAGAGGAAAAAGAGCTACAGAAGCTGACGAGCAGTACTGACACAGGAACGCAGAGGTAGTCATTACCTGCAGATAAACTACACTTGGAAACTGGAGGGCAGCTGTAGAACTGTGAGATGGGAAAACTCTCCTCAACCTCAAGCAGCGGGAGAAGAAAACTTCACCCAATGTAAGCAGGAGCCTGGCAAGTCTGGAAATGAATGACCTCCTGCATGGGGCCCCAATTTGGAGATCAAGGTGACTCTTTCCAGTTGCATTTATATGGCACTAGGATAAAGCACAGCACCAAAAGCTTCACAGAATTCATTTTGTTCAGACGACACCAGGCTACTCCAACATACGTCCCCATTTTTTTCACTTCTTCCTTGTCACTTCTCCTTAAGCAGTCTCCTCTTCATGGCCACATCCACCGCTGAGATCAGACCAAGAGATCAGCATAACAGTAAAGAACAGGACAACAAGAAAGGCTCTGGACTATTGAAGCAACCCAGTATCTTCAAAAGAGCAAGCACATCATCAACTTCCAGCACAAAAAGGTTGCGAGTGCAATTCTTTGCCTTCACAGTTTTTGACAGAATTGCAGGTAAAAAAAAAAAACACAGATTCCCCACAGCTTGCTTATTTAAGTGGTTCTAAATTATAAATCCAAGCCTACATACCCTGATAAAAAGACAATCTGATTAATTAGTATCCCATTATAAATTCACTGCTGGAATGGAAATGTGATCGCACAAAATTCCCGAGATACTACAGATCAATTAAACTCAATAAAAGTAACATAAGCGGAGACAGCTATACCCAAGCACACGTGGACAGGAAAGCAAGAAAAAATTTCCAGTACATAAAATCAGCAGCAATAGCAGTGCACTCAGCCCAAACATCAGCACATGTTTTGTGTGTAAAAAATAATGCCTGCACGATAAGTGCGTTGCTCAGCAGGACGTGGTATTTACCACCAGACGCTCTGAAATACCAATATATACACAGCAGCCTTTCCACGAAGGCAGGCAAGCACACCATCACCAACAAAAGGGATGAAAAAGCACACGGATGCTGTGCTGCACAATGAATGGGAACTTCCTGTTTTCCCTTCTGTCAGCCAACTCAGCGTAAACTGCCTGAAAAGGATTTTAATAATAGTGATAATAATAAAAAAAGCTATACAAAGGGAACTGTTCTGTGAAGTGTTTTTCAGTGCTGCTGCTGAAACTTAATTTCCAAAGCACTGCTTTATTTCTATTGAAGGCACAGCTCGCGTTTCCTTTACCACCACCTGAAAATTTGAGTTTCCCCTTATTTACCATTGAACTGCACATGTCCAAGGTTCAAGACTTGCCTAGGAAGCACACTGAGAGGCAAAGAGCAGAGGAGAAAGGAGGAGCTTATCTTAATGTTTGTGCTGGGGAGCTGTTGTCAGTTAGGGGAATGACATACCTCTGCAGCTGCCCTCGAGCCTTGAGGGACCGCTACCCCTGAGAGCAGAAGAAACTTCAAAATGTTGGAGAAGGGCTCTGCAGCTGTACTAGGGCACATTTTGCCCACATTTAACCTCCAGAGTCTATCCAGTCTCCTTGAATCTGACACCCTAGCTGTTGGAAAGGCCAGTAAATTACGGAGAATGCATTATTATTAACTGAGTCATCGGGTCTTGATTGAAACATTAATGGAAGAAATCTCAGTTCTATTCACTCCTTAAGCTACTGCCCGATTACATTAATAACCATACATTCTTCCTCTGCAGAAAATACACAGATAATAGCAACATTCAAAGAAAACAAAATATGAAGGGTTCTGCATTGTGGTTTTTTTTTAGATGACTATTCAGACATGCACAAACACATGTAATTTTCCATTTTGAAACCCAGAAATTAACATTAGAATCACCAGTTAGAAATACCCTGGCATTATTTTGTGAAGCATATCAACCTCTCAGCTTCCACTGAACACAGATATTAATTGTCTTGCTTTGGATGGAGTTATCTAAAGGACTTCAGCTAGAGAACAAAAACATTTCTATTTTTTTCAATGCGATCCAGCATTGTACCAAAAAAGCACACTGACCCTTTGGCACTGTGGATCTGTGAGCAGTAAGCCTGAGGCAGAAGTGATTAAGCAAGGAACCTAAATTCAAATGATTTTTTGTTCTTACTTTCAAAGGATAAAAGCCTGAGAGTTCTGGATCGATAGTGAAATTCTGTTGCAAATCCACCCTACCATGTCCATATAGGTACACAAATAGCAGGGCAAAGACAAGAGAGGCGGGAGATAATTACGAGTTATATTCTACAGTTTCTTTGCATCAGCAGAACTAAGATGAACCACTGATTCAATACAACAGTTGACTATTCCTATAGTAATTTTAATTACTGGTTTAACGGAACAAACGAGCAACCAACCACAACACCTTACCAACAGTAAGTGAAGGACTTTTGGAGAAAACTAAACACACCCCAAATGTGTGGAGTATCACTGAAGAGCAGCTTGTGTTTTTCAAACTCTGATGTATGCTCTTGGAGTTTGAATGCTCCAATAGACAAGAAAATCTGCCAAGAACAAACTTACTTTGTCAAGTTCAAAAATCAACAGGTCCATTCAGTTAAACAGAGTATAACATAAGATATGCAATAGGTAATTATTAGCTTGATATGATAGAAGCCTTTAGGAAAGAATATCTGAGCATATGGTTAAATGTAAGCAGTACTCAGATGAAAGGCCTACTTGCAATTCTGTGGTCCAGTTAGACTTAACTAAGAGGTGCTCAAACTGAACAGTGGAACAGGTCACCACACACTCTTTATTAGTTGATAAAATCTAACTAATCAGTTTTCTCAAGAAACGTACTAATCCTGAAGGGAGAGGAGTGCAACGACGATGTCTTGAGTTAAACTTCTGATCTTACACAACTAAAAGGTTTTCAGGAAGTCAAATAAAGCAAAGCCTAGGAAGATCATTCCACAAGCCCTAATTGTACCACATGCACTGGCTACTGTCTCATCGGGGAAGGTACTCTCAGTCTCTCTTGCTGAATATAGCCAAGGGTCCACATGCATACCCCATCAGCTGCCTTCAGCAAGGTGAGGTCTGCTCTCCTCATCTTATGCCCCCATCCTGCCCCACCTGGAGCGCATCAGGGAAGACTAAAAGGCATCCACCCCAAAACACCTCTGCCAAGGACTTTTAGGAGCACATGATGCACAGTATGTGTACAGTAAGCAGTGAACAAACAAGCAAAGCAATTTTACCAGCTGTCACTGCGGGTTTTACTCTATTAGCTCAAACATGGGACCTTCAGCACAAGGTTTGCTTCTGTTCTCCTAGCTTGGAATAGAGCCTGGGGGGAAAATCATGCAGAGAAGACTGTTTCTTGATGTTAGAGGGTAAGGGAAAAGCCAGTGGATTACTCAGACATTCTGTAATCCAGTATGTGAGGGGAAAAATTAACCTGCAACTACAGTTTGTGTGCTTTATTACACAAGGATTCGCAGGTGCAGGTGAGTAAATCAAAGTCTAAACACTTCAGCTGCTGAGCTACTTGCTATTCTTATGCTGATCTCCCTCTCTCACAGACAGCCCCACTTTTTTCCCCAGTAATTCAGTACATCTTTCTAAAGAAACACAAGAGAATTTTGATTCTCTTTAAAATGCATGCACTTACACAACAGCTTTCATTTGGGGAATTATAAAAACATGAGAAAGCTGCTTGGTAACGCTCCAGGAGCTCTGCCAGCTAACCCTAATGCTGGGCTTTTCCTCACAGACCATCTTCCCCCCTCTTCTGTTAGCAATACTGGCTGTTAAAATATAGAAAAAGGTAAATGAATCTTACTGAGAAGCTCCTGAATTCTCACGTTCCTGCATCCCAACGTTCACCTGAATGCAGCGTGAATGTGTCCTCTGTGCCGAGCATGCAGTCATATTCCTTTTGCTTAACTGGGAAGAAAAGTATGTTTCTAGGCCAAGAACTTGTATGCTAAACCTGCTCAAAGGCAACCTTTAAGACTGCTCCCTAAAAACATTAGAAACGGGGGTTTACGGTGGAAATGCTGACAGGTGGGATTCTTGCCAGCATAACATAACCTGACTCTAAGATAAATGTTTCATGAATTAAAAAAGTTGAAAAAGGCTTCTCTGTTCAGCTTTGTTCTTGAGATGAAAGCGAATTATCTTTCTGTCTTCTACTGACACTCAGATTTTTGTACTGCACTCTGCTGAAACCCGTAACCACAGGCAAAATTTAAATAGACATGGCCATGTGGGATTCTCTCCTCACTGAACTCCTGCAGGAGAAGTTCACCTTCTAACTACAGAAGGAAGGAAAAAGGTTTCCTAGGAAGGAAATGCTCTCCTGTACCTGCTTCTGCGAAGACAGAAAAGTCATCTCTGCTTATAGAGACCTCAAGTGGGCAAGGCTCCACTGCAGTCATGACAGCAACCAGGGACAAGGGAAGGACAAAGCTCTTCCCTGGCCCCATCATTCCTTTAGAAGAAAATAAATAGGGAAAAAAAAAACAACCTGAAAGATATTGAAATTCTTTCACTAAAAGCAGACCTGTGTATTATTTCCAGGGTTGATATTGGCAGGTGGCTTCAGTCACAGGAGCTGCAGCATCTTAATAAGGATTCATAAGGCAGGTGGCCATATATCACCCTGTCACCTCCAGAAGAGCCAAATTTGGTGATGGCACTGCTCCTGCCCGGTGTCACTGCAGGAGCAGCGGCGGCCAGGGGTGTCCTGAACACTGACATTCACAAGCTGCTGATTTCACAGTGCAGAACAAGGCCTTTGTCCTTGCTGCAATTACTAGACTCATTTTTTTAACCATATTTTACATGAAATTAACTCTGTATTCAGGTATCCCAGGGAATAGAAAAAACGTTTTCAGGAGAGTAATACATGAATGACAGAAACCCAGCAGCACTGTCTAACGCTGACTACTATGAGTTCTGTTGTTTTAACCTAAAAAGGATCACAAAGATGAACTGTAAACTAGCAGAGGGTGATGGTGGAACGTAACCAGTTAAGTTCAGAGCGCAGTGAAAGCACAGAAAAAAATATAAAATGATTTTATGCTGGCTGTGAAAATGAAATGACAGGAAAGAAGAACAGTGAATCATAAGTTAATTTATATATAAGAAACAGTCAGCGGGCTACACGGGAAACCTCTCTTCCTTCTCAGTTGTAAAGGTAGAGAGCTTGAATTTTAGGTTTCCTGCTTAGCAAGATTTCATTTGTCCTCTGTCCAGAAGACAGCATTGCCCAGGCTGCAGGAGGGCTGCACAGAGGCTGGAATTTGTCCACATCAAGGACAGCTTCACACGGCTCCTGCACCAGAACCCACATCTCCTACAGCTGACTGCAGTGCCCCAGGTCAGCAACTGTTTCTTCACCTGGTCTTCCCATTAGCCTCTGTAAAACACTGTACAGAACAGCCATTGAAGAGAGCAATACAGGGCACTACCCTCTGATCTCATCTGAGGATGGGAAGCTGAGCATCCGCGTGAAGGATTTTAGGGGTATATGGTACCATACACACCATTTTGGTCCAAATGCCAAACTGTTGCCTGCTGTGACTTCACACCAGAAGATCAGTTATTTTCCACAGAAAAGAAAGGAACAATTGAGTGTTTTTAACTGAAAAAGACAGTACAGAAGAAAAAGCAGTTATATACACAACATAGGTTATTAAGTAAGATAAATGAGGTGGTCCTAAAAGAAGAGAAGGGAAAGCAAGGCTGTGGAAGATCTTCATCTCACAGTCAGTATAAATCCAGAGTGAGTCAATGGGATCAAAGCTATCACTCGTCTGAGTCACTCGGAGAGCACTTACTTTCATTGGTACAAAGGAATTTGTAAGCCTCTTGTGTTAGCGCTGCAGATTTTGTTCTGGCACTCATTACGCATCAAACGCAACTCACCCAAACTTAACTCGGAGAAAAACACCAAAACAAGAAACAGAGAAAAGGGTGAAGTTAACAGAGCGTGTCTACAGTGCTTTTTCAGTAAGCTGCAGTTGCTGAGTAGTACTCTGCAAGTCAGGCTTCTCTCTGATCTCCATGTTTTCCACTCATGGACGCAATTGGGTAGATTAGCTCCCAAGAGTAGGCGTCTCTGCAAAGCAACTCCAGTCCGAATGGGAAGGGAACAAACACCCCTTTCTCACCACAGTGCAGTTTCCAACTACTGCCACGTTGGGAACTGCTGACCTGAGAGACAAGATGCCAGAGCAGAGAACCAACTGAGGAAGTTATTCACTGGAAAAATAAGTCAATAAAATATCACAAAACTTCTGTTTTAAAAAGCTCATGAGAGCAGTCCCATTAAAGCACCTCTCTGAATCACAGTGTAAGCATTACCAGCTTTGCTCTCTCACCATGGCACTGCTCCCTCTGGAAACCTGTATTCAGCCTCAAGGGAGAGGAATTAGGCAAACCACTGATTTAGCAAGTCCCACCTGTTCAATGCAGCCCATTAATCTTTCAACAGAAGAATTATCTTAAGTCTTTTCATTAAAAAATACACTCAATTGGTTTAACGTTACTAAGCCTATTAATGTGTCCCAATAAACTTAATAACTTAAATGAAACACAAATAACTGTATTTTTAATACAAGAGCTGGTGATGGAATGTACAGGATGACAGAGCGTGCAACCATTTCTGTCACCTTCAAAGAAGCACATGCAGAGGGCTGAAGGCAGAAGATCTTTACTTGGAAACATGCTGTGACAAAGCCAATGTCAAAATAAGTTATAAATGAATGCACAGCTAGATATAACAAGAAGAGAAATAATAAAATTTGGGGGAAAGAAAGAAAAATAAACCCAAACTAGTAGGAGTGCTTTCTCCAGAATGATTTTTTTCTTTCACTAATGAGGTTACTGGGAAGAAAAAGGAAGACCATTTAACATCTGATAAGAGAGAGATGCTCCTCTCTTTTCGCACTGTTTTCCCAAGGTGCTCACCTTGTGGCAAAAGATAGCAGACGGACTGAAATCGTACATCTGGTGGTCTTTCCAAAGATACCTTCTGAAATTACAGTATAGTTGTATGTTAGAAAAGTCCTTACAAAGTTCAGCCTACTATAGTGCTGGGATTATCTCTCTGACCAAACGTATCATGACTAAGCTCCACATTCTATAAATGTAAGACCCATTATTTAGCAGCTCACAGGAACCATGGGCTTCTTTTTACATTAACAAAATTCTCCCCATGAAATACCTTCCCAGGAATTTTTTCACCAAAAATGGCCGTGACAAGGAGCCTCTATCTCAGAAAACACATCCATGTATCCACACATGCAGCCATGAGAGTGGCACCACGGATGTAGCCCCAGACAAAAGAACTGCAGCCTTCGTTTTTTTGTGAGTTATTAGCAGCAGTCTGCTCTGTAATTGTCGGTGAAATAATCTCATTGACACATACAAGTTAGGAAATAGAGGTCTCATTAACAAAGCCTCTCGCCTTTATTAGATCATATAAATAACCAGGAGAGCCTGCAAAAGATCGATTACAGCCTTTAAACGTTTACAGAATCAGTGCTTAATTAAGACCATTTTAATATGCAAATCAAGCCTAATTATCATCATTTGTTAATGTTAGTCTGCCTGGGCCCCTAAACAGCTTCAGCTACAAATATAGTAACAGTAACATATTTTTCCTGCTTTTCTATTTTTTTTTTCCTAGGAGGAACGGCAGAGGAAACAATCGAGTTGTGCCACTAGAACACACAAAGGCTTTCAAAACCACCCTTCCATTTACCATTTGGAGATGAAGGTCAAAAAAGCACTCAGCGTAGCATAAGATCTAGCTGAAATGGTATGCTTTTCTTCAGCCACTATTTTTCAGAGTGCTTTAATTAATGCATTTTCCTTCCAAGTATATAACCCCTCCGGGAGCTTCTTTTGATGAAAATCTGCCCTTGTTCAGTGCAGTGATTGAACAGATCGCTTCAAAACACATTGCCAGTCAGCAGCTGATATTGGGACTTCTTGTCTCCCTGCCTCCCACTCCCTGGGAATGGCAGCTCTCTCGCACAGAGAAGCCACAGCATTATAGCAAAGCCCTTGGAAATTCCAGATTGAAGCAAATAAGAGAACAGTCTCCAGTAGTGCAATGGGAGGAGTGGTGGGAAGGAATACAAAGCAGCACGGGAGAAAACAAGAGGCTAAGTTTTGGCTTTTGAAGAAGGAATATTAAAACTCAAAGCACCCATGAACGTGCTTTGGGAAGCAGTGGCAGAGGGGCAGCTGCAATTTAGCTCTTGTAAGAATAATTTCCCAACACAGCTGTTCTAGTAACCTTGGGCTGGTTGAAGATAGAAGAAAAGCTTCCTACTTCTACTTGACTGTGGTAGATTAGGTATTTCTAAGTAAATAAGTCATAAGAAGTCAAAACAAACAAACAAGGATGTGCAGTTATAACAGTCAATGAGTCAACGAGTCTTCCAGGACAAAATGAATATAAAGGAATTTCTTACACAACCTGCAACACTTCCACTTTAAATGGGATTGGAGTGGCTTTCACCCAATGCCCTGACCGCCCTGTGCACGGGAGGACTTCAGAGAGAAACTTGCATTTGGAGCACAGCCACAAGAACCTGAGCTAACCACCCATGGAAGGGAGCACCTACAAAGCTTAGTTCTCTGAAGATCATTGGTAACTGTAATGATAGGTGGTGGCACTTTCCTGCTTAGCTTTCATTAGATAAAATAGCCAGGACCTCCAAAGAGCCTATGCAAGCTTGAATTTACGAAGTAGCACTTTGAAAATATATTTGTTTTACAGGAGATATCTGCAAACACAAGAGCAGGGGAAAGAGGCTGGAAATAAAGGCAACCTGTGATGGGTGTGGGAGGCTTGGAGGGGATGACGCTGTGCCAATCCGGCAGCACAAGAAACTGCCTACTTCTGCAAGTTCAGCCCATGGAATGAGTGCTCATGTTGTCCATGGATTTCGGTTTGTGTTCTCATTGTACACTCTCACTACGTATACAAATGCCCATATACTTTTGTATCCTGCTGAAGCCTTGGCCCCAGTGTCTCAAGCCTTGCCAGCAGCTTCAGTGATGGAAAGTTAACACCTCCAGGCTCTTTTCTATCTCCGAGTGCTGCCACGTACACTCAAGAAGATGAAAGAGTACCTGAGTCAGACACAAATCTGATAACATCCTAGGACACGGAGAGATATCTCAGAGAGTGGATATTACTGTCAAAAACCAGAGAGTTTTAAAAATTAATTTGGAAAAAGAATTATCCGCAGTAGACATGCACATCAACAATCCTGCTCCATAACAACGTTCAGGCACCTACCAAATTAAATGCCACTTCATACAGAGCGATCCTCTCAACGTTCAATCATTGAGGGGCCAAGTTGCAAGAAGATGAGAATTGCCATAAATAAAAGCTGCTACTTACACAGCACTTCATGCTGCCGAAGCCTTCACTCTCCACTGACAATGGAATGAGTCCATTTTGCAGTGTGAAGAAGAGGAAGCGTGCTGGAACGTAGCCCTGAAAGCTGCTGGAAGAACCCCAACGCTGTGTTCTTAAGCAGCACTGGGCAAAACTACACTGAAATCCACTTCTCAGACAGACCGAGCAATCCACGTGACTCTTGGCTTATACTTCTTGCAGCTCAGCATCCTCAAATGCATGGTTTTGTTTAATGAATGATTAAGTACAACTGAAAGCTTTCTTGTCAGAAGACATCATTTTTAAAGACAGGTGTCTTAGATGCTGTACTGAGGGATGTGGTTTAGTGGGAAAATATTGGTGGTAGGTGGACGGTTGGATTGGGTGATCTTGGAGGTCTTCTCCAACCTTGGTGATTATACAGTTCTAAGAGTAAGAGGTCCAGCAGCCCCCCAGCTCCAACACAGGCGTGCATCCCAAACAGGGTGGCACAAGAAGCACAGTGAGGTATCGCATCATGCACAGTTTCTCTTCAGGGAACTGAACTGCAAATGAATGACTCAGAACGCAGCATGAAATGAGGACATATCACCAGTGGGGTTTTATAAATATTATTTGTTAGCAGAAGCAACTCTCCTAACAATATATGACCTGGGACTAATTTTGGGGGGGGTCAAAATGACCTTTGCCTTCCTCCTGTGTAGGGCATTATTCTTCTCTAAAGAAGTTCAGAGGTTAATGAATAAAGTGTCATCAAAGAAGAAATGAGACTAAGCAAGAAAACGCTTGTTCTTGGGCTCTGCTATAAATAATGCTCTCATTAAAATTCTGCCTTGGAAGAAAGGCAAGTCCATTAGTCTAGGAGCTAATTTTTACTGGCTCCTTAGATGTATGCATATTAAAAATTCAGCTTTTATAATTGCCAGCCATCAACCACCTAGTCAGTGCTGTTCTTGGAGTTTTTAATTATTTACTTCATTTGCATAGACACTCCAATTTATGATCAACCATTTAGTTATCAAGGGACAGTTTTAGTAATTCCTCTTTTACATTTTTATTTATTCCCTCCGTATCCCCAGCAGGAGCACAGGGATGCAGCATGGGACGATCTTCTCCCAGCACCCTTCTGCCTACGATGGAGCAATGCAGCTCTGTACTATCTGCTAAATGCCTTCATCCCACCTCAGAATGCTGTATGGAGGATGCCAGGACAATGCTCCTACCTGGAATTTTGTCCTCCTCAGCATCAGGTGTGGCAGGCCTTCTCCTGGCACATGGTTCTCAAAGGAGGAAGGAAAAGCTCACTCCTGCATGCTGCCAGTGCTCTGGGCACTCTGCCCCAGACCTATTTAGCTCTGGGGCTGTTTTTTCTTCTCCTACAACCTGGTTTAGGATAGCACTGCTGAGAAAGCTCCTCCTCACATCCACCACTGCCCTTCCTCATCACAAGCAGCTTTTAGCCTGCTCTGTTCATACTTCTGAGCAGACACTGTGTGTGTCTCCTCAAAATGCTGCCTGCCCAGCTCCTCGGATACGCAAAGAAGAGAAAGTTTGAGAAGATGCAAGCTGGGAGAAACACCAGCTCCTCTTAAACGCATGCCCTGGGCAGCTCACGAACCCTTCACGTGGACATCAGCACTGAAACTCAAAAAGCCCCCCTAGTTTCTCATTCATCCTCAAAACGGACTGAATTATCAGATATAAGACCAGTGTTGCCTGTCAACAGCAGGCAGCAGGCACAGCGGGCAGGATTGATTTGTAATCCCCGCTATCACTGTGCTCCTCCCCCGGTACTGTCTGTGCTGGCTTCCTGCAGACAGCGAATGTGATGGGAGTGGAGCAGCCTTGCCTGGTAGGAAGGGGAATTGATTACCTATCCCTCTTTCTGCCAGGCAGAATTTCTTCGCTGCAATTCATACTTTTCCATGGGCTGGCTACAGACAGCCTCCAGATGGCTTTGGGGAGAAGTGAGGGCAATGACACTGGAGCTTACAAATCCATCACTATTATAGAGCCTTTTATTAGGTAGAAGCTCACGAGCAGAAAAAGAAAATAAAAATATAATACGTTCCAATTTTTTGTTTGCTGTTTCCTTCCCTTAAGCACTTTTATGTCCTCTTTTCCTCCTGACACCACTTCTTTCTCTACATCCATTGCTTTTACTTCCATCTCTCTCGACACATATTTCATTTATATTTGATACTGTCCTGCCATCATCTTTCTCTCTGCTAACCTACTCCATCCACAGCCATCTGATACGGAAGTAAAACATAATCACTCTACTCCATGCTGTTGTCTCCTCTGTTTTCCACATCCAGATCCCTCTTCTCACAAATTGGGACAGTGACAATGACAAAGAATGGAGCAATTCTACCCAATTTTTACTGTCCTGAAGCTATCTCACATATCGTTCTGATTCCTTTTGCTCGTGCCAGGATGTCAATAGTACAACAGGATCCACACAGCGTGCAGAGCAAGTGACAGGGAGCAAAGGAAGGTTGTAACCCCTCAGCACAATGCAAAGCATCCCAGGAAGTGCCCTGTATGTCAGGGCACAGCTGTGCTGCTGAGCTGAAGCTACAGCTGCTGTACGTGATGCTTCGTATCAGTGCACTGATTTTGTCAAGGGAGATCATGAGTGGAGCCCCAGCCAGGCAGAAGAAATGGGAAATGCTACCATTTCAGACACAAGCCCTGAGCACCCAGCACAGTGGTCTGGTTTCATTCCCATCTCTGTTTTCTTCCATGTTTTAGCTCAACCAGTACAAGCAAACTAAATATTAACAGTGCATTTGTTAGAGAGAAAGACTTCTTACACCATATACCTGATCAAGAAACAGACCGGTTTAAATAAATGAACTGAAATGCTTTTGCTAAATAAATATCAGAATTGTTGAAAACTACTTTCTAAAAAGTTTGGCTGACTTCATTAAAACATCTTTCTCTTCTAAGAGATCAACAAGTTAATCTTTAAACAGATTTTTAGAAACTGAAAAGCAGAACAAAAATATGAAGAACTGCAATTTGAATTTTCAGCACAAAGTTTCACCCACGTATCGTTACAGAGAGTTTTCAACCCCTTGTTCTTTTCCATGTAACCCAGGTAGCTACACTTTTTTTTCTCAGAAGCTTATTTGATTATAAAAGGATGCTCCTTCACTGCTGTTCAGACATGCAAAATGATGACAGAACCTTGGAAACTTCCCTCAGAGACACAGGTTTCCCATGTGTGAAACGTTCCCCATGAATTCCCATGCACAGCTGCTGTTGCAACCACAGTTGTGAGCTACAATGCTATTGCAATGGGACTGCATTTGAGGCAGCTGTGCCCATGGTAGACGTGGTGTGACACAGCAAAGTCATCACAGAATCACAGAACGATTAAGACTGAAAAAGATCACAAAGATCATGTACCAACTGTCAACCCACCCCCACCATGCCCACTAACCATATCCCTAGGTATCACATCTCCACGTTTCTGGAACACCTTCAGGAACGGTGCCTCCTCCCTGGGCACCCTGTGCCAGCACCTCAGCTCTCTTTGGGAGATGAAATGTTTCCTAACGTCCAACTTCAACCTCCCCTGGCACAACCTAAAGCCATTACCTCTCACATCCTATCGCTGCTACCTGGGAGAAGAGGCTGACCCCCATCGCACTACAGCCTCTTCAACACTGCATCCCTTCTCATCTCATTCAAACTCCAGAGCAGCACAGCAAGACTCTGGAGGACCTGCTTTTTACTCATACACATTCCATTTTGATTTAGCTCTGGCTGTGCTGAAGTCAAGAAGTGAGAAAAAAAACAGTCAGCAAGACTCATTTTGCACGCAGAATTCAAAGAGGGAAAAGATGCACGTTTCCACTTACAATGAATGTTTTGACAGCACTGATTATGGTCAGCATCCTTGGGATCCAGCCATTCAGCAGGAGAGCAGCCCCTTGAAGGATGACAAGCTCCAGGCTCTGTGCTCTTGAGCCTCCATGGGGCTGGCTCTGGAAGCTCTATCCCAGGGCATGACTCTGGGGTGCTGCCTTGCATTAAGAGAACTTTGTACAATACAGTTGTTTCTACAACTGTATTTGGGTGAATCAGCATTTTGGGACAACATTCTCTTTGACCAGATTGTTTGCAAACATTGTCAAGAGATGTTCTGCCTTTAATCACTATCATTATCTGGAAAACTATATACAACCATAATTGCATTTACTCTATTGATTTAACTACAGGAAATCAAGCCATTTTGACAAAATACCTCTTCTTCTTATGCCATTCCTGACAGTTGAATACTGCTGAAAAATAAAAAGCAGGCAATTATTTTAATACGTTCTTACTGAACAGAAGATTGTTCTAAATTGCTAAAGACAGAACCAATTTATCTAAACAGAATTATTTAATAACTCTATGGATTAGCATTATGTAGTTAGGTAGTCAGAAACTATAGACAGAAGCTGTCATTATTCCTCCATTTCATTCTCAAAGAAAAAGAGGTCTGCTTTAAAAACAACCCAAAAGTGAGGTTGTTTCTCTTTAGCAGAAATAACGTCCTCCTTCAAAAAAATCTCTCCTAATTTGTTAATGCTCAGAAAGCTTATATTATTAGACCATATTTGCAATCCATCCTACCTGTACCTGAAAGCTTGTAAGCTTAAAAGGAGATTTATACAAAAGGAGACAACTTTTTTTTTCCTGGCAGTTAAGCCACTGTTTTTCTGATTCTGTAATTTTCAGGCCTGTGTTAAAGCAGATGTTTATTTAAATCATTTAAATCTCTGTCTTTTCTGTTTTAGACACATTTAGTATTAAGGGATGCTCCCTGAGTAACAGCATACATTAGAAGTTAATTAAGAGGAAGTTAAAGGATAAAGAAAGTAATTACCTTTTCCATACCCTCAACAGACATTTATTTTACTTTGGCAGGTTAAAAATGAGAAAATTTGGAACAGAGGTATGGAAACTGGCAATAGAGATTTCTGGGAAAAAGCTTTATTACCCATTTCCTTACGTGCTAATTAGAAAACACAATCTGATTGCTAATGTTGATTAGGACTAGCAGGTAGGGCTAGTTGCTCCACTGATCTGAGTTTTACATTACTGAGCCTTTCAAACGTGCATGCCTAAATCAAAGAGCAGACAGTTATAGACGTCATCAAAAACACCAAGAAAGCAGTTTTGATCATGATGCTGTTCAACACTGCTAACTTGCTTTCTTGCTTACTGTGCAGCATCCAATGACATCTTCAACATTTCAGTCTTAATGCAACTACGTACTCTCAAATATTAATTAATGTTTCAGAAAGCAAATTACCAAAAAAGAAGTCTATGCTGACACTCCCTCCCCACACAGACGTCTTTTTAACTTCCAGGTATGTGTTCAATGACAACTCATTTACAGCAAGACACAGTTAGGGACTGGCACAGGCTGCCCAGGGAGGTGGTGGAGTTACGTCCCTGCAGAGGTTCCAGAAACACTTAGACATTGTACTGGGGGTGTTTTAGGGGTAACCACTGGTGAGAAGTGGACAGCTGGACAGGATGATCTTGGAGGTCTCTTCCAGCCCTGGTGATTCTATGACTAATACCGTTACCATCAGCGTTAGAATGTAGATGGTGTGAATGCATGATGATTTCTGCTGAACAAAGAAGGCAAATTAAAAAAAAAATAAATAGCAAAAGTCTACAATCACTTTGATTGTAAGGACGAACATAAAAATATCTGGCCAAGTAAAGTTAGCACAAGGGTACTTGCCAAGAGGTCACATGCCTCCCAAAGCACAGCCTCTGAGACAGCATATGCCACCTACTTCTCCACAAAGCACCAAACCCTGGCCCTATTTTTCCAGAGCTCCATCCCAACTCATACTCTCAAGCCACACTATCACTGGGCAGCTCTGGAGAGAAGGTGGGCTCGGCAGCAGGTCCCACTGGCCTGACTCTAGCTCTGACCACACATCGCTTTTGCCCAAACCTCATATAAAAATAGAATTTAAATAAAAAGTTGGACTGTGGCACAGCTGTATCAGCATACGTCACTGAGCACCTCTAGCCCTGTGCTGAGTTGGTTCCCAGTGGAAAATCAGACCACTGATATTTATTCTGATCACCAACAGAGGAACAGTTACGTCCAAAGGCTTTGTCGCGTTGCTAATTTCAGCTTCCTGCATATCAGCTTTGTCCCAGTGTTTCCAATCTGTGTGTGATACACGTCTACCTTTTGAATGATCGTCGCTTCTCTACAGAGCATTTTTGAGGAGAGAGAGGGGAAAGAAACAATCAGCTGAGTAAGGGACTGGCATGTAAAATACTATCATTTGCAGAATGATAGCCTCAAATGCACTTGGAGGCAAAGAAGCTGGACTTAAGCCACAAGAGAGGAAGAACAGGAACGCAATAATTACATATTTATTTTCAGAGAAAATGGAAAGCCAAATAAGCTATAAAACCAGCGTGTACCAGTCAATGCTCTCCATCCAGAAAACCACCCTGAGCATACCAAGAACGGCCAGTTCTCAAGAGATCAACTGATGGCATCTTTCTGGCAGTACCTCGTTCCTCCTGTCTCCGTGCCAGGAGGCTTTAGGTCCTGAAACAATTAATTTTAACTCTGCCGCAAGAAACTATTGCCAGAAATCTGAACTTGAGAGACAATGATGCTGCTGCTGAACTCGATTTTGCGCCACAGCTCAGAAATCACCTGAGTCATAATTAAGATGGGCTCTGATGCTGCACTCCGGAATTGAAGCTGAGGGAGCCCAGACTGACAGAAGAGTGGGACACAGTGCACCCAAACACAGCATTTGTGATGGGATTAGTGCACTCAATTGGATTTGGCATGGGACAGCGTGTGGACATACAGTAGGGATGAAGAACCACGTGCCAACCGCTTTGATAGATGTGCATCCTTGAGGTATCCCTAATTGTTGTAAGGCAACAAAGGAGACAACAGCAAACACAGGAGGAGAAAACAGAGATGAAATTCTAAAAGTTCCCACCATGCTGACAAGAAGCCTGCCTACAAATGAGGCAGCTTGGGCAAACACTGCTCTGCAAGAAAACCTGGCTGTTGGCTGGAATGATGCAGTAACTCACACCACTGATTGGAACGCCATCCTGTTGTGAGTGAAGTGCAGCCTGGCACAGGGATGGAGATAGATCTCTTAACTGCTTCACATAAATTACAGTGTGTAATTAGCGCAGCCATACTCATCACTGCCAGGCAGGACAGTCGGGGTTCTCAGAGTACCAGCACAACACACAAGTCACAACTGACTCTGACAGTTTCCCAATTACCACGCCATCCCATCACCTCATCTGCAGAACAAAAGGACGCACAGCTCTATTTCTACAGGCAGGGCTTGCTGTGACAGGACAAGGGGACACGTTTCAAACTGCAGAAGGGGACCAGGCTCTGAGCTGCAGATGTCCCCGTTTGTTGCAGGGGAGTAGGACCAGATGACCCTTCTGACTCCAACCACATGCTGAACGATGGCAAGAGTCCTTAATGTGATTCTACACCTACAGTCCAGCTGAACAACAAAGGAGAGACAGAAAAGAGGTGAAGTAATACAACTACAAAGCATAAGCAAATTCCTGGCCACGTGAGGAAGAACTATCTTCCAAACTTTATATCAGTTTCATATTAAACAAACCACGCTGCTTTTTAACATAAAATGACCTCAGCTGTTTATTGTGCTTTCAAATATGGAAACTGAAGTTCAGTTATAATCAAAGAGTTGCATGTTAGACTTAGACCATAAAATGTGAACAGCTCTGAATGCTGTGGCCTTGGGACTATCAGAGCATAGCATTGCTTTAACCTCTGTCTGCTTGCCCGGCCTCTGTACACCGAAAATATACTACAACATTTATATTATAGACAACACATTTGAAGTATGAATTACCATTACTATGGGCATCCTACTCAAACCATTTAGGCAGCCTGAAAAACCAGGACCCCAAACCATTTTGTCAGGATGACACTCGGTCTTAAATTGACTTCTTTATTTTGATTGAAACAGCAAGAAAATATCTTTTTAGCCAATAAGTTCAAGCTCTGTGATCCCATTTTTCAATAAGTAACACAGCAGAAGTCATCCCAAAGGCCTGCCTGCTTTACAATTCATGCTTTTTCCTAGATAGTATCTCTTTTTCTATTACAGCAATGATGTGTGAACAGGAAGTCTAAAGAAACCACCCACTGAGGCTGAGGAGTAAATCTGTACACAGGTTGCACTGGTTAGACAGCACTGATCTGTACACAGCCACAGACTCCGGGCAGGCCATACACCAACACTTTGATTTACTATTTACCAGACTGGAAAGCTGTTTACTGACATCACTTAAGTCACAATATTTCTATTAGTAGATAGGAAAGGGATTTGTAAGGTTAGATGCTTTTTCCTTTTTAATAGATCTTTTTGAGAATACAAAGTTACCAAGACATCAGGTTTCTTGAGTTTAAGCATGCAGAGCTGTCTGGAACAGTGGGCTATTCTGGTGTACAACAGCTCACACTGGAGTCAAAAGTTCAGCATAGTCTTAGATTTTGCAAATTAAAACCCATTATCACATATTCGTTGTAGACAAATATGAGAAGACACCTTACTCCACTGTGAGAGATCACAGAATTATTTGGGTTGGAAGGGACACATGAAGATCATCTTGTCTGTCCTGCCATGGGGAGGGGTACACCTCTCAGATTGCCTAAAGCCCCATCCAACCCAGCCAGGGATGGGGTATTCACAGCTTCTCTGGGCAGTCTGTGCCACTGTCCTACCATCCTCATCATGTAGAACTGCTTCCAGATGCTTAGATCTACCCATCTTTAGTTTCAAGTCATCACCCATTGTCCTGTCACTACACTCCCTAATAGATAACCCCTCTCCATCTCTCATGTCCACCCTTTATGACACTGGAAGGCCAGTGCCAGCTGAAGAAGGCCAGCTCTCAGTCTGTCTCCATAGGAGCGCTGCTCTGGCCCACTGATCATCCTTGTGGCCCCTCCTCTGGGCTCACATCAGCTGCTATTGGGAGATCCAGACAGAAGTAAATGTAACGAACTACTCACTTTCTTCAGCACAACATGGTCGGTACATGTGGATAGGAGAAGATGCTGATGCACTAGGAAAGCTTTTCATAAGTTCATGCCTACGGCCTGCTCTCCTCAGTTACACGCAGAAAGAAAACTCCACAATTAATCGTGGAAAGGAGAAAGACCATTTCATATACAGTGTCTTTTAACTTAAAAGACTAACAGATTCATCTGAATGGCATGGCAAACTCTCCCCCTACTGCCTAGTCAAAAACAGGACTTAATTCTGAGCAAATGCACTGAAGTGCAACGTAACTGAGGCAAGCATGACGGTTCATGCCTCGAGAAAGGCATACAGTTGCTGTGCACAGTGACTACTCTCAGGAGGTCAGTTTCCCAAATGTCTATAAAGCCACTGGTGTCAGGCACTTCCTAGATGCCCTGGCACATAGATTTGTTTGATACAGATGCTTATCTGGATTCTCCCACAGTTTAATGAATTACCTACCCTGGGCACAGGAATACCTGTGATCCACAGCAGTTTTCTGCTTGGCAAACTTCCACGTGCACACTGTAAAGCGTGGCTTAGTTTCCAGCCAGCTTCCATGTGCAATCAGTGTGGTGATACTGACCTATGTTTGTCAGTAGGTGCCAGAACAGCCAATCTGCAGAGCCAGGAACTACCACAGCAATTAGCTACTTTTGCAGCGATACCTAAGCTAAACATTTCATATTGAAAGATCTGTGGCAGAGGGTAAAGGATTTGTAATAGAGCTTTCAGCTCAAATGCCTTCTGTTCCCTGGCCCGTCAGGATACAGTAGCTAAATTTCAGCGACAATGCAAAAGCTGATTTTACTTCAGATAACACTACCAGCAGTGTCTGAAAAGCCCACAGCACAGAACAGGAGCTGCTCCTTCAGGGGAAGGCAGGTAGCACCTGACTGCCTAACATGCTTACTACTGACTTCCTTTCACTTGTAAACTCTAAACTTTACCAGTTCTTAAGTCCATCAGCATCACCTCTCCCTTCTGACAATGTTAACCGGGGCTCTGAAAACATTCTGCTACCCCCCTGCTACGTTTTGCATCTGTTGACACCTGTGAGCCATCTGAACGACCTCTAAAAATGGCTCCTTACCTTCCTGCTCATAAAAAAAAGTTGCTAACGAATGTTTTATGTAGTACAAAACATTGCTTGTGATGCTAAATAACATCAGAACGGCCCCACTGAAATCTGGCACTCCTTGGACCAAAGCTGCTGGTTTCTGCCTTGGTCACTGTTGGGAGCAGGACCAAGCTATTGCCACGGATCTCCTGGAGCACTTCACCCAATGGAGCCCGATCTGGGAAGAGAGGCGTTAATATAATACCTCCTAAGTAAATTTAGCTAATATTTTTAATTAATTGAGGCATTGTGTGGCCAGTGGTAATCTGGTAAGAACATTACTACACATACACACACACTAAATTGCTATTTTACTAATGATTCACCTGCTTTACTCTCGCCTCTTTCAAAAAACCGATTAAGTTGAAAATGACCTTTCAAAGATTGTACTCGCAGACCGATCTTTTCATTTTTAATTACTTACTTTGCTTTAATTGTTACATTAGGAACTATTAAGAAAGCAGCCAGCTTGATAATCAATAATTTAATTAGAGTTTAAGGACCAAGGAGTCAATGCAAATGTTATTCTGCAGTCAGGCCGTTCCCAAAGCCTTTGTAAGAACTTTATTCCCGTTTTGTTTCAAAGTGACATTGGCGACATAAAAATTAAATTCATACGTCCTGCAATACATCATGGGCACGCATTATAGATGTACACAGGCAGTCGGAAAGAAGTTCAGATCCAGGTCAATCTATTCGCTGCCCAGACAGGAACACGTTCTGCTTCTCTCACTTCATTTCTACATGATGGGTGACGCAGCCAGATGCCATCGCACGGCGCGCTCCAGCAGAGCCCGCTCCCTGCTCTGCATGCCAGGAGCCACCACGGCTGAGTGTTTACTGAAATCTACAGCAACACATTCCCCCTGGCTAGAACTTAACGTATTTTACATGTATCTATTTATAGCTCTCTAATTACTACTAATATTCCAAGATAACCAGCGGCAACTGAAAATTGATCCACTTTAATTTTACAAGCGATGAGATCTGATTCAATCAGCAGCAGAAGAGTGCCCTCCTCCATCCCATCCCATCTCCTCGCTGCAGGCTGACAGCAGCCGAGCAATAGCAGCATTGTGAGCACGACAGCAGGGATGCAGAGTCAGGTATCCCTGTGGAGAGCAACCAGAGGACCACTGACCACGGGGAACCTGTGGGATGAGGAGGGAGTCGAGGAACGTTCTGAGACTCACAGTGGTCCTGCAGAGGACCCCGCTGCTCTGTCCCTTATAGCAGCTTACACGACTGCAAGCATCATGATGAAAAGGTGCTACTGTAATCAAACTAAATAACTACATCAGTGCTAAGATAAAGCCATTAAAAATTGCCCGCAAATCGGGAGGCAAGCTGGGTATTAATCTTAAACTTACAGAACTTGTCTTCTCAAAGGCTTCTCCTTGAAACAAAGCAAGAATGCAGCTTCTCTACATGGCACAGACATAGCAAGGATGACAAGGTGTTAAATGGGGCTGCCTTCCAGCTGGCAAGAGGACCCCAGCAAGTCCAACGGACAAAAGCAAGCATGTCAATGAGCAGGAACAGCTTAATGAAACTGTAATTATAACCTCTTAAGAGCTGCTAATTCACCTGGAGCTTTGCAAAACAAGGTAACTTGTCTGATCTAAAATGTTTAGAGCCTAATTCAAACCTAGTTTAACAGGGAAGAAGCCCATGAGATCAACCGATTATACACTTTGTTAAACTCTGGATGAAATGGCTTGATTTGGGAGCAGAATCAGGAAGGCAGAGAAAGGAAGGACAAGTCAGTAAGGGAAAGGCAAATCGGACCCAGCTCCATTCTGAGGGGTGTTCTTAGTACAACACCCTTTCTGTGTACACACTTCTTCTGACTCTGAGAAATAAAAACCTAAAACGAAATAATTCACAACAACACAAACACGCAACACCTCCCTGCTTCCATCTGGGTCAAGTGATCCAAACTGACGTTATATGCTCAAAATTTGAGATATCTTGTTCTCATTTGTGTTTCCCCACAGAAGTTGCTTTGGAGGAGAGTCAGGACACAGCACTTTTTAAAACGACAGTGACCATAACCAAGTTGTTTTCCCATTATTTTTCAAGATTAAAAAGAAATCAAGACACTTTCCCACTGCCCTATTTTTTGTTTCGAACAAACAAGTATGAAGGCTTCCCAAACAGCTATCAGAAATCTCTGCAAGTTGCACTTCTCCACATCAGTTCTGGAGAAAACAGGCTCTGTTCACACCCGTTTGTTCTTGATTCCATATTTTACAGTGACTCAGGAATTCCTTTTCATTTTAACACAGGGAGTTTCCAAATACTAAGCCATTATTTCCAGATGCATGGAACAAAATGAAGAACACCAAATTTGTTAATACTTCAAGCCAGGAACTGGACTTAATCTTGCAAATCCCTTCATCACAGCCAACTAATTCCATTACACTAACAGCTTCAAAGTTCTCATGGAAGACTTCTTCACCTTCAATGGTGACAACTTCAATCTTTGATCCACTTGTGCAGTGGATCAACTTGAATCATAAACTGCCCGTCAATGATTTTTTAAATGGCCCATCCTGTATATCCACTCAGCTCTCAAATTAATTCCTCTGACAATCCCAGTAACTGAGGATTTTCTGATGGATAATTTTCTGTCTAAGGTGTTCACTTGGTGATAAATCAACTGAACTTGGCCAAAAAATGTGAAGAGAAACAGACTGGATTTTAAAGTATCTTCCACTTGCTGCTCTCTGCCTGACCCTTAAAGAGTCTGACAACTTCTCTGAATTTGTCCAGTGGATGCCCAGTCCATGAGGTCAAAGTGAACATATGCATAGGCACGAACACAGGCAATATCCCTGCAGAGATCTGTGTGTTCTCAGATAGTTAAATGAAGAAAAGGTTCTCACAAAATCCATGTTGAAAACCAACTAGTCTCAAAGATAACTTGTATTTCACTGGAAAAAGAGAATAGGTTATTTTAGGGAATTCCCAACTCAGAGATTACTGAGTTCTGACAAAATAAACACTGAAAAATAAGTGGTCTAAAAGATAGTTCATATTTCATGAGAAGAACGAATGAAGGTTATCCAAGGAAATTATTGATTTGGAAGAATTCCACTGAATGCTAAATAAGTCAGAGCTGAGTAGCATTCAGGCACAATACAGCAGGGCTCCCCTGTGCCTCAGGCACTGAGCAGGCTGCACCATGTGAAGACTGCAACACTGGAGAGCTCAGCATCCCCACAAAACACATAAGCAGCTAAGTCTGAATCGCAGAGGGCAGCGAGCGGTTGTTGGAGCAGAGGACCACTGCCAAAGTGGGTGCCAAAGTGGGCTGAGCACCCACTGTGGTTACTGAAGATTTGGCATGTCCCACCATACAGAGCGACGGCCTTACCATGCTCACACACCTCTTCTAGTGGCTGGGAGAGACCCAATTCATTCATACCCATGAAGAGACTCCAGCTCAGGAGGAAGCTCTGCCTGGGTTCCTGCTCCCCTCCCTCAACTAGGGCCAAGGGTCTTTATGCCAATTGCTGAGAGCATTGTGGCCACGGCCAGCTTCTAGCTCAATGACAGCTAGTTATCATTACTGGCAATTATTTCAGACAGGATTTGGGACAGCCTCATCCTGTCTTCCCCTTTTTCTTCAGAGATCGGTGCCTGCATTATTCATCAAAGAACACGCTACCTTGGAGCTTTTAACTTGTGATCATGCTATTCAGCCCACAAATTACAGTCTGCGATAAAACTTGATGTCCAGAGCTGGTACTTATACCCAGTCACTGCAGAGCTGCCTTACCCCTATTTAAATCTGTTCTGAGGCAGAGCAACAGCTGAGATGCCCTATGCCCTCCAGTCTGGGTGTCAGGGAGCTTAGTCTGATAGTGGGATGGGATTGTTTCATTTGTATTACTACCAGCACCCATCAGCAGAAGGAAGGCAGAAAAACAGGGCTCACCTTAAACTGCTAGGCTTCATCGGAAAGGAAATAGTAAAGACAGAATTGTGCCCTGGACAATTAAAATATTTCACTGCAACCAACTGAACATCTAAAAACCAAAACCACCATCCAATTCCACACCATCAAAGAAACAGAGAGCGCCGCCCAGTTAAGGACACACAGAAGTCCTCCTAAATCCTGGTCAGACTCCTTAGGGTACTGCTGATGAATGTTGACCTCTATACAACAATCAGCGCACAACTTACAAAATTGAGATACCCAGCTGCAGAACCTGACATTTCTAAAAGCAGAAAGCAGATGAGATAGTTACTAAATCAATACATTTCCAAAATGTAGAATGAAAAATGCAAGTCTTTTTTTTTCTTTTTCTTCTCTATTTAATTATTTAAGTGTATAAACATCAGGTATTTTATCTGCCTGAGAAAGAGCAAAGATTCAGCTTGGCTCAAGTGTTATCCTGGCAAATCTGACCAGCCCCAAGAAGTCCCTCATCAGAATGCGGGGGATGCAGATGAGTGGCAGGCTGCTTATCACAAGAGGAATTAACACAGGTAGGTGAACTCGTACTCCCAGGGTCTCGTGTTCATTTGCACCTCTCACATTTATCAGTGGATGCACTTTGCAATTCATGAGCAGAGATGCTCGCTGTGATGTGTCAGCAAGAAAATATTCTGGTTAAAAGTCAGAATATGATTGTCTTTCTACAAAACTGGCATAAAGAGAAATAAAAACCACAGCTTAACTTGGCATGAGTACCATCAGCTTTACTGGCAAGAAACCCCTACCATGAATTGCAGCCTCAGCCTCACGCATACAATCCAGAGGGAGTCAGGAACCGTACTTGTACTGTGCCAATCTAAATCCAACACCAGCTCCATTTCCCTCCCCAGAAAGCTAGGAAAGAGCTATAACCATCTAAATACTGTCACTACTGTGTTCTCATTTCCCTATAGACAATATATAACTTAGTTTTAAAATTACAGTCATTGTACTGTAAATTTATTTTAACCATTAGATCTGACCCTATGTTATCTAGGAAAAAAAAAAAGCAGTCACATATTTCCAAAGTCTGAAGGCTGCATTATAGCCCCAGCTTAGTAATTACAAAGATTTATGTTCCATTCTACCCCAAATCCAGAGCTCATTGGCCATTCAACTTACACAGCCCTGACTTACAGTTCTCTGCATCCATTATCTTTAATAATAAAGAACTGACTGAAGTTAATGATTGAAGAGCAAGATGTGATTAATAATATGAATCTAATTTATGAGAAAACAAACCGGAGTATGATTTTCATGTTTCATTAAAATTATCTTAAATGTGCTCCTTAATGCTAATTGATCTTACAGAGGTGAGAAAATACTCTGTTCCAAATTAATGGGAGAAAATCATTCATCATCTTTCTGGAGGTAACATTAACTATCATTCAGTATTGAGAGAGATAGCATCTTCACAAAGATATCACCACCTGAAAAGATGTCTCAGTGTGAGCACGTATCTGAAACTGGCAACGTGTCCCAATGAATGGGGAAACAATTGAGCAGAATAAATACACAACAGAATGACACACACAGAGTGTTGGCTTTGCAAAACGTCTCTCCGACCTTGCCCAAAGTCTCTCCTACCTTACTCAAAATATTCATTGCTGGAAAGCAGTGCTGCTGAAGGAAAAGCGAGCGGGCTTTTGCCTTCAGTTAGCAGTAAAATAATTTTTCTTTCATAATGTTAATTTGCTATAGACAGTAGATTACTGGGACATTTACACAGAAGTTCCACGAAGGATTTATTGAAGGCAAAACAAAGCAGAAACCTTGTTTTCCAATGAGTTTTTCACTTCTGTCTGTATTTCAATGTTTTTCTCTGATTGAATTATTCATATTCAGATATCAAATATTCTTACAAACCAAGGCATTTAATAATAACGACTGGCTTCATTCCAACTTGTGCTTTATGCCCAGGACTGTTACTAAACGTCCTTCTACTCAGTCTGCTTCTAGGATCCATAAATAGAAATTGCCTAATGAGCATCTCAAATATTCCACTGTCATCTTCATGTCAGTTTTTCTCATGCTGTGTTTGTAGAGCTCTGATGACAATATCTATTAATACATAGCATTCACTGTTTGCCTCTTTCCTCTAAAACCTCTTCCATGAACACAGCCTTCTCTGCTGTGGGCCAGAATCCCACATTTAAACCTGTTTGAAATGCCAAGCGACCACATTACCAACAGAAGTGGCAATAGGAAAATTTCAAGAGTTGCTCTATAAGAAATAACCACAACAGCAGCAATAATTACTGAATTTTCTGATGAAAGAGAAGAAAATGCCTCTTGCCTTGTACTCGTATTCTACCTGAACAGGATTTACATATTCGGTCTGCAAAGCACCAGGGACAATTACTCTCTGCCAGGTACTAAATCCATTTATACCTATACCAAAGCATGAAGGTATAGAAGAATAAAGGAACAGATGCAGTTTCTGACACTGCCTACAGCAATATGTTCTGAAGAAAAATCATAAATATTTCATGAGAAATCAGCAGTGCGTTCTGGGGGGAATTCCTTCTAAATGAAGAAAAATATTTCAGACTTGAAAGTTATTGCATCTTATATTTCTCCTATGATATCTCTCCCCATTTCCTTAAAGCACATGCCAGCACTTAAAAAAGAAGCCAGACTAAACAGAACTGCCACTGTTCTACCTACTGACAGGATGCCGTACAGTTCAGACTTCCAAATCCAGACCACCATTTACACCGCTGCCCTCAAAGTCTACCTGTCTATTCAGTTACTTAGGTGAACGTCTATCTGTTGGGCCGTGAGGACTCTGGCACACCAGATGTCAAGGAAATGCTTAATGGTGACGTTTTTGGTCCATGAATAATAGTTGTGTTAATGAATATTCTATAGCCACATCACCCTTACCTCCTCCTCTGATTTTGAACTGGCTTCCATTTTCCTACAACTATCCACACCATCATTTAACTCAAGATCCAGAAGAAGACTGCTTACCGTCCTGGCGTCCCAGAGGGATAAAGTCTTGTCAGCAGAGCTTGTGAGAACAGTGTTGGAGAATGGAAGAAATTCAATGCTACTGACTGAATCCTTATGGCCACGCATGGTATATCTGCATCTCTCACTGCAAAAGAAAATAACAAAAACAGAGCACTTGTCATTCAGGACAACAAGAGACGAGTTAATAACAGACATTATGGATTTCTCCTTGTTACCATCCATCCTTCTCCCCGCTGCTCAGCTATAAAGTAATATACCACAGGCTTTATTTTAGCTTCCTTCTCTTTTTGCTTTATCCTTTAAGGTTAATTTCTGAGACAACACTACCAGTTCTTCTCAGTTCAGGGTATGAACCTGGTGCAGATGGAAAACTAGACTGGAAGCTCTTCCTGCTGCAGTTACTAGAGAGATAACAGCTCAAGCACTGCACAAAACAGGCCAAAGATGACTACGTAGCGATGACCTTGTAAAAGGTTTTTGGTTTCTGTTTTGATCTTTGTATGGACACCAGAAAAGAACGAGGCCTAAAATGGAGTCCAGAAGAAGAGAAGGAAGATCCCAAGGGCAATGCACTGGGACAAAGCAGAAAGCAACAAACAAATTCGGAATTATTCACACTGTTTGGAACAGCGAGGGCTCAGATTCTACTCAAGGTGAGAGGGGGATTGAAATGACCTGGTGTTCATCAGTATACCAGGCACCCACATGGGGTTCCACCTATGATTTCATTAGCTGCAGATTAAACACCATCACTTAGCAGTGTTGGTGTCGTTAAAGCCTATGAAAACGCACAACTAGGAAAGTATACTATAGAAAAACCTAATCAAGATCAAGTCAGTAGCAGCTCTATCCTCTTTGTTGAGCTGACTTAAAAAATAGTTGGAAAAAATAAAAGCCAACAACCCATCATAAATTACTACAGCTCTCAGTGACAGCTCAGAATTTTATTCCCTGCTCATGTGATTCTGACAGTAGAAATGCACCTCCAGAGCTGGCTGCTGAATATATCATTGAGGCTTGCAAATTAGATTACTGGGTGGCTCTTAACCGAGAATTTCTTACAATATTTATTAAGGAAGCTGTCAGCAGAGGGAATTAAAGATGTGATTTTTTTCCCTCCTGCCTGCATGTTGCCAGAAGACTCTCGGAGCTCCTGTAGGTTCTGTATCAACAGCTCTGAAGATCAGACACAGGCCAGCAGAGCTCAAGGGCTTTGATGGACACTCTCCCAGATCACTGAACTAACTACGGGAGTTCTCAGCCTCTTTCACTGCCTTTCCATCTCCCAGACTGAAACACAGATGCTGTGCTGAACCTAACACCAAGCCTGTCCCCACAGAAGAGACAGCAGAAGGGAGATAACTTACTTCGGAGCAGAAATATTATCTGGGAAATATATTTGAAAGGAATATTAGATTCTACATGTATCATCTTACAGAATCTATGTTTTTCTATTACAGATAATACGTTATACTCTTCAGCATTATCTATTATATAGACTACATGTGTTATTTTATCACCAGGACTCATTTTAAACCATTGATAAATTATCAGAGCTGTTAACGCTCAGTGAACACTATATCTGATGTTCACAATCACATGACGTACGACAATAAAATCATCTCAATAAAATAACTTTTTGTTTCACAGACTCATAGCAATGCTTTACAATACCAAATATGCCCTTTTCATCTCTGCTCATACAGTTCTATCTGTGCAGAGGAATGGTATTTTTTAAAAGGGCTCCGTGATTTTCTGCTTGCCTGTCACACTGCAAGGAGCTCTGAGCTGTTGAACATTTACAACCAAAATCATGCCACGTGCTCTTGTGGGCACTTACCAGTTTTGAATGACTCTACAGAGCACACAGTGGCAGTGTTCCAGTGTCTTTCTGTAACACAAGTGTGCGTGCATATCCTTTCCAAAGGCGGAGGAAGAACCACACGTTCGCCCTCCTGGGGTTGCTTGGGGATGTGCAAATGCTAGGAAAGGATGGGAAGGAATGGAAAACAAGGGAATGTTGTCTCTGATTCAGTGCCATAAGATACGGGCCACTCCAGGCAGGCAAGCTGCAAGAACAGGCTTGCAAGAGATTAATTAGGTGCCAAAGCAGAAGGCCCCATTCAGAAGGTGAAAATGGACTGAAGTGATGGACCATGACAGGAGCAGAAGGGAAGGAAATGATTTGTACTTTTCCATCAAGAACATGCACAATCAGACCTGATGCAGTTGCCTCTCTCTCTCCCCTTGCCACTTCCATACCGTTGCGTACTGATGAGCGAGCTCCAGCTCTCAAGATTTAATTTACCACTCTGGGAACTGGCTGACTGATATTTCTAAAAATCCCCAACTGCTATATAAAACAAACTCATCTTTCCTTCCAGCTGAGATATAATTTCAGCAAGACTGTCTAGCGTACGAGCTATCTTTTGGAGAAGAGGGGAATGTTTTATTTAGGTGTTTTTTTTCCACAAAAAAAAACTTGATGGGAAAAGTAAACCCTCATCCTGTTTTTCATGGGAGCTCACATTTCTATCCAGTGGCTCGAGCTTATCTAGATTAGAATAAATCTGTAGCAACGTTCATTATCTAATCCTTCTTCTTTTCCTGTTTATGGACACACAGCCTTACGGATATAAGCTTCACCCTGTTTGAAAATGTTAGTTTGGAAGAGTGAGAGTTGCCTATAAACAGTTGGTTCACACACATTCGTAATTCTCTCGGTTCTTAAACCCTGAGACAAAGATCCTGAATGACCCTGAATTATGTCACAGTACAAATACTGCCCTGTTACTCAGGGTTTTGCAGGTTGCATTCTGAATACGTTCACAGATGTTCCATTAGTGCATTTTTTTTTCAATGGAAAACACCACATACACTCCTGAATCATAAGTAATTGTCCACAGCGTTCTCCTTTTCTCTACCAGGATGACTTCCTGTGCTTTCCTATCCACAAAGAGTTACCACTCAGTGAGAACAAGCTAGTACAACCTGATGGGAACATTTTATGACTGTCTGGACTTAATTATTGCTACAGACTACGTGGGGCACGAAGCAATGGAGAGCCTGCGGTGCTGCACACCAGCTCAGTGCTCATTTCCAAAAACTCATGGCAAACCAGAACAACAGGTGTTGCCAATTCTTCTACTATTTGAATTATTATCATTTTTTTTTTAAGAAACACTCTGGGTTACTAGCAATCTTATGAAAACAGGATACTTTATGTCTCTTTTTTAAGTAAGTGGTAACTGCACTGAGCTCTCATTGGAAAGAAACGAGGTAGGATGATGCTCTTCCAATGATTAGTTAGTTAGTCATAGTTGTTTTACTGCAGAGCCATATTAAATCTCATTTCAAGCATGGTAATTAAGAGCATCCATACAGTCAATTGAAATTAATGAGATTACAACACGTATTTTGAGTCTGGGCCTGTAGCAACCATCTTTACATGCCTTCTGAAGGAAGGCTCTAACTGCACAAAGCTCTCAAACTGTGCCATCTTTTCCAACAGCAACCCTCTCAAATACACTGGATGAGCACTAAACTAAACCCTTTTTCATGCCTGTTGAGTAATATCCTGCTATGTGACCTGCAATCCCTATCAAGCAAAATGTCAAAGTAAATTACACTGGAAAGTCACTTGCAAGAACGTGGACAGAACATTTCTGGGGAAGCTGTGTAAGGTCACACAAGATCAGCTCTGATCGTGTTATAGGATTGTAGCAGTTAAAAGGAGAATACCTTTAACAAAAACAAATCCTATCAATTTCCCATTATATGGCTTTATCTCCAAAATGTGCTTAAATTAGTCATAGAACTTTCCTAGCCAAGATCAATGGACAAGTATAGCAAACGGGCTGGCTTAAGACATTAAAATGCCAGTTTGTTTTATGCTGTTATAAATGCATCCTATCATGTCTTTACATTTTATGACCTCTATTTTATTTCTAGGTAACTTCACACATGACACATCCAATTATTCATGTCAAGAATGTAAAACTACCAGTATTTCAGTAAAAAGTACCTACCATCATTTATGACAATGATTTTTTTTTCTTCACCCATTATTTTACTAAATGCAACACATTTTCTAAGACACTGACACGCAGGGACAGTTCCTCTGCAAAGCACATTTGCCTCTAAAAAGATATGTCAGTATGATGCTGTCAATATGAGGCACTTCAATTATTATTCACCTTCAATAAAATAAAGCTTTCCTCAAACTCAGAACACTCACTCATGCCCTCTTTCAAACTCATGTCTGATGCTTGGAAAACCAAATGCTGAAGCACACGCTACTGCTGTTTCTGGGAGATGGTACGCATACTTAGAAATAATATAAAAAATATATACAAACTGAATTTTTCTATGAGTAGCTCTTATCAGCCAGCATGCATGGAAGATGTTAATTTTCACAACCTAAGCACTGTGCAAAACAACGAGGAATGTCCTGCACTGGAAGAAGCTGTGAGGCAGTGCTTCTCTGGCAAGACCACTTTGCAGAGCCATCTCTGACTTACTAAATCATCCGAAATCATTTTGCATTACTGGCCTCAGACAGTGTTTGCTGTTAGAGCCCATAAATAGGTAGTGGGCAGAAGCAGGATGGCCGCCACTCAGGTCAGAGCGTTGTGTGCAGGACAGGTGGTGCCATCTGAAGCCCACGAGCATGGCCTGCAGTGCTGCTCGCTGCCGGTGTCAGGAGTGGGACCAGATCCAGGTTCATCACTGCAGGAGCCTGACAGCTCACACTTGTGGTCTAGTGCACAGTAAATTGGGCATGTAAAAGAAGACCAAGCCCTGCAGCGGTACAGACTGGACTGATAAGTTTAAGGGTACAATTCTTACCCCTCCTCTTTTCTTTTGTTCTTCTCCTGATGAAAGCAAAGCAAAGACTTAGCAACAAGGAGGGCTTAGCCACGGAAGAATGAACTTCAAACATAATATAAATGGTTTACTAATATTTTCTAGATACGTGAACAAATATTACTCATCTGACACTGCACGTTTAAAAGTCTGTAATAAAACAGCGTTAAATCCTTTTCTTAGATCTCGTGAGGAAACAGGAGAAGTTACAAGTTGTGGTTTAACTATTACCTTCCTCCTCCTGAAACATAAAAGTTCTGAAACTGATTAAACTACTTATTTTAATTAAAAAGACAGGAGTAATCACTGACAGCTTTGTCTTGCTTGGCAGGCTTTGAGAGGCTGCAGCAGCTTATGTGTCAGAGTACAGATTTCTCCTCCGAAATTTGGCCCTGCGCTTTCCCCAGGAGATGAACTGAATCACACAACCATAGCATCACCGAGGTAGAAAAAGCCCTCCAAGATCATTCAACTCCAACTCCTACCAGTATTTCCCCATTAACCCGCATTCCCTACTAGGACATCTAAACATTCCTTGAATGCCTCCAGGGATGGTGACACAAAAGCTTTCTTTCAAGACCAGTTCGTGAGGAATAATGCAACCACCAGCACTGCTCCTGCTGCTAAGCCTGCAGTGATTCACCAGGCAAATGGACACCATGCAGCTGCAAGTGGGATGCGGAGGCACTCCCCACCCCTAGCCCTGCACTGGAGATACAGTGGAGACCTACAGATACAGAGCAGCCCTCCATGTGCGTGACCAGGTATGCCCATAGTCCTGCTCGGATTGACTTGACATACTGCAAGCCTTCACTTCCAGCAAAGCTCTAAGAGGAAACTGAAGGGCACCATCCGAGTGTGGCACGCCACTGAACTTGGATCTTGTTTTATGAGTTCCCACTAGCAGAGATATTTTGGGGGTTGAACCTTGAAGCATGACATTAGTGGTAAAATCTACCTACAGCAGGAAAATGAAGTCCAACATAGTGTGCTCAAAAGCTCATCTGTAGACCTCTTCTGCACAGCACATAAATTGGGCTTCCGTGGCTTCGTGATGCCACTAGGACAAGTGGGGCACAGCTCTGCTGCCAGGTATGGGCCAGGTGCTGCTAACAAGCCAGCAGTAACATCCAAATAGAACAGGAGAGCTCTTTCTGTTGTGTTGGAGATTTATTTTGTCTCCAGGGACCCTGCCTCCTTACATATTTTGCTGTTCTAAAAATTACTTTGTCCTATTTCTGATACTTGGAAGAGCCAGAGAGGCAAATAATACCCAGAACAGGAAAACTGAACACAACTGAAAACAGAAAAAATAGGAAAGGACATGCAGAACAGAAAAAGAGGGCAATGGATTATAATAAATGAAATCTAATTACTTGAACTCCAGATTCAGCAAGGTCTAATAGTGAGGGACATTTGGTCAAAACTTCCCTAATAAATTTCTAATTAAGCAGCAGAAAGCAGCTCTCCAGTCAGATTTCTGTTCTGCAGTGAAATTGGGTAACAGCCAAATAATCACAGACCTTGAAATATTGTTCTACAATGCAGGAAAAAGAGGTTGCAAAACTGTTCTTTACCTTTGGGATGAAAATGTTTATTTGTCTCAGTTCTCTGCAACTTGTGTAACAGAATACCAGGTACTGGAAATGAAGCCAGTTACAATTTGTATGTGTTTTCTGGAAGAGCTTGGCTATAATGCATTTTAGTGGATGCTGGGTATTTATTCAGTGTGTAGAAACTTTTACTGTGAGTGAGAGATACTGCTCAGCCTACTAAGACATAGTGCTGAAAAAAAAAAAGTTTTAAGGACACACTAGTTGCTACGGTGCTCAACACAGACTTTAGTGCCTGATGCTATCCTGAGATAGAACAAGAGCCCTTATTTCTACCACTAAGTAAGGAGTGTGTTTCTGCATAGAGTGCACACAAGCTGTCTGTTCAGGTACCACAAAACAGGAGACCCCCACAGTAACTGCATTTGGTTGGAGCTAGGTGACAAAAAAGAAATACAATTATGTTATGCTCTTTGCACGATTCAAATGTTACTCAAAGCCACGATGTGGTTTGCCAAACACTAAGAATGCTATCGATGCCAATGGCTCTGTATGTTCAGCATGATTGAAATGTATGAATTACAGAAATAAAAACATTCAACTTTTGTTTTCACCAGAAAGCATGTGCCAATCACGTCGTCTTTGTCACTGGCATGAAATAAGAATAGTCTCTCACTATTACAGTACAAATTTAATTTCTTAATGTCTTAAATTTCTTTGAACAAGTGTTGGGTAAAAACCAAGTGGACTGGGTTGGAAGTAAGAAGTGCCATTGTGTTATTTTCTGCTCGCAGAAGGAGAGTTTTTTCAGAGTGAATTTTTATTTCCCTTTCTTAAAGAAAGATAAAACTTTAAGGAATAAGATTTCTACTTAAAAGTGCTTTAATGTGCTTCTGTTCTTTTCCAGTTACTGGTACCATTTAATATCACTATAATTAAACATATGTAATCACGGTGTGTACCCAAAGTGTGATGACCAGAAGAACTGCACTCACAAAATCAGCCTGATTTCCACGTTCATTTCTTCCCTCTGCTTAAGGAAATTCAACACACATACATTAAGCACTCTGATCATGGCTGTAACTTCCTAACTTCCTCACGCAGTCTTAAAGCAGAAAATAAACACAGCCAGTTGAAATAAAGTTTCTGTCACGGCCCCAGCCCTCAGGAATGATACGGCCTGAAATGGTCCCACCAAGGTCAGCTCTTATATTTCATAGTTATTGAACAAAGTGCCATTTCAGTCTTTAGGACAGAAACTAGAATACAATCTTCTCTTCGTCTGAGATGCCTGGTACTATTTGGAAGGTATAAAAAAAACTATTCCAGAATTATAGACAGCACCTGAACTCAGGTTAGGAAAGGTATGTGGCAATGCTTGTATAATATCTTGACTCTACCTCTAAGAGCTCGGCACTTTCTGCAAGACACGCTTCCTGAAGGGATGTTTTTGTTGGACAGTTAAAGATGGGAGCACCAGAAATCACTTATTGAAAACCATAGCCTTATTTTATTAAACAATTATCTCCTACTCCCTCAAGGCATATGGGTACCAGATAATCAGATAAGCACAATCTCGGTAATAATAAAATAGATCTAAACCATTTAAGCCGACATTAAACACTGCAGAAGTACCGTGAGCGTGTTTTCTGCTCAGCAGTTCTGCAGGAGAATAAGCAGAGGCTCACTCCCCGGCGGCACTGGGTTATCCACAATTACCATTCCAGCTGACATCAGCATTCAGCCCATGCCCTGCTTCTGCATCAGTATGGATGCTGCCATTTTTTGTTCTTTTTGCTTTTCCCTTCGAGAAAAACTTTAAGGGTAAAGCTTCTGCCTCTCCTGGCTAACCCCAAGCGTCTCCACCAGCTCCTCTGAGCTCTTCCTGCTGCTGATTTTCAAAGATAATAACATGCACACACTGTGACGCATCACTGCCAAGCAATTTAATTTGTATGTACATTTATGCTTATGTTGGATCTGTTCTTTCCAAACAGCTTGTATGGTTTTAGGCTACTGTGGCTCAAGGAAAATAGCAGAGAGAAGGTGAGGTATGTACACTCAATGCTCAGCTCTCTGTCCTGGTGCACTTTGAGCGTCTTGGAGATTCTGACATTCCTGCTTGTCTCTATCATCACTTACTTCATTCTTTTACTTCATACGGTCATTGAGAATGTATCGTGATACACGCAATTACTAACTATAATGAATATAATACACAAAATAAGAAACATGAAAATGGAAAAAAAAAATCAGAAACATTCTTGGCATCTTGAGTAAGTCACACTCTCTAAAAGCTTTTCAGAATGCTCTCCAGTAAGGCTTAACACTTTCTTCCCCATTTTAAAATACACAGTACAAGCAAAAGATGTTCCGATTTAAATCCATGAAATAAATTCTTCTGGAGACATTTTTGCTCTTCTCCTATAACACCTTCTCCTTCCTCTTGGAAAGGAAGGAAAGGAGCAAGGGGATCTGCATCATGTGAAATGTGTTCATTTATTTTCAAATACAGTGGTGAAAAAGTTAGCAGAAAAACGTCTGACAGACAAGCTGTAACTTCCTAGGAACAGCACTGCACAGAATCAAGTTTGTGTGCCAGATTTCCCCAGGTGCTATGCTCCCAAATCCCAAAAATAAGTGCTCTGAAGAAACTCATCCTACCTTTGCCACAGAAACTGCAGGGAGAAATAGAGACCATTGCTCTCAGTCCTCACCTGCTGAAAACAGACTCGTGAGGCACTTCATTCAAGTCATTTTCTGATATGAGTTATCATTACAACAGAAGACCAGATCATCTTACTAAGCTGAATTAAAATGTATATCTTCTGTTGAGTCCTGATATCCTGTGGTGGGTCTGATCTAATCTTTTCTTATGAAAAAAAAATCACTGACAAAAGTAATAATAAATAATTGCTTTTTGTAGGATTGAAGCCTGTTACAGTATACAAAAGGACATTATTAAAAGTGCTAGTCTTATAACACTGAGGTTTAAAATCACTTACTAACGCTTACTCTGAGTTCATCCCGTAGAAATTTATCATACCATATTCCTCTGCAACTTTATACATTTTGGATGAGATTCTCAAAATTCCCTGACACAGCTAAGCCTCACATTCTTTTAGCTTTTGGGTGCCTAAATAATCAATTAGGTGCTTAATGGGATTTTCAGCAGGTGCTACGTGCCCGCTCCAACAGATTTTCCATCAATCCTTCAGGCACTTGGAAAAATCCAAGTCTTTGTGCATGCCTAATGAAGGGAGCCCACCCCACCTCCATCTGCTCAGGTGAGAACTTTGCTACGTGACTTTATCACAGTCAGGCAGAAGCTGACAAGAGGAAGGCTTGTCTTGTCTTGGGGCTTCTGTTTGCTAAGAGCCAATTTGAAGCTGCATGATGGATGCCGTGGGATCTCACTGTTTCTAAAACAAATGGTTTGCTTCCCTTCCAAAAAATTAACTACTGATGAAAGGGAACACATGAAACAAGAGACCAGCAGAATAAATCTACCAAGCACGACCACGTGGTCAAAGTAATTTAAATATCACCAATATGAAACAAGCAAAGAACACAAAACACACCAACCACCACTAATTTACTTCAGAACCCGTTCATTGTGGTCCAACCTTAAAGTGATGATGTTTCACATAGGATAGGTAAAGTATATCAGCAGTTCCTAATTTCCACAGCTCCTTATTTTCATATGAGATCAGATTGACACCTCTGTGCCCCATCCCACGTCAGGAAGGAAAAAGCCAGCAGCACAGGTACAGCACAGCTTTCAGCACGCAGCTAAAGGGTCTTGGGCCAGCTGTGCTCACTGAGCTTCACACACCAATGTACTGGGCACAAAACCATCTGCACACCACGAGTGCTTCTACCTGAAGCTGTCACACTACTATCTCACACACAGAAGAAATCACCTTAATCAAAGAAGTCAGAGAAAAATCTGCAGTATTGCATTCAAAAACACAACAGGTGAATGCCAATGGCCTCTCTGTTTGGTACTACACTGCAAGCCAGGAACTTAAGTCCTCCACCTTTTACACATAAAATGCTGCTGGATATTTATAAAACACACACACACATTGCAACAATGCAGAGGAGTAAAAGCCTGGGCCAGGACTGTGGTATTAATTAATATGCAGTTACGCAGAATATTAATGGATGAATTTAATCTACAGAGCGCAGACTCACGGCACAAAAAGCAGTGCTGCCCTGGTTGGTTGTTAAGCTTATTTTCTTCTACATTTTAAATGTGACTGAAATTCCTTCAGATCTATTAAATGAGAAAAACCTTTCTGAAAACAGTACAACACAGCTGAAATACAATAAATATAAGCACTTAAATATTAAAGTGAAGAAAATGAATTTCAGTGTGTTTTCAAATTGGTTTTCTTCAGTGCAGAGTTTCTTTATTTGTCCAAATAAAACGGATTTGAGTGGGTGGCAGCTTTAAGGAGATATGCAGCACTATTCGGTGCTGTTGTGAACTTGGGAAGATATTATGAATAATGGATTTGCTGTGCTCTTCAACACAGAGCCACAACAAAAACAATATCATCCCAGGTTCTCTAACAAGCAGCTGCCAGAGCGAGGAATAAAACGCCTGGCCTCCTGACTGAAGCTACAGGTGCTGGCATTTTCCTTCACTGTGTCTCATCATCATTGCAGCAAACCATGGGACCAGCCCTGAGTTTTCAGCAGGGAAGCTACTCAAACATGGAGCGTGAAGGGCTGAATTCCCAAGGCTACTCCTTCCTGTTCTGATCTGCCACTTTCTTCTTAAGATCAAGTTTCTGTATCATACTTTCCTCTTCCAAACAGAGCTGGAAGGGGCTGCTTCCTTCTGTCAAATAGCTGGGAGGAAAGGTTAGCTTGAAACTCGCACACAGAAGAATCTAACTGGTTCACTTCCCTCCTTCTACAAGTCTGAACACACGAGGGCAGCTCTGAAAGTAACGCCTCCTATTTTATTACGTTGACATCACCTCACACACATAGGAACATCAAGTAACACCTCCCACTAGAGTTCAGCTAAAAGCACATCAGAGAGAAGCCCAGTGACTGGGAGTTCGTGAGTTCTGGTACCAAAAGGCCAAAAATAGGCTATTTGCTATCTAACTGATTTTAATACTGGCACTGGTTTTCTGCAAACCACGACACATTGCACTCCTGGAAATATATCTCCAGCAAGAGGCTATTAAGATCTTCAGTTGTGGATATCAAAGCTCAGCTCATGCTACTGTCATAGGTGCTGAATACGTATTCAAAGTATTGCCAAGGCATGAGTGACAACCTGCTAAGTTTTACAGAGAAGATTCACACAGAATTAGGTTTTCACCAAGTCACAGTGCTTGCTGCTAACTTCCCACCTCGTGTTGCATACCACATCCTCAAGCCATTACCTTCATCTCAATCTTCCAACGCAGCTAGCTCAGACTACGTTACTGTGAAACAAGCTCTGAATTGAAAAGCTATGGAAATCATCTTCTAAACTGCCCAGCATCGTGCAGACTACTTCTTACAAGATTAGAAGTACTGCTTCAGAAGAGAAAGCCCAGTATGAGCCCCAGCTATGTTTGTACTGTGCAGCTTTACTGGCATGCCCTCTATGCAAGAGGAATGGTCTACCTTGTGTATTTAATAATTCACAAATTCTGTCCATGTTTCACTGCACTCTCGCTACTAAGACTATAACCTAGAATTTTTGTTCTGATGACAGAAACAGGCTTCTGAAAGATACCCTAAAATACAAAGGAGCTCAGTGATTTCTGCATCGTCTGGGTAATTCAAACGCATACTTAAGTAGGTTTCCAACAGATATACATACATGCCTTAGCAGTCTCTGAGTTCAGTAAACACATGCATGAATATTGTCTTTCAGATGGTGAAATGCTTCCTAGATGTTAAAAATACTGGCCAGTCCAGAATGAGATTTTTGCGTGATATTCCTCTGAAAATTGGAAGGGCAGAGAGGAAGTTGGCTGTGTTTCTGCTCCCTTGCTTACACTGAAGCAAAAAGAAGTGTTTTCATGAGAAGCTTGAGACTGGCTATGTAAATAGTTTGTGTGCTTAAACTCTTCTTGTCCTGTGGATATCAAGATTGAGATGAGCCTCAAAGAAAAATCAGCACGTGATACCAAAGAAGTTTTATTACATGTGTATTTTTTCTACCTGGCACAGACATTCAAGGTTTAGGTCAGAGGTTGCCCTGAGACTTCTGAAAAGCGTGACTGATAAAATAACCCACCACTGGGTTGAAAACTATATATAATTCACACCAAAAGATAAAAAGACAACTCAGGGTCTTTCAACTTCAATAAAAGACTGGGGAGATCCTTTTTGTACATAAGGAGTCATTGTCTAAGGCGTGAGATAAGAGCTGTGTTCATACTTCAGCCAAAGTTAATGAAAGATGAATGGTTTGCTTTAACAGAAAAAAATCTGACAACATGAGGGTTTGTGCAAAGCCTGAATTCTTAAAAAAAAAAAATAGAAATAAACAGCAAAACTCCCTCCACACATCCCTCTGAGGACTGCACAGAGACAGAGAACAGAAATTCAAACAAGAAATTTATTTGTATGAAGTCACCCATTACAACAGATCTTCATTCTGAAATCTACTGACCAGTTCAGCCAGTTTCAAACTGGAAAACACACAGAGCTGACAGCAGTCTAGCATTTAGATGGAAGTCACCCATCCAAGCATTGTTCTCATGAGCAGGAAGACATACTCCTGCCCCTATTACTTCACTGGAGATGTAAGCACAGAAAACCAACAGCCCTTGTGCTGCAGCACACTGTGATGTTAGGAAACAGCACCCCACTCCACCATGTATCACAAGCACTATGTGTAATACTTGCACTAACTGCTACTGACAGGATATGGTTGTGATGATTGAGATGCTTCACTTTAATGAACTGTTGTCTTCAATAAATTCTGTAATAACAGCTGACAGCTTTCACTGCTGTACGAATTGCTCTCCGTTGGTACAATTCTGTTTTGTTTTGTTTTGGTTGAGATGCTCTAAGACAGTATTTCTGGGAAAATAGGTTAGATGAAGAAAAGACTGCCAGTAATGAGTGAATGTAACACAAAACAGAGGGAAAAAAAGATAACGAGCAAGGATATGTAGTGAAAAGCTATAGTAATACTTTAAATGCACTAGATACCTGGGTGCTATTCCTATGCATTTGAATACTGAATATAGGATAGAGGAAGCACCCTGTCAAGAGCAGAACATTATTTAGCAAGAACCATAATTACACCACCTGCACACTTGGGAATAAGACAACAATTCAACCTGCACATTGTCAAAGAGAGGAAATAACTGAACATACTACAGTATTCAGGATCAAGCAGACTGTGTTTTCTGGATCTGCCAGCCTGTTGGGTTAGGCTTTGATGGAAGGAAGCCTGAACCACAGCTGTTAAATGAATCTAGTAGGCATTTCGACAACAGAGGTAAACTAAGTAGGGAAGGTATCCAAACTTGCAGGAGATCACAATGCTTTAGTAGTTCAAACAAAGCATACTGCTTCCAAGAAGAATCCATCAGTCAGCTAAGCAATCATCAAGGAAACCTGGGCATCCCTGGGCTGACAGGGGAACTGGAATATAAAACCCACTGACCCCTGAATGAGTTTTCCAAGCCACGTTGGATGCTGAGATAGTACGAACAAGGAAACAACTCAGATAAAATAAGATACACACAAAGAGTTGAAAAGACAGAAGAAGGATTCATTTTTGATATTAAAAAACCCCAACAATAAAATCCTGTCATTCTATCTACTGAGAAATTCAATTACGCTTCCCACATACAACCAGAATTACCACAGACACTTACAGTAAAAACCCTCATCAACAGATGCCACTGATTTATCTAGACCTGCAGCCAACACCACTTCAGCAGAAAGCACACAAGTGCCGTAGCATTTAACAGCATTGTTCCATGGATGCTCATGTCTGTTGTGTCCCAAACAGCGACCAATCTGTGTGATGAATCAGGACACCTGGCAGCCTTTGTCATATTGCTAAGCACACAAGCTTGCAATTTCTATGAGCTCTGAACACTGCCACGTAGCTACCAAGATCAGCACTGCTTTATTACTATAGTCTTCCAATCAAACAATTGTTGCTTTGCCTTGTCACAAAGGGATGGGATGTCACTTTTTTAATCATAGAACGGTCTGGGTTGGAAGGGACCTTTAAGATGATCCAGTTCCAACCCCCCACGCCACGGTATAGTATGTAATGCTCACTTGAGTAATAACTCACTATACAGCTTTCAGGAAAGCACTGTACCCTTTCCCTTAGCAAATGTAAATACATGCATCACAAACCCAGTTGAGGCATTCTGGAAGAAGCAGGTATGATCTGTTCCATTACCTAGACTTGCAAATATTAGTACAGCCATAATAAACATTTCTCATATGTTCTGCTCTAACTGTACAAGCTGAAGAGTTAACTTTATGATACAGAGTTCAGGCTACACTTCTTGATTTTGTTCTGTACTTCAAGATTAATCTTTTATAGAATTATGAAGATTAAACCATATTTTCCCCTTAACCCAACAACTATGCTTTAGATAGCTTTTTTTTTTTTTACCTGATAATTCACCATCTCTCTAAATTGATATTTTAAAATTGGCTCTCTGGGAATCATAAAAAACAGGTTTTAGATTTCCTTTCGTCCTGAAAAATGTATTATGGAACTCTTACACAATTATAAATTTGGAGATTTAGGCATGGGCCTCTTTTTTATTTGAGGGATTAATAGCAGGTTGTCTCTGTAGCACTCCTCAGAGACTTCCAAAGGGAATTCTCCTTTATCAAAATGGCAAGCACTTCCTGATGGGCTGTCAGTACACACATTACTAACTATCCAACGATGGTCCTTCCACAGATCCTCTTAGTTTTTCTCTGCCCACCTTCCAATTTCCTGGAGGACATCTGTCTTTTCTGAAAATAGATTAGCTTCACTTTTACTGGAATCAATTAAACGGGGTACCTGGCCAGCAACTCTTGGTGCCTGTCCCACTGAAATCTGAGGCAGGCAACAGTCATCCAGGAAGGGAAATCTTCATGACAACTGCTTATTCATTTCTTTACTGAGACCCAAGCAAAATCAGCAATTTAACACTATCAGAGCAGTTTAAAAACCATTTAAACGTGCCTTGCACTCCACTCTCTCAAGCTGTGGTAACAATAAGGAAAGTACAGTACCATCATTTCATGTTAACACTCCAAGTGAAGCTATAATTGAGTAGAGGCTTCCAATTAAACAATCCACCCTTGCTTAATTTATTTTAAATGCACACTACCATCTGAATTTCCCAACATTAAAATGCTTCTTATGAGAAAAAGCAAAACTAAAATCAGAAATGATCAAGTGGAGATGGAATATCAGAAGGTAAGACTCTTCATCTAGGCTATGGAACTGAAGAAGGAATTATGTAAATATACATAGGAATTGATTTGTGTCATATATCTCACACTCTACGAAGTCAGAAAAAAACCCTGATTTTAGGACAGATAAGCACAAGTTGTCAACAATTATTTTGACAAATTTTACTTTGAAAGTAAAAGACCTTATTAGGAATACCTTAACAACAAGGTACTCTATCAGCAGTTGTACAGGATAATTAATAGTGATCAGGCTATGTAACTTGGTAAATTCTCACCTGAACAAATGCACCAGAAGATGCTTGTCATGACTGATCGTCAACGTTATCTAGTTTCTGAAACATTTAAATTCTGAAAACAAGGATCTAGCCAAAATTTACTGTGTTAAGAGAAAGTAAAAAATAAGTAAAAGGCAGATGAATAAACAGCCAACATAAAGCAGCAATGGATCCCACTCTGAGACTTTCATTCACCTGGAGATCTGCTGCAGGGCAACAAAGAATTACATTTCCCCATGGCCTAACTCTACGGTGTTCAGCACTACTGAAAGGAAGCAGAGAAAAAAGCAGAACTGGATCAACTACTATAGAAAGGATATAGGGGAGGAATAAAAGCTTTCACATTAATTCTGAACGTTCTGGCCTTGGTGCAAATAATTTCTCATGCTTAAAAACATAAATAACCATTTCTGCATTTAATAGACAGTCCACCACATATGTTTAGAAAACTAAATAACCACCTGTGTTTACATGAGATATACCAAGTTCAGTTTGATTTGCATGTCAGAGATCAGGCTGTGAATCTCTGACGATATTTACAGTTGGATAATTGAAATTAATCCTACCAAAATGACTTCGACAGTCCTGAATTTATGGTCTGAGAAAACAATCCTAGAACTGTTTGCTGAGCTATTAACATTGCTGGCTATGTGTTTTCAGTCGAAGCTATGCTGCCGAATAAGATCAATTTGCAAGTTGTAAACCTCTTCCTTCCTTCTCTCCCTCATTTCCTGTTCAAATTGCTTCCTATAAATGATGAAAGAGAGAGAATAACCTTGAAGACAGGACAAGATACCCGGGATTTTGCTGCTTTCCTTTTTGTTTTTCACACCATGGTAGATATGTTAGTCATCTCTTTTGTAGATACTACGGCATCATTTTTTTTCCCATTTCCTCTAAAAGCAGCCAGCTCCCCCAGGAGAAAAGAGAAGCTCCAACAGTAGAGACTCCCTCAAGCCCTGCCATATCACAGATGTGGTTACATCTTTGCGTGTGCTCATCTCTTCAGGGAAGATGAAACGTGCTTGGGTTTTTGTTTGTTAATGTTTTCTGTTTTGTTTTTGTAAAATCAGAGCAGACCATTAAATAAAGGGCACGTAAGCTGTCAAGGAGGAGAACAATCAACCAAAAAACTACATCATGTTATCCTCCTGGTAGGAATGTCATTCGTGGCTTGATACATGACAGAGCCTTCCAATCTATCCAGAATAAAAAAGGCTCAAGGAAAATATCCATTAGAAAAATAACTCAGCAATAGTTTCACCTCCTAATAATGAAAAAATTAAGCACTCAATTATCTTAGCATTGGTAAACAATAATATAATAATTTAATAAAATGGCTGACAACCTTTCCTATTTAAAGGTATTAGACCCTGCATTCTTCAGATCCCAATAATGGATTTGACAATTGTGCAAATTGCAATTGGGTTTTGGTACTAAAAGAGCAAAAAACCTCTCTGTTTTAAGGGCACCAAGTTTTCAAGCACAGAAAAGCGTCGTAGGATTCTCAAAAGTTATCTGTATAGATTAAAAAGTATATATGTTCCTAACACACAAGAGCAGCCTCATGAAATCCAGAACCAAAAAGACAACTACCAATGCTTACAGAAGTGCATGCAGTTATATCTTAAGTATTTATTTACATCTCCCTTATAGAGAGGTGACAGTTGACAACTATTTATCTCACTCGCACCCCTCCCCAGTACGATGCTTCCCAGGAATATTTGAATTGAGAGCAGGCATACATCCAGATATACATTGGGGATGAAAGCAAGCTCTTAATTTATAAGCTATTAATTCCTTATTCATAGAAAGAATGAATCACTAGATTAAGCAGAATAACTGTGATCACTGATCATTATCCTGCTGCGAGTATGTTATCTTGTGCTCTGGCTCCTGTTCAGGGACAGCTCATGAGAGCTGGCAGACATCTGGAGCAGGAGAATTCTAAAGATGAGGGGATGAGACATTCTGGGAGGATTTTTTTCCCCAAGCATTACAAACCTTTGTGGCATGCCTGCTCCACCTTCCTGCCTTGATGCACACACTCAGACCATAGAAAGCACCTGAAAGAGGTTACACACTGATATGGTACATTGAAGGCACAGCTGCCTTCCCCTTTATCACAGAACTTCAGGCACATCAGGCACATAAATTTAGTGGGGGCACTCTGGACAACACCTAGGATTAGTTTTGCCAAACTCAGCAATTTGCAAGGCAATTAGTACCGTGAGCCAAAATAAATTCCAAGTTCCTCCGTATAGCATTTCTGTATGCGAGTACCAATAAGTCAACAATCCAAACTAAAAAAGACCAGGTTGCTTAATTAGCAAGTAATTTTCTCTTCCCATCCCCTCCCTCTCAGTAAATAAATAGATGAATTGCCACACATTCTATTCTGTTTGAGTTGATTTTTCACTTGAATTCAGTCAACTCGGGCATAGGCTTTGTTGGCAGCTGACTGTTCTGTAGAATCAGGCCTTTAGTCAGGCTGTCTTAAGCCTGGCATCATCACATCACGATGGACCCTGCTCCCTTTAGCCATGAAGAGACTGTATTGACTTAAGGTTTCCATAATTATAAGCTGATATGTAAGTCTTCCACATCATGGCTGCTCTCCTTACTCTCTTATTTTCAAATGTGAAATGCACTTAAAATACACTGAAGGTAGAAATGAGAGTTGCTAATGAGCACGAGTGGGAGGCATGGGTTGGCAATGAAGATTTGCTTTGATACCTCTGACTACAAAAGCTTCCTCAGCTGAGAAGATACTTAAGAAAGTCTAAATAAAACCTCCTTTATGCAAATTCAAAACCATTTCAACTTAAAATTAAGACTATTCTTGGTATTCTTCCTTAAAGTTCACGCACATGTCAGAAAGGATGATCGAAGTATCAAAATCCTACAACAGGCTAAGAAAAGAGGCAGTGAACAATGCAACTTGACCAGTTTAGAAAAGACTCAACGATCTCTATCAGATGTGCCTAGCACAGTGGTCCTTCAATTACAACAGGAACACTGAAGCAGCTCCCCCAGGCACGACCCCAGTGGGTCTGTACATCTCAGCTGCAGGGCTCACTGCATCTGCAGAATGAGAGAGAAGCAAGTCTCCCTTGCTTTCTCAGTGAAGCTTCTTCACCTGCTATGGACGACAAGTTTGAAGGAGTATTTTTACCTCATTTAAAAGCAAAGGAAACGATTAAGAGGAAATGACAAGTCCATTAGGACCGGATCATAACAAACAAGGGAAAACACAAACAAGACTAAGGAATTCTGTGGACTGGCAACACTCAGTTGTTAAAAAAAAGAAATACATACTCAATACAGTAGAGTGGTTTCAGTAATGCTATTTCTAAGTTAACCGTGAGTCTGCAAGTAACAGCTCCAAACAATATCTTATTCCATTCCTTTAAGGTGTACATTATTCAAAATATATCACCTCAAATACAACTGAAGACAGATGAGGAACTAATGATTAATTGGTAAGCAAAAATGTACTTGTATTTCTCTAAGTACCTTCATAAAACACATTTGCCAGAGTAATAAAGAAAATGAAGAGGTATAGTTATTTATTAATCAGGAGTCACCTTGCCAAAACTTAAATAATGAATAAATTTCCACTTGTCCAACTTAAAATTCAAGTGTGCCACATACTCATAAGTTAGAAATACGAAACAGAATAGTTGCTTGTATTTTCGTTCTGTTACTTATTTACTTTAATACTGAAATTTCCTAAAACCGTGACCTTAAAAGCAAACGAACAGAAACCAATAACGACAATAAAAACGACTGCAGAATAACAGATGCCAAGTAAGAGGAAATACTCTCTGTGGCATTATCTTAATTTAAGTCCTCCCCAGCTCTCTGATTTCTACAGCGTTCTCTAATAAACGTCAAAGTTGTTTTTCTTGCACTACTCCCTTTAATCTATTCATGTTCCTAAATGGAAGTGCACAAATTGCTGTTACACCTCTCTCTCACTGACTAGGCTGAAGCATAAAACATTGATTACTAATTAGAGCTATCAACCAGATAAAAAAAGAGTCTCCAGTGATTCCATACCTGTTGACATCCCATATTTTACTCGTGCTGTCCTCAGAGGCAGAAGCCACAAAATCACCACAGGAATGCCACGAGCAGTCCCATACAGCTTGGGCATGTCCTTTGAAAGTCAGAACACATTCACCTTTTGAGAGGTCCCATATCCGTACTGTTGCATCCCCACTTGAAGTGACCAACTGAGTGCCACTGTTAGAAGGAAAAGAAAAGACTACTTCAGAAAGACAAGTTAAGTAAACAAGAGTAGATTTTAAACTAAAACGTGAATAAAGACTTTTTTTTGAAACATTTTCTGATGCATCATAGACAAAGTAGTCACGTATCAGATATCAAGAGGAAAAAAAAAGATATGGAGTAACTATTTTCCATGAGTAAGCAAATACAGGTGCCAGAAATTACATCTCTACTTTGCACAGCCTGTTTATGAGCTTATCAATACATAACTGAAGCCCAGGAAACCGCTTTGAAAGTAAAGTAAAATAGCTTCAGGGAAGAATATTTTTATATTTCCCAGATCCACACCACTTTCTATATATAAATTATCATTTAACTATAACACTTGTATTGTCTGACTCAGTGCAGATTGTCTCTCAACACTCACTACTGACTTGAGATATCAGTGAGTATAGTTCTGCTGCATTTGAGCATGGACACTGTGTGTCAGACTCAAGGCTCACCTGGCTCAGCAGCTTACATTGTCACAACTAGGAGGGGATTCTTAACAGGGAAACAGTAAGAATGAATGTGTACAGTGGTGTAATACCTTCCCAAAGTCTCAGTGTCTCAGGATTTTCTGGGACAGAAAGCATCTTTATGACTAACAACTGTCTATGTGCTGTTTTTCTCGTGACTACCTATTTTTGAACACATGCACACTTCCAGTACCCACAATCTCGTGTGAACGAGCTCCAAAATGTAATTTGGCATTGCACTGGTAATTATTTTCCTGTCCTAAATACCTTCCTTCATTTAATGCTTCTAATTCTACTGAAATCTATTGTGATGAGAAGTATACACTGGGTTACACGAGTCCTCCCCAAGCCAATAATGACACTACAGACTCCCCTTACGACACTACTTCACCATCCAAGCTGGAGACTCAGCCTGTGGACTTACTCCTCACACCAAAGTCATTCCAGATCTTGGACCCTATCTGATATCCCATATTCTGATCTGCAAACTTTTCCACCTTATCCTCTTCCAGTGTCCAAGATCATCCTAATAGCTTTGGTCCCAGCACAGATCCCTGAGCGAGACAAGTACTTTTACCATTCAGAACGTGACATTTCATTCCCATTCTTTCACCAGTTTCTAAGCTCACAAGAGATTTTCCTTTTTTGTTCATGGCAGTTCTGCTTTTTTGAGAGTTGAATGACCTTAAGAATCTACTGAAAATCCAAGCAGACTGAATTGATGAGACCTCCCTCATTCGAATGCTCAGTGTGCCCTGCAGAGAACTCATAGATTTCTGAGACAATTTCCTAAATTGTGCTGAAATTTCCCAGCGCTGCAGTATAACAAATGCATCGAGCTACCCCGAAATGCCACTTCTTAATATCATTCCTACCAGCCCTCCCAGTATGATGGTTAGGTGGTCTGATCTTCATTCACCCCATGCTCTTCTAAAACATTGAAATAGTTAACACACTTGAGTGACATAAGTAATAATGGAGGTTTCCTATGTTATGTAGGGAACAGTTAGTTAAAAGCCAGAAACACATCAACCTTGGGTATTCAGACTAGTGTCTTTGCTGTTATCTCACCAACATCAGTATGAAGATTTGGACAAAGCATGCAGGCTTAAAGCCCGAGTGAGGTTTGCAGGAGAAGACCCTGATTTTATCATGGAATTAATGTGGTTTTATTAATGGAACACTTGTCATTTTAATAACTCAAGTTACATCTCACTTGTGGAGATATAAAATTAGCAAAATGACAAATTATGGTACCCTTTATACATTTAGGAAATCAGAGCTATTTTAAAACAAATTCTGTAGCAGGTATAAAGTGGGACTGATGAAATCTATAATTGATTCAGAGGGTAGCAGGCGCTGCCACTGTTGTGAATCACAAAAGAAGATTTATTGCTTATGCATTTTTTAATATATAATCCCCAAAATACCACATGAAGAACTGGTTCCTTGGGCTGAATTTTAAGAAGATACTGTCCAGGCAGTGATGAAAATCTTTCAGGAAACAGATATGAGCAGGAAGGTAGTTCAAATGGATTCAATTTGGCAATCTGTGGCAGGGGAAAGAGTTACAAATGAGGTTTAGCACTCCTTGCAGATCAAAGGAGAGCAAAGCAGAGACACAGAAACAAAAGCACAGCCTGGGAAGGAGAAGTTTTGATGGAAGGACTGGCAGCAGCTAATGGCAGATGTGCTCAGAACAGAGGGACCCAGCACAAACAGCCACTGCAGCACGAGCTCCTGAGCATCCCTCCCTCTAAGATGCATGATCACTCTGTACACGTGGTACAAAAGGTTATCTGAAGAAAAACAAAAGCATCAGGAAAAGTAGACACTTGTCACGACGTAGCCTGTCAGCCTATAACATCCACACAATACTATAGGACTGATCTGAGAATAAAATTTTTAATGCAATAACATGAAGGAATACAACACTACATGCTCAGCAGCTGTATGCACACCTCTACTTGAATTTAAAACTGATCACCAACAGAGGAAGTTTCAACTAATTCTGGGGAGTGTACGTGTATAGGAGGACAGTAAACAGTTCTAATTCTATTTTTACCAAACATATCAAAGAGCCAGACAACATATATAATACCAGGAGAGAAGAATGAGCACAGAAATCCTACCCTTTATGGTCAGTTCACAAAGGAGAGTCTATGACATCTGTAATCCCTTAACTGTTTTTCTATGGATAGGATCCTTTTTTCCTAATATCTGTAAGCAGGCATAGTTGTACTTTTCAAGGATTCCTAATTGATGCCATAAGCCCACTCTTCCAGAAAGTTATCATAGGATACTTCAGGTTACCTTCACGAAACACCAGTACAACACTGCCAATTAGTACACTGATGGTGCAGCCCTATGAAAACACCAGCATATCACAAGTGCCTCACTCCTATGCTCTGGGATGATGGGCTCTGCAGGCAGAGCTGAACCTCAAACTGCTTCAGCAGGGTTAGAGAGGCTCCCTCCAGAGATGGTGGAGCCTGGCGCACAGAGGTTGCATTTTCTTTACCTGGTATGTAACCACAAGGTAGACATCCCTGCCCACCACATCTCGCCCTCAGGGTTAATCTCAGGCATGTGAGCATCAGCAATTGTCAGGAACAGTACTGCAGATCAGGTAACAACTTAGTTGCTATATCCTACACTGCATTACGTGAATACAGCACATCTGCGCTGCCAGTATTTGTATGTATTATTTATGTAGTGGTGGGGACGCACCTGGAGCTCTGCAGACAAAGTAAAATGAGGTTCCTTTCCTGAGACAGTTCCAGCCTAAATCAAAAGGAGGTGAGCAAAGCCTTCTACGCAGTGCAGGGAAATACCAGTTCTCAAACACCACACTAAAACTAACAGCACTTGTGTTCAAGTTGTGCGTCCTAGAAGAGCTGCAGCAGCAGGTAGTCCCTGACTGGAACTCAACAGCACATCAACATCAACAACTCATCAGCCAACTTAAAACGTTTTTCAATTGCCATGGTAAAAGGTTGTTAGTCCCATACCAGCACGGGATGGCACGTTTAAAAATCAATGCTAAGCAACAGGAAAAATGCTGTCTCATTTACTTCTATCGGTGCAATTATTCTAAAAGAAAACTCTGGAAGCCACCGGACTGTTGGCAGCATCAAAGCAGGTAGACCCTAAGCACAGCAAAACCCAAGGGCAGAAAACACTATTAAAGATTAATTTTGCTGACATAACATGCTAAGCTAGAGAAGAAAGAAGTGTCTACTGCACAGCTGTTTCCTTTACAACTCTTACTAGAAAAAAAAAATGAGTTCTTCCAGAACTAATAAAGCCTAAGCATCTACATGAGTATATTTTGCCTCTTAGCACCATCACCTTAGCTGCTCATTAAGTATAAATACTGGGAATTGATTGATCTTCTAGACTTCAAGCTTTGGCAGGATTGGGCTACAGGTCAGAAGTTACTAGACAGCACGGGAGATTGTGTCAGGAACCTGTGCAGAAGATGCACGTGGAAGGTGTAGGCGACACGTCCTTGTAAGCTTCATTTTCCTTGGAAACAAGGCTAAAAACTATAAGGCAGAAAGTCATATAAGGAAAGCACAGACCTACCACTAACATTACAAGAAAGCAGTATTTCTTTTATATTTAATACTAAACGTAGTACAAGGGATGCAAGCGCTAAGCACGAGCTCAGCTGCACAGTCACTGCTGCTCTTCTCTTTTGCCCTATTTCACTGTCTGTCATAGTCTTGTAACTAAGGAAAAACACTGAAATCTGGCTGAAAAAAGAAAATGCAGGTGGATTTTTCCACACCAGACAGGAGACCTGCCCAGCTCCTTGCTAAGGATGATGTGGCTAAAACTTCCTGTGGGTACAAAGGAAGGTCGCACAAGGCCCTGGAAGGGGAATACATCACGAGTCACATGGGAAAAGCATCTGCTCACAAGGCCATAGATTTGAGAGGCAGAGTCCAGGAAGGTACTAGACAACACTTGACAAACACTCTTCCAGTTCCTAGGCACTCCCTGGGACTCTGTGCTGGGGACAGGACGATGGTCCAGAACAATCCAGCACACATGGCACATATAGCTATGTTTGAGTTCTTGGCCTGCATATAAATAAAATAACCCAGCAGCACAGATTCTGATTGCAGTAGACATTGCATCCTTGAGATACAGGCTTAAGATATCATTCAGTTTTTCAGGTTTTATTTCCTGAACTCTGAGCCACAGTAATTATTTTAAGCTGCATTCCTTACTGAAAACCCCCAGGTTTTTTGATACCTATGGCTCTTTTTGGCAGCTGCTTCCATTATCCCCATGGGCTAGACGTGTCCAGGCCATACCTTAATTGTAATGTTACACTGTTAAGCCAAATTTCTATTTAATACTCATAAAATGTCATTTATACAGAAGGTGAAGGCTAGAACACTGGAAATAGAAATGAGATCTCTTTTCTTTACAAGCATCTTCTGTCACCGAAGCTGAGAAAAAGAGAACTTTTCAAGTAGCAAAATCCAAACACAAAGTGACACTCTATGAACCAGTGAGGAAGCTTCAAAGCCAGCAGGCAGTCAGGGCAGTAACCAGCACACGGAGGACGGCATGTTGGGGTGTAGCTTTTTGTGCCAACATCCTGCAGAAGTCTGCCAAGCACAGCTCCCAGCTGGAGACCATCACGAAGTTCTGTCAGTGCATAGTTATGCTAAATGTAAACTCAAGGTAATTTTTCATTCTATGTTGCTGAATTGCAAGATCCTCATTTCACGTGTGTGCATCTTGAGATTGACCTAAGCCAGGATTCACTGTGTTTCCTGCCACCTCACCTAGCTGACAGCTGGGCGCAATAACAAAGGGAAGGAAAAGCATTCCCCAGGTGAGTCCCCTTGTCAGTCCCCCAACAGCAGACAGCATCGTGAAAAGTCATTCACTGTGTATTTTACAGAAGTTTCTCTCTTTTAATAAAACTTCCTTGAAGCTATGACTTCACGGCTGCAATGCTTAAAATACAACATGCTCCTACTACCAAAAAAAGATTCCCAGCATGGTATATATATAAATTCTACTGAATGGCTCTAAGTTGATTATAAACACACTTCATCCCAACCAGTTCTCCACATACTAAAGCATTTTCCCTTTCTGAACTGAGCGCTGATGGCAGAAGTTGGCATATCCAGTCACGCACAGAGACAGAAATAGCATTTCACCTGGTGTTTCCAACTGCTCTGACCAACTTGCCTCTGTCACAATGCACAATTAGTCCTTTATTTCAGGGGTTTGGCCTGCTCTAAATGCAGCCCACAGTTCTGCACCCAGGGTCACTACAATAATATTTTGTCACGTCCACAAGGTAGCACGCTGTTCCAGCTCAGGTTATAATCTGCACAGCCCACAGTCAGACTTGCTGCATTCCAGTCCATTAGCTTGCTAAGATTAGCTCAGTCCCTCCACAGAACTCTGGAGTGTGTTACCATTCACTGCAGGCTAGTCTTTTTAAAGTATAAAAAATGAGCTAGCTGTCTTTCAATGTCATGTAATTAAGAACAGTTAAATGAGATTTTAAAATAATTTTAGGCACCTGGTAGAAGGCAGTTTTAGTCCATACAAAACTGCCTTTTAGGAGGCTTTGGAGGCATGCCAGGTAAGGAATAAAAACGAAAAAATAAGATAAAACTGGCTACAATGCTTGGAAACTGGAGGCAGTGAAAAGTACAGACAGCAGGCACTGGACAACGCAGGGCTCTGTGCAAGACTTCCAGTCCAATTAATAATTACCTTTCCAATGAATAAAGTTTCCACATACAGCATCCGATCCCACAATTCCACACCCTACCTGCCACAGCGTGGGAGCATTTCAACATCCTACTGGAAGAGGAGGAGCTCATACAAGCTTGGCCAATGAGACCAACAATGCAGAGGCTGCTTACACTGAAGGTGGATGCAGTTTCTAGTATACACTGTGCCATGTTGCTTTAGGATGCTGCCAAAACTAACATGTTTTCCCACAAGTGTTATCTATTTCTTACCAATATAACGTTCTCCCCTCATCAGCATCAGTATCAGGTAAATGTTCCCTATATACAGCATTATGCTTTTAAAATAAATTAGCGTATTTAAACCACAAAAAACATGCACAGTGCCAATCAGTATCCATAAAATACATTAAAGATCATGTTAATAGTGTGCAGTGCTTAAAATCAACACCCATCTCATTCGGCACATCTTTTTTCTTCTACTGGAGCAACTCCAAAACCTCAAATTCTAATGAAGGGCTGTTGATGTAGGCAAAAGTGTGGCTTGGAAGGAGTTCAGATACATGAATCCCACATACAGAGCAGATTTATGACCCACATTAACAATGATAAACTTGTGCCACAGTTCCTCTGCGAGGCAAAGTTGTGGATCAGCCATTTCTGATCCATTACCAGTCCCAAATGTCTGTCCAGCGATGCCTAATTCCAATCAATGGGCAGTAATGAACCACAGTCATCAATCTCATTTGCACGTTTCTACAAAGCATCATTTTTAAGCTGCGTATTTATATGCACAGAGAGTTCTGAGAGTACATAAAGATTTCCCAGTCTGTGAAAAGTTCTGCACTGACAATTGAACATGTCCCATGAACCTGGAAGACCAAATCATGCCATGCAATCATCTCTTGATAGCAAAAGCCCATGGAAGCACACTAGCCAAGTGGGTCCTCTGGACAGGAACAAATCCAAAGGCAGGGGATTAGCTAGTGGAGGCAGTGATCAATAACAAATTGAAGCATGAGAATGAAGGAGGAGTTGAAATGTTGAATATTAACACAATCCTGGGTAGGTACAAGAAAAAGCAGCATTCTAAATTCCATCCTGTGTGATAAAGGCTTTATACGAGGTCCTGCAGGCTAGCATCTGAATGATCAAGGGGGAAAAGCAAAACAAAGTAACAACCAACAAACCCAACACCAGAACTCCAGCTTTTCAACAGGGAAATACTGATTCTTATTTCACAGGTGGTCAACACTGCCTGCTACTCATGTCACTGCAACTCCTCTGTAACTGAAATTATCTAAAGCACCAAAATGATAAAGGCTGAGAGAAAAAACCTACATGCAACAAATGACAGCCATACAACTCCTTTCTGGTCTTCACACACATGACAAGTTTTCCTCATTTCAACCATCCAATGACATTATGTACTTATGACCATTCTGAATTAATTCTCAGTTGAAAGCAATAATGTAAGTTCCAAGTCTGGAAACAAGATTCATGCCAGGAAATCCAAAATCTCCACAGGCTAATCTCAAAACACAAGGCCCAAGGGTCAAGGAATAAATTACACATGCTTTACTAAAAAAGCATAATAAATACTACAGAAAAACATTTGGAAGTGTTGCCACTATACAGTGGAAGGAAACAAGATCAAGGACTAAGAAAACATAATGAAATCCTTGCAAGGGTTGATTTTCTGTAGTTGAACTAAAATAGTTCAACTTTTTCTGTCCAGAAGATTAACAAAACAATTCTACCATAGTATTACAAGCAAACCAAAGCAAGCAAGAGGAAATAGAAAGTACCGAACACCTTCAACTCAAAGTAAAAACTTAAAATCAGTGTGAATATTTAGATGAAACCTAAGCCTTCTATCTTGTAAGCGATGCTTCCACATCACCCTATTTTTTAAAAATGCATTCCAAATATCTTGGGTTTATTTTCAACTCAAATATCTTACAAGCTGCCTCACAATTGAATTGCCTTTCTCCAGTCAACTCTACCAACTAATGTTTCTTAATTTAACTGCTACACATTAGGAAATGTGCATTTTAACACAACAAATGTAGCTATCTCCTTACCTACTCCACTAGAAACCCCTGCAGCAGACTTTAGGGGCAAAGCAATTGCCTTTATTGCACAGAAGAAAACAGTAATGAGACAGGAACGTTAAAGGCATCAAGATCATAATTGCACACAAAGAAACATAACACAAAAGATTCTATTATAAGAGATGTTTTGATGTGTGTAACAACCCTGGAAAAAACTGGAGTTAAGATGTTTAGCAGAAACAAAGGATTAGATTGACAACACTGCAACCAACCCAAGCAAGGAAGCAGTAAGCTTTCTGTATTCTAACTCCAAACTCTCAAGGACCAAAGCCAGAAGAAAGCCTAAACTTCCCAAAGCCTGGAGCCTTCAGAGCAAACAGTATTTTTTCCTCAAAACCACAGCAAACAACTTGCACATTGCAAAACCAGCTCCCTTTTTGTACCATGAGGAGTTCAGATGCATCCAGGGTGTGTAGACATAGGTCCTTTAAAAAGAGGCTTCAAAGAGATGCTTTGTTTTTGTAATGGAGAAGGAATGAACTCATGAGTACAAACTGCATTACTGTTATCTGAGTGATAAAGATACAAAAAGACAAGTTAAGCCATAGAAGCCCTGTAGGACATCCTAAAGAATTCTTGAGTTTGAATTAAACTGTTTGATTTTACCAAAATCAAATCCACTATTACCATCGTTAAAACTGTTTCCAAAACAAAACCAAAGTGACAACATCAATCCTTTGGAATTCTCTCCCACTTTGTCACAGAAAACTGCTTGAAAAATGCAGCCAAGGATTGAGTTTTATTTAAGAGAATTCATGCATGTAAGACTGGCCAAACATCAAAGAAAAAACATTGGTAGTTAAATATTTACTATATAGAAAAGTAGAGAAATATCATCCAATAAGATATATTACATAATTAAATAACCCTTGCCTTTACTCATTATTTATTTTGCGAGGGAGACTTAATCCTTCCTCAAACCCCTAAGTGCACAACCAACCAACTGATTTCAGCAGAAAGCTCAAAAAATGAAGGTTTAATGTTTTACCAGCGCCCATTTTCTGAGCCATTACCACTTGTGGCTGTGACCCTGCACCCAGCCCCCAGCAGGATAGATGGGATTTTTTTTGGTTGGCCTAAGGGTTGGGCTGGGCACCGAGCTGCTCAGGGGATGTCATCAGGATGCTGCTCAGAGCCATTCCCAAGGCATTCTCTAAGTCTGTATGACATCCTTTTGAAGCAAGAGCATTTCCAACTCCTTTTGTCAGCCTCTCACAGTCTTGTTAACTGCTCTTGCTCGGTGCTTTCAGTGGAAGAACGCTAAACTGCCACTAGGAACAAGGGACCAAACTTAAGTTGGTAGCTTGCTTGGAGGCTCACATAAACATCCTGAGAAACAGAATTTACGTTTCTGGAGCCACATTACTTTCTCCTTCCCCCAAGGAACCGGAAAAAAAGTTATGCCTCTCTATATGCACATAAAAAAAGGAAAGTAACACGTAGGAGACAAAACACACAAATAGCTGCATAAACCAGCTACACTTTCCACACCTTTTACAACTACAACTCCTTTACTATACACAAAAAACACGGAAAAGAGATGTAAAACTATCGGTGTAAGCATCTTATCGCCCATTTGTGATGTGGAGAAGGCTTCCTCTGACTTGAGATGCACAAAAGCCCTAAAGCCTACTGCAAACCACTCCCACCACCGCCCAACTGCGGTGCTTGAAACAGCTCCCGTTGTAGCACAGCTTTTGGAAATGTGAGCCATGCCTGCGAATCAGCAGAAATGTCTAACAAGACACTCAACAAAATGGTACCGATGTGAAATGATTGCTCTTAGGCAACGCGATAGGCACTTTCTCTTAAGCCCTCTATTCATCAGTTTAACACATAGATTTCCAGATGTTTCCAGGGACTGGCTCTTAAGTTTTAACAAGTGTGTAAAACCACCTGTGAAGGTAACTACAGCGTGGCTTCATCAAACAGCAGCATTTCACGACAATGCATTCTCCTGTAATTATTTGAAATACTCATTTGGACTGCTCTGCAGGAGGACTGCTCCTTCTGCCAGCTAGCTTCCTCTCTCCGCCTGTCAGCAGCGTCTCTCTCTCCCGCTGCTTGCTGAAATATTGTAATGGAGATATTATTAGCAAATCACTAACTTGGAGTGGTCAATATTTCCACCAACCAAGAAGAGAAGCCAAAGATGGTTTTCCAATAAAGCGCGGTCTTTCTGGGTGAAAAATGAAACCTATTCAGTAACCACACTATGGATGCACAGATTGTTTGCTTTAAAAAAAAAAAAATCAATGTAATGACAGACTTAAGGTTCCTGATATAAAAGAAACATGGTGCATTTTGTATTTGTCCCTGCAAAGTATTTCTGCCTTTGAACAGCTTTAAAGGATGGTTCTGGTAAGTGAAGAATTTATTTAGAAAGAGAAAAGTAGCGCACGGTCCCAACAAGTTTCCACAACATAAGCAGCTGTGCCTCCAAATCAACATCTGTGCAATATCAACTTATTTTTTTCTTCCTATTGAGATGGAAAACTGTACTTCTTTTAAAGTAGGTGCAATGGTCCCTGTAGAATGCCACCAGCCTAATTACGAATGACTCTACAGTCAAATGATTCGGTTGGCCCACGGTCTGCTGGTACAACCATCACAAAGACAGAAGATAGAAGGTGAGGTGGAAAGGATGACTGGACAACAACAAAAACCTCCAGAAGTTTGGGCATCTGCTTGATCACTGGGTTGCACAAGAAAACACAACTCGGCACGGCAGGAACAGCAGAAAAAGAAGGCCAATTCTGCACAACAAAACAGTTTTTAAACGTGTAGCAAAGTTGCACTTCTCACCCTCCCATATTTTCCAGAGGCACGCTGCAGAACTGATCTCTAAAGGGAAATAAAGCGAGATGCATACCTTGCTTTTTCTTAAAGCACATATTCACCAACAGTTAACACGTCACACTGAAGTGATATAAAGCTTATTACAGATACACATCCCAGAAAGCCACAGAGAATAACCAGCAGCTCCACGTGCCAGAACAGATTAGTATGGGTAGAAACATTTGGCTCGTGATAGTGGGTAGAAGGGGAAAAATTTTAATCAAATCCATTACCTGGTTATCGATTTCTTTTTGCCAGACTGATCCTGTAGAATACTTATAAAGCCTTTGACATTGAGATGTTTGGCCAAAGATATTGGATTAGTCTAAGCAGAAGCTGGGCTTCTCATGTAATCTCTCATATTTCATTTATATGTGATTTATTCCTTTGTCCAGCAGAGGTTTTTTATTGATAAAAAATAATGAGATTGAGAATCCCAAGGGAAATGTAACGCCCACCCACTCAAGCATGCTTGTAAAGTAAAAATAGTAGGCTTTGTTGGCTTGAGAGAGAATGACGTTATGCAAAGACTGTTTCCTTGTCTGAAAAGTTTGAAAGTCTCCAAAGACTTCTGAAATCAACCAAACTACTTCTGAAATTAAAACAATCATACCTGAAAACACCAAATCCACAGTTAACACCATATGCAGTGGAACAGACTAAAAGATTTCTGAAATAGCCTTTTCCATGCTGAATAAATGAATGGAGCTTCCAGTATTAGTTCAGTTTGATGAGACACTGTACCAGATGTGCAGCCTGCTCGAAGTGATGTGTTACACAGAGCCAGCGAGGTGACTGAGAATTAATCACAGCACTCAGAAGAACTTTATAACCATTGTCAAATTGAATGTGTAACCCGGTAACTGGAGGCTTTGTTGAACTACAGGAGAATCAAAGATACGCTAAGAAATTAAATCATTATGCCTTTGTAACAGAAATACTGCTCAAAAGTCTTCCGGAAAATGTGCAGGTCTATCTTGCATTTCTTTAATAGCTATTAACAGTAATAAAAGGATAAATAAAAAGCATCTGTTTCCATAGGAAATCCTGAATAGGACTTTAAAGCATCTGTGCCAAGGCACAGATCAGAAAAATTCCCTTTCACTGATAGCCAATGGAGACCTCTGTGATTAACACGAGTCTTACAACTCTTTCTTATGTTAATTCTCAGAGCAGGTTTAGTGGCTTTTAAGTCTCAGCCTCCTTCTGTGTACAATACAGTTCTCAACATTTACGAGTAGAAAAACTAGCAGAAAGAGTCTTCCAAAGATCATCATCATTCATGGGCACTTTACTTACAGCCATCTCTGAGCTCCCATCACCAAGAGGACCTTGCTGAAGGCTAATCTGGACAGGCAAAAAGCGTGAACCTTTGTACCTAAAAGGTACAATTAATGGCACTTTGTATTTTATAAAGGGTCTGATCCTGAAACCACCTCAGCTCTTCTGCAGCACGGCATTCGGAATTGTTAAAATATGAGGATTTTTGCTGTCAAGCTGTTTGTTTTGTTTTAGAAAAGACTGCATTGTTGTGACTAAAGTACCTAGCTATGCTCACTGTGTCAAATCCTTCCATTTGCTGGGGCTTCTGGGTCACAAATTGTGTTAGCTATGTAAAAAAATATTAGTTGCAATACATAACAGAAGTCAGGCGTTAGGTTTAGTGTCAGGTTATCTATCTCTCTTCACACCCTGAAGCTGTTCCTCACCAAGCACGGATCTTTGAGAGCATTATTATTGTCAGGAAGGTCTGCACAAATCAACACATCAGTATCAACCAGTAATAGAGCCCTCCTCACCTGTTTGGTCTGGAGGGAGCCAGGAGCTGCAGAGGTGAAGGATGAAAAAAGAAGAACGTTTCCTATTTGCAATTCACCTTGATAATCCACCTCTCAAACTACACAAGTGCATCCACTGTGAGATGCTGGAACTGTACATATACCTGCCAAGCTGTCGAGTCTCGTTTTTGCTCCTCAGCATTTCCCTCTTTCCCCAAGCACAAGCCTTCCGGGACTCAGTGAGCAGTGGGCAGTGTCAGATTCTGCCTGTTAGTGCTGAACAACTGATCACAGCTATCTTGAAATCCTGCTCGCTCCTCCTTCCCAGGAACATCTCCCCTGCTCAACCCAGCCTCGCACCCCAAGAGCTCCTTCAGAGAGTTCTTCCTCCCTCCATTCCTCAATTACCATGTGGCTTTAAGGTCACTGCTTTCCTCTTTCTACATTACAATTCATCTTTGGAGAGATTTTGTTGGGTTTTTTTTTGTTTTTTTTTTTTTTTAAACAAGCCCAATTGATAAAATGATTAAAAAATCTATATCATGTTAAAAATAAAACCAAGGATTTAACTGACTAATAATTTATTTCAGTTTCTTGGTTTATTCTGACTTTTCAGTTCTGCTCAGAGATTTTTTTCTATTTTTTTTTTTAACCTCACAAGTTTCTGTGCAATGAGGAAATCTGTTCCACTCTAACAGCCTTACTTCCACAGCTGCACATTTTTCATGCATTGCTCTTTAGAACTGAGAATATATCATTATCTACAGCAGCACTTTGGACTTGGGAAGCCACTGTGGTACTCAGGCACTCACACAGCACCAAGCACGAGCTTTCTGCAGCCCAAACACTAATACACATTTCATTGCTGATCACCACTAACCTCTCAGTTACTTTGGGAGTACCAAAATCCCTGCTGTCAATAGCCTGCTCTGATGTTCTCCACAATCCCCTAAAAGCTTGTGTGAATTCAAGACCAGCTGCAAATATTAACTTCTCCCTACCCATCATAAAGGCCTCACATCCACCTTCTTAAGATCTTCTGCTAATTCTTTCTGCATCCTATCTTCACACAGCTCTTTCCTATCCATGCACAGATCCTTGCTGATGTATCATCACCCTCCTCGAGCTTTGCCAGACACAATCTAAAGCTGCTTCTGTTCTAGGAGAACACGGACTGTTCTTTGGGCTCAGCATCTCATTTTCCTCTTGCTCTGACCTCATCATCTCCTTTTTCTAGGGTATTGATCATAAATTTATTTGCAAGATGCTTGATGCACTTACCCTGCCTTTTTTCTCTTCCCTAATTACCAAGATTCCCACCTACAGTTTTCCAGAGGTGGAAAGAACTCACAGAAAATCCATGCAGTTCAAGATAACCACTGTAGCATTTTTTTGTTGTAATAAACAAACCGATAGCAGTTTTTATTTCTTTGCTCAGTAACTCCAAGAGTTCAAATAGCAAGCAAAAAGATAGAAGCAATTTGGCCTCTGTCTCAGGTGAACAGCATGCTATGAGGAGCTGACAATTTGACAATTTTCAGTGCAAGTTTTAAACAGCTTTCAGAACCTGCAGTTGGTGAGTTTATTTTTTTCTCCAATGTGAAGGTTTGTAAATAGAAATACACTGCATTCCACAGAGGTGAATGCTTGCATGAAAAGGGCTGCAAACATTTCAGAGGAGTTGACCTATTGAATATTTATAAATATATTAAGGATACTACACATTAATACAGACAGGCATATGTGCTGAGCAAGAATACAGTGTTTCTACAGTTCACCAGAACTTTCTAGGACATGAACACGCCTCTGCTGCACCACAAAGCTTCCTTTTTTAGCCATTCAAGAATGGTGGCAATGAAGATAAATAAATCCAGTAGATGCCCTGAAGTATCTTAGCGCAATCAAAAGGTACGGCAAAACTATCCCCAACCTACTGTTCTTGGAAACTCTCAGGGGATGCAGATTTTGCCTGCTATTCCCAAGAGCTCAGTCCAGCAGGTATGCCCAGGCAGACTGCACAGCTCTTCAACTACCAAGTTCACCCAGATAGCTGTGGTAGCAGTCATTCAGGCTCCCTCTCTCCTTCATACACACACAAAAAGCAAGCTGGAAAATACTCCTATAACAATAATATAATTCCTGTGATAGCTCACAGCAGTGACAGCCACTTGCAACAGCTAATTCATCTACAAAGTACTGCTGAGCCAGACTGGAGTCAAGAGAGCGTTTGTTTTTGAAGTCTGACCAGTTGCCATCTGAGCTTCAAAGAGGGAGCACTGCTCCCATCCCTCCATCCAGCTGCTGTACCCTGCTGATGACAGGACCTGTTTGAAGTTTTATTTAAAAAGCTCAAGGCAAAACTCTGCACTCAGATCTGCACAGAGCATCTCAACTGACGTTCTGCTCTCCTTGTGAACGTGGTGCTGGTCTGCTCCTGTTCCAGCACCCTGGGAGCCACCACTGTGCAGTGAGAGCCTATGGGGAACACATTCCTCCCACAGATGGAGGAGCATTGGGTGCTATGTAACAACACAACATACAGACAGCAGACTCAGCACATGGTGGGCTCTCATCGACACACTACACGCAGAATATCTTTCAGGGTAAAGGTGTAGATTGATCTAAACCTGGTTTTATAGATACAGAAAATAAAAACTAGAGGACAACAAAGAAAGAATGTAGAAGTGAAGGAATTTAACCCGTATTTCCATATCACAATTAAACAGCCTAGACAAAAATATTTTTCTTTTCAACTTCCAGATGAACATCCTATGGAATCTTTAAAATGGAAATAAAACTAGGCTATGATTTGATTCCAGAAAATTTCCTTGAGAACTTTCCATTTCTACTTCATCATTTCCATTTCTGGAATACCCAATATACAGCAGGGGAAAAAAAAAGTAGTATGATTAAACGCCTTCTGTCACATTGTATATTTTCTCCAGTAACATAAGACAATATCGTAGAAGCACTGCTTTTGAATCACTCCAGAGCATTCAGCAGGAGTCAATTTATACTGCAAGTGAATAATGATGTACCTCAACTCATTTTAATTCCAATAATTGAATGAGAAATAGGAAAGTCTATTGAAAGGACTGTATTCTGGTCAAAGACTAATGAGAAAATAGTTTTGAGTCTTTGAGTCAGCGGGTGTCATGGTAACAATGCATTATCAGAATCTGATTAGCATGCCCAGCAGCTTTATAAATGATAACATGCTCTTCTAATTGTATTCCCCTTTCTTTCCCTACGATGAGTTTTATATTCATAAGTGGTAAGAAGCAAGACAGCATTCTGTTCAGCTGAAAGTCAGGATGTCCAGCATGCTCACAGACTTGATGCAACCTGCCACTCCATAACAGAAAATTTTCCCTACAATCTCAATGTAAGAAGCTGAGGCTTATCTTCCCATCTCAACTGTATGGGGTTTTGAAGTCACGAATCACTCTTTCCTTTCAAATCTATGAAACTGTTTTTAGGGATATACACTTGAAATAGAATACCATGAAGCATAAGTATCTTATGAAAAGGCCAATGTTTTACAGCAGGAAAGGGCACCAAAGTAAAGCAGAAGGGCTTACATTCTGTCCCAGCAAACAATACTGAGGGTTCCCAACGTTTTGAAAAGAGGGATTTTAGAGTGGTTAGAAGACTGCACACACATTTAACTCAATACAATATCAAAAATGGTGAGGGATCAGAAAGTTAAATAGGATGCTTCTCATAAAGGAAAGAACTAATACGTATTAATAAATATAATGAAAATAGGATGATGCAAGTTTACTAACACTCCTCTTACAAGCAAACCAGAGGTGAGTACCCTAACAGATCCTTATTAGCAGTAGAAAGTGCTAACACAACCGCAGCCTCAAAAACGTGAAGCAAAATCATTTCAACATAGAGAATCAGCCTTAAAAAACAGGAACATTTTCTTACAGTATAAGAGCACTGTTTTCATCAAAACGGTCAAGAAATCTACTAAACTTCTGGCTTATTTCTGGGGCCACTGTAACCTAAATATTTGCTTCTCATTTCCAATGTTCACTTTCATCTGTTAATTCAGCTCCCAGTCTGTGTAAAGGAGGAAAGCTCAAGTACTTATTCTCCAGGTAAGCTTGAACTCAACTAGTCACATGACAAATCATGCTTAATACAATAAAACAACTTTTCTGTATGTTTAATAATAGAACAGTGTTTGTTACAGCACACAAACAGAGTATGCATCCAACTAGACCGAAAAGCTTATTACTCCTTGTTCCACTGGCACGCGGACAAAGTTTAAGACATACAAAATACTAAAAGCAATCAATGTTAAGTCAACACGGCGAAAGCCAGAGGAACACTTATCTACGTGTTTGGAAATTCAGCAGAGAGCACAGGGTTACACTGAGAATAGAAAGTCATCAAAGCAGGCCAGTGAGCAAAGAAAGAGCAAACAAGCACTCCCCGAAAGAGATTAGTAGTCGTTCAGGGGACTGTTTGCACTCACCTTGGATGGAAGCAGCAGCCCGAAACCCAATCAGTGTGACCTTCACCCATCGTGATGATGTCCCCATCAGGTAAAGCCCACATTTTCCAGAGGCGGTCATCACTGCCAGTGACTACCACGTTTTTCTGGGGATGTGAGGCCAAGCTACAAAACAAAAGAGAGAGCAGATCACATTCTGTATCAGTATCATTTCAGCAACATCTAAACATGACTCTTTCTGGATAGACTAAATAAACATGATGCTCTGTATCACAACAGTTTAAAATACGTGCTATGCAGATGAGTTGCTGCTTCTACTGAAGAAAACAGCAGAACATGATTGACATCTGTGAAACCAGAGTTGTTTTCATGCCCTCTTGAAGTTCCAGCAGATTTAAACACTCAAATACATGTTTCTAAGCACTTGTTTTTAGAAAAACCCAACAGGATAACACATGAACAAGCACAACCAGTGTGAATCAGTATTTCCCACACAAAATGATTTCAGAAGTACTGGCTTGCCAGCCTGCTGCTGACAGCTGAAGGGAATAAGGACAAAAGGGCTGTTTTCTCCACTGTCCTCATAGGTCTGAAGTCTTCTAGCACTAAGAAATAGTTCAAATTGCAACCCAGTAGCTACTGGCTCTGCCATCACTTTAGTACCAATTCACTGGGATTAGGCTACGGTCAAAAAATCCATTTCCACTCTGTACTCAAATCATGTAAACATGTTTTCCATTTTGTATTATACAGCACACCGGGACATAATGGAAATCACACACTTATCACGTCCCTATACTGCAAACTTGGTTTATTTTTGATTTGGCAAATGCAGCACAGCCCAAAACAGATCTAGAGAAGAAAATAAATCTGTTGGAAAGGTAACAAGTGCATATTTCAAACAGATTTGGTGATTTGATTTACATTATTGTTATGCTTTACCATTTGTTGAACATCAAAAGGTGTCTAGGAGCTGAATGAAGTCCCAGTATTATTTAAATAGACTTAATCTGGAGTGCAGAATTAAAATGCAATGAGGGAGAAAAGGAATCACAACCTGTGCACACACCTATTTCAGTTGTGCACCAAAGCTGACAGTTTTCAGAGAGAAATTCTTATAAAACAAAATCAGAATAGAGAGAGAAGATGCCAAGCAGACAAGTGGGAAGAAAAGAGAGGTCACAAAGGGTGTGCAATTACTCTATTATAAAAATACCTTTTATAAAACAGTATCTTCCTCCTGCACTGTCATTATTAAAAAAAATCCTAAACCAGAACTTCAGCTTCAACTGTATAGGGAAACATAATTCCCTCTGTCAAACTGATGCCAAAAACACACTTATGTCAACTAGCACATGTTCCTGCAGTTCAACGCACAGTCCAGGAAGATTCCTACAGATTCAACACTTGGATTCATCTGTTGGAACAAGGTATCTGGATTTTACTCATTCCCTAATGAAGTTTTTCATTATGACCAAAATAAGAGAAACTTCCTTTGGATTCGCAGGGAGAAAAGAGAAGGAGGGAATTAAATTATTTACATTCTCCAGAGGTGCACAGAGAGGAACTTTATAATTTAGATGGGCCGTAGCAGATAGGTAGGAAGGCAAGGAGGGAAGAGAGAATTAAAAGCTTGTAAAGGCATGCCAGTGGCTTGCAAATTACTGGGTGAGAACAACTCTCCCTGAATTCCCCCATCAGAGATTTCTGACACACCAAAAATCCTGATACCACAGTGCTTCCTGGAATACATGCAGACACAGAGCACTATGAAGTGCCAAGAAGAGTGCAGTATCTATAATGATGGATCCATCAGAACTACATGTACTCTTTCCCTTAAGCTAATCAATGTGATGCACTACTGTGTGTATGCCAGTAAGGATTCTTCTTGATGCAACCTGCCTCCATGTTTCAAAACCTAAGTTTTTCTTGTAATCTATTTCAGATAATTCAGATAGCAAAACCTCCATCTGTCAGTCTCCAGTTCTTCCCTTAAGATATTTGAGTTAGTTGAGTGCGTGCTTATTAAGACTTCCTATCAGTTCTTTCTCTTACAGTCTTTCAAAACAGTTGCTTTTGTAGTTCCTGAAGATGCGTTACACAACTTCCATTAAATCACCATGTAATATCCCACTGGAGATTCAAAGCAAAGTTGACACAATGGCTTCCTTCAGATCCCTTCCTGCTTTCTGAACAGATCTCACTCCTGGCTCCCTGTCTCATCTCCTAGGAACACCTCTCCTTTCTCAACCCTCCCAACACATTTCCAGCCCAGCTTTTGAGAAGACTGCACTTATTCAGTGATAAGAAATTTCCGGAGAGCTTAGAGACAATCCGTAAAGCATGTTTCATGTGGAAGAAAATTTCTCGTAACCACAACAAAGCCCAGTCAGTATTTCACAGATTTTTAATTGCAGTACTCTCATAGAAGCTGCTGTCCAATGTTTTTTTTTTCCCCCTCCATGCCAATTTTGCAGGGACACACTGCACACTATTTAATTAACAGCAAGCATGTGACATAACCACTGTTGTGCTGCTTCTGAGAAACGGAAGCCCATTCATCCAAAGAAAGTTCTACACGCAACGTTAATTAGGCATCCTTGTCTTCATCTCTGGCAGTCTAGCACTGTATAGATTTTTGCTTCATCTCTGCTCACAGGCTCTAATTATTTCCAGCACAGGTGACTTTGGGTAGATGGCAATGAAAATCAATAAAGGAACACGCGTGATAGAAACATCGGTTTTCTTCTCCTCCAGGATGGAAGTGGGATCAGAAAAGACTCAGTCAAGAAAAAGGAACACAAGAGATTTGCTGCTGATGAGTGTATACACACCCAGGTTTACCCAACTCACTCTGGCATTATAAGCCATTCTCATTTCTTCAGCACTTGCCGTGATAGATACGCAGTGATCCCAGTAAGTTGCTTTTAGAACAATCATCAATTTCCCTAATTTGACTAAACCATACATAAATATACACTATCTTCAAGGTGCAGAACACTTTCAGTCTCAACATGTACTACATTTGATCACTCCACACATACAAAATCAATCTGCTGGTTAAAAAGTGTTAAAGACAAAGTCTGCGTAACCTTAACTGTGCATTTGTTTTAATACCAACACGAGCTCCATTGCACCGGGGTAGGGAGATGTCAGTCTGATGCTGAGGAAAGCTTTCTGGCAGTAAGATTTGTGCAGCACCAGAACTAACAGCTACCTGCCATCAGTAGGCTGCTCTTAGAGCCTTCCCAACACCTCACACTTCTTACCCAGGCAGAGCAGACTGCCTGGTACCTGAGGTTCCTCCAAATCCTACAGTAGCAATGCTCCTCCTGAGTCCCAGCTCATTCAATGCTCAAAGCAGCACTCATACCTGAAGGGCAACCATCAACATAATAAAAGCACCACCTCAGCCCACTCCTAACAAATAACTGCAGCTAACCCCAATTTCACAGATGCAGGATGCTAAGGCATACAAAAAAAAAAGTCTACTTTTTTTTTTTAAATAATTTCAGGGGCTAGAATAGGTCACAAAAGAAATTACTGGATATTCAGCATTTCTAGTGTACAAGATCTCAGGAGACCATGGGAGCAGCAGGAGTCCAGAAGTCTAAAATTAATGCAGAAAATTTCTGTCTGAGTAGCAACACCCTGGTGAAATTAGCAATGGCTCAAAACCCAGCCTTGTAATGGAAACTTCAAATCTCTCTACTTCTGCAATTGGGGCTCTCCAGGCATGCTGGAATGGAAAAGCAGAGCAGGTTTTGAAGGGAGGAATATCACAGGCACCAAATTCAAGAGGATGGCTATTCATTAAGGCCTAAAAGCAAAATGACGTATGCTTAAATTTTAGGAACTGTTTTACTGAAGCCAGGGATCCTCTTCACTCGCATACACCTCATTACATCACTGGAACAGGGCTTCAAAATCTGATGAGTTGTTAAAAGCTGAAACTTTATTCCGGCCCTAATTTTGCTGGCACCTAGCTTGTGCTGGGACCCAAGAGAAGTAAACCAATTCGTTATGAACATAAGAAGTGCAGACAGCACCGTGTAACTGCACTGCAGTTTTCTACCTCCTGTATGTGCAGAAAAACAGAGGCCAGAAACCCATGGCGCTTCATTAGGCCCCACACACACATCCCCTCACCTGTGCAGCCTTGCTCTCCAGTGAGGACAAAATCCATAAGAACACCGCACGAGTTTCCCAGCATTTAAATTATTATCTGACAGTAGCTCAAAAGGCCACAGCTGGCAGTCAGGATGGACTCTTCTCTCTCCACTCTCTGTGGAGAGGGAACAACAGGACTCCACACACAGTCAGTGCCCTTCCCAAGCACCTTTCAGCACACCTTTTTCCCTCTTAGCTGCACAACAGCAGCAAGGACAAACAGGATACACCAAAAATACACCTCCACTGCATCAGGAGAAGGTGCTCATCTTATTTTAAGCTCCTCAGCCTAACTCCTCTCCTGCCCTGCTGAGCAGCTGGATGGGGTCTGGCCCTCAGCCACATCACCCAGCAGACACTCCACAGAAGCCTGGATCAGACATTATTGCCCATTACACTTCACCCTCATTTGTTTTTTTTGAACCACGTTTCACTAGTACAGCCATTTCTACCACCTTTTTATCTTGGCTTGAGTTATCTGGTCTCACCTGCCAGTATACTTGAGCAATAATTGTAACCCTGACATTTAATTCAGGGGCTTATTATGCAAGAGTAGCATAACTGAAAAGCTTTGCATTTCTGTTTGAGGTCTTAAAAAGTCTCTTTGTGACAAAAAGGAATAAGGAAGAAAGCTTTAAAAAGAGAAAAGAACTGAAAAGGAAAAAAAGGATGAAACAAACTATAAAGGGAATACAAGTAGGGGAAAGCACCCATAACAGAGCTCATAGCTCTTGATTCATTTATGTAAATGCAGACTGCAACAGATCTCATTCACAGTCATGTTTAAGAATCTCAGTCCTGTCTGCTGAATCCCAAAGCTCCTGCACTCAGGAACTGGGAGCAATAATCATTGCTGGGACCTCACCATGCCTTGTCTCACCCCTCTCGCCTCATCATCTCAGCCAGAGATGGTATTTAGAACACAGACATATAGAAACTTCAATCCAAATTTCTAAAAGGCCATGAGACTTAATTAAAAATGCTAACTAATGCATTTATTCTCATTGCTACGCACACAAAATCTTAAATCTTAACTGCAAAGATGTTTATTCTTGCGGAAAAGCATAAATTCACATGCTTTCTAATGCACCCAAATCAGCCCTCCTCTTAACAAAAAATAACTTCAAAAAGTCAATGTTCTTCACAGCAAACAAAGCCCCCACAAATAATTGTACTAAACACAATAATTATTATCACTCACAGATATAGACGTGGTTGTAGTGATAAGTCAGTAGAGCTTATTTTGTGATGTTCCATGTTTGATAACTATCTACTGTGTCTGCTATTATCAAAACTCACTAATGTCTATCAGCTTTCTGAGTATTTGTAACCTACCTAGGCTTTACCGCATTAGATTCGATTATGGACATGCTGGGCCACTCTAAAATCATTATCTTCTTAACAGCAAAGCTTAGCCCTACATCACATCTTAGAAAAACTCATAACTATCATGTTGATTTGCATATGCTTTATTTACATTTCAAGCCTTTGAAGATCTATGCACATTCTTGAATTATGTACAGCCAGGAGTCCTGATCATTTCACAGCATATTAGCTTAAAAACATACATAATCCTTTTGCAGATAGTCTCCTTAATCACATCACAGAAAGAGGATTTTCCAAGAACCTATATGATAACAAGCAAATTGTGTGTATTGTTATATACCCATATACCACAAGCCTCAGCAACCTAACATTAAGCCTTTTATCTACAACGTTGTAAATAACAACAGGCATGAATCTAAATCACTTCTTAGAGCACCTTTGATTATTCATTCCTTCCTTTTGCTTACAAGGTTGTTGATAATTACTGCTGGCCCAAAAAGTCACTTTGTCTACAATGTCAGCTGTTACGTACTACAGAAACAGCATTTCTAACCCGCCTTAAACCGAACTAGAGGGCAATCTAGGCAGCCTTGCTGTTTATTTTCACACTGCAGTTTTCTTATTGTTGTGTTGATTTTAGTTTTGGTTTTGTTTTTCATTTCCACAGTCCTACCATTCAGGTGATGACAAAATTGGGCGCATAACAATGGACAGGGATCACACAGTTTGGAGATGCTTCCATCAGACTAGATGCTTTAAAAGAACACAGAACAAACTAAGCCATGAGTCATTCTGAGTTCACAAGTTCTCATTTCATATGCATCTGAATCAATTTTCCAAGCTGAGTCAACTTACCAGGTACCCACTGTACAGCAAGAAGTAGTTAAACCAAAAGAAAAGGGGTATGAAAGCAGCAACAAAAAACTAGAGGCAATGAAAACGTTAAAATATTCACGTCCTCCCCCAGTGACTCCAATGGGAAATGAGAACTACACTCCTTACTAGGAATGATTTAAACCATGGTTCATACTGTCAGCAGTATACAATTAAAGCATTCAAATTAACACCAAAACCAGATCCCCCCAGGTCTGCAATGACTTGAAGCCAGTTCTGAAAGAACTTGCATCTCACAATACAAATCCCCAGTTCAAGTCAAACTGCAGGACCGCCTTCACCAAGACCCTTTAAATATATATATATGTTCTTTTTTTTTTACACCGAATCTGTGACAATGAACCACTTCACACAGGGAGAAGGCCAAGAGAAAGGCAACACAGGCAAACCTGCATAAACCTTTCTCTACTCAGCACATAATTGTTGCCTGTTTTTGACCCGCGCTTGTGGGGTACTGAGATAATAGCTTGTCTTCCCTTGTAATGAAAGACAAGCTGCTTTTCTAAAAAGCAATTTTAGCCTGACCAACTTGAAAAGATGCAGATTGCTTTCTCAAAAGCTGCTATCTGTGGCCTGGTTTGAATTAGTTTTCATCATTACTGTTAGCAATTCCCAGGCTCCTGTTGCATGGCAGCTTTTTCACAGATGATTAGGAGCAGTGTTGTGGTATATAAGAGTCTGGAATGAATACTACTAACTTACCAATTGGTAAATTCTATTAAATTATCAAGGTTGCTAAAGAAAATATTTAAAAATATAATTTGCAATTAGGGCATTAAAGCTCCAACTCACTTTTCTATATTAATAAGAAACAAATGCATCAACTTTTCAAGGTCACTTTCCTCCTGTGTTTTCTTCGTGCAACCTTTCAAAACAGGGAAAGGTGTGCTCTGTTTTAGTACCATAATGCAGAAGAATGCTGCCATCAACAGAATTAATGAAAACTCTTCTGGAAAGAAAGTTGCATAAGTAGTTCCTTCTCAGTTAGGCCTCCAGTTGCATCCAGCACCGAGAGGCAATGCTGATACACAAAAATCTTAAACTCAATTCTCTAATTCATCCAATTCACTAAACTTTCTTAAAAGTCAAGACCAAACATGGACATAATTGATCAGCTGAGGCTTCATTAGACCTAACGTGGCAGAAATACCTCTTCACACTTTCTCACAAGTACCTTCTCCTAATTTTCAGATATAGGTCACTAAAGACTGAGTTTCCAGAGTTCTCTCAACATATACTCCGTTTTACATTCGGGTATCTGAATTCTTTTTCCTCAGTGTATCATACACATTTTGTTGAATTTCATCTTGCTGATGAAACCTTGCCAATCTGTCAAGTTTCTGTTGAATTCTGATCTGATAAAGTTATTTGCATCCTCTCTTAACTTGGTGTCATCTGCACATTTCATAAGCTATTCTGTATTCCATCACTCTCACTGCTAATGAAAACAGTGAACAGAACTAATTTTCCAAGGAAATTCTCAGGATGAAACAAAGACTGGAGTTCAACTAAGAAGTTCTTGCACTCATTCCATTCCACTTGTTTGTACTAAATCTTACCTGGTGGAAAGACACACAATAAATATTTAAAAACTGTAAGTGCAAGAAAAGCCATCATTTGCCTTGCTAAACTGTTACAACAGTTAATCTGTTTTTTTCTTGAGACAGTTGAAATTGAAAACGTGGCCAGCTTCACCCCCCAGCTGCACATAACGTGCATTTATTCTATCAAAGAGAGAATACCCACAGCAAAGATTTCAAGAACTACAGACTTACTGACGGTGGGTAAGCATTCATTTTCCTTCCTTCTGTAACATCTGCGTGTTTGTGCTGGCCTCTTTGCCTTCACAACTAGATAATTCCTTAAAACTCCTATGGATTAATTTATACAGATTAAGTGAAGTATTGAGGTTAAGAATACCTGAAGAAGACTTGAACAAGAAGTTCTGCTCTAGGAGAATCAAATCATTATTTATTTGCAACTGATGTGCTTGCTATGAACTTATGTACCATCACTTGTAAAATAAATAAATGAAATCCCACTGTGCACAACATTTAAAGTCAGGTAATTCCTAAAATAACTACTGTGCCACCTTCTCCACCTCCATATTAAATTCAATGTCCACAGGCATTACTGGGAAGAAAGCAATAAGGAGAACTTTCAGAACTGGAAAACGATCTACAACTGTTGAGGAAAACTAGACATAGATATAAGGACTCCATTCAGCTTCCCAAATGCACAAGCTAAAATGACTTGGTATAGAAGAAAAAGACATGCTCATTCTGGAATACACACACAAAGAAGATGTAACAAAGAATCATGAAGAAATATTTTGAGCATTCTGTGTAAAAGATTTCTTTTTTTAAGAGAAAAATATCTTCATCTATTTGACAATTCTCCAATCCTTTGAAGTATAGCAAATGAGCCAAACTGATTTGACTACATCCAGTTCTGCAGTGTAACGCACAACCGAAGAACTAAAACATAACAACTCCACATGAGTGAGCAAGATATTATATTTCAGCAACTAGAACAAAACACACAACAGACAAACACAATCAGATCTAATACTTACACGGCAAATACACTGTAATTCAGGAATAACCTCCAAAACATCGCCGTGCCAGAATCCTTGATCCTACTTTTTTTTCCTATTCAAATGCAGTGCTGATATTTGGGGAGTTCCACAAAATCAGTAACATAAAAGCACAGAGTAATGATTACAATGACATAGGACATTGTTTGTGTTAAGTATCTTCTATCCATGCTGGTAACTAGCAATAGGACAAGAAGGAATGGCCTTAAGCTGCACCAGAGGAGGTTCAGGGTGGATATCGTGAAAAATATCTGCGCTGTAAGAGCAGTAATGCACTGAAATATGCTGCCTTGGAAGGGGCTGGAGTCACCATCCCTAGAGGTGACTAAGAAACAGGCAGATGATGTAGTGCACGACATGGTTTGCTGAGAAAATAGGTGGGCGGCTGGAACAGATGATCGTGGAGGTCTTTTCCAACCCTGGTGATTGTAACATGCTACCCTGAGAGCTAGTCCATTCTCCCACTGCTGGCTATTCCTCTCCCTTCTAAGCCAGGATGGTACGCAGTGGCCTCTGGAGCAGACTTGCTCTGGAGGCTTAGAGTATTTCAGCTTTTCTCTTATTATCTGTCACTGGACTGCCTTTTGCAATCAACAATGCATCTCCATTTTAGCTCCAGTTGAGGTTGGATTTCCTGATTTTGCCACTGAGCCTTCAGGAAATGCTTTTATACAGCCTGCCAAGTTTCTACTTCTACTTCTCATATCCGACCCTCTCACATTCCAGTTAATAAAGCAGCTCTCTGCTAAGCCACAGAGGTCTCCCACAGCAGTGCCCTGCACAGAGGAATGGTTTGCTCCTGACCCCGGTGAGCAATCCTTAAAAATCAGCCAGCTTTCTATGATGGCAGTGTCACAGGAGATGCAGCCCAACAGTGTCCTAGGCAAGCCCAGATATAAGTCCACGAGGTCAGGAGCTCTAAACTGTTGCTCATCTTTCCAGACTTCTGGATCTTGTTTTTATTTAGCTCATGTTGGCAAGCAGCATAACAATTAGAATGTGACTACCAAGTGCACTCTGTCATTTCATTTAAGCAACTATCAACAACACAGGCTAGAAATTCCCAGCTCTTTACACAATGCCACACACCCCCTTTCACATACAGCCAGAGGGCATGGCTGCTTTCCCACCTTCTTCCTATCAGCCAAATTCCATTTATACATGATCTTAAGCATTGTTACAATGGGTACAGTATGTGCATTTTGATAAATATCTGAGTATATTTCATATGATGAATGCTTATCTCACATAGAATAGTAATTCTCACCAGTCTCTCAATTGCCACATAGCTCTCTATACTCTTCCAGATGTACCAAACTATCTACCAGACACTATAAATTCTCAAATTTTAAGATTCATCAGAAGAGGTTGATGGAAGAAATATATAAGTGTGTATAGATAGTTAAAAATTACTGCAGGTAAGCGTAAGTCCCTCTTGTATGTATGTACACACACACAGGAGCCTTCCAGTCAAGTTGCAGGCTATCATCTCCTTAGTGAAGCAGTTTTCTAAAATACATTTTCTCACTGCTAAAAATATGATTCTTTTGAAGACCGACATTGATACACCTTCAAGTCAAGAGTCCTTTTCTCAAATGAAATCCAAGTAAAAGTGACGGTATACCACATTACAATTTCCCACCTTTCTTAACATTCTGCTACCATCTGCAGCCCCTGGCTGCACGTTCAGAAATGGTTCTAAATCTGAGGACGGTCCTAACAACCTCAAATCTGCTGTGCCAGGAAGCCAGCCCAGCAGCTAGCCTGCTAGGAGCAACCTCCTTTAAGGCAGTATCACGCAGGATCAAGCACACTTTCTAGCCCTCATCATAACCATTCCACTAGCTGCAGCTGTCTAAGGTTAACATCCAAAAATGAGACTCCTGCAAAGACACTTGCTATACTGTACTAGAAGGTTAAAAACATACAGGCAACTGAAATGATTACTTATTTCCAACAACAGCAATTTTAGAGCAATGCTTACCTTAAGGGTCAGCATTTATCCTTCTTCCGAATGGCTTTTGATTTGTTTCAAACTGAGCTATAACGAAGGATAAAGATCAGTCTCAAAAGACTACCACCATCAGTGCTCATTAACGAAAAGGAACAGACATGTACTTCTGAAGTATTCTGTGCAGCCCTGCTTCTGGAGCATGAAAAAGAGGAGAACAGGCACCTGCTGTATTGCTGCGAGACTAAGTCATCCATGGAAAGAAACAGTCTATTTATACATCAGTTTATATATATTTTTTTAATTAAAAAAGTCAAAGCATCCTACATACAAGTCATAAAAACGCTAAGAAAGCCTCATTCCTGTTTTGTCATCACTATATCAGGTGATGCATGCACAACATCACATTTGTTTATGAGAGAAAAACAGATTGCTGAACTTTGGCTTAGCAGACAACACCAGCCTGCAGATTGCTAACGAACTATTAGAATCTGACCAAACACAATCAAAAAAACAACTAAGTTTTCTACACGTAAAGAGTAGTGTATCACTGAGATACCACAGGGCTGTGAATGAGGGGAGGCTTCTACTTACTCTTGACATGAGATGAGACCTATAGAACACGTAAGTAAAACATCATAATAGCAAACATAACATAACGTTTTACTGTTAAAAAAGCCATGCCTGAGAAGAATCTGGAAGAAATAGGATGCTGCACCTTGTGCACCACATATAAAAATCTCATGTACATCGTAGCAAGACTTACTGCTGATGAAGCAAAGGTATGAAGCTCAGCCACGAAGAACAGGTTCCTTTCAGCAGTAAGGCACACCTGCATGGCTGTATATTTTACCAACATACTGGACATTCAGTGAACAGGATCTGGCACGCTACATGAGAAATGCTGCCAACAGCCGCTCTAGGGACTCCGACTGAAATATTAAGATATCACCTATTCAATCACTGATGAGGCTACACTCCCCAGCAGCACCTCTGAGTTACATCCATATAACATAACCAGAATGAACATGCAAGTTTTCTGAAGGACAGACCCCAGTTCCTCTGAACTCAATATCAGAAAATCTTGTAGACTAAAAGTAATAGTTATGTACTAGATAAAACAAGCAAGCCAAATAAAGCTCTTTATCAGCTTTACAACATTCCTAACCAGCTGACCAAGTACAACATCAATCTCATCTCAATATCCATACACTATTCTTTACTTCTGATCAATGTATATGACAGACTGATGCGCACACCCCCTCCACAACTATTGCTCAGTGTTATTTAAGAATAGCTAGGAAGCAGAGAGAAGCAATACAACTCCATAATCTATTTGTCACAGTGGAAAACCAAACAAACAAACAAAAACACATCAGTATGGTAATTGTTGAAGAGCAAAATACTGTTTAAGGACCAAGAGTAGCAAATTTTTTTTACTCTGCATAGTGAGAAAACTAATGAGGCACATCTTGGATTAAGTTTAGCTTTATACATAACAGCAACATATTGTGATTCTGAAAGCACTAAGTAATGCCTCGTGTGAGCATTTTGTTGTAGACTGAAGATTACAACAAATTCTGCTCTAACGTTACTCATAAACAAGAATTTAAATCATCCCTTACTCAGGAATTACACAAACTATATTACCATTAATTGCTTCAATTTGGCAGAAAACTTCAAGTCAACTTTGATTTTAATTTTGTTCCATTTTCTAATGGAAAGCCCCCAAAGATTTTTAGAAGGGTTGTTGTGCTCTTTTCCTTTTTGTAAAATTATATTAACTGGGCAAAAGCATCGAAAGTGAAAGTAACTGATGAAATTACTGAAACCACTACACATATAGCTGTGGTCATCTAAGAGCAGCCTCATGGTTTCCCCTACCATGCTGAGTACAAAGGGAAGCAATCTGAACACGGAAAGCTTGAACTCTCTGTCTTGAACTGGCACCCGTATAGACAAAAATCCCTTACAATAGCTACAGAGAGACAGAAGTGGAGTGTCAGTCAGCAAGCAAGCTGTGCCGGCACTCAAGTTCAGCACATCAAGTAAAGGTGACAGGCACAGCTCTCCCTCCCGCGTGGCTTTTCAGATTGGCACTGTGCACCACACAGCAGTTTACATATAGAGGAAGTTTGATGCTGAGCTGCTTCTCTCCCAGCCCACACTAAAATCATCCAAAGGCACAGAGCTGTAAAATTCCTCCTGTGCTTTGAACACGTAGTAGGTAAACAGCTGCACCTACAGAGCAACAGGACTTCTGCCTTGTATCATAGGCTTTCATACACGTCTGCCCTGAGATGTGGTGCTCCTAGGACCGTTCCTATTCTTCTCCATCAGCCTCACCACAGCTCCTAAGTGTTCAGCAAGAGGCAGGCTTCCAAAGGGAGCGACAGAGCCATGTCATTGTTCAGTGAGACGTATACAGAGAATCACTCAGAAGAAAAAAAACACTATTGCAGTTCATGGGAGTTTGGGCTGACTCAGTTATTTCAGCAGGTAGCACTGCAAACAGCTCCTCTGTGTGCCCTATTATCCCTCTGTAAATGCCACTGATCAACTGTGCAACCAGCAGCAGTGCAGCAGGAAACAACATCCCATGTCCTAACTCCACAACCCAATCACACTTAGAGCAATAAACCTGGGATTTATAGAAATATCTACTTCAAACTGTTTTTAAAGCTGCTGAAGTATCTGGTCTAGTTTATTTTACCTTTGCAAATCCATACAAATAAGTGTACTCAAACCATTAGGGCTTTACAAGTAAAACAACACTGAAAGCAGCTGTGCCAAAATACTACAGCCTGTTAAACCACACCTAAAATCTCCCTTAAAAATAATAAATAAATCACATGTTTGAGTGTACACGAGCATATAAAAGCACAGCTTTACGATGCTCTATTTAAAACCTACTCCCACACGCACAAGATGAAGAGAGGAATTTGTGCTCTCTGTACAAATTCAAGGATTCAAAATGAGGAAACCTGGAAGAACACAGCTTATTGAGAGGATAAAAAAGTGGAGCATCACTGGTATTTTAAAATACCATTTGATCCTGTATTATGCTGCAGGTTGTGATGCTAATGAAACCCAACAGTTCAACGGCACACAAAACTCTACATACAAAATCAACTCCACAAAGCAGAGGTAACAACAAACTACAGCAATTTATTTTCGTGTCGCAAGGATTAATTACATCCTCAAACTTAACTACTGCCCTGTGCCCTTCTATCACCTGTGCAGAGGCATCAGCACAACACTACATGCTTACAGGCCTCTATTCCCAGCTCCCTCATTGCCAACCCAAAGCTTCCACTTCTTGCCTGAGCTGTACACTGTGAAAAATTCATTTTATGAGCCTGAGAAACAATGCCTTGCCCTGCTGTTGTATACACATTACCAGAGCTTGCAACTGCAGCTGGCCTTCATATCTGGATATACTTACATAGAATACTGAGAACAAGTATCCATGTAATTAGCACATCAATCATGTTGTTCTTTAATGTAAATGAAGCGCTAATTCACTCCCCCATAAACTCCTTCACCATAACTAATGCAAACTATTAATTAACCGACCACAAATGAACAAAATGCAGAAAACCACCAGAAGTACACAAACTCAGGCATCACCCCCAGTACTGACCCCCGTTCCTGTGGCCCCTACCCCCTGCAAGTTCTCCTGTGGCAGCTTTGAGCTGCAGACCTTCTTCACCTGGCTGCAGGGATGCTGCAAGCTGCCACCCTCTCCGTTGCACCGCAATGGAAAAGCTCTCTTTTTCCTGTTCCCATGGTGCAGCTTCTCCCTGCTCCCCAGCTCACACCCTTCTTGCTCTGCTTGAACAAATATCAGCTGATACTCTAAAAACTTTACTGCACCCCATTTTACTCTTTGTTCTGCTGGTGCACACTCCTCCACGCATCTCATTGTTTCATTTTGCACTGACTGTATGAGTGAATTTGCCTTGCGGTTTTCTAGATCATAGAAACATTAAGGTTGGAAAAGAAATCTAAAATCATCTAAGACCAACCCCACCCCACACCATGCCCACGTCCCTCAGTGCCACATCCCCACAGTCCTGGAACACCTCCCTCCAGGGATGACAACCCCAGCAGCTCCTTGGGCAGCCTGTGCCAGTGCACAATCACTCTTTCAGAGGGAAATTATTTCCTAATATCCAACCTGAACCTTCCCTGGAACAACTTAAGGCTGTTATCTCTCATGCTTGCCAAACCACCTGAGAATTAAAATCCTTCTTCATACCCAGAAACCATGTATGTAATTCACATGCACGTTTTTCATACATTTTCCACCAGGACTCTTTGCCACAGACAGCAGTACCATTCTGCCTGTTTCCCTCCTTCCCCCCAGTCTATGCAGTGACCTAGTTGAGAAGCCCTGAGAACCTCGAGGGAGTTATTATAATACTGAAAACTGGAAACCCTGCTGAGACACATCCCTCTAAACAGCACAGCACAGATAGCTTTTCCCTTAGGGACTTCCCATTTTAAATGTCATTTTCTTACTTTTGTTTGCAAGAAGATCCCCTTTTACTCTTTCTGCATGCGTTAGCAGTAAATCAAAACTTTAATTTGTGACATTTTGAAAAAACAGCTCATATGGACAGTGCCACATGGCCCACTTGGTCAGAGCATGTTCAAGCCATACAGCTTCACTGCTGTGTGGATTTGCAGCTGCTTATCACACAACATACGTCTCAAACAACAGGAGGGCTGGATGCTCAGATCCCCTTCCTCCTCCTTGCATCCTTCCCAAAAAGCACCACCACCAATGAGCACACTGAGCACACCCTGGGCAGTGCAGAAGTCAGCCAGTACTTGCCTTTCTCTGTGCTCACCTCTGACTTTCACAGCTTCTGCTAATCTGTGTGTAGAGTGAAAGAGGAATGGGAGATGAAAGGAAGAGGCAGATGCAGCAAGCTTTACCTAGAAGACTACAAGATTGTGAACATAGTATATATATATTTTATATATTTTTTTCTATGAAGAAATGAAGTAAGTATACTCTGGGAACACATAACTGGTTGTAACAGACCAGCAGGGCTCATCTCGAGGCTCCTGTTTTCACAGCAGTTGAGGCTACACTATGAGGTGGATCTGCTGACTCAGGCACATCCAAAATAAAATCATTAAATGCAATATAATGTGCATCAAAGGGCCCATCACAGGAGAAAGAAGAACAAGTAAAGAGACAATAGTCCTTTCCAATGGCACCAGCTCCTTCAAAGCAATAACCCCAGGCTCAGTAATCACCACATCAGCAATCACCAGATGGCAGAATTTACTCACAGAATTGAGAACTACTCCCACACCTTTCAGAAGCAGCCGGAGAGCAGATGAGCACGCAACGCACATTGCTCACCTACCACAGGTTGCAGCTTGGGAGAGTAGAGAGGTGAAAAGGGAGCTAATCAGAGATGCAGCAGTGCTGTTCAGATCCAAACGCACTCAGCTCTTTCAATTTCTGTTGAAATATCTATAGTTCAGTAACTGTTTTCTATTGATGTTCGTTTTCCTTTACTCCCTGAAGGACTCTAGATGATGCTTCCACAGAAAGAGCAATACCGATATCTAATCCAAACCAACTTTCAAACTCATTTTGTTTCCTCCTCAGATAAGCAAATAAATAAAATACTTTGGGTTTTTACCTTGGATTGGTACCAAGAGACAGCCAAAAAATTACTAACCCAATTTTGCAGTGAGGTCTGCATTCAAACTGTCAAACGATTGAGGGGGCTGGTTGCTTTACATAAGAAGGTTCAGCATAACAGATTCTATCTGAATAAACAAATGCTGCCACTTCCATCTGCCACTGTACTTCATGGATCACATTTTCCACATTTTTCCAGTGTCCTAAGTGTTAAGCATGGAAGAAACATGAGACAGACCTTTAGACAATCTTCTTTTTTAAACCAGACCCCAAGGGATGACAGCCCAAGTCGTGAAACGCCCTTTTCCCAATGACTCTGATGCAGAAGGTGTAGCTGCAACGTGCACGTAGTGATAGGGGAGAAGGCAAAGTACAGTTCAAGCGCAGAACAAAATCTCTCCAATCAATGCATAAAGGACACACTGTGACAGATACTTGAGCAGAAAGTCTCTGTAAGATAAGAAATGTGAAAAGGGCATTTTTTCAAATAAACAAAACTGTGACAGCTTTTGTTACAAGAAAGAATAGAGGAAGAGCTGGGCCTAAAAGGAAAAAAAATTGGCAAGAAGGACTCATGCTTCACAGCAATGTGATACATGACTGTAGAGACAGAACAGCAGAGTAAGATGCTGCAGTCCCCCTCCTGTACTCCAACACAGCCTTTACAGCTAATTAAATAAAATACCACGTTATGCATATGTACACATATACAAACAAGAAATGCTTTGTTCTCTAGTAGCTTGGTATGGATTCAAGCAAGCTACTCCTTAAAGTGCAGCAATGGAGCTCAGTTTAGGTCCCGGTCACCAGCACATTACTGAACCCTGAAGGCCAGTTCTCTTTTCACATTTGCTCCATACTTCATACACCCTCCAGGAATACAAAAGATTGGTTTCACAATATAATTTAAAGCTTAGATCGTTAGTCACATCGTTCCAAAGAAAAGACAACTCCTAGGTGTTTGTGACAGGAAGAAACAGACAGATGTATAACACTTGGGATTCTGCAAGGAAAGTGGCTTTCAGAAAGTGCTTATGTGTCCTGGTGGTTTCCAGCCTTCTAGAGCTCTGTTTGATGCACTTTCATCTTCTGTTAGTGACATCTTAGGACTGCTGACAGTACTCAGCAACCTCCTTCTGAGATCTGGACACACAGTCTCACCCAGCTTGAAGGGAGCAGTAAGACTGCATGTAATGTGCCCCAGGATGAAGAAGGGGAAGATGAGTGCCTCACTCTCACAGGATGCAGAGGGCTTTGTGACCGCTCAGTACAGTGGCAGCAGAAATCTGCAGGGCAAGGAAACTGCTAGGTCACACTAAATCTGGTTGTTGGAGAAGTATGAATAGAGAGCAAACTCACACTTCACACAAATTAGAGTCGGATTTTTCTGACCAGTGCTCAGGGGTGTATCAGGCTCCATGCAAGGATCCATGGCAGGAGGGAACACACAATCAGTATTATCAATTTCCTATTAAGCTTATAATTTAATTTCTTGCAAGTTTACGAGTTGGACACTGAATATTTAATAAGGAAATTGGTGTTTTCTAGCTATTCCACAGTGCCCACAGCTCTGGGGTGGTATTTTAAACATTCAATATACTTATAAATAACTCAACTGCTTAATTTCCAGAAAACTTATTCCTGAGCTTAATTTAATATATTCCCATTTATTTCTTCCCCTAGGTTAACAAGGAACAAGCTATGTTTCAGGAGATGTTAATAGAATTTCTCAACAGTTTCTCTTACACATGTGTTTAAGTAAATAACTTTAAATATCTGATCAAGGATGCATCAAATGGGAACAGGTACAGAAATAACATCAGGAAGACATGAGAAACGAGATCTGGGCTGGTTCATCTGTAGCACAAAAGGCAGAGAATACCACTGGTAGTAAATCAGGAAGCTTGAGCAGTACCTGCTATTTTACAAGCTCAGTACATGATTTCATGTTACAGCAAGACAGCACACAGTTCCGTTCTTCCAAACCCTGGGATAAACCCAATGAGTCAACACATAACATTTCCAGATGAGTTACATGTTGTGATAGCACTATTCTCTATTCTTTACTCTTCCTATTTTGACATCTCCACCTACAGTGAGAATCATTTCTAGTAGATAGCTAAAATTAAAGAGTAAAACAGGTATTTTCGGATATATTTTGAATGCTTTTTGGTTCTGAAATTTTAAACCTCCTTATTTCCATTTCCTGAGCATAGATGACATTGATGATACAATACCTGAAACTGATATATTTCAGCTGATTCACCCAATTTGTTTTTCAAGAGCACGACTGCAGATGAAGCTTTCTCAGAACATGCATCATAGCTAGGTTTACGAGGAGGTGCCTCCCTGCAATGGATCAAGGGCAGACATTATAGCTGCACTTCACATTGTCTGAGTAGGGAGAAGATGGACTCAAATACTTCAAGCATGCATAGCGACAGGATGAGATGTGACACACTGCAAAAAAATATTCAGACTAGATTGTAGTGAAAAAGTTTCAGCATGATGGTGATTAAAGACCTTATATAACTCATAGAGGCTGCAAAACCTCTATGCTCACAGATGATATTATTTGTCTGAATTAAGTCACTGACTGAACTCATCCAGGCAGTCATCCTCTGAATGCTGCACTGGACCACACAAACTCCAAAAACCTGTTTCAACTTAAATGTGTCCATGACTACAGGAAGACCAGTCGTATCTGAAAACTGAAGTAATAAAAGCGCTAAAGATGGACACAACTGAAAATACTCGCTTGGAATGATAAAGGTAGCATGCAACATAACCAACGCTTAGGAAAGAATTAAATGAGGTGAATATTTTACTTTGAAACATAGTACTAACAGAGTGAAGCAGATTATATTTACACTGATTATAATGAGAATTCTGAGTCCAACTCCCATTTCATGGAAAACCAAAAGGGAAATCACTGAATTCTAAAATATTCTTACGTTAGAGAAGTACTCAGATAAAAGGAAGGTCCACCAACTCAAGAATTGCTACCTTCCAGAAACACAAAGGTTTTAACAACTTTCTCAGGAGATACAGTTTTCCTTGTGAGGCAATCCAGAACATTTCCTCAAGCTGACTTACAGCAACATATAGGACAGAAGAAATGCAAATCACAGCATTTCATTTCAATCTGTCTTTCTGCATGTGATCACAATCAGTTTATCTCATGGACAGTACAGCTTATTCCATGTGTTAAAACAGCTTTATCACAGAAACCAGCTTGTTACTCTGAGACAATTTTTGCCTTTCCTTATTGCTGCATGATGGTTTTTCTTAATGCAGAAGGAAGTGAAGAAAGTATGCTCCTGCTCCCACATCCTGTAGGACAGACCTTCACTGGTCCCCCCCACCCTTCACAGAGGGAGATTGCCACACTGCCCAGAGACATATTAGATGCAAAACTACAAGTCATACAAGAAACAAAAAATGTAAGAAACTCTGTCTTGAGTTTTATTTTCCCACCAATTTCAGTTCCGATAATCTGGTTCTCCCTCAAAGCACCCACATTTCAATTGCAAATTTAAGGAAGGCAAAAATGCATTATAGAGTTCAAAGAGAGTGGAGTGGAACAGTAAGTAGTCTGTTTCAATGTCAGAGAGCCACAATTAAATAGGTTGTAACAGAAAATCATTTTAACTGATGCAGAAAACAAAGCTATTTTAATTTGTATTTCTTTTCTGTATGGTCCATAAAGGCAATCCATACGAGAAAGGTATTTCAAGACAGAATGAGTGAACACGGTTTACAAAAGGCAATGGGACTATTGAAAGAACAGTCAGCATTCCACATTTTCAAGCAAGCATGTCAGTTTGGGAAGAAGAAACAACTGGCTTATCTAATGCTCAAGTCCCTTGCTGCTATTCTATGCTATTTTTTGTCGTTCCAAACAGGGAAAACTAACACACTATTTCTGTTTTCAAATCTAAAACAAGGTATTGGATTGTGCCACTTATGTAGGAAACTATGCTTTCGTACTGCTGAAAGTAGATCACATACTCTGAAGTTCCTCATCTACAAATTTTAACATACATTACAGCAGCTTCTTGAAATAAAGTTACAGATTATAAATGCTAAACTCTGTTTTATTAATACTAGAATTCAGCTGACTTCTTCAGCCTTCCTGAAGCACTTCAAAACTGAAATTAGAAATTACTGAACGGTCATCAAACCCCTGCATAAAGGAGATAAACACACAGGATACAATTATGAAGTACAAAGTCCCAGAAAGATGTACCTGCCGTGTATAATGCAGAACAATCATTTGCAAACAAGCTAACATTCCTTTGCTTCCACCCATCAGGCCTACAACACTGAAGTTGAGGGCTGGCTAAACCTAAATAATATCTCTGCATAAACCTATGGGTCTCATGAAATCAATGAAGGGAAACACCGGGTAGGAAACTCTGGCCCAGTGGACAACCAAACACCTCCCTCTGTCTTCACTGCCATCAGAACTTCATTGCAACTACCTCCAGTTGGGAATTGGAGAGTTATGATTATTTTAAACACTGAATTAAAATCTAATCCTTTATGAATCTGATCCTTACAGATGATGATTTTGCCCTTACAAATATTTATGAGCACAAATCTTCCTGCTCACATGAATAATCCCACCATGTTCAAAGCCAGAGAAAGATATTATGCAGTAGCAAGGTTTTTAGAGGAAAAGAGATGTTGTAAAAGGCACAGAGAGATGCAAGGAAAAGAGCAGAGTTCTCTTTCTACTGATAGAGAAAAACAGGAGCAGAAAGCTGAAGTGCTAACAGATGAAGGGTTGACATCAACTGAACAGTGAGGGACACACCCCTAAAGAGCAGGAGAAAAGGGCAATTTTGTCAACAAGGTTTTCTCCACATCACTAGCAGGCTGAACATGAATGAGGTGAAGGGGTATCAGGAAGGAAGCATTTGTAATTTGTACAAATTTGACTACTGAAGTCAACTAAACAACGCAAGCATCAGCAAAACCTTCCTCAACGGAGAAAAGAGTGCTACCAGCATAAGGCACCAAGAAATACTAAAGCTGAAGTATATTTGGAGGAGTAATTCAGCAGTAAAAAAAGGACCAAACAAGCTCATCTTATATATAATGAGAGGAAATGGGTACTTTCTGATGGCTGCAAGTTCTTTGCCTGCATCTGTGTAACCAAAACAAACAATGCACCTCAAAATGCCTGTACAATAAGGAGAAACCTTGAACTGGGAAGAGAAAAGCAACGTGCTGTAATTTCTAACCCCAATTACCGTTTTCTAATATAGTTATTAGAACACCTGAAACATTCCTTACACTTGACAGCAGGGATGACAATAGAAAAATGTGCCTGAATCCATTTCCAAGGTACTGCATTTCCATGACGCAGGCAGCAAGAAGACATGTGGAAGAATATAGATGTTTTAAACTGATTAGTTATACCCCATGGACAGTAACTCACAGGAAATCTCTGTCAAAAGAATAAAAACACAAATAAAAAGGGACAAGCTCAGTAAGATGATTTGATTACCTGCAGAAATGCTAGGTTACATGCTGCAGCTCGATATACTTCAAGGAAAGGGACGAAGACAAGACAGCTAAGGGTTACACTAGTGACTATCTGTACTTAAATCCCAGTCCAATACACAGTACAGACAAAAAGGAAAGGAAGACATTTCAGCAAGTGTTTAAAGTGTAGCAGTCAATCATGTTAAAATTGGTATCTTGTTTTCCCTCCCCTGTGACTCCAAAACATCTCCTTAGATGCAATTATCTGCTAGTTAATAAAGGTTTAAATAGATGACAGCGGGGGCTTTTATAAAATAAAACTAAAATGTCTCAAATTAAAAATGCAAGCATTATGCTGTGTACAGGCAGCACGGCACACAAGTATCACCGGAGTGAAAAGTGCCTTGAGCTCCACACCTACACCTCGCAGTACACAAGCCACTGGGGACCGAGGTGCATGTGCTGTCAGCAGCTGAAGCTGCTCTTCATGCACAAAATAAGTTGACAGTGGTTCTGTAGTTCAGTCTTACATCAGCGTTGTAATGAACTATAATAACAGCAGGTCTAGCAAAGCGAAGCTGAATGGTCTCACAGTAAGAGCACACCGTCTTCCCTCTGACTCCTGGGGTTACTCAAGAAAGCTGTACAGAGTCAGTACTGGGGGACACAGCTTCCATAGTGTGACATTACTCATACTCCAGGAGCTCCAGGTTCTCCCACCTGTACAACAGTCACCATAACATCCTTGAGTTCAGTGCAGTGGGATAAGGAAAGCTCAGCATGTTCCAGGACCGAAATAAGTGCACTTTGTAGAAAAATCCTACAGTGCTTGCACCCTCTCCCTTAGAGTATAAACTTCATGTTTAAATCCTGTTATCCCAAATTGCCTTCACAAGTATGCAATTTAACTGACAATACTTCCTCGTATATCCACAGGGCATGAAAAATAATTTAAAAGCAAAACTTTTGAAGGTTTATTAACATCTTACATATTCTGACTATCAATGAACTAATGAGAAGGAAAAAAAAGTAGATTACTTAAATAAAACCTTTCTAGAGTAGAAATTAGCAAAGAAAAAGGCAAAGAAATCAACATTACATTTGCCATGACACAACAACAGCCGTACAGAACGTGTCTCAGAGGCTCAAGCTTTTGTGAGGCTGCATGTCAGTTCAAAGACTTCTGGATGCAACCTCTTCCCAAAAATACAGGCAGAATTCTACTTGAGCTTAGAGATGAACTGACATAGAACAGCACATAACCATTTGGCAGCAGAATTGTGGTATGTTACAAGTCCCAGAATAACAAAGGAGTATAATTTTCTCACTAAGATGCTGCTGAAACTATTTTTAATTTTACACTGCGACTGTCTGCATTTAATTAAATGGTGTGCCAGTAGCTCGATATTGTCATCAGCATTAAGTGGTTATTGATACAGAGGGCCAGGAAAAACCTTCTGTTTACTACACCTCTAACTAATCCCTGTGCAGAGATGCACACAGGGCATTTCACCAGCTCACAGCAGGTAACTACTCACACTAACTCCATGGCAGCAGCTCCTGCTCATTCACACACACAACATCACAGGCCTCACTCTGTTCCCAACTTCTTTTCCCTCGCTGAAGGCTTGAAGCAAATTTATGCTCTTCATTAAATTATCATCAACTCCTTACAAACTAATTACGTTTTTAGCTAATTCTTTGGCACTTCCAGCAGTATTTACTTTCCAAAGGGCACGTTTTTAGAGGTGACTGGTCCTGAGGGGAACGTCTCTGGTGCAGCCATTCAATACCTTGAGCAGTTTGATGTACAAAATCACAGCTTCGACACGCTCTCCCCACCGTCACCACTTCAAACCCAGCATTTATCACCAGCTTCAAAGAGAAACTATTACGTTTATCTAAACTAGCTTCAGTATTTTGTGAATTATGCATAAGAAAACTAATAGGAGAGGGCAAACAGTAACAGGAGCAAAGCTTTCTTGTCTATTTTCCTGAAAACCCATCCACCTTTCACACAAAATGTAAGCACAAATGTCGTACTATTACCTTAATAATACTTAAGCTAATATTTGTACTAAGCCTCTAAATCTTCCACAGTAAACATACCTTTCCCTAAATCTGCAACCATCTAAATAAGCTTAGTGCTTACACAGTTAATCATCTTCCCCTGATAAACCTGACTCCACAGCTCTTTTTAGGTCTTTATAGAAGCACTGAACACTCCTGTTATTCAGGGTTTAGATGCATGGAATAACCAGAAAGCCCTTTGTGCCTAGCTAAGAAAAAAATCCAGATCCAATCCAAATCCAGATCTCCTCTTTCTCCAAGTGGTTTTTAGGTCTATGATTATGGCCAAAGAAATCCTTTAAAATCACCATCATTTATGGATATTCTTTAACATCAGCCTGATTAACTTTATCACAGCTGACAGTATTCATCTGTCAATAAATCAGTATTAACAACACTGGAAGCCATGTAATTAAAAAGAAAAGAACCACCTGCTGTAAAATCAGGATCTCTCTGGTCCTGCTTTACAGCTCCAGCCTTCTCCCCACCTCGAGCCTATCAGGTCAGTTTCTGTATGAAGACTGCCTTTGAGTTCCTTAGCCAACCATGATAATTGCAACTGAAAATTCACAATCCATCCTGAAGTCTCTCCAGGATTTTGTTTTTAAATGAAGCAGTACAAATTCATTTCTATTTCATAAACATGGACTCATCCTAAGTGAGCATTCATCCTCTGAATATTAAAAACAAAATATTTACACTTGTTTATTTAATCATTTAGACTGTCATAACACAGCCAACACCAGAGTCCCCATCATACACCCAGATGCCAGTCCACCTTTGATTTCAGATATGAAAACTATCATAAAGATTCAACTTCTCTTGTTATCAGGCTGAGACAGAGGAAGGGTTTTTTTGTCTGGGTAAGATGCAGCTTGTCTTGTTTCACACAGAGAAGACAGACTGCTAGAAAAAAGAGAGGGATGGCTCCAGGAAGCCTCATGTTGAGCAGAACTGATGAAGCAACAGAAAGGCAAAGTCTTCTGGCTTACAGGAAAACCTGCAGAGATGGCTGAGCAAAGTTCTTAGGGCTTTTCAAGAGAGGTTAAGAAAAGCAGACATTCCTGCAGAAAGTAATTCTTTCAATCCCAAATATGATCTATCCTCCTCAGAACATCATTGCAGCCTGCACTTATACCAGAAGAAGCAGGTAAAAACACAAAATTAAAACTAATAAGCTTCAACTCATTGAATCGCATTAGTCTTGTCAAGCCTACAAAATATGCTGCTTCCCCGAAGAATGAAGTGACATTCACCTACAGAAGGCAGATAAATAGTAAGAAAATACAGATATCTTGACAATTAATAATCCACTCAGCTCTTGCTGTTAACTGGGAGAGCCAAGATGCCTCATTTCCAAAAGATGTCGAACCAAAGATTCTCACAGGTAACAAGTTTTCTATTGCCTTTCAGTACCCAGAGGGGATTGGAGCCTTTTATGTTGAAAGAACTTTATAGATTTCTTAGGAATGACAGCTGCCAAATTTTCAGTAGAGTAATTGCAATCAACATTCAATATGGACTGTAATTTCCTGTGTATTTGCACTGCAGAATTCCAGATTCCATTCCTTTGCGTTCTCAACAGCACTAACTATAATCATCTGTTGCCAAACATCAAGTCTTTACACCATCTCTACCACAACATACAGTGAAATTAACATGAAATCTACCTTCAACTCTACTTCTGCTCACCTTTCTCATTTAAAAGCAAAGAGCGCATTGGTAATTCAGCCTAGTGATGACATGTCAGTATCAAGAGTCCAACTTTTGGTCCCAATGTCAATGACTGTGTAAATAAATTAATAAGTAGATTAATGCTCCAAATTCACAATCTATCACTTTAAGTCACACGTGTGCTTACACACACATACAAAATCTGAAGACCAAATTCTGCCGTACAACTCCAGCCACAAAGAGACTTAAAGGACAACAGATTGATTGTCACTTAGTTTCACCAGTTCACCAGCTAGCAAGCCCAGACTGCAAATGAGCATAAAACAGCAGACAAAATTTAGTGTAAGCTTTATGAGGTATCTGCTTGCTTCCCAACACAAATAAAGGAAATAACATTGACAGAACCTGATAAAATCAGCCCTTATTAATCAACCCATAATTTGCTTAAACATAGACAATAGTGACAGCTATCAGCATAGCAGTAATACAGTAACAGAAATGCCATTTTCCTCTTAAATTGTGGGGTGCAAGTAACTACTAAACTTTCCAAAGCAGGGCAACTCAGTTCTTGGAAAAAGTCCTTGGCTTTCACAGAAACAAAAAGTTGGATCTCCTTGATTGAATTATAGAAACTCCAATATCACTCTACAGCTCTGAAAGGGGATTTTTTTTCTGCTTTCATGCTGAAGGAACGCTTTATCAGATGCTCTGAAGAATACAAATTGCTACACATTGCAGCAAATGGACCTTGTTCAATACCTGCAACTGAAAGAAACACTCCAGAAGAGAATGGGAAAATTCAACTTTAATGAAAGCCTTTAACAGCCATCATCTGTAATGCAGTCATTCAGGTGAGCAGAGCTTTACATGGCATGCATCCTAAAATTACACATACACACACCCAGCACACTCCTACAACTCTTGGACATTCTGTGACATTTCTCTGGTTCTGCACTGCAATTTCAGTCTAAACCATGTTTTTTTTAAATTGTACATACATCTCAACATACATATCTTGCAATCTTCATACAGACATGAGAGCAAGACAATCTGCTTCTTGTTTCTCCTATTCTTCCACAGAGGAATATAATTACAATGCTCTCCAAAAGCAGGCTGCATGTGTTACCTACCATGGATCTTCCCCCACCATACAATGAGGCTAAGCAGACTGAGTCAGTAGGAAAAACTTGCCCCAAGCATTTGACCTCTTCAAACGACAGGAGGAAACAATAAAACCTCCTACATTACCCACTTAAAAGCTCTTAAAATCTCAGTTCTCATGTACTTGCCTAAGTTCCCAGTTTCTATCAACCCCTTTAGATCCCAGAATTTGGGCCAAGAAACATTTGTGTGCAGATACATTTCACTCATAGATTTTTGTTGTTACTTTTTTCCACGTAAAGCACTTTGTCTATTTCAGTAAGTTTCAGAAAATGCTGTTTCTTCTGTTATTTTTAGAGATGCAATGACAACTACTTACATTCCTAACAAGACAGAAAGTAATCCCAAGCCCTTACTGAAAAAAATCTTTAGCCAAGACCAGAGGAAGCCTGCTACGTGCCAACCTTCACCAATATTCTTAGAAAACTCCAAATGGTTGCAGCTGCTGTGGTTTCCTTTACAGCTCAACAACCTTTTTGATTAAGTGTTAAAAAGACCCTTCTCATTACTTCTAAAAGACAGTATTTCTCCAAGGTCTGTTGATTTAAATGAACGCCTGAGCTTCCATCTTTTAAAGGCTGTTATTTTCTACATCCATTTTCTGAACTTAGAACAGAAGATCCCTTTAACTCCTTTAATCTTCTCGTTAGCCATACACGTCTGTCCTTGCAGGAATCTTACAGAGCATTGAGTAATGCAGCTCCTAATTTGAAACCAACATATAATCATTAGTTTCAAAGTCACATTTTAGGTTCTTCAGCTTTAGAAGGAAATCAGTTTTTCCCCTATGACTTTTGCAACTTTATAAGATGATTGGAGACTGTGATGGAAGAAAAGTATTTATAAAAGTTAAAATGAAATTAAATAGGTGATTAACAGAAATATTTGCCCAAAAAGCATCCTCAAATGGAAGAGTCTGTCTCAAGGGAAAAACCACACATGGAGATCACAAGAAAAGGCCACATTACAGAGACAAATTTGAGCAGACAAACAAAAAGGCACCAAATTTTGCTGTTACTTGCCTTGCTGCAAAAAAAGGAAATAAACAACCAGAGAACAACCTGGAACAACACCCACTGATTTATGTACTGAAATCAGCCATTCAAGATCCATCCTTACTGGTTCTCACTGCTTACCAGTACAGATAGAGCCCCTAAAAACCTGAGCTGCCTGATTAACCGCATGCACTAGCTCGAGCTTCCTGCAGTTGCTCTCCTGTGAACTGCAGCATCTCTCTAAAATACAAACCAGCGTACCTCATCACATCGTGCAATTCTCTAAGGATAAGCAAGCTGCAGACTAGTAAAAAGAAAAAGGACAGAGCGATCCAGACCTTATTTACATGGGAGACACCATCTGGCTAGAAGTGGCTGAACTACCAAGGGGTAGTTTATCAGCTCACCAACACCAAGGGAAGATTTTTTTTTCTTAAGAGCTCTGTGATTGAGGAGGTTGAACTGAGAGAAAGACTCTGTATGTAAGCCAGGCAACGAGACAGAATGACATAACACGGAATTTACTAATTAAACAGCAGTTGATCGAGTTTGACCTCATGAAAGAAGGCTTCCCAGCACCCAGAGGGCCTGATCCTACAACAAACAGCAGGCAGGCTGCAGGGGAAACTGCATGGTACTGCTTCTTGCAGCCTGGGACTTCTGCTTTCCTCATAAGGAACTCCCATAGTCAAGAATGATACAGGTGATTAAGTATATGAGAAACAGAAAAAAAAACAAGTATACCCAAAACACATACATATAGTAGCACGTATAGCTATATGCATAGCACATGAGCTTTCATTTATAGCATGTTCTGCTATAGGAACTCATGTAGCACTCATCCCTGCACTAAAAAAAAAAAACCTACTGATGTTTTTCCCTGTTTTTTTTTTTTTAATGAACATACAACTAAATAAAGCACTCTATCAACTTGAACCTGGATTTAGATCATTCTGATTTACCAACTTGCTTCTCAGATGACAGATTACCAAACACAACTGAAGCTCTGTCTTTATGCATTTCTCCAGTGCTTCAGAAGAATCAAGCTATCCAAGAAACACCACATAAATCTGAGGGTGCACGTGTTTCAAGTGAATCAGGGAGTCAGTTGCTTTTGGCTCACCAACAGCCAGCACAAACTCCAAGATGGTTAACCAACGATGCACAACTACATCAAAGCACACAAAAAAGATCTCATCACTTTATTGCCTATCCCAGCTACTATGTACCTTCCAGCATTAGAAAACAAAAGCAATAGCAACTCTTGAAATATCTTCAGTGCCTCCTGGACATTTCCAATTGCTCAAAAGCAGCTGTCTGCCCCCTTACTGTGGAAAACTCAATGTGAACAGGTCACTTTGCGTGCTGCACAATCCTATTGCTACCCCTAGCTCTCTACCATCAACCATAGAAAAAAAATATATCAAAGCAGTTAAACCCACTAATTAAGAGAGTCAGTAAGCACACCTTCACAAGAACTCAGAAGAGATAGCTGGAAGGGTATTTAAGTAAAAATTCTAAGACAGGATATAAAAGTAGATCTGGACCTTTTACTTCACTATTTTTTGGTCTTCCCATTTCAGGATCCAAACCAAGTAATGCAATAAACAGCACAAAGCAGAAGGGATCAAAATTACCATCCTGTAGCCCAATTTTATTTCGTAATTTCATATATACTACAGTTTGCTGCAGAGGTTCCACACTATTATCAGTTCATGTACTTAGCATAGAAGAAAGGAATTTCACAAGCTAGCTGAATTACTGTCACAATATCTGGATGGAGCAGTATTAAGACTGAACTCAAGAGAAAGGTAATAACTTTTTATAAGACGCTGTATCATGAAACACCTTCCCTAAGCAAAACAGATCAGAAGTACATCCAAAATCACAGGGGGACAACAGCAGATACTACATTCAAGATGCTATTCATCTCTGTTAAGACTCTATTTGCTTTTCTGTTGACACTGGTATTACGATTGCTCACTGTAGTACTTAAATGCTAAGCAGAACATACTCACTCCTTAGTAAAGAAAACTAAAAAAGGGAAAAAAATAAAATGTAAAAAGAAAAAAAAACTTAAGGAGATCTTTGACAAAGAAATCACACTCATTTCTGAAAACTGGAGTCCACGTTGCCAAGGGATGGAAAAAGCCCACATTCCAAGTGTTTCCTACCTACTTTTGCACTCCACAGCAGACCATGCCAAGAATTACCTCATTTCAGTCAAACTTCCCATGATGACAGACAGATGACCAGAATTATTTTAGCTACCAGCTCTAGAAATGAATACTTTATAATATGACTAGTTACTCTGAGATGTGACATTTATAGCTGGGTAGGTCCCCATATACAACCACCATTCATTCACAGCTGCTGGAGTTGTACATCAAGAGCTGGATTGAGAGAGAAACTACCAGGCTGTACCCCACCTTGGTGTTTCCCACTTTCCAATGGGCCTGCTGTAAGTCCTTCTGACATTCAAAAACTTAAAGATTTTGAAGTCACTGATGCCCATATAAGCTCCTACAGAAATGTCCATGACTTACGGAAACACAAATGAAGACAAAAACACTTCAGTGACTCTCACAGCCTCTACCCTTTCCAACCTTCCCTACCAGCAGGGTAGTTCCCCCCTGTGACAGCCAGGTATTGGAAACTAGCTGCAACCGTTTGTGGTAGGATGAACTGGGCTCCATACTTAAAAACCAAGGGATCATTCTATCCCTGTAAATACTGCCTGGTTCATTGAGAAGTTCATTGGCTAAAAGAGCCTTCTGCCAGCTATACCGACTTCCACTTACAATGGATAGATACAAAAGGCCTTATTTCTTGAGACTTCCATTACTGATACCACATTTTGTAGGTAACAAGACTGATTAACCCCCCTACTAACAACATTTGTTGGTTTTCTGCAGTTTCTTCAATGCTTCTGCTTTCTGTAACTTCAGGAAACATATTCTGCCTTTTCTCCCTACCTGCCTCACCTCGGCGAGTTTCATCTTCATAGGTAATGACATGTTCAGCGTTAAGAAAGCTGCTCCCAGTAACTTTGCTCCCCCTTGCGGTAAGAGAGGCATGGAGCTGAAGTTACAACATTTTCTCCATTCCCTCCAGTGCAAATATTCACTGGAATGTTTTATACACACCATTTCATAGCGAAGAGCAAAATGCTGGTAACTCATCTGTTTCACAGAAAGAAAAGGCTTACCACGCAGTTACTGTGACCATCCATACTGCAGCAATGGACTGCAGGGCTAACAAATGAGGCCATCCCTTACAGCAGTCGGGCACCGTTCCAGTTTGCATGCTCTACTCACCCCATTAAGCCACCCATCATCCGGGGACAGATAATGCCACTTTCCACGAGTGAAGCATTCCCTTTGCACTTTCAGGGAAACTGATGAAGTATTAGCACTCCATTCACAAGAACGTTGCATCTATGAATGATGCTATAGTCCAGTCACCCCAACAAAGAGAAGCAGCAAAACAAACTCTTCTTTGCCTTTAGCCCAGCAAGCTACGCTAAGAAGCAGACTTGCATGCCAGCAGGAATAATAAAAGAAACAAAAAAACAGCAAGAAAATAAAACAAATGTATACCTGACAACACGGATCAAGAAAACACAGGGAATAGTGTTTCTAAACACCATTTAATGAAGATGCAACAATTTATAGTACAATCATTTTAAGCATCATTGGGACCTTTAAAGGCATCTTACAGAGAAACAGCAGAAAAATACAGTTTTACTGTAATATCATCTGCCACACTCTGCAGCCTTGGTGCTATGACTAAGAAATTTTTTTCTTTTCTGTGGTGATAACGTAAACCTTAAAAGAAGATCCAGTGAAAAATCAATTTCTATATGCGATTTGCTGCAGCATGATCACCAAAGGACATCATTTCCATTAAAAATGGAAAGCTGCTTCTATATTACCAAGGAAAAAACATTCACCATCAAAATCAGCCAGATGATGTGCAAGGTTTTGAAGTGAGGCCTTCCACAATCACAAGCCATAATTTGCATTTGGATTTACAAGAAATAAAGGCATTCTTTGCTTGCTTTGATGTGCTAAGTGAGAAGTTAACAAGACAGTCACTTCAAAGATATATTATTTTAATGAAGGACCTTAACTTCTGCTATCAACTGGGCCGTGCCTTCTTCCTAGTAGTCTCAGATTATGGGGTGGCATAGATTTTAAGCCATCTGTGCCCATAAAAACCAGACTTGTGTAAAAAATGGTAAGGAAAACATGCTGCACGTGAAGTTATCCTGTAACTCATTTTTTCCTCCTCTCTGTAATGCAGTCTTCTTGATCTTTATGCTCCAGCAGAAAATAAACCACTTCTGTACTGCTGCTGTAGTTCATTCCTTATACATATGGTGTAGTACATGGTCACCAGATACTGCTGTTTCAGCCTCACTGGCTGACAGAAGAGCACAGAAGCCAAAAGATGTGTTGCTGCATGTGTTAGACAAGTATTTATCTTTCCTGTGGTCAGTGAAGCCAAGGGGAACAGTTATCCCTTCCTAAGGAGCCTCCATACATTAAATGACAAGAGAACGCAACCCATTCATGCTATTAAGCAATCCTGACAGATGGACATCCTACAGGAACTGCCACTCTAACTTTAAGGAAAGCTTTAAGGAGTCTTTGTGACAAAAAAAAAAATTAAAAATTTTCTATTAAAAATATTTATTAAAAATAAAAAATTATATTTAAAATAATGCTTCATAGCATTTAAAATAAGAAATGATACCAAATAAGATCAGTGGTATTATAAAATACCATATGACTGGTTTCAAATTAGGTACTTTTCATAACAATCCCTTATTATTTCTTACACATGCAAACAGCCAAACATCAGGATGCTACGTAAAATGAATTAACTATGTCAGCTATTTAGGCTTCTCCCATCCCAAGGCAACTTGGTGCCTGCAGAGAGCATCTTAGAGTACCATACATGAGAAGAACCCTGCAGCCAGACAAAATGATCCTTACGGTCTCTTCCAACCCACATCATCCTAAGACTCTGTGAAGTGGGCCTACAGGAAGGCTGGGGAGGGATACCTTACCAGAGAGTGTAGTGATGGACAAGGAATAACAGCTTTAACCTAAAAGAGGTCTTCCTGCAACTCTGATTAAGTTGCAGGAAGAAATTCTTCTCCACATGTTAATTTTAAAAGACACACTGAGCAATTTAGCTTGTAGCACACTTAATAATGATTCACAAAGTTCACAGAATAAAGAGATTCAAGTACTTGTCAGCTCCTTTACTGTGATGTCAAAATGGGCTACCTTGTTAACTAAACTGAATAAAGGCCAGGAGAGTAATTGCAAAACCAGGCAAGTTTTCATTTTTCCTGAATAACAAAGAAGAATGTGTTGATTTCTCTCAATTCTTGTACATCCCATATCTCCCTTGAAAAAAGAAAGCAAGCAAAAAATCCTACATCTTACTGCTGCTATTTACAGCAATGCATTCTTCCTGTAAGTCATTCTCATACTCTTCAGATACCATAATGGGGAAGATGAAGATGTTCTCTGCTCTCAGTTTAAAACCTCTCATTTTTTTTATTGTTATTTTTACATTGTTTATGGGTTCTTTCTTCAAAAAGTGAAGAAAACTTCTGACAAAGTTTGCATGAAAACCCATCTGTTAAAAATGAAACGAGCTTCACCTGCTCTGCAATGGGATATTATTTCACCACCTTATAGTATATTTACTACATGTAAATCTAGATGCTGTAATGTAAGTAGAAAGGAGTTTTACATCAATCCGACAGTTACTAGCCTCAGAAGAAAAAGGAAACAGAGGCAGTAGCTAATATGATGCATGCAAGCTTTCTGCTTCCCTCCCGTGTCTTTTCCAACTTCACTTGGGTGTTATTTTTTAAAGGATCTTAGTGCTCTTAAGGAAACCAAATTAATTCTGAATCTTACAGGTTTTTTCTTACAGGGCTTTTCTGATTATATACACATTTGTTTCTTCACTCACTTATAAAAAGAGAACAGCTGCTTCATTCACTTTTACAAGGAAACTTAAGATCAATTAGTAGGTTTTATGCTAATAGGTAACAAGTGATTAAAAAGCATTACTTCATTATAAGAAAGAACCTTGCCATGGGGACCACAGTTAAGTGCAAGCCTAAAAGTGAAAATAACTCTAGATACACACACTTGGAATCATTTGCTGGGAAAAAAAACAAACAGTTAAGTGATTTAGCACATCCAGTCAGAGCAGTCTTTAAGCAGTAAGTTCCCTTAGAATTGCTAACATTTTATAACAAGAAAGATTAGAAGCTATGATGTTTGTAATTAATACTCTTATTAGACTGTTTTCTACTGGTCTGTCAATTCAATCGGCATGGTAAGTCTCTTCTATACATTACTGAGGCCCTGGCACTGCAGCTTAGAGGAGCAGTGGGTGCCCTGGGCCAGGTTCAGTGAGACCCTGAGCTGGTGGAGGCAACTCAGCCAGGCCTGGAACTAGTTTATCTTCACAGTCATTAAGCCATTCTATGACTCTATACTTACAACCTTAAGAAAACTGCAGCACAGATCAGTGAAGCCACAGATCTTAGATTCCCAGAGCCACCAGTGGAAAGAAGCAGATCCTTATAAACGTTTTAATGGCCTCAAGTCATTCAGGAGTCATTATAGCCTTTTTTTCTTCCCAAGGAAACAAGTAATATTACTTAGACATACAAGAGTAGAACTAAGCCTAAAATATAGCAATAATGAAAATGAAAAGCCATTTTCAAGCTCATAGTAATAGATTCTATGAAATCACGTTCACAAAATTGAAGTAGAATTGCTATCCAGCTTACAACCTTAAATCCTTTAGCTGAGTGATATAGGAAAACAAACTATAAGCACAAATATATGAGCTGCTGTGACTTGTCATAGCTCCATTAATCTCAGCATTCCACCTAGAAATGTTCTTACCCTAACACTTAGATATGAATATCTGCTTTTCCTCTTTCCTTCTGAATTCAAAGTAGCTGTGCTGCTAGTTCAGCCATTGCTGAATGCAAATTTGCTCATTCTCATTTCAACTATGTGAAAACGTGTGCAAGCTTCTACTCAACGACTTTTTTTTTTTATAAATATAACTATAATGCATCGCTTTACCTGAAAAAATAAAGTTTCTGAATTTTCTCCTTGTAAATATAAAATGCACCGCCAGAATTAAATGCTCTGCAAGAAAAATCAGAAGTCTGTTATAACACATGAAATATATATCTTCCAGGCAACGGGCTTTGGAGATAATTAAGTAAAAATGGACAACTTGGCATAAGCAAATCGTGAAGAAGGGCTAAGATGACATACCATGATACACAGACTGTGTCAGACAAAAAAAGTAAGATATTCGACATGGATTTTATTAATAGCATCTTGTTACTTAAAAGAAACATGAAGGAGTCACATAGCCTGGAAGAAGTACTGCAGGCTGGTTGTTACTGCTTTAAGGAAAACCTGTTAGAGTGAAAAATGATACCATTCTACTCTCACAGATAAAAACAAAAGATATCTTCCACGGATTCACCACAGTGCCTGTGTGCAAATTGAAGTATGAATGTGCACCACCCCTGAAGCCTTCAAGAACAGTGTTAAAATGGACAAACTAAAAAAATCATTACTGACAATAATCAAGTCAGTAGGATCTGGTCTTGGTGACTTATTCCTACTCTTGTCATCCATTTATTGTACTATACAGAATCCCATCCTCTCCCAGCAGACATTTAGATCCAAGATATTCACAGCGAAGGATTCCCACGTGACAACTCAAATTTTTTCCATGGTGAACAAGGGAAAAGTAATTCATTCAGATTCCCCACTGCAGAGGTATGCTCCTTGACTGTGAATGTATGTACCATGCACAGCACTGGCTCAGACATCTACTAGTTGTCTTACTCTCACTAGTCTTTACCAGTTGACCAGACAAAGGAGTGGTCATGATCCATCAGTGTACATGCAGAAGTTTCCCCACTGCTTTCCACACACAGAAATCTGTGCAACTTCATCTCAGCAACTGAACTTGGTATGCAGTACAATGTAATCTCCACCTAAACAAGCAGGCATAATAAAATGTACTTGCAGAGAAAAGAAAGCCAAAGTATTACCGATAGCAGTTTAAATATCTAATGTCTTAATAGTATAAAAACTTGCAATAAAAGAAGACAGTAAAAACTGAGTTCTTGGCTTTATCTTATTAAAGAGATTAGACAAACACTGCACAGATGGCAAACAAGAGATATTTATGCAAGGATGTGCGAAAAAGTCTTAAAGCCACAAGATTAAGAAATTAAATTTGAAGGGAGAAAGCAAGGGTATTTCTGAAAGCGTGAAAGCACAAAGAAAGAAATATAGCAGAACAGTTAGGAAACCATTCTAGAGAAGTACAGGAAATTGAGGCAGACTGCTAGCTACCTATAAGCATCTCAAAAGCTTCACAGACGAAGAAAGCTTGAAGCTATTCACTGATAACGTGCAGAAAATGTACTCTAATGAACCAAGCTGTATCAGGTTAGAATGATCCCAGCAGGAATGGTTAAAAACGAGGTAGGCTAAAATGAGCAATAGTAAGGAAAGTAATTAAAATAATGAAAACTTAACTTCTGAAAATTGAGCATGACTTTTTTTTTTTCTTACAGCTGAAAAAGAGAAAAAGAGCTAGAAAGAATCTAATGGAAATTTGAAGTGTTAAGAAAATGACACTGAGGACACGTTCTAGATGATGGAAGCGATAACGGCAGTGATAAAACTAGAGCAGAAGAATTCATAACTGCGTGTGTCTAGATAAGAAACAGCTGACTGGGGGTGTTGGTAATACGGTGAGTATGGGATAAAAAGCAAGGGACACAAGAGAGCTTCAGAGGGGGAGATACAGAGCTCTGCTCTGCCTTTGTTATCAGCAAGCTGTCAAGACAGAAACACTGAAGATGCCAGATGAAAAGCATGCCTGAACAGAGGCAAACAAACCACAGGCTGACAAACAGATTTGCAAATTATCTGCATAAATCCTGTATCTGACCATGTCTGAAAAGAAGAGGTCATCCAGTGATAAGACTCACAGGGAGAACAAAGTCAAAAGCAACACAACATTCCTACAAAGTAAAAAACAATGAACATATCTACAAAAGAAAAGAAGATGTCCAAGAAGCCGGAGTGCAAAAGTAGAGAACTGCACAGCAAGGGAAGGAATAGAAATTATGGCAGTGGGGGGGGGGAGGGAATGAGGAATGAGTGATCAGCATTAGTAAGAGAAGCAGATAGACCTACAAGAAAGCAAGAGGGAAAGGCTACGAAGGAAAGAAGAATAACAGAACTGAAATTAAGGAATAAGGAAGTCCACAGGTTAAGAAGGTAAACTTATCTGTACGAGAAATACATTCTGACATTGGAGCAATAGCCTCAAAAGCAGCTATACAGTATGAATTAGGATTGCATTTGAGATGGATTACGCAGCAGCACAGTAGGAGAAAATAGAGCTAATGGTATCGACTACAAAATTATCAGTAGTAATAGATGTGGTGAGAAAAGAGGAGCTAAGAACTGAAAAAAGATCAGTAGATCTTAAAAAGACTCTCGATTCATTATGGAAAAACAATGGAATCTGGAAGATAAAAAATGTCTATCAGTGCAAATGGGTGAAACTAAAACAAGCACACCAAATTCTAAGTAATGATCCAAATTGTGAAGCCAAACAAGGAAGGATGAAGCAAAAGCTAAATTATCAAGGAAATTAAGACGAGGGATTAAGAACTCATCGTGGAACCAAAAATTGTGTTGTCCCTCAGAAGATATCCCACATGCCCTCTGAGCATTTATGCCATGATATTCACCTGCAGCCTACGGTGGTGCACAGTGCATCAGGAAATGGAATTCTGTGTGCTACATCAAGAACAGGAAGAGCCCAAGGACAGCTTGAAGTGGCCACTAATTACAATAATCATGTCAAAGTGGCTCTTGCTTCACCAGAATACAAGAGGCAAGGTGACGTAATCGTTGTGACTCATCTAAAGAATTCGGTCGCAAGGAATATGCAAGAGCTCCTGTTAGTCATGGTACATCTGCCAAAATTAGGAAAGCTCTGCAGTTTACATCAGCCAATATCCAGTTCAATCTCCTAACTCATCATCCTTTGAGTCTTTCATTTACCTTCCTGTGCTCTAATCCCATTTCTGCTCTCTGAATACAAAATTAGGCAACTTCTTTCATATGAAATCTATCATTAGACACAAAAACATTCTACAGATTATAATGAGCATTTACTTGACAGGTGTTTAAGTCCCTACAGTCAATGTATTTCCTTGTTATCTAAGCAAGCTTTATTACAATAGCACTTCCAATGAATCCTAGAAGGGGAATGTAGCATCGGAAATAAGAAAGCCCAGATATTAAATTGCTTCATGTGTTCTCTTAACATCTTTTGTGAATGGTTAGTTAAAACCCTTCAATCACATTAGACCTGTCTTTCCCTAGTTAACTACAAGCTGCCTTGAAGAACAGCCTCATCAAAAACCTGCTTTTTAATTAAGATACAATTCAGTGAAAAGGAGCTGAAGATGATCGCAACGCATTCGTCAGTGCACTTCTGAATGCCCTCCCACCAATGGGATACCTGATAAACTTTAAGAACAAGCAAATTGCCAAATAACTGATTGCTTGCAACTATTAATTGGAACCCACACAATCAGCAAAAGCTGTCTGAGTCTGTGAAAACATTTGCTTCAATCTAGAGTAAGAACCAATAGCAGCGTAAATTTTATTACTATCTCATTTCTTAAATGGGAGAAAACGTTTCTCCTGCCATTATATTTTCAAAAATGAATTAGCAGCTTGGAAAACCTGACATAAGCTGAAACGCAGGGTTAGTATACTAGACCAGACTTCTACGAAACAAAACCAAAAACAAAACACAACTAACAAGTAACACCACAAAACTTTTCACATTCCTCTCCCATTTCATATTAAATACGTAGCGATCATCGGTAGTGCCAGTTGCAAAAACAAAAGAAGCAATGAGCAGCTCAGTACGGAAACTTTAATCAAAAACCAGAAGCTGTAGATCTGCACTGCCATAAACTAAACCTCATCAGTTGGTTTCAGTGTAGTAGTTTAAATCATTTTGCACTACAGTGAGAGGGAACTAATGCGCATGAACGAGTAGGACAATAATTGTGGTATTCCTGGTTGCTTGCACTGCATTTACAGTTGTTTTGCATCACTAGAACAGCAGAAAACAACTGGCACATGCTAGTTAATCCAGCTCATTTATTTGTTCGTTCATTTTGACCACCATAATTTGTTTCACAACATTTGCGCTGTAATATCATCTACAGTGAATGTAATATGGAGCACTCCATAAAGCCAATAAAGTCAACTGGAACATGAGACCTCAGTACAACATCCTGCTGCTAAACCTTTGCTGAACAGCAGGAAGAGAAAGGCACATTTTCTGTCTGGTAATTATAACGTGAGAGGATTAGCAAGGTGTTGCTGCAATGAGCAGACTGCTCTGCAGCTCCTGGGTATTTGTTTCCAACTTGAAAATGTATGATTGACTTGGAGCTGCATCTGGTTTCTCTGCAGCATCCTGATACACTATCTGTGGACTCCTCACTTAAACAACTGCTGAGAGCCTATGCGACTATTAAACCTGCTCTGCAAGGCAGTTAGCAACAGGAATGTATGGGGATAAGGCTCCTGAGCACTGCTCTCCCCTTATTCCTCTTTCAAGTCCATTTGAACAAACAGAAAAAGTCAAATTTCAGACCTCCAAACACCTCCCTAACACATAGCTGCTGGGGAGATGCAAAGAGCTGCACAGCCCCAGCAGGCGGAAGGAGTACATGGGAATGCAGTAAAAACTTAACTATTATTTTTGATGAAAAAATGAAAAAAAACAGAACAAGAGTTAGGCCAACACAAGTTAAAGAAACATTTCTGTGTATGTCCGTATAGATGTTTTTGCTTATTAGCCCAGATTACAAATCAAAGACTACTGGCTGTGGTACTGGAAAAAATGGACACAGTGCTACATGTAAATATGCAAAGGCTTTTTCTTGTTTGTACAAGAACAGGACTTAACTGAGTCTGTAGCAAACAATAATCATTTCATTTTTACAAGTCACAAAGAAATTCCCTTCATGTTCAAAATTTGCGAGGGGAAAATTATAATGTATCATAACGAAAAAGGGATAATTTCATTATCATCTGGGTATTAAGTAATTACGCCTCTTCAGATCAGATTACTTCCATCTCTCACCGCATACCCAATAGACAACTGATCCTTTCCCTCCCCTTGCCCAAAAACACATAACAGATTTGCTTAAGAAATGCAGAAGCTACAAAAACGAATAAATCCACGACACCAGGATTATACTAGTTGAAAGTCATCATGGGCTTCATAACAAACATTCTGGCTTTCTTAATTTGCATGGTCTGGGAATGGTTTTATGAAAACACCACTGCTCCATTCAATCATGAATTTCTGATATATTTGGGAAACTAAGCTAGATTCCATCAAGGATATTTTAAAAACGATTTTGCTACGGACAGTTCTAGAAGTTCATGACACAACACAGTCCCCTAGACTGGGCTACTGGCAAACTGACCTGTAAAGACAAAAACTGTACCAACAACTTGAAAAGGAAGGATTGTTTTTTTCTAAGTGCGATTACAGAATTAGGACCTACAGCATTACCAATCAATTTCAGTAAAATAATGCAACATTTCTCATGTATACAGTTCTTTGTATGACAGAACTGCATTTTTATTTTTTAATGAAATAGTACTTTAAGCAACCAGTCTTTCCTCTCCACTTTTTCCCTTTCTTCCCCTTTCTCTTTTTATAAGTTAGCAAAATTATTCTTCATACATTTTAAGCAGCATTGCAGTCAAAGTTTTACCTTCGTTACCAAACAGTTACTACAGAAGTCTTCTGGTTTAAGTACAGCATAAAGCCAGGTAGTCTCAGATAATATCTTATGGCAAACAGTAGGAGAGGGGAAAAAGGTTTTGAAATACAAAATATGTTTTAGTGGAACATACTGGAAACATGAAACACTGTGTGCTTCCTGGCTTAGTTACCTGTACAAACAGAGCTCTTTCAAGATCAGCACTCTCTGAATAGGTAGCTAAGTTCAGTGCAGCAGCTGTGCCGCATCTGGAGATTTCCAATAGCAATTCTGCAGTAGAAAAACTATTCAGAGCAATCTATGGCTGTGCTCGGCAGATTGCCAATGGACATATCCATATGGTTCCCCATAGATCCAACACTATTACTTCTTCTACGCTAATATCGTGCACGCAGAGTTCTCCTGCAGTCCTGCAGTAAACAATGATTACAACAACCCTCTATGGGGAACTTGATTTGCAGTCATCCAGAAGTTTGTGGGATATTTTAAACATTCCTCTTCGAGCCTAGCCTGGCTGTAACCCAGCTTAACCGTGACCAATTTGCTTAGATGCCTGCTGGAAAATAAGCTCCAAAGAACTTTGCAACGGGCCAGTAATTTCTTCCAAGTTCAGCCTAATTGGAACTGGAACTCAAGGTAATTAAGAATGTATTCCAGAGGCTTTAGTAAAACTGACATTTGGAGGCACTGAGCACTACCTACCAGTTCAACAACCACAATCTCACACAGGGGCGAGCAAACAGTATCACTTGAGTTTTAATTCCTGTGTATCTATTTAGGAGTAACACCACCTGAAACAGAGACAGGTAAGTGGAAGATTAAAACAAACAACATTAATAGCTGTTGTAAGCATATTGGAATAGCGTGCAGAAGCTGTTGATCAACTTGAACTTCAAATGAAATGAGAAAAAGAAATAAAGAAAACAACATGAACATCAGTTCATCACTTTGCCCACCATACTGAAAGATGCTGAACAGCAGCAATAAACCACTGAGAAAGCATTCTGGCACAGTTTTAAATCTACACTGTAGTAGCCACACTAAATATTAAAGTGCATATTAAACACTACTCCAGAGAACCTTCTGACCTTTCCTCACTTATAGTTCATTGTAATATCTCACATACTCTGACAGACATTGCAAGCACATTCCTTTCATTTTGCAGATGATGACATAATTGAGCCATTTGGCTCCACACTCTCCTTGCCCCCTCCCAGCACTTCTTTAGTGATTTCAGTGAGCTACATAACTCATGACAAGGTAATTCTTTATGAAACGTGGACTGCTCTGTGGTTTTGTTTTTTCTATTTCACTTAAAAAAATAAAACCCTTCATTATTTTAATAACACATGTAGCGAATGGTTATCCAGATGTGAAGATCTTGCTGCATTTTACAGCACTGAACACCAGATAAATTTCAGACAACAGAAGTTTACCTATTCCTACTGCTATCTCATGTTGCATTTAGCTTCCTACTTCCCAATCCATAGTTGTGATCTCAAGAAAAATAGATTTCACATTAAACTGACGCTTATGAAATTTCTAGTCTTTTTTTTCCAGTTTGCAATTGCTGACCACTGTGCCACCACTGAGGCTGTCCAAGGCTGGTGAGATAAGAAGCATGGGAGTCAGAAACAGGACCTTCACTGCCTTAAACAAATTAAAAAGGAGAAAAAACTCATGCAAGATATAGTGTTTTTGACCTACTACATCACTATATCTGCACTCTCACTCCTCAAGACATCACCCATTTGGACCTTGAATACTATTTTGAAGGACTGAGACTGATGGCTTCTCGAGAAAGCTTCTTGTATTGCTCAGTTACCTTAATGATGGAAAAGTTCCTCCCTACATCCAGTCAAACTCTGTCCTCCAACAACAGCTTTGTCACTGATGATCTGGAAGGTCAGCTTATGGAGCATGACTATCAAGTTTTGAAGCATGACCTTCAAGCTATGGTATTTTTTTCCAGGAAAAGAAGGGGAGAAGGGAGTGCAGGAACCTTTCTAGCTCATGAGCCACAGATGTATTCAGTTGGCTGGGATCTCAAGGCCCATATTCCAGTTATTTGCATACACACAGCTCTTAACTTCAGAAGGAAAAGCACTTCATGCTCAAGAGCAGAATCTAAGAGAAAATGACTAAACTCTATTTGACATTAATACCACAATTACAGTTCATGCACTGTATCTGGTCAATTCCCTCAGCTAAATTACTTCATCTTATTTACTAATCATCTGGAGAAGGATTCACAATTTTATGATGATGGCAAAATGGAGAGAGATGCAAAAATGTCACTGACTAAGCCTCTATTTTCACATTATTTTGACAAAAAAGCTCAATTTGAGAAAAAATAACTTGGCAAGACATCTGGTAAAAAATCCTTGCCATTGTATTAAGAAAAAAACATTTCAGTATGAAGAAATAAGACTGACTTGAACTACACAGTTTTAAGTTTGATAATGGCTCTGTATCATGGTCATATTATTTCCCATATTTCACTGATAATCTTGAACAATTTCCATATTAACTACAGAGCACAAATAGCACTGGACAATGTACACAAAAAATTATTTTCTTATTAAATTCAATAAGTATTTCTAAACCCATGAAATTTCTGCATAATCTCAGTGAGACAAAACCTGCACAACAAAGCGCTTATAATAAGGCAACAAAAGCCTAATCCCAAAACAAAAAGTCTATTACTTGAACATACAGATGATGATTAAACAGCACGTACACATCTGATTCAGCCACCAGGGCTGTGGTGGAAGGCACTTCATCAATGACACAACCTCAAAAAACACAAGTCACACTAGATGCTCAGAGGAGCCTTCTGCAGGCTCCAACAGGTCTGTACCCACTGCACTTACCATGTAGCCAGGGTGCACTGAGCAGAGTGGGAGGATGGGTACACTGTTGGGCATACAATCCTATAGCAAACATCCCCATAAAAACTGCTATTACACCTTTTGCACACACACAACATCATGTAGTTCTCCCTTATCTGAACCAGCAGTAGTAGTAACAGCCTTAAGAAGTCAAAAAAATGAAAGGTTGATATAGTCAGCCTGTTCAGATATCACATGGTGAAATCTAGGTATTGATGTGAAGCTCTAAATCAATAACGATATCAAGGGGAAACGACTGTTCCCATAACAGCAATCATGCAGCACTGAGACAATGATAACGTGATCCTGAACTGTGAGAGTATTCTGAACAGAGCGTGTTCTGTGCTATGACTACTTGAATTTCATTTGGAGCTATTGGAAAGGAGCTGAAAAAGTTAAAACTAGACTGACATGACAGTAGAACGCATTTATTTCTCATTCAGTCTCCCTACCAGAAAGTCACGTTACAGTCCATAAGCACCAGCCATGCATCTCCCACAACTGGCTTCTCCCTGCCAAGCAGCATCTCTGCCCTTTTCATTTCTCTGTGATACATCTCCACAATTTTGCCTTTATATTGCTCCCAATTCTAACTGTGTCAGGCTTTCATTCACTTTGAAAAATACCAAGAAAATGAGTAAAGAACGTCAATACAAATTTATGGAGGTGGCATTGCAATGTCAAATCAAGAATATGGTATCAAGATGAAATACAACAGTGTCAGGATAAATGTACCAAGCTGACAGCACAAAGTCAAACTGGAGCAATGTCACCGCAGATCTGCAGAAACACCATTCATCTGTCAAAACAAAATCATGTCATTATACATTAAACAGCAGCTTAAATAAACTGGAATGCAGAACTATTCGTTCACCCAGCAAAATCCCACCCACGATCTCCATCCAGCAGGTAAAAATGGCTGCTCTTTAGCAGAAGCAGACAAGGGGACACAACTTAGCACCACAAAATCAGCTACACTCAGAGCAGGAATAGAGCACTAATATAAGGAAAATTTTATACAAGAACAAACAACCACGCTCAAACCACTGAAGTAACAACCGAAGTAAAATGGTTAGGGAGAGACCACGGAATTAGCAGTGTCTATTCCTACAGGACCAGGTTCACCCACCTACTCGTCTGCAGCTCTTCACTCATACAAGTGAGGTGTGTTTCTTCACACATTAGTCTGGTCCAAAAAAATTACGTTTCTTTAGTACTTCTCCTAAAATAAAACAGCTAAACTCCTTATTCTCATTCACTGGAGATGAATGGATGGTGTAACAAGAAGGAACTAACTAAGAAAAAGATTTCCAGAAAGCCCTCACATCAAGCAAATGTATCAGCGGAGTCCCCCTCCATTTCTCAGATCAGGAATGGAAATAACCATGCAAAGGCCAAAAGAAAACAATAAGTCACATGAAGTTAGAAGCTTCTCTCTGCCTGTACAGAATTCAGTATTAAATCCAGAAGAAACATCCTTTTCTTCACTTATGATGACAATCTTGACTTCAGTATGATCCTTGAAGTTCTTCATTATATCAGCTCTAAATCTGACCTAAAACTAAAACACAAGCAGATTCCATAGTGGTAATGGCTGTATCCCTTCACATGATATTCACACTGATCAAAATCTGGGATGAAATTCAACATCAGGAAACCACATGAGGAAACACAACCCATGAATTAAATTGAGAGGTGCAACTTAAAAAGCTGCATTGCTAGGCTACTAGTGAATTAGAAAAGTAAAACATATACAAACACAAAGCACACATTCTCTCAGTCCTATCTTTAGTACAGAAAGGAGCTGCAGGTATGCATAAAGTTAAACAACGTAGTCATGCTTAAAGAGATTTACTCTAGGAGAGGAAAAACGAAATGGAAGTTTATATTTCACTTAGGGAAGTCTAACACTGATGCTTACTCTAGCCTACTTCAGGATGCTAAATGAAAATATCCATACTTTTCAGCCAGGAAGCTCCTCTAATACAGATTTTCTTTTAGGTATCACTTTCCTGAAATAAGTTTCAGGCAAATTGGATTTTTATCAGAGAAAGGAGAGAAGAAAGAGAAAGGTGGGAGGGAAAAAAAATAGGAGAGCAGAAAAATAAACTACTTCTCATTGAGAAAGCACCACAAACATTACTGGCACTCCCTGAGACACCAGCTGAGACACACGTTAAGTGTAGCTTTAGCTCCACAAAAGCCACATGCCCCAAAGTTAAGATAATTGCATGTTATTTGGAATTGCTATAGAATGCATCAGTTAACCAAGCATAACTCTCACTGGCTATTTTCAGCAGTTTCCAATTAAATCAAGATCACAGGTGTTAACGATTTACTCAGAAACATCTGTGCTAGCCAGGACTCTCCAACGGCCACACTAATCTTGCCACAGTGAAATTTTCAGCTGCCTCTTCAACCTGTGGCCACGAACACACAATAGCAAACAAGAAACAATTTATATCTTCATAATACGCATCACAGTATTTGAATGGCATCTGAGCTTAATGTATGGACACACAAAGCAATTTCAAGAAGGATATGTACCTTGCCAATTGAAGGAGACAGACCTCACTAGTTGATGTTTTGGAGTTACTTTTTCCTGTGAAGGTTCTATTTCAGTGGGCCAAGAAAGAGAACGAAGTAGATAGCATTGTCATTTCTAAGAATATATAGGAAGATGTTCAAGGCCTGCCTGGATGCCTACCTGTGCATAGAGAGCTGCTTGGCAGGGGGGTTGGACTAGAGGTCCCTTGCAACCCCTACGATTCTGTGTAAAGACAGAATAAAAAGCAATCTTCTTAGGTAGGGAACCATGATGTACAGTCTGAGGCAGAACAGACCCAGGTACTCTGCAGGAATGGTTACTGCACTGCAGAGAACCAGGCACAACCTCATCCCTTTCCCTAAAAACTTCAGAGCCTCAAAAGCAGAACTTCAGTTTCATTCAGGATACTCTTTCTAGAGGAGCTGCTTTCTCAAAGAGCAGCTTCCTTTTGTGTATAGAGACAAAATCATGTTAAGAGAAACACCAGAATATCCAACAGTGAATAGTTAAACCTTATGACCAGGTGAGAAAAGATGCACAAGTGAAATATTTTACAAGGACAAATACACGTGATTTATGTTGATTGGGTTCTGACCACAGAAGAAAATTAAAATGTTACTCCAGGGATGAGTGTCGTATTCATACTCAGTCCTTTACATCAAAGATTTCATCACAAGAGCAGGAAGATGATGAGCTTCTGAACGATGCATTGTGTGAGTTCTTCCAGGGAGTCCGTGACTGCCTGCTCACATAATCGAAGACCTGAAGTTACTTTTTACAGCATGGGGAATTTTCAGTTCCTGTAGAGCTGTGCATACTGGAATGTTGAGCTTTCTGTTAAGTGACAAGACTATTTTTTTTCCAATTTCCTACTTGGTATCAAATCAACAGGAATCAACAAGGAAACTGGTTAAATAGGGATGAAATTTTTGCCACAGAAGTACAGAAAATATCATCTGATACGCTACAGGAAGAGTCCCTACACTGTGTATATACCAGAAAGTCAGGATACTGCAAAATGTCTCTGAAATTAGACATCCACATCATCTATATTGTAGAAAGAACCACAAAGGAACAAGCTGTGCTGCAAATAAACTCTTATCTTGGCTGAAATTAGGTTAATTACCTAGCCCAATCCTCCCACAAATCCCCCAAAAACCTCCCAGGCATGCCATACCCTAAGCCTGTCTTGACCTTATTTATTGTGTCAAATCTCCAGATAGCACAGAAATCTTTAGCACACAATTCATTTGAAACACTGATCATTATCATCATTTATAACTATAATGAAGCATTGTAACATTTATTTCAGCAGATTGGTGCCAATTTAGAGCTACTATAGGTCTGCCATTGCATGGAATTGACAGGACAGCAATATAATTTGGTCATTTGATTTTTCTTTTTTATATAGCAAAATATTTTCTCTATATAAATCATAAATAAAAAAGCACTGGTTTTGATTTTTGAAGGACTCAATGCAGTGTTTCAAGCTATCCATCATTCTGCAACTGAAAGGCAGCCACCTCCCAGCTCTCTTAGGATTAAAACACAAAGGTAAAGCGAAAACCTGATCCTCAACTCTTGGTCTGAAGGGAGGAGGAGTCCCATGCAGAGACACCATTCCATCCTTTTTGGGCTCCTACTGTCAGCTTCATAGTTCTTAAGCAGTTGTTCAGATCTCAACACATTTAGGATAAATAACATGGCATAACAGCAGGCTGAAGGGCAGCAGCAAAAGCTGCCTCATAAGGAGAGAGGTAAGGCATTTTTCAGAATGCTACCAGTGAATCTGAGTGGTAAACCTCTCTGGATAGCTTCAATAGCTACTGCACAGACAAGGTGTCACAGCCTATCCATTTGCCCTGAGAAGCAGCATTCTCAGAAATGAAGAAAATATGTACTGCGCTTTCCTTACAAACCTAATGAAAACATATTTGGAAAACTAGCAGAATTACAATCTAAAAAAAATATTAGGGAAGATGTATCAGAAGTTTCCAGCATCGCTGGCTCCTGAAGCCAGAAGCGCACATCAATTTCAGTTGTGCAACAGATGCTAATACCTATTATTTACACCATCTAAACCACTACTTACCAAACAATCCATCCAGAAACACCTCTTTGTATGTGCCAATTTGAACACACAATGTGTCATAGTAACCAAGCAGCTTAGATTTATGTACTTTTGCAGTTTGCCTTGATACCTCACTGTGAAATGACCACGTCTTTCAAGTTAGATATTATTAAACGCTTTTCATGGAGAGCAAGCGTAAAAGGAAAGGGACTGCTACCCAGGATAAAGAAGATATTTATAAATCAATTGCTGCTTAAACATAAAAATTAGTTCAAATTGCTGCCCACTTTTTTTGTTTACATATGGCAGTCCCAATTAGCACCAGGTAGTCTAGTTCACAAGATGCTGCACAAACAATAAAGGCTGTGCCTCAAGAGCTCACAGCTTAAGATACGAAAAGACAAAACAGAGGGAAGGCAGAGGCAGCACCACGATGAACACTGTGTGCATAATAAGCAATTCCCATAGTGCTACCAACAGCTACGGTGAGGAATTATGATGAGTTATGCTATACTTGCCAAGAGCTGAGCACTGAAAGAACAGAACAGTCTCTCCTTCAGAAACACATACACCGGTTGAAACAACTTACTTTTTGAGAAAAAAGTATCTCCCAAGTTGTCTAAATCTACACATTTAACTGAAGAAACCCTGGTTTAATGAAGTACTGATGAAAACCATGAAAAGTATTTGATTGGTTCTTTATTTGCTTTCTCCTGATTTGCCCACCCAGATCCTGTTCCCCATGAAACACATCAGAGCCGGAGTCTGCAAGACTTGCAATCACCTCAGATGTCTTCTCAGGAAGAAGAGTTCAACCTAAAACCCTGAAATATTGATATCCTTCACAGATGATAACTTTACTTTTCAACCTTAACTCTAAAATGCATGTTCATGATGCCATCACACAAATCCTAACTTCTGATGCAAAGTGGTAGAGTTTAATTTAAGGAAAATGGAGAAATGTTGAGTGAAATTCTGTATTGCTGATCTCATAAATGGTTTAACTCTAAATAAGATCCAAACAGGGCACATCTATCTCCTCCACTGCTCGCATGCATAAAAAAGTATATTAATGAAAATTACAACAGAATTTCACAAAGATAACAGCCATTCTAAGATTAAAAGCAGCTTCTACCATGAATACTCATTTATATGAACACCTCCACTGACCCGAGCCAAACTCTCAACTTTCAAAATCACTTATCAACACGACATCCCAACTGCAAATTATTTAGCAGAACTTGAACATAGGTCTTAGCACATGGAAAAGTCTCCCTCGAGACAGCTGTGTTCTTAAAAGAAACCAAAACTCCTAGATCACCACAGGCTCCCTCCAGCAGGAACCTAACAATGCTCCAGCAACAATGGTTGTAAATAGTTCCTGCTCTGCTTAAGAAGCAGCAAAATTGCTTCTAGTAGGTTCTTGGTGCTACCAGACAAAGCACTCACAGCTAAGCCCACAGTCATAAACAGAAAGAAGAGCTGAACTCACCCAACTGGAGAAGGAGCTAAGAGCTGAACTCACCCAACTGGAGAAGGAGCTCTTAGGGCACCCAGCACCCCTTGTCAGGCAGCCCCAGCTCCAAGAGGTGCTCCCCTTTCCGTGGCTACCCCTGATATGAGCCCAGGGTGGTTTCCCTGTGGGTCCGCCCCTTCTGGCCAGCTGGGGAGCACAGGTGCAAGCACTTAGCTTGTGCTCCCTGGGCCAGACACCACCCTGCACCAGGTGCTCATCATCACTTCAAGCCCTCAACTAACGGTTCCCCTGCACTGTTTGCTGTTTTTTTATGAGCATTTAAGCTCTCTGAATGTAATCCTTCTACAACCAGTTTTCCAAGCAATACCTCTACAACACTATCAGTTTTGCTAAAGATATCCCCACACCGCTGGTTTATGAGGAATGAGATTAATGGCACTCTTCCCTCATACCTCATGTCTTCATGCTATGTCCCTCAGAACACAGATCTACACTAGTCCAACTCAAGAAACACACCTCTCCTGATCATTAAACACTTATTTTTTTTTACATCTTAAGCAGCAAGGTATTTCTCCTGAGTAATTAATACAGGTGTAATATGTCATACAGTCTCCTATATAGCTCACAAACATGTCAAAATATCTTTGCAGAGATGTATATCAGGATAAGCCATCTGCTAAATAGCCCATATGGCAAAATGAATGACTTCAGGTATTGATAACACTGTATTAAAAAGACAAACTGCAGCAGGCTTTTTTCTTCCTACCAGACAGAAGAAAAACAGTTTTATTATTGTGCTCTTGAAAAAGAGCATCTGTACATCATGCAGTCATGACTGATATGAACCCTCCATTTTGAGTGTTACTGTTTCTTCTCTCATTAAGATCAAGTTCAGACCCTGCAGAACTGCCAGCTCGGTACAATGCTTTACACAAGGGAGAACTCAAAACATGAGAGGCCAAATGTTCATAAGATAAAGTCTTCAAAATGTGGTTTAGCTATTTAAAATAATTAGAAAAGCTTTGATACGTATCACATTTGGGTGAATGTTGCTTTCTCTTCTGCAGCAGTGTGAACAGCTTCACAGATATGAAAAGTGCAAGTCAAGTATGATCATGTAAAGCGTATTAACTACTATATTTAATAATAAAAAGAAAAATGTAACCTGTGGTTTCCTTCTCACATGAGGTGGCAGGGGTATTGATGTTACAGGTATCAGAATACCAGTTGAAAATATTCCTTGACTGGCAGATTTATCCAGGCCTAACTAATAGTGACTCTGGACAAATGTATCAGTGCCAGCTATCCAGGTCCGCTGGTAGGAAGGTCATGCACATGTGAGCTTCTGTGTCTGGTTAATACAGAACAGCTCCATCCTAATCTGACATGGTGAAATAAACTCAAACCAACCATGTCCTCTAATCTCCACTGCACTCTCAAAACAGAAGAGCGTACTAAGGGTGTACACACCCAGAGTGGAAATCAGGCACTGTAAAAAGCAAGTCAGCTAACAGCTGGAATTAAGATGACAAACATACACTCAAAGTTTGTACAGTTTTCAGAGAAATAAAGTGACAAATGCATTCTTATGTTAAGATGAGAGCATCTTGTTTTTAAGAAATGGGAAACAAGTAAGCAAATCACGTCAATGGGTATGAGATGCTACTCCAAGCAGCTTGGCAATTCTAGCACCTGAAATCTCTACGCCTACCAGAAAGCCTGACAAGCATTACATTAACTTTACATATTGCCCTGGAAGATCACTGTAACATAACGTCAATACAGAACTGAGACACCTTCCAATGATCATGCAAATTATCTCAAAACTCATTAATAATCTTTTAAAGTCTAAGCAAAGTCTGCATAGTTTAAGTGATTAAAGAAATGAATAAGAATTTGGTTTTGCAACGCTTTTAAAATCAATTAGGTTGCGAGGAGATTATGTCAATGATGAAAATTGTTAATGTATTTATTCAGCATACCAATTACCTGAATATGTAATGCAAAAAATGTCTATGAATTGGAATCAAGTTGTGAGCAATGTACACGCATGTACAACACACTGTCCCACACACTGAAATATATACAAAACTGACTTTCACAAAAGTATAGCAGCAGAGGCACAGTGACGTCAAAGTAAGGAATGACCATGGAATGAAGGTACAGAGAGACTGTGCAACTTACCAGCTACCAAGCACCACGTCAACATCAGGCTCACAAACACCAGTCATACCCATGAATCTTACTCTGGACATCATCAACCAGAGCACTGACATCTCGAGGCTGTGCACAGAGCAGAGCAAGACAGTTCCTTCCCTTGACAACTGTCCGTCCTCCCTCGTGGGGAGGTATTTGTTGCTGTTGTAGTTCTTAGTAGAAAAGAGACAGCCTCCCCTTCTGCCTGTGCCCCACACAGCTACCTGTGTCCCCTAAAGAGGGCTCCCCCCGCACAATCTACCTGTTTGCAATATCTGCTCTCCTTCTTCCCGTAAGCAAAGAATAAAACAGGCAGAGACCAATGGGGTAAGTGCACAGGCAGTGCACTTACTTACAATGGAGTAACGCAGTAAAAACAGCTTGGAAAGCCTAAAAATAAAGAGAACTCACCAAGAGCATGAAAACAAACCCACGCATGGAAAGCACAACAGTGTTCAGACAGCTTCTGAAAGCATTTCATGTGTTGGTATCATTCTTACCTACCATGTGTAAATAAGAAAATCACTGAGAAACACACACATAATGTCAAAGCAGAAAAACACAACCAGTCTTCCTACAGGTTAAAAGCCACATCAATGCTCTCAGAATGCTCTGCAACCCTGTTCCCACCCCAAGAACAACCATTAAGGCTCCTCTGATCCTCAGGAGGCTCCTTCCTCAGCTGGTCATTACAAACGAGCTGCACGACTACGTGGTGCCCGTCTGCCCTAACTAATGAGTATCTGCTGTGCCTGTATATCATTAGAAATCAAGCATGGAAAACAGGAGAGCCTGGCTAGCCAAGAAACTCATGCACAGCTGTAATCAGCACACTGAATGACTCCAACTGTGGAGCCTTAAATATTATACTCACAATTCAGATATCATATTACCTAGTTTGAAGCCTTGCATTAACACAGTATGAGCCTGGTGTGAGAGCTGCCATGTTAATTTGCACCTACTTGTGACGGCAACCATCAGTGGTCTCATGCCAAATAGCTGCACAGATTAGTATATTTTACACCTGCCATGACTCCTGCCTAAAAATGGATATAGAAGCCTTTGTGCAGGCTGCATGCTGAGGTCCTCAGCTTTTATTCATACTCAGACTATGACATTTCAACTAACCCATACAGAATTCCAAAGCAACCGTATTCATTACAGTAATATCAAGTAAATGGTGTGTATGTATGTAGTATGTATGCTGAGTTCCACAGAGCAAGATAAAACAGTTGAAAAATGCAATACTGATATAAATAGATGTGTATTTGATAAAAGAAACTCTTACTGACATTAAAACACAATAAAAGAAAACTCTACCAGATCTAATACTGATATGCACCTGACAGATGAGTGGGTTAATGGGTTACCCTGAGCATAAATCATAGTTTTAGGATGTTCTCCATCTGTGTTTCCACACACACCCTAAGATAGAATGAGACAGCACTCAGTAAAAACACTGCAGCTCCGCTTTCTGCTTTTTTCTTTCCTTGCCATCTCCTTCTTCGCGTTGGCATAAGAACCTACACAATGAATTAGGTCAGCGAACTTGTGTGTGTTAAAAATAACTGCCTTTCATTTTGCTGGGTTAATTTTAATCTGTGTCAGCCTTCTGATTCAGTTCACAGCACAGCTGCCCAAAACTCTACGCCACTGCAAGCCTGAGGATGGCAAGGAGGCTGGAATAGAGGGCTGAAAAATGAGCGAGGAAAAGCTTGCTCACTCTGGCAGCATCACCTGCTTATGACCCCTAACATGTTCACAGAACTCTGCTGTCAGTTTCAACAAATACTTGCTCAAAATGGAGAAGAATTCAGCCTCATCCTTCCATCACAGCATCTGTCCCAAGAACAACAGACCAACCCTTGGCTACTGAATTCTGAAGTCTATACATGGACTAAGAAAGGTGTTTTAACTCACTTATCTTCTCTTAGATTTTTGAAAGATTAGTATTTGCGGTGCTTCCCCCCCCCCCCCCCCCAAGAAAAAAAAACCCTTTAATTCTATCTATGACATTCTTCATTAACAAACATAATGAAGCACACAACATGCATCTTCAAGCAGATGGTTCAGGAGAGGGAACTGGAGGAGCAATGCCCCTCCTGCTCTAACTGAAGATCAGGTTTGCGATCACCTGAGGAACCTGAACATCTGCAATCTACAGGCCTTGATAAGATGCATCACAGAGTCCTGAGGGATGCAGTCGCCAAGTCACTTGTGACAATGTCTGATAGTGCTGGTGGTCAGTTGAAGTCACTAGTGACAGGGAAAAAAAACCAACACAGCATCCATTTTTAAAGGTAGAAAAGATGACTCTGGGAGCCACTGATCTCTCAGCATCACCTCTGTGCCATGGAAGATCACAGAGCAGATCCTCCTTGAAGCCATGCTAGGACACATGGAGGAGAGGGAGATGATATAGCTGGACAAGCAGCATGGTTTCAGCATGGCAGGTCCTGCCTGACAAACACTGTCACTTTTTATGATGGCATAACTGTCAGCAGACAAGGGAAGAGCCACTGATGTCTAGAGGAGGGCCACAGAAAGGATCCCAGGGATGGTACACCTCTCCTATGAGGGCCAAGTTGAGAGAGCTAGAGCTGTTCAGACTGGAGAAGAGAAGCCTCTCCAAGGAGGTCTGAGAGCGGCCTTTCAGTATTCTAAAGGGCAGCAACAGGATCCTTTAGCAGGATCTGCTGTGACAGGTCAAGGGAAAATGGTTTCAAACTAAAGGAGGGGAGATTTAGACTGGATATAAGGCAGAATCTTTACAATAAGAGTGGTGAGACACTGGCACAGGTTGCCCAGAGCAGTGGTGGATGCCCCATCCTTGGAGACACCCAAGGTCAGGCTGGATGAGGCTCTGAGCACCTGATGGAGCTCTGGGTGTCCCTGTTCACTGCAGGGGAGTTGGACCAGATGACCTCTAGGAGTCCCTTCCAGCTCTTATCGCTTTTCAAAAAAGAAAATATTTGAAATCCAATGTTATAACACTGAGGTTGGAGCCACCTACCCAAACCACACTCACAGATAGAAGTTCACTCACTCTCCTCTTAAAAAAACTCACATAGCTGTCCATAATTAGCCCAACAGAATCAGTCAGCCCTAGAAAGGTGATTTGAGGTGACCATCCAGTTCGCCCTTAGATGAGCTAATCTGTAGTGAAAGCAGTCCTTCTGGCAGAACTTGCACTACCTGCTTTCTTACAGCTCCTCATTTTTGCAGGGAGGAGATTTTGGATAGAGAAGAGTTTTCAGGAGATTTTTGCTACATTAATAATTTTGAACTTTCCTCAAATAGCAAATCTGCTGTACTTGTTCTCTGGGACACTGAACAAAGTTAGTCTTGAAACATTTTCTTCCAGAAATAAAAGCAAGCTATTTTCTCAGTGCCCTTTCTTATATCTGGGGCTGGTGAGATCAAGGGACTAAAAATACGCACGGTGATGTCTTAAACCAATACAAAACTACTGCACCTGATCTTGTCCCATCACAGCCTCACAGAAGGGTAAACCAGATTACTGCTGTACAATTTGTTTTCTGAAAATTGCTTCCTTTTCCCCCAGCCCAGGCTCATGCATGACCTTTCAGCAACAGTTCTTAGGGCCCCAGTGCCACAAGGCAATTTGGTCTCCTAAGCTTTCATCTTCGTTTGCAACACAGAGATTCAGAAACAAGACTGTAAGCTGGAAAGTGGCAGGTTCATCTACAGATTCCCTGGTTTTGTGTCAATCCAGCACCACAAAGCAGGACTTCTGTGACAGGTAAGCATTAATTTTACTTAAGATGTGGACATGAAGCCTTCCTTCTACAAAACCAATACTGCCCAATCGTGTTTTACTTATTTGGCTGTTTAACAAAGTGCCATTAACAGTCATCATGATCAAACTGAGGGCATTAAGACACATTAAGGCATCAAAACGTATGTTAAATTAGTCGGTATATTAATGACAAGCTATTGAAAGAGAAATAAAACAATAGATTTCCAAGTGCAATCCTGCAGAAAGCGGCTACTTGCAAAGTAACTCTCCTATAAACTCACCTGTCACAGAACTGAATTTTTTTTCAGAGAACAATTCTACATGAGGATACCAACTATTCTCTTCCAGGATAAAGATATTTGCTGTAATATCCTGCACATGGAAGAAGCCCTTGAATCGAGAAAAAAAGAGATCAGGTGCAAGGTTTGAAGCTCACTTAGCATGCTAGCTAAGATGAATCACAGAACTTTTGAAAAGAAAAATACATCATACGTGCAAAAGCAAAGAATAGTCTACCATGGAGTTATGGAGCACCATAAAGCTGCCCAATAAGCTCTACCATAAATGTGGTTTGGACTTGAATAGCCAAGGACAAAGTCATGAGACAAAAAAACAGGGAATGGGCACGTTTGCCCATCACGGTAAGACCTCTGTAACATGCTTTTAACAAAAAACCATGACACTTTTAGCTTATACAGACTGCACTCAGCTAAGTACATATACATAAACCACAAAAACAACAGACTGTCAAACAAATGTTTATGGAGGCTTATAGTGCAAAACCACCTCACTACTGCAATGGATCTTCCCCACATCGGAGAGAGCTCTGCTGCCTTTAAGGTAATCTCTTCCTACAGCCTAGATGAAGCCCCTATCTACATACTGTGGAGCTACATCAACATCTACGGACACGACTGAACTGTGCTGCAGTCTTTCAATAAAGTGTAACTTACGAGGGCTTTTATCCCCGAGATTGCATCCTGTACTAAATAAGGTATCCTAAAATAACTTTTTCATTTTGATGTCAGTGCAGGATGCCATTGTGTTCCTTCTCCATGTGCAAAAGTAGAGGATAAAACTGAAGAGTAAACACCTCTTCTGTACCAGACCTACGGCTGATTCGGAGGCCTTCTCTCAGGCTATTTAACTCATACAAACACACACTGGTGGCACTAGTGAGGGCAGGAATGCGGGGTAGCTACAAGATCTTGAGATGCTGGACTCCCATTTTCACTCCTGCTAAAACCCCACCCTGTACAATACACCCCCAAACAACCAGCACTCTTGCAAGTGTTCCAATTACGCACCATTTGGAGCTATCGTGAACCATTCTGTTCACTGTTATTTCCAGCAGTCTACTGTCCTTGCACACCATTTCTGTACAGCTACTGAGCTGCTATAAACACGTGCCAAATATAAAGAACACTGAGTGTATGTTTCATCTTCAAGTCACTGCAATGTTGATAAATATCTCCCCTTTCTTGTAATAAACTCTAAGTGATCGGCACTTACATACTACTATACATATTGAAAACACCGTACAGATGTTCTCGCATTTATCCTTGCCTACGAAAGAAGTGTTGTATTTATTTCAGCTATGAGGAACTAAGATATTAATAATCATTGTTCTATGTATTTGTTCAGTTCTGATGCCCCACTTTGCCCCAGACATAAAGAAAACATAAATGTATCTGCCTTGAGGAGTTCACAGTCTAAACCGTGAAGAATCTGTTGAGGAAACGTAAAAGCACACATTACACGTAATGCAAAATTCAGTACAAGGGAAAAATCGACATCACATTACATCAGAAGCCAAAGCTAAGTTTATGATGGAAAACTCAAACTGTTTCAAGCATAACCCAAACATTTTAAACCTAAAACACTCAAAAATCTCTATTGGAAACAATCCCAACAGGATCACTAGGTGCTTTATGACCCATGATACCGTGCAGAAGTACACGGATTTAAATAATTAAAAAGATCCAACTAACAAAAATACACAGGCAGCTGATCTGTGGTTCTAAATAATCAGTCATTCTCAATCACATTTGGTGGTGGCTGTTCCACTGAATCTTGATGTTTTATTACTATTATAGCATGACCTTCTCTTGGGTTTGGATAAGATACAAATATCAGACGTCTTGGCAACCTTTTAGTGTGGTGTTGATGCACACACACTGAATTGCACACCACAGCTTCAGAAACCTCTTTAAAAACCAGGATAAACACTTAGCAAACTTCCAGGCACCACGCAAGACACCTACGTGCCAGAGTTAAAATTCATATGCCACACTTGTTTGCTCAACTTCACAAAAAAAACAGATTTGCGTTGCTCACATAAGCATCCTGAAGTGACAAACCTCCTCTCAGTATGAGGATTTTAACATCAAGGAAAAAAAAGACATGGATAGCCTTCCTGAAAAAGTCAACACTTGAGACTCAGCTGGGGAACAGAACTGGATGAGAGTTACAATTTGCACGTAGATGAGACAGTGCACTGCATATTAACTCCATGCGCTTGCACTCCAATAGAGACAATGATCTCTTTGAGCCACATCCCTGCGGCTATTGAGCTGAACAATTCAGAACAGATTCCCAGAGTTCAGAACCCAGCAAAAACAAAATCAGGAGCTAAACAGCAATGAAAAAATCCAACTTGACTGCTATTTGTTATCTCCTCAATTAGGCTTATGTTTGAGTCTTGTATGATTGCAACCACTAACAAAGCTAAGACTCAAAGTCATTTAAAGGGCACATAGCAGTGTATCAGATACATTTCCTGGGAAGATGCACTAAAAGGGTGCTATTAATTTATACACTGCAGCTTGCACTGTTCTGTCCCTTATTCCTAGCACTGGGACAAACATACTTAACAACTGTTGCCTTAGGCAACTGGTTTGAAAATAGCCTTGGTGAAGTATGAAAAAAAAGATTCTAAGTTGTGGGGAAGTAAAACAAGACAATAGTAAAAAACGAGAGTATGCTTAAGGGAAAAAAGAATGGCAAGCCACATCATGCAGCGACAGGGTGCACTGAAATTTCCAAATGTGATACAGGTTTCCCAGTGCACAGATATGACCCAACATGTCACATCTGAGAGCAGGATTTCCTAGCAACTCTCATGGCTTACCACATCTTGAAAATGCTGGATGCATTTCTTCAATATGGAAAAATGTAGATATGCAGCACAGCCAAATACTCAACAATTGATTACTGAATATTTCTTAATGAAATTACTCCAAATTGAAAATGACTGTGCTACTTTTTCTTTCAAAAACAATGAAAACACACTAATACCATCTTAAAAAACCATTTTTCCTTAAAAATAAAAAATAAAAACACCAACACTTGCTTTCTTCCTTCATATCACAAACTCACGTAAAAACCAACTGATAGGTTCTCAAGGTAAAATAGCACTTAAAGAACATAACAGCTCCTTCACACAGGCAGTAATTTGAGCTAAGCATGGGTAGGTATTGAGAAGAAAATGGGGACTGGGTAATAAATACTGTTCTTAGATGAATGGTTTCTTTAAATGAATGGTTTCCTATTTTTCTCCATTTTACACATGGAACGTGGTGATTTCACCACTCAAAAATTAAATTAATACATTAGTACTGGATTAACTTAGAATCAAATTTTGAACTACTTGTGAATACGGTTAACAAACATTTAAAGGATACCAATTCTCTGGTTGTATATGATGTGTCATATGCGCTGAACTAAAAGGAAAAACTGAAAAATATTTCTGTATTACGTGACATGCTCTTTTCTAAAATACCACGAGCCAAGTACTACTTTAAGTAGTTAGACTTTGATCTCAGTTAACCCAGCTTTGGCTCCTGACATGAACTGAGCTGAGCAAAACCTTCCCACTCATGTAAAATTAAACACTTCAATGGTCTCTGGGATCCATGGAGCTGATGCTCAGACACAATCTGCTGGCAAGGCTTTGGCAGCACCCCTTTATCCTTTTATTGAAGTGATCTCAGATGACACAGAATTGTACTCTGAAGCTGATGAAGAACAAATTGCCACCATCCCATAACCAACAAAAAGGATGTAGGAGAGAAGGGCACCCTTCATAAGACCAATTCAGATTTATCTGTTGTTTTGATCAGCCCTTGCCAGAGAACACTGAAGGAGGGGTGGCAGTGCCTCTCCTTGCTACTGCAATTGCATTTTCCACACTGCTTGGCTGCAGTTTCCTAATGTAGTACAATACCTTGCCACCTGTGAGGTACCTCAGCAGCTCACCAGCTTTTATCAGAAGACAGAAGTTCTTAATACAACTGGAGCTGCTAAATGGGATATGAAGACAATGTCAAAGGCTTCGACCCCCAATAGAAGTGGTCAAAACTATTTTGTCTTAAGAAAATAGTATTAAACACCTCCACCAACATCCATGCTAGGCTGCAGAGAAGGCAGCACTTTCCAGAACTGTGGAGTGCATCTATCTGAGCATGCCAGTTGCATGGAGACCTGGCTTTTTCCAGCAGCAAGAGAACTATACATCACTATCAAGAGCAAGGCCGCAGCATCCTGCTGGAGAACAGCTTTCAGCACAAACTGGCAGCAGCCCTGAATTCAAGTTGTCTTTATGCCACCAACCTCTTATTATGCTTATTATGTCTTATCCCAGCCGTAAATAGCTTGTGTCTTCAATTCCTTCCCTTTGTAATCCACGCCAACACAACAGACCTTGATTTAGGAGCAGTCACAGCACAAAGCCTTCTGAAGCCTCCTGCATCGCAACTGAACAGGAAACCTCACACAGCATGCCTCTCTTATAAATTATAATCTACTTTACAAAGTCTCCTATGTAGCAATCTACTTCTCTAGACACAAATTGTTGAGCAATAATTGATAGTTCAAACTTATTTCCAACTTGTGCATTTTCTGTAGCGCGGCTTAATCATCACGAATGAATCTTCTCAGTAAAATGAAGAGCAAATCACACAAAGACTGAGAGGGGTGGCTTTTGAGGAGAAAAAAGTGATGGTGGGCACCATAACACTCACAAGGGCTTCACACTCACAGTGACACCTAGCTTCACAGGAAAGCCAAAGAAAGATCATGCAAGCTGAACAACCATACCACTTCAAAATGATTCTTTTCCCTGCAGACTCATGGCGGGCTCTATCAAACCCACAAAGGCCACAATAAAGTGACTCCCTGCTAATGTGAACTGGAATAGCTGTATCTGGTTTAAACAGGAATATGCTGACTTAAATCAGCATCAAACCCACAGCCTCATTAAGCCCTGCTTTTTCTCGTTACCTAACTACATTCTTTAATCTTAACAGGGGAAAAAAAGAAAATCAGAATTCTGCTTCTTAAAATTTATTATGCGATGTATCCACTTTGACACAGAGTCAGGCTTTCATTTCCCCAAACAATAACAGTTAAAAAACATACCAACTGCACCAAGAAGATATGTAGGTGCATATTATTAATAACTTAGTTTACATTCTTTCCCACTATTCTCTCTTGATATTACTCCTAACTCATTATTTCAGATCTGAAATAAAGCTGGAAACCCCTTGGAGTATGGAAGTGTATTCTCTTCCATCTGCAAAACCCAAGCCACGTTAAATACTGTATCAATGCAGACCCTTTTTCTAAGCACTAAGAAATACTCATATGTGAAAGATGAGGATTGTATTGATTGATCCTGGAGGCAGGTTAGTAAACAAATCACATCAGATTTAATTAACAGTTACACAAACGTGTATTGATGGATAAGATTTACTCTAGGTCTGTGTCTTTACTCCAGGCCTGTGACACAGAGACTGCCCTGGCAGAGCTCTGTTTTCAGCTATCAATTAAATGTTATGAGTGTAGCACCAAGGGAATGCCCTGGCAGCCAGGCTGCAGACACTGAAGCCCCATTGCAACAGCTGTTAGGTATAATTAATATGAATGCCAATGTCAAAGGTACCTTTCCCTTGACATTTCAGAATAGAGAATATATAATCCCACACATAAACAGAGATTAGCAGCGTTTCTTATACTGTAACATAAACCAGATTAAAGCTAATACTCTCTTCCTGTACACGAGCCAGGTACTTTGCATGACATGCCCCCCCACCAAACAAGAAAAAAAACACCACAAAAGCCTAAACACACACACAGAAGTGCAATATGAAGTGCCTTTGAGACCAGTAAGCCTGGGGTCAATATTACCCCATACTATAAATGAAGCAGCTAGAAAAAAAGTTAACAATTACTGGACAATCTGCCCAGAGACACTGCAGAGTCCCCTTCACTGGAGAAATTCAACAGCCACACAGATGGTTTCCTGTGCCATCCACTATAGGAACCTGCTTCAGCAGGGGACTGAACTGTATGATCTCCAGAAGCCTCGCCCAACCCCTAAAATTCTGTGCCTGGAACTCCTTTATGCGCACTGGCCTGACTTTTCATTAGCAGAGATTATTCTTACCGTACTATGTTCTTTCCCATTCCCAGTCCAGGCCCCACCACTTATTTGCTGTGCTACTAGAAAAATGAGTGACTGCCCTTAAAACTCTCAGTATGGATCTTTGCCACAAGAATCCCACAGGAACACCATAAGGGAACATTACCCTGACCAAGGACTTGAATCACACAACACAGCTCGTGAATGAGAAGTGACACAGAACAGAAACTAGCAAAAGCAGACAGGTAGCAGAAAATAAATTAATTTTCAAATATAATTCAAGAGAGAAAAGGAATAAAGCTACATCACAGTTTTCACAAAATTAATTATCAGTACCTCTTCCAAAGTGTCTTATTTTACCTCTCAGACCTCCACCTTGGTCCAAAAGGCGTTTCATTTGATTTCACAAGTCCTATTATTTTTTTCTATGTTTAGCACAGAGAACATTAAGACTTATAGCTGGCACAGACAACAAGATTACAGCAATCTAAAACGTAGGTTTGTACCGCGGCTCTATCCCAGAAACGCAGCTCTGCGCAGAATACAGGAACTGTTTCTCAAGGCAGTTCTGGGAACAGAAGCAAAGGATGTTTCTGTTGCAGCTATATTTGGCACCTCTACCACACTAAAAGGAATAACAAAGGACATGGCATTCCCACCTTCTACACAGTAACCTTTCTCTTCCAGACATTTTCTAAGTATTAATACACCGGTGTAAGCGTGGATACGGGCACATAAAACATAACTACTATGACATTAAGAAGCAAAAAATCTTTCAGGCTTTTAAGTGTATAAGACCTATTACTTGAGGGTACGTATGTGAGACACGGCTAAGAAAATAGCTCATTCATTATTCAAATCCAGGAATGGACTCGGAAAGGTTTTATTAATATTCCAAGTAGTAAAAAGCCTCAATCTCCTTACACAGACTATATCTGCCTACATCCTGTTTACAGCACAAATATCTGAAAACATTATTGAAGTTCTAAATGACTTCTATAGTGGAGCAGTACTTCAGATAATTTTTTCTGCTTTCTTTTTCCCCCTTATGTACTAAATACAATCAAGAAAATAACCTTCTGAGGTCATTTTACTCTATTTCTCATATAAGATAAAATGGCACGGCCATAAATTATTGAAACAGTGAAATATTGTGAAGCGTATATAGAGTTCAGTACCACAAATTGCAGTGAATCATCTTCAATCAATTAACAGATTACCTTAATTCAGCAAAATTCAATACCTGCATCTTCTTGATTAATAACTTGTGTACATCTCAAGTTCCGGTAATGACTGCGAGAAGTATCCACTGAAATCAAAGACAGATTATGCACATGCTGATTACAGGATGCAAGAGACTGTGAAACTGGCAGAAATCTTCCCCTGAACAGGTAAGTGACAGCCAGAGCTGTGCATGCTACCTCCAAACTCAAGGCTCTCATACAGCTTGATTTACCAGGGGCCTTAATGCTGTCAGCTTAGATTTGCTATGAATGCTTGGCATTAAGATACCTAACACACTTACAGGCTAGGGATGTACATACGCTGGCACATAGGCACTGCAGTGATGGTTTCTCTCTGGGAAAGGACATTCCAGTGCAAATGTCCCTGCATCTCTGTTATCCTACCCAGAAGTCGGACAGGATTAGTGTGGAGGTGCCCTGATGCAGATACTTCTTCCAGTCACCTTAAACTCAATGCAAAGTGCAGCTGTTTCCACCAACTGAAACCATTAGGTGACGAGCTGTGCAAAGCAGTGAACTCAAGCATAGCTTTGGATGATAAAGAGCTAGAGACTCCAGTCTGCACAACTGCACTTCTTCTATAGTAATTTATATGCCAAACCCTTTTAATACCTCACAGAAAACTAAAACAATCTGACTGATGTGAAGCAAATGAAACAACCATTGTCAGCAACCAAATGGAATGCTGATAAGCCAAGGTTGAAGACGGGGGACCTAGGAGATAAAGGAGCTTCAAGTACTGCAAACGTTTAAGGTACATTAGGAGAGCCACAAGCAAGACAGCTCACTACGATGAGAGTATAACACCAAGGAGAAATACGGAGCCAGCAGGAGCAGTAGTTGGCAGCCAGCAGGAAAGCAGTACTTGGGAGGGACAGCATCAGCAGATGGAGGTGGCATGCACAGTTGAGACTTGCTTTGTCCTGGCTAACAACAGTGCCTGCTTTCCGCTCTTTAAACTTGGTGAGGATTTTATGCCATAGATTACAGTTAAATACCACTGGAGTGAAACTCAGAAAAATATCAACAGCATCTTGATAATCACCCAGGACACAAAGAACAGCAGTTCTGTCTGATGCCATACCTTTCCACAACAAGTAGCACACACAACACTAGGAGCCTGGATCCTACAAGAAGATAGCTGTGATCACAACACTGAATCACAGTGCTGGGGCCGCTCTTAAACTTGATTGCACAACTGGTAATTTTGCTTTGGCAGCTCAGAGATCAGCAGACACATAAAGCAAAAATTCATGGTAGGTTACCCAAGAAAATGCACAACACTCAGACACTTACCCTGAGCTAAACATCATGCTGCTGGTATTCAAGCTAACTACTTTCACACAGGTTCCCCTAAAAGTACACAGTGTGCCCCTACCAGGCTCTGAGACCTGGACTGGACAATGACCTCATATGGGGTAAAGCTATTCTCGTACTAGGGAACAGGGGAGCGACACAGGAGTCCTCATACACTGAGATACCAAAAACCAGGAGATAATTAGAGGTACTACTACTTCATTTCCTTTAATTATTTCATATCATTCTTCTAAAATGTTTATTGTCCAATCCTGAAATAAGTCATGAAGAAGCAAATGGAATAGACCTTCATGTTAAACTTTAGCCCTTCTTGCTATACAAACTGCAGTCTTCTGCTTCTCCCAAGGAACAGCTGCCTATAGCTTTCTGACACTGCCTGGAGGCAGCAGGGAGCTCGGGGCTGTCCACAAAGCAGCACAGAGGACACCAGTCCCCGTCCTGATCTTTTTCTCAGAGCTTGGAGAAGAAGAGGTGACACGTCTTGGGGAAGAATAAGGGCAGGGGACAGGGGATAATGTGTCATAAGGAGCATCAGCTGGTGCTGGGGAATGCCTGGATAATGGTCACATGCTCAGTGATGAACTGGCCCTTCCAGATGGAAATTGAGAGCCCCTGGGGCATGGGGCGATATCTCCAGGAACGCACAATGTTATGGTGCCTGCCCAGCCTGAATGGAAATAAATCCATTCTTCTTCTGGATGCAGATCCACCTCCACTGGCAGGACAATGCCATCTAAGATGACAAAAGTCCATCAGCTCCATACTGCTGCTACTCCCACAAAGCTGGAGAGATTTTGCTGGAAAAGAATCCATCCTCCTTCACCTGAAGAAGCTCCTCAATGCATCCCACCAAAGGTGGGACACTCCAGTAACGGTCCTCTTTAAATGAAACCTCTGTTATCTGAGTATCAGGCCACCTCACAACTGGTTTTCTGGCTGCAGGATCCCCCTGTTTGTAAGGCTTGAAGCAAAAAGGTACTAAGGTAGCTCGGGACATAAGAAAGCCATGGCAGTAATAGCATTTCACAGTGATCAAAACATCACTGCACTGAGGATGTGGGGCTTATGGCCTGAAAGTTGACATAGTTTGGAAGGCAGAGGAAGGGTGCATAAGATCTGACAGGGGGAAGGGATAATACCAGGCTCACCAGTATTAAACTGCAGGACAGCACACCAAAATCTGAGGGACCGCGTGGGGGTGGGATCCTTCAGACCTCTACACAAGGTGCTGGGTACAATAACACACATTTGAAACGTTTCTCCACTGCTGCACACAGCATGAGGAACAAGTAACACGAGGTAAAAGCCTTGGCTTGGACCCAAAGCAACAGCATGGAACTGCATCAGGAGGGTGTCAGGTTGGATGTTAAGAAAAGGCTCTGTGCCAGAGGGCAGTGGACATGGAACAGGCTCCCCAGGGCTGAGCTGTCAAAGCTCAGGAAGTGTTAGGGCAATGCTCACAAACACTGGGTTTGGGGAGGTCCAGGATGGGGACAGGATTCGGACTCAATGATCCTTGCAGGTCGCTTTCAGCTTGGCATATGCTATTATTCTATTCTATTGCTAGCTGCACTACTTAGCTGAAATTTCTAGACATATACTTAATTGCCTGGAGCGTGGTTACTCTAAACTGCACATCAAAATACATGAAAATCACTTCTCATTTCTACAGGGTGACCACACAGACTCATAAACACGTTTGGTAGAACTCCATCCCATGCAATTCAGTTGTTTTACTGGAAAAGCAGTAGAGTATCATTAAGATTCAGCACACAGGTTGGCTCTGAGATAACATTAAACATGTACATGAACTGGAATTTACCAGAGAAAAACAAACTAGAGATTCAGACAACAAACCTTGGTGTACCACAGAAGTTAATGAGAAAGATGAAACCAAGGTTATGCAGTGCACTACAGAAACTACTTTATTCACTCTCATGCATGGCAATTTTTTTCCTGGGTGAGTATCTAAGTGACAGTCAAATAAGCAGCCTACCATGTGAAACAATGTTTTTAATTGATTAGACTTTCAGATTCTGCACATTTTCCTATCCCAAAAAAGCATGCATTAATAAAGCAATGTACTACCAAAATAACTACACTAACATTAATTACATGAAAATAAAAAGAAAAATTAACATCTGATCTGTAACTAAAAATTACCCTGCACTAATTAAGGTATTACACACTCATTGTCCTTGGATGCTCACAATCATAATTACTGCACGTGCCAGTGAGAATTTAACGTGTACTGGTTCCCCACAGGCAATTGCATATTAATAAAAAAGCCACCTTCTGTCAGTAGTGTCTATCTCTATTTTGACTATAACTAAGTCTACAAAGATAACCTAGAGAATTTTAGCAGCACTTTTTTGTAAGGCCCTCAAGAATATCACTGCCTCAGGCCTCTCCTCATTTAGCCACCAACATGTCTAAACTCTACTCCTGGCAACTAACTAATATGAGAGGCTTAAATCTTGAGCCACTCCTTATGCTTAAGGATATATCATTTTTTCCAGCTTCTGAGGAGTTTCACATACATTCAAATGGAGATAACCATGTGCCAGTTTGTTGATAAAATACAGCATCAGTTTCTTCAGCACCTGTAAAGTGAGTGTGACAGAAACTTACATGATTGCATTATGCTGCTAAGTGTTCTGTTGAAATAGCAGCCAAGAAATAGGTGATTAAACAGCCATTGTTCAGGACTACTATTGCTAAGGAATCTAGCAAGAAATACTACACTGAAATCTTCAGTATTATAATACTGTAATAGATTGCGTTATCCTTGTACACACGCGCAGAGCAAGATCAATCTCCTACATATCAAATATACTTAACGTATATTCCAGCACACATGTATAAATAGAGGTATAAGGAGTTTGAGTCTCCAACTCAGCCCTAGACATGTTCTACCATCTTCAGAGGCCCAGAAGCTGTAGGTAAAACAGCCTCTGTAGGCGAGCTGGCTCCAAGAGGATGCAAGAAAAAAAAAACACAACAAAGCAACAGCAATTTTGTATGTCCCTCCTGCACTTATTCTAGCTTACACTGTAACAGTCCACACAAAGTATCACACACAAACACACCGTTTTCTAAACACTGTCGGGAATGCAGACTCTAAGGCAGAAAGGCTTACATACCTCACAGACTACATACATACCAACAGACTACTACACACAAACTATGACAGGTTCCAGATGAGCTGACATCTGGAAAGCAATTCTGGAAGCCAACTCGTATACCCTCAGTTACATCAAGTCACTCTGTACGTGCTGAGCTGTCAGCTCTCCTGGTTACTGCCACAGGAAGCACTCTACTCCCTCCACCTTTCTACTACCAGAATGAAAATGAGCCCTCATTTCACTTCTGAGGTCCTTACAAAATTCATCAGGTAGCCTGAATATTTAAGTCTCACTATCCCAGTTTCAAAGCCCATACATTAACTGCAGCTGACTCCCACTTTTATTCCCGCATGAACCATATAAAAGTGTGTAGATCTTAAATTAAATAACTAGTTAAACTGATCACAGACAACACAAAACAGTATTGACTCCGCACAGCGTAGTTGTAAAATATCTCAGCTGTGGGCTACAGGAACTTAGAAATTTTAATAGATTCAACGAATTCATCTGAAAAGCCACAGAGATATTTCTGGTTCAGTTAACCTGAAAATGAAGCTAGCATCTTAGCTAAGATGATGACTGTGGCAATATGGCCAATTAAATGGTGTCTGGGTCACAGTATTCAGTGTCACTAAAAATCTCTGTTTCTCAACTAACCGCATTCACTTTCACTTAGCTACATCAGTGGAGTTTTCAAACTTGTGAGAGTATCACATACTTTCTCAGAGAAGTTTTGAACACCCAGGCAAACAGCAAGAAGGATGCTACAGAATCCTTCAGGCAAGGGCATGTGAAGAAAAGTGTATTTTTTCCAAATGTCCCTAATATTTCTGCCTAGAAGGTTCTTCCCCAGGACAAAGCAATAATCCACTTACAAGTACAGCAGAAGGGCTTTTTCCATTAGACAAATGCATGCTCTCCTCTAAAAAGCCACAGTTACCAAGCCCTTCTCATTGACTCCTCCCCCTGCACCTCCTGTATCACTCTAACAGACAGCAATCATCTTTACTTGTCTATCCAACATTCTTTCATTTACAGTTAGAGTAGAAAAAGCAAAATTATCACTCGTAGACAGGAAATAAATCTGTCATTTCAACCTCCAATTCACATTTTTAATTGTAGAATCATTACTCATGAGTTGCCTTCTTTCCTCAAATGCCTGTAAAAAAAAAAAAAAAAGTGGTGAAGAAGTGGTCTGTTTCTCAACTTCTTCTATTAATGCAGCAATTCTGTAAGATATTAACTTACTTTAGCACAGCATTACGTGAGCAGTCATCTAGTTCTTAGCCTGGCAGTGCTCAATGGAGCATGTCACTACTGGATTGATGACGGCTAGGTGTGTTCTAAAAATTCTGCATTAAATACCATTGTTTACACTCAATATCACCTTAATCCTGATTCATGAAGTTGACTTGATTCAGAATCACTCCATGCTATAGATGTATCAAATTTAAAAGTGAATACAGTTATTGAAGCTGATAAAATGAGACAAATATTGCCAACGAGGGTACTGTCAGAGCAGACAGAGCCTCGACAGGACTGCCAGCAGAGCCTGAACAGAAGCAGAGGAAGCCAGATCAGGAACACCACACCCAAAAAAATCTGCCTTTTCAGTAGAAGTTAAGAATAATTTTTCTTTTCAGGAACACAAGACAAGCCAGCCCTTCCAACAGTGAAAGGAATCACGAGCAGTTGAGGAAGAACGAATAAGGTTTTCCTGAAGCTCCTGCTATCCCACAGGTGCTGTGCCTCCTCAACATTTTGATGAGCATATACATTTTTCACATCTTACACATCTCCATTTACTAGCTGAAAACATTAACTGATTCTATACTAATTCTTGCAGGTGATCTCTCCACAATTATCAAAAGTGAGGCTACCATTCTTAAGTGCTTTTAGTATAACAAGGCCAACAGAGCTAGTAATCATCTCATTGTATTACAGAAATAGCAATGCCACACTCCACTTCTGTGCCAACATGAAAAGGAGCGGATTTTTCACTATACTTAATTTCACACCTTGAAAAAACTATCTTGAAAGTGTATCATTTGTTCAGATAAAGTGAAAAAAGCTTTTCAGTACCAACATCCTTCCCTGAAGAAATTTCACATTCCTCAACGCAACCAAAACGTTGACTTGCTGGTTGTTGCTGGGTTTGTTTTTTCCCCAAACTTTTATTTTACCATTTGAGAAACAGTTAAAAACTTCTGTTTTTTTTTCCATTAACGCAGAGGTGAAAGGATTTCTTATGTTCTACATTGTCATTATTTTGGAAGATACAAGTGAACAAGAGTTGAAGAACTGAGGTGCCAATGCAAATCTCTAACATACCATTAGTGAATATCAAGCTATTTTCAGCACTTAAAAACTGGAAAAAAGAAATTAAAAAGTACTAGCACTCAGAAGGATTGCAGTCATCAGCAGGAAGTATGATCCATAGAAAACAGCTTTATGAAAAAGTCTCTTGCTAGGAGCTTCGGATGCAAAGCCTATTAAATAGGAAAGTCATAGCAGTGTCCTCAGTGCTTCTATTATTTTCAGACTGATAGAGAATGACCAGCAGAAACAGTAAGCTGTGGGAGAGGTGCCATCCTACAGAGTAGCTCAATTTTTATGCCTACTTGTGGTGTTGAGTCAGTAATGGCATTATTGTATACGAATCTGAAGCACACTGCGAGAACAGACATACACCATGATATTTGAACAATGCTTCATTAAAACTAGATTACAACAACATTTCCATGCTATTATACATACGACACTTGAGCAGGGATCTGCCTTTCAGACATCACAGTAAGAAACAGACTTTTTCCCCTGCACTTAAGTTCTGGTTCAACCTGAAAAATTCAATTTGCGCTTAGTTTTTTTATGCACAGCTATGTTGGATTTTTCTTCTTCCACCAAATCAGAAAGGTCAACTTTGACAAACACTCTGAAGGAAATACATAAACGTTTGGTTTAGGAATACTTCTAATGTAATAATAAAGTTCAAAAACATCAAAACAAGAAGATGCAGTATGAAGTATGTAGTATGGATCCAAGAAAAACATTTACTTTAACTCATTTTTCTTGCTTACCTGAAGAATATGACAACAGTACTTGTGGACAACCAAAACAAGTCTTTCTGGACTTCATTCTAACTGTCAAACTTGCCAAAAAAAGATCCTGAAACTCCATTTACAGCACTATCAGCTAGCAATAGCAGCCAAGGGTCTGCATAATCAAGGTATTCACAGGAGGAACTGAATGTTAGCTAAACAGAAGATTAAAACTAAATTGAACTCAAGTTTTGTGTTTAAGCCACTTGCTAACTTCAGCCTGTTCAAAATCAAATTTAATTTCAATATTTCTCTTGCTTATGAAAGATCATACCCTAAACTATGATCCATTTAAGAAAAATGTTCATTGCTTTAGAAATGAAGGAGACAGACTCAAAGCACTGTATGTAGGAAAGTAACAATTCCCTAATCCAAACTATGATTTCTTAAAGAAGCAGATATTCTTATATGTATAGAATAATACAGTTAAAGCTATTAATTTGTGCCTTTAACAGTCAAGCTTATTTTGCCATTGAAATTGCAAACCTAGTTGGCAATTAGAAAGCACAGAAATTTATCTCTCAGCTCCTCCCTTTCCTAACACTGCACATTTTTCACTATGTCTGTGTTAAAATTTTTTAACGTCAGTCCACAGTTAACTTATATGGAGACAAATTAAAAGAGCCTTGCAATCTTAGGTACTGTTTTTTTTATATGTAGATTAGTATACACGTGGGTAATTTATCATTTAATTACTCAGTAATAAATGGAAAAAGATCAAATGATTTCTCTTTTTATAGATCAGATAATTATTGGTTATTTCTATGGTAATTTGTCAAGATCCAGCTGGAAGAATTAAACAACTATAAAGTGAAAGTGCATATAATCATTTAGGCATTAACACAATCCGAGCAATGCAATCATTTCTGCCATTATATACAGCTCTAAGATTTCATTTCCTGTCCATTTCAAGGCCCTACGAGGGAATATATTTTTTACAATGTCCCAGTGGACATGTCACTGGAAGAGTTACCAGTTTAGCAAAGCACAAGATTAAATAAAAACTGCAAATGTCAGGAAGGGAGGGGAAGACCTCGTACTGGTGAGCTATGCTGGCTTAAAGTACACATCAGACTGCAAGCTGAGCCCTAGATTGCATCCTGCAGGAGGGATCCTCTGCCACCATACACAAGTCTTGAGATGAAACTTGTGAGAACACTTCTATCTTCCACCATCCACCTTGCCCATGCTCACACGTGAACTACTCAAGTTTGCAAAAACATGACACAAAGATATAACTCTATACGGGTTCTTCCCTTCTTGTCTTTTACCTTTAATACACTTTTTTTTTTTTTTTAATATATATTGTCTACTTAGGAGTATAGGATTTAAACAGTTACCAAAAATATCAGGGAAAAAGAGTAACAGAATCATGAAAGACAAACACAAAACAAACGCAGCGCGAACCCAGCCACACTGCCCCAGCAATTGGAAGCAAGATCTGACCAGGTCATGTTTTAACCACACAGACTGAAACTTAACCCACCAAAACCTACTGTCTCACTTGTACAAACATGTATTTAACGTATGATTCTTCCTCAGGATCAATTAGTTATAGCACTGAATCCAAGCACTAGCAGTGAGTCAGTGCCAGCAAACTCCTGCAGAAGTTGAGGCTTTAACACTGTGAGTTTACCCTGAAACAACATGCTGGGCACAGACATTAGCTGATCCTGAGCTCCACCTGGATGCACTCCTTATGAACGTTTCCTACTGTAAGCAGTGAGATGAAAGATTCAACAAAAACTTCATCTTCTGTGAATTGCATTACAGTAATAAGAATTCAGTTGATAGCCTGCAGTAACATCTGGCTCCCAGCTCCTCTTCTGCCCTTCCTCACTGCCCATTTTCAGTTGGCTCTCTTTTAACAACAAAAATGCAACAACTATAAGAAAGAGCATGAGTGTGAGCTAGACAGAGCACAAGAAGAGTCTCTGCAGAGCAATGCATTACACATTTTTGCATCTGTATTTTCACTTCTACGAAGACCTGAATAAATATCCTAACTTGACCTTCAAATAAATATCCTATTTATAAAAAAGAAAGTTAAAATCATGGATTTTTTTCCCCATTTAAAGAACTTTGCGCTGGTAAAACGATATGACAAATCTGGCATCGGTATCTTAAATCTGTATATGCTCATATTACCGGGACTGTGGTATTATTAATTTATAATACTAGAGGCCACATACACTTCTAAGGTATATAGAAAAAGCAATGCCTAGCGAGCTAGAAATATTAAACCAACAACCCAAACCACTTAAGAGTATGCAATTTCCCAGGTCCTCAGTACCAATTCCAGATTAAAGATCGCCCAAATGCTGACCACTATTCATCATGCTCACAGGGACCCAGAAGCCAGCTAGGCCACCCACTCCATCACAGCAACATCTTCGTCCAGTTTTCATTCAAACAGGAGGAAAGGCATTCAGCCCGCTTTTGACTGACTCCTGTCCAAGGAATGCAATTAAACCCGGTTACATTATGCTTTTATTGAACTGCAGCGTGTGCTTGAATGTCATGCTTGATAAGAAACTTACACCAAAGTTTGCTAGTCAGGGAAATTTCAAACAAACTGGACAAGGGAAGACAGCTACTGAACTGCACAACTCATCCATCATTTAAATGAAAAAAAAAGACCATCGCATCGTAAGAGCATTTCTTTCTCTTCCTCGAGCTGCAGCTATATAAATTTGCAGAGTGAAGTGTGGCCGATTAAAAGAAACAAAGACAAGGAAAAAATTGTTCAACAGCTTTGCCTTCACTCCAGAATAATAAAAGAGCTGGAAAAGAAAAGGTAAGTGCATTAGCTAGGATTTTAAATAACACTAACCTTGGTGCTGCTTGACTGGAAAAGGGCAGCCTAGAATAACAGAACAAATACTGCCTGAAGCTGTACTTAGGGCAGAGAAATAAAGCAGCTGGGCCATTTCAAAAGCCAACGTGGTATCAAAAGCATGTAAAGCTTAAAAACATTCTTTACAGAAAACAGTAATTAAAATACAGATGTTTGGAAGGAAATCATTTCACTAAGCTATTCACAGTATCACAATGTTATGGAACTAATTCAGTGAGGTAACCAGTGCAAAGCTGGTTAATCTGAACTTCAGCTAAATATTTCAGTAGCAGCTCCTGCTGGAAAAACGTGAAAAAAGGAACTGCTCATCTTGATGAAGGCTGCTCCCTTCCCTCAAAGATCAGCTTAGGGGACAAGTGTTATTTAATGCTTCCTTAAAGCAACTGCTACACAAACTACAGCACTGTAATGAAGCACTGCAACCAGAGGATGAGTGTGCACTAAAATTGATGATGAGAGCCAAAAAGGAAGGATGCTGTTCAATACCACAAATACAAGATCATGCAACTACAGCACTAGGGACACTAACATCTGGAAGAGACCAACATTTCTTTTTGCTATGAAGGAAACATTAATGCAGCCATGGAAAAGGTTACCACCACTGTCTTTGGCCACAGTTGCATACACAGCTGAGCCAAAATCACAGCTCACTTGAAGCCAGGGTCAATTTTCCACAATCTTCATTCTTCTTTCCCCAACTCCAGACCACTTACTCCTTCACACAGATCTATCAGGTCCACCTGGGACTCAATTCCTCACACTCAAGCAGTGTTATTTATTTTCCTGACACACCACCAAACAGACAGGTTGGCTGATGTTGGAAGGGACATCTGGGTCTACCTCATTCAACACCCTGCTTAAGAAGGGACACCTATGCTATGCTAAAGATGAAAAAGAGGAGACAAAGAAACTGACTTAACTCAGTTTGATAAAGAGGAGACTGAAGGAAACAGAGATACTTCCAGTGTTACTGGAATTAAATTTCAGAAGCAAAACAATACTGTGAAAATAATACTCGGTATCCCTCTCATTGAATTTTAACCTGAAAACTAAAAGGTGAGTGATTGATAGGCATGAAAGGTTTTAGAATTCTAATCTAAACGATTATATGATTATCCTTGATTCTAAAAAACAAATTTGAGCAAAAATCCCTATTTTAAAACAGAAATGAATAGTTAAGGATCTAACTTAAGTATTAAACTCTGCAGTTGCCTACAGCAATAGTGGGATAGAACATTCCTATATTCCTGAATTTTTATGTGTACTATACTAATAGAACAAGCAATATGAGGGCGTATAAAATTCCCAACAGAATGCAAGCTACCTCATGTATCTTTGCAAGAGACATTTCCTAGGGACTTCAATGATCTTGCAGAACATATAACAACTGTTTCTGCTATTGAAGTTTTTATTGGTTTTGCTCCTTTCTCTACCTCACTGTTACTTACCATATGAGACCATTTTGAATCTGATTATCATTTCACAACAAAGGCCACAATGTCTAAAAAACCCAAGTGAAATTGTCAGACACTCTGCTCTCTTCTCCTTGCTGAACAATGCATTTGTGATGCATTCTGGACAGATGACATCAGATACTCCTTTCCACAAACCTCAGCATCCAGTTAGCAAGTAGAACAAGGACTGGAGGTCACGTTTCTCTCCAGTATACTAACCTCCTTTCTAAACAGCAGTTGCATGAAAAGCAGAAAGATAAAACACAGCACTCCAAAGTAGTTTCTTCTCAAAAAGGTAGAGTCAGTACTTCCTTGGGGTTGAGAGTTTTCTGGCACAGTTTATATTTTGTGAGCAGGTACATTCCACAGTGGAATTGCGAATTTGATGTGCTGTAAAGCATGCTAAAGTTTCAAGTGAACAGAGCTATACAAACAAATCTCTTCCACCATGCAGTACATCAGTGGCTGAGGTCATCAGACCACCAGGACAAGAGTACAAACCTAGGACTTCCAGACTCAACCTAAATAAGCTTTCTTCCATCTCTTCGGTGAGCTTAAGATAAGCATGAACAGTAAGCAAAAAATCACCCTCAAACATTTGTGTTTGTACAAAATACCTATCACTTGTCCACAGGCACCTAAATTTGCCAACTTGTTGGAATAAGCAAGTAACGTGCTTGTGTCAGTTTTCAGGATGTGCTCCAGCTACTTTCAAAAATTTAACCATCACTATTTTTACTGTGGGTATGATAATTTCAGTTGTTCCCAACTCACGTGGGAGGCAGCAGGTAAGGCAGAATGCCTTGAGACAACCTGCCCACTAAAGCAGGCTCCCTACAGCATGTTGCAGGTGAAAGCATCCACGTGGGTTTTGAATAGAAGACTCCACAACCACTATGGGCAGCTTTCTCCAGTGCTCTGTCATCCTCACAGTGCTGTAGCTATTGATCTGCTCTGTACTTACAGTGCAAAAAAAAAAAAAAAAAAAAGAAAACAACAGTCCCTCACTTCAAGCAATTCCAAGAGAGCCAAGAGAGATTCACAGTTTGGGTATTTCACAATGAGTATGCTTCTCCTTAAAGAATTTTACGAATCCTATCTCTAGGCACTGAAAGGTTTCTTAGTTTTAATATTCAAGAAAATTACCAAGTTAGTTAAGCTTGCAAAGTTTCCATGTATTAATTAATTTTTCTGCTTGGTTTGAGGATTTAAAACATGAGCATGTTCCACAGCAAAAACAGTGTCAAATTAGTATGTTTAAGAATTGTAGTCAGTATCAATTACTGTATGGGAGAATTTAAAACATCTTTATTAATGCATTAACGTACTCTGATGCATTAACGTAATGCATTTTGATGGAAAGCTATCAAAAGCTTCAACTGAAATCATGAAGTTCTCAAATACAGCCCCAAGCCAACTTTCCAACTTAAATAATTTTGCACAAGTACTTCTGAACTTAAAAATAACAAGTTTTAGGGTTGAGGTCAAGTGGCTCCTGGGTTCACAGAAGTGCCTAATACCTGAGATGGGAAAGGAGCCATGGAGATCACTCAGTCCAATCTCTGCTCAAAGCATGGACAGCTAGATCAGCTTGCTCAGGAACATTTTGATTCTGAGTATCTCCCTTTGGGACATCAAGTTCTGTAGTTCACCAGTAATATTTTGATAGTCACTGTAAAGCGTGTGGAACTGAGCAATTAAGTATAATTTCCATGAAAATCTAGGAGACAGCTTTGAGAACAATGCTTCCAATGCAATAACTACTACAAAAGCTGAAGCCTAATTTCTGCTTTCACTGCATAGTAAGAAAGGCAATCTGTCAAACATTTTTTTCTTACAAAACGTACTTTCAAATATTCAGAATGTTTTACATAGCAAACATCCCATGATAATACTGTATTCCTTTACCAAGTTAAGTATTTCATCAATAAAAATCAAAGAACTTGATCTCAAATTTCATTACATTTCAGCATCTCAACATACTGAATTTGTCTACAGAAATATTCTTCCAGCCTCCACTACTCACAGCCAGCGAGAAAAACTGCCCTTCAAGTGCTGACTTTCCAGCAATGAAAAGAAATGTTATTTCTCTTTTGCTTCGTTTCCTTGCAGTACATCAGGATGTGAGACAATAGTTAAGCTACTATTGTATGATTTTCTTGTGATTCGCAGCATACTTGGGTCAGATGTTGAAAGCTTGAAAGTAAAGACACTGTAGAAGTTGGACAATCCTATTTTTAACCCACCCCCACCCCCAGCTATGTATTTCTCCCTGTACATATTATGGTCAACATTTAAAATAAATGAATTTTCATTATAAAGGCAAGAATCCCAGCTCTGTGGACTCCTTGGTATGAATCTTTTCCCTGGCAGGTAAATGCTTTCAAACTTTCATAAGCAAATGAAGCCAAAACCCTGCACGCCTCTCTTAACACTTGAGCAGAGAGCAGTTTGTTCCATAGGTTTTGTACAGGTCTATATGACAGTTTCACAATAAACAAAATCTGTAACTCTTGCTGTAGGACTTGTTTTTACTGTATGGGCACGTGCTAATGCAAAATAAAAGGTACTGTAATCCAGTTGCAATTAAGAACGCTTTACCAAATAAATACAAAAATAAATCAGTACCAAACACACTTAAACAAAAACTCAGAATCGAACCACCAAACTGCCTTCCCCAAGACAGAAAATAAAGGGAAAAGCCAGATAGAAGGGAAGATGATGACTTGAAAAGTAAACTAAACAGCTCACAAAACAAATGAGCTGTTACACATCTGTATTGTGAGGTTTCCACATGGTCTCACACCAGAGGGCACAAACCACTCTGACTTGAAAATTATCCAGCACTCTGATACCACAGTTGGGATCATAAAGGGTTACAGTACCCACAGCATGGTGTAGGTCTCAGTCTCACCAGCCACCCGAAGCAATGCAGAGATTTACAAACCATACTCTGACCTCAAGGAAGAGATAAACTAGTCTTCTCACAAGAGCAAATTAGTATTTAAAATATACGGGTAGACATTGGGTTTAAAATACTGGTTTTAGAATCAATACCAGTACTTTAAGAAAACACTGCATTCTGATTAAGTTAGTCCTAGTAAACAGTACCTCTCAATGAAGAAAGCAGAAACAGGAGACTTGTGTATGGAACAGAAGAGTAACACTTGGACGTGCTGCAGTTAAGCAAGGAGCTCACAGAACACCTCCAAACCTCTGGAGGACAAAGAGCCACGTTCCACAGATACAGAACTGCTTTGTAGCAAACAACTTCCATTAGAGAAAAGCTTTCTCTTTACTTACATAACTATTAATCTCATGTGCTATTTTAAAATGACAAACAAAGGTAACACATTAAGTCATGAAGAAATTACCTATTCTGCATTCATTCCTACCCAGGAGATGTCAGGCTTCATACTAAGGAGGAAAAGAGGAAATGAAGCATAAAACACAATAAAAAGAGTGAAGTCCTGTAGCAATTCTGCTGTTTCTGCCATCTAAATGTTATTTTATTGACTCCTTTAGCACTCTGTGTTAAACATAAAGGAAACCTCAAAACAGCAAGACCCATTACATTGAAAAAAAAATCCTACATACTAAAGGAACTTAGGAGAGAGACTTTGTACGTACAATAGGTGAATCCATGCAGCAATGATAATTTCTCCCTGCCTAGAGGCTTTCCAGCCTAAAACCTCACATTTCAAATTGTACTGGGAAATAAGGCATCTCTGAGCCAATTACTCCCTGCAGAACAATACTGAAACAGAACAGCATTCGGATCCTGAGACACAGGGGAGGAAGTAGTCATGAATTATCTAAATAACCCATACACTTAGAGGGGTTAGAATTAAATCAGGTGAACTGCACCGAATCACCAGAAACCACCATTAAAAATACCCACTGTCACTGCTCACACATACTTAATGAAAGCACCTATTGACTTGTCTTTCAATAACTGGATTATGGGAAAGGTGACAGCTCTGCTCTTATTTCATCCTGCATACATCTGGACACACACTGAAAAAAAGATGAGAAGTTCAAAGTGCTTCTCTATGCTACCCAAAAGGTCTGCTCAGTTCTCTGCTCAGTCATCGCTATGAGCTCTATGAATTAAAATTGAAAGAATAGCATCCCCATCACTGAGCATTTACTTTCAACAAAAAAAAAACTTTTTCTTCCTGAAAAGAGATTTGTGTTTTGTAGCAATGAAAAAGGCATTAAAATTTATGATCCTGAGTGGACAGAGAAGACGACTGAAAAATAAAATGGTCGTCCAAGGACAGAGTCCCTCTTCAAGAGAACCTACCCCTGCTCTAAGCATCAGTATAAGCTTCTTTTTTTTATTTTTTAAAGAATGCATTTCACTATAGAAGTAAAAATGTGTGTATATATATAAAAGAATGATCTCATCAAGCAGTAAAAGCACACTGTGAGAAAAGCAAGCTGTTGTTACCTTAAAAGACAGCACACCTGGCAGAAAGCTCCATTCAGTCCCAAAGCTTAAAAGGAGTGGAAAAGTAATTTTATAATGTAAATACCATTCCAGAAATTTAATATGACCAGATCTTTTGTTACAGAACAGTTACAGCACTATGGCTGTTTAACTTTGCACGACCTGTTCAAAAAATAATGGGATCCTCAACATCCCATCAGTATTTCATAATACTAACCATCCCATTATCAACACCTGCCATTAAAAAGTGGACAATGATGTAGTGACAGATGGGGGAACATTGGACAAGAACTTCATGGAAGAAAAAAGGCTGGGTGACAAAATGTTCAGCTGCACAGAATATATTATTCAAACTGAAAAATAAAAGCACCTATGACATTAGGATCACTAAATTACTCAACACTTTTGGTATGCAGATATTTTAAGTAGTAAGCATTTTATTACATAAGGTTTCAAAGCATTGATTTCTGATTATTTAATTCTTATTATTAAAAAAGTAATGATAATAAGCACTGCTTAAAAGCTCGAGCAAAGGGAAAACTGTTTTGCTGCCTTCTGTGGTTGCAGAAACCAGAAATATTTTCCCCTGGACACCTGGAAAGAAAACAGTCACCCAAAATCAGCCAAAGTCTTATTCCCAACTTGCACACCTATCTTTAGAATTTCCTTTTTCTAAAGGGAATTTCAGGGGGGGAGAAAAGTCAGAAACCATCACTGTGAGCATGTATCAAGGAAAATGCAATAAAGGTACCAGATGTCTGCTGCAGAAACATACATAACTTATGTTGGATTCCTCTAACTGTCTCCACTCTAAACAATTACTTTATATCCTGAAAATAAAATGTTAGTACCTTATCTTGTTAAAGGCAAAAAAGCTGTTGTATTCATTAGACTTGTTGCAGCAAAGCCTGTCACATTTCATTAAACAGTATAATATTGTGATGTGCTTAGCAATAAAAATGCAATAAAATTACGTATTTGAATTTCTTCTGGGGAAGACATCCATGATTTATGGAGCCTTCCTACATTCAATGGAGCACACAGCTGATGTTCACCAGGAAGGCCAAATTTCTTAGCTTTATGGAAAGAAACAGCATCACTTATGTGCATAAGAGAGCATCTAAAAATCAACTATTTACTTAAGATCAAGAGTAACAAAAGGTTAAAAATCACCCTTTTTGTTCCAAGTCTACCATGTAGATTAAATGCAGATCTTGACATTCTTTCAAAGATCTGATGTCAAACTTGGTTAGTGGTTTAAGCCTTTGCTGTTTCCGTAATGCTCCATTTAACAATTTAATAGAGACGAGAGAGTTGAACACACAAATATGTTTTGACTCTTAATTACATACGGCACAAACCAGAATGGCACTAGATCAACACAACACTGTTGGCAAACATCTCCTGATGTATTTTTGTGTCATACTTGCAAGCAGATTAATTAGTATGTCACAACCATTTTTAAGAAGCATTCCTGAAGCACTGCATTCCCAGACTCTAAGTACAGAGCTAAGTCTAACTCAGCAGCTTGCTACAGAAAGCCTACTGAGAAGGTGAGATGGACTTGAAGGCTAACTAGTTAAAGTGAAAAAAAAGTAATTTAGGTCAGTGAATAACCTACTAGTTTTTGTTTTCTTTCATTATTACAAAGATTTGCTCACCACAAGCAACAATTCACACTCAAGTTCTTGATCTGCTTCACAATGAAAACAATTGGCTACAGACCCTTACAGTGGCACCTTATAGCAGAGATCTGCTCTAAGCCCATCCCACACATAAGAGTTTGGCACTTAAGGCTCTTCCTCAGGCTTCCTGAGAAGCCGAAACTCTCCTAAACCTCTTGGCTAAGAAGAACAGAAAAAGTATTTTTGAGGATTTTGGAAAATACTAAATCGGTAGCATCTACAAGGTTCTGTCAGGTAACTTGCATGCATTTTAGTCCTAGCTGCATTACTGCTTCTACAGCCTTAGTTTCACGAGTTTCTAGAGTGTTCTTTCAATGCATCAAACTTCTGTCTATAAAAGACACGCATTAAACAGGCACTCCAGGAAGGACAAGAACAGCCTTTAGAAACAGAAGGGCTTTGTTTTCTGCAGCTTCCATGATGATTTGAGAAGAACAAACTGTGAAGAAATACTGGTGAAAGAAAGGTAACGATGTGATCAACCTGTGCTATTAGCACACGTTGGCTGAGTCTGTACCATCAAACACTAACGGGTTTTTGTGACATTTTCAGTGTTTATTTCAAGGTAACAGAAATATTAAAACATGAAACTGATGGTTTCAAACTACAGAGTACCCACAGAAGTGCAATAGTTGTCTCTTTAAAGTATTGTTAATGCAGCAAAGCAAAGATTTTACCTGTTCGCTGATGGGGCTGTATAAAGACGTAGCTGAAAAGCACATAGAATAGACGATGAAGAGCTTCATCAGAAGACAACTAAAACATAAGCTCCTTCTACTTTTGCCATCAAATTAATTCTGTTAAAAGTTTGTCAGAGCTACAGGGGAAAAAAAATAAATCCTATTCATTGGACAATGGAAGATTCAGGCAGTTGATGCATCACCCAGTCAGATTTGTGGACGTGAGGGAAATATCAGCAAAGTACACCTACGACTGCCATGGATCACTAACTACAACTACAGCAATTACTGTGCTGTACACCTCCAAACCTTTCACTGTGCCCTTAACATGATTTGGAAGCATGTTATGTAGGAACTCTTAGACCTAAATCAGTTTGGTCACACATGACAGGCATGGATCTTTTTGCTTAACATGGTGTCTTGGGAATGTTTGCCTGAAACACCAGACTGTGTTATAAATTCTATGTAAGCACTGACTCTAAACTATTAAAATACACACTATTAGCAGCACGGCAGCTCCTCCCAAAGTTAAGTTTTACTTATTTTAGAGATATGAATAAACTAAATATGTTTTTATAACTCCTTGTATCACAGAAAGCTTGTGAAGTGTCATTACTTTCTGTACCATTCCTTGATGTTACCCTAATGTTAACACGCACAGAACCTTTTCTACAATATGACAGTACAGCAATTACATATTCTTTTACAACGCAGACTGCTAGATCATTACCTTTCTGCACATGGCAGAAGATCACAAGATAGCCAAACACTAGAAAAACATGCCAGCATAAGTGTTGCTCAAGAAAGGAAGATGTTCTGGTGATTAACGAACACACACCTATCTTTAAATGCCTCTTCCCCTTCTACCTGACTTATTAAATTCCTCTTCCTTGTACAAATTTTCAGTAGTCAGCTTGGAATTTGGAGATAAGTCAGGGCACGTGGGGAACAGGTGGGGGCAGCTGGAGACAGAACAGATCATCACTTGTGGAGGGCACCAAATGCTAGAACTGACTCAGGTACAGGCATGCTGTAGAGTTACAGTGGCTATACAGAAGACTGGAAAGACCTGACAAAATAAGGCTGCAAAGCTGCACAAGGATTAACAGCAAGATGGACATCATCGCTGTATTTGTCAGGCAGCTGTGCTGTGACCACTTTCAAATGCTCTCATATGCTCCAGATGCACACTGGTTCCTCTTGGTTAGTGATCAGCAATCTGCCATCCACTCAAGTTTTACTGTTTTTCTGCAGACAAGCCCACCTAGAAAGATGTCCAGCACACAACTATTTCATTCTTACATGGCTAGCCATTGAGTGCATTACTCATCTTCACAGAAACCTCAAAAAAAAAAAAGGACATATGCTCAGAAAATAAGATCCACTCCCAAACTCTGATTCATTTTCATTCCAAATTTCAGAAAGTGAGCTTTAGAAGTATACATTAGGCACAGCAAGAGTCAAAACATCAAAGCATAGCTAAAGAAATACAGGTGCTCTCATTGCTGTATTTTTGTATGGTCCAGAGAATGAAATGTTAATGAACAGCTAGAATGCAGTCCTGTCATCAGTGACAGCAACAAGAGGTTTTTTTTGTTTTTTTTTTACATTTGGGACACAGTATCCTGATACTATAAAGTCAAAAAAGTTTGAGGAAAAAATGATCACTAATAGAAAATTCTATTATCCATTCCAATTAGAAAACTGCTGAGAAAACATGCTCGTGTGAACTAACACAACTGTTCTCAGTGAATATTTTAACCCTCATTTTTAATACCTTCACTGTGCTGTGAAATTGAGAAGCAGAATGAGATCTAAACTCCACAGAGCGAAGAAAAGAAAAAAAAACCTGAAAACAATCCTGAATTCAAATTCCTGAAGTGCAGCAATTGAGCATCAAAAAGTAAACATGCCCACAACACAAGCTTTATGCATATTACAGTTACCAATATGACCACATGGCACATTAGGGTGGGCCCTGCTCAATTAGTGAGCAGTCAGGGAGCAGCCCTATGTTATAAAGCAAGCAAGTTACTGCTATTATTAGGGCACATTTAGAAACTCAATGGCACTTCACAGAGAAGACCAAATTTATGTCTTAAAATTTTTTAGTTTTTTTTACTGACAGCATCCAAGTCATTAATAATTAATGACTTGATCCAAGTCATGAATAATTAATTAATAGCAATTAACCTTCTCAAGCCCAACGATCTCACAAACAAAATTATTTACATTTCTACAGGTACCTGAGATGCAAAGATTAACAAAAAAATCTAACTTCAGAGCCATAGGACCTGATTTTGCAAAACACTGGTGCAGAACGTGCAAGCAACTCCAGCCAACAACCACAGCCCACTGTGTGCTTCGCCTCTGTGCACGGTGTAGTCTTCAACTGGGCATCAGCTGCATCCAGCATGCACTCTGAAGGCAGCCAAATAGCTTGCACCTCATAAGAACTGCCCAAAGCAAATTCCCCCACAGACAGGAGATGCACAAAGAGCTTTGGCTCCTAATTTTTCTCAGTACTCTAAAAGGAATCACAACTGCTTTCTCATTTGCTTTTTTTTCCTCCACACAGTAAATCACATACCCTGAACAGCATGCAACTAACAAGTTCTGTAACACACCTTAACTCCTAAGAAAAAAACAAGGTACAGTTATTGTTGTAAATAAATCTGGTCATTGCTGTATTACTTCTGAAATTCAATCTGCATTTAGTATAGGCAACACAGTATATGATACAAACAAATCAATGTCAAGATAAAAGCATACCTACTCACATATGCTCTTGGAGCTGAGACATTGCTCCCACAGTGCAACCCTAAAACTAAGAAATTCCAAACAGCATAGTTAAAAAAAACATAATAAAAATCCTTATCATGAAAAGTTTCATCTGTTCTTTCAGATTTAATCTCCTTTGTGCACCTCCGCTGGGTTAGAAGTTTTCATTTGTTTAGTATTCCTCCCAGTACACGTATGAAAACAAAGCACTCAGCATTTTATACTCCAGTGAAGTTAATAACTGGCAGCCTCCACTTCTTCCCAGCCAGTGCCATTTCAATTAACATATTATAATAAGCACTAATTTTGGTATTATGGCATGTTTGAAAACTATTAAGTGAGCAAGAATAAAATGTTGTCAGTTGCCACTGCGCCCTTTTGGAAAGCAATATTTGATAGTGATCATGTGCATATTTTGAGCTGAGAATTTTTCCCTACAAAGAGGTAACATAGCAGCAGTTGTCAGAGCTCCACAGAGACAAGAAACATACACTCGAGCCAAGTAAATTATGGGACACAAATGCTACAGAAGACTGAACTTAGATGTAGAGGAAGTACCATGGCACTTGTAAGGAGAGTCATAATGATTTCAACTCTTTTTTGGCTTAGGTATTAATGTAACAAGTTAAGGCCAAGTTTCCATCAGGCATTGTAGAACTAAAGGATGTTGATAAGGAAATGTAACCCTGTAAGTGCACAAAACACCTGCCTGGCGGGCAAGAGACTAATGAGCCTTCATAATTGCTTGCTATCCAACTCAAAAATGCCTCAAGACCATCTTCATTAGTGCTGAATTGTACACTACATAGCCCAGCTTTGCTTCATCTTTATTCCATCAACATGTACCGTATCCCCAGCACAACAAGAGGAAAAAGTGACATTATGTGAGACACGCCGTATGTGCAGTGGTTAGAAACTCGTCAGCCAACCACAGCACGGCTCAGAAAGCAAAGGTGCCTGGAAGATGCCTCTGCAAGCCCTGGAGGCCAGAAGAGAAACAGCTAGCAGCACTGTGCCGTGTTCTGCTTGTAAACCCTTCTACTTGCTGGAGACAAAAAGCTTCTACACTCATCATGCCTCAGTGACACAAGGTGGTCCAACTTCTGGGCATTTGTCCTCACCCAGAACAGCTACTTCTGCTTTGCTTTGTACCCATTTAAAAAGGTTTCAATTCTCAGAAGAGTAAAGAGAGTAAAAACAACTGCGGCACAATTACCTCTTAGCAGTGATGCCTACTGCCTAAGCAAGTGTTTCACAAAGAGTAAGAAAAGCTGCCAAATACCACCTCCAACTTTTCATGTCTCCTCCTGGAAATAGGTATCGCAACTGAACTAATGACCTAAGTATTTTTGGTAGAATTTATTTCCTATTTTTGTCCCAGTTTTCCTAAAAAGCAGTGAGGACTAATCTAAAAACAGATAATGTGCCAGGAGCATCTCCTTCAGCAAGGAGTTAAAACTCACTTATCACAGGGATATGCCCATCTGGATGCTACCAACCAGACCCCATCCTAAGCTACTTCAGTCAGTTCTTTATACACATTGCCTAGCTCTCCCTCAAAATAATTTGCACCCATCAGTGTTTCTGCTTTCAGATCTCTATTACTGTTCTATTAGTGTTAATTCTCATCAAGGACACCAAGGTGATTTTTCCTCTCCTGTGCACCTGCAGCTGCTACTGGGAAATGGTGCCAGCAAGTCAACATCTACAGCAGAAATGCTCTTAGAGAAGGCACATTTCTGCCATCAATCTTCTCCCCCACTGAACAGCTGAAATCGCTCACGTCCAGGGGACAAACACCATCACCACCAACACCAAGGGAAGAAGAGCACAGCATGTGCTTCCCCCATCCTTCACACATACATCTCTTAAGAGAAAACTGTAAAGGCTAAATAACCAGCATATTCTTGCTCCCACGAGCACAGCTGTACTAGCCACCACACCGCAGCCATCAATAAGGCAATCACTCCCTTGTTACTTCTCAGATAACTACGCACTACTAATGAACTGCAATCTTTTGACTTAGTCTGCTAGAAACCACAGGAAGAAGAAATTAAAAATAATTTCCATTCACTTCCTAATCTGGCAGTGAAGAGCAAACCAATGCATCTTGCTGAGACCGACACTCGATGATCATTTACTTCCAACCAATTGCTATTTAATGAAGCACAAAACCACGCTGATGAAACTCACAAGGGTGACTGCAGAGTACGGTTCTGGTATCATATTATTGAATAATGAATGTTAGGATAACATACAGTACAATTTCAGCACGGGGAAAATCAAGGTAGCTCGGAATTTCAATAACAATTTCTGCTTGTGCTGCAATAAGGACTGACTGGCTTTCCTCCACCAGCATTCCTCATCCACCAGCAAATCAGGCTTCACTAGGAAGTTTTGACTATCAAGGGATGCAATGTCAACATAAGGGAGATGCATACGTCAGCATTATTTAGTACTTCACAGCTGTGGATTAAAACCATACCAACACACTAACAGTACAGAGCTCAAAGTTCATCAGAAATGTCTGTCTTACAGAATGATTAACCCAAAATGCAGTGCTTGCTTAAAACTTCCACCAAATATCAATGCAGAAACTGAAATCAGAATTAACATACTTATCTTGAGACCACGAAACAAAGTAGCCCCCATTAAGTCACAACCGCTGTCCTACCTTTATCTTCCATTACTCAAACTTCTGATAGCATCCACATCGAAAGTTCTTGAAATGAACCCCAAAAGTGAATAAAATGTCAGGTTTGATATATTTAAAAAGCAGAGCTGCATTGCTTCTTAAGACAATTGACAGTAAACAGACTTGCCTATCTATATATCCTTGTCTAACTTTTTCCAGCTGGATAAACCCAACTGCTATTAAAGTTGACAAAAGACAATGATATTATTAATGAAAGCAGCTACACGATGTTAGACTTTTCATTGCGGACTCCTAGTAAGCTTCAATTAATTGCATGGCTGGTTTGCCTAAGAAGGCTGTAGATGGGAAGAAAGGCTGGGAGGAAGAAGGTATTTTTAAACTTCTCACTTTTAGGTACTCAATTCATCATTTTCTTCCACAATATTAAATATTAAATTAAATATACTGCTCCTGAAAACCGCTCTGAAGATTGACTGTATGTTTTCTTTTGCTAAGCACAAACAAATTACAAATCTGTATTTCCAAACTATTCTTATACCTTCTAATACAAAGAAGGTTCATAAACCATCTTCAGTAATAATGCATCTGGTTAAAAGAATTTTATACAAAACATTTCTGAAAAGAATACAGAAATAACACCACCCGCACATTATGCATGCTTAGGGATCCCCTCCTGCTCTCACGCTTCCTCATTAACTGAAGTCATTTCCTTCACCTTATTGCACTTGTTGCACTTTCACCTTAGCAGCATGAAAACCCAGCCTGTGCAGCTTAGGTAAGACACATTCCAGTATGTGAGGAATGTACTAGGACAATGAACGGTGCAAAATACTCCAGTGATGCTCTTTAAAGAGTGATGGTACTCCAAGAGATCAGCAGGCACCACTAAGATACTCTACACTGAAATCATAACATTAATGTTCCAAAGTACGAAAATCAAATTATAAACACAAAGATTCGTGAAGGAATATATGAAAGGTACTAATTATCCCTCTCAAGAAAAAAATTCCAAGCAGAGAACTCAGCTGACCAGCTGTAGACAGAAAGAAAGACAAATGACATGCTGATCCATGCCCCACACCTTATTTCACAGATGGTTTGTTCCTCCTGGCTGCTTTCTGACCACCTCTGCTTTGTCTGAAACTATAAATGCCTCTTTAGTAAAAGAGATGCAGGCAAGACCTACGCTTGACTGAACTGCTCCTAAATCGTAACTCACGTTGGAAGTCCTCTCTTGCGTCAGAGCACAGCACTGTTACCTCTCCATGAATCTTTCCTATAGGCTTAGAGCTTTGTGCTTCCTATAAACACCTACACCAGCAATTCAGACCAACTGAATTAATCCCTGCACCTCATTAAAGAGTGTTAATTACTGCTGTACTCATACTCAATCACCACTTTAAAACGGCCAGCCTCCCACCCTAGTTTTGAGGCATACTAACAGGCACTTAAAAGGAGCCCCAGACTTGCTCAGCACAAGAGCAGTATTTCTCTATGAGCAGCTCCTGACTCCTAATATCTGCTCTTTGTTTCAGCACAGATTTAGGAAGAGACCGAAGAAATGACAGTTATTTCTTGGGTCACTAACTTTTTACTTTGTAAAAAGTGCTTGAATTATCCTAGCCCATTCCTACAGACATTAAATCCAATTTTCTCTTAATTAACGTAAAGCAGTGAAGCTTCAATAGCTTCCCAGAGCATTGCTCCTCCTTTCACTTTACTCTCACTTGCAGGTTTTTCTAGTTCACAAAGATACATTTCAGTCTCTCTTTCTGCTAGTATGATTTCACCTCTTAAGATCTTGCAATGACTTTAGTCCAGCCTTTGTTTTGTACTATGAGATTGCAAACACTTTTTACTGAGTGCTCCAGGCCTCCAACTATTTACTGACAGAGAAATAACAACTGGTCAAAACAGCTTATGTCATAATGCTGTCACTACTTCCTTACAGCCTTTAATGCTATGAGAAGGCCTTTAACCTTCTGTACTGCTTCCCACCATGGTCTTGCGGAGCAGAGGGTATTACAAGCATCTTCAAATGCAGAACCCTTATCTGTTCTGACTGTACAAGGATACTCCAAGAATTATTTTGGGTTTAGACCTCAAAATAATATATGCATTCTCAGTTAGTTGATGTGAAAAGCCACACAAAGCAAAGTAAAGAAACTGAGAGCAACGGCCAGCCACAGTAACTGTTCCACTCCTTTTCCATTAATGAATAAGCCACAAAGCTCTTTTGACAGTGCAGCTTTTGGCATCGATGGCAGCAATGAGGATTTAAAAAAAAAAAGAAAGAAATGCACGGGTCATTCCCACACTGGAAAGTTAAATAACTAATGTTAGCTTCAGCTCACAGTAAAAGCAGCTGCTTCAAAGGGCAAAGATGAGGGTACCCACACGTGGTGCTAAACAGCTGCCATATACTTGGCTTTGAAGAGTAAGAGAAGAGAAATGCACTAGAGAAATCCAGTACTGGAGAAAGAAACTAATACTAGAAATGTAGAAAGCAATCACCTTAATGGATTTCTAATATTACTAGCGTTAAGTACTACAATATTCACACTTCATGATCACCGAACTATTTCCATTTTGTGCAAGCATATACTCAACAGCAAGGTACAGACCCACATCTAGTGCCATTCAGCAAAATTTGGTTTCAGTATTCAATGACAAACAGAAAATAAAACCTCAGATAACCTGTAGACTATACAGTTAGCTACCTTACTACTCAAGGGAAGTGATCTTGGTACATCAGATCTTGGTACATGCTCTTTTACAAGCATTTGGTAAAGGAGCCTGAGCTCAAAGACAGAAGGTCTTTGAAAGCAGTAAGTGCATCTATAAAGCGTATGAAATTGAAGATTATAAAGGCAGTTAGTTTCTTACACAGGTAAGCATTATTAGTTTCATAGCATGTACATCTGTTCTTCTATTATTCCTCCATGCATTCTTATATTGGGTTATGTACTTAATGGACTAAAAACTGCATTTAAAGCACCTTGAAATCTAATATTTAAATAAGAAAATATATTTCTAAGCTACATTTCCACAGTTGTTACATTGGAAAGTTCAGACAGTACATAACAAATATTATCCTCATCTGAACATAGCTGTAATGCACGAAGTGCTGAAATGAGGTATCACACATTGCCCTCAATTTATCAGTCTTCAGAAATAGACACTCCATTACAATTACATACATACATGAAGACATATATATATAATCTCCTCAGAGAACTGCCAGAGCACTCCCAACAAGCCTCCAAAACAGGAACACCCCACACAAACTCCGCAGTGAAAGTTAACAACTCACTACCTCGTCCGCACTACTCAAGCTTCTTCAAATGCACAGCTTAGAGGTATTTCTTCTTATCAGCCTCCAAATTTACTCATTCAAACTTAATGGATTTCCCTGATGAAACGGGAATCACCAGAGCTGCCTTACACCTATGCTGTCTAGCCCATATTTCTCTTCCTATTGCTCCTTGAATAATACAAGACAATAAGCCTTGTGACCAGTGATTCTATACATAAAGATAGAAAGCAGTAGTACCACAACACCACCTCTTCCAATTTTAGTATTTCTAGTCCTCGTGAACATTGGATGAGGACAGCACATCTGTGCAAAACTAACATGAACAGCTTTCCAACTGTCCAAATAGCATAGTTAATAAACGTTAGCATAGGTCTACATTCAGATGGGTTACATTCAATTTCCTGTTAAACAAGCATTATATTACCATGTGGAAGCCATCCTTTTGATAATAAGCAGTGGAAGACACATAAATGGTCTATTAAAGGATAAAAAGAGGAAATGAAATAACTGAAGGCCTTTTAAATCACTTGTGTGCCATTTTGATGCATTCAATGTGGTACTTATTTTAAACTCTTTATTTCATAAAGTACACGAAGTTCATGATTTAAAACAAATTTCCTAAGAGACTGATTTGCTCCTTTTCTTCTGACCCATTTCAGAACTGAAAGCAGCAAAGCTTTGGGATCATAAAAGGACACGTTATCAGAAACTCACTACCATTGCTCATCCTTTACATTAAACGACTTCATTAGGGAGATTTCTATTCACAATCACAAATATACTTTGCTTAACAGTTTTAATGATTGCAGAACTGAATGAATGGATTTTCAAAGGCAGCAATTAATAAAAATATGAACTGATCCCTAAGGTCTATAACATGACTGAACATGAATTTACTAAAACGTTCTCGTTAAGGAATATCATAACATATTCTACAGAAGACTTGCTAATCTTCTTACAATTGCACACATACACAGATAAAGGCTGACCAAAAAAAAACAGTCTTTTATTCCTGTTGCTATCATTTCTGAAAATTAACAGCACGAAACAAGCACATTTCTAGCCATCATGGCCCTTCAGCTGTTGATTAGTGGAAATCAAAGTTATGTGAGAATTTTTCTTTGTTGAGTTATCAAAGCATGTTTTTTTTATTTCAAACTATGACTTCAGTACTTCAAATTGAATGAATAATCAGAACACCAACCTTGCAAAAGAAGGCTGTAGTACAGGAAAGCTCCTGCAATCAATCCTCCATAGAACTTTTGAACATGCCTTTTTTAAAAGTACGTATATTTTATTATTTAATCCAATTACTGAAGCATTACTTAGGAGAAAATCAAAAACAGTGCAGGGATATTTAAGAGCCCATTCAGAGGGGATTATAAGGGAAGCCTACAGAAGTCACTTCCAAACTGATTTCCTCCCTTCTTACGCATACATCTTGAAATGTGCATCGGGTTAGAATACAGCATAACTCTACACTGGTATCACATCATTAAAATGTTAATATTCCATTAAGGAGAAAGGCTGAATGAAAATAAAGAGAATGTGCACAGATACTTATTTAGAGACAGATATAGGAAGCATTCCAGAAGCACAGGAGGGAGAAAACAGATTTCAACACAGAGAGGAATTATTATCAACCCCCTGAATAGTGTTTTGTAATTTTGTATTACCCTCAAATACACATAACCTATATGCATTTTAATTGCCAGTGTGTCACTAACATTCCTCAATTCCCATCAGATTTTCCTAAATCGTTTCTGGAGACATAATTATCACTTGTAAAATGAACAACTTTACTTTAAAATTGATACTTTTCTTCAAATTATCTGCACATCTTATATAAACATAACATATTTCAATAGGAAAGGTGAGGTTTCATCATTTGTTTGTCTGCTGTTCTGTTGTTAAAAGGAGATACTGAAGACAGAGGTCAAGAAAGAGAAAATACAGAATCCTATCAAGTGTAAATGAAATTGATTCTTCGAATAACAGACACAAAACTAATGGCAAACCAGAACCAAAGACGAGAGCAGCATTCCTGACTCCTACTCACACTTGCTTTGTTAACACTACATCATTAAGTTGAATGTTAGCTGCCCTGCTGCTGTCAGCATCACTGCTACATCAGAATACGATGCTTCTAAAAAATCCAGCACCACCTAACTACTAGTAACTACTAAGGCAAACTGATCTTACACATTGTTGCTTTTGTGTTTTTTCTTTTTCATTTGAAATTCTTAAGAGTAATTAATTGAAGAAAACTATACCTTCTCCAACAGTGCAAACATATTTTTATATACATACATTTATAATAGGTGTGACTACTGTGACTAAGCCAAATGCACAACTCTGGCATTCATTACAGTGTTCATTTCAAGAACGTATCATAGTACATACTTCTATTTTATCTGTTATCTTTATATATTACCAGCTCCAATGCCAACATATCTGTACACACAATGAAAACTAATGGTAAGAGAAGAACACTTGCTTCTGAACACGATAGCAAACAGAAGTTCCCCTGTAATACAGCAAAGAATCAAATCAGGCGTGAATTAAATTACTGCTGCCTCCTGCCTCTCACACCCAAATTACATTTCCTGCTGCCTTTAGACCTCAAACTTGAGGTTTTGAAAGTGAAAAAATATTCTGCTAATGGAAAGTAAAAAAAAAAATGAGGTGATGGTGGGGCTGCTGCTGTACGTGAAACAGTCCTACAGGATCAGTATACAAGCAGGCTTCCTAGCATGGAAGTATTATGAACTCACTGCTACTCTGTCAGGACCTAAAGCTGATAATAAGCCATCCTGAGCTCATCAGCCAACCTGTGAGCAGGCAAGCACCACATCTCCTGCACTTCTGCAGGCACAGTATTTGCTATTCCACGTGCTGGTTTCAGAACCATACCCCCAAATTAGTGATTTCACCCGTGGCAATTATCAGATGGAATCACGACGAGAAATAAAGGTACTACAATAATTAGAAAGTTTGAAACTGCAGTAATGCCATTTCAGACTTGAACAAGTCATACATCACTTCAATAAAAAAGGACAAGTCACAGAAAGGGGGATATAACAGCTCTAGATGATAATTGAAGCAGGACAGAAGACATTTTTTTAAACCAGAGTTTTTTTATTAAGATCTACCACTAATGACAGCAGGTAAAACACTTGGCTTTAGCACAGGCTTTAACTGGATGTGGATATTCAAAACTGAACTCCCTGATCCCATTTCCAAGGTCAGAAAAACACTGGTGATAAAGCAAGAGAAAGAAGTGCAGCTAAACCCCCATAAAGAAAATAATAATAATAATGAAATCTGAGCCTAGTTTCTAGGGAGAACTGTCCTCTATATTCCCATTTTTCTTCCGATGAGAAGGCAAGTAAATCCCTACAGAGAATAATAAGCAATGAAAACGATTTTAACTGTAAAGTTTTACAACACAATTTACATAAAACAGCTGTTGAAACTGCATGAGCAGATTTGTGTGACTATAACTGAGTTACAACCATTGCTGTTGTTACAGTAATTGTCACTCTACCAAAAGAGAAACCCATCTGAGCTCAGTCAAGCTGCCTTTGCACTCTTGGAGGCCAGGAAGAACAAGAGCACCCACAGATATCTCTGCTGCTGCCACATCCACACGAGGGAGCTTTCGTGGCAATAAACAATGCTGTTCCATGGCACACATCGTTACTTAGAAGCTGCACAAAGTTAAAACCCTAATTCATTTTCTGTCAACAGAGAACAGCCTAGATGTTCTGTATTAAGTTAAGGTCATTACCTTCATATCAGAAATTACTCCCAAGAATGGTAATTTGCTCATAATGATCACAAGTTATGAAATTCAATTTAGTGCACCGGCACTCTCAGCACAGGGTTGAACACATCACACAGGTTTGAACACATCACACAGGTTTGTTTTGTTCTGAAGCAACCATTTGCTACTTCAACAAGTCTACATTTGCAGCTTAGCACCAGATAATACTACCAGACTGCACGCTACCTACAAGAGACAACTTCCAAATGCAAAGTGATTGCTTTTTCTGAGGCACACAGAGGCCCATTGCCAGATGTCACTGAGTGCTGGAACAAAAACCTTTCCCAGTGCCCAGATGCTGTGCTCAGGACTGGCAGGAGCCCTCCTGCAGAGGAGCACGTGCACACACAGGACACATGGCTCCGCACGCTCTTGCTGTCACAAGGTGCAGCAGAGGCGGTGCTGCGGGTAGAAATGCAGGCACTGAGCTCCCTGACACATGCCATACATAAATCTTGTCTTAATAGACAGAATGGCCCATTTTTCCATTTAACAGTCTTTATTCTTCTCTTGCACAGGCTGTCATTTTAAAGACATTGAAAAGACATCAAAGACGATGTCAATTAATTTATTCAGGAATAAAATACATACCTGTCCCCTACAGCCATTAGCAGCAGCACCATTATGAGCATACTAATATACTCAGATAGACTCATCTCAGTTTTGTAGCAACAGCAGAAGTGAAAGGATGCTTGGCAGCTGGGGTTTATGCAGAAATTGTTGCTGGCAATCTCTGCTGAATTTATACCAGGAAAAAGTTGCCCACAGACAACTTGGAGCTCACAAAGTCCCTCACTGCAGTACCAAGAGCAATACCTCACTGATCCAATAAGTCATGTATTTTCCACTTGATTTCCACACATTACATCCTTGATTTTCCTATACCCATTGTTGAGGTGAGGGACACAAATTAAGAGATGGTATCTGTGTCATTTCAAAAATAAACACTCATTTTTGTTTAACTAGAAAACATCTAGTGTTGTAGTTCTACAAAATCTACTTTACTAGTTAAACAAAATCAACATCTAGTTTTCTAGTTAACACGATCTATCAGGGCTTGGTTCATGCACTACAACAAAACCCAAAGCTCTGGATTTACGCACGTGCTGTCGCAGGGCTTCTGCAAACCCAGCCCAGAGTCCTTTCACTAAAATACCAACAGCCTGAAATGCATAGTCAAAACAAAATTCCTGCATGACAGCTAATTATTGCAGTATTAACAACAAAAAGACCACTGACAAAAGCCTACTTAAAAGAACCCACTACTTTAGAACAACAATAGGAGCCTGCATTCAAAACCTTTGGACAACGTTTTAGAAAGGCTGCTTTTAGAAAGGTTGCCTTTAAAATCCTTGGAAGCCAACTATTAACATAGACACACTAAACACTTCTGAATATCACCAAACGATGTTCCAAGTGAAAGCAATAAGAAAAGAAAGCCTATTCTCTGACCTCTGAAAACCAGGTTCCAACCCAAGAACAAAATCAGCTTAATAATGTTTGGTTAACCACACATCTCCTAGCTTCATATTAGCTTACACAATACATCTGGCCCTGCCAGTTTTATCCACCAGAGATCTTGAAACACTTTAGATAGGGACCAGTGTCTGGACTAAGAGCACTGACTTCAGTAGAGTTACTACTGATTAATATGTCTACTTCTGAAGAGCATTCACAATCTCCTCTTCCTTCTCTAATTGGAATCTTTTTGGTCAGAACATTAAATCTGCGGACATTTCAATTCTTATATGGCTTTATCATACACAGTAAGCAATTACATCCCATGCACTTTCCACAGTTGAGATTCTTCAAAACCAGAAATCTCATCTTTTATGTGACCTCAGCAGATGTGGTTGGGTTATTACTCCCTTAAGCCTTTGAATGTAAAGCAGACTTGGACTCATTTTCATCATTCATCTCATGCAGCAGCTGAAACTGCAGTCAGCTCTTTTCATCCCACAAAAGGCCTTAAAAGTGGTTCATATGCTACATCCATTCCACCAAACATACAAAGCAAGATGCATGGAAAAAATAAGGCAGTAACACCCACAGTGTACTGCTCCTGTCACGTGCAGGGCTGCCAGCCTGCTGTCCCAGTTGGCCCTGTAACGGGGAAGCCCTGACACAAAGATAGTTCTAGGAGGAGATGTTCCATACAACACCTCTTTATTGAACCTCATTTTTAGTGTATACTTATTGCTTGTCTGGCTCATTGCTGGCACAAGACTGCTAAATAGCTAACAAGTTGAAAAAAGGATTAGTTTTGGGTTTTTTTCCCCCCGTTAAAACCGTAGTCAAGTAGTGCCAACTCCCTAAAGGCAGACAAAAATAATTACATTTAACAGCTGAAAAAAAACTATGAAGGTAATTGAATTCAATTCTATTAAACAAAATACTAGTGGCACAGATATTATATTTACCTCTATTACAGCACAATGACATGAACCAAAATCATCAAAAGTTTGAGTATATACTGATTCTGCCATTCTTCCAGTACTGCTTGAAATTCACAAGATGCCAGTTACAGGATGAGGAACTAAGGAAAGAAAATCACCCCAGTTTCCGGAATAAATGCACTTTTAATCCAAAACTTACCAGTTTCAATAGTTAAGAGATATAAAATGCAAGCTTCAGAATTTTGCCATTACAGTCCCTGAAGTAACTGCACATTAGGTTATTTGAACATACAAGAAATGGTACTGGATGTGAAGTGTTGCTCACTACTTATTGGCACATTTGCAGTTGAAATCAAAGTCAGTCAAAACACAGCCACATATACTGCTGATCCTTAGTCTGTCACTCTGATTAGTTCCTGATCCTAGATACGAGGAACTAAGGGGAACCATAAGAAAATTTTTTATGTCTATTTTAATGTCTGTAAATGAAACTTCAGTGAGGTATTACTGACTCAACTGGTACACCAACACAATTCCAGTGTGCTCCAAGAACCACCTGATTTTTGAAAAACAATCCTGATCAAGCCATGTGAGCACACTGTGTCAAATCTAAAAAAGCAAACACGATATGCTTTCCATCCAAATATATCAATGGAAGCCTAGAGAAACAAAGGTCAGAAACTGCTCGAGTTCTTTAAAGCAGCCCACCTTTACTTGCTGAACTGCAGTAAATTGGTTCATTTCTTTTTAAGATCTCTATCTGAAAGAAAACCTGTAAAAATTCCAGTATTAAAAAAATACAGAGCTTTGAAACAATTCAGTATGCATATGGTATACACAAGGATGTAAGGAAAATCAAGAGCAAAGGAATTGACAAAGCCTTGTACTCCACAGCATCCATCTCCTCACGGTCTGAAAACTAACTCCAGATCCTTCCCATCTTCCTAACATTCATTATATCTTTAAGTAGCACAGATCCTCTAGTGTATTTGACAAGTGGGATCACAGAGTGATCTTGTTTCACAGATGGGATGGGAGAGACGATTCGCCCTACAGCTTGCTTCCAGTCCTGGTGTTTGTGCAGCACCTCAGCAGAGAGCACTAGCAGGAACTTCCTATGTAGGCTTTGGAGCAGCTATAGATTGCATTGCTTCTGCCCTTACGTGCCTCTGAGTGCCTCACTTTGCAGGGAACTACAGCTCAGAAATGTGCAGGATAGCACTCATCTCTTCACAGAGCAGCAGTGCTTCAGCCTCTCCTACAGAAGTGAGCACAGAAAGCAAACACAGTCCTGCATTCTCCCACTCCCTGAGAGACTGCTACACTTTGTCCAAACAACACTCTGTCCTATGTACAGTTTGGTATTAAGGTACTACTATGCTATCAGTGTTAAAATTAAAGCTGATAACTAGTGCATGTAGAGTTGCTCTGCTGAGTAGTAGGTCTTCTAATCAAGCTCCACTTCCCAAGAATAAAAGAAACAGAGGAATCCAATACTTGAGCAATATGAAATGTATTGTGAATTAAATCAGGAGTGCATCTTTATTTTAATGCAATTACTTGTTAATTTAATATCTCTGAATAATTATTGCTCTGGGGCTTTTGCCTGTAACTCAATTAACTCTTCACATTTTATTCAGCTTGTAGGGTACAAAACTATACTATGCTAATGTAGAAACTGCAATTATTTACTTTGTGCATTTCCTGCTGACTGAGGTTATTGTAGCATGCAAGAAATGTGAGCACATAAGGATAACAGACTGACAACAGTGCAGCATATAACAAGAGACTGCAGTTCCATCATTTGTCATCGAATTTGCCTTTTGGATAAGCAGAAAGGCATTATGCTGCTGTGTGAGAGCACGGTACTGTTGAAAACCCTCCTGTGTGTGTTTCAGAAAGAGATAGATAATTTTTTCAATGCTAAAGTATTTCAAATTCCATTTATTGAAATACAATAATAAAATTCTTCCTGTTTACTCTAGTCAACTCTGTTTAAAACACCCATTACCAACATGAAGGCAGGTTTAAAAGAGATTCAGCATTAAGCTACTTCATTTAAAAGAACAACAACTGTGTTGCATTATTTCGTATTAAAAGATTATTTAAACATCAGTAATATAAAAAATAGTTAAGAAAAGATCACGCTGCCAAGTGCTACTGGACTTTTGTCCAAGTTCTATTAGGCAGAGCCTTTGTAAGAAGAAAAGTTTTAGAAAGTTAAGAGTTAAGTGAAATACACGCACACGTATTGACTCGTTAGTATATGATATCTTACTTAAGTCAAATGAAGCCTGAGACAGCAGCAGCACCCTGAGGTGGCCATAGGACTGGGCTGCTTTCAGAGCAGTCACAAGGTTAATACCACACCAATGTTCCGGCAATCTACTCCAAACTGATTCCCAGAATTGCTTCTGTAGAGCTAAGGATGCCCGCTGCAGTTTATATTCAGCAGCCTTTTAGGGATATCTCAATAAACAGAACCAACCTTAAAAGTTTGAAAAAAAAACTCCAACCAATGAAAATTCAAAACAAAACAAAAGGAAGCAAAAATTCAGCATGCATTCATAAGGAGAGCAAGAAATGTTTAACCACGAGGGGAAAAAGAGGAATACGTAAAACTCAAAGGAATCAAAAGGAAAAAGTAAAAGCTGTAAGAGTCAGAAGTCATCAAAGCATGAAAACCTTCGTGAGATGGAGAACAGATATTTGAATTTCAAACAGGACAAAGGACCCTTAACCCAACTAAACTGAATTGCTGCCAGAATGCTGACTCCTAAAATCCCAAAATCAGAATTAAGAACAGATACTAAAAGCAAATGAGAAAAAAGAAATTCCAGGCTTAGAATTGCTTTCTGTATCACCTTTCTGTTACTAGACATGAGCTTTCTTTTTTTTCTTACATTAGATAAAAAGATTCTCACCATCAGCCAAACAAAATAAGACTTTAAACAACATGAAAAAGCAATGAACAGGGCAGTTCCATGCAACTTCTATCTAATTAGTAGAATGACCAACACTAGCATGGTGAGAATTTGGCTCACTACAAATAAAATCTGGTATTGAAAGACTTGATTGATTCTAAATGTGAGAACAACTGATTTTGGACTGCATGTTCCCTGCTCACACTACCTGAAGACAGAACAGACTATTCAGCTTCTTAAAGCTGGTGTCCCCATTTCGAATCCCACTAGCATCTTACATCTGCAAGAACAAGTCACCAGATGCAAGATTCTGGGGCAGTCACATTTGTAAAGATAATAATATGAGAGTTCTGGCTAGTTTAATAACTAAAACGCCTTTATCAAACGCTCTTCCCCTCAAAACTGATATCGTTATACTGGCAAGATACTAACAGGAAACGTGTGTACATCTTAAGGAAAAAGAAAAAACCTAACAGTGAAAACAAGATAGATTAGGCTATATGGAAAACAGATGCTTTATCACACAATTTTTGTAAGCTTTTCCATTTTCACAGGATAAGATGTTGAGATTTCTCAGCTCCTCTACCTTTTGTGCCTTTTAATTCATAGAGGATCCTAAAACCCTTGAACTATTATTAAACTATTTTTATAATGAAAGAGCATTCAATTATCACCCAATCACCTACCACCACTGCTATTCCATTCCAAATGCAGTAAGAAGTTTAAAAAACACTATGGGGCTTGTGACAGCATGGAATGAGAAGTGTGTTACAGCAGATGTCTCTTGACACAGTAAAAATGTATTCCCTGATTGAATGTTTCACACCCAGGCTAACAACTGTCCATCAGTCCTTCCAGGAAAAGAGCAAATTGCTCACTGAGCAGCAAGTATCTGAGACTTGCAGAAGGTTTGGAAACTGAGTTTTCACTGCAAATGAACATTTTAAATCAAACTTAGAACAGAATTCACTGTTATGACACCCTTCACACCACAGAACGGTTCTGTTGATGGCACAAGGCGGGTCACAAAAAAAAAATCTAAGTCAACACAAAAAGTTAATTCTGGATTTGGTGATAAAAGCTAAATCATAGCTCTAAATTAAAGGAGTATGAAACTTACTGATAGCACCTCAGGAAAGAGTTTCATATTACTTCATTTCAGCAGATGTAGCATGGCTCAAAGGTCTATCTTTTATCTACAAAATATGGCTTTCAAACTGATAAGCATCCATCTATGTGTGCTCCAAAGTATATAAAAGAAAAATTTTCAAAGGCAAAAAGGACAGCAAAGAGCAGCGCAAAATTAATGCTGAGGAGCTCAACAAGCCCATGAACCACACTCTGTTCCTAACAGTTATAATTCTTGCAGCTCTATTCATCTGTGATCCTTGTTCTTCCCCACAAAAGCAATCTCAGACCTGGCCTGGCCTCCTCAAGAGAAAAAAAGCATATAGTTATAAATAATATGTAAATTAATTAATTCAAGTCTCTTCTGTTCATTGCTCAAGAGCTGCAGCTTCCTCCAGACAGGGCAGATGGAGAAGCAGAAAGAGTCATAAAGAAGTTTCAAGTGATGGAAAAATAATCTATAGAAAGGCAAAGAGAAAAGGAGGCTTCCCCCAACTTCCACCTGATTTCTACTGCGAACATGATTCACAAAGAACCTCTGAACAGCCCAGAATCCAGGTGACTTGCAAAAAGAGAATTCCCAAGACACACCACAAACATCACCCATCTGAAAAACACACCTCAGAACATACATTTCTATAGGCATACAGTTCAAAATGAAGCACAAAGCAGAGGACCAGGAGGACTGATACAGAAGACCCTGAAAGAATAAAAGCAAAGAACACAAACTTTGAAAGTCAGGCAAATTTAAGAGTCATATCAACAACTCAGTCTACTTAAAAGCAACTTAGGGATTGGAAGACTGCTAAGCTTGTGACTGACTAAAGAAAAGTAATCTGTGTTATGCTATGAAGTGGTCATTTTCCTGCAAAAGGTGCTGCTGCTTCTATTTGGAAATCACAGTAGTCCAGACTCCTAAATTTCCTGAGGATTTTCCCAAGATAACCAAATCCCATTTTCCTGCTCAGGTTGTTTCCAATATCACTCAGGCTTGTGAGCCAGTTTAGGTTCCAGTTACACTGTGCATGCAGTGGGGCTGGATAAAACCCCAAGTGATGGAGCTTCTCTTCCCATGGGAGTTGTTCCCCTTAGGCTTCGTTTGGAAATTTCCCTCCCATTTAAATTTTTCCAGACCTTAATGTTATCTGAGAATTTTTTTTTTTTACTCACATGTTTTCTCCAGAAAGGGAAAACAAAGTGAGTATAAATGGGTGTTTTATCTTCACCGTGCCTCCTGTGAATTTCAGTCCTTCTTCCATCAACAGATAATGTTTAATCTAGTAAAGCTTGGCATAATTTAAAATAATACTAGTCTCAAAAGCCCCGCAGATCTCTAGCATTTGGAATATTATTCTTCTGGGAACCCATTAATCTTCACAAAAGGGTCTCAAAGGGCCGTATTAATTAGCAGATCCAAGTAATCTACAAAAACTAAAATACAACCACATCGCTCCGCACATACTGCCAGCTCATTAAAATACCAAAAACCTCAGTTTAACATTCAACAATTCCCACAAGAATCTCAAAAAGCTTATACAAGTACTTTATTTAAAATTTGTTTAAATGCTAGGGAAATTCACTATGATTTATGAACACAATTTCACATAATTAGCCTTTCAGAGCTCAGGTTCTAACGTAAGTCGTAACTGCCACTATGCAGTAAAGTTCCAAAAGTACAGCCTATGTCCCTTCCGCAGACCTTGCGCTCCCATTCTCCCCCTTCTTCACAAATCATTTTCTTTAACCTGTCCAAAAGGGAAAGACAGAAATGGCAAAAATGCAGACCAAAAGTTAATTCACCTGAGTGTGAATTTCAATAGCTGCCAGAGCTGCTTTATCCTCCTCTGCCTGGATTTTTACTTCTTAGCAAAAAGAAAGGTATACATCAGATAGTTTACTTCCTACGATATCCTGTGATAAAATAAGTTTTTCAAATGCAACGTTTCCTTCTCAGATCAATCAGAGAAAAAAAAAAAGGTGTCTTCAAGGAAAAAAAAAAGTGACTTAACTCTGCTTGCAAGATTTCAGTTCTCGAGTTCTGCCTCAAATCCACTCTCCTTAGAAAGAATATTAACAATACTTTTTGGTCTGCATTTGAATGCATCTTTGGATTAATACTTAGGGTAAATACCCTCTCAAGCTTGAGGAACAGAATTAGAAATAACACATACAGTGCAGGCTGCTTTGCAGGTACCTGAAAAGCACGTTCAAGTACTCTGCCATGTAACAAGCACAGGGTACACAGACTGCTGTGTGTTTTGAAGTGCACTGTTACGTCAGCATACAGCATGCAGTGGACATTAAAACAGAATAATTTAAATATCTGAAACATACAGCTGTTTTGCTCCGCACTATAAAAATAGGCAAGAAAATGAAGTCATGGAATGACATTTCCACACTGTAAACCAATACATCATAATATAATGAAAAGACCCTGTCTAGTAACCATTAAGTCAAAGTTACTGCTTTGTTTTCAAAGGCAAACCAGGTTCCATGCATGTTTATCTGTCAGTGCATCAGGATAGTGTTGGAAATCACATACTCCTTTGACATTTTTTCCCAACTACTAAGAAGCCCCAGGAAGTTATCTTTAAATAAAGAGCTCTCACTGATCTCTGTGGGCATCAATCTTTCTTAATTTACTGTTATCTTGTTTGTCCTCTCCCTGCACTGCCTTCCAATAGGGAAGAGATCCATTCAAACACTGTTCAAAGGACATAAGAGTTTCCTTGCCTCCTTAAGTCCCTTTGAAGCCAGCTAGTGACACCACAGCCAACACTGCACTTGGATGTAAATAAGGATGCTGCATAAATCAGTTAAAAAAATGCATTAAACCCCATCAGAAACATTGTGGTCAAGTGAAGCAAGTGCTATGACTGTTCTGGCTGATGGCATCTCTACATTTTGACAGCTTTCCCCCAGCTTCTGGTTGCCAATGTATAAATATTTACATAGCTGTAAAATGCATTTTACTACAGAGGGGCATCTTTTCTTCCTCCTGAAGTGTTTAAAATAACACAGTTTGGGAAAATACTACGGTATTTGGCACCTCCTGAATCCTGTATAATATTACCAAGTGTCTTAAAGATGCCCTAAATGCTCATTACAATTGTTTAGACAGCAGAATTAGGTTCTGTAACTCTGAAGCACACGCAAACCACAACATGTGCAACAGCACACCAACTGTAAAGCACCACTTAATAGCAGTGCAGTGCCCTCAAGACCTAGCAGCAATACTGGACAACATTAGCAACAAGAGCACAGACATAACAAAAGCAACACACAGAACAGAACCCAAAGAGGGAAAGTTCACTCAGCAGCAAAAGATCAAGTCCTAAATCAAACTGTAGTTAGAAAATAATCAGCTGTCAGCTATCAAAGAAAATGATTTATCCAAGATAGAAGATAAAATATTTCAACAGGGAAGTTCAGGCTGGATGCTTGAGCAGCGGGGAAAGAAAGAAAACACGAAGGCTTATTTGAGTTCGTGGGTGAGAAGCTCTCCACCTGATATCACTGCTGGGAGAAAAATCTCCTGGAGCTGCGTGCTAGAAAGGAAGGAGCTTTAGCTGGAAGCCAGGCTCTTCCCAGGCGAGGCAATGCCATCCAAGCTGCCCAGATGTGTACCAGAATAATATCAAAAAGACTTCTGACTGCTATTTGTACAGAGAACTTTCTCCTTCATTCACTACATCTAGGATATGGAGTAATTGTCACGCACTCAGAGATAGCCATTCTTCATTTTGTTGCTCTCAACTCTGCAATCGCAAAGACTAATTAAAGAACATAAGCATCACATCTAAGATCTTTTCCTTCATGAGATGAAGTACAACATTGTTCTTTTCAATAGAAGAAATTAACTGAAAACATTAAAAGCAACCTGTTTCTGAACTTTATTTTATAATCTGAATATAAAAAAGCAGACCAAGAACACTATCTGCAGCCCCACACACACTATAAACACACACACAGCTATAAACTGTAATAAAGCAAACATGTTCTGCACAGTTTCTGCCTAAAACATGTCACTGCAGACAGATGGATATGTTTTTATGGAAAAACAAACATCATGTTTCACCAGCACAGAAGCTCAATCTGGCAATCACCCTGACAATCTATTAACTTCCACAACATCCACAGAAAAACAAGGGTAATCACAGCCTTAGACTTTCACCTGCTTGGCCTTTTTTTTCCCCCCTCAAATGCAGATGTCCATGTCCAACACACGGGAAAGTGAAATCTCCACCTATTTTTTGGATGACAAGTTAGAGTCATAGACTTGCTTTGCTGTAAAACGCAGGAGAGATACCAAGGAACTTCATTGGTACAACAGAGCCTGCAGTCTGTGCAACTCCATAGATGATTTGTCCCACACTGACGTCTGCAAAATCTTACCCTGTATCATTAACTAAACTTAAGATTGAACTAAAAGCCCCACACATTTTCAGATTTTATCAACGTTTACAACTAGGATCACATTTTCAGAGCATGCCAGATTTCCCCAAAGCAATCTTGTCATTTTGTTCAACTCTCTCCGTGGGAGTTGCTTTCTTCTGAAATATGTTTACTTATTTACACACCTGTATATAGACTTTCTGAAAGAGGGGACCGAATTAGACTTTGAGCACAAGTGATCTAAGAAGTTCATCCCTGAGGATGCACACCAATCCTGAAAATGTCATAGAAAATATATTTAAAATAGATTTATTACTGCCATAGGTCTGCTGCACTAACAAAAATCAGAATGAGGTGAACAAGGGAGGAATCATGTAGAGAACAAGTCAGCAGGGGAAATAAACGTTTGTAAGCTGGTTTCAGCACCTCAAACTAAGCCCACGGAAATTTACTCCCCTTCCTGTACCAGTACAAAATGTTGAAAGATACGCTCGAAATTTCATCTTACAAATTATGTTCAACTCTCACTTTTCCTATTAACTTCATCAACAGCTGCAAAGCTCAGAGCATATCAATATTGATACTTTCAGGATTTGCCATACAGAAAATACAAAGGAATTAGAAGAACAACATCTGTGGCAAAGAAAAAGCAACAAGTTTTGTGGGCACAGTCGATATGCATGCCATCACATAAAAGGGAATAAATGTGAGAACACTGAGGAATACTTGCAAATGGGACAGTAGTAGAAGTGTGCAGTAATTCCCATAATCTGCTTGATAAAGAAGTCAAGAAGTCAGCATTTAGCAATCATACCAGACATTCCCACAGCAGCATATCTTAATGTCATTTAATTATGATTCCATCTTGAAAGCACAGCTCTGTAATAATGCGGTGTATTTGCAAGTTCAAGAGAAACAGCACATGCTCAAGACTGTTTGCAGCCTAAGGAATTTCTGTCCTGCCTCATCCCTGAGGCAGGCAGACCTGGCAAGCACAAACTAAAGGCAATTCCCCATTATTTATGCATTCTGATCTTGATGAGGAGCACAAAACATTGGCTAAGACCGTGCATGCTTTTTCATCCCCACTGCCCTGGACAAAATCCTAGAATTGTGTGGCCATGTGTAACAATCCCAACAATTTTATAATAGCTTAAAGATTATTCCATGGCACGTAAAATACAGTACCTAAAAAAACATCTAACTTCAATGTTAAGCACAAACCACATGAATATCCTGAGGGAACACTGCATACCATGCATGCAATGACTCTGTTAGGTCAGTACTGTTAGAGACATTTTTCCATATATTCCCCTTCCATTTCCACAGTATCACTATGTGTTATGCACAGAACAACCTGGTTCTCAGAAATGCCATTCAGTAATACTCCTCCCTTTCCCACAAAACAAGCTTGGTTTCTTCTTGGTTTTATTTAACCTACGATTTTGCCTCAAATATTCTCAAAGTCTTGATATGATTACCTAAAAACAAGCTTATAAAATACTCTTTTCAGAGACACCTATGACCTTCCTTATATGCAGAAATACACTGCCAAATACCAGAAAAATTAAACTGAAACCCGGAATCAAAAGAAAGGGTCTTCGATAACCACTCCCTCCACATATCCCGACAAAGAATAGTTCTGAATGGATGCTGCAAACATAATAAAAATGTAAATGAATTTTCAAGTTACAAAAAAAGTTAGTACTACACATTAATTGAGGATTTTTTCTTTTTTGCAGATAGGTGTTACAATCATATCAGTCACTGAAGCATGAAAACAGATAAGATACTATTCACCTTTTGGAAATCTTGGAGTTTAATTTTTTTCTATTCTAGAACAAATCGAGTGCTTTCTTTTCTTTAAGCACATTCCCACAATGAGAATTCTCTCACATAAACTGTTATTCGAGCTCTCTAAAATACTTCATTTCACTAACATCTCAACACCTCGCTTACAGTTCATAAAAAAGAAATTCATGGAAATTATTTTCCAAATAACTTCCATTAGGTTCACATTTCATCTCGTATGACAAATGTTACAATAAACTATTTCTTTTTAATTTTACAAATAGCTTGTTGAAAACACAGACATGTCAATGGAATATTTCGTTGCCAGCACATTTATCATTTGTAATGTATGGCTCAGCACAGGCTGGCTGCTTCTTGAAGACTAAAAAACCACTGACCCAATCTATTCAACCCTGTTCTTGTCCACAGATGACTAATAAACAAGGGAATAAAAAAGATAATAACCCAAATTTAGAATTGCTGACAGTTAGCAGGCACGACAGTTTCCAGTCTACAGAGAATATGCGAGAACCTTCATAAAGTTAAGACAAGCTTTTTACAGTTACATCTTTATAATCAAGTACTTCCAGGGTTTTCTGCTTCAAAAGCTATTAAGGTAACTAATAAAAAAAAACTTTCCCTCCACTAACCTTCCCTGAAAATGTCCTGTTTTCTGATAAAGACACTTATTTGCTAACAAAATTACAGAGCTACCCAGCTCATTTCATGGGTACACCATAAAAAAGCACAATACAACTTCAAATCATTACTGTTATGGTTTCGAGCTGCCCATTAAAGTGATGGCCGAGGCCTTCCCCCTGGAACCATCAGTGTGGTCAAAGCTGAAAGCAAAGCTAACACAAACAAACTCCTTACAACTGCAGCAGTCAAAACTTACGGAGAGGAACAGGAAGGAACTTTTGCCTGGTGACTGAGAGAAGAACTTGCTGATGATTCACAGAGAGCTCACATTTCCTCCCTATTAAACTGCATTACAAGGAGCTAAACTACATTTGACATATTCCTACAAGTACTACTTGCTCATAAGCTGCATTCAAGCTCCTACAGGGACATGGGATGATAATGAACAGATTGAAGTCCGTGAAATAATCTCTCTGTTACAACAGGGTCTAAATGCAGAAAAAATTAAGAACTTAATTTCTATAGGAAACAGTGATACTCTGAAATAGAAAGCTAGAGCACTGAGCTGAGACTCAAAAGACAATTTAATTTCAGGATCTTATCCATATAGAATCTTGCAGGAATTACACCCCATGAGGATAACACAGCCACACAGAACACTGGGGAGATAAAGGTGGCTCAGTGAGCAGAGCAGTCAGTCACGTGAGCACACACACAGATATTCCTGCTCTGTCTTCACCAAGCAACAGAACTAAATTAAACCTGCACGGCCCACTGCCACCTGGCACTTTCGTGACTCAGCTTTAGGGCTTCCAACATGGTATTTGCAGATGAGGCTGCCAGCATGCATAAGTTTGAGAACAGCTCGAGCTCACCTTGAGCACGCCATGTTCAGCTGCCTGGGCTCGTTGGGAAAGGACACTGTTGCCATACCGTGCCTTCAACTAGACCCTGTGCCACTCATCACCACCCTCTGCACACAACCATCCAGCCAGTCTGCTATCCATCTCACGTCCAGTAGCATGGAAGTCATAGCTAGGAAGCAGGGGACTGAGCAATTTATATGAAGGTGAGATTCACTTGCCTCATCTTGGATAAAAATCTTTTATGTGTAAATAAAAGCACAATTAAAGCTTTGGCTTTTGGAAAACACAAAACAGATATCTGGAGTTCTAATAAAAAAGTCAATTCCTCGCATAACATCTTTGAAAGATTCAACATTATAGACTATTTACTTACAGAATTACAGACATACTGCTGAAACTAATCTAAGCCCTGAGAAGAAGTGCCTTCTCTCCTGAAGTGATTTTTCAGAAAGGTGCTTTTTTGTCTCAGCCAAATTGGAGAAACATTTTGAAACATATGTGCCAACAAGAAACACTACATGCTGGGACCGTTAGTCCCAGAAACACAGATTTACCAAGCTGGTCTAGGACCTGCTGGTATAAGAAAAACAATTCCATTCTGGAGGTAAATCTTAACCATCAGAAATAAAGCTCTGAAATTCATATTTGGGGGGAAAAGAATAAATAAATACCATATTTAAAGTCAGAGAGCTGTGGGTCTCGAGTACGAAAAATATATTGTAAGAACGAATGAGTAAGATACTGAACAAAATGAACAGGAAAAGAAAGGTAGAGTTGTGAATCACTAAAGGGGGAAGGTGAGGAGAGCAAGACATGCCCCATATACTTAGTAGCGCATATATATATATATATATATATACATACATACACACACTATATATATATACACTATATATATATACACTATACAGTAGTACACCAAGACTTCAAAGTCTGCTGTGCTTGAGCTCAACATCTGTAGCAGCAACACTGTATGGCTATAGGTACCTCTAGAAAATCAGGGATAATTTCCATAGGAAAAATAAGCAGCAACTAACACTGCTAACGCAAACCTTCAATTCACTGTGTGTTCATGCAAGGAAGCAGCACATGACAGCACAATTAACAAAACCAGTTCTACTGTTAATGGAAAGATGCAATTTAATAACATTAATCTATAATGCTTTTAGGGAGTCAAATAGAGGGCTTAAATAATAAATAAGAGTTTGGCACCTCCCCAGATTTTTCCTCTTTGATGAGGAATTTCACCCCATGAATTATGAACTCCTAACACTCCTTTTCTCTAGCTTGTGTTCTCTCAGGACACGATAAGACTCATATGACTGATCACCTCTTGGCAGATGGACACTATTTTGCCTGGCACTGCACAGGCACAGAGCAAAAGGACATTACTTCACCAGCTGTACAAAAACACAGAGATGGAAACAAATAGTTGGAATACAGGAAGAAGGAAGACAACATTCATCAGTTTGACAGGCAGCAGCCTCAGCAAACCATCAAGCTACCCACTGTCAGAAGTGCAAGGCATTGCAGTAAAGAAGAAAATCAAGCTGTGACAAAAAAGCCATCTTGAAATGTTAATATGAAGCTCACTCCAATTGGGACAGGTAGTAGAAGTAAAACTAACAAGATGTTTGCTTACAAACTGATCTACAGTACTTCCATTACCTCATTCAAACACAACAAGTCATAACAGCCTGCTTCTCCCATCCTTTATGAGAACAGTCTGGGAATAAAAATGAAAACTAGGAGGTATGCCTGAAAGAGAGTTAAAGCAGGACAGTGACTGAAACAAGTGGCATGGTTCAGTAAACGACTGCAGAATTCTCTCTGCATCAGCTTGAAACTCTGAAGAAAAAACACAAATCTCCAGCATTGTATTCTACGGCTAACTTAAGACTAGTTCACAAGGAAACTCCCCACGTTAACACTCACCAAGTAATCTTCCAGCAGAGGTCATTGCTTTGTATGCTTGTGTATGTACGTCTGTGTATCAATACAGAAGTATTCATATGTGAAGGAGGAAAACATAATAGAGGAGCCAAGGGTATATGGATCCACAGTTTTGTTCAGTCTCACCTCTATCACTATGCACCACAAGACTAACTTTAATTTCAATTTTTGAATAAGCCTTATAAAATCACCTACACATTTTATACTGCAAATCAATTTGCATGGTTCCCAAGGAGATAAGTTGTAAAAATCTCATCTGGAATCGACTGATAAAAAAAAAAAAAGGGGAAAACTAGCATAATAAGATATAATGATGAATTCGTCCCCATAGAAAAGTTACTTGTTACTGGGCCCATCAGGAAAGCTTAGATAATCGCTAAACATTTCATACTTGCTTTTCTTTACACTTATCTCCAGCTCTGTATTTCACTGTGCCCAGGCACAACAGCTTTGATATTCTATCTTTTACAAAATATTGAACAGGAATAAAAGACGTGGGAACATTAATTTACTTGTAAACAAGAACATACATTTCCTATTTGTAGGGGTATACATTTAAACTACCAGGTCATGTGCTTTATGAGTTTCATCTGCAATCAAAAGGCATTAAGAATTGCCATTCCTGATAAACATCAAATAAGCTTTGAATGGAGATTTGTAAGCTATGTCCGTGGTGCATGGCAGGAAGAAGGAAGAGAAGGCACCTTAAAATATGTAACTAAAAAGCAAGAACGGGTGATGGAACCTTCACTCAACATCCTGCTTGAGTCGAGGGTATTAAGAAAGGTTACAAGTAATTAGCAAATAGCTAATATTTTCACAACATTATTTTTCTGGTCTAAGATTTAAACAACACAAAAAAAAAAACTAGAGAAACAGGAGTTTTTTCTAACTACAAAATATACTAAATGACGTAAATTTCAGTATTGCACTGATCTCAAACTCACGTCATTCCTACTGCTAGTTTTCAGCTGCACTTCAGATCTGTCCAACATAATACAAGATACTTTTCTATTTTCCAACACCATACTAACCACTAAAAATGCACTGAATAATGTTTGCATAGGCATCTTTCTTTTCCCACATGAAGATAATATGAACTGTGACAGATGTACCACACAGAGTGACACAGAAGTACCTTTCCTGCTAAGCTATCCAAACCCCTTGGGATGCAGATAGCAAGCAAGGAGAAAATGGACAGTAAGCAAGTAAGAATCAGAAGACGATGTTTGCATTATAGATCGTACAGCCCTTCTTGCAGGCAGAGTAACATTTACTGGGATACTTGCAAGGACACTAGAGCAATGTGAGCTTAATGCAGAAGAGTGTGTATGTGAAGATTTGAGAAGTGGGAAACATTCAGTTTGGCAAAAAGTAAACATGGTTTCCCAAGGGATTTTTTCTCCATACCCAAGGAGAGGCGTTAACGTCTGAAAGCATCACCTTTAAGTAAAAAGTCTGAATGCGGATTTGCTGGAGCTGTATTTTCTACAGGAAAGTAGAAGTTTCTATTAGTACAGACACAAAGGTTCTGTTCTTATTAGATATTGCTTCTGGTAAGTGAAACCTACACCAAAAAAAACCCCAAATCTGATCTCCTCCAAAGTCAACAGGATAATTTCCATCTATCCTATCAACTACAAGAAACAGTTCTCATCCAGTAGTTACTGGTTTATCTTCCATCTGTAAAGCCAGACAAGCAATCATCATTACTTTAAATAAGTTTAGTGGAAGTTCAGTAGTTCTTCAAATGCACTATTTTCATTTAATTCCCTAAACAGAGAATTTAATCCAAGTCATTTTTCTCTAAAAAAAAAACCCCACGATTTATGCATTTAATAACCCATTGGACTTCTAAGGAAAGAGAGCTCCAGGACTGAATAGCTGCTCTGTCAAAGTGAAAGCAATCCCCAAAGCTCTGTGTGCATTAGCTCTATGCCTCAAGATTCCATAGCATCTTGTAAGGTATGAACTCCATTTGAAACTTTCCCCAAAACTTAAGTATTCACAACTTCTCTCCCTCATATAAATTCTTCACCATCTGCCACTGGTTTGGTACTGAGTCCTTTCCTTCAACATAAAGACCTGTTTTCTTGAAACACACAGGAATACTCAGTGTTTTTGCTTCAAATAAGGAAGGGTGTTAAAAATACTCCAGAGGAGACACTGTCAAAAATGATCTACCTACAGGAAACGAGGTGACATTACAGCCTTCACCATTAACAAGACAAGAAAAAAAGCCTTTCCAGTCACTTCAAAAGATTGATTTTAAGTAGTGATATACAGACAGGAAAAGCTTTTTAATTAAAACAGCTAGGAGTTTCTAAGTGTTCTCTCATAGTTAAACATGTAGAAACAGCAATCCACTATGTTCATAAAGATTTCTAAGCAAATAAGAGGTTCAGTTACTGTCTGTGGTTATAGTGCTTACATTTTTGCAACAACATTTTAACATCTTTTGCTTTTCATGCTTTTATATTGTTTTAAACAAGCATTTCAAATCATTTTAGAGCTCTATCTCGACCCTTCACTTTCCTTAAAGCAGTGAAAAGTGATGAAAAGTCAATATCGTATTGTCAAAACATGAAATTAAATAAATACTCCAAAATTGTATTTTTTTCCTTTCTACTTCAGTTTGTTTCTTGAAGCAAGTTGTTAAAGAGATTCCAAGTAACTGTAAAAAGATCCAATTTATTTTAACTAGTTAATTTCATTCCTGAGAGGTATTGTATCCTCAAGGTGTGACATCCATTCAGTAACCGTGTGAAGTACCCAGAACTTTCAGTGCATGCAGCCATCTCTTCTACTGATAACTAGAAACACTGGATATAAAGATCTAGAATAATGCTTTAAGCAAGGTATAAAAATACCATTCAAAAAGGCAAGGGATAGAAAGAATATTCGTACATGAACACATCATGCTTACCTTGTTCTTTTCAAGTACACAGCAACTGTAATTTAGGTAGAGGTGTCCTTCCTTGATAAGCTTATGAGCTATCACTACTTATAATTGCACATTACATATTTTAATACTTAGGAGTAATTTGCCATAAAATTTAAAAGTAGCTTATAACAGAAATCTCGCTTTCAGCTGCAGGTAAAAGGAAAGTTCTAAACATTAACATGAAGACAATTACAATACTGCCTTTTATGTAAGCCTTGTGATCAGACAACCTGGAACACTTAAGTTTTCATCTTTACTCTGCCTGACACACTGAAAATCTTGCAGGGTGGAAGGCTTTTCCTTCTCCTCCAGTCTGTTTGCTGTTGGTTTTTTTTTCCACCATTGTCGCACTTACTGCTTTGTGATAAACCCACTAACTCCCCAACATTTCATATGGATTTGATACCATCTCCTCAAAGTAGCAACACTGATTTCTTCCCCAATTGGCCTCATACAACTATACAATACTGGAGAAAATTATTCAAAATATTACCTTAAGTGTTTGGGGTCAGGAATTAGCCAGATAGAAAACCAGAATCAAGTATTTGAGAGACTAAGGAGGAAGCCTGCCTAGCTAGAACAAAACAGTACAAAATATGGGGAGACAACTACAAGTCTGTGAGCTGTGCATTACAATTATTGCACCTATAAAGATTGTTTCTCATCTCGCAGACAAAATTACCTGACACTCACCTATCCCAAAAAGCATTTTGTAATTTGTGTCACTGCTTTACTTGGCTCTGGTATTCTGTACTGTTTAAATAATTTAATCTTATTTCTTCACAACGCTGATGTTTGCACAAGTCAGTCAACTGCCAAACTGCTACCCTGCATGAGAATGGCCCACACTTTCAGGCTTTTAAAACATAACTAAACTGGACTGGTTCCTAGATGCAACAAGAAATTAAGCTACTAAAATTAACACTATGAATATTTCTTATTTGTTTTGTTTTTACAGGAACACCCTCAGAAGTAATCTACTAGCAGCTGGACTGCAGTAAGAAAGAACTGTGCTGCACAAAACTTATTTGAAAGAAAAATAATCAATGACTTAAAAAAAGATTAATATCATAACTAGACAATTTGGAATCATCATACTAGCACTAGCTTTTCTTCCTGTAGCTAGCAAGCCCTGAAATGTCAATGCTTACAGGCTATTGCACACTCTTAAATAATCTGAATTTAAACTCTTCTCATTTTTGACCCAAGGGAATAAGCTGTAACCAAACACAAACCACAAAAATATTCAACATTTTAGTTCAGCATTCTGGAACTAGACTTTATAGACATCTCTGGTACCCACTTCTCTATGTGCTAAGCAAATCCCACCCTTCTGACAAAGAAGACGAATCTCATATGAGCAAAACTGTTTACGGATTGTTTTATCGTGCTTGTGCTCCCACTAAATTTCATGATCTTTTTCTCCAGTTTTACATTCTTCAGACAATCTCCCCGTCTGGAGCTGCTTGGTTACTGAAATTTTACTTCAAATAAAAGCTTTTCTGAATGACCTGCTGTAAAATAAGACTCAACGTGTATTTAACAATAAAATAAATGTACTGTCAATGGCTCCTACCAGCTCACTGCTGAGTCGTGCAGTTTCAAAGTGTTGTCCAGTTTATACTCTCCATTTTTCAGGGGTGGACTACACTCCTTAGCATGAGCGTGGCGTGGGTTAACTTGAGTATCTACAGGGAACTTCGAATCCTAGGGGAAAAAAAAATATACATAAAATTAATTTTCAGAAAAGCACCTTCCCATTCATGCAATGTACTACTCATTATGTTAACTTTCAAAACACATTTTGATCTTACTTTTTGACTTTTTTTTCCCCTCTGCTCAATTTTTTATTAATTATTAAATCACCACTGTCCTGATTTTATCCTGACACATATTGTTAAAGATGAATGCAGGCATATCTGGAAGACTGAGGCCTGTAGCCAACAGCTGAGTATTACAATATTTATTAATTTGGTCTTCTAACATCATATTCTTATGAGTTAACGACTAGACAGTCATTGCTCTAGGAAGAGATCAACCATCAACAGTGAACTTACATATGTTACAAGAACTTCAAAGTTCACTGTCTATACTAGCAAAACCCCTTCAACCAATACCCAAAGAAAGCTCCTGTGTATTTCAGAGTAGCAGCTGTGGGAAAGAAGCAACTCTGCACAGTAGATGCTTTCAGATCAAGTTTAAAGTGACAAGTAAAATTCTGCTGAAGTTTAAACTCAGTTATGAGTTACTGTAATGATGAAGGTGTAGATAAACTCAGCATGATATTTTTATATTTTAAGTGCTATTTAATATTTAATAATAGTGATATTTAAGTGCTTCCTACTAGAGGAATTCAAAAATCCATGTAAGAAAATCAAGTCCGAGCAATTCATGATCTCTGCTTCCAGTATTTGGTGGCAGGCAGTCAAATGTTAAAACCAATTAGATTTCAAATGGATGAATTATTTTTCCTTAAGCAGAAAAAAAAAAGCTTAACAAGTACAAAACCACCACTGTAAAATGCAGCGCTCTATCCTGCACTGCATCACCTCATGAGCAACAGTTAACTTTCAGAAACCCTCTCATTTCATTAAGAGTTAGAAAGCTCCTTTGACTAACTTAGAATGGATCAACTTCCCTCTCACTCTCCAAATTACTCCATTTATATTTCATTTCCTTCACTTTACCTTGCATATAGCTCCTAAGCAGAAATGGAAAGAGTAAAATCCTAGTATCACGCTCAGCACCATAGCATCCATGCTATAATCACTGAATTACCAGCTAAATACAACCACTTCTGTTACTGTTCTAAGTGGAAAAGTGATTGAAACAGAGAGAACGCTGCCACATATGTACAGATAAATAATACAGTGCAAAGGAGATAGAGGTATACAATCTTTTTTTCTTCTTCATGTATATATGTATACCCATACCAAGAGTAACACCAGGGGCCATTCCTGCAGACCACAGTGCTTGGACAACATCTTTTTCTCTATTCAACCAGCTTCACATGCGGCATCTTGCCAGCAGAAGTCACCAGCACAGCACTTGCTGGAGAGAGGACCAGAACCTCAGGGTGCAGTCTGAAACTGGTAGTTTCAGATGTGCAGCCTTATATTGGCTTCTCCAAAGCAGCAACACAGTGAGACAGCACCTGCACTGAATCTAGCCCTTGTAAAACTCATTTACAGACTTGAAGCCAAGTCTGTTCTTCAAGGCTCCTGTTCACTCATCATAAAATACAGAAAAAGATCAACCATTTGGGCTGTGCAAGGAGGTCTCTGTCCTTGACACTTGTGGCTTCAAGTGAGAAATCTGTATTATATTTTTAAATTCAGATGAAACTAATTACATGAATTAGATATAAATTTAGATTGAATCCTGAAGATAATTCCCTCCACGAGACATCCAAAGAGTATGGTATACTCACCTCATTTGGTATGAATGACAAACACAAAAACAGACAAAGGAAGGCCAAAAAAATAATCAGATGTTGACTGCAGTGGATGGCTCAGCAAAGATTCGTGGCTAACACACTTAGGACACACTGCAGGACTGGATTCATATAAAGACCCACATCCTTGTAGCAGACAGGAGAACACAGGAACAGTAAAAAGAGTACTTAAAAGGGAATACTAAAACACCTGGAGTCAGGACTGGCTCTGCCAGGTAGGATGGACTCAGAACAAATGAACGGCCCTTCTTTCTGACAGCCATGTCAAAGAAACAGACATCAGATGGCTGTTTGAACATCATCTGCACTTGTCGTGTACTATCAGCTTGAAATAACTGTTCAGGACTCCAGGCAGGCAAACTGCACACAGCAGCATTCCAAACTCATATCTTCAGAAGATCAAATGCTGAAGAGAACTAATATTACATCATGATTGAGAATCTTTTTGATACATAACAACTATATATCAATCATTATCTGAATATGAAGTCGTTTGGTGCATTTGAGCATCAGCTTAACCACGTGCTTTAAAGTAACATGAATGAATTTTCCACACCAAAAGAAAAATCTGCCACTCCAGAATTGAGTGGAAGGCAGATCTGCTTTCTTCAAAACACATTTTTTCTTGCAACCACAAAGCCAGTAACACAAATTACATATAAACATACCCTTAATCCTTACAGGTTAACTTTCAACCCACTGGTTTTTATTAAGATTGGACTAGACTTATTACCATCTCTCGTTAATCAAGCTGAACAGGTTTATTACAAGCAGATTACCATTATAGAGAGTAAGGAAGGCAACTGCACACAATATACTGTAAGCACTACACTAGTCATTCCAAGATCACTTGCTAAGACCACAGTATTCTAAAGACTTGTGATCTTTTTTTTCAAGCATTTTCAGGACACCCTGCTGTGAGAACCTTTAAAAGAACAAAGTTACTGTATTATTTAAAATACCCACAACAGCTAAGATTAAGAAAGGAACAGAATCTGTGCATTTTATTCTGATAACATGTAGTAGTAGGATATGCACTTCTGCTGCTGCTGCCATCAAATTAAGTACAAGTTCTGTGAATTTAAAGGAATAAGTATGCAGTGATTTTCAGACTTAGAGACTATCAAGAGAACATCATCCTGTTTCCCACTTCAGAAGCTTTCTATTCTAGATGTCCTGTAACGATACTAGAACCTAGAATCGAACTCTTAAATGACTATCAGGATAACTATTAACATTAGCTAATGATTTGATGACTTCAGTACCAGTGTAACTATTACTGATGAGACCTGAAAAGCATTTTTCACTGACCTATGGCTCCAACCTTACAAGAAAGCCCAATAAAATCAGTTCAAAATCCAGTGGTGTTTGTTTTGCATTGCTTTTTTTAAGCTTGACTACTGAAAAGGACCGGGTCTGACAAAAGCTTTAGATGTTCAATGCCTCACACTCTCGATCACAGACATCAATATAAGTTGTGTCCTACCTAAACCATGTTTATGTTTTCCCACTGAAGCTAAGAAGCTACATGCTTGGTTTGGTTCACAGAAAAATTTCTATATTAGTTTCAGTGCAATTTTTTAGTAAGCTTGTATGGATATGTAAAACTTTAGCTTCAAGTAGCCTTAATGATGCTCAGATATTCCATTCCCAGAACAACAGACCCCATTTCTGCAGAATGGAAACACTGCCAGTGGTTAGAAACCTAAGGTGCTGGTATTACCTTTCTTCTGACTGAAAAGGAAGCCAAAACCCTAGGGAGATTCAGCAGAGTAGATGACCACATTCACCCTCTAAAGACAAGAAGGGTAAATTTGACCATAACTCAGGTATCAACAAGGCACCTGTATCTTGTACTGAGGTGTTAATTAACACATACACCCTGAACCACCCATTTCACACAGATGAGCTGCCTAAACGTACTTATATTTGTTTTTAAAGACATTCTAAGTAACACAGAAGACAAGAAAGAAATGCAAACATACTCTGAAAAGCACTGGGAACTTGGAAGATTTCCTCAAAGCTCAATTTTAAACATTTATACAATAGTTGAGTCTGCAATATTTACTATACAAAGGCTAAAAGGCAAACTAATGAGATTAACTGAAAATCAGGATACTCCAAATCTTCGCCTTTGTGCAAATCATTAATATTATTTATCCTCATTTTCCTCAAAAACAATACAATCAAGACCTCTGCATTTATTCCTGAAATTCTAGTTTTGACCTCCTGTGCTGTGATAATCCTTTATTTTACTAGAGCATGAGATTCAGACTCAGTTGTAGAGATAATTAATACGTACGGCTCAGCCTGAAGGGTCTGAACAGATCGGCATCACTTGACATGGCCAGGTGGAGCACTGTCTGAACTCCCCCCAGAACACAGCAGTGGAAGCCAGTTAAAACACACTGAGACAGTTCCTGCAGTATACTGGGCTTTGTTCACTCCTGTATCTGCTACGTACTAGACATTAGTGCTACGACAAACATGAAAAGCTATTAAGGCTTTCTCTTACATCGGTATGAAAGGGAAAGTAATGTTTAATTTCACAGGCAGGAAATGCATCCTGTTACCTTATCATCAAAGGCAAGGAACATTAAATTCAAAATAGTGTCCTAGAAAGAATTTCAGTGAACCATAACCATTCTGAATGCACATCCTCAGTCACTGACAGCAACAGAAACAAATGGTGTGCTGTACCTGCCCAGACCATCATTTAGGAACTACATTATCTTTGTCATCTAAAGTTACAGGTGAAACAGACTGCAAGCCACTGATAAAAAGTGCCCACAAAAGCCACCTCATTTACATGGAGTATTTCCACAGCTGTCAAAAATACTAAAAGGAAAAAGTAAGCACTACCAACTCCACTTGTTTAGAAGGCAGAGGGAGAACATCCAAATGGTAGCTCCTCAGCAAACATCCATACACCCATGTATTAAGGATCCAGTACTTCTCACTGACCTTGATGTACATGACAAGTTAGAGATCAACCGCAAACCAAGCTGAAATTCTCTACAGGAGCTTACAAACCAAGCTCTGTCATGGGAGTCTCTGACCATCACCTCCCTGATAAGATACTATATAAAACTCACCTTGATGGTAAGTTATTCAATTTAAAGAATTTACCCTTACAGCTTGCTTCTCATCTTGAATTTTTACATGAAGACTGAATATTTTTGCTAATCAAAGCAAGGTTTTTCTGAGCAAGTCTACAGCTTTCATTTGCCTTGAGGAAGATACAAGAGATTCTCCATTGTCAAAGCAAAACAAATGCAGAATTCATCCCAGAGCTGAGAATAAACATAGCCTACTGTCATACAAAACAAGAAGCAAGCAAATCAGTTCATCTATGTAAGGGCTTGGCCTTGTTTGTATCACCATTACATAGTTTTAGGTTTCTCTATTCAGATGCAAGAAACTGAAGTGTACAAAAACTATTCCACAGTATGGAACTGCCAGCAAATAAATCGTTCTGTTTCCTCAAATCAAAAAAGTTGAAATTTTGAGGCAAGGACCATTTGCCACTCATCTGGGGGATCCAAATCCCCTGCTGAGTGAACAGGAGGAGCAATCTATTTCTTCCTGCAAAAATTTTATCAGCCCTAAAACATCAGTAGCAGTTCTGATCAGAAATTACAAAGGTCATACTCAGACTGCATCTACCCACACACAGAGGCACAGTTAGCAGCACACCTCCCAGCACATCCATGCGCACAGCTTCAAGCAAGCACTACACATTTCATTCAGAAACAAAATCTATGTACTAAAAATGATATTATTCTTAGGACATAGTACTACATCAGTGTACATCACTCATCACACTTGATGTGTGTTATCGTCTAAATAAATTCAAGGAAGTGTTCTATTCTTGCTCTCCAAATCAGGAATATCTGTGCCCTTTGATTCTTGGTCAAGTACAGCAATAATTGGTGCTAGCTACATTTACACACCAGTTCAATTACCTTCTTACTCAAAGTTATAAAGAGATAAAATTTCAAGAACTGTTTGCCAGAGTCCCTTGAAAAATCACTTCTTACATTAAAAAAAAAAGCAGAAGATATACTCATAAAGTTAAAGGACACAAATTTCTCTACATTGCATTTTTCAGATTTCAGTTCCTAAACATCAAAGTAGTTCCACAGAAATCAACAGCACTACTCAAAATTAAAAATATAGTTTCTAGAATGGGGTTTCAGTTTCATAGTACTTCTCAGTTGTAATCCAAATTATCACAGGCTACAAATTACCAAGAAATCATACATTCAAACAACAGAAATAATACAGAAGATAATTTAAAATATATTTTTATAAACCAAGGGAATTTAGCTGCTCACAATGAATGAATCTTAGTTATTAAGCTATTAAGAAAACACGTCAAGCAAGAAAGTTTAAAGAAGCAAACCAGAACATGAGATTTCCAAACTATTCATTACTCCTGCTCTTAGAATTATTACAAGAATTAGACAATTCCTGGTGAAAGATGTGAATATAAGCCACTATTAAGATGACACGAGACATTACTTAATTCTGAAGATATTCAGTGCATCCAGCAAACAGAACACTGTCAGCAAAATACTCAGGGCTCTGCGTGGCCTGATGCTTTACATTCAAACAACTCCATCTCAGAAAGCACCAATGACTATACTGAGTGTACTACAGCAACTTTACACCTTGTTTTACTATATTAATCATGACTACAATTATATCACAAACATCTGAAATACAAGGAAAGGAAGTTGAAAGCAATAGCAGGAGAGCGCAGTAAAACTTTTACTGCACACTACATCTTGCCTGGCTTGCTAATAAAAAAACAAAACATCACCTACAAAGGTTGTGGCAACATAAATCCCCCTTGTTCGGTACATAACTCTGACAGCTCGTCTTAGTGGTGGGGTATTTTTGTGAGTTTTTTTAAATAAACATGAAGATAGGATGTAATAGGTTACGAAGTCAGATTAATTACAAGAGTTCCCTGTGACTGCTCTGCTGTTATATACAAGGCTGCTGTCTTCACGCAACCCTTCAGAGTTTGTGAAGTGGTGCTCACAGTAAATTTAAGCCTGAAACTGCTCCTGACAATGGCAGCTTCAATGGTGTGACAAAATAAGCCTCCTACTGCCACTGCTGTGCAATAAAGAAACTGGGAAGCAGCAGCACTGTAAATACAGCTGTATTACAGACACTCAGTACTCTTTCTGACCAGAGCTCTTATTAGCACTCGCTGAAATTTACTGCAACCGTCGACCATAAAGGGGATAAACTTCAAGACAGAAAGCTACTGCAACATATTAATATTTGGTTTCTTTTATTGCAACTATTAAAGCCTTATTTCTCAATTACTCATCATCTCAGATATTTGAAGAATAAGAGGAAGCTAACAATTACAAAATGCTCCATCACTGAAAAGTAACAATTTTATTCATATTTTTACTACTACAGCTTGTTTAATTTTTACCGCCACTATCTCAAAAAGTCAAGGTATCAAAAGAAAAAGCCTTACTCCTCACAAAACGTGCTGCCAAACTCCACAGAAATAAACCAAGGACAACGTTTTAGCTTCTGGTAAAGCTTACAAACTCCTCAGCACCTCAGTTAATCACATGTCTCAGTTTAAAGCAACAACACTGCGGAGGATGCTCTTAAGGAGAAACATGATGTTCACGTGGAACTGTAATGTGATCTGTACCCAAAGACAGACACGTTAACCTAAGCCTTCAAAACCAAATAGGAACAAAGCAGGCACTCTACAGGCACGCTTGAGTGTTTCAGAATATTTGCTTTAGGAAGTGATCTCTCCAAGGATGTCACAGACAGCCACAACACTCAAGATCTCAAGATTCCCACCAACGTACAGCAAATCTAGGTAATAAAAGGCCTATGAAGCCCACTGAGCTGCATGGATGCTTAGAGGACAGAGCTTGCCCAAGGAACTCTGACAACCAACTACAAAAGATACGTGGATTTAGAATGCTCTGCACCCGTACTGAATGGAAAACAAATGCCTCTAACCCATAGAGATGAACAGTTTCTTGAGTTCTTTCTTTCTGTTTTATGAAACAAACAGTTCACTGAAGATCTGTCCTATCTCTGGGAGGATAGCTATGCCACGCAGCTTCTTCCATTTCTTCTAACATCTCATGAAACACCATTTCAGTCCCTTCTTTTGTTTACCTACAGGATAACAGCACAACCAACAGCCTCCTGTGAATCAGTAAGACAAGGGAGGAGCCACACTGAAAACATGCTAGTACTTGAAGATATTACTAGTTCTGAGCAGCTAGTCTCAAAATAATGCAATGATCATCCAACTTATAATTGATTACTCCTTGACAGAGGGAATATAATCATGCAATTAATTTCAATTCTTTAATTTAAAATTAAGCATTATTACTACTTTAAGTTATAAAATCTGTAACAGTACTGACATGTCTGGACTTTAGAAATTTACTCTGACTTGCATTAACAGAAATCATGATACAAAGTGAGCACCAGTGGAAGAATAAATTCAGTGGTTTACTGGCAGCAATTCTGAACGCACTGACCCGAGTCCTGTGTCACAGCACCACATCATAATGATAATATATTCTGTTTGTTTTTCAAAAAAATAAAAACCAGGTACTCTCTAACATACAGATAATCAATCCTTCACAAGGTATAAATATCCTCTATGCTCATACACCATAAATAAACGATGCAACTACATATACTCTGTAATTTTAAACAAGCAGGTGAAGGCACTGTCACAGAGCTCAAGTGGACCATTTGCCAAGGAGAAGTGACAGCACATTAATGAGAACACTGCAGTAAGTTACCATGATGCCATGCATGTATTTGACACCTCCATTTTCACAGCAGTTTTGTATGTCACAAATAACCGTATCTTATTCCTAAAGATGTTACCCTCCCCATCCCCTCCTTTAAATGGTTTGTACTTGTAAGAGCTACTATATTTACAACCAATGGTAAAAGAAACAATGGTGCAATAAAACACCAACTTCTGCCAATTATAGTTTTATTTTGTAGATTTAGATTTTTGCTTACAATGCAATTAAACTTCAGTGATACTTGAAATTACTGCAGTACACACAGTGTGTGCTACACAACTCAATTAGGCACGCTAAAGAGGTAATTTTGATGACATGACAGATCAAATTGCTTCAGCTTTCTGGCACACTTTAAATATGCTGCAGCACTGTCATTTTATATAGATATTAAAAATTGTTCACAGTAATTAATAACAATGCTATCTACTACAGAAGTACACTATAGTAGAGTTGATTAACAACTTCAAATGCTTTCTTAAAATTAGTTGTCAAATTTCAATTTAGTTTCTTGAAACAGACACATGAATTGAGAAGTTAGTTAATAGGTACTGCTCGTCCAAATGCAAATGTGTAAGAAGTCCCTGAGATCATATATAAGGATGTATGGATAACGTAGTATGATAGACAGCATGGCACCATTCTTATTAAATCACAAGCTATATCACATTTATGCCTGCCAGCTAGGCAGCCACAGCCCAGCACAGGCCTAACCCCAGGGGTCTCCGTGGATGACTAATGCACACCTATCTCCTTGCTGGTATCATTTAAGGGACTCTGCAGTGAGACAGGAAGGAAGCCTGCCACAAGCAGGTTGCCAAAACTCTCTACAATGGTTCCATAACCAAGGAAAATAAATGGTGATCTAACACGGATAAGGTCTTAATCCTTCTTGTCATCCTCCCCCCATAGAAACACCCCTGCTTTCATTGCAGAGCCTCTTACACATACTGAACAACATAAATATGCTATCACCTGAGGGTGCACCATTACCAAGTAGCTAACACCTCCACGAGCCATCTGCAGAGGAGAAGTTCAAGAAAGTCTGTCATAAACTTTGCTTTTGTAATCATTATAATTAAACTAGGTGCCTTTAAGGTTCCTGAAATTTAGCTCACACCTGCCATGACAGCTCAGTCCTTTTAAACTTCTGGCACGATCTAAGACTTACTGAACTACCTCAAAAGTAACTCCTGTCACTATCACTCTTCTTGTAGAATGACCAATATTTTTTCCATGCAAATATTTCATTTTGAAATGTTCATCCTGAGTGTGCACAGTTCCCTATTTTTAGTTTCTCTCCTGAGAAACACACAGGATGTCTGAATTCCTGACAATAGGAAATCTACTTTCACGTCTTCAGGATTCCAACACACCTTACAAATATAATACTGCAGTTGCACAGTAGGCTGAGAAGATGGGAGATGTACAGACAGACATTACTTCTTTAAATAGGGCAAGACTACATTCAAGCACCCCCGACTACTGTTAAGAAAAATAGGTTTATTTATTATAATAAACCGTGGGACTAGTGCATTGCCATATACTATATAGACAAATATTTAAGTGTAAACATGAACAGTATATAATTTTTTACACACATGAATAGGCATGACAGTTTGGAAGATGTGAAGCACGAAGAAGAATCTGAACTTAAAGTTCACCACCTCTGTACTTAAAAAAAAATGGAATTAAAATCTTCTTTGAAAACATTCTTGCTGCTGGACATAAGTGCTGATTAAGAGATTAATGAAATCAGAAGACTGCAACGCACACAGGCCCAGGGAAGCTTTAAGCTGGCACGTCCAATGCTGATTTCTAATTGCTGAAGTTCATTGAGAATATTTTCCCAACTCAAGCTCAGCAGTCAAAAAGATTATAAGCAAAATGAACAAGATCACTTTATCAGTTAACAAAATGTTTTGACGGTACAAAATACTGCCAAATGTTTCTTCACAAATTCCTTTCTCAAGCACTCGTGGCACATCACAACCCTAAGAGTTCTGAAATAACACTATGACTTCCTAGCATGTAAGGAACTGGAAATATTCAACACTAAACTCGAGGACTGTCCAAACAAATACTGCTATATTCTTCTGCTCTCCAGCTTTTACCACATTCACCAGCAATTTTTGAGATATTTACATAGACTAACAACTTAAGTTAAAAGAAAACACTACTAAATTGTGAAGACTCCTGGAATCATTAGCCACATCTCTACAAATTCTGTACTAAGACAACGAAAGAATCAACAACAAAGAAGTTACATAAAAAGTAAAGAAAAGTGTACAGGAATAGCAAAGCCAAAGCAGAAGACAAAACTCCTTACAAGCCATGCTTACTTACAGATGTTTTGAAGTACAGTTTGTCTGCATTCACTCCTATTTTACTTCTAACACAGGCAGTGTAAAATACTGTATAAAAATATATTCTTTTTCAGATATCATTAGACACAATCCTACTGTGCACTTTTAATAGCAGAAAATTTTTTCTCCATAAGTTCACTCCTGACACCACTACCATCCAACACCCACGCTAAAGAGTCCAACAAGTTTTAAAGTAGACCATTCTTTCTCCTTCACTGACTTCCCAAATCTTCACACGTCTCCTTTTTCCATAAATCAGTATTCCACTTTTAAGGCATTGTCAGGAACCTCAAAAACTGCATATGCATTCTCAGTATCTAATATACATTACGTTTGCATAAGTAGAAAAGCACCTGCTGCCATGTTCTCAGTAACTGCTTCAAAAGCACAAAAGACTTACAAATGTTCATATATCAGCTACTTCATACACAATGAAGTAGTAAACACATTCTGGGTCCATTAGTTACCGATTTATTTGCAATTGCCCCTTGCAGATGCTGTCCATATTAATTCCCCTTGCATTTTATCATGCTGATTCAGTTTCAGGACAGGTAGTAACTGTTATTCCAAGCTTCACATAATGATTAATAATGAAAGCAGAACTCTAAGTACTTCGCCATGGCTGCTGATACAAAGCACTCAATATGCCAATGCTGGAGAATAATGAATTCTCTAGAACAAAAAGTTGATTATTTGACCACAGTATGTTAACCATACGTACCATACCAAAATGTGACAAAGCTGATCAATCTCTGCTGTAGCACGGCATAAATACTCTCAGCATTGCAGAAAGCAGACGGTACAGAACAGGCAAGTGAGGTACATACAGACTGACCTCATAAGCAGGCCACTGAAATAGGAAACTGTCACAAACTACCACGAGGTGGAAGGAAGACCATCTCTTACAAATTCATCAAGGAAGATTATAAAGCCAGAATGGACGCCGCAAGATTGAGGCCGTTGCACTTGCCTGAATTAACATTTACCTGGATCAGATGGAGCTTAATAAGACAATCAGATATTATATAGAAATTGGCAGAACGTCTGTCAAAATTGAAAAAGTTACTGCAACTCCAGTACAACTGAGAAATGCCTGAGTACACTCACTGTTGAAAAGCAACACTTTATTTCCAACCCAAAATTTCTTCAGACTCAATTTCCATCTACTGAATCATATTCTGCTTTTGTCTAAGTAAACACTCCTATTAGGGCCATTTTCTGTTCCCTTTGTAGCTGCTCACTGCCAATGATGGAAAAGCTCCTTAATTGAATTTGTGAAACTAAGCAGATTATATAATGGGATATATTTGTCAAATTTGGACTAGCTTCATATTCTCCACCCTAATCATACCACCATAAGAACACACTTTCCCTGGCTTTCCCCAGCATTCCTCATGCTAGACCTGTTAGAAATGCATCACTCTTTTGCAGAGCACTGCAAAGGGACTTCTCATTGAACTATCTGAAATAATCATTTCTGGCATTACTCTCTTCCTATAGCAAAGTCGGTTCTGTATAAAATTATCTACACAATTTTAGCCATTGCTGTAGTAAAAATAAAGCAAATTGATTTTTATTTGCATGCAGTTTACAAGCAATCCAGATTCTTCCTCTGACTTACTTAGCTCTATGAATTAAGTCCTCCCCAGAACGTCATCTGTAAACTTCATCAGTAATTCTGAATGCAGTCTGTTATAGATTGTTAATATTATTCCCCGTGTCACAGAGAAAAATCACTAAAAAGCATACAGCTACATCATATCTCTGACAGACACCCTGACCCACTCTGATGGTTCTTTGTCTAAGGATTCAAGCCATTCCTCGTCTTAGTAGCAGCAAGTTTTAAGCTGAAATTGTGCAACAATTGGTTAATGTGGATAAATCTCCTTTTTGCAATCATAGGATGATTTTTATTAACATTAGTAGTAATTATATGTATATTTCTTCAGATCTGTATATTAATCAAGTTTCTCATTTCATGAGTCATTTTCTGCGTCTGAAATACAGTTCCAGTATCGACAAATTCCTAGCAGAATCATAAGGAGACAATTACTTAGCCTTGAAAGAGAGAAAGAACAGAGCCTGACTCCTCAACTGCAAAGCAAATACTGAGGAGTTGCGTGGGATATCAAAACTGCAAGATGTTACTCAATTCTTGAAAACCAGCCCACGTACTCACAATAAAAAAGATAATTAGTTTATGTCAGTTAGGACAGACGGCATGTGGAAACTAAAATGAGTTTTACTCCCAAAACCAGGTACAGTTCACCCAATAGATCTGTTCTTTTGTATTCAAAACAGCACCTCCTAGGAAAGAGCACAAGCAGCAGTTTGTATTGCTTTTGTTACCATTAGCCCCTCAAAACCAACTCAATTTTGAAACGAAACTACATTCTGTTTGTCTTTTTTTAGTCTCCCTTTCCACTTCAGAAGTCCCCCCTCGTACACAGCAGCTTGCAAGTCCATCCTCTCTAATTGAGTCAAAAGAAATACCCAAAATTAAACCTCCACAGCTGTTCACCCAGCAAGGGAACCAAAGCAGCTTAGCATTTCAGTGCTACCCTAGGCACTGGGGTTCTGCCTCTACAGTTTCAAAGCCTTTATTAGAGATGCCGCACTTCATTCCACTCATCAGTACTTGCACCACCAGTATGAAGAACAGGGGCATTGGCTTTATTAATTTCCACAAGTACTATGTGTCAGTGCATCTCTGTGGGTTCTGAGAGTAACTGCTGTCAGCTTCTATGAGATGAAAGTGGTAAAACCTCACAGAATTGACAGACTGAGGTTTTGAGTCTAATATTTTGTTAATAGCAGAAATCTATGATGGACAGAGAGAGAGAGGTAACACACAAAACCACTCGGGAAAAACTGCCTAAACACAGGTTGAATCAGCCTGCTCTCATTCCAAGATTAAAATCTGGACTAAAAGTTTTAGGAAGGCTAAAAGGACAATCTGGATGAAATCAGAGGGAGACGATCATGAGGAAAAACAGACATATGTCAAGGAATTCTACCTCCAAGCATACACAAGCTAGCAGCGTACAGAACTAGTTGAGCAAAAAATAAAATGAAGAAAATGCATAAAATTCTCATCCTGGACTTGCACAGATTAACTACATGAAGAAGTTGCTAAGTGTCTCCGCATACCCTTTCAACATTGCAGCTGGAAAGATCATTCAAAAGAGCTTTCCTAAAAAGTTTTCAGAGATGAACACAGGATATACGTATGCATCTGCTAAGATTCGTGTGAAGTCTAGGACACAATACACTTTGAATCCAGCTTGATTAGGGGATAAGGTAGAGCATCAAAATACAGGAAATAAAAGGACTTGGATGTTCTCATTGCACATAGAGAACATCTAAATATGAAGAATGCCTGTGCTGATATACACTTGAGGTGCAATACCATCAACATTCAATTTTTAAGTGAGCAATAGAACTTTTGTGCCCTCTTCTCTCTGAAAGCAATGCTGTGCACGCTCAAGACAGTACTCACAGAGGTGTGAGCCTCATGCAAAACCGCCTGGAAAAATTTGTTCATATTTCTACTTAAGAAGGAAAACCAGCCACTGCTTTACTTTACTTCTCTATTTGTTTATATGTATGCACACATTTTTAATTACTGCCTTTCTCTAGCAAACCTAAAACAAAGCTTCACGATACACCTTCCCCACAATATCTTATTCAGATCACAATGATATTGCATTTCCTTTCCAATGTATTTTGTAAATAATTATTACCTGATATTGTGTGAACAGGACACAGGGTCCACCTTCCCACAGAAGCATCCTCTTATTATGAGGGGTTTTGTTGTTGTTTCACTATCCTTAGTATCTTCAACTATTGCTTTCTGTCCCCCCTTCATTTCATGCTCTAGCAAAGGCTTTTTTCCTGCAAATTCCCCAATTTGTGAATATCTACAGCAGTTCAAACCCCATTCTCTAGAATTGCCCCCTGGGCCCTGATTCATTGGTCATACAATTATTTCTAACCTCCCTTCGGATATGCCTGAGCAGACTTGCCTCTCCCTTACCCACAGTAAAACACACAAAAATACAATGAACCAATTCTAAATCTGAACTTCGCTCTCACTTCTATTACAAAACAATTTCTGCTTATGTAAATGCCTATCTCCTGCCACATCTTATTGGCAATCCTTCTCTACGTCTTCAGTAAAAGCTTTGTCATAACAAGCCACCTTAAGACATTCCTCTTTGTTGTAAAGCCAGTGGGACAAGGGCAGGCAACAAAATATTCCTTTGCTATTATTCTACTTGTGTCACAAGTCCTCTCTTAGTCTCCACTGATTTCCAAATGTAAAAAGCCCCCTATGCTTTTCCACATGTAAAGTTACCCATAGCTTTTTCTTGTTCTACTTTTGCACTTGGAAATTCTAAATCAATCTTCTAGCTGCTCATTTTTTAACTCACCTAAAACTCAAGCTCATTCTCCCTCTGTTTGCTTTAAGTTCACAGTCACCTGCCATGTTCCTAACAGCTTCTCACTCCATTTATCTCCTTCCATGTTTTTCTTCAATACCTAATTGGTACATGGAAAGCAAACTAGAACGATTATTTCAGTTATACAGCAAAAAAGACCTGTACTTGCATCTTTCCCATTCTTAAGCGTTACCCAGAATAGTACATAATCAGAAACAGTTTTTTGGGAAAACGCCTTTTTGATCTTGGGCATAAAAACTACTCCTCTTAGAGATCACCTTCAGTTAATCACTTCTGATCTGGAGTGCATGACTGCAAACTTCCACTTGTCAGTATTCAACCAAACACACATCATCGCAGCTCACTTATCATCTGCTACAGAAGATTCACAATCACCTGACCAACTGTTCTGTGCTTCTCCAAACTTACACTCATTTCTGTAATAAGTTGCAAACTGCCCTTTTATTTTCAACTCCCCAAAGATCTCATCATCTTACTCATAGAGCTGTCCTGCCTTCCTCACCTGTTTTGTTCCTTCATCTCTCATTTCTACTGTCACACTAACACCTTAAATCATTTCTGTTTATGTTATACTTCTGCCTTCAATCTGCAGACACTAAAAGCAGTATTTGACAAGAGCTTTCATGTATTAAAACAAGAAGAAAAAAATTTTTACTCCAAGTAGCTGCAGTTACTAAAGGCATTTAACGTTTTTCATCTTCTCAATACGATAGTAACCACTGCCACTGATCAGATAAAGGCCCTGTAATGTTTCAGTACCTCTGGATCCCTCAGATGTGCCCAGAAGGAAATCCAGACAAGACTCTGATCAGCCCCGAATTGAAGGAAACATCTCCAATTCTCTGCCTCCAGATCAGACTCAGAAACTTCATGGAATTGCACTGTTTTTTTAAGCTATTACAGGACTAATTTTTTTTGTGGCATCTAAAAATAAGACTTTGTAATATTTAAAAAAAACAACCACATATTACACTAATATATAATCTGTATTCACTTATTAATAAACGATCCAGAAAGAGCAGCAAGCCTAAAGTACTCCTGGTCCTTTCCTCAGTTCCAAGTCTCCTATCAAGAGCTGGAAACGTCACTTAACAGAAGGGCCCCTTTAAAACCATTTTTGATGCTCTTCTCATTCCAGTTAAGTCATTTCCTCTTTGAGGACTTGAGTTGAGCTTCTTTGCCAGCAAGGTTTTCTGTGTTGTCTTTAATGTCTATTACACACAGTAAGGACACATGAGAAAAAACATCCATGGCATACAACCCCATTTTCATGAAAAAAAAAAAAAGGGGGAATCAGTATGTTGAAAAAGTACAATTAAAGCTAGTTATACAATCACGGTTGAGAATAAGGAACCTAACTCCTCATTTTCATTTGTCTAAATTAAACAGTGCAGAAATTTGTCATCCAAGGTTTCAGCACTAATACAGACTCACATTTTTCTATGTGCCTGTAACTCTAATACAGCCTTAATCACATTTTCTGGAGGCTTCCATCAAGTTGATGAGTACCATTCTCTCCAAAAACGTCCTTTCCTGACTCAGAATCTAAGGAGATTGTAAAGAGCAAAGCAAAGATAAATTGCTGTCATCACAGAAACTCAAAGGACTAACACTTGATAAATTTCAGGCTTTTTCTTTACAATCTAGAACTAAAGAATGTATGGCTACAGCACTGTTTAGAAGACACGAGGATAAAACTGCAGTGAACCATCTGGACAGACCTCAGGAAATAACACAGCAGCCGAAGCAGCAGTCTGGAGACAGTTTAAATATCTACTGAGAAGTCACTGAACAGAAGATCTCAATAAATTGTTTTGCTTGTGGGATTCCTCAGTTCTGATAAATAAGGCGTCTGTATCCATTTGATAACTAGGTAAAATAAAATGATTCATACAGCCATAAGTCCTCACAATTTCTGCTGTCTAAAAACAAGAAGCCCTGAGCAAAGTACGCCTTACTGCATTTGAATAGCACCAGACAGACCTAAATGCAACGTTTAAATGGATGTTTGAGAAGAAACACTAGAACAAGGCCCTATACAACTGGACCATTTCTCACCACCAGCTCAATAAGCCTAAACATCCCTAGACAGCTTCAGCAGATTTCTGTCTCAGACACAGAAAGGCTTTCAGGATTCTCTAAGAAACCACCACAGATATGAACCTCCCCTCAGACACTGTCACCTACCACACAGAGAACAGAGAGATAAATGAGATTTCATATCTATTATTACAAATCTAACAGCCACAGTGATGATGCTTTGCCCTCACGCATACTCAGTGAGCTTCACCTTCCCTTGCACTGACTGACATGGGTTTGATCCCAGGGTGATCCAGTTGACCTGACTAAGTCGGCAGAAAGCAGCAACCACCACTAGAAACAAACTATCTCCTACAAGCTATGAAAGAATAAAAAAAGCAAACGGGCAGAAAACTGGAATCTTATCAGTGGCAACAAGGCATTAAGAGTTGTTTAACTGATTGTGAAGGTGCTAGGTTACCAGAAAATCAGCCTTCGCAGTACATTACATAATTAGTGACTTGAAACAGAAGTTGGACATTTAACTCTCTAGCATGTTTAAAAGAGATATTAGACAACATTAAACCAGGCAAAACATATAACCCTGGAATCTTAAAAAGCATTTTGGCACCTTCTCCTACTGGATTCAGCAACAGGAACCTACACTTTTGCAGAACTGCAGTTGCTAATTGCTGCTAAATACATAGGCACTATTTTAAGAGAAAAACAAAAAACTTAAAACCCTTTGGTAAATGGTCCATGTGTTTGAGCGTGCAGCTGAGAGGCAAACTGAGAAGCTATAAATTACATCTACCTCATTAGTAAATTGAGGCATATTTTACTTGTGTAGCTAATAACCAAAATAGATTTGATGCAGACTCACCGAAACAAAGCTCTAAAATAACAAAGAACAGCACAGCTGTGTCACTGAGACATTGAACAAAACAATCCAATGACATACTAAGGTGATATTCAAATACATCTGCCTGAGAACAAAAGTGAATGGTTACACTTTGCTTCCTTCTTCTCATTACCTTTATTATAGTATAACTTCAAACGTGAAATTCATGATGAATGAACTCAATTATCAAGAGATTTTTAAAAAGTAATAAAAACAAAACTTGAAATATTAGGGCTAATATTTATAATTCTAAAGTCTCCAATTTAAAAAGCTTTCCTCACACATTCATAAGCTGCTAAAGAAAAAAATTTTACTCCAAAGAAACAAAAGAATTGTTTTGAAAGAAACTTTAAGACCACCTAAGGCACAGCAGAGAAGCTGCTAGAACCAAGTGAGAAGTGTCCCACACAGGTATGCTGTAACTAAGCTCCCAGCACAGCTTTTGCATGAGTCCTGCAGAATAGCAGATGGAGGCTAGAAGCTCACTGTGTATCTTGATGAAAATGGAACCAAATTACATAGAGATTGTAAAGAGCTCTTTGCTATCGTTCTCAGATCAAAAATAAGTTAACTTAGTACCAAGGTTAAGGACTTGCACAAACATTTTTAGAGTTAGTTGTCTTCCAGAGAAAAATACAGTGGCTATCCACTAAGATGTGGGATGTATCCAATTAACTTTAAACCTGATCCAAACATTGTAAGCCTTCCTTCCCCTCTCATTGTTTCTACGTTCACACATAAGTTCCTAAAATACTTAATTAGTACATAATAGTCTGCTTTCCATTTCAAAGCAAGCAAACAAAACACTAAAAATAAACAACAACATCAGTAAAGCCCTTTCAGCTTCTCTTCCTTGTAATTTCAAAACCATTTTAGGCTGCGTACACTTTCGAGCTCAAAGTACACACGTTCAGGTGGCTCAGAGCTTCGGTGGCAGATGAAATGTGCCTGCAAACTGAGAAGTTTGTAGAAGAGAAGAGAGGCAAGATCAGGCCAGGGGAAGTTTGGTCAAGCAGAGAACAAGAGCAGCAAAATAAGAGACTACCAGAGCCTCTAAGTTAGAGCACAAAAAAACACCTCTTTGAAATTACTACCAAGCTTGGACAAAAGCAACTGCTTAACAACTAACTACGTATTAAAAATTACAAGTACAAAACACCTGAAATGACATTCTTTTTTTCCCTAAAGGGTAATCTTTAAAAGTAAAGCTGTCTCATGTAACACTATAAAGAATGTACAGCAGTAATAGCAGAAAGGCAAAGTCCCAGGCTGCAGCAAATGAAGACAAGCCCAAACGCAACAGCCTTGGACACAGGACGGTAGAACAAAAATTTACTTACCTTCAGAAAGCCCCAGGTACACAGCAAGCTTCTAGAAAGATCTCCTCACATCCACTGCCAGCCCTTAAATGAGGTCTGGGGAGGGGTGGGTCCGGGCTCCAGCCCTTCTGGTCAATCAGATGATTGCATGCACCTGAGCTGCCCTGCCTTCCCACCAGGTGCTCCATCACTGCTCCAGGCCGTGACTCAGCATTTCTGCCACACTCATCCCAACAACTATTTTTCATATTTAGAATAATGCAAAACTAAGGATATGTTGTGATCTATGTTGAAACACAAGTGGTGTCTAAAACAGAACCAAAAACTGGCATGGGTTGGAAAAGAACTTAAAGATCACTGCGCTGCTCTGCTACTGATTATTTCATCTGCCCAAGATGGAAGCTCGGAAAATTTCTTTGCTACTAAGAACATCATTTTGTGGCCATTCTCTTACATTAAGGACATGAAAAATGCATAAATGAACATGAAATATGGCATATGCATTGCTCCTAAATTAGCTACAAAAGCTAAGTATCGTATCAACACTTAAAAATATCAATATACATCACAAGTGTGGAAATGGATTCACAAAGAATTCTCACTTGAACAAATTGTACTGTTGCATGTGACCAGATTTTTAAAGACAGTATGGTGTTTTCTTTCCTTTTCTTCTTTTTGTACGTTTTAACCTATGGAAACTCGTGGAAATTGCTATTGATGTTTAAATCATAGCAGACAGTCTCAATTTTTGCAGTATTACTTGAAGAGAACAATTTCTTTACTGGTGCTGCAGAATACATTTTGTAGGTTTGTTATGCTTGTTTGCTTTCTTGCATGAGTGAAGCATTCCTGAAACAATAAAAGCTTCTCTGGACGTGTAGTAAATGTCTGGCTGGCTGATTTGCTTTGGATGATGTGCAATATGTAACACGTTATCTGAACCATATACACAAAGTAAAAGCTTCGCAACTGTAAACCATGGAAAGTGTCACAAAGTAGAAAAGAGTAACAAGCAAATCTACCAGATGAGTTTATGGTAACACTTCTATCACTTCAGCGTGGTTTGGTTGGCGCTCTAAGTAACAAAATCCTGTAGTAGCCCTTCAAACTTCTAAGGAGATTTTGGTTTTAACTCAGTACCTTAGCTCAAGCATTTACAAAGGGGAAAAACACCTGTAACTGAGAGTGAGAGAGAAGGAGGACTGAAAGGAAACAACAAAGCTACAAAAACCGAATGGTGCTCTTCCCAAAGACAAAGCTGTAAGAGACGGTAACAAAACTCCACAGTAAGAAATCAGATTTCTCATTTAAACCCCAACACATCTGCAACGGAATAGGAAAATACAGCAACACTGTGGGCTGTTGTAGAAAGTATGCTGGCTAGCAGCTTGATACAGTTGATGGCATTCAGCTGCAAAAGACTTGATCCACCCTCACTGCCTAAACACTGTAAGTGACTTCCATCCCACCTGTATACACACTGGATATGGCAGTTTCCAGGAGAAATCCTTCACCAAGGATTTCTCACCTCAGGTGAGAATTACAATTTACAACTGCTCAGAATGCTACCTAAATCTTAAGCCTTCCTTAAACAGGGCAAGACCAACGCTTGGTTTTCTGCTGTCCTACTGATATTTACTGATATCCCTCCTGAAGGGATTAGAACAAGTGCCCTGTCAGACCCCAGAGTCCTTACTGACTCACTTTGGTTACTGTACATAAGTGAAAAGAAAATCTGCAAAACCACGATTACACTGAAACAACTTGTCTTAGTCACGACCAAACCTGTCAGACCTAAATTTGAACTGGAAATCTAATTATGAAAAGCCCTGCGACCATTATTATTACCTCCCTAATAACATAATAGTCCAAAGGAAAAACAATGAGAATTTCTGGGGAAACAGTCCAGTTATTAATTCATAAGCTGTTTCAAATGCAGCTTTAACATTTTATTTCCAACAAAAACAATTAAGACTATTTTCTACTCCCAGAAGCCAAGCATTATTTGAATACACAAGACAAACAGCCCTGAACATGATGCACATGCTCCTGCCACAGTACTTGCTGCGCAGCAGATTTGTTACCATGAAGAATACACACTAATGCTGTATTTCATTTTCCTTAGTGATGTTTACATATGCAAAGACTCTGTTTAAATATTAGAAAAAGACTGAAACACCCAAATCCATAACTTAGTATAAGACAGTTAATTTAAAAAATAAATACCACAGTCAGTTAGCACCTGAGCCCTTCCTTCAACATTTTCAAGTCTGAGCACTTATTTCGTATTTCAGTCACATTTCTGTAATTTGAAAGGGATCCAGTTTCATGGATGAATAATTTAAACAGAACCAAATTAAAATGGAAAAACAGAAAACAATTAGTGCAGTTAGCTTTGGTCTCACTCAATCTACATTAAATATTTTTTGCCTTTTTGAGAATATATCATGCAGTAGTTCACACACTGCTCTGCCTTTTCACTGTTTCCCTGAACAACAATGTACATTAATCACTGAATTTTATATTACAACTAACTCTTCTGGAAGAATATCCCTTTAAAAATAGTGGTGATTATTCCCCCGTACCAAATACCTTTAGCATTCTGAATGTTGTGACTTATAACTGTATATCAACTACAATTAATTGTAAGTCATGCATTGCATGAAATTTATTCATACTTAAAAATCACAACTCAGATCATTGTTTTGCTGAATTAGCAATTAAAACAACACACATAAAGTTGCCAAAATTATTAAACAGCTCTTTCCACCTTCTGCATTGTAGATCTTCTTATGTAAAACAAAACCTTAGTAAGTAAAGACTTATAATTGGTAATAGAAAAAATGAAGACTGCAGAAGTCTTTCTCGCACAGAAAGAAATCCCTTCATAAAAATCTGTATCCTCAGGTATCCCAAAGATGCAATACTAAGTCCTGCACAGCTCTCGTACTAGTAATTGCTATTTCCTTCAAAGAATGGATGCCTTAGCAAAAGTTAAACACTTAAAAAAGCATTACAACTGCAGAGTTACAAAGAAATGCACTGGCAGAAGCTTGTTCAGCCACGTCCCACCTGAGGGTGTTTAAGGAAGTGTGCTGTAAGCACCACACACTCCATCGAGGAAGAACCTGCACGAGTGAACCATTCTCCTCTCCAAAATTCCCAAACAATTGCTGAGGGAATTAATAAGGTTTTGGCACTTTAACTAAAGAGAAAACTACTCCACAGTTAATGAAATTACTCAACTACCATCTCAAAGGCCTAACGATGTTGACAGTACTGACAGTTGTACAGGCACAATACTGTCACCTGCTGCGTGTGCTTTGCATGGGGGCTCTTGTTGTGCTGTCACATTCTCCCTTGAATCACCCAGAGCCAAAGCCTACCACAAAGCACTGCAGGAAATCCTGCAGGGTAAGGAAACACTAAGTATGGCAGTTCTCTCCTCTTCCTCTCTGACAAGGCTGTCCTGAGGAACACGGCAACAGCAAAGCTACTTTTTTACACTTAACTGATTTAGCAGTCTCTCCCTGACTTTTGTTGCTGCTGTTTTTATTCAACATAATTTCAACAGGTTATTTTTCCATGAAATTGAAGCATCTGCATACTAAAAAACAGCAGGTTTATCACTTGCATTTTTCACAAAACACACAGGCAGCTCCTTAAGTACCCAAACAGTATGATGGCGACATCAGAGGTGAATGTAGGTACAGATTTTCACAAGCATGACATGCAGCCTCTTGTTCAGCACTGCTGAAAATGCAGAGTCAGCAGTAGTGACAATGGTGAAAAACTGTTTTGGAGCTGAGAATTTGCTCTATTAGGCACTGATAACATACTGCTCTTTATATCTGCTGTAGTGTCCATGGAAACAGATAGGAGCCATTACTTTTGGAACAGCAAACTTCAGAGCAAGGATGAGACACAGTCTCCCAAAAGGTGTGCTATTCTGAAATCTCGAGCTCAACTACAGAAAGAAATACATGAATATGTAAAGTGTATCCACAATTAGATCAAATAAATCTTACTTTACAAAATTCTTCTGTACTGTTTTCAGTCTCAGAGGCCTCTTATTTTATTATGCTTACCAACATGAAATGGCTCACAATAAGCAGTGTTCTTCAACAGAAAAAAACCCTTTGGATATTCTGCAAGGTAATTTTATCAAGGACCAATAGCTTAAAGAACCAAATGTAATTATTTCTATAAATGCATGGCTTTCAGTGTCTTAACTTAAGAAAGCTGCAGTGATGGATGGAAAATTGTATGTGCTGTCTTTGCTAACTTTTTCTTGCAGGTTTTTTGTTGGTTTTTGATTAGATCTTACAGATCTTTTTTCCCCATGTAGGTGAGACATTTAAAAAGATACTTAGTCAAAACTTAAAATTAAAACTAGCATCACAAATAAAAGCACAGATCTTAGCTAAAAAGAAAGGGGTTTTGGTTTGTTTGTTTTTTAAACTATTTTCAAGTTAACTGTAGGAGCTTAAAAATAGGATGTGTTACCTAACAAAAAGATAACAAATCAACTGCAGAACAATTTTGGCTTATGCTCAGTGGATCATATTCTTAAAAACTGAGTCACAGAACAGTCATTTCTTAAGTAGAAGTCAAGAGGTATCACACTCTAAAGATGACTGTACTTTGCTTCTTAATACCCACTACCACTGCAGTAACCCCAGCTCCCATCCTGTACATGATGGCTGTTCTCTGGACAAAGCAATGCTCATGTGTACTTCTGGACTCACAGTCATGCCCATTGGTGTGCAAATAAACAGTTACAGGATGGCATATCACCTGATTGCCTTCCTGTCAGCAGACTCTTAAGTTGTGGATCTCCTCTTTTCTCTGCTGTTGAGTTGATGGTAGAAGGCAATTTTTCATACAAAGTTAAAAGAAAACTGCTTCTTGAGAGCAAGGTGGAGGTATGTTCTCTCCCTATGTACGATTTTTGGGGGATATCTACAAATGACAGGGAAGGAAATGCTCTGCTGGTTGGTCAGTGCATCCTACTACACCAATGCTATTCCTTAGAAAAACCTATCTGCCCCGTTCCACAGACAGAAGCTCCCCAGGCAATCTGATCCAGAGCTGCCCTACGTGTTAAAATATGTAATGGTAACTGAAATCTGAAGTTCTCTTATTTCTTGGAGTTCTACCTTAATACTTCTAGTTCTATCAGGCTGTTGGTTGTTTTTTTTTTCCAGAATACATTTACATTTTAAATATGTATCCTGTCTTTTTTTCCTCTGTAAACTATGTAACTTAACTCCTTTCACAGCTGTGTTCTACGCGTGACTTCTAGTTATTCTTGCTGCTCTACTGTAGATGCAACATTTCTCCCACAAGAGCTGAGTGTCAACTGAACACGATGCTGCACTTAAATCTACATGCCAAGTGAATAAAGCAATAGGGTTATTTCACATTCTCCACACAACATTTCTAGTTTACACCACAGTACAGTGTTCAGCTATTTTGCAATATGTCATTGTTGATCCATGCTAATTTTGTTTTCTACAACAAATGCTAGATTCTATTCTGAAGAAACAGTATTTCATCATCTGCTTGTTTTCATCTTGATCCATGTTTGTACAGTTGATTGTTTTTGTAAAGGTAGAGTTCTGAACCTTTTCTTACATTGCCTTTTTTCCCATAAATTCTCCAGAAGGTCAAGCTTTGAATTGCACTTTTGTCCTCAGCTGCATTTATTATTCTATTTAGGCTTGACTGGAACAAACTGGTTTCCAAATTTAGTATGTTTTCTGATCCATTTCCCAGGTCACTAATGAAAACATATCCCTGCAAATGCCTGTTTATCAATAGAGTTGTGTGTTATTGCAATCTGTCTTCCGTTCATTAAGAAAGCTTCCATCAGGACATATTTACATGGACTCTAATTGGAAGGATGTGAGAGACAGTAACCAAAGCTTGATTAAAAACATAGGAGCACTCACAATTAACAGTAAGGCAAAGCAACATTTGCTGCTGCTCTTCTATCCCTGAGATCCCTCATCCCATTACGGATACATTGCTACATTTTTTCCTTACAAATAGACTGTCATTGTTAATTCTTATCCAGGTTCCTCCGGTACGTGGAGATGCTTTCACTTTTTCAATCCTTTGGGAATTTCTTACTTATTACCTTTTTCCCTCATCCAATATGCAAGCATGTCTTTTCCATCCATACTCTGGATGGAAGTCTTCTGTAATTCTTTCTGGTATTAATTTCTTAGAGATCCAACTGAAAATTTACTAAACTAATGAAGGCCCATAGAAATAAGAATACCTGTATTATCTGTCACTCTTCCTCTCTCTGCTGGAAACTGAATCAATATTTTCTTGCTAACTTTACTACAAACCCATGATGACTGCCTATTTCATTTACTGCTCTTCCTAACTATTTTGCAACCCCATTTCCCCAATTCTGCCCCAATATTACTTACGTATTTACATATAACTTAGATTCAAGCTCAATAATCTGACCAAATAATCATTTACTTCAGCTTCTCTTCTGTTTGAGAACACTGAAATAGTGGAGCTTCTAAATGTTGTATGCTGTCTTGCACACAGCTGAGAAGAAAACCAGGTTTCATACATGTATGCACGTGCTCTCTGGAGTCAAAAACCTTATGAACTACAAAAGCTAGTACTAACTTCTGATCACTGGATTTTACTTCTGTAATTTCTTTAATACATCATCTACCATAATTTCCAAATCCATTCCACACCAACAGATAATGTCTCAGTCACTGAAGTGTCTCACGTACCTTTTGTGAAAGTTTTATGCCAAGTAAAATTCCATAAAATGAAACTGTTGCAATACATTATATGTGGAAATTGAATATGCTCAATATAGAGAAGTTGCAATCGCCCTGCTAATAACTAATAGAAATCAAACAGAGAATCTAGTCTGTAGGGAACCTGAGAAAAATTAATAATGATAATATAAAACTGAGCAATTCCATTTCTACAGGATAGTGGAAATCAAATTACCAAAGGTTCCCTAATTTTAATGACCTGTGAGTGCATTTTAATTTATTTAAATGTTTAAAGCAGTACTCTGAGCAAATGAATAATCTAATAATATTTGTGCTATCGATACTGGCTTTTAAGGACTAGGTAAGTAATCAGTTCAGCCTAATTGCCTGCTACTGTATGATTTGAGTCTCATAAAAAAAAATTCAAAATCAAGAGAATACAGCCTCTCATAAAAACTTCCAGTTGCTTTTACACTACTTCAAGGATAAATTTCATCTCAAAGGGACATTAGGTTTTAAATTACAAGTCAGCTAATACAGCATATTACAGTAACACAATATATGTCTGTCCTTCGAGTCAATGTTCTACATCAGCTATGAGTCATATTTGCATCTACTTAAAAGTAAGCAGAGGCATTTCTTAGATCATTATTTTGCTACAAGACACAGAAAAGACTTCAAATAATTTTAATCTCCACAGCTGTACAGTTAACACAAACGTTTATAATTTTTGCTCAAAGATATAACTTCATGACAATATATTTGCTTTTTCCTACGCTCCATACTTGATTTGTGGTATAAAGCAAGCACAGTTTTAATTTAAATATGTGTAAGTCATCTCACCCCCAAGAAGCATTCAGAGTTATTGTCATGACTGCAAATCAGAACAAAACTATATAGTATATTCTTTAATAAAGGCATGGCCTCATTGAAATGGAGCATAATATGAAAGGAGCTACGTTACATAAGAGATGGTTAAATTGACTCCATCTTCTGACATGGGCCAAAGGAGATGAGGCAGCATACAGAACTTCTATTCTGAATGTCAATAAAACAACCTGAGGAAGGCAGAGCACTCATTTACACCTCATCCTTTCCGTGGGATGAAATGCTTTGAGTGCTAAAACATTTAGCAAGAGCACACTAATTATAAAATAATTAAGATTAGAACTATAATTCAACAAATGCACACTACAGGACAAAATAGTGAGAACACCTTTGATTGAAACAACTTTAACTTACACTCTTGCCCCCTACAGACTCACCATTTCCTCTGGTGTTTATGAAGTGAAAAAACACACCTGATTTAATTCTCAGGAACAATCCGTTGTTAACTGCATGCCTATAATCAACCAGCCAAGGCCAAATCCAGCACATTCAAACATCCCTATTTTCTTATGTCTTATTCTGGACTTGCTCCAGTTTTTTAATCCATTGATTAAATAAAGACATCTGGGCCTCTGTTAGGAGTCATTTGGGAACGTAAGATCTGCAGAAGCACAGATGCTTGCCAGAACCAGTCAACTAATGGCACTCATGAATTTCAAGAACAAGAGCAAGCCAGACAGGCCGACTACCTGCACAGAGTTTATATATTCTGAGGGAGAAACACTGCTCCACTGAAATATACTATAGAAGTCCTGATGACTTCGGTAGGAACAGGAACAAAAAATGGAATTCATAAGGCAAGAAATATTCATCTGTTCACAAGTTAAAATAAAAAGAGCTGTCTAAGAGAGTCTATGATGAACACTTCCAAGCATTGGATGAGGAACAGGGAATGTGGAAAGGGACTGGCTGGCAGGTGACTGAATAGTACTCAGTAACAGGTGGACAAACAGCAGAGATAAAGCGACTTCTATGAGAAGGAAGTGTTTTAAAACCAAGACTACGTATAAAACATTTGGAGTTTAAGGAAAACCAAAAGGGATGAAAACAATTAAACTGATCTATTTTTCATATACAGAATTACACCTGTGCTAACAAACAAAAAAAACGCTCCTGAAAAAAAAAAAAACAGCTAGAATGTACAAAATACTAAAGACACATTCTTAGGGAGATACCAAAGACTGAAGATGATCTCACTACAACAGTCTCAACAGAAATAAGTTTCTGTAGAAAGCACAATACTATCAACTCTAGCAGCGGTCCCCAGATGACAAAAACAAGCCAGAGAAAGGCTTCTAAGAGCTGAAAAGATTCCACATTTTAGAATGTTTATCTTGATCTTTACTATTACACAGCCCCCAAATGCAACTTCAATAAATAAATAAGCAAACCGAGTAAAGAAAACACATTTCAATGAGAAAAATTCCAGTAGAATTCATTTTTGTACAGCCAGCAAAATGAAAAAGCAACACATCTTAGTGATATTTTCTAAACTTGAGTGTACCAACAATTAATAATTCAATTTTTTTCCCTTTTTAGTATCCTAGATCTAATACCTTTTAAAACAAACAGCTGAAATGGTTGAGAAGTCCTATGGAATACATGAAGATTTCTCCCAGGTTACAGAAGACACATAACAGAACAGTATGAATTAATAGGCAGTGCTCTTTATCTGTGGGGTGATTACATGAGGCTTTTGAAAAGCACCTTGCAGGCCTCAGCTAATAAGAGGCTCTATTGTGCTCTGAAAAATGACACCCACTAAAAGCTGACGTAATAAATAAGAACTTGATACCTACGTGACCTATTTACTTTATGAAACATCTGCCACTACAGAACAGTCTGCTTTCAGCCCCATTGGACCACAGCTTACTCATCATTTCACATGTTAGATTAGGTTCTGCACAACTAAGAAGAAAGGTGCATACCTTTGGATAGCTCTTCTTCGAATCATTAACCGGACCAGCATCAAGCATTTTTCGCTCCCTTGCTTCCCGAAGAGCTTTCTGGGTGGGACCTTCCAAGCCCTTCTTGTTCTCACATCCATGGCTGGCTACAAAACAAAACCAAGACAAGTGTCATCAGGATAAATTTTTCACTTTCCTCAAAGGTGCCTCTTGATATAAACTAGACGTAAGAAGTTTCAGCAAAAAACATCACTTTAAAAATAAAGATATCCAAGGTTACTGCACCGTACATTAAGTGTTCCAGGAAGGCATGTAACTAACACTCCACTAATTGCTTTGGTGGGATCTGTTTCAGTTTAAAGTAATAGGTATCTCAGATTTTAACCTCAAAACGTTGCAAGATTTTAGAGTCTTTCTGTACAGGACAGACTCACAATAAAATGGATGCAATTCATCATCTCACTGCATCCTACCTAGTATCTACCACAAACGCATTACTCTGATTTACAGCTTACACTCCTTTTTACTTCTTTGCCCTCTCCCACAATACACCTTCCAAACAAGCAATTACTTACTCATTGAAAACAGCACAGAAATCCTAAGCTGTTAAAATAGCTGTAAATTGTCAGAATAGTTGGAAGGGAATATGAGGAAAGATACAGCTCGTATGTACCACTGCACAGTGCATCCCCCAGTATCTGGCAAAAAGGATCGTGCCCTCAGTAGTGGCAGCTTCCACTCATCTGAATACAGTCTTTCCAATCCCTGTATCTAGTTACAACAGTGTGCAGTATGCACACACATCAATTCCAACAGGATTTGGACAGTTACATTGCTCTACTTCTCCAAGAAACAGATTACACAGCTAAAATTCAGGTTGAAACAATCGAAGTTAACTCTACATGTCTAAATGTTTGCTGTTGTACAACCAAGTTTGAGTAAAGCCTTGACTGCAAAGTACACATCTGCCTTATTAGTGGAGAAAAAAAGAATGGAAAAACCCTCTCTACATCTGAGACAAAAATAACACACATACTTGTAAATGAACACAGAGTTAGGATAGTTGAAGGGCTTAAAATCTGAAGCTATTCAAAAACAACAAGCCAAATTACAAAGAACTGTTAGGATTGCATTAAGATGTGAACAGCTCGTGTTTATAGATTTTGTACTCCGATTGCAAAAGAGCTCGAACTGGGACAACTAGGTTTAACTACTTCAGCTGGTGCCTTTTAAATTTCTTCTTACATGACCTTCTAAGAGCAATTACAGCAGATCGAAGAAGGGAAAAGAACAGTTATCAGGCTCAGCAATGAGTTAGCTCAACCATGACTAAAGAAGCTCACCGAGTTCAACTTTTGAATATAATTGGGTAATAAATAAGCAGTTCCCGTTACCAGAAAATTCAAGAAACACACTGAGCAAATAACAGTCCTACAAAACATAAACCCAGTTGTTAGAATAGCACACAGCTAGGTTTATAAGTAAACCACTACCCAAACAGCTTAGTTCTTTCAGGCAAAATGATTACTTTTTCCCTTACAGACCCACTTAGCATTCAATCCACAAGTAAGGCTGCGAATGGTCTTAATATATACCAATATCCAGAAAATCAAATCAAACGAAAAACCTGCGAATTCTTTGATAATTAGACTCCTCTATGTATGATCGTGGCACTGTGAACAGAAAACAAAGCCTTATGCTTGTAAGCATTTAAAAAACACCTGAAGACAACCTTCTCTTGAAGGATTTTGAGTACAAGCACTGTTTCCATAGCTCAATAGTAGTCTGGCTGGCAGCAGGACAAAAAAAAAAACAACAACCACCACCAATCAAAAACACACCTAGTAAATAAATTACATTACATGCCCTGTATCGTAGATGTCAGTACATTCAATTAATTGAAAAGCATCAGGCTAAAGGTTGCTACATCAAATGCCTAAGTAAAAGATCCAGAATAGTTGTCCTGAACTTAACATTCAGATCCTTTACTTTCTTTTCTACCTAGCTGCCAGATACACAAAGCTTCCCTTTGTTCTTAATTATACTCTGTATGGTTCACTCAGAAAACAAAGGAAAACAACTCACAACAGATCGGTTGTGCTGGACCTCATTGCTTCTATTCAATACCTCCAACTCTCGAGCAGTTCCCAGCCTAGGTACTAGCCACCCTCAATGCCCTCCAACCAAAGTCATCTTCCCAGGTGTTGTGCAGTCAAGAGACAGTGTGAGAGAAAAGCAGCAGCAGCGATAGGCAACCTCCTGCAGCCAGGCAAACAGCCATCCTCACACCTCCAAGCTCTGTGCAGACAGCTGGCCAGAAGAGGCATCTCACCTTGGCAAACTTGCCAATCTGAGCGCTCACTGACTTCTATCTGAAACGTGTCAATGTACTGAAGTATCAAAGTCCTGAAGAGATGGGAACTGACAAAAATGAAAACACAGCTGTACGTCTCTACAGCAGAGACTTGCCAGTCCAACAGCACCAGTTCCTTCTGAATTAAGAGCTTACATTTAAAGTAAAACACAGCCAACATCTCATCAGTATCCACACACTGCTGCTGCTCAAGGCTTCAGTTACACCATCACATGAATAAGAATTCAAGAAGCAACAGAAAGTATCTGAATCAGAAAATATCACCCACTGTGACATGAATGCGACCTACAGAGAGCAGTAAGAATTATGTAATATTAGAGGGCAAAGTACTGGCAAGAAATGAACCCAAATGCTGCTTAATTTGCAATACACAGGGTATGAGGAAAATTAAAGCTTCTATGAGCACGTGGGTGGCTGATGAGTATAATAATTTGTGCTGGAGACTAAATGCTTCCTTTTTTTTATTTCTTCATTTATAGAGTGCTCCCCTGCTCGTCACTTTTTGGAATTAAGTGCTCTCAAGGTTTCTGAAGAATAAACAAGCACTGTGAGCAGCCAGAGAGCAGTTTTCAGATTCACTCAGTATCAAATGAAAGTACGTGTAGTAGGAAAGAGACAGGCAGGCCATCTATAGTGTAAAACACAAGGATGGGGAGAACCCACAATGTGTATCTGCAAACGAGAGTACAATGAAAAACTGAATGCTATATGCCCTACTCCTAAACTAACGAAACAAAAAGCCCATTTTCTACCTCACTGACTGAAGTGGAATGAAAATGAGTACAGCTCACTCTGGTGGGACAGAGGTTTGTATCTTGAGTTGTAAGAAGATTTAAAGGCTAGGGGAGTGCATATCCAACACAGACAGCCACAGATAGACATTTTGTGGGCCCAAAACACGCCTTGCTGAGGAATATAATATTAATTCCTTACCAAAAAAAGGCATCAGAGTCCAAAAACAGGAAGAAAAGAGAGCATTCCACTCATTTAACACATGAAATCTATACCTACAGAACTTCTGTTTTAGTAGATATTTACTTGTATACAAAATAGAAAATTATAGCTTAGCTTACACTGGTAAGTCTGCAGAACCCTTCCAGGTCCATACAGAAATAAAAATGACTATGTTCTTTAACTGAAGAGATAACTGGGTGTGCTTCAAGGGATTTCTTTAAGTTCTAACTGCAAGAAATGCATCACCAGGAAGCTGCATGGTATTTAATAGCTACATGACTGAGAACTTCTCAGTCCTCTAGTGTCAAATCTGAAGTACTGCTCGTGACAGCAGCCAGGTGCAAAACACCCTAACACCTTTCCCTTATGAAAGCTCTGTTGTGAAATAGAGCTTACTCTTTCCCTTAACCATCTCATCTACTTTTATGAGGTTTTTTTAAACCTGGTTTCTTTAAGACTTATCTCTCTCCATCAAATTCAACTGAAATTGGAAACAGGTTAAAAATTTTCAGTGTGCATCTCTTCCACTAATAAGAGGCAGCACAGACTTCACTTACCTAGCAAACCAGAGGACAATAAGGTGCCAGAATAGTTTTTGTGACAGTTAGGAATACGTAACTATCACGCATTTATTCAGAACAATAGGGAAGGTGCTTGAAGCTGTCAATATACAGCTAAAGATATTATTGCAGCAGAAATTATATATCCTTGCATTACTATTAACCTTCTGTAAAAATGAGACAGGCTAAAACAAGAAGCTGGATTTCTTCACAGTAGTATTTCCAGAACAGCAAACTAAAAACAACAAAACATCCACTCATGAGAAAAATGTATTAGTAGATAAAATAAAATCAGCCAATATAGATTCCTAGTACTAAGTCCTTCCCCAGTTACTCATATCCATATTGTCATGAGCAGTCCCACTGTCCTCAGCCAGAAAAAATATTAACATAATAAAATTGCTGCTCTGTCACCAAGACAGCTGATAAAACTGTTTAGAGCATTACTATTTCTAATTTACTGTTACACCAGATTTTGTAATGCACCACAACATTAAAAAATCCCATAACCAGTCTGAGTTTGTTTGTAGGAATATTTTTACCTTGTTTCACAGGAATATGAATTGCACATCCAAACTGTAAATTACGTAACGTCGCTTGTAAATCCATAACCTAATGTAAAGCAGAGAAGAGAACAAGAAGAGCTAATGTCAACTTTGATTTTGTTCTGTTCATATCACACGTCACTGTTGCCTGCTTAAGTTATACACATTTGTTTTTAATCTTCTGATTATTACTTGTGAGTTAGAAACTGTAAATTTATTTCTAGTGCAAGTGTGATAAAAGACAAGCCTTCCACAATTCCTCAAAGTACTTTTATAATTCTATTAAATCAAAGTGGACATAGGTAATATTTGGGACCAAACCCCACTATCAGCTTTTAACCTCTGCTATCACTGATCTTTAATTTCACAGCACCATACCACATGCACCTTTACCATAAAGAGATGCCACGAAATATGGTGTTGTTACAAAAACACCATTGCTCCAGTATTCTTACAGTTCATCACTGGACAGCTCTTACATTCCTGAGATCTCATAGCACTGGAACCATTTTATGTTTTGTATTCCCAAGTCGCAATAACTAAATTTGAACAGTAACCTTTTTTTTTTTTAAAGACATCATCTTTTATTTATTGAACACTTTTCAAGTAGGCCCTCAGGTGACCTGAGCAAAACTGGAGGCAGAGGAAAGGAGGAAATGAGAGATGAAGACTATTAGAAGAGAGCATCAGCACGCTGAATTCCTTCCACGTCACTCACGTACAGCCAATGCTACTGCTGAAATGCAGTGCATTTTCAGAGTTTCTTTTTTCTTCCAAGCAAACAACCTATTAGCTAAATACAGAAAAGATAGTTTTCTGTTCTTCTCCCATCCTCTCTGTGCTTATAGTACATTCTGCTAATGGAATGTAATGTCATGAATACCAACCTATACATCAAACAGGATTGCAGAAGCAAAGTAGGACTTCGTTATTCCTGTCACAAGATCTCTGGTTACCTACTAATTAGGAAAAAATGCATTAAGATACTTTCTAATTTTTCTCTGTGAGTTGCTTTACCAGAAATATTCTGTTTATTCATCAAATTATTTAACAAAAGCATTTCGTACAGTTTTACAAGTAGTGGTTGCCAAAATTTTACCTGCCTGACTGCTCTGTCTCTCTCCAAACTAGTTAACATTTTCTCCCTCAGTGCAGACTGGTATTTCTCAGTCAGCTGCTGCAGCATTGGTTGGTATGAAGTATAATGTGCCTTCAGCCTGTGAAAAAGAAGAGACAAATGCTTCCACAAAAATGACTTAAATCAGAGATTTCTGTCTCTATACCTTCCCAAACTACTGACTAAGATCCTAATCTAGGCAAAATATGTAATACGGTGACGATCTGTTAACTGCAGTGAACATTTTCTTTAGAATACTTAACTACTTAAGTTCCTCAGACCAAATTAAAGTCAGATATATAATCTCTGAAGAGAAACTGATCGGTACAACGCATGACACTAACAGCTTCAAAAAGACTGCATTTTGCAAAACGCTGACACACAGAGTCAATGAACAGTGCTCTCCTGCATTAATACATACAAATATGAAAGTTAAATGCAAAGAACTCCTAGCTTCTGTTGCATGTATTGATTGATAACAATACTGACAGGCCAGAATTCCAGGAAACGTTTGGAGCTGTGGATATAAAGCAGTCTACAACTTGGTTTTTTGCATAAACATGCAAACAAAAAAGCTTCCCGACTCAATTCTTTCAGCTGGCCCAATGATCCTCAGATGGATAACATACAAGTTCCACTTTTTAAGGGAAAGAGACAACAATAAACTGAAGTATGTTATGTTTTCTGAATGACAAAATTATTAAAACAAATATTCTAAAATAAATCAGTTTGACTCAACACCAACGGCCAAATTTGGGGTTATTTGCAATCAAAGCATCATAGTAAGTTTTATATAACTGCCACTTCACTGTAACTACTTCAGCACTTTAAACTCTACTATATTGTCTTATTCCCAGGTTTATCAGGTGAAGAGAGGTAGGAAACGTCCTAGAAAACGCTTGGAAGCTGCCTACTACAACAGAAGCCAACCTGTGAAAGCCATAAGCCAGTACTAAGAAAAGAACAGCTCACCGAGCCGTGCCTCTCCACCAGATGCTCCACCATTGTTCAGGCCATGACCTAACAGTTCCCACACACCAGGTAACAATGAAGTTGTTATTTTTACAGTAATACAAGTCCTTTGTTTTTTGGTTTTTTACCTTTTAATGTCACATATAAGCCTGTTTTTCTCCTGGACCACTCGCTTATGGTGCATTCTATGGAAGTCACGTTCTTTCTGAATTTTTAGGAAGGCCTCTTTCGCTTTGCTACACATAAACAGAAAATGTATGAGAAATGTATTAGCTTCTTCCTACTGTGTGCTGAATACACATAGAATACATATTCAGATACGCACATAGCTACTATGTCCAAGTGTGAGAATTGCTACTATGCCCCATGGTAGGAAACCACACTTTGAGGTCTTTTTGTTGCTTAACAGCATACAGAACCATGGAGACTCTCCACTTCTTTACCATTCCTCTGTTCCTTTAGAGGGAATCCATGGGGATTCTAGCAGGACACATCAGAAAGAGACAGAGAGATGGAAAAGCGTCCCATTGCCCTGCAAATCATGGAATCACAGAATTGTAGGGGTTGGAAGGGATCATCTAGTTTCTGAAAGAAAGCTACACTAGAGAAGTTTTAGGCTCTACCCAATAGTGTGCAGCCTATTCCCAGGCTTTGTCCTCCGTCCATCACGGCAGGAAGGAAAAGATCAAATTTCAAAATGAATTGCAAACATACCAATAACCTGCTTTTCTTTAAGCATGCTCTACATACAGCCAAGGGACACAGACACTTTGCTCTATAAACATAAAAAACCCCTCTGTATATTTACAGTATACAGATGCTCCTTGCTCCTACGTGTATTTGGCAGGAAAGATTAGTGCACGCATTATTTAATTACACAGGAAGCTTGAAATTAACTTGCACAGAAATCAGCTGATTTGCTCTTTGCAAAAATAAAGCTCACTTGCTCCTCAACAGAGGAGTTAGTTAGAAAAGCCACTGTGACTACTGTATACACAATAATCACAGGTCCAGGAATAGGACCTTAAAGTATTACATATACAATGCATTATATTTAACATTACAAATAATGTATATTCCCTAAACATGCAACTATCATTATTTACACGTGTACATTTAAACGTGAATCACTGCACGTAGCAGGAACAGTCAGAAAGACCCAAAGTAAAGCACAGTGAATTTAATGACACAGTATAAAAGCCAAAGCTGGCAGAGAAAAACAAACAGGCAGGGATTCCCCTGCAGGAACCACTAGAAAAAGACTCCACACAGCTACAGACACACGCATAGCTTTGTGTATGCACACACGCTCAAGTTGTGAAACAGAATAACTTGTCAATCCATTTCAACTCTTCTCAGAAGAGGGCAGAGCTCAACAAAACCAAGAACTGATTTTCAAAGGTAAGTTTTGTGCCTTGTTCCACCTGCACTCATGTGGAATTCAATTCTCCAAGAGGCTGAAAGTTGTAGACTTAAGAATATTAATCAAAATAAAGAGAAAATTAGAGAACATGTACCCTCGTGCTTTTATTTAAAATATCTAGCATCAAGAGCATTAAAAGTGCCACGTGATTAAATGGATGCATTTAAATATGGTGCACAACACCAAAAGGTGAACCTGCCCTATTTTTTCATGGTGTAAATGAATAAACAAGTGCAGGATTGTTGATATTTTGGTACTGAGGTAGGAGATCAACTGATTTCATCAATGATGAGAGCAGGAATAGCAATAACAGACACATTCCTAGACTGCTTTGCATTTTAACTGTTACAGTGCCTGCAACCCGAGTGAAATAGATGCTCTTGGAAAGAAAATCTAGGCAACCATTAGAGAAATATTGCAGCAGATAGCATCCCTTACCAAAGGACCAGAGATAAGCTGCGGCGTTCAAGATAAAACGGAGTCTACTCTATATATTTTAACTATTGTCACATAACAAACCAATTTCTACCAGAAAACATCTGTTTTTAGTAATTTAAACATGACTAGCATAGCTAAACTTTAAGGGAATGGCTGATTTATTTCTTTTAATATATACATCTGAGGGATTTTGTTCTATTTCAAGATGACTTCAGATATTGGACAAGCTATTAAACGTGTACACTCGCTGCATACAGCCAGTGAGGCCAATTGTCATTTTCCCCTATAAACAATGAAAAGCCACAGAGAAACACAAAAAAACAGACTGTAATCCACTCTACTTGCTCACTGCTTGTCACGCAATCATGTAAATACTGCATTAAGATACCTAAAACACAACTACGTTTCCCTTCTAAACACTCTTCCAGCAATTGTTAAGCAGTGTTATTGCAGAAGGGAATTGGTTTACACTCATTTAACCTGGGCCCCCATACTGCTCTAAGTCCCAAATAATGTCTCTTCTCAGCTGAAGGCTGTCAAGAGTAGCAAGCTCAGAAACACCGAATGTGATTAAAAGCTATCTTCAAACACACTTCACAGCACTGCATTCTCACTGTGAAAGCCTTCTGACTGATTCCCTTCTGACTGATTCACATAGCAAAATATGGGTATTCCTTTGATAAGAAATCGTTATTTTCTAGCCAGTCAAATCAGCATTTCTTTAGAGCTCTCAGGCATCCCGATGCGAGCGCAAGTTGGTGAATTCTCTCTCTCAACATTTGAAAACCCACACTGTTCCCAGGTAATTTTGGCTCCTGATTAATACTAGCTTTATCATAGCCAGGGTACTGACTCTGGTTTTTGAATGGGCACACAAGAAAAACCTCATTAAACACCTCAGTAAAAGGAGTTAGAGGCAGGTGTCACAAGCAACGTTTAGCCAAAAGACAAGGGAACACTAGTTCACAATCAGCACAGCTCAACTGCTCAGATTCACTCTATTCCAGAAACAGCACTGTCCCAACTCACAAAATATTCAAAACCAATAAAACAAGCTTACGTCGATTAATACCAAATCACCATTTGCTTCCACTATCTTGTTATTACATTTTCTGCTTCATGAAATAAAAAAAAGGAGGGGGAAAAAAGAACAGAAAGCCATCTGAGCTACTAACAGTAATCCATTTCAGAAGGGTTACATTTTGTACTGCTCCCTGCTCTCCAACGCAAATGGGAGACACTCAGCACTCAAATCCCATAACCAAAGAAACTGCAGTATAAACTGGAAGTAGAAACTTCCAGTATAAAACAGCCCATCTCCCAGTCTAATTGACACTGCAATATTTGACTTAATCATTATTAGGGCTGTTTACATAGCCATTAGACAACAGTCAATTAATTTTTCCAATTAAAAGGTAATAAATCATTATCATTGGAAAATAATTTGATTATAATCACTGCTGGTGATAATGACTAAGATCTAAGTAGCTGTTTTTCATATAGAAGAACAATCTTAATGAAAATAAATAGCTTGACCAATCTAGACGAGAACCAGAAAAACAGAGGGTTTCTTTGTCTGGCTGATTGCCCTCCTTCTGATTGTTGCTCACAGGGATTTTATAAGCACATATTTTAAAATTACACAGTAGAAAAAAAAACAAAGTCAAGCGTGATATTATCTCTTAGGGTTAATACCTGAAGAATACATGCAGATCTACCACTCTTCAGAGGAGACTGCATCTCCACTACACAGGCTAAGTATTTTAACTCTTATATCTTCAGTACAACTGACTTGCAACATCACCCACTGCCACATAAACGTAATCAATGAATGTAATTTACACCAACATACCACTACTGAGACCAAAGTGACTGATTTTTCACTTTCTTTTTAAAAGGAGGGTAAATTAATTTTTTCTATGCTGCTATTTTGTACTAGATCTAATTTATAGTATATTTTAATACATATTGGATATAATATTTTACTTTCTACTTCCACACATCACAGCTTCTTGTTTCTATGTATTTATTGCAATCAATGCATCTTGAAAATTATGTTCTATAGCCTCGTTAAGATAAAGATTTTGGTTTCCAAAAGAACACAAAAAATTAAGCTTTATTGGAACTATCACCTAGAAATAAAAATACATGCAGTCAGCATAACGAACACTAATTTATTCTTTCCATTAAGTACTTGGGTTTATACTTTATCAGGCCATTTTCTACTGTATATTATTTGGTTTAATGAAACTTCATACTTAGCAGCACGTTTATAGTTGTCCAAATCTTCCCTCAGTTGTGCATTCTCAGCCCTCAGTTGATGGTTGCAGGTATACACGGTTGGCACAGACCCAATGCCTTCGGCTGTGAACACACCTCTCTCTACGAGCTCGTACCTAGGAGAAGTTGGAAAAAGATTTTATTCTGCGTTCCCTATTTCTCAGTTCATTAGCATTTCCCATCTCATGCCACCATTTATATAAATTATCAAGGCAGGTATTTCCTAACTGAAAGCATTTACCTCTTTGATAATCACTACCAATTAGCAATATTACTATCCCACAGCAGTGTTCTATTTTGCCACTTCTCATTCTAAAACATATTTTCATTGTTCGTAAACCAAATGCAACACAGATAACACACTACTTGAACCATACACTGGCTCTTTTCCTTTCTTGCTCCCAAAGAAAGTCTTAAGAATGAAAAAGTATTGTCATTCTAACAACAATTTAAGGTTTTCAACTTCTGTATGTTTGTGTACACAAACAGCTTTTTCTCTCATGTGCTCAGATGTGCAGAAGATACAGATACTTCCTTTTGAGACTCAGAGACTGATGAAGCTGTGAATAATGTGGATGAGTGACTCTACAGGCTATCTTCAGCACAGCACTTTGAGCTCACTTAATACAATTTCTTCATTCATCTTCCTCATTCCATCCTGATTACTTACGTTGCCCTCTCCTTATTTAAATGTATTTGTTCACTTTGCCAGTCTCTGTAGAACAAGATTCTGTGATGTAGAAGCCTGAGTGCTGTTTTTTTTTTTTAATAAAAGTAAGTACAGACTAACTTACATTTTGAGAAGCAGATATAGGGCAATATGTAATCCTGTCTAGCAATTCAGGAACCTTAGGAATGAAAGCCACTCAGTCATAGATGGGTACCTTTTAGGAATGTTCATCTGTTGAAAGGATATCAATAGAGCAAGCCAGGATAAATCTAAGAGACAATGTAAAGACAAGTTCTGACACTAAAAGGAATAACAGGAGTGTTAATTTGCCTTTTCAGAGGAAAAACATTTTGAACCAGTAGTCAGAAGGCACAGCATTCCTAGATACATAAATCATGCTGCAGAAACAAGAAGGTCTACTCCTGTAGACTCAGAAACTCTGACTCCTGTAACTCAGAAAGTGACTTTTACCTGAGATCTTACAAAAAATTAAGGGGAATGTTAGAAACTCCTGTACCTAAATGAGTTCCTACAGCCAGCTGCTTATCCAAATACTACGAGTAGCTGTAGAAACACTCATTCTTACAGATAAAGCTGTCATTCACATTCACCACCAAAAGACATCAGGATTTTGAAAGATTAAACGGAATGGGTACAAAGCAAAACTCACTGCATCTTCACTTTGTTTTCTTAAGCAAATTACAGTAGCAAGACCTCTAATGCCAAGAAGGAAGCTCAGTCATTTATTTAATGAATACTAATTGATGTGTAGATACAATTCTTATCAAAAATACTGAAGAGCACTTCTTATTGCCAATGACCACAAATCCATGAGCTCCTGTATTTGCCAAGAAAATTTCTTCACTGAATGCCCCAAATAAACTTCATGAAAAACACCAACTTCCTGCATGAGGACACACCAAAGACGGATGCAGTTAGTCACCAGAAGAGCTAAGAACTCTGAAAGACATTTTTAATGAAATATAATTAATGATGAAAAAAATCACTCTCATCTAAGAGCCCTCCCAAAAACAAAGGGTGTAGGGCATGCAGCAGAAGTGGAATAGAAAGCCATAGAACAAGATTGAACTGTGATATTTTGTCCAGTAAAACTTAGCTCCTGCGTGCCTAGCCAACTGCCAATTTGTTGTTGTTCTCATTTCATCCATAATAGAAAGGATCTGTGATGCAAAATGAAATTAGTTCCTTGTACACAAGAGCATTTTCCTAAGATTTTCAGAACAAATGAGTTATAATTCTCGAATCGCCGTTAACAATTAACTAAGAACTTCGAAAGTGAAGGAACAGATGGCCAACTATGATTTCATGATCAAAGCCCAGTGCAGACTGACTTACAATAATACATTACTACTTCATCAATTACACTGATTTTGAGTTCCTAACAGATCTAAAGCAATCAGGTTGTAGACAGGCCGTGCAATTAAACTAAGTGACAGACAGCTGAGGATAATCTTTTATCTAGGGGTAACTCACCTAGAGATGCATTCAGGGACATGTTTCAGCTTTTAAAAGAAATTTCTTAAATAAAATTATCACTTTAATTGATAACCTCTTCAGCAGTTTCAACAGAAAACTAAGAAAGAAACGAGCACAAAAAACAAAGCCCTAGTGTACTCTTCCCATCTATAACTGTGGCACGTAAGTGGAAAATTCATATTACCATGTTATGCTTGCTCTGTAGGCAAGTGACTTGTGCAAAACTAGATTAAGACAAAGAGGACCTAAATTTTCATCTCCTGCAGCAAGCGAACCAATTAAATAAATATAAATTTATGCTTCTATGATTAAGTGAAGTTATAAACAGTATATATAACTAGTGCATACAAACAGTATCAGGAAATACTTTTATTTGCTCCTGGTCTGAAATACACAAAGTGTATTCACTTACTGCAGCTGCAAGTGCCCTACAAATCCAGGCTGACATTTATATACAGACTTGTTTCACTCGTTACAAGCTCAAGCTGAGAACCAGAACTGATTCTTCTTCAAGAAGGGAAAAAATAAAAATAAAAATAAAAAAGAGCTGGGAACAACTGATTTTTAGTCTCATCTTTGCTGACAGTCACTCTGCACGATGCCTAGCACCAAGAGCAAGAGAATATCGATGTCCACTCGGGCTTTGCAAGCAAACTTGAAGCTACTTGAGTATTATAAATGAGTATTATATCAGTTCTAATAAAAAAAAAGTCTGTTTTAGAGTGATGCTGCTCTAGAACTAACAAGCCTCATTTGCCTCAGGATTTCTAAGCCTAGGGCACGATGTACATTAATAGGACTATATGACCTCAGGACTAAGGAGAACTCGCAACAGAAGAACCAGAAGAAACTTAGGTCAGTCTGAAGTAAGCAGATTATTTCCACTGTCTTTGGGGAGTTATGACATGGAGGATCACAACCTACATCCATTTTCCTCTTTCTACCAAAAACGGTTTTTGGTTTGGTTCTGTTTTTTACTTAGCTTTTAAATGAATCTGCCTTTATACTCCAGGAGGACACGTCAGCCTTGCTTCAAAATGTTCTGCTATGTACGGACCCAGACAATCTTTTCAAGGTATACTAAAGACTCAGAAAGCTTTTCACCTTGTAAGATCACTTAAGTTTATTCACAGCTTTAACCACATGAAAATTTTCAAATCATTGTCCTGCAATTAGCCTGCAGGGCTCATTTTACTCCCACGCTGAAACATCTCCAGGTCTCTGAAACACTTGGAGATAACCAGTCAAATAAGTTTACTCACTAAAGGCAGTGAAAGCTCCATGCTGTGTGTGAACAGCAAATGGTTCATCTGCTCATCAGCCTGGCACCAGGCTGCCAGCAGCAGCAAGCTCTCTGGGATTAGGAGCTATAGACTGTCGGATACATCAATTCACAGCTGATCAGCTCATGCACTTCATACTGCAGAGCTGTCAATCAGTACACTTCATGAGTAACAAAAGCACTACAAATCTTGTATATCAAAAGAATAGAAAAATTAATGGTAAATTACACGTTCTAAAAATAACTTTAGTCTAATTTTTAACTCTTTAAAGTACAGTTGAGAGAAAAGCGTGCAAAAAATACTGAAGAAAATCACTGTGTTAGAAATTTTTTCATTACAAAGAAATAATGAGTTTGCCTTAAAATAAAGCAATAATGACATCTTATACAGCTGGACAGCATACCAAAGTGTTTTTTCAAACCCTGAAATAAACAGATAATTTGCTTCAATTTAAATGACCTTTAGATCTTAGACAGACAATTATTTCAAAGCAGCCCTTTTGATAAATTTTCTCTACGTTAATTAATTTCTCATTTGAAATTCCATTAGTACTTGATCACCGCAGCGTGAGACCAAGAGAGTCGTCCCAATACATAATGAAGAACCTGAGTACACTAATCTGCTCTCACTTTCATTAATACTGTAAATTATCTATCTCAAACCAACAGGAAACGTTTTGAAATAAGGTATTAAATGCAGCTAGTTGCTATACACTAGGACTATTTCCTGCCACACTGAGCTTATTTGTAATGCTACTGAAATTAAACATACTACTCAGAGAGGAAAAAAAACTGCACGTACACCTAAGGATTTACAAGACAGAGCCTGCTAAAACGAGCTCTTGCTCTGTTAAAAAGCTGTTTGAATTTTGCCACTGATATAAAAATCAGACAGTAAATGCTTCAAAGGAAGCTGTAGTTTCACAAAAAGGTCACTATTTATATCTATCTAGTATTAATTATCTTTTCCCATAAAAACTGCTACACGCTTTCAAACTTACACCACCTGTATCAGTCCTTCCGTGGAAATGAGTACAGAACCACAGTGCTCCTCCTCCAAGGATCATTTAAATCACAATGACATTAATAAACAAAAGAAAGCCAACTACCACACTATTTTGACTGACTTAAAAAAAAATTGTCAAAGATTGTGCTTATTCTGCCTCAAAATACAAGGCCTTTATGAAAAATGTCCAAAATCATGCAAAACAAATAAAATATACTGAGTACTACAATACACTACAAAGCACCCAGCCTTCAAGTGAGCACCCAGGTTTTGGAAAGCAAGAAAATAAAAGCAGCATCACTGAAATGAAATGCTGGGTCATTCTGCAGGGGATTTATTTCATCAATCAACAACTTTTTGGATTGCAGGTGCTTTCCACTCTTCTTTGGTAGTCAATGGAGATGGGAAGGTATTTAAACAGTACATCACAAATGAGGTATTTCTCTTCACTGGTCACAAAAAAGGTCTACAGTGAACATTTCTGGAGTGAGGTCAAATGTGGAGAACCTTTCAAAGTTACCTGTTCAGTAGCTCCCTGGATTTGGCTTTTGGGAAAATATGTCCTAAAAACAACAGTTTTAATCTTCAACATATCTATCTGATCAATAGAACAATGCATATTATTAGGGACTCATTCTGAAATTTTTCTGGAAACACATCCTGAAACACTTTAAATATCTGAACCCTCAGCTCTACTTCCTAGTTCTGAAGGATACTTAAAATCTCTTATCTTACCATTCAGTCTGGAAGCAGTCAAGGGTTCTGGACATACCCAGACTGGAGAAAAAATTGCAAAAGAAGTCGTCCACTGCTTCAGGTATTTCAGACACTGATTTCTCAGAAGTCAGAACTGATTTGGAAGCCTGAAATGAAAATTTAATATTTGTTATTAAACCTACCAGAGAAACATAGTTACCACTGTTTCTGAAGTCATCTAAAGTCACAGATCTATTGAGTACAGCTGAATGCCCCCCTTCTCCTTGCTTATCAGACCTGCAGTCACTGACCCAATATTTTCTAGTATCAAAACCTATGGAAGATTATAGAGAACGAAGTAAAAAATTACACTATTTAAGGAATAAACTCTGAACCAGGAATAAACTGATAGGGATCTGAAACTATTTGAACTAATAGATGATGTTTTGCCACTGAATGGAGAGAAAATGTTATTTCTCATGTTCCTGCAGCCTTTGGCAGCCTTCAAAACTACAGATGAAAACCTCAGTACTTCCCCTGCATCTCCATCATTAGGCATCTTACATAGGAAGCCCCACAAACATCAGTTTTTCCTTTTCTTCTCAGCATCCACACGCAGACAATGGAGTGTCAGACCACACTGCTGTAAGTGTTAGCAAAAGGCAGATGGTACACTGAGGCTTCATGTCCAGCTCCCCAGTGCCACCATCAAGACAGACAATTACTAAGCTAAGGTCAACTCATTGGTCAAGGATAGCTGCCAAAAGCTGAATCAAAACAAAACACATTTTACTACAGAGAAAAATATGCCTTATAGACCTTACTGTCGTAACATCAATTTCTTTCCTTCATCTAACTATATCCAGACAACTCAGTGCATTCCTTGATATTAAGCTCATCCAGAGAGGCATCAAGATACGAGGAGGTATCAAAGTAAAATACGATGCAGTCTGAAACATCCTCTCCCAAAGCCATTTGAAGATAATCAGGTAAGAGAGGCTGCTGCAACTTGGCAGCTACCTGACATGCCTAAATGCATTCAGGGAACCTCACGCTGGGTAAAATGCAACAATGGACTTTGTCACCAACACTAGGGCTACTAAGACTGCACTGCACAAGCCTGTCCTCCTAGTAAGATGAAGAAAGAGCAAAACCTGAGCTCAACAGCTAACTAGCCTGGGGAATTCCGACAATCCCAGGCATAGGTGGATTATTCCTGCCCTGGGATTTATGCAGCAAGGTTCTGGTAGCGACAGGGCTGCAGAGTGCACGCACCCAGAGAGCAGGGCCCACTGCTGCCCCGTGTGGCATCAGACCCAGCTGCTCCCAAAGCATCCCACCACTGGCCAGAGCTCAGCTCTGAGTGATGCTGGGTACACCTCTGCAAGAGCAGACCTCAGGAAGGGAAAAACTGCTGCACAACAGCTGCTGGAGAGACCAGAGTGAGAAATGGGGGATAAACAGCCCTGCAGCCACCAAGGTCAGAGAAGAAGGAGGGGAGGAGGTGCTCCATCAACATGACTGCATAAATTACCTGGAGACAAAAGCATTTCTCCTGATACAATAAAAACATGCAGCTTTCTCTATACAGGATGATCTTGGTGTTCAATCCAAGCAACCTGCCTAAAAGCAGGTGTGCAAGACCAAGTTAATACTAGGGACACTACAACATGCCAAGTACAACACAATATTTAGTGTATAGTCATTAATGGAGGTAGAGTGTAACAGACAGGTCTACTTTCTAATTGTGGTAATATGTGAACCAAAGAATACACGTGCAGATAGGCAGCTGCACTCCTTTTTCTTGCTTTTCTTTCTTTATTCTAAGTCTAATGTCTACGTCTAATATCATTCCTTGTAGCTTCCCAAACGCATCTATAAAGCCAGTCTGTGGAAGAAATGACACAGCTTGATTCCTTTAATAAATGGAAATATGAGAGGAATCCATTTCATCTGTGCAGAGCAGAATTTATTAGCTAGCTACTAGCACTGAGAATCATTTCAGGAACTGAGCAGAGAACAGCATAGACTGCATTCATTTTTCCCTATTTGCACAATATTGGAAGAGCACCTCAGGAATGCAGAGGGCAAGTCCTAGTTCTTCTGCAGCCCTCGTGAGCAGTGTTAGGCTAATCACTTTCTTCAGATGACTATCCACAGAAGGGCAAGAAATGATTTTAGTGTTTATTTCCCTCTTTAGGCATAAGGAAGAAGCATTCTATTAATATATGGGGTGCAAACTGACATCCAACAATAGCTATATAGACAAAAGCATTATTTTCACTAAACAGAATCCCTTAAATTACTTCTCTTTGAGTTACAATCCTAAAAAGACTGAGTGTAAGGATGGCACATATGACCAACAAATTAATCACCAAGCACTTCACCTACAGATTTCCACAATACTCACAGAAATTTGGCTCGGTGAAGAAAAATTAACAACAGGTAAACCAATAATTTATTTGGAAAACAAGCCAGTACATTTCTGTAAAACTCATAAAAGAAGGAACAAAAAAAAAAATCAAAGATTTTTAACAAGATCAAACAAAATCATCAGAGCTGTGTAGCAAAACAGAAGGTTAATGCTGGCAATGTGACTTCAGGTTACCATTTGGGATACTAAGAAATAAAGGCCTTGGAATGCAAGTGCAAAAGCTCTATCTACTAAAGAAAGTAATTCACTCTGCTTTCTTTCATCTGTGTGAATTTCCAGAAGTTCTGTAACCTTTTCTTAAGGTCCCTACCAGCTGAAAACAGCCTTTAATATGCAAAATACTCCAGTACTCATTTTTAAAAACACTTGATGTAACTTCACAATGTCTTAAAGCAAGGAGAACAGAAAAAAAATGAATCATGAGTTGTGACAGAAAAGGACAAATGGAACAGAAACAGTAAGTACAACCACGGCTATGCAAAACACGCCTTGCCCTGCACTACTCCATGTTGTTTCAGCTGCCCCCAGATCGGGGGGAAACAGCATTTAAAGATGAGGGCTCCATCTGCCTCATTTCTCCCTGAGGATCCATACACAAAGATGTGCACTGCAAAAGGCAAGGCCCAAGTGAGGGAGCTCTAAACTCCTAAAAAAAGCAGTTGCACTGCACCCAGGCAAAGATCCAGAGAAAGGGGGGAAAATAAAGCCTCAGCACCCCCTGCAGAGACATACCTTTAATCTGCACAAACCAATATTTTAAATTAAAAATTAAAAAAAGGTAAAACGCATCATCGCATTTGCTTATGTTTGCTCTTCTTCGTTTAGAAATTAGTGCTAATTACTTCAGAAGGAAGTTTGAAAATAAGAGTTGTTCTGAGATTTTCCTGGTTACACTTGACCTTTTTCTTTCAGAGCGTAAGAGAAACCCTAGTTACCACAAATACCCACAGTTTGCAAGTTGAGTGCCTGCATTTGGCTAATTGCTAAAACGTTCCTGAGTTCACTTGATCCACACTTGCTCTATAAAATGTCTTTAAAAAAAACACATTTGCATGAAGCACTGGAGTGCAATCTTCAATAAAGAATTAGGGGGACAGGTTACTATGAACAGCAACTACACACAAGAATCACTCGAACTACTGCAGTGAAGCTCCTTGAGGATGCAGTTATTACCTAACGTAACTTATTTTAGCCAACCTTAGAAGTTGATAACTGGAAAAAAAAATGGACTGATTATTTATCATGTGCAGACAGCCTTCCACTGTGCTTCTTAGCTCATAGCTGGAATATTGATTCAGTATTAATTCATGGACATGGAGCTTCTACTTGGGGCAGTGAAAGCGTGTGCTGCAACACTTGGTTCTTCCAATGAACGAGCACCACTGCAGACATTGAGTCCCACAGAATGCACTGCACATCCTTACAAAAAAAAAAATCATCAAGGAAGGAGCTAGCAAGTGTATTAATTCTTCTTTCTGTGGCTTTCCATCTAGAGGTGGAAATAAAGATTTCCACTCCAAAGTTATGGAAAAGAACAAAGCCTCCAAATAATGAGCCAAGAAAACAAATACCTGCTATCCTAAGTGTAAAAGCAAATTCCACTTGTCCTTGACTACGTTTTCTTCTGATTTAATAAAGCTCAGTTTCATCAGTTGAAATAAATGGGACATACACTGTTTCATTCTCTTAAAATTCAATCAAGAGAAGTAAAATACTACTTATTTATTCCACTGCCAAAATAGCAGATAAAAGATATCACTTCTGGTTTCTCTTTTTATTTGAATGCCAATATTTCACATTGAAATAGGTATAACTGCAGTGACCCATGAGGAGCATTACCCACTGTTTGGTTAAGGAAAAGACTTCAGAAGCTTTTACTGATAACTATCAGGCATATCCAGTTTCAAAGCACCTCAAGTCTTTCATACAGAGAGGTTTTACTCAAAGGTTCATCTCAAACACAGAACTGATTGTTGATATGCACAGGGACAAAGAAGATACAGATTTTTCTTCCACTCTGATCCTAAGAACCACTCAGTATTTTAACTTAGCAATATTTTGCCCTTGCAAAACAGACTAAGATAACAGCTTACTGATGAGGCTATGAGACAGGGAAAGCACTTCTCCATTAGATTGCAATAACTCAATAAATTCAAGTAGGTCATATTTCAGAAAACGCAAAATAATGATCCCAGTGTGCAACTCCAAACTATCACATGACACCTCTGAAATCCAACTGTAAACTTAAGAGGCACTGAAGACTAATGCTGTGTGTGAAAGGATTGATAATTTCGTTAATTTTCTGGTTTAGCACAGTGTAGAAGCAGCATCTTTATTTTTAATATAGAAAAAACACCTTCAGCAAAGCATTCAGGTGCACATTTCTGTGGGTGTTATTAAGTAAAAGCAGTTGCTTTCCTGTGGGGGACCACATTCTCATTCACTCTACTGGCATAAAACAAAATCTAATTGATTTTACTAATGTTTCAAAATAAATTATTTATTTGAAACAACTTCAATCAGGGTCCATAAAATAAAAGGTAAAGGAAAATGACACAAAGGTAACTAAACTTCTCTTTTTTCACTGTGACATGTTCAGTCCTAAAAACTTCTAAGTGGTAAGATGTAATCTTCTCCATGAGATATTACATAATTCAAATAAACTACAATCTGTACTTTTTAACCCAGTAATACCAGCTAAATTTAACATTTTAAATGACAACCTTATCAATTTGTCTTAAAGTTCTTACTAAAATGCGGGCATCTTCAGCCTGCTCTTGAACAGTGTGCAGAGCCTCAGACAGATCCTCATCACTTTCCTGGAGACTGAATTCATCATCTGCTGACACCTAAATGAAAGGATTTAGAGAACAAGTATCAATGTTTCATACATTTTCCCAAGCACAACTGTTTCTACCTCCATGACCACTACTGAACACAATCTCATTCCCTTTAAAAACATTTTGCCCTGGTGACATTTTGTTTTAGAAACATTTGTTAAAACTAAGCTGAAATAGAATTACCTGTATCCTCTTAACACTTAATTTGGAAATAAAAGGCATAACTAAATGTCATACCAAATCTTATCAAATAAAGATATCCTCACACTTGAAAAAAGGAGGCTCGTGCCACTACTCCTCCTAGAGTAGTCTGATGTTGAAGAGAAACAAAAGAATCCAACAGGAATACTGCAGCTATCACGTAAGATAATCAATTCAGCAAATTACCTCTTCGTACTGATAATCATCCTTCAAGTCGTCTGTAATAGTGATATCTGCAGGTTTTGTTAAGGCTGAAACATTTGATGCATGCCACCTGTTAGAAGCTTAAAGGAAAACCTGGGAAAACCACGAGCACCCTCACTTCGCTGCACCAAACACAGAGGAGTTCAGAATTGAACATCTCATATCAAACACTGATCACTGCCTCATTTACCAAAGCTGATGCAAGTGCCTTAAATAATAATCACTACACATCTACGGTACAAAGATAAGTGAACTCTGAAATGCTAAAAATCCATTGCAAATTATTTACAGCTCCCCCCTATGCTTTATAGTCAGCCTTTTCATTAAAGTAACAAATGGTGTAAAACGAAACTAAAATAAACATCTCATCCACTAGCCTTACAGCTCTTGAACGCACAACAGAAATGGCTTTTGTAAGATGCACTGCTGACTGTTTCCCTAGGAAATCAGTTAGCCTACAAATGACCCACGTAAATAAACTAGAAATTAACTTCTGAAGAAGAGTCAGCAATTCACTACTTCACATGCAGCAATTTTAGATGGTAACTTCTTTTTATGAAAGGGAACAGAATAAAGATGGGGAAAAAAACTTAATATAATTTCCCCAATGTGACGTCTTCAACTAAAACAAGACAAAAAAAAAACAACACAGCTTTTTGCTACAGTTCACACAGCACAATGTCTGTAAAATTACTGTCTGTATTGAAGTTCCCAGCAGCACAGCACACAAGCTACCAGCTAAACTGTAAGCACCCAGGAGGCTCACATACCAAAAAGAATAACCACCTTTGGATGCATCTTAAGATAACAATTAGAAAGACATCGTTTTCCTTCCTAAACAAGCCAAACAAAAGAACAAAACAACTATATGAATAAGGACCTAACTTTCAGTAACCAAGTCAAAGCACATCTGTACACCTAAAGCTGCACAATTACACCACACACTTCCTACAAAAACCTATATACGTAGGTAGGAAGCTGGCATGAATGCTTCTTAAAAACTCCCTACCTAGGCTCAGGTTTGTAAAGGCAAACACCTGTGACAGACACACCCCCATATTTTCTTCTCTAATTGCTGCAGATGTGAAACATGGATTTGAATGCAAGTCACAGCCTCTCAGCATCTCCTTTCCTCCTCTGTAAAAAATTCATTTTCTAACTTCAATGATTCTCAAAGTTAATTTCTAAAACCTTAACTATGCAAGAACTCATCTTAAAAAAAAAAAAAAAAGTTGCTTGTTTTCTTTCAGAGGGAAAAGCAAATCAACAGGAGCCCCACCCACAAGTGATTAGCTTCAGCTCTACACCTGATCTCCATTGCACAAGTAATCCAGATTACAAACTAGGAATGTAATAGCAGAACAAATGAAGTGCACCGTTCAATTAATGCATCTTTCCTCAGCATAGTATGCCAGGACACACGTGTGCCCATCAAGACAATGAAATAGAACTGAGATGGCAATAGGTTGTGTTTTGGGTCAAGACTTTAAGCTGTCTCAACCAAGGTGGGATAACAGCCAGGGACTGGGGCATAAGGCTGGGCTGCAGTTGTCTGCCAGCTCCCTAGAACAGGAGCGTTCAGGACCAGGGTCTGACCACACGGCAGTGAAGCAAATCCCAATGACACCTCAACTTATTCACATCACGTTTACCAGTCTTATTACACTGTTCTCTCTAAAGCTATCTTTCATGCGGCTACAAGTCAAGCTTTAGCTCAAACTCCCACCTTGCCTGTTTCCTTCCACAGTTATCAGATCTTTCAATGCAATACACCTTCCCAAGTAAAGCACTCTGAGATAAAAACAAGGAAATGCTGTTTCCTTGCATCGCTGCAAATAGTGCACAATCTCAAATGAAAAATACTAATAGCCAAGCACACAATTAAACCACAGAACTCTTTTAACTGCTTTAAAACTACTGCATTCCCTCAAGAAAGGCAGTGCTGCTGCTGGATTGGTTTAAAAACAGCCTTTCTCAGCTGCCCGCGCAGCCTGGAGACGGGTGTGTTATTTCCAGTGAGCCCCGAGGCTCAGTCAGGGAGCCTTAATAGCAACCACCCCGCACGCTCGCCCTTCCTAGCGTTATCCCACAGCACTCCGTCCCGCCCAAAGCGGCTCGAGCCTCAGGAGAGCGCCGAAGGAAAGGCGAGCTCCACATCCCGCCCGCCTCAGGCGAAGGGAGCAGCCCTTGGCGGGGCGCAAGGATACTCTGCAGGCAGAAGGACGCCTCAGAGCCCGCAGCAGCCTCCTCCATGACAGCAGACGCACGCCGTTACCAAGGCGGCGCGGCTCTCGCGAGAGGAGGCGGAGCTCTCGCGAGAGCAGGCGGTGTGAGTCGAGGTCGCTGTCCCTTCGGTTTCACTCGTTGTTGCCGCTACCTCAGCCTGTCAGATGGCTCCTTTTTGCTGGGAGGCAAGTTCTGCTGTTTGAAAAGATGGCTTGTGGAGTGCTCCACTGACTTCTGCACACGCATTTCTCGTTTTTCAGGGGAGAAGGGACAAGAGAAAGCCATCAGCTCACCTTTCTGAATGGGCAGATGTGGGCATCATGGTGACAGTGAAAAGGCCGTCGTCCCATGGTGCAGCATGGGACCACAGCTGGAAGCGAGAACGAGTTGGCAAACATCTTGCTCCAACTTCTGCTGTGCCATCTGGTTTCCAGTTAGGCAACTGACATTAAGTGCATTCTCTCTGTATTACCATCTGGCAGCTGCTTGTACAACAACGCAGCGACACACAGAATTTGGCGAGCAGTTATCTTAAGAAGCATATCAAGGAGATTTGAAACACTGATTCTGAATCAAAAATGGCTTACCAGAAGGGAAGTTCCTTTAGCTGATGGCTTTGCATGCACAGAGTATGGCTGGTAGGGAAACAGAATGGGAAGTTCTATATCCTTGTACTGTGCATGTATTCATTGTACAGAAGTCCCATAAAAGTTTCTGAGGGGGTAACCATTCAGCTTTCTGAAGAGTGTAATATTGCATGCAGTGAAGTTTTGCCATGCTATGGAGGTATGCTCCAAAATCAGAAAAGGGCTTTTTTCTTTTCCTGAAATGATGTGTGATAAGAGTGAGCTCAGTAAGGAAAAATCACAGTAATAATTAGTTCAGACACAAGTCTCAAAAATACCTCAACAAATCTCAGCTAGGAATGTAAGAACAGTCAACTGTAATGCAACTGGAGAATGAAATACAGTGAAACAGATGTAGCATCAGGTCTTTGTGTTTCTGAATGTCAAATCAGTAAAGTTTAAGGGGCCCCTGTGACCCTGCTGGGTTTTAAACGTAACAGAAAGGAGTGATTTAAGACATGGAGTAGAAGTTTCAAAAAAAGATTCCCTGACAAAACCTATCAACATAGGTATTCTAGTCTGCTTCTTGCTGAGCATTCCTGCCTCTTTCCTAGTATTTGTGCCGATGCTCATAAGATCCTTGTAATTTAAACGATGTGAAAACTAAATCAGAAGAAGGGGTTGTTGATTGGTTGGGAATTTCTTTTCCTTTGGTTTATTTTATTATTATTATTATTTTTTTAATTTCAGGAAGAGCAAAACTGGATTGTGAGATATTCTGCAGTCATAATTAATCTTCTTATTCGATGCAGTGCTTACTTTGTCTTTACACATCTGAATCATATTCAGTGTTTAATCTTCTACTACGTCTCCAGACATTTCTGTAGATGAGACCTAGGTGTATGGGAACTGCTGAATCACGGCCTGAACCACTGATTGGTCAGCTAAGATAAGCACCAAGTCAGCCATGGCCCACAGGTGAAGGTGATATACCTGTGTGAGTGGAAGGGGTGGAGCCTGGTCCACCTCTCCCAAACCCCATTTAAGAGCTGACCACCACCAGGGAAGGATCTCTTCTTGGAGATCCCTTCCAAGTGGAGTTTCCTGTAAGCCTTGTCATCCTAAAGGTGAGTCATCCTAAAGGTAAGCCATCTTCCTTTTTGTATTATTTGTATACTGTTTATATAGAACTACTTAAAATATACCGTCCCCTATACTATCTTTTTGCGGAGTACTATCCTTGGGAGTTATTTACCCCACGCTAGGATGTACTAAGTTTCTGGAAATAAAGCTTTGAGCTACCTTCATAAAAATAAGAATTTCAGATCTGAAATGCACCAGCAGCCCTGCCGTTTTTCATTTTTCCAAGCACTTTATTAAAAGCATCACTAGCATTGGAATACCAGTCTTGCAACAAAATTACCTGATCCAAAATCCATTATTTGAGGAATTACTGAACTTCAGTCTGGTTTCAATTTCACACAGCTTCTTCACCTGAAAGCGTGTGAGACAATTGCTTCTCAAAAACCACAGTATGAGTGCAAACCAAAGTACGAATAGGTTTGAATCCACTTACAGAAAAATTTGGGATGAGCAGTCAGGAATATAGGGGTACATAGATGGCTGCACAGATTTTGCAGGGCACAGAACTGTGGAGTGCAGGTTTTCTACTGCAGACCAGACTATAATGGATACAGTCTGGCCTACACGCTGTAATGTATAACAAAAGTTACCCCATCCATGCTGATACTGCTGTCTCCAAGAACTGCAGCCTCCATATCTTCTGCCGTTGTTCCCTTTGAAGTTTCTCAGGAACATTGGACAGATGGCACATTTTGACTCCCCACGTACTGAATGGGGAGTATTTCTGTAGCACAGACAGGAATAAATTGTACTAAAAGAGAGAAGAGAGAGTTGACAAAGTCATTTTTGATTTTAGAAGTGTGAGTGACCCGTGTTGTCTTAGAACTCTAGTTTTATGAGCGCAGAGTTATTTATGCAGCTTAAAGGAACTAATGATCATCTGTTCCTGGTAATTAGCAGCTTTTTGTGTCATAATTTCTTCTGCTCTTGGAAACTGAGTTTAGTTAACATAGTTTTCCATATTATGTGTTGTTAGATGTTTCCACAGATGAGCTGCTTTGTGCTCTAAGTTACCTACATTTGAAAAGCATCCTCCTTGACACAGGAACAAGGAAAACAAAAACCCATGTTGCCCTAACAGAGACAAGAACTGAGATATCTTGTTAGAAAATGCACAAACTAGAGGACAAGTAACAGGAAGATAACAGGAATGATTACTTTGTCTTACCGTACTTCTGAAGTAATGTACTGCTTATTACTCACACAGTGCATTTTCCCTTCAGAAGTCTGAGTCTCATACTGATTAGCACATGCCAAAATCATTGTTTTCCTGCTCCCCTTCTCTACCTGCTTGATTTGTTAAAGAAAAAAGGACGAAAAAGCACACGTTAAACCCCAGCGTGGCCAAGCTTTCTGTCAGTCAGCTCAAACATAGACTGAAAAGAATCTATCCAGAGAAAATATATAAATTATTCAGGACTGTTGGGTGCTTCCAAAAAATCTCTTAAAATTTCTCCCTGCCCCAGTCCTCTCCTGCCAGCTGTATCCTAATCAGCTCAGCACAGAGTACTTCACTTCCTCCCACCCTTTTTATGCCAGAACACCTGCTTGCTTTCTCTTTGGTGCTTTCCCTGCTTCCTCATTGCTTCTTTTTTGCTTGGGTTTTTCCCACTCTGACTTGTGAGCGACCTCGTTTGAAGTCTGACCATTTCAGATTGCGTTGTTAGCAGGTTTGGGATCCTCGGGTGGTTCTTCAGTGCGTTATCTTTGCAGAGATTCACCCGGAGGACAGTATGCATTTCTTCCTGGCTGTTTTCCTGGAGTAAAAACAAGAATTGGTCACCAAATGCAAAGGTCACTGAATTTGGTGCCAGATAGGCAAGGAGCAGCTGGTGAGTTGTAGCCAAGAAGCGACATTTGTTACCAGAGTATTTAGCCAAGCCTCTGCTGAGTGCTTGAAGCCAGTTGTATTGACTGATTGAGATGAGCAGGGAATTTTAATTTTCCCAGTGCTGTTTTGTTTGTTCCTAGTGCAAGGCAATTTTCTCACATGCGGGATGTGAAGATAGAAATAATTAGAAGTCAAATCACCAAACTCCAATCTGTCTTAGCTGAAGGCAGCATGGGTGTGTACAAGCTTCTATGTGTTGTTATAATGGAGACTGTACAGTCTTTATGTCCACTTTTTTGCTTCCTTTATTAAGTTAGAGAATTTGGGGCAATAATTAAATACAAATATTATCCCTTATCCAACATGCTGTTTTGTTTTTCAAAAGTCTTTTATGTCCAGTACATTCCAGCTTGTGATGTAGGTGAAGTCTACATCATGTTTTGGTTTTCATTTTCACGTATCCCTGATGAAAGCTATAGTGCAATATTGACGCCCTATACTTAAATGTCAAACCTTTGCTTTCAGGTTTTTGTAATATTTTGTTTAAATATTGAAGTGTCAGAGAATTGCAGTCTGGAAATGCTATGTTTAAGTTCTTGGCTCTTGTTTTATAGCACAGCCATAACTCTTGCTACTGAGCCATTTGCTCATATTGGTATGAGTAAGTGTTGGTAATTCAGCTTCTCTTAAACAAGATCTTGGGCACCGTGCGTTGCATTTGGAGGCACCCAGACTGGTTTAAAGCGTGCTAGCACATATGCCAGAAGCTTAACTTAATGTCAACCCTGCTTGCTATATAATTCATGCTACTCCTGTACTTCAGATGCATTCCCAGTAATTACAGCCAAATCCTCAGGGTAATCTGAGGAGAGGCGTAATGGTTTGGGACACCAGACACTAAGGAAGGTCCTCTAGCATTTCACTGATGAGACCTTAAAAATTACTATGCAATCTTCATCTGCTTTCTGAAAAGAGCGATTGCAGCACCCAGGGAAAGCTTACTGTATACGAGCCCTCACACTTCCACTGTCTAATCCCTGAACTGAGATGAGGTTCCTGAAGCCCCAAGAAGGATGTCGTTTCACACACAATTCTCCTGAGCGCTGCATGTTGACCAGATGAGACAGCTCCTGGCTCTGTGTTGGTTACTGTACTAAAGCACATGTTTATGAGGCTTTGAGGGCTACTGATTCCTTACCACTGGTTGGGAATATGGTGAAATGTATCCTTACTTTGAAGTTGAGGTTCTCTATCTATCTGGGGACTACAGTGTTTCTCTTCAAATTAAATAATAATAATAAATTGTAGAAATACTTCACTGCCACAGCACTTTTCTGACTCTTCAACGTACATAGGTGGTTCAGAAGATAACGATCAGTCGACTAAATCTGCCTCTAATAAATATCCAACAAGAATGTGTTTTATTGCAATGTAATACAAGTATCTCCATAGGGCAGCACGACCAGGTCTCCTGTGATAGTGCTATTCAGAAGAGATCATTTAGTACAGCTCCATACCTACTGCGCTCTCCCAGGAGCATAAAAGTAATTCAAAGCCCACACCTGTGAAGCTTCTTATAGTCCATTCCATCTGATGGTGGAAAATCCAAAACAAAATACAGAAAACTGAAGGTAGGCTGAGTAAACTAATATATATATGTGTTTTTTGACATTTCCATCACAGATGTGCAATTTTCGCTCAACAGTTTTGGTAATCCTTTTTTTTTTTTCTTCTCATAGCAGAAGAAATATTGCAGTTTTCACAAGCCAGGGCCCACAGATCATTTTTGAGCATACAACAAGTGAGTACAGTCGTAATTCCCGCTCTTGCAGGGGAGAACATAGCTGGCTTTAAGTAGTATTGCTTGCATATGAAAACGTCTTTACACACCAGGTTGGGTTCTGAGTGGGCTGAAGTTGTTGCAGGAGCATGCATCCAGCTTTTCAGCCAAAGTATATTTAGCTTACAAGTTACCATGTGGGGGATCTCCTAGCTGTCAGATCTAGTGTTAAGTAGAATCTCCTTGCTTAATGCTTTCAGATCACTCCATCCAGCCGAGTACGCTCATGATCATAGTTAAAGGCAGAAAAGGAGGTTCTTCCCTTTGGGAATCGCTTCTTCTAAGCCTCCTGGGATCATGGGAAGCAGTCACAGTTGAGGGCACAGCAGTCAGAGCCACTGCCCAGTCTGCCTCCCTCTAGGCTTCAACACGGGAAAGCACAAAGCTCTATTTTTCTTTCTGTACAATCATCATCACCTTTGAGTAAAAATCTAGTTCAGCACAGTGCATCTGTTGAGGTGACTTAACAGAAGCACACAACCAAATTGGCATTTAATTAAAAAGTGCATGTGCAATGAAAAATACTGAGCATAAGGAAATTCAGAACCAACTTTTAAGAGATTATCAGCATTAAAACTGCCATGGAGATGGCACAAATACTTAATTGAAATGTGGTGTATGGAAACAGTCACAATGAGAAGGGTTGAAGGATTCAGCATTCATCATCTGAAGCCTAGTTGTAATCAGTAAAAATAAATAAATCACAATGCATGTATATTGATGGTATTTTAAATAAACACTGTGAAAGAAAATCATTCCTGGGAAGAATTAGCTACATATCCATCCAAGAATGTTGTCTGTAGTTCCAGAAAGCCAGGCATTGCTTTCCATTATGGTGTGTTACTGGAAAATGTGATTTGTTTGCTGCCTTGCCCATAGGTGAGGAGCAGCACGCAGCCACACTCAGAAAAGATACAGGAGAGAAAATGACACAATGTGCTGATGCTGGTCTGTTCCTGGTGGGCTTATGGAAAAACCTGCAGGAAAAACTCACTGCCTCCAACCCTACCTGAGCCAGGTCTTCAAAACATGACTGGGCACCAGCATATCTCCTGCTAATCCAAGGTAAAGATGTGGACAGATGGCTTTTTTTGTTCTGTTTTGTTCGTCTGCAGGAGTTAGATCTTCATGCAAAAAAATAAATCAGGCTTCTTCTGTAATTGGTTGCATCACCTGATGCACAGGACAGCCCTGCTGGAAGAGCTGGGTGCCACCAGGACCCCTTCCCTTTTCACTGGCCCCCATTCCCCGCCAAGTCTCCCATGTGGATGAAGAGCACACACACACACCGTGATGCAGTGTGTCTGTTTGCATGAGGTGTCAGAACCCCGGTGTCACTTCTAAAGCACAACAGCCTTTCGTCTGCACTCCACTCCATGCAGCAGAGCACCCTGCCAGCCTTCACCCCCCTGGCCCACACCTGGTAATTCTGCACTGAGCCAGCCATTACTTAGGCTGGATGCAGTCAGCTCTTGCATCGAAGACATTTATCACCTTTACAAGTGAAAGATTCCCCAGTGAATAATTCTGCAAGGCAGAATCACCCTCCTGGTCCATTTTTCCAGCCCAAGACTGTGTCTAACAAGCACCCAGTGAGACGTGTGGACTACAAGCATTAACAGTGTAAAAATCTTGGTGTATACCATACATACAGGCATCAAAATACAAACCCGTGGACCCAACCCTCAGTAAAGTCAGATGAAGTTTCCCTGTCAACTGAAGATGGACCTGGACTGGAGTTAGCAAAATGAACCCATCCATACCCGTTGCTCACAAGCTTTCATTACAAGCATCATTCCTGGCTTTCAGGAAGCCACTTGTTATTTACTTAACAGCCAGCAGGCAAATTGATTTGCACAAAATTTATAACAGTGGCAATAAATAAATAGCAGCTGTTATGGTGCCCGGCAAATCAGAGGCTAAAGAGGGCAAGCGATGTCAGCTATGTTTTCTTCCCCCCTCGAGTTTTTTTAAATTAGATTTGCTATACTTCATAAGCACATGGCTAAGTCTGTTTTCTCCTCATTTGCACACGAATCTCTGCTTGATAAATGTATCAGGGCGGTGCAGAGAACTTATTTCTTTCATCTGTGTAATATCCCTAGGGCTCCCTGGCTTGCTTTCTGCAAAATAAAGAGCTGAAATATTCCCTGGCTCCTGGAGGCAGTTGGTTATGACCACAATCTGACCGATGTTTTCCAGCTGCTTCAGTTAGTCCAGCTCCAAAGTGTTATCCTTCCTCACGAGCTGCCTGGCTCGCAGCAGGTTTTAGAGCAGGAGGAGTGCAGGAATAAGCTCCATTTTGCCCACTGAGCTGTCTAACATACACGAAGGAACATTTTGACCAGTAAGCCCCACAAAGGCACTTTGCTGGTTTCATTATCACACCGTACAATGTCTTCATTTGCATTTGATTAACTTCACCATGAGAAGGCAGATCTGGGTGTAGACTTCGCAGTCGGACTCTGTGCAGTGGGGCAGAATCTCCAAGCCCAAAGATTTGCTCCTGCATATAAATATAGACCTCAGCTTCACAGCTTAATCCACCTTGGATGTATGGAGCACGATGATATGGCACTGCACGTGGTTTTACAGAGACACAGGTTGTTAGGCTGCAGCTTTGTTCACCACCGTTAACCACGCCGCCTCAATTAATCGTGCACCCAACGCGCCATAAATCTGTTAATTAAAATAAGATCTTTTACTTTAGTATTTTTTAACAGCCTTCCTTCTAGACGTGCGTTCAGTTCTGCTTCTTCCACTGTACTGCATCTATTTCCACCAGTCACAGCTAATTAGCAGTGGACGAGCTACACCACTGCAGAGCTGAACTGATGCTGGAAGCTGCTCACAGCTCACAGCTCACAGCCAGCTCCTGGGGTCGTGGGCACTGGGTGAGGAGCTCCCACAGAGGCAGCTCCGTGCCTACATCTCTGCACCTACAGCCACTCATCACAGCCTGGCACGCACACTGAGCACAGCCAGAGCCGCTGCACATCCATTGCACGGCCAATGCTGCCCCCCTAGTGCAAAGCAAAGAATAGGTACGCACTGGGCGGGAGGGACAGCATCTGCCCCGCAGTGTGCGCGGGGATCTGCGCCGGGCATGGAGGCGCGGGATGTTTTATCCACCGGGTTGCAGGAATGCCAGCACAGGCACGGCGCTAACTGCTTGGGGGCTGCCGCTCACACTCAGACGGGGTGGAAAAATCACTGCAGCGGAGCCTTAAAAGATGCGGCGGGGCATTTAACTGACGGAAAACGACTTCGCCGCGTCTCAATGCGTTAGGTGCCGTGAATGTTTAAGAGCGCGCAGAGAATGTTCGGCATGGAGAACACCAACGCTTCGGCCTAGGGGCTGAATAGTTTGCGAACGGCGCCGCGCTGCTCGAGTTTCCCGGCGCGGCTGTGGGCTCCGCATGGCAATGCTGACACCTGCCGGGAGCGGGCGGAACGGGGACGGGGACGCGGGGAGGAGCGCGCCTCGAAGCCGCGACACAAATAGCGGCGGAGACGGCGGGGAGGGCGAGGCTGCGCGTGCATCGACGTGGCCGCGTGTCAGAAAGTTGCAGAAGTTTGCAGGAAAATATTATCCCTAAGTGCGTTTTTTAAGAGCGCCGCGGTTGGAGCATCCCTAACGATGAGCTATTGATTTCTTTAACGAAGCAGTGCTGCAGCCGTTGTACCTCCGCAGCACCAGCAGCGTCCTGCAGCCGCCCTGCTGTGCCTCTGACCAAGCCCTCTGCAACGAGAAAAACTCCCCAGGCAGGTTGGTGATGGGGGTGCTCTCAGGTGTGGAGAGCACGAGCCAAGCCCCTCTTTTGCTCAGTTTGGACTCAGATCCCCTTTCTGCTTGCCCTAGTATTGGCCCATCCAGACGAGCAACATTTTTCCCTCTGCTTCCACAGCATTGCGCTGAGGGGAGGGGGAAACAAGCAGTAAAAAGCATCTTTGTGAGACAGAAAATTGGTATCTCGCCGAGCTGTTCTCTATCCTAGTATTTGTAACGCAGCACTGCCTGCCTCTTGCAGCACACGTGTGTGCCATGAGCAGCCAGGGGAAGCTCAGCACGGCAAGGTGCTGCCTCTGGCTTTCACCTTGCAGGGGCTCGCGTGGCCCACATCTCTGGGTGGAGGTCTTCAGGTTCTGGGCACTGAGCTCCCTGCTCTCCATTGGTTACCGCTGTGTTTTGGCACCTTCCAACTTCCCTAACGTTTAAGGAGAGGTGAGGAAAGGCAGTTAGAGGTGATGATATAATCCTGCTCCGGTTGTTTTTCTTGAGTGTATGAGGTAATGAGTGACTTTAGTACTTGAAAGGTGCTGTGAGAAGCTGCAGGGCGTGTGTGGATGCCAGCGTTTTATGGAAGGGGTGCTTTTATTGCCAACAGGCTAAAAAAAATCTCTGGGATTAATAAGGCTGGATGTTATTGCATGTCAGGTGTTATTGTGAATTATAAAGTACTTCTTACTCGGTGGGTAATGAAAACACTTGGCACTCAGTCCCAGTCGCTCAGGGTAGACGATGGCAGCTTCATCTGCAACAGCCGTCCTGACCCGGAACTTTCTGTCATTTGAGATGATATTTTAGTGCTGCCTTTTGCTTTCAGCTGAGCTCAGGGCAGCTCCACCATTCACAGTGCCAACTAATAGAGTCCTAAGGCAAAAGAGGGGGACACGGCGTGCTGTGGTGGCAGTGCACCCCAACACTGCTCCAAGTGCACGTGTGGATGGATGCTCACTGCGTGGCATTGCTGAGTTGGTCCTCTGATAACACAGGCTGCTGTTCACAACTGTGTAAAGGGAGCAGGAAGAGAAAATACTCCGAGGTTATTGAGATGCTGTCCTCTGAGATACAAAGGCGCATCAGGAGAACAGCAAGGAATAATCTCTGGGATTACTGCAGCAGTCAGGGCAGCCCAACACGAGAGACACTGCTAATACCTTAGGGATGAGAGGAACTTGCAGCCAGCCCTCCTCTGAAATGCAGTCGGAGAATGACCACAGATGCTTTACAGGAGACTTAATTGTCCTTGCCAACAAGGCTCATTATCCATACACAAACATATGTGCTGCTTTTTTAACAGCAAAGTGCACTTTTTCAAGAGAGTATTTTACATCTGAACTGCTTGAGTGTCAAATTAGATGAGTCTGGCTTGCTTTTAATTATGCCAGTCATTGGTTTGTGCAGAAGGAGAAGGGCTGCTCTACTTCTGAAGGCAACGAGGATCGCTACGTACAAAACAGTCTCATCATTCCATGGGAGCAGTGCTGGAGATCAGCAATGAGTCTGAATTCCCATTTCAGAAGGTTTTTGCTCTGGGTTTCAGCCAGGATCACCTTTTCAAGAGGTTTCTACCCCTTGTTGATTCAAGTTGTATGCAAAACGAGAGCTGGTCCCTGAGTGCTGCCCCACACCTCCTGCAGTCAGCCCTACTTCCGCAGGCAGGTGGAAAACGCAGCCAGGCTAGATGAATAACTTCTTTTATCCTCATTGTGCATTCACGTAAAGCAGTCAGGAGATTCATCTTTTTTTCCAAGGCATCGCATGGACGTTAACCACGAGGCCTGTTCACATCTTCTCTGTTTGGCCAGATTTTTCAAGTAATGAAGATAACCATGCCAGTAATCAAATTGCTAGATATTCTAGTGGGAGAAGCGTAGCTTAAACAGGCCTGGCACAGCGCACCACGTTCGCAGAGCCTGAGCAGTTCCCAGCAGGTTGGAATCACTGGGGTTATTTTGTCTGCAGTGTGGTCGGGTGCTCCAGGAGCCCCAGCACTGCGATTCAGTGCTGCTAACACAACCTCTGCCGCCTCCATGCGTGGACTTTCCAAAGCACAGCTTGCCCTTCTTTATTTCTTAGGAATAAAAACTGATGCCCAGGCCTGGCGCCTATCAGGGCAAGGCACGGCCTTGCGTAAATCTCTCCCATGAACAGCACAGCAGACTTGGCAAGCATATTCTTGGGGTGCTGAAGTTTTGCTTTTTCTAATAACCAGCTTATTACATTAAAGTGGGATTCTGTGATGATGAAAGCCATAGTTAAAGCATTGAAAGCCCTCAAAAAGTCTGTATTCATGACGAACTTAGCAGGAAAGCCTCTGCGTGTATAGGACTGGGGAACCTGATGCCTGCAGCAAGTCTCAGCTCATACTATTTGCAAATAAAAGTTCAGGTTTGAAACTCTTAACTCGGGGCTCAGACTCTCACATGAATGTGAAAAAACCCCTAAGAATCAATTCAAGATTTCTGCTGTCAGAGCAAGGCCACAAACTGAGGCTCTTCAGCCTCCTGAGTGCCACTTCTGAAATCTCAAGGTACTTGGTACTCTTCAGTAGTGGGGGGGAACTGCATGAGTGATGGCTGTCACTTCTCAGCTAGTTCTGAAGTGAGGAGTCCTGCCTGTTAGCACCAAAAGCAGCATCAGCACACCAGTGTGTGCAGCCTGCAGAGGGAGCAGTAGCTGTGTCCCGTGGGTGGAAGAGCTCTGGGCACAAGGAGCAGCACAGGGTGGGAATGGCAGGGACAAGGGGCCCTTTGTGCCCTTGTTATGGTTCCCAAACCTGTAGGATTTGGCTGTGTTCAAAACTTACAAGTCAAACGCTGCACGAAGGAGGTCACTGGTTTTAAAGGAAAGCTCTGAGTGACTGACAAGGGTGGAGAGCTTTGGGTTTTTGTCCGTGTGTGTTTGTGAAGCTGATTTTCACAGAACCACAGAACCAGGGAATATCCTGCGCTGGAAGGGACTCGCAGGGTTCTCTCTGTCCAACCCTGGCTCCACACAGCAGCGTCTGAGAGCGCATCCCAACGCTCCCTGAGCTCGGGCAGCTTGGGGCCATGTTCACAACAAGCACGTGCTGTACAAGTTCTCCCAGGATGAACAGCTGGCAAAGCAGCTGCCTGCTGCGCTCCCCTTCTCCCATTTTCAGCATGCTCAGGTGCTGCCGGGGCTGTTTCAGGGCACACAAGGAGCTTTGCCAAGGAGCAAGCAAAGGAAGGCTGTTCAGCGTGGGTGACTGTTCCCCTCCTCTTTTTTCTCCCTTTCTTTCCCCCCAGACGGAGCCTTGGCACAACTTCTGGATCTCCTACGTTGCCATCTGATTGCAGCGCTCGTCTTGTGTGGCACTTGGCACCCACTGAAGGACTTTTAGGCAGGGTTTTTCGCAAGTAACTGTGAAGTTTCTGCATGGTGTGAGCTCTGGAATTCACTTCGAAGGTGATGATAACTCCAAAATGTGCTGAAAATGTAAGCCTGGTCTCATCTTCTTGTGGCAGCCTGAAGCTTGAGCAGGTGAGACTGGCCGGGCCACTCAGGGATGGGCATGAGGATGTGTGAGACTTTCTCCTAGTGAGGCTAAAGCTATTCTACATTCTAATGCATGAGGCTGTGAGAAGTGTAGTGAAATAATAAGTGTTATGGGTGAATCCCATCTCCTTTAGAGCACTGGGATCTGGGGGGCTTCTGCACCTGCCCCATCCTGTGGAGTGGATGGGCAGTGGAGGAGAAACACTTCTGGGCCTGGGCCCTGGCAAGCCTCCCCTGTGGGCAGGCTGTAGGTGAAAAACAAGCGGGTTTGTTCTGCGCCGAACATGCCCACGTCTTGTCACACAAATGTGCAGCGTGCATGAAAACAAAAAACAAGCTGCAGATGGACACCGGCAACCTGTCACTAAGCACAAGCCTCTAGATCCAAAATAAACAACAGGCAGCAGCTACAGCCTTCTGAATGGGATCTGCAGAACTTCCATCACACGTACTGCGGTGTATTGACCCTCACCTCCAGCCTGGGCTTGAGTAGAGGAGCGAGAGCTGGACGAAGTGAGTGTCTGTGGGATCAACAAGCTGTTCCCTTGCTCTGTGCTGGTGTTGAGGGTAATCAGCACTTCGTCAGCACATAAAACAATTTGCTGAATGACTCATTAACACCTACACTCTGTGTTTGAGTCCTGAAGTGGGACACAGCCCCTGGGGAATGGCAGCAAGCTTGGCCAGAGGAGAGCCCCAGTATGTGTACCAGGCTCTGAGCTGCAGAGCCCAGGTCTGTGTGTGTGCCCAGAAGAGCGAAACACACGTATTTCCAGTCACACACACTGTGGTTAAGAGAGAGATTTAAATGACAACCATCAAATTCAATTATTTCTTTATTAGCAGCGTGCAGAGGCATTTCTACAGCTCTGTAATTAATTTTAATTGCGTCTACAAGTTGACTTCTATCAGAGTTTCAAGTGACATGTTGCTTATATGTCCCACAAGGAGGAACACAACTGTGGGTTGAAGTAAGAAGTGAAGGTTTGGTGACCTGCATTACTCCTCCAGAGCACGCCTTGCTGAGCACGGGGGCTGGATGTGGGACCTCTGCCCTTCAGTACAGAGCCCAGGATTTGATATCCCCATCTACACATAAAAAGTGGAAAAGGAAATTAATGATCTGGTCCCACAAATGTCTGCTCCTTCACCATGGTGTCTGGGAGAGATGTGAGAGGCTCACAGATAGACACGGGTACTCACCGGTCACTTCTCTGTGGTTGGCTGGGGTTCCCTCCCCTCTCACTACTCCTCTGGTGCTTTGGTGCCTCAAAATGTGCCACGTTGTTTCTCAGGCTGATGAACACGAGGGCAAGTCGTAGCAGACAGAGGCCTCAGGTCTGTCTTTAGTGCAGGTGTCTAAAAAACCTGAAGCACCAAGCACAGTTACGAAGTATAACCTTTACCACGGCTGAGAAAATATTTACCCTGTTTTTGTTTGCTGATGAAAGACCATTTAGTGGTATAAGGGAAAAAAAAAAGAAAAGCAGCAAACTGTGCTTCTTTTTAATTGCAGCCTGACTTTTGATCAGATGTGTATTTGGGGTTGGGGGGAGGGGAAGGAAAGAAAAAAAAAACTCGAGACAGAAATGTGGCTTTGTGTGCTTCTGCACTGCATTATTATTCAGTAAGCCCTAAACCACAAAAGCTCCTCGGGGAAGGTTCATTATCGCATAAGCACCAGGTAGGGAGGGGATGCGTGGCTGGCAGCAGCAGACGATATTTCACTTTGTTTGGGTTTGTCCCCCTCCCTTTTGGGGGCCGTAGAAGAAAACAGTTCAAGGTGCAGTAGTTGCACGGAGGAAAAAAAAAAACCAACAACACAAAACAACCCCAAACCAATGCGGCAACAGGAGGCGAGTGAGCTCAGCGCAGGGTGCTAGAGGCACGTGGCAGCAGCTCCGTGTGGCACCTGCCCAGCATCACCCCAGCACCTTTGTCTGCCCCCTGCGAGGAGCAGAGATGAGGGTGTGTTTGCTCCCCACACCGCTGATCTGTGATGGCTCAGCTTGGGGCTGCCCCATCGAGCCGGCGCTGAGGAAGAGAGGCAGCTCCCAGGTGAATGGCAGGGGATGCTTGCTGATAGCATCCTAGCAATCAGGACTGGTTGTTTATAAACCTCTCCAAAATAGAATATAGCCCATATTCTCAAAGAGATAATACACTGGTCCTAACCCCCCCCACCACCTCCCAGTAGCAGAAGATATTAGAGCACATTTATTCTGCTTGGTTCACCTGGTTTAGAAACTAAAACGCCTGCAGTGGAGTGCTTGCATAGCTGGTGCCTTTGGGTTGAAAAACCCCGTTCTTCACGCGAGGGAATTCCACGGCTTCAGGAGTCACTGCCTCCCCGATTTGTGCCTTTCAAAAAATGCAAAGATACATCACTCGTGCGTTACATTTTATTGATGTTACTGTAAAAATACATATTTGCTTGCATTCCTAATTGGGGAAGCACAGATGGCAGTGGCTTCTGTTGCAGCGATATGCTCTTTAAAATATCTGCTAACATTACAACAGCGTATAGTCATTAAAATGACTGTCTGCGTGCCCGTATGCGACAGGAGTTTCGTGCTGGGGAAAACAAGTTTCTCTCTGTTTTAGGGAGGGAGGCCTGGGTTAACCCATGCGTGTGCTCATGCCTGGCGTGCGGGAACGAGCCCAGCAGGTGTGGGATCACCTCTCTGAGCAAAAGGAAAGGATGAGCAAGGCACCATGGGCTGCAGGTAGCTCCTCTTCTTCGGAAGAGCGCTTTCGTTCCCTCTTCCCATCCAAACCAAGCTGTCACAAGCAACTGCAGAGCAAGTGAGCAGCACTTTGCAGAGTGCCTGCAATGTGTTGGCAGCGAGCAGCCAGAGCACGCCAGGAGTGGGGGGTGCTCTCAGTACATTTACAAGCAGCTTTGCTCAGGAAGCCACTGCAGGAGGGCATCTTGTGCTCTGGGACACCTTCCTGTCCCAGAGAGCTGGCTTTTGAACCAAAGGGGTTTTTGGCTGGTGCCAGCAATGCTCTCCTACCCCCTCTACTCTCCTTGCCTGAGTGGCAAAGGTGCAGTAGGATGGTATACAATGGCAGTGGGGTCACTATATGGATTTAATGACAGTTTTGTCCTCTGGTCAGCCATAACTACACTGGGAGCACCACAGATCTAAATGCATCTGATAGTTTTAACACCGAGTGTGGTTTACTGGCAAGGTGGTTCCCCCCCTCTTCTATCTGGGAGTTGAACTTAGTAGAGAGGGAGAAAGGTTTGGAGGGGAAGAAGGAGAGGCATTTCTACCCCTAGGATGGGTTTCCCTGATGGCAGCACACCTGGCTGCTTGCTTCTGGAGGGGGAAGCGTTATTGGTGGGGATGCGGTGTTTTGCAAGGCTGCTGGGGAGGCTGCAGTCAGGTGGGTGCCCGATGCCCAAGCCTAGCAGCATGCATCGCCCTGCAGGGCTGCTCTGGCTTTGAAGTCAATAGAAAAATTATCCTCTCCTTTGATGCTCTTTGCATTGGGCCTTTTAAGTCACGTGAAAGACACCCGTGTTATTAAACCACCAGCAGCAGAAACACTCCGTCGGTTACATCGGCTTTTATTTTTTAATGGCAGTGGTAGGTTTAGCCTTGGGCACTATCTGAGGCTCATAAATAACGTATGTCAAGTGAAACACACCTACTGAAGAGCCACAGAAGACAGAGGACTTGGCTGTTTATCTCCCTGCATTTTTCAGTAACGAGCCACTCGTACCTTAGGAGGGGTGGATGTCCTCTAGCATTCATTAATAAAGCATCCTCAAACAGCCAGCCTTCTCCTTGATCGTGCAGGGCTAATGCGATAAATATCTTCTTTCCACGCTCTCCTGACAACTGAAAGACAGGAATGCAGTCTAACTTAAAACAGCACTCATGCAAGAATATTACAGCTTTCACAGCACGGCGGAGCCAGGGCTTCCCATTTGGGAAGCGTGAGGCATTTGGTGGGGAGCGGGCCCGCAGCAACGTGTGCTTGCTCTAGGACGACTGGGGATGGCAGCCTTAAGTGCTGCTCCAAAGGGGGTTTGTTCTGAAGCTATTTAACCCCTTAAAAGGAAAGAGAAAAAAAATGAGGTCAGCCATGAAAGGGAATTTAATAGGTGTATCTCATCCATAAATATTTGCTTCTGCTCCCAGGTGGCCGATTCCTCTGGTTTGTCTCTTAAAAGAGGAATACCCATGGGACACTGTTTAAAACCATCCTGCTTCCAAAGCTTGTTAACCACTCGATGCTGGTGGCAGGGAGGAGGGCCAGGAGGGACGTGCCCCTGTCCCACATCTGTAAGCACACTCCTGTGCTGCTCCAGCAGATGGCTTTGGATTTGCTAAAGAATGACTACTCAGGGTGACCTTTACTTCCCAAGAAACGATGCATTCCTGGTGGTCTCCTTCTTTTACAACTTGTTTCCATTTCCCCTCTTCACTTTTGTCCTTCCCAGCTGGAGCAGTGTGCTGGACGGTGACCTCGGAGGTCACTTCCAACCCAGCCTGTCCTGAAACTAACGTGATCATACAACAGAGAGCTGGGGCGTTCTGCCTTGCGTTTTCCTCACTACAAACTGCACTGCGATTCAGGTAGCCGAGCAGCAGGCTTTTTTCAGCAGCAGGCCTAGGAAAAAAAAAAGCGTTAAAGTCATTGCTGAAGATTTGGGGTTTTACTTTGCTAACCACAAATGCAACTGGAACCAGCCTGGTAGGATACAGTTGCAGCAGAAGCAGGCAGGTGTTAAATAGCACACCCGGGGCTTCAGCATCCTCCAGCTCAGCAGCTTTGAGGTGGTTTCTGACTAATAGGCCCTAACTTCTCGTTCAGCTTTGAGGAGCCCGGGCTGATGCTCACTGAGCCCCCTGCCCCCAGAGTGGGAAGCCACAAGAATTCGGTGCCTGGAGGCTCAGATCATCCCACAAAACCATGTCTCTACACAGGTCTGCTCCAGGCAGCAGTCCTGAAGGCAGCATTCCACTCTCCTGCACGTGGGCAGTGTCCCTCGAGTCCCATTGTTATTATTTTGTGTGAAAACACGTCTTGAATGTTCAGCGCTTTCCACGCAAACTGTTGAACAGGAATTGGATGCACAAAGCGTGCTGCAGTTAGTTCCTTACGGGCCAAGAGATGGGTGCTTACAGAATAACCCAAGGAGGGGAACGGGAACACTCCGCATCATTTCCACCAAAGGAATGGGACAGTGGGGGAGCTCCTGGCCTTGCCAAACCTCACTTCTGCTGGTAAGGAGAGCAGACAAAAGCAGCCCGGAGCAGAATGAGGCAGGTGGAGAGAGGAGAGGTCCCAGGGAGCAGGGCTGCAGCTTGCCCTGCTTTCAGAGGGACACGCAGAGAACATTTCTGGGGGGACAGGGGAAGGAACTGAGGGAAACACAAGAAATACCGCTCCTCCCTGCAGAGCACAGGGAATTCTCCCTTGGGCCTGCCATCTCTTCTTTTCTCTGCATCCCTCCGCAGCAAAACCAAGCTCTTAAATACCGTGGGTGGGGAAGAGGCGAGTATTTTGCAGAGGCTGTCAGCATAGGGTTTTAGCTCTGGTGCAGTTTATTTTTCTTTTACACAGAACTCAAAACCGAGAACAGGGTTTTACTGAAATGTCCCTTCTCACACACCTGCTAGGACAGGAGAGGAGAGATTTTATTTTACCTGGAGAAGCAGAAGGCGTTAAAGCATCACTGCAGAGCCTAAAAACCTTATCACTCCTGCCTTTGCTCAGAAGCCAAGGATGAGCAGAGCATCATTTTAAATCCTTCATTCTGCGCCTTTGAAACAAACACTCTCTTCCTTCTGATAAATGATTCAAGTACCAGCAATTTATTTTTTAAAGGAAAAGATCACCAGAATTGCAGAGCTCTGCTCCCAGGCTCGAATCTCTGACAATGGCGTGCTTCCCCCCGTGGTAGTGCAGGAAGCAAAAGGGTACTGCCCTGAAATAACACTCCTAAAAGTCGTTACAACCAGTGCTAGACTTGAAGGGATAAGGTTTTATTCTTCTTCTGGCACTACAGATAATGAAGTTTTATCAACTCCTTTTTATTATAGTAATCTAAAACTGTATCCTGTAATAGGATCGTAAACATTTAATGCAACTCAGTGCTGTACAATGTGGAAAAAAAAAATAACCAGCAAGAAAGGCATCTAAGGGTGGACAAATGGAGAACAAAAGGAATCAAAGCAGCCCAGGGGTCTACAACCAGAGGGGGCCGCAGCCCTGCCCCATCCATCCCTCTGTCCTGCTCTCCCTGCTCTCTTGCCAGAAGCACTCACCGGGTTTTGCCCACAACCAGAGGGCTGTGCTGGAAGGCAGCCCTCGTTTCTGGGATGTTTTCTACAGCCTCAGCGCTATCTGGTGTGTTCTGCGGGGACTTCAATGTATCGTCTCATCGCTTACTTAAAAAGAAAAGGATGTTAATTACTCTGACACCATGAGAAGCAGAAATACTGCCTAACTGACATTCACTGGCGCATTTCAAAGAGCAGATGTATTTTACTACAGCACGGCAGTTACGTTAAGCCTGTGCAGCAACAATAGGAAAAGCTGATAATAAACATCAAAATTGTCTGCCTTTCACCACAGAAAGTTCAAGTGTAGTGGAAAGTTTTGACTTCTGTTTTGTAAATTACCCCTCTCTTTCCTGCTTAGGAAACCTTCTGATGGGGGAAGTGTTCTGACAGCAGGCAGCCCGCACCATCCTCACTGTGTTCTGCTATGGGGCTGTGCTGGTGAGGGCGGCCCGGGGATGTGGGACGTACAGAGCTGTATGCATTGCTGCAGATTCCTGCAAAGGCATGCAATTGCACAGTGCACTGTGTCATTATCTGCTCTTGGCCCTTCCAAAATGCACGCCTAAAAATGCCTCTCATTAGGCTGCAGTGGCTGGTCTGCTGTAATTGACAAGGTACGGTCCTTAGCTGCTGTTACGTGCCCTACCAGCTGCTTCTGCTGTGCCAGAATCAGCATCCTAAAACAAACAGGCACGTGTGCAGGAGAAAAATGATCTGGAATGCCCTGATTAAAAAAAAAAAAAAAAGTTGTTTTTTTTGGTGGAAAACATTCCATCAAATTGCATATTTTTCTATCCACTGAGGTCAGTTGGAAAGGACAATGTTCAGGCACTATAAACTCGTATGGTTAGTTTTGTTTTCCACATTTCTCCTACTCTGTACTAATGAAACCAACACATTTTCAGTAGTTTAGCCTTACCCCTATAGTTTTGGCCCTCCTATTACACATGGTGGAGGTTGTGGCCCAAGATGAACAGCCTGGAGTCGAGAGCAACCTAATGCAAATCTTACTTCATCCACACAGCTTTGGTTTGGCCATACTGCAGGTGAGCTCTTCCCCTCTTTGTTTCAGAGCAAACGGGGAACGCGTTGTGAGAAGGGAAGCTTCAGACACAACGTGTGATCTGGGAGCGTGAGAGCATAAATTATCGGAGACAACTTTCAGAAGCTACATTTGCAAGTGTTACAATCAGACACGTTTTAGAAAGTAAACTGTAGTAGTTTTAAGATAAATGGCTCCCCAGAGGAAAGCAATAAATAGTACAGCCACACGCTCGCTGTGCCTCGGCTGTGTACTTCCATTATTTATGGAAAGGTAGAAAGCAAGCTACAGTTCCACGAAGCCCTTTGATCAGTGTATTTTTTTTTGGATAACTTTAAAAATAAATTAAAAAACAAAACAACAACAACAACAACAACAAAAAAAAACTACCAAAAAGACAAAACACAGAAAGGTAATTGAAAGACTGGAAACCGTCTGTGGATTTTAAATATGCATGAAGGGCAGAAAAATTGGGATGAGTACACAGTTTCCATTGAAATCTCTACCTGATATGAATGATACTGCAAAAATGATGAAGCCATTCTTTCTCTGTATCTTATGCTGCCTTTTCTGACCCTGACACCCATTGCCTCCTGTATCTATGAACTGTAATGTCTTTGAGCCCTTTTCTCTCTGATGGCTGTGGGAGACTTAAAGCAAATGCAGGTACTGTTAGTACTAGGGTGCATGTGCAGGAATTCAGGTTGGAAAAGATGTTTCTGGAGCTCACCCAACCCAACCTTCTGATCAAGACGGGGCTAATTGCAAATGGAGATCTCAGTTTAAGTGTTCTGACTGTGACCCAACCTGAAAATTGGAAGGAGAAGATCTATGCCTTTCACCTGTGCCTTTCAAAGGAAAAATCTATCTGCACTCCTGACTGTTATCAAAGGGAAAAGCAAGCAGTTGTCTCTTGACAGGAACAGAGCTGGTGAAATCATGGGAATACTGGTTGTGACTCTAAACGGGTTTGCATTGGAAGAACCATTACAACTGTCTCTTGGGATTTCCTCCCAGGATACACACCACTTACAAGTGTCTGGACTGCATGTCTAGACTGGGTGTCTGGATTTCTGTGCATGTACTGAGACATCTTGCTGAAGGAATGGGAAACCAGAAAGCTGTTAGCCCTTGACATTTTCCAGGGTCTCACCATCTTGAAGTTCCTCATTTCACACCTGCCAACGGTATATGTTTATAAACTACATATAAAAACATATAGTAAAGTATGGAGTACGTGATCAGTCTTTACCCAGGAGCATTGTAACTTTACTGTAACACCTTCATCACTGTGATCTCAGGGAAATATATGCATTGCTCACCTTGAAGGTTCTCTGTGTTTTCTCCCTCTGATGGCATTTGCAGAATCCAAACCTGCAAAGGTGTTGGTGTAAATTAGCAAGGGGTTCCGGTTTCAGAACCGTCCTTGAATCTTTTCTTGCTATCTAGGAAAGACAACTGTTTCTGTTGCTACAGATGCATTGCTCAGTATTAGTACAAGAAAGCGGAGGGAAGTGTAGTAACATACCAACCTGACAGCTTATGGTTCAGTAAAGAAGTGTCGACAGGATTCGCTAGAGGAGATGGGATGCTCATTTTTTAAAAGTCAAACATTAAGATCACGGTGGTACATCAGGACAAAATGCTTAGCGTGGGCTTGGGCGTTTGCAGAGACACCACACTGTAACTCCAGTCCATACAGTGGGCTTCCAGAGCATTGAGCTGGTAGACTGCCAGCATCTTGAATAAGCAAATTCTCAGGGTGCTAATGGCTTGGGTTCTTCTTCAGAAATTTCGTTGAAAAGAATATTGAAATGGAAGCCAGCACAGAAAGCCCATCATTTGAGTGGGAATAAATCGAGGTGGGCATTCCCCTGTGCTCCCATAAATCTGTGATTTCCTTAGGCACATCCTGAAAGTCTCAGGATTCTTTATTGAACATCCTCCCTCCCTCACTGCTTACTTTTTAACATAAAAAGCAATTCACTTGTGAGACATTCCAATGTAGCCAAGTTTTGTATGCCTGAAATCACTGCTAAGATTTAAGCAGGGAAAATCAATATCGAGTGTGTAGCTATGGGCTACGTATGCAGCAGCTTAGTTTTGTTTTAGTCATTCACGGCAGAGGGAAAGCATAGGGGAGATGCCTACACTGCAGTGGTTGGAGTGGCTCCCAGAGAGGCAGTGAGGTGTCCCGAAGTGACACCTGGGGACAAACGGGCTCCACGTGCTCCAAGTAGCCACCTAATCCTCTGTCCATGAGACTGCCTGGTTTAGCAAGGAAGAAACTGTAATTTAAGCAAGCCTGGAATGCAGAGTGAGATTCAGTAATGGATAGCTCTGTTGAAGGCTTCAGATACATCCAGTGCGTGGACGTGGCTTTTCCTCCAGCTCCTTCCCTGCTGCTCCCCAATGCACTCAGACAGAGTATCTCACAAGGTATCTCATGCTCACAAATAATGTTGCACAGCCGTCACCCCAGTAGTTTTAGCTTGTTAACTAAGACCCACAACTCGTCCCTTGCTGGCTCCCCAAGACAGGATGATGCTTCAGAACTGAGTCTTGCTAATTGCAGGGCCAATTCAAAGCAGTTGGACTTGGAAAGTCAAGGGTGGGGTTCTCCCTTAGAATATATATGCTGGGTGTGTGACAATGAATGGCTCCAGCAACTCTGGCTGATTCCCTCAGGTGTCACTGTGATCCACAGCTCGGGATGCAGCCTGTCCTGCAGTCAGACCACGGCTGAGAACAAGCTTTTTGAGGCCGACGTGGGTGTAAATAGCATTACAGTAAATATGGAGCGACACCATGGTCTCTGTTCACACTAGGGACGTTGCTGATGCATGCTGACTTCAAAGTGTTCATTAACCAGCTATTAAGCATCACTGAATAATCTTGTAACTTCATCAAGTTCTTCTAAAGCAGTGCAAGGTGATGCTTCGCTCACCTGGAGAAATTAAAATTGAAAATGCAAGATGAAGTCGGAGTACCGGTCTCTGTCGGCAGCCTCCAAAAGTGATTATTGGAAATACGAATGAACACAGTTTGCCTGTCCTTGAAGACCCTCGTGAGAAGATCTCAGTGGGTGAGCGTTCAGAAAAGACAAGTGCAGCTTACCCCATTCCTTCCTCCCTGAGGCTGAGCCAGCCCGGTGGGACAGGCAGGGAGAAAAGTACATGGGCTCAAGATCCTTAAGTGTTAGAAAAAAATCCTCCCTGTTTAACAGCTGAAGCCACTCCACACTGCCTGGGAACGGTGATAAGAAACAGAACAGCGCTTTAGAGATACCATGCCTTACATTTTGAGTAGTGTACTACCATGATGTTTAAAATAGCTCAAGTGCAAAGTGATCATGCGGGCATAAAAGGGCACGCTGGTTACATAAGGCATAGTAACGTAGTGCTCAGCAGAGCGACGTGTTCTGCGTAGAAGATAATGTACTGCATGAAATCATAACACGTAGCAGAGTGGAGAAGAGTTGAAAAGCGCAGATGAGAGCAAGAAATAAAATACCAGCGTGTACCAGTGTGTGATGATATATGACATGTGGCGGAAATAAAAGAATTAGATCGCATCTCTGGGAAGATTCAAGTTCTCCATGAGGAGATAAACATAATCTAAAACAAAGGTATTTGGTAGGAAGGAGCTACTCACAAGGCAATCACGTTGAAAGTGCCTAAGTGGGTAACAAATCAGACAGAAGCATGCAATGCAATTGAAAAATAGAAGTATAAATGGCAATGCGATTTGGGCTGTGCTATGACAAGGAGGCAGAAAGGGACACGTCTTCACACAGCACTGAGCCTGTGCTTGGTTGGAAACGTTATCTTTGGGAGCCTTGATAACAGAGCTGCGGTGATCGGAAGTGACAGAGTGAAGAGGAATGGAACTACACAGAGAAATGTGGGACGCGGAGGAGTGAGACCTACATGGGAAGAGAACTAAGTCAGTCTGGGTGGCATACAGCATGTGGATAGCTGATGGCAAACAACTCATGCAGGGGAAGCGTGGACTACTGCTGGCCACGCTGGTGTCTTCCATTGTAAGGAAGAAGGGCTGAGATGCACCAGAAGGTTCTCTCATCTATTCTTCCTTTGGCTGTGCCCCGAGGCAAGGCTCGCTCACCAGCTCACCGCGTCTCGAGTACTGGGGGTGGCCAGTGGGTGTCAGTTTAGCTCTATGAAAGAGCTGATGGAGCTTCCCTTCTTGTCTAAAGGAAGAAACTTCTTCTTAAAGGAGGCAGCGGAAAAAAATCAGCGAGGAGAAAAACCTTTCCATGCTGAGGAGGTGAGCCCCACGGTTTGGTATTTTGCTTGTTTGGGTTTTTTTTTTTTTACATATCTCAGACTGCTTTGAGCAGTCACAAATATTACACTGTAAGGAAGTCTTAATTGTTCTTCTTTCAGTACCTTCAGGTTGATGACAACAAAGTGATGATTTTTCAACAGAGATCTTTCATCAAGAAGAAGCCACCACCTGTGGTCAGAAGGACACTTTATTTCAAAAGGCCATACGTGCAAATATGCAAAACCCTTGCAAGAGGCAACAACAACAACCTTGCAAGAGAGTCCTGATTTTGTTGTCAGCCAATGAGGGCAACTCAGTACAGTGCTGAAATCACTTTATGGTCAAGTCAGCGATAAAGACCTGGCTGCTTTGGATACACTGTCCGTGGAAAAACATGGTTGTATTTTAAGGATCACTTTCAATGCTATTTTTAACCAAACTTTGGAACTGAATGCAAAATTATGCCCCTGCTGAATTAAAAACTAAGCCAGCAAACCCAAAACAGCAACGAGCTCCTACCAGAGGCATTCAGCTTCCTCGTGTAGTAGGTTGAGACCCAGTACTTCTGTATGGCCCCACTATAAACTGAATATTTTACATCGGGACAGTTCCGTTCTGGGAAGCACTCTTCAGCAGTGTGGCCCAAGCAATTCAGAGAAGAATTTTTAAGACAAAAATGATGACCTTAATATCTGCAAAGTTTTATTCATTCATTTATGTATGTCCTGATTATAACCCCGTAGACTCCGAATCTTTATTTTTCAGTGTAGGTGTTTTCACTGTTTCTGTGAGCTGCAGTCAGGAGGCAAACTCGTACTGATAGCTGTGGTGTAAGCTCAGGCCTACCACGATGTCTTTAGCCACTGTTCCACCACCTAAAATCTTAATTAGAAGAATCCCCAGTGTTGTTAATAAACAGAAAGCAACATTTGTTCTTCCAGATCTCAGAAGGAATTGCAATGCATTAGCAGAAGCCTGGAGGAAAAGACTGTATTTGTCACGGGGGGACCGAATGATGTCTTCACTGATTTGAACGCCCTAAGGAGAACCAGAAAATGCAACCACCACCCTCATAGAAACCAACAGGAAAAGTAAAGATGCATTTTCAAACCACGAGAATGAAGTTATGTTTTCTTTGCTTGCACAGTTATGTGTGGGTAATGTCTAGATGTGGAGAAATGCTGTTTCTTCCGTGGAATAAAATAAGAATAAATAGAAGTGAGAAATGAAGAAATTCTTACCACCGAGCAAAACAATCTGAAATAAACAACCTGCATCAGTTCTGATGCTGGAGGGAGGCAGCAGACTGTTACCATTAAAATGAACACGCAGCTCTTAAAGGCTGTGGTCAAACACTGTTTAATGTAATGCTGGCAGCAGAGTAAAAAGATGCTAATGTTTTATTTTAATTATCTAAATTGTTGCCTGTGGTTAATCAAAGTTAACCTGAATCCACTTCAAAAATGATTATCTGGCCAGTTATTAAGGTGACTGTATCTTCACCAACACCAGAACACTTGTGTGATGACCTTTATGGGCTCAAAAGAGGCCCAAAGAAGCCCTGTTTTTAAATCCTCCACTCGCACTGTCCCTGCCCTTTCCCTGAGGCATTCATGATTTTTAGAGGAGTTGACAGAGGAGACGAAATATTATCGTTTTCATTTTCTAGCGGTGATCCTGAAGTACAAACAAGGCTATTCACCCATTTTAAGTGTAGTTTAGCCCAGCTGATTTCTCCAGCCTCCTTCTGCAGTCAGTGGGGAAGGAAACGCTCCTCTGCGGAGCGACTACGAGCAGGAGTTTAATTTTGATTCTTGGAGTTGCAACCTGGATGGATCAATCTTTTTTTCCACGGACTTGAGAAGCAGCCTGGAAATGTGAGGCTCAACAAGGTGCCTATTGCTGAGGGTCTGTTGTAAATGGAGGGGGAGATGAACGTCCTCCTCCAGAACGGGTAACTGAGAGCAGTGATCCAGGCTCTGTCTTCAGGCTGTGGAGCTCTGGGGTGACACAGTGTAAGGCCTTGGCTGAATGGTGCCTCTTCAGGAGGTGGAGAGCTGGGCGTTTCTGTTTTTTCAGACAATTTTGTGCTCTGGCTTCATAACTCATGAGACTCTGACAACAAATTGTTGCTGCAGTGATCAACAGACTGGTTTGGATGGCAGCTCTTCACCCCGTGCTCACTGCAGACGTGGTTCTGTCGCACCGAGGTGCCTGCACTGAGTCCGTGCATTGCGCTGAGCGGCTCTATCAAATGTGAAATGGGGAGAGGGGACTGATCCCTGGCCTGCTCCCCTGCACATCTGCATGCCTTCAGGAGTTGCTGCCAGCCTGGAAGATACCCCAGGACCTCTCCTTGGCTTCCTAAAAGCGCCAGCGTGACGCTGGAAGAGTGGTGAAAGGGAGGGCCAAGAACTAATGAAAGTGAAGCACGCCCCAGTAAATCTGTGCTGACCTTCTGGGGTTGTGCCCTGCCTGATGAGGTCCCTGCCCTGCTGGCTCGCCATGTCCCTGGGGCTCCTGGCCTCCAAGGTGCATGCTGCTCTCTAAGAGGTAGGTTGGATTTGAGCAAGTGTTCTTATTGCTCAAACCTTTCAGTTTTAGAGAAGAACTCCTTACAAGTTCAGATATGTAAGCACTGGGTGGCTTGAACTATTGTGTCTTTCACACAGAATGAGAAGTCTGAATATAGCTAGAGTGTAGCAGGCTGAGCCTTACGAGGCCTGCTCCTGTACTGTTTGCAGCCTCACGTGGTAGCATCAAGGAAGGTGTGTATAAATGTCTTCTGTTCTATAGAAGCCCCTTCAAACCCATTTGAGACTCACGTTGATTCTGTCAAAGAGAGGAGGTAAGGAGGACTCTGTTCCCACCAATTTTTGCAAAGCCACGGGTACGGTCACTTGTCACTGGATGTTCCCTGGCACTCTGCGGTGCTAACCCAAACTGAGGCCTGTATTTTTTACCAAATTTCAGCCTGAGAAGCAATTGCCTGAATGCCTCTGTGCTCCAGTGAACGGGCTGGCACACTGCTGAACTATGTACTGCTGTGCTGTTCCCTGTTCAACGCTGGGTGCGTTCAGTTCTGCTGGTACTGAGATTTCTGGTCATAAGCAAAGTCAAGTTTGACTCTTAATTTTGGAGAAGTACTAAGTGGGATGCTAGGCCACGAATAAATCCTCATTGTGTGAGGGGCTGTGCAAAGAATAGAGATGAACCTGGCCTCAAGTATCCTCTGTTAGTAGCTCGTGTCGTAATTAAAAGTCGTTAGGACACTTGAGAATCTCCCTACCTCATAAGTGATGTATCCATATACATTTATATCTCCACAATAAAACAGAAAACCTGTACACTTTTATTGATGATAATAAAACAAAAAATACGATAGCATTTTCCAGGTAACTTAAATACAGCGATTGGAGTACTTGAGGAGGGGAGGAATCTTGATCTCTTGCACGCTTTTGGTTATACATATCTCAAGTTGCTCTGTTAATAGAAAGAAGCAGGATTTGTTGTGGGAATTGTCTCACTCGGAGCACTCTGAATTCAGGTGGAGAGCACAGAGCAGGAGCTAGCACCCTTCCAAGAATCAAACACTGTGCTTTAATGAATAAAGCTCTAACAGTAACGATAAGAGAAGAAAATACAGCAACCATGTGATGTATTAGCAGAACGTCTAACAGAGTCCCCCACAAAGCATCCGCTGCTCTTGAAAAGCCTAACCAGCCCAAGTGAGAAACTATTCACAAATTTAGTATTCAGATTACATAGTCTGTCTTTTCAACTGCTCTCTGTACAATGAATGCCTGTACAACTACAGTAACAGACACAGATCTACAGTTTCTGTGGCCTTTGAGCTACTATGAGTATTGTGCCTCTCCATAAATTACATCTGCATGTCCTGAAAATACCAACTGTTTTAATAGGAATTAATCTATAGGCTTTTATCTTCCTGAAATACAAGGGGTGCAGTATGTTGAGTTGCTTTTAAAATTAATAGGGTATGGCCTGAAAATATTCAAGGATGTTCATTATTTTCTTTATAGGTCTCATTATTGGTGCATATAAGCATAAAACAGTGCCTTTTTGTAGTACAGAGCAGGAGACGGAATACTGAATAGATTAGTGCTTATATGGCTTCAGATTGCCCAACACAGTCAAGTAAAGAAAGGTCTACGTTTGTCCTGTTCAAATTATATTGGGACTGATCCAATTTGTCATCAAAGTGCCCCTTCTTGGTCAGAAAAGAGGGTTCAGTCTAAAGGCGTGAAAGCTGACCCGGGGGTCCGTTGCTCAGTGGTGTTCAGAGCTGGCCAAGGCAGCAGCGCGGTAGACACGCCGTCGTGAATGTGCTAAATCTAAATAAACCTGGAGCTTTTGCTGTGATAAGCTGTCATTTATGTGGATACCTAACATAAGCTTTTAGGGAGCTAACTCCTAGAACACTTCGACCTTACAAAAGCATGCAAAAAATGAGAATCGGATCATTTAAACCAGAACTTATATAAAAAGGCTTTTTGTCTGTTTTGATTATTAACATGTGCGTGTGAACGCATTCACACACAAGTTAAATGCACGTGTAGTTAAATACTGTGCTGGAAACAGGCTGAGCCCATCACTGACCTACTGAGTCAAGTTACTGACGAGCAATAAGGCATTATTTTCTCCTCCCAGCCTCCCTGTTCAATGGGGCATCTCTATCTCCAGCACAGCAAGGCAGAACTGAGGCCCATGGTTACCCTGGGGACGTGACAAGTCTTGGGACTGGTGGCTGTCCCCTGGGCAGCTGGGCTGCTGTTGCAGAGCACTGTCTAGAGCAGGCGTGGCTGTGTGTGATGGAAACAGAGGGGAAAGGAGCTCCAGAAATGGCTCTCTAAAAGATTTGCCCAAGCAGCTTCTGTAGCGTGGCAGGAGTCTGCGGCAAAGCTGAGAACTGCTTACAGGCTGTTGCTCAGCTGAACTAGAACCTCTCGTTGCATTATTTTCTGCCAGAACTGAAACGCAGAGGAACGATGACTTGGTTGAAGTCACACAGAGGACCTCTGGCCATGGTTGGATGTGAACACTGGTGTTCAGATCCCCAAACCACCATTCGATCCCTAAAGTCATCACAGCTACTTTGGAGAGCATAATCTAGGGGTGGGCGAGTGGTTGATAGAAATCACTGGAGCCCTCACAGCAGCCCCTGAGCTTTGGAGGAGCTGAATTTCGCAACAAAACCAGTGATTCACCTACATCCATGAAGACACTCTCATCTCTGCAGTCTTTGCACTTAACAAATTAATTTTTAAGGGTGAGCCCTTTCACATTAGCTCCTGTCCCCTGCTTTTCCCTCGGTCACTCTTGCCCGCTCTCACAGCTTCATTTGGTTTTGAAAGCTTATGGAGCAGCAGGATTAAAAGCAGAAATAATTACTGTAGAGGACGGGTCTGGCTTTTCCCATCAGCATCCACGACTCAAGCTGGTTCCAACAGCTTCGGGAGAAAAGCTGTTAGTTATTAAATTATTACCTGTAAGGAGAGCCAGCTGGAAGCTTTCAGCTTTCAACATTTTGATGAAAAGCATCATAAAAATCTCGACGACCAAACTTGCGGCATTTCAGCGACACCTTTTACATTTACCCATGCTTTCCAATGCCTCTCAAGAGCTGCTGAGATCCGTATCTTGGGAATTTTGACCCCCGCAATGGAAAAGAAGTGTGGAAGCATCAAGTGTTTGCTGTTCAGTGAATTTTCGGCCGGCTTTTGGGAAGTCACTTTCCAAAGGAGGAGAATGTCCACAAGGAGAGTTATCCCGGCACAACGGTTGAGGTGTAATTACGCGATGCCGGTCTATTTTCTAGGCAAGCCAAGTCTAGTTGCTGCAATGTAGGCGTGGGAAACAAGACGTGTGCTTTCTAGGCTCGGCTCTGAGCACTGCTCTTCATGGCCTCGGGCCAGTCCCCTAACCCTTCTGCCTCCTTCCTATGCAAAATGAGAAGAGTTCAATTAACCCGCTCCTCAGATGTGGCGTAACGACTAATTGGCTAAAATTTGTAGCGATGCTGAGGGAGTTGCCAGCTTGGCTCCTTTCACCTCGGCGTATTTTCGGAGATGGAGCTTTGTCTCCCCCTCTCAGGACAGGGTGGATCTCCGAGGGGGAGCGCGGGGCCGCGCCGCTGCCCTCAGGGGGCGGTGCGCGTGCGCGTGTGCGCGTGTCCGCGCGCGGCGGCGGCGGCACTTGTCCTCTAATCGATTGCCGAGCGTGCTGAGCGGCCCCGCCGCGCGGCCCCCTCCCCTCGCGTGCCCCCCTCCCTCCCGGCTGAGGCGCGCGGGGCGGCGGCGCGCGCCCGCGCTGTGTGTGAGAGAGCGCGCGCGCCTGCGGGCGGGTGCGCGCCCGCGCACGCCTCAGTGCGTGCGTGTGTATGTGTGTGTGTGTGTGCGTGTGTGTGTGGATGTGTGCGGGAGTGAGTGCGCGGTGCGTGTGTGTGCGAGGGCGGCGGGCGGATCGGTTTCTCGGGGTTTGACCAGCTGTCCCAGGCTAACCCTGCTCTCCGAAGATGGAGGAAGTGCCGGCAGGATTACCCTTAGCGACCGCGCCGCTGCCTCAGTTCCCATAGGCGGCCGCACTAATAAAAACACAAACAAAAGGGGCATGGAAGTGATCCACTGCCTGCGCGGCTGAGGTAAATGTGCGCCTGGCGGCCCCCTCCCCGTGCCCTCCCTGCCTCCCCCTCACCCCCCCCCCCCCTCTCCCCTCCGCCTTTCCCCGGCCCGACTTGTTGCTGCCCCCCCCCCCCCCCCCCGCTGCTCGGCCCTGCCGCCGCTCCCCGGCTCCCGCCGCCACCTGCGGCCCTGAGGCGCGGCCCCGCGCGGCGGGGGGCTGGGTGGGTGGGGGGGGGGGGCGCGGAAGGGATGCGGGGAGGGAAGGGGTCCTGGAAGAGGAAAATCGAATAAATGAAAGCAGAGCGGCCAGGCAGGACTTGGATCACTTTGACAGCTCATCAGGAGCGATGGGGGGGCGGGCGGGCAGCCGCTCCGGCTCCGGGAAGTTGGCCTAGGCTGCCCGCCCGAGCCCCCCCACCCCGCTCCGGTTGCCGTGTGGATTCGGAAGGAACCGGTGGATCAAGTTTTTCTCTCTCTCTCTCTCTCTCTCTCTGCTGGTTAATCGCATTGCTGTAGCACCGGCTGACCTCCCTCCCTCTCTCCCTCCCTCCCTCTCTCCCTTTTTGTTCTTCATCTTCCTTGAAAGTATGTGCCATTCCTGAGCGGCTCTCCCTGCGGCTCATCCCGCGCTGCCCGGCTCCGCATGCCCCACCTGTAAGTGCCGGGGCGGCCCCCACCTCTCCCCTATTCCCTTCTGCAACTTTCCCCACCTCGCCGTGTTTGCAGCACCTCTCCTTCTCCCCGCTTCCCCGGCTGCGAAGGCTGAGCCGCCGGGATTCCCCATCATCACAGCCTAAAAGCGGGGAGCAAACTTTTCTTTCCTTCCCCTCGCTCCTCTTCCCGACTTTAAGAAATAAATAATAGCAATGAAAACCCGAACGGTGCTTTAATTTTGGTTACGGATGGTTCTGTGCCTTTTCTTTTTCTCTCTTCTCTTTTTTTTTTTTTTTAATCTTCCTCCTCCCTTCCTCCCTTTTCTTTCCTCCACTCCATTGGCTGGGGTGCTCCTTTCCCTGTTGCTTCTGATGTCTCTCTCTTTCCTCAGCGTGTGCCTGCCTACCTGGACTAGGGGGAAGAGAAGGTAATTTGGGAGGGCTCGAGGAGGCAGCTTGCCCGTTTTGGAAACTTTTTGGAGACTTGTGTTGTTTTTTCTTCTTTTGTTTGTTTGTTTTTAATTTTTTTTATTTTTATTAATTTATTTTTTTAAGTCGTGTGGAAAAATCAGTCACCACAGAGAGTTTGGTAGCGGCCGGGCAGGTTGAAATTTAAGTGTTATGTGTTGAATGCCTTGGGAATTTGATCTGCTTTATACCAAAGAAGAACACAGAGAAAAGTATTTATTTATTGGGGGAAAGGCGGGAGGAAAGCGGGTTAAGGGAGGGGGAGGGAAGTGGTTTTGGAGACAAGAAGTGAAGCTGCCTGTTTTCCAGTAAGTAATGGAGAAATTCCAGGAGCCAGGGCTAAATATACTTGGCGATCAATACAGAAATGGCTCATTGTGAATAATTTAGCTGCCTGGTGCAGTGAGAGTTTTGAAACTAAAGGCAAAAAAGAGGCCGTGGAGGGAGAGAGGAAATAAAATTCTCCTCTGGTCATGTCAGTTTCTTAACTTTTCCAGTTAAAAGAACATAGTTAAGATTATTGATCCCTCTCTGTCTCTCTTTCCTTTTTTTTTTTTCCCTCAATATATATCAAATGATAGCTAGGGGGTGTCATTCTATACAGTTACTTGGGTTTCTGGAAAGTAATAGCTTGTTCTGTGTCAGCAAAGTGCTTCCAGAAACTTTAAGATTGCTTCATGCCACAAAATGCATGGCTTGGGAGTATTACGTGTGATGTTCGGCCCTGTGCTGGGGCAGATCAGAGAGGTGAGGAGGAACAGGTGCGTGTACAGGTGTGTGTGCTGCTGTGAGGTGAGGGCTGGTGGCAATGATCTGTAAGGGGCACAGGCAGCGAGGGGTTTGTTTTGTTTAGAGCAGAGCAGGGTCTCCTGGAGTACGTGAGAAAAGAGCAATTGTTAATAGTGTCCTGCGAGTCTGTTCTGGCTGCGAGAGCTATCATTCAGTAAATGTTACAGTCCCTGCTTCCAAGAGACAAGTGGAAACTCGGGGTGAAGGGGGAAGCTAAAATCAGGTGAAAAAATGAGTGGGGAACGGTGAGGGTTTTGGTCAGACCAGGAAGATCCCAGCACAGCCTGCCCGGGGGTCAGCTGGATTTCTCAGCTGAGATAATTTGCAGGGAGGGCTAGGTGATTTGCAAGCGAGCACATGTGCTGCTACACTTGTGTGTTTCTCTAGGCAGTGGTTGCAACAGCAGCAAAATGGGTTTTAAGTAAGTTTAATCGTTTAATGGTTGATACTGACAGGTGTCTTTGAGGGTGTACTTTTCTGCCTTGCAGCACTGCACTTTGACTATGGAAGCAGAGGCTGCTGATGGATATATAACATGTAAGTAGTCATTTTATTTGATTATTCTACATTACTTTCTTTTTCCCCGCTATCTTTCTGTCACGGGGCACCTGGGACTTCAGCTTCCTTCTGTATGGTCTTTGCTCTGAGATGCCACTCAATTAATGGCATTTCAACTTAAGCTTTGTGTATGACTGCGAAAGGCGTGGGTATGGGCACACGGGTGAGCACCTCGCAAATATTTGCTGAGGATGAATGAACTTTGCAAGAGAGAGCTCACTTTGAGAAATCCAAATTGTGGCTAGCAACTTTTCTTGCTTTTTTTTTTGCTGTGCTTTCTGTGTTGGGACAGAATGTCTCATTTTGCTGACCAAAAGCTCCGAGGGGAAGGTCTGTCTTGTCAAGTAGTAATTCAGTCTCCTGCTACACTGATTCTCGGTGTTTGCAAGTGGAGAAGTAATGCTAAACTCTGCTGAGACAAAGCAGTTGGACTGGGATTTTCGTTAAGGGTACCTGCAAAAGACTGGTGACAGGAGGGAGCTCTTCAAATCGGTCCGAGTATTTCCTGCTGGACACTGAGCATCCAGCGTTCACGGTTTTTGGAAGGCTCCCCTAGCAAAGGGGTGGCAAACAGGGGTGCAGGGAGCTGGCAAGGCATAGCTGTTAATCATCGGGTTGCTTTGCTGGGATGGAAACTTACGGGTGACTTATTTTGTGAAAGCAGGTGACAATGAGCTTTCACCCGAAAGGGAGCACTCCAGCATGGCTATTGACCTCACCTCAAGTACACCCAATGGGCAGCATACCTCACCAAGTCACGTGGCAAGCAGTAAGTCTCTTTTAAACGTGTTTCTCTCTGGCAGCGTTTTTGGGTTAGTCGGGGTCCTTGGCTTGCTTTCCTGGTTCTAACCACTTCTGTAGGTTTTGCCAATAAAGGAGGGACGGGGTAGACTTCTCGTTCTGTTTTCTTGTTTGTGCTGGTGTCTCATCTAACCATGAACGGGATTACCAGTCTGAACTATCCCCAGGTGGCATTTGAGAGCTGGTCCTTACCTGTTCCAGGTAGGAAAACTGAGTTTGACGTGTGGTGGTTTTGTTTCGCCGGGTTTTGCAATCCAAATGGAAATGGTTGTTGTGTTATTTTTACTATTTACTGCGCTTCCAGAAGCAGCTTGAAGTAGCTTTATTTGAAAACAAACACTTCTTATTTACAAAAAGGCTTTCCTCTGGCAAAAGTATAAAGTTAAAATGCCTGGGTTTGACTGCAGGTTGTATTTTACTGAACCATTCAGAACTTTCAGCATGCTATTCCTCACCTTAGCTTTGCCTTGGTGAGCCCAGAGGTGGCTGGGATAACTGGAAGTTTATGGCACTCAGCAGTTGGCTCGCTGACACCCTGAAAGGATTTTGTTTTGGAGTGTCGAGGAAGAAACTGAGAAAATGGCAAGAGATTTGGGAGTATACTGAGAGCGTCAGGTGCTCACAGGATAGTTGTAATTATTTTTCACACGATAGTGTGGAGGTGAATAAATGCACTTTCTATGTGACTGATAAAACTAGCTTCCTTTTCTTTCTGTGTTTGAGTTACAGTGTTGCACTGGGATGTTTACCTTAGAGTCCCTCAGTGCTTGTAGTCAAATATAACATGTAACTTTGTGTACAGCGTGCTTCAGAGGTTTCTTCTCTGTGCTATGTGATACTAATTTTCTTTTTAGTGTATGTGCTGTAGATATGTATGCATCTTATGTATCTTTTAAACTGACTATATAGTATTTTTGCCCAAAATCACTAAAGAAAAAGCGAGCACTCGGTTTGCCTGCTTTAAAGTACATGGTGTACTGCCTTCCAACTCTCTGAGAAAAAGATGCTCCTTTCCTTTAAGAATTTCTTCTTTCCTCCTGCAAATTATGAGTAAAACACGGTTTTTACGAGCCTTTAAAACCAAGGGTTATTACAAAGATCTCCCAATTATATACATGTTGCTAGAGAGTATGATTGCTAATACTCTGGACTGAACTTTATATGACAACCTATCATAATTCAGCATCTTTAGACAATTCCAACGCTGTTGCAATGGGATTCTGATATATTTTATTATGTTGTAAAAGTTTTACTACTCACTTTCTTCATTTTCTTTGTTTCCTTTTTATTAATGGGAAGGCTTCATTGGAAGGGGAAAAAAGCTCCCTGTTTTAAATCTTCTTTATAATCTAGACTAAAAACCAGAGTCAAATTAGGGAATAAAAAGATCTAGGATGAAGTCACGCAGAAATACTTCAACGCGTTCAGTATTTTTGTGTTCATTGTGTTAACGTTTTGGATGATTTTTAAGCGTTGTTAGTTGGTGCCTTGGTGAAGATCTCTCTTTCAAATTTACTTTGTGGTATCTCACAGGTGTCTGAATTGCTTTCATCACTACTGGCTTTGTGTTAAGCGTGTGCTGCTGTTGAAAAACGAGGGGCTGTATCTGGGGTTCTTAAGCCACGCGTAGCTAGAGCTTCTGAAATTTGTTGTCTCTTGTATTCTTTTCAGGCACAGGAATGCTTTGGAGGGAGGAGGTTTGTGTTAAGCATGGAAGGTATTGATCATGGGTTGTTGGCTTTTGTGGCAGCTGCTGAGGTGGTTCACTTAAGGTTTTTGGCCCAATCTTGGAGCTAGTTTGTGTAGACTAAATCACAGGGCTGTACTTCAGAGCACCCAGCCTGATGTGCGGGAGCGGGAAGCCCTTTCAGTGGGACAGAGAGGTGGAATGGCTGTTGGTAATGCTGCGTGTGAGTTGGGCTGCTGCTGTTGGACTGAGCCTTTGTCCATCCCGCTGCGGTGCTGCAGGGAGGCCCGTGAAGTAGCAACCCATTGTGAGCGGAGGCAACGGCTGTGTCATGTTGAGCATGGTTAAATCTCTAGCAGAGACACTGCTTTGCTGCTGGCCCGTGATCCCAGCAAAGCCTGGGGCACACCAGCCCAGCTGGGTAGGGTTTGCCAGTGGAGCCGGAGGGATACGGATCAGACCTGAAACGTTTCAGTCCTGGTTCTCTTCCCAGCTGATGGCCCCATTTCACAGTGTGCCCAGGATGTGCACCTGCAGGGTAGAGATCTGCGTTCTGACCTTTGTTCCTGCGTTCCATTGACTCATCTTGAACCACAGCTCTTAATTTAGCTTTAATTTGTGTCTGCCTCAAACAGAGACAAAACCATAAGAAACGAGTTTCTTGGATCCGTACCGAAACGACTGAGCGGTGCTCTCCCAGCAACAGTAAAATTATGTGCTAGGTAAAGAGTTTTGTGTTCATTAGCCTCTGGCAATTCCATGTTAGTAAGAGTTCTGGCTGGGCTACTGATGCTTTTGGGTTCTGTTCCAAAAGGTTTCAGGTTAGATATTTTGGCTCGTGTTGGAGAGCTGTCTGCTGCATCCTCTAACCTATTATCATTTTCAAGTATCTAGACTGCATGTATAGGTTATAGATGGGGCCGACACTCAATTTTCCTTGTGAATGAGGTGATCCTGAAAGATAAATCACAGCAAATCACCTGTCATAGCTAACTAATGATCTTACATGCACCTTACGGTATGCATCTGCCTTCAGCAGAACACTCTATGTAAGTTGGCAGATGCTCTGTTCTTAAATACTTGGTTGCAGTCCTATGGAAACAAAAGATATAAAATAGGTGCGAATAGTCAAACTGAATAGGTAGAGAGATCATCTGGCTGTCTTCTTCAGCAAAAGACAAGTGCTATACCAGCTGATTACGGATTATTTGTTTATATAGCCTCAGATCTGCAAGTCTGGATTTTGTTTAGAGCTTGTGTGGGAGAATGCTTTTGATGGGTGATGCTTGGAGGTGGGCTTCTAAGGGCTGCTCGATTCACTCCGTGTTGGTGCTGAACAGTTCACTGCGGCCTTAAGCCATCCTCTGGGCCCCACAGAGTTCAGGGAAGTTGATTTGATGCCCACTGAAAGCAATGGGACCAAGTTGCAGGTGATAAGGAAACTCAGAATAGGAAACTGGCGTGCTAACTTGAAAGCAGATGGGGAATCTTTATAAGAGAAGCTCTTAAAAGAAATAATTTCCAGCCACCTCCTCAAAATACTGTGCTTAGTTCATACTGTAGTTATCAGGTGGCTTTTTTTTTTTATTTCCCCTGGAGATTAAAATGGGCTTAGAAGAACATCCCCTGTTGAGGCTGCAGGGGCACGCTTTGCTTAGTGATGGCTCTTGATACGAAGCCATCTCATTGTGTAGGATGAAGGCTGCTTCTCTAAGACCGCTTGCCTGGTATCCTATGGAAAGTAACAGCAGTCAGTGACAGAGGAAATTTCCTCTTAAATTAGAGACCTTACAGCGAGTGTCCTAGATAACTTTCTTATCTCTGCTTTCATAGTCAGAAGGAGCCCTTAAACGAAATGGAGTCAGAACAATCATAAGTATCAAACCCAACATCTGATGTTTGAAACTGATAAAAATTGTGGTGCGCTTTCAAGATGTTTATAATAGCTTAGAAGTGTTAGGAAGTTATGAGATAATTTATTAAGAAAATATGTTGTTGGCTGACTCAGTTGCGGAGAGTAATGAGGTGATTTCATTTACTCCATGGCAGGGAAGGATTGCGCTGACAGTATAGCAGTTGGGACAGCTGTGCTGAGTGTGAGTGACTTCTGCAGCCGTGTTGAAGGTCAGAAGCTGTGAAGAGAGCTCTGGCAAGGTTTTGTTAAGTGGCCAGTCCAGCATTCCCAGTAGTTGGGTAGACTGGTGGACTAATGGCGACTCTTCTTTTTGTAGCTTCAAAATCCTCATCCTTTCTTGATTACTTTCATTTTTCAGCTGCACGCGGTCCATTTTATCACAATTGAGGTGCTGTGAACGAAATGTTTTGTGTACCACCACTGTGTCAGCACCACATCTGTAGGTACAGAGAAGCATAACCATGAAGTCTGTCTTTTGGAATGAAATTGCATAAAATTAGAGATTGCTTTGTGCCTCAGCTACGTACCAAACGTGCCTTCCCATTGCTAGAGCCTACGGCTTAGGCAAGTAAGGCTGGACCTCATTTTGGATTTCTGTTTGGCTCATTATGTGCTTTTTCCTTGCATGGGGTGACTGAGGCTGAGCCTCTGCTTGAGGCTTTTCTTCAGTGATGGTGTTTGGGGCTGGCTGGACTGGGCTGCAGGGAGGAACATGTTGGTGCTTTGTAGCAGTTACTCCCTGATACATGCACTGGTGCATGAAGGATTCTGGCAGCCTGGCTGCTGTGCTCTGAAGTGGGGATTCAGATCTCCAGTTCTTCCAAATATCTGCTGGGTGTGAAACACTGCGTATGGTGCTGAGAGCTGGGACTGGATTACCTTGCGATGCTGAGGAATCTCCTTCAGGAAGATTTCCTGTTTAAGGAACAGGATGGAGAACACCTAGGGTATCTTTGATCCTGCCTTGGTGCTGGGATGTGGACATCTGACAGTTGTCCTGCAGTCCCTTGCATGCCTACCTCGTCAGCATGATGTTTAGAGAACTCAGCTGTGGAATTTCATGGTGCTGCCTAAATATAGATGTACCTATGGTTTCCCAGGTTGCAAAGCAGTGAGTTGGAAGGATCCCATCAGATCCTTCACCTCGGTACGGTTTAAATCTTGAGATAGTTCCCCTGATGCAATTTACATGTAGATGAACACTGAGTAGTTACTGAAACTGTGTCGGGTTTTTTTTTGTATCTGATGTCAGTGTGTCTCAGGCATTCCCGATGGAATCAGCTACGTGGTTGTAAAAACATTCCTCCCTTTTGGTGAGCGTTCTGATGAGGGTGGAGTGAACTGATCAGTTAATCTCATTAAATAGGTTTTTATTCATTCTGATGGAACTCCCTTGAGAGGTCATCTGCCAGAGCTTTGTTGCAGCACACACCTTTCTTAGGGAGCTTCTGTTATTTTCTGGGACTGTCAGGTTCAGTTAACTTTCCTTGGTACACACCCTGTTACAACACTCATTGCTCTTGGTAGCTGTGTAGTCAGCATGTTTTCAGTATTTGCTTATGGAATTTTGATTCCTTTTCAGACACGCCAACAAAAAGAGCAATCCTTGTCTTCCTTGAAACAAAGCCCTTTGATGGTACCTGTGGGACTAGATACCAGCTATAGTGTGCGTTCATTCTGCCTTTTTCTTTCCAGATCTGGCTGAAGGTCCCACTTCTATTGAAATCAATGTGTGTTTTCTCTTGGGAAATCAAATGAAGGCCTTTTATTCCCATTCCTGGGGGCCAATGGCTCCCCTCCTTCTCCAGCCAGATGACTGTTTGCAGGGCTAGGCTTTATTGGTGGAATGCAGCTGTAGTTGTTGCTTCTCAGTGATGAGGCTTGGCAGATGTAGGTGATAGTAGGCCAGGTTTCTCTCCCCAATCCTTGTCATTGTAAGGGAGTCCCTTTGTGTTTGTGTGTTGCTTTTTTCCCTAATCACAGAGGCCATAGATCACTTGGGTTTGAATGGCATGTGTTAGACGTTGTGAAAAGCCTTTAACATAAAATTTCTGCAGCCTCACATCTGTACATTCTCAGCAGTACCTTAATACCACTGTAGCTTATTTCCTGACTCACACAGGAGTAACTGTGGTAGTCTAAAGCACCTTACTTTGATATGGTTGCTTTAGAACAACTGAAACATTTTAACTTCCCACCCAGCTGAGCATTACCAGGTCTGTGTATGGACAGTCCCCTATTTATACCACCCAGCAAAGTGTGGCCTTGATCAGGAGCCAGCCCTACATTATGGGCTCCTGCTGGTTCTGCTGTGTCAACCCGTGGCTTTGGAGAGCTGTAATCCCTCAGAAGCAGAGCGACACTGGCAGAAGCTCCTGCTGTGAGCATACCCTGGCTGGCAGGGTCACCTGCAAGCAGTGTTACAGGTAGGACAGCGGAGTGTATTCGAGAACTATTCCTGGAAAAGCATGGGGTTGATTTTTTTTTTATTTATTTTTTAGTTCATGGCTGCTTTGTCCTTGTGTGTATAAAGAGAGGCCATGAAGCTCTCAGTGCTCCCCTAGTGTGTGTGTGGACACCACCCAGTGAAACCACAGTTGGCAGTCAGATTCCCTCGTGGGAGACTTGTGCAGGTGACTGGAAGTCGGTTGGTCAGTGCTGCTACCACTTGTGTGGCTGACCCGGATGGGAGCGTAGCTACTGCAGTAGAGCAGAGAGAAAAGATCATTATTAACAGAACCTGACTTTCTTCCCTTCACTGTCAGTGGGATGGGGAGGAGGCATTGTGACGATTTGGCTCTATTCTCCTTGCCAAAGCTTTGTGCAATGAAGATAACAGTCCCAGCTGTGTCTTGGTGCTGCTTGTGTCAGCCCTTTGTCCTGGGGGCAGAAGTCCAAAGCGGATTCCAAAGTAGGCAAGGCACGGTGAAGCACAGCAATTCACCACCTTATCTTCCTGTCCTCTATCACCATTTTCCTAATGAGATTTCTTCACGTATGAGGAGGAAGAGTAGGAGATGTCCGGTTAATGTCCAGGGAGAAGCCTGTGGTATGCCCAAATCCATAGGAATTTTTTATAATTACATCCTGACATGGGAGTGTTTGTATGAACAGTGAGCATTCACACCTACGCTCCTAGTGCCTAGCTCAGCCTCTGGAAGTATTATGGTTAACTGAAATGTGCTCTCTTAGGTAACGGTCTAGCTGTGAAACACAAATGGAGAGAGTTTTTGGTCACTACATCTCCATACAGCTGCGTGAAACCATCTGTGGTATGAGCTTTACTTACATGCTGTTTGGAGATTTTCTCTCGTTTAAATACACAGGCCTTTCTCTCCATCACTGCTAGGTGTTATCCTTTAGATAATCTATTCTTATAGAATATTATAATATCTCCTCATTATATCATGCCTTTTCAGCAATAAATCTTGCAGAGCTTCACAAAGGATGCCTGTTTAAGAGATACAAATGGGCGAACAAAATTATAGGCTGAAGAGGTGGAGATAAATTAGAGGAATTAGTGTTAGTATGAATTCAGCTCCTATGGGTGGGAGGCAGTCAGCTTCATCATTTGTGTGTGTGTGCTTAAAATGCCAGATTATAGGTGGTTCTGGAGTTCAGAAGAATGATGTGCCGTTTGTGTAGCAAAGGGTCGAGTGGTGCGTGGCACTAGCAGACTGTGGGAACTGTCTGAGTTTGTCTGAAATCTGTGTTCTGTCAGTTGTGCAAGATATTCATTTCTTCAAAATCCCACGTGCTCGTGTATGAATCCCAAGCCAGTCTGTGCTCAGGGTGTAAATGCTATCACCAGTCAGCTGTCCATAAAGTAGCCAGTTCCAGGTAGGGGAGGCTGGCAGCTGGTGGGAAAAAAAAATCTGCGAATGTGTGCAGGCCTGGCTTGTGACAAGCCTGTGCATGAGCAGTGTGTGTAAATGCAAGGTGAAGGCACTTCTGGGGAGTTTCAGTCCGACACAATAGAGATGAACAGGCTTGAAAAACGTTGCAGTCATGCAAGTTTTAGGAAATTAGGAATCCAGAAAGAGGGGAGAGATGTGGATTCCTTCTCTGCTGAAGGGAAAGCTATCAAGCACCACCCTTTTTTAGTGTCAGAGCAACTGCTGCATGGGAAAAAGTTGTTGGAAGCCAGTCTCTGAAGTCTGCTCCTCACAGGACCTGCTTCTTGGTAGATGTTTGTGCAGGATCACCTCACTGGTAGGGCTGTGAGACCAGACATGACTCAATCTATCAGCATGCAGCATGGTTTCAGGTTGCTGTCTTACTGCTCTTAAAATGTTAAAATGCTGTGTAAAGGTATTTGCTTTTTTTTTCCCCTCACACTTTTGAAAAGAATGAAATGCTTTAATGTCATTAGTGCTATTGTTATTTAAATTTAGCTTGTGACTGGTAACCATTAAATATTTATAGAGAAATCAATAGCAGTGAGATTTTTGCTGTAGTAAATATATATCACGTATGTATTCAAAACCAAACCAGTGCATTCCAGGAAATAATCTATAACGATGCTCTGTAAAGTATTCATGTCAAGATGCTTTATCCGTGTCCCATTTCTGCAGTGGAACCCTGTTTTTCAAATAGCCTGGAGCAACACTGCTCCGTGCCTTAGGAAAGGAGGTTCTTGCACAATCCATCTGAGCCCTTGTTCCAGGGCAGGAAGCTTCCTGCCCTCTGGCCCATACCATCTCCCTTACCTCAGAGGAAGCCCAGCCGAGCTGAGAATCTGCAGTGCAAAACTTCATCTGTGAATCAATGGTGGAAAATAATTTTAAACCAATATCTGTTCACACAGCTGGGACTTGGGACATCATCAGAGGCGGATGGGGTTCATTGGAGGGAGGGGTGAGAGATGCAGAATGCCTGGCACTCAGGGAAGATGAGTAGTCAGTTCCTCCTTCATTCTGGTTTTCTGCGTGGCTTCCTCCGGCAGCTGTCAGTGGAATAGGACAGCAGTCCAGCCAGGGGGTGACCTGAAGTAGTTGTTCCAGCCAGGTGTCTAGAAGGGAGAAAGCTTCCTTACGAGTTGGAGATGAAACCTCAATTTATAATTATGGGCACCATTTATAATAATAATTCTAATTATGTACATAAACACTTGAATCTGCTATAATGTAATATGGTAACATTTGCTGAGCTTTGGCTGCTTTCAGATAGTGAAAATAAGCTGGTGGTTGTTGGCTGGGGTTCAGAAACATTTCTCAAAATTTTGTACACGATATGAACATCAAAATTTTGTGTGGATTAAGCAGTTATTAATTCTCCCCAATTATCCTTCGGATAAAACTACAACTAACTCATTAACAGAAATTAATAGTAAATAAAGCTGATCTGTTGTTGAGAAGGCTAATTAGAACGGTAATTGTGTAATGATGATGCATTTAATTTCAAAATGTGGATTTGAAAGCTACTCCTTTTGGCAGTGATCGAGTAAGGTGTTCCAAAATAAAGCAGGATGCTCCATTGTCCTCTTAATTAATACTGCCAGGATTCCCTGTGTTCTCCATCCTCTTTCTGTCCCCCGTGGAGCAGTGAGAAGTGTCCCAACTTCTTGCACTGAAGCCAGTGGCCAAGCTGCAGGTGGACTTGCGTGTGTGAGAGGTGAGGAGTGGAAGTGCTGTGCACGTACCTGGCGTTGCTGCTGCAGCACTGCATCCCCGTGCCTGAGCTCTGGGAGTACCGCCCGTGCTTTGGGATTTGCTGCCGGCTCGCCATGGAGATGCATCTGGAGTGTCAGGCCAACAAAACTGAGTAGTGACTCATGTTTTAAAAATGAGTGAGTAATTTTCCATGCAGTTTCCTTACAGTATCTGTTGCCCCAAGGATTATTTACTGTAGATTAATTTTCAGCAATTTTTCACTATGTGATCTGAAATTTTAATTAGAGAGGGGCTGTTTAAATCAAATACTGTCTTCATCCCAAATTACCGCGTTCTAACAGTAACATGAGCACCGGTGCTGAAGTCAGCAGCGTACCTGTTAGCTCGTGTGCACTATTTCTTGTTTTTCTCTTTTGTCCAAATGCATTAGATGCTGCTTTTTAGCATAGTGTTTTAACAAACTATCACTTGAATCGCTAATGAGGAAATTGACGGCATACAGAGCATGTGATTCGCCTTTTCATTTCTAACCTGCAGATATGTTCTTTCTGAGTTGATGGAGAGGTAGTTGCAATGCTGAAGGATGGACTCTTACGTGTTCCTAATCATCAGACTTGAAGGGAATATTGATTATAAATATATTTTGCCTGCTTTCCTTTATAACTCTTTCCCAGTTTTATTCTGTGTGCCCTTGTTCGTGGGGGGGGGGAAGTAAAAATCCTGAGAGCGTGTTTTTAGTTACATCACTAATATTAGAACTGAGTAATCGGGTGGCTTTGGCACCAGTCTCATTTATAAATTGTTGGTGAGCAGATGGCTCACCAAGTTGGCATGCCAACTCCAAACTTTCACAATCATGAGTCAAGTTCTAAATCGCAAGATTGCCTTACATGCCATGAGATTATTTTTTGTTTGTTTTAATAAACGTAGTTTCCAGTGTAACCTCTCATTTCTGTGCTGTTCTGCGGAGGCATGGATGTTCAGCCTCTTCTGGGGTTGGAATGCTTGTTTTTTTTTCCCTTTATTTTGATGGAGATTTTTATAGTCACCTACCTGAAAGTCTTGGTGCTAAGAAAAACCAGTGCATACTGGGCTAATGACCAGGAAAATGAGATTTGGCAGTCACACTTCGTGTCAAATAGGTAAATAGTAACAGTCGTGATTTTGACAACTCCTGGTTTGTAGGAACAGCCATTTGCTAGGAATGCATTGCTGATATCTGTGATCTTGAATATGCAGATCTGTGCCAATTTGTTTGTTTCCTGAGCACATGGCTTAAGCTTAGACAGCACAGAGTGCAAATATGACGTGTTGCAATGCGAGAGTGAATATTCTCTGTGAGCAGGACAGAGTGATTTAAAAAGAAGTCATCAGCGGTCAGATATTCTCACTGTGAATACAGTGAAGTTTCAAAAGGGTCAGATCTCGATCCACTTCCTAATTTGGACAAATACTAATGGAAGGTTTTATTTCTCTAAAAAAGAAGGCAGAATTTTTCCTTCAACTGAAAGGAATATGGTCTATGTGGGTCATACTGCATTGTGGGACCTGTTACAGAATGATAATTGGAACTTATTTCTAAATGGTTCCACACAAAGTGTGCTGTTGTAGATGCTAAACAGCTGTGTTTCATCCATAATCATGTAATTGGTGTGTGCAGCTAATTAGTGTGTTCAGTTTAGGCCCAGATTTTTGGAAGTGTCTCCTGTTCTGGTCCTGATTTAGCAAAGCTCTTAAACAGATGATTAACTCCCATTGGCTTTAATAGGACTTAAGCACATTCTTAATCAGGGCTATTGTGTCAAATCATGTCTCTTGGTGACAATCAGAACAACCTGCTGGAGCTACTGTAAAAATATCTGCAGGTCCTCCTTAAATGTAGATTGATATTTCTTGAACTCATGAGGCAGTTTGTTGCAGAATCCGAAACGGTGTAGGTTTTTTTAAGCAAATGCTTATTGTCACCATCTAATTGTATGTGTAAAGTTTAAAGATTTTAACTAGCGTGGCAGGAGGCTGTTTACATCAAATCTGCTCAATACACCTTTGAGATGGAGGAGAAGAAAATGCACATCTGAGAATGCCTTGCTAGTGTAAAAATGTCAGCGCTGATACATATCTGTGATGGAAAATTTGTGTGGGAGTAATAATTTAGTAATAAAATAGGTCAAATTAATTCTTATGCTGAAGGGGGATACCTTACAATAACCATTTTGCAATTTTATGTTTGACAGTTTGCTCTGCATTATGTGGATAGGTGGAGCTGAGATAATATAATCCATTTCCAATTGTAAACAAGATTGCTTTAAGAGCTGCTGTAGTAAGATGTATGTTGGCTGACTTTAAGCTGAAAGGTAATTGCCTCTGAATATTAATGTGCGTGTGGGGATTTTGTTTTTAATTCTGGGATTTCATCTTTGCCCTGTAGCAGCTCCGAAGAGGCCCTTGTTTTCCCAAACTCCACTTTGCTGCTAATTGAAGCTGATGGCAAGTGCTGTGCTTTGGGCCCTTTACTTTTATTTTCTGTGGCCTGTGTGCCTTGGAGAATGCTACTTTCTTTCACTTTTTTTCTGTTTTCTAGCCACCTTTTCAGTAGACAAGATATATTACAGATGTTCTTGCTTTCTTGTTGTGGCTATATCTAGGTGCTGGCCTAGGGGAGGTTATGAGCAAAGGGAAGAAGCTGTTGCACTAATTGAATTGTAGCTTTTTAGATAAATGGGAGTTAAGGTGCCAATCCTGTGCTGTATAGCTGGAGAACTTCCTCAGAAATAATTTGGGACCCGATCCCCAGCTCCCACTTAGAGCTTCTCTATCTCTTTCTACTCATGTTGGAGCACACGTGTATTGTGGAGGCAGGATCTGAGTAGTGACAAGCTTAGTCTTGGGGAATGTTGACTGGCTTCATTTGTGTATGAGGCTTTCAGGCATGGAAAGCAGTAGCTGATTTACAACTGAGTAATACTTTGCCCTTCCTCCTAAATTCTTGCACCTGGTTTCTGTGAGCACTGTTACCCACTATTTATACAGTGAGACTCTTCACTGGGTACGAAGGGGCCTGCTGCTGAATGGGGTGTAACTGCGGCTCTGCACTGAAGCAAACTGCAGTCCAATGGTATTGTAGGAGCCTGACAGTCTGATGTCTGCCAGTTTTTTAACTGTATGTGTTTCAATGGGACTGGACTTGTGGGCTGTCATTTCTTTCTTTGAGAAATTCATGTTGGACTGTTTAAAGATGGTAGGACTATGCAGTGGCCTGTGTGCCATTCTAGCAGAGATGAATATTCTTAAGACATACATTTAAAGTAGAGTTATGCGCCTTGCTCTCTGTCTAGTTTGTTTTTTCAAATGAAGAAACAAAGAAGAAATAGGGCATTTTAGCTTGGATGAATTCCCTAATCGGGTATAGTGTGCAGTCTCACGCTGAGAGTGAGTAAGGGTGAGAGCTTCTGGCCCTCCTTAAGAGGGCAAGGTACCCAGTGACATGTGCTGGAGCCAGCAGGTCTGTGAATGGGGTAGGGTAATGCCTTCCAGAGAGATAGGACCAGCAGCTGAGATGCACTGGCTTCACAGCCAGCCCTTCTGCAGATCACCATTAGTTTGTGTTGGTCTATAACCTTGCATAGTGTCTCGGGTTAAGCGGTAGGCTTGGAGGTGGGTGATGTTAATGGGTGGGAACCACTAAACAGATACAATCTTCCACATTCCTGAGCCTTGAACAGGCTTTGGGATCTTGAGTTTATTTGTTTTAGAATGATTTAATCTTCTTAAGTGTCCAGTCTCCAGTGATTCAGTCTGTCCATTCTTGAAGTCCTCCTGGTAGATTGGTTATTCAGCTGTTCCATGGGGACCTTCCCTGATTAAAACTATTTAGCTGCAGGAACACCTAACTGTGGGCTAGCAGGCAGTTGAAGTCTGTGTGTGTGTTGGGGGCTGGGTGGATGTATTTTGCTCTTTAAAAACCCTCTCTCTATACTGTGACAGCTTCAATACTATGATAAAAATAATATAAAAGGATCCTAATAATTAATTACCTTGTTCATTAAGGGATGAAGTGTTTTCTTAAGGGCAGCAGTTTGAGTCCATCTAATGAAAGTTGACTGGAGGTATGTCCTGTGGCTATGACAAACTTTGTTTTATAACAGCATGTATTTTTCAGTAGCTGCTTGCCATGCTGTAATGTGGTTGGAGTGGGAGAAGAAGAAAACTGGTCATTTCCCGGCAGATAGCGATAAGTTTCTACTCAGTCAGAATGCTCTATATGCTGTGATAGGTTTATAATTATTATCCTAAGATTGATGTCTTTGGGGGGAGTGTAAATTTGTGCAGCAGTAATCCATTAAGAAATCAATAATCATTCCATCCTGAAATGCAGTTTCTGTACAACATTATAAATGCACACCAAAGATTTGATTCTAGGCTTGTCTTCCCTCTCCATCCCCTTCTCTTCCCTGAACTCCAAGTTCAGTGTCCTTTGCTATGTCAGAAGTGATTACGTGGTAGGACCCTTCCTTCCTGTTGGAAAAACAGGGGTGGTAATACAGACATCATCCTGAGAGGCTGTTAAGCTTACAGTGTGACCTTTCCTTTCCCCACAGTGCCATTTTGATCTTGGAAATTCCCCCTCTTTTCTATCTCAGTTTTGTCGCTGCTAGATGAGGATGATGAAGATTCATGCACTGTTTCTCCGTAAAGGACTCTTGAGAGGAAGTGTTAGATATGTGCAAAACTGTGATATGTGTGCGTTTCCTTTTCCTTGCTCTCCCTCACAGTCTTCTTTTAACATCATTTGGGTTTGACCATCAGATACCACCGTGTTCTACAGGACTTCCTTTTTTCTCCAAGTTCTCCCCATTCAGGCACGTTTTTGAAATGTTGTTGTAAGTAATCCTCTGATATAGCGAGCTGGAGACCTCTTTATCTCAGAGTAAAGGTGTTCACAGCTGATAAATAATAGACTGTATGACTGAGGCTGGGAGTACTACTTTGGTTTCTCTGTGGAAGGCTAGTTTATACAGCACAAGGTACTGAGCTGGTCCAGTTTTGATCCCACATGGAAAATTGTAGATTCAGAAAGGAAATGTTACTACAGTAGTAAGAATGCACTTACCTACTGAGTTTAGTAGTCCTTGGCTAAGAGCTGTGAAACACGGAGTTACAGTACTGTATTTCCTTACCTTTTGTTTTCATTCTTTCTCTACATTTTGTTAAAAACATGTTTTTCAAGTGTAGTTTAGAATCTTAGAATGATAAAGGTTGGAAGAGACCTGAAATCATCTAGTCCAGCTATCACCACCGTGTCCACTAAACTGTGTCCCTAAGATTAGCCAGTTCAACTACTGATTGAGAAATATTCCTTCAGGATGTCTTTCTTACCATGCATTTGTTACCCAGGTCTAATTTCACCTTCTGTTTTCTCACCTAGCCCAGTAAAAGCACATTTATCCTGGGGAGCATGTGATAACTTGGTTCTTGCTTTTTACTCGTCAGGGAGCATCTAATACATGGGTGTTCACTGGCGTTGTCAGTTCTGAGAGGGGGCAAGCAAGACCAGAGTGTTTATTGCATCTTTCCTTCTGGGATGCAAGAGTCACAGGTTATGTCCAGAGGTCTGGCAAAAAGAGAATAAGAAGTTTTGCCTTTGTTTCAACTCATGTGTTCTTCGGCTTGCCAGGGCAAGCCACAGGAATACCCACCGGAGTAGAATTATTCATGTATTTCACAGGCTTGTGTATTAGGAAAGGTGTGTGAAAGAGCTAGTGATGGAAGAAGCTTTGTATGGTAAATCCCTCACCATAGTTCTGCATGGAGAGAAGTGCCATACGTGGCTTGGTTGCAGGGCTTGGATTTGGCTCGTTTTTGGAGGAAAATGTGAAGTTATCATGATAATGGAAAAAAGCCTAGATGCCAGCAAAAATGCTTGAATGTCAGATGTGTTTGATAGGTCTCCATTCAGTACTGGATTTTTGTCTGTTTAATTACTTTTAAATCTTCAAGCCATGAGCTCTGTACTGTGCTGTTTTCCCACCAATCAAGATTACTCCATTTACTTTAGACCCTTCCCTCATGCAAGGACTGGCACTTTGCTGCGAGTTTCAGCTTTCCTTTGTAACTCGTGTCACTTTTCCATTGGCCTGCATACCAGTCAGTGTCTCTTACACGTCGATACTATTCTTATACAGAAAATTGCATTTTTTCCCCCCTTCTGTTCAATCAGTGATACAGAAGCAGCAGCTGACTGACAGCTGATTTTTCTGCTATGATTTGCTGAGGTGCTCATGCAAATGGTGTGTGGCTTTTCAGCAAAATAAGATGACTTTATCACATCTTTTTGGGTTTTACCCGTGACCATTTTTTTCCAGCGGTTGGTAGAATGGTGAGTGCTGAAAGCCCAATATGGGCTCACAGGATGCTGGGTTTAACAGATAGGGCTCTATTAGCTCTCAGCTACATTTATCTTTTCTTTACAAATCCCTATTTAGAATTACCTGCAAGTGGTTATTTTCCACTGTGGTTTTCTAAGACTCTTCTGCTTTTGTTGTTGTTGTATTTTTGAACTACTGAAAGCTCACTGCCACATATATAACAATTATGAATGTGTGTGTGTCCACCGACAGCTTGAATGGCAGGTTACAGAAAGTGGTGTAAATTGCTCTTTGGAGCAAAAATTCTCCAAAGAGAAATATTTAATAAATTGAACTGTTAAGAGATGCTATCTCAATCAATAAGTTGGAGTTAATTGGCTGTGTACAAAGCATTTTTATGCCATTCCCCTGAAGATTCTGCAAATTAGGTTTGGAGCGCCTTTCTGGTAGGCAGCTAAGCTGCTTTCAAAGGCCAGTTTTCAATAACCATTTTTTTTTTTAATGATTATTGAAATAAAATTAATTCAGTTTTCTTCAGTTTTCAGACTGTAAAACATTTTACGTTGTAGCTGTGTCACACAAAGTGAATTTAGCGTGCTTTAAGAACAGAAAAAGGTTTGCATTTCTTCCTTTGCCATTTGTTGTGTGAGTATTCCATGCTCTAGTGGCTATTCCAGAAAACAGTCCCCAGCTACTCTGTGCTATGTGTTATTGTTTGTAGGCAATAACAGCACTGCAGACATATAATATTCTGTTCTGTGTCACCTCATTTTTCATTTTTTCTGGTTGTGAGCCTTATCAAAGTCTCCCAAGTGCAAACGTGCTGACCATGCATGGTTTAAACCTATCAGAGTTAAACATGAACCCCAACCTTCTAGTTAGTGTTAGGAGCTGCTGCAGGTAAGTTCTAGAAGGGGATTTTTGTCTGAAGGTCTCAAGGACATGGTTAATGGTGATCAAGTGGGATCCTTGGTGCTTTCAGAGAACAGAGGGTGGAAGAAAGACTAGATTGGTGAAGGCCCCTGCGTTTGGGATGTCTCACTTGAGAGTATTGTGGGCCTGACTATTGGGGATGGCATGGCTTGTTGGAATATGTGCAGCTAGATAAGAATCAGGTCCTGATGGGCAGGTCCTAAGTGATTTATGCGGTAGTAACCACAGATGGAAGCTGAAAGGCCTGTCTTTGAGCCACGTGGTTGCTCCTTCAGACAGCATCTTCTTCTTTGTGGGGTGCATAGAAGAGTTAACTGTGTTTATTGGAGCGCTTCCCCTTTGCTGTTTTGTTTTTTTTTTAATGTTTTTTTCCCCAAATGCTGCCTCTAGAAGTGAAGGTACACTGTAAGAAATAAGGAAGTCCTTAGCGTAAAATTCATAGAAATAAGTAATTCAAAGTAAAAGCTTTTTCTTCCTTAAATGTTTGCCTTGGAAATTCTTCTTCCCATTGTGGACCACCAAAGGTCCCCAACGTGACTCGTAAGCCAGAGGAAGGTGACAGTTTCTCACCAGTTGAGAAATGCTCTGTTGGAACGGAGAAATCATAACAAGCCTTGTTGAGGCTGGTTCTCACTGGCTTGATTGGGAAAAGGGAGGGGGGTAAATCATTGAGTAGGTCTATCTTCCATTCAGCAGGAGCTGCACATGATGGGATTATTAGTATTTCTAAACTAAAGCCCCTGACAGATCCTTGGATACTTAAAGCTGTTGTGATACTTTACCAGATGGTTCAGAAACTCAGACTGGAATATCTCATTGGCTGCTGCCGAACAATGACATTTCAAACCCACACGTTCATTTGGATTTTAATTTTCAGGGGGATTAAAGCTTTTTGGAATATGGGCTGTCTCTTTCCATATATATGCTCGGCACCTTATGTAGTTGAGTTTTGCAGTGTCTTTATAACTCACTGACGACTGTTACTTCTGAAAGAGCCATTGGAGCACTTGCACAGTATTAACTGTGTACCTGGACCAGCAAAACGCAGGCAGAGTAAGTGTGCACATTGCTGGCTATTAAAAGCAGCTGCTTTTAAGTTTTGTATCTGGTAACTGTGTGAACAGGTGATTATGCTGAAACATGCCATTTTTGATGCTGTATCTCTCTGTTCTTTTCGCTTTTCAAATCTCATCTTTGAAGCCCCAATCCTGCAAATACAAACGCATTTGCATAACTTGATACGAGCGGAGTGTTGCTGTTTATTCCTGCTCGGAGTTGAGCTGTTTGGTCCTGGCTCAGCCAAGCACTTTTAATGAGACCCCATTGCTCTGGGAGAGAAAATTAAAGGTGATGGGCTGGCTTTTACTCCCTTTCTGTCCCGTGGCGTTTTGAAATCAGGATGGAGTGCCCCTCTGGCAAAATATAAAGATTCAGAGCCTGCCAAGTCAAACAGTCTCTCTGGCTACCCACATGGGTGTCCTGGCTAGCACTGGGACCTTTATGCTACTTCTCAGCTGCCTTGAGGAAGGGATGGGATTATTGCTATTAAATTCCCTTGTAAACTCCTCAGGGCAAAGATTTCTGTTTGGCTGTGTATAGGTATATGAGGTGGTGATAGGTTACCTTGTAGAAATGTAAGGGCAGGAATGATTTTGGCATTAGGGAAAGAATTCAAGCTTAATACTTCAGGAATGCAAAACTTCTTTATAACATTTGTTTAAACGGCAATGTTAACACACATTCTATGCAGCAATGAACTAGGATGCTTTGCTGGCAAGTGAGAGGCTTTGCTTTCCTTCTGCCCTTGCTTACCCCTCATTCCTCTGTTAACACTGGTGGGGATGGAGTTTGGTTCTGTTGAGAAAGGATGCTTTATATAATTATTTCTGTGAGTTAGGCTGGTACATTCAATCCCACTCTTCTTGATATGATTCATTCTATTTGTACATGACTGGTGCACAGTATTAAATAATGCGCAGGCTGGTTGGTTTTTTTTTTTTCTGTTAAACAAGTATTCCCTTGGCTTGTCACAAAAAGCTGACACATGTTGGTTCCTCACTCAGGGAGTTCTGCATCTGTCGACACTTCAGACATAATCAGTTTAGATTTCTGCAGCTGATTAGTGTTCACCTCTAACCAAACTGAGAAGCTGCTCCTCCAAATGGTAACAAATAATATCCTAATTAGTCCTCTGCATAGTGCTAGCAGGAGTCTTAGCTGCAAGCGACTGGTCTCGGAGGCCTTTCTGTTCCAGTCCACTGCCTTCACAGACTGTTGTATCAGCACTTAGGTTGGGCTTTTATTCCCCCTGCCTCTGAATGCTCACAAAGCAATTAATTATGCACCTGACGATAGACATTAGGCACGCAACAGTATTCCACATACAGTTATGAACATTTCATTAGCACCAGTTGATTTATGTATGATAATGGAAGCAGGAGAAGGAATGCTGGGCAGGACTCCAGGATTATCCCATAGCCCTGGTGATGTTAAGTGTCCCTGAGAAGCTGGTGGAGCTGACCACCCAACGCAGCTTAAACGCTGCTCCGTTTGGAGGAGAAACCTGCGGGATGCAGGGAGCAGGAGATGTGGGAAGGAGAGCTGTGCAGAGCGTGGCTCTGGTAGGCACTGCCCATCCACTTGTGACAGCACTGGGTTTTACCAGGAAGTTTTACATGGGTTTATGCTTTTCTGAGTCTGATTAGCTAGTTAGCAAAACATGCCCATCCCTGTCTATTAAACTCCGTGTACTTCCTGTTAGCTGATGAGTTGTGGTGTTGGTTGGTTGTTTGGTTTGGTTTTAATAAATTTAGTTGAAGGTGCTGTTTATCAAATCGCACTCACAGTGCATGGCAGAATATCTATTGTCATTTGCAGAGCAAAGGCAGTGTGGTAGGTAGATGAACCTGACCAAAACAGTGCCAAGAATTAACAAATGATAATGAGGGGGAGGTGGGGGGAAATGCCTTAGGTTGCCTTCAGCAGCACGTCCAGCCGTGGGTGCTCTAAGCATTAGGGTAGATAAATACTTGATGTTTTAGAAGGGGAGTTTGGAGTTGAGGCTTTTCAGGTTCAGTTCAGTAACTTTTTAAAGCTCTGCTTAAGTTTGAAATTGAGAGAACCTGTTTTAATAAATGAACTGTTTCAGAGAAAGTAATAGCAGAAGTGTGGCTCAAATGTATATTATAGAGTATATAGCTACTGAAATCAGGCGTGTCAGAAAATCAGCACCTAAAAGTAAAGCTTGTTCCTAAAAATGCATTATTACCATAGTTGCTGCCTGTTGTATTGGTACAGGGCTCTTTACTTTATTTGGAGTTCTGTCAAAGCAGCTGAGATGGTGAGGAGCTAGATCTTTAATTTCTCTTTTTCCAGCAAACTGTTGAATAAAACTGGTTTCAGAAGTTGAGGCAATTTCGATTTGTGTTCAGGATGAAGCTGGCATAAATAATGAATTTAACAATCACCTAGGAAATGAAGTTGTTAATTATCTTTAATATACTAACATGTAAAACAGATGTGTGAGTAAATGAATTCAGAGCTGTTTAAAAGTGCAAAGTGGTAACAAAAAAAGTCTGATCTGCTATAGAGCTTAGATTCACTTGGAAAATCGCTTTTTGTGGGTAATAGTTCATTCATCTTTTTGTTGACAAAACATTGGAGAAGTCCTAATGTGAGGCAAGGTTAAGTTACAGTTGTAAGTATTTAAACTGAAGTTTCTGACTTGTTTGGTCTACTTTAAACTCCCACTTTAAGAGGCAATTCAAATCTCTCGATTATGAATCGATTCACTGTGTCTTATTCTTTATTAATATGTGTAGATATCCGTTACAAACAAGAAACAAGGTATAGCTGCCCTGTTAGGGTTTTGGAGTAGCTGAGGTGCTGTTACTGAGAAAGTTGTTAGTGAAACTGCAAAGATAAATGGATGCAGCTATTTGTAAAGTGCATGAGAAAGCATCTATATGGAAGCTGATGGCAGGCTGCAGCGGATGGGAGTTCTCAGGCTACAACGAGTTTGGAAATTCCTTCTGGTTCAGTCTCAGAACTGATTTATTTCCAGTATTCGTTAATGATTGGCCATTAAAAACGATGAGTTACCGGTGTAACTTCCAAGTCAAATCAGAAGGCAATACCAATGTGAAGGAAAGTCAGAAACTTGCACGGGAAGAGCTGACACGTGTTAATGGAGCAATGAAAATAAGAAGAAACATGATCGTATGCTGTGCTAGACTGCACTCAGGGCTAGCAGCAATTTCTCTTGCTACCTGCATGCCTGGTAGCTGAAAATGAAAGAGGAGAAGAAAGGTCTACGTGTTTTTAGGTGACTCCAGATAACTGTGTCGTACTGGCACCTGACAGACATGAAAGAGGCACATGCCACGATGTGATGGTGCCGCTGAAATGTTTCCAGCGAAGATGGGAAGTGCTGATGCTTTTCTACAGGTAGAACCAGGGTAGTCTTGCCCTTGCAGAGGTCTGTACTGCAGTGAGCACATATCTTCTGTATGGTGTTTAGCTTTTACAGCTCTCTCTCTGTCAAGAAATGAAGGTGTGTTTGTTCAAGCTTCATCTGCCTGGTAAAGTAAAACCTCTTGAAAAAGGTGTGGGTCCTTGTCCATTGATGTGTACTTAATGAGGGGTTGACATAGGGTGTAAAGAGGCACCAGTTCCTTTTTGAGACATCACCGGTTGTGTGGGCTGCTTGGGGGCCTAAGAATCACCTTCCTCAGTTCTCGCTTGAAGGCTGATGTCAGTCCCTCTCGACTGTGAAGCCCAGGCCAAGGTCTGTAATGTCCGTGTGCTTACAGGAGGTCTTGCTTTCCATGGACTGCATTACAGTTCAGTGGTATGGCAACAGAAGCAGTCATTTTCAGGGCTTTATGTAGCACTAGTACAAATTTGGTATTCTACTGAGTGATGTAAGTTCCAGTAGGAAAACCTTGGCGAGAACTGTGCTGTGCCTATAGAAAACAAACAGTTGACTACAGGCAGTGCTGAGATGCCTGAAGGCAAGTCTGTGAGCTCCCTTTAGTGTAATGAGATCCTGGAATCATAGAATTGTTTGAGTTGGAAGGAGACTTTAAAAGTCATCTGGTCCAGCTCCCCTGCAACGAGCAGGAACACCTACGTGCCCGGCTGCCTAGAGCCAGGTTCAGCCTGACCTTGAATGGCTGTAGGGATAGGGAGGGTATCTGTCAACCACACCTTTACTGGGGATGCACTCAATCCCATGCTCCGTGTCACTAATTAAAAGATGAAATCATGGTGCAGACCTCTGAGGGTCGCCACTTGTCACTGCTCTCCATCTGGACGCTGAGCTGTTGAGCAGAAGACTTTTGATACAGCTGTCTAGCCAATTTCTCATCCACCAAGTAATCCACCCATCAAATCCATGTCTCTCCAGTTTAGAGACACGGGTGTTGTGATGCTCTAAATGAGATAAGTGAGATTTCTCTAAATTATACGAGCTATGCTAATTGTACAAAGCAGTCATGCAAAACTTCCAGTTTGCTGCAATTAACTTGAATTTGGCCAGACTTACAGAAAATTAAAAGTAAAAAAACCTTCTGACAGCACAAGAAATTTCATATAAACAGCATGTTTGTTATGACCTCACCAGGGCGAGGGAATGATGTCAAACATCAGTTTGATATTCAGCGTGAAAACACAAGGGCGTGCTGCTGCCAGTATAAACTGAAATACCCAGTTGAGCAGCACGTGCTGTAGGCATCCCTAAATAGTAAACATCAGCGTCTCAAATGCTTCACTGTGTGTAATCTGTGTGTATAAAATCAACCCTCTGACCACAGGTATGAACATCCTGAAGTCCTTGATCTTGCCTGAGCTGTCTCTCTGTCCTTTGTCCTGCTGTAGGAAGAATGGGTCATAACACCACAGGCAGATGCCTGCTCCCGGAGCTGGCTGTGATATCATCTGCTGGGAGAGACTCTGTGGATTGTGGCTCTCCCAGTATCTAGCATTCCCTCAGGTAGTCCTGTGCAGTTAAAACTATGGCTATTACACTGCATCAAAGGCAGCCTTGTGTGCTCATATTCTGTTTCTTTCATGTTAGCCTGTACTCAGAAGCTAGTCTTGGGTACTTTACAAGAAAGACACTGCATTGAGGGTAAGTCTGAGGGCTGGGTATTTCTCATCGGTGCTGTGTGACATTAGGTGCAGATCCTGGAAACATAGCACATTCCTACTTCTAGTTGACTTGTGTGCTAGACTTTCCCCTGCTTCTGTGAACAGCAAGGTGAGGCCCATCTTTAATTTCAAATGAATGGGGATCTGCAGGCATCACAGACTGAGCTTTTGGAGTACTAGAGGTTTCTCTCTCCTTCGGATAAATGAAATTCTGGTGGCTGTTAAACTTTTGGCCAAGGCATCTGTGTATTTTTTTTTTTCCTAAAGCCTGCTGTTGTCTCTGCATAAGTATTCTGGCAAATTTGCTTTGGTTTTCATGGAAGATGTCCATACAAAATTAAAACCTCGCCTGGTGCCAGATTTTCAGCTGATGTAAACTGCCTTAAGTGCAGACCCAGCACAGGCCCTGTGATTTAGAGCACCTGACTTTTTAGTTTACTAACTTGCCATCATTTTTACTGAACGTAAAGCTCCATGTCAAGCCATTAGTCAGTTTCCTTTCCCTCATTTATCACTTGAAAAAGTATGTCCTTCTTCTGTAGCATGTCTGAAATCATGAATTTGCTCCAGTGCTCAAAATTCAGTTAAATAACCTATCTGTCTTCTGCTATGAAGTAGGATGGTGTCATGTCATGTTTTTCAGACAAACCAAGTATGCTGCCCAGATAGCAAATGAGACAAGGAATGAACTGGTTCTGGCTAGTGAGAATCTTGGGCAACAGTTAGTAGGCCAGCATTTTCTGAAAGAAGAATGTATTATAGTGCAGTTGGGATTTGTAAATGTTTCTGTTAACGCCAGAACACTCCGGAGTGTATTTCCAAAAGAGCGTTTGCTAATCCTGTTAACAAATAATGGGATTTGTGCGTGTACCTCCCACGGGCTCATATGGAAACATAGGTTGAAGTATCAGAAGTTTCCTGGGTACCTGCTCAAGACTTATTGCATTCTCTAAAGACTAAGAATAGGATTTTCCCACTGCTCTAATTTTTTTATTTTTATTAAATGTACGAATTGAAAGAAACCACCACTACTAACATTAGAATACTTCAAAATTAATTGTAGCACAGAGTTGTGGTTCTGCTCTGCCTGGTGTTACAGTGGAAGAGCCTGGGCTCTTCTGGGGGTAGGTATGTTTGCTGTGTTTAAGCAGGAGAATATACCTGCGGTGATCTTCAGAAGAGAAGCTATTCTAATCAGCCTTTCCTCAAGATCTTGTCTGTCAAACCCAAACAATGCAGAACTGTACATGCATATGCATTGAATATAACGATGTTGGGTTTTTCAGGAGGTTCACCAGATGAGTATCTGCTTGCTCTGAAGCTGGCTCTTGGAATGGGATGATTCAGTATCTCACTGACAACGTGACAGATAGGGCTTGGTTCTTGCTGATTTGTTTCCTTGTCTGGCCTTATTTCCACTACTGGATGACTATCTCTGCAAGGGCTGCTTGACAGAAGGAAGAGAATGCACATTTTGGTTGAAAATTAGCACTGAGTTTTGCCTATTTCCTTCAAATGGAAAAGCAAACCTAATGTATGTTGTTTTTATCAAGGAATTAGTTTGCTGGAGGCAAGCTGAAAAATGGTGTCTGGGGCCTGTGGGCACAAATAGACCCTGGTTTAATACAGAGCCTTTAAATATTGCATTAGCAATATTAGAAAGACCAGTCAGGTCCAGGATTTTCTGTGCCCCAGGCTTGCAGTAAAGCTGGAGAAAAGCAAAACAGTTGACTTAAAATGTGTGCTTAAAAGCTGTGAAGTACGGAGAAGTGTCTTCCTCTGTTCTCGTGGCAGTTCTGCTGAATAATCACTTGGCAAACTGCAGCAGCATGGAAGGGGAGCTCACAGTTGCAATTTAGGGATAGGGTACTGAGAGGCTAGAGGCTTTGCTCGTGTTTGGCTGGATGTTGGAAATGTTCTGTGTTAAGAACTTGTTTCCTGTTAAACCATGTCAGTGGTCCACAGCATTTGAGCTACTTAATGCACATGAGAAAAGCTGATGCTTTTTGCCTACTCAGTAGTGGAACAAGGAAAATTGAAGGAAGCTTTTGGGATAACTTTATTTTTCACATCTTTCCTGGGGGAAAAAAAAATTAAGTGGCCTGGACTCTGCTGTCATTTATTCTTTCTGAGCCCTTGGAGCTGGAGTTCTGTTCTTGTCTTTTCACAAGATACTGGTCCTGCAAATAACAGCTGCTCCAGGAGCTTAGCTGGATTCAGCCTGAGCTGCTGTTTAGTAGGTCTCCTCTAAGCTCAGTTAAAAACTTCACTTTTCTTCTCCAAGTTGCATTTGTCTGTGTTAAGCAAGCACTGAAGCACATTTATTTTTTCATATTACACTGCTCCTTCATTTCAGGACCTTCTGTAAAAATGACCATGTGTTTTGCTTTTGACTGGTTCTGGTGTATCAGAATGAAATTTCTCAGTCACATACCTTGTCATAAGCTGTAGTTAAGGGAGGAGGAGCTCTTCCTCCCTAGCATATCTACAGCTTTCCTAGCTGCCAACAGAAATGTCGTTGTGCTGGGTGTACCATGATGGCTTAACCCTTCTTGTTGACCAGCATGGTGGGCAATGGCTTTGTGTGCTTTCACTTGCTGATTCTGCAGCATCCTCTTGAGAAGCACATGTGGCTGTGTGAGGGCTCTGTTTCCTCACTCATCTGGTCTTTCTTCAGTGTAGTTACACTATTTTGTTTGTTTGTTATTCTTGGTAACAGTAACACGATGTGCGGATGTAACAAGCTGAAAGGTAAAAGAGAAGAGCAAACCAAAACTGCTCTTAGTTGTGTCAAACGTTTAATTAGATGAGTACCTCTGTATTTTTGAAAGAGGTTTGAAGTGACCTCTGGATTGCTGCTCGTCTCATTTCATGCTACCCTGAAGTGTTTTCACTTTTGCTACCCTTTGGCTCTCATTCTTAACTCTATTTACTGTATAGGCTCCCACTTCAGATCTTCTTCCAAAGCCCTTCACCTTAGCTGTTGCTGCCTGGTGCAGTATCTCATGAAATGCGTTTTAGCACTGAATGTACAACATCCCCCGAAATTCCTTCTCGTCATTGCAGTGCTGTCCTCGGGGAATTCCAGAGGCTTTGCTGAGCGTGACCCCTTCTGCCTCAGTCCGGGCGCAGCCTTTAGCAAGCAGCTTTCCTCATTTCCCTAGCGTATCATTCTTATGGCATGCAGTTTCCAAAACTTTCTCTCCACAGTTGATTTTCAGCATTCTGGCTGGTAGTGTTAACCACTCTTGCCTTGACCTGATTTGAAGTGATACTAAAATGAATCCTTTCCTAGTGATTCACTGAAGATTAAGTCTGTATTGTAGGAATCGTTGTACGGGGTCCTTTGTGTGGCACATCATCACTGATGGACTAAGAGCTAAGATACTTTAAATAGGAGCTTTTGTATATAAGAGTTTGGTATAAATAAGGAAGTTTTTGGCTTTTTACTCAGGGGGATGCAGGCCTGTGGCATTCTTTCATTTCATTTTGCATGGTATTATCTGAGAACTGCAATATGCTTATTTCTGGTTTGCAGAGAAGGCATTTTTAGAGCAAGCTGGTAATGCGCCAAAGTCTCTGAAACCTTAAAGTTGTGGTTAGCTTAAAGACAGTGTAGAAAATCAGGTCACCATTACCTCACTATTATTTTATTTATTTATTTTTAATTTTAAATCTGGTCTTGTATCCTGTAGTTGCCATTATTGCTCTGTCACCAGCAAGAACCCAAGGTGGATGGAATTCCAAGCGGACAGCTTGAGAAAGCTTGAGCCTGAAGGCCTGAAGCTTCAGTGAGGCAACTTCACTGCATGAAGGCAGCACCAGGAGAGAAGCAGCTGTGCAGTATTACTTGGGAAGGGAGGTCTGAGTGCAGACTCATCTCTGACACTGCACGAGTAGGTTGCATTGGGGATCAGGGTGTTTTGCGGAGCTCCTGGTAGGAGTGAGGAGACCGTCAGCTTGGGTAGCTACTTGCCTCTGCCCCATCAGCTGCAACAATTCCACTCAGCAGAAATCATCCCTGTGGGGGCTGCCGGGGGAGCAAAGAACTCAAAAACCCAGACCTATTTATGTAGACCAAAAAAAAAAAATTGATTTCTCTCCCCTTAAAAATAAATAAATAAATGCTATTAGCAGAGTCTGGGAATAGCTGAAAGCTTTATTCCCATCTGTTATACTGTGTGTGGCTCTTTTAAGGTGTGACCTTATCAAAGCTGGAATCAAAACACAAAGTAAAACTGAAGGCAGGCTCAATCTAGTTGAGATTCCCTTCAGTAGACCATGGCGATGGTGAACAATGGATGTGCTGCTGGAGTTCATTCTTTCCTTAAGTGTGGTTTTATCAGCAATTAGGGTGTAAAAAATAGCACTTACTGGCTTCAGGATCCTTCGAGCTTTCTGGCTTGCGCTTGCTGACTTCGCCTAAAAATGAGGCAGGTTTCTGCTCCAACTCTAGCATTGACTGAGACCATGCAGTTTCACCTGCTGCATTAGGAGAACAGGCATTTATGCCTTGTTAATGGGATTGCTTGTTAAACTTCAGCTGCAGAATCTTTGAGGATGGTTTAGGTCTTAGTCTTCCAAGTGCAGGAAAATGATTCATTTTGGCAAAAACCAACCTAGCTTTGCACCGGGCTGGAGTTCGGTTGCTTTTCAGGTGTGTTCTAAGTATGTGATGAGGTCATCCATGAGTTACAAGGGAGCACTGTGACTAACCTGGTGCTTAGGGAGAAGAGTCTGGGAAGGACAAGGAAGGATCCAGTGGACACGTTGTATTTGTAACCTCTGAACTCTGCAGAGTGCTACTCAAGCAGATAAAGGTAGAATTGGCACCTTCCCCGTTAACCCTACTTCCTCAGCCTGCACTTAGAGCCCAGGGATTGAGGGGAGGTGAAGAGACTGTTGTTACACATGGAGGGGTTTTCAGTACAAATTTCAATTGGGAGCTGCATTTTGTATGTTGTTGAATTGGCTTTCGGGACCTTAACAAATACCAAAACATCAACCCCTCTTTTTTTTTTTTTAACTACATCACCTGTGACAGCTTCAGTTTACAGACTCCATTCTTCTTGTGGAAATTTTTATTGTGTGACCGTTTCCTTGTTTAGTAATACAGTGGCTGGGGAGGAAGCAACTTTATACTTTTGATCTAATTTTAAAGCCTCGGAATAGGTCATTCAGTCCTCCAAACAATTTCTAAAGATTTTCAAATAAGGGTATAACTTGATTTAGAAGGCGAGGAGTAAAGCGTCAGGGCCAAAACTTTGAAGGAGCTTTTATGTGTAACCTTATTGGGATTTTTAATAGGCTAAATACAGCATTGTAGGCAGAAGCTGTAAGCTGAGAAGCCCTCCATCTCAGCAGATCCTTGGGGATATGCCCTTGGGAGGGTTTCAGACTGCAAGAAAATGTGGAAAAACAAGAAGATTGCTCTGCAGGGATGGACATAATGTAGGGAGAGGTTGGGAAAGATAAATCCTTCTGGCCCCCTTCATTATGAGAGTAAAATGACACTTTTGGCTGGAGGCCAGTGAAACCTGGGAGATCTCGGATGGTGCAGACAGGACTAGCAACAAGTTTGGTCAGGGAATGGATTGGAGGAGTGCAGGTCTGCCTCAGCCTTGTGGGTTTTGTTCTGAAGGCATAGCGTTAACCCCTCTTTGCCCACCACTTTCCAGAAGCAGCAGCGAGGCAGAGACACGCAGTCCTCACAAGACAACTGGAAAAATGGCTGGGGATTTTAATTAAACTTGGGAAAACAAGAGGAAGAAGAGGAGGAGGTGGGGGGTTGTTGGAGGAGCTGCTTGACCTGACTACACAGAGGTTAGCAGCCATTCCATTATCCCCACACCATTTAGAAGCACTGTGCAGAGGGTACTGGGTGGATTTGCTTACTTGGTTAAAAAAAAAAAGCGTTTAAAAACTGTGGGTGTTTTGAAAATCATTTTCATTTGCTTTTGTTAGTGAGAAACCTACCTTTCTAAAAGGTGCTGATTTTGACTTGAAATGTTGCTGTGTGCTTGATAGGGCTGTGGTGGTGCTTTAAGGGGGACAAGGAAAACACTTCAGAAGTCTTTAACACCTTAACTCCTCAACAAACTAAAATACAGCACCTTTCATGTGGCTATGGGAACCTGCTTATTCTGTAACCTTGCATTTGTCTGAGGTAGGTGAAAAAGTTACTCTAGGAAATGAAGCCATTAAGGGCTAGTTTATCACATGAATTCAGGGTCACTGTGTTCCCCACATAGTACATCTGCAGCACAGCCTGAGGTGTGAAGGCTGCAGATTTGGGTGGGTTGTCTTGAAATCAAACGTGCAGGGGGTGGCAGCAATGATGTGTGGGTGCCTGATGGCCCCATGTCTCTGTGCGAAGCAAGTAATCACTGTTGCCTTATAGGCACATTCAGAAAGCTGTCTCTGGCAGCTGGAGCACAGTGGGGGCTCTGGTGTAGGTGTCTGATCTTGGGACAGTGCTTAATATTTTTGGTAGGAGTTGCATGTAAACATGGGAGGGTAGAACTTTGCCTGTAAATAGGACCTAGTTGGGAATAAGCCTTTTCCAGAGCTAGGCTCGTGTAATGATAGTTTTCATTTCTTCAGCTAGACATAAATGAGGGCCACAATCCTAAAAATGCTTACATGGAAGCTTTATTTTAAGATTCACCAAATACTCAAATTAGCCTGCAACTTCAGGGCTTTTAACTTAAGCGCACATCTAAGCTTTTTTAGTGCCTCTGGCCACAGAGTGTTTCACTCTGGTGATGTATTTGTGCTGTTCCAGTGGCTGTAAGCCTAGTCATATCTTTCTATTTCCAAGATTTATTTTAGCCTGAGATTTATTTTAAAGCTCAACTTAGTCAAGCTAGGGAGCAGGTAGTGAGGGCCATTGCTTTCCAGCGACGTGAAGCAGAGCTTAATAAAGCTTAATAAATTTCCCATTTCTAACTAGGAGCAATTAACAGATGTGTGTCGTTCTGGCTCTGACCTCAAATATGTGAGGAATACCTCCACACTGCCTTGTGCCGTTTCAGTTTCAGCAACCAGAAACACTTGGAAATCAACTTCTAAAAGATTTTAAAAGATTCAAAGGCACTAGGGTGTAATTTCGCATTGCTTGGTACTAGCAGTGCCCTAAGGGGGGCTACCATTATTTAATTAATTTGTGGTTGTTTTTTTTTCTCCCCTAGAAATCTTAACTCAATCTTTGTCCATGTGGACAGAGTGCTGGGCTGTTAGCTGGGTGTAGTACCAGGGATTTGTGAATGAAGTGGGAATTGCTTTGTGTCTGAAGGTTTCTGAGGGCATAGGGAAGGGTTGTTTGCGGACAGGTCATCGCACTGAACACCTCAGCTCCACTCCTAATTTTATTTCTCTGCTTATGAGTATCATCAGCCTTTGCTGTTCCCAGGGTGCTTAGTTATAAATATATGAAACCTTTGACTCCTCGAGTCATTTCTCGCTGTGTCTTCTCCTCTGTGGTATGCAGTACTCATGTGTTATTGGCTCACCTGGAGCAGATCTGAGGGGTGCTGTGGTCTGCATGAATGAGAATGGGGCTGGGAGGCTGGAGGGGGAGAAGTCGAGTTCTGGCTCACGAGGCAGACTTGAGCAAGGTGCTTTGCCTTTCTCTTTCATTTTTCTCATCTCTGCGTTACCAGGGTAAGAGAGTTTCCCTGCTTGCAGGACAGCTATTTGAATCCTCCCCAAACTTTTGGAAACATGGCATCCTATGGGGCATAAATATTCTTTAGTGGCTATCAGCAGCGTGCTGAGAAAGGACGGTCCTCCTTGTCTGTCGTTGGCCTGGAATGGTGCCTGTGTGCTTAGTGCATTCTTCTCTTCTGCTCCCATTTACCTGTGGTTGTGAGGAGGGAGACACAGCAAAGGTGGCTGTCTTGTGCATCCAGTGGAGATGGATCCAAACCTCACTTCCTAGCGAGTCTCCAGTGGAGATGGATCCAAACCTCGCTTCCTAGCGAGTCTCCTTGTGTCCTGACGTATGTGTTAGTTGTTCAGTGTTGCAAAAATGCTTACTGCCCATTGAATGTTCACGCAGGAGAGTCCTGGCTCTAACCTCTTGCTGCTCTTCTGCAGTTTTACCTCATTAGCACCTTTCCTCCAGTTGGGGAGAAGGCTGGCAAACAAGCACTGTAACACCTGCCGGCAAGGACCACACCTTGGGCTCCCGAGAGTCATAGCACTCAGTTTATTGCAGGGAGTACAAAGCTGTTCTCTCCAGCTCTGCTTCAGCAGCAGCCAAGGAACCAACTGATGATAATGCCTGTTGGGGTAATCTCTAAGCTGAGAGCAGCCAGTCTTAATAGAAGCCAAACAGTCATTTTATTTTTCCCTTTGAGTAGTACTGAAAACCTTGCAGCTTCACTGAAGGAAATGACTTTGTTGATGTCCTATAATATATCCAAGCATAGCTGTGTGTTCCTTTAGACCCTTTTTTCCTCTCTTTTTCTTTTCCCCCCTTTAAGAAAATCTATTGAGTGGGGAAGCTGTGAGTCAGCCTGCAAGACTTCTGCCTCAGCAGTGCAGGTGGAGCAAGGAAAGACTCCAGCTTCTGCTAATCTCCTTCTTTCCAGCAGCTCACTCTCGTCCTCCTGTGTAACCTGGGATTAGACCTGGCCTCGCTCAGTGTCCTGGGTGGAAGCTTGTCAAGAAGAAGGACTTAGCATGTTGGGCAGCCAAGTGCAGCCACGTGGCCTGGTATTTTCAGGGCAGATCACAGCATGCCTGTAATGATTCCTGAGTTGATTACAGTGGTCACACCAGTAGAGCTCAGAACACCCTTCGCAAGAGCTGAATAATGCTCTTGCTATTTATAAGGGAGGGAGTCTAAGTTGATAGAAACCTTTGGACTACCTGCCTCTGGCACTGGTGGTGAAAGGATGGCGGTGCTTTAGGGGATGCAAACAGCCAGCATGCTCTGTTTCTGTGCAGGCACTGATAGGAGATGTGGGGCTAGGGTTGTCAGGCTAGAAGATGGTAGTCACCTCTTCTGGTCTTAATGTGCCAGAGTCCTGCCTGCATCTGGACTTCTCAAACCACCCCGCTCCCTTTCACAGTGATTTAATGGTAGTTTCATCATACAGTATTTTATATGAACGCTTCTAACCTCACTACAGAGTTGTATGTTGAAGCTTTTGCATGTAAGTGTCTCTCTGTGTCTTTTTCATTTCTTCCGCTTCTCCGTAGTTGGTTCTCCTGTGGAAATAGGGAATAGTCTGTTTTTCTCTTCTGCAGAGTGGGAGAGCAGATTTCAGGCTTTATAAAAGCCAGCATTTCTTGAAGAACTTGCCTGTATGTAGAAGTGTGCGTTACCTTTCCCTTTTCCGGGCCTGAGGTGGTGGTTTCACTTTCTTCTCCAAAAGTCAGTTAACATAGTTGAAGTACAGGCTTTTCTGGCATAAATTCATCCTTGATCTGTATTGGAGAATTGGAAATAGTGTTAAGAAAATTTGCTAAGTACTCTGCCTAAACCTTTCTCAAACCCAAACAGGGCTTGTAGTAATGTAGGAACAACTTCATTATTGTGTGCAAACCATGGAAATAAAGGTAGGAGTGAGCTATATTCCTCAGAATTTTGAAGGGGGAAAAAAAGCAGGTAATGAAGTGGATCAGAAGTGGTGGTGTCTCAGCCACCTGGAAATCCAAAAGACATAGCCTTGTGACCCAGCTTTGCTCACTTTCAAGTGAGGTTGACTTGCTTTGAAGGTGGCTTAAAGCTGTTTAAGTAATAAATGGCTTCAGCTGACAAAATTAGTGGAAGATGTTCCAAATTCTGCCTCAGAGCCCGTGGAGTTGTGCACTGAATAGATCCCTGTCCATCTTACCATTAATCTCCAGGACCCTCAGCCATGCAGAAGCTAGGTACCTAGTTGAAACTAGTTGGTTCATCAACTTCAGTAGGCTTCTCCAGAAATCACTGTCTTGCAGAAGAGGTGGGATGAAGTTATTTGCCCTCTGGAGGTGCATATTTATTTGGATTAACTTCACAGGGAATCTAGACAGTGCTAGCTGAGTCTTGGCTAGATGACTGTTAGATGTGTAAAACTAGGTGGCGTAAATGTGCCCTCACTTCAATAAGTAGTGAGGTGATAGTTAAACTCACCACGGGGGAAGACAAGGATGGGAATGCGTGCCCAAAACCAGCCTGGAATTTGTGTGCGGTGAGGACATCTCTCATGTTGGAAACTCTAAGTGCAGAGGTTGTTTTGATTTATTATTTGTTCATCTCAGTAATGATCTTTGTAGCATCATCCAGGGCGCTGCCTCCTCTGCACGGTATGAGGAGTTGGACTTGGTGTACACCCAACCAGGTGGTTGCATGCAAGATTGAGTTGGGGGTGAAAATGATACTGTTCTGTGTTGTCTGAGGTAGCCGAGAAAATGCAGGCCTGCTTGCTGGAGCACACCACTGCAGGGGACAGATGGGATGACTGCTGCTGGTATGTGTGCAAGCTTGAGAGAGAACATTGATGCTGGAGTTGTGGGAGGGGTGTCTCATCAAACTTGCACAGCTGTTGCCTGGTAGATTATATTCTCTTATTCCTTTTAGTATTACTGTGCTACACAGAACACTCAACCAGGATCAGAACTCTGGGAAGTCTTCATTGAACTTTGAAAACATGAAACGCTTTCACTGTTCTGCTTTCTTAACTGCTATGACAAACCAAACTAACCAGCCCCGCTAAAGCCCTAGGACCCCCCTGTGCGACTGCTTCAGACCTCTGCCATCTGCCAGTGCTTGTTTCTGTTTTGAAGTCGAGAGACCAAATCACCAATGGGCTTTCAGTGATTTTCTTGTTGTTAAGAGGGAATGCACAAAACGGTCTTGGTCTGAGAAGGACTCACACACATCAGGGGTGTTTTCATTCCCCTTGGCCCCAGAGTATGAGGTGTGCCACTCTTGTTTCCTCTTCAGTGAAGTCACTGACATCGCACCCCAGATGCCTTTGGTTCCCACTCAGAAAGCAGATATCCATCTGCAGCTGAGTTGATTCAGAATGGCTTTAGGCTTTGTCTAGAATGCAGAAAAATAGTTTTTGATGAAAGCAGCATGCAAGACCTGCTGCTGCTGGGTATGCACTCGTGTTTGTCCTTAGAGAAAATGATCTAGAGAGATTTTAAGTTACTTTATAGCTCCTAATGGTGTCCTGCTGTCTGCTACCAATGGCTACTGGGCTTCTTTTTAGTGGGGATTCAGCAGAAAACATGAGAAGGCTGAATGAAACATGAGGCCAGTCTCTAATCACTGCATTCTCCGCTCTCTCTATTGCATCTCAAGATACGTAGTTCTGCAGCCTGACTAGATATTTCCCTCCTTAGCCCTCCCAGCCCCTTAAACTTTGCTAGACTGCTGCAGTTCTGAGGTTTTCTGTTGTTACTCTGCTGTGGTGTTTTTTTTTTTCCTTGTGATCTGGGACAGTCCATAGAGTCACCAGCAAATACTCTGAAATCCAGCCGACAGAAGCCAAGATCTGGCTGCTTGTTTTGTGTCAGCTGTAAACTCCCTCACTACGTCCACTTCCTCAAGAGAGCAAATGGCTGTTAATCCTTCAGCAGAGAGGAGGAAACGAGTGGAGTTGGCTTCCAAGAAGCTGCAGCAGCCTTTGACCAGCAGTAAACAGTCTTGATAGCATTGGTTACGCGAGGATAAGAATTGGAAATGGCAAGGCCAGTTTTGGAACAACTGTATCCTTGTTTCTCTACCCTTGAGGACGAGGCGGACAAGTGCCTACATGTGTTGGATTTTGTTAGCTGGATCCAGTTGCTGTGCTGAGTTAATGAAGGTCACGTTTGTGTGTGGAATGCTGGGAAAGCAGGGGAAGCTGAAACTGAGCTGGCCCATCCCCAGGCAAACTGGTTTTAACCAGGAAAAAGTCTGAGAATGCGAAGAAACTTCTTGTACATCACCTCAGGCAGTTATGTATTCTGTTTCCTAGTTACATTTTTTTTTCCTGGTATCAATTCCAAAACAAACAAATGGAGGGAGGAAAAAAAAAAGCAAGCATTCCTTAAAATAACCCTTTAACATCTTGGGCCAAACTGTGTTATCTTCAGGTCTGAAGATAAGACCTGGCTGCATTGGTACTGATGGAGAGCACCCTAGATCTCTTTTGGAATGACCGTGAAATGAAGCTCTGAGGCCTTATGAGTAATTCAGAAAGAAAAATTGGAGTGCTAGGGCTGGGTCATGTATTGGCAGTGCACTGAATAACACAACAGATAAATGGGCAGGGCGCTGCAGGTGCAAGCTTCCTTGCTGCTGTTGCGTGTTTTTCTTATTCTGAATGAAGCAGAGCACCCTAGCCCTGTTTGGGGTCTGCAGGCACGGCTCTGATGGAAGGAGTAGCAGTAAGGCTGTTGGAACAGTGACTGTGGTGTTTAAAAGTAGTAGCTGAGCACAAATGTTTCCTGTTGGGCTTCTTGGGAGAAGTGGCACAAGCAGACGCAGCTCCCACAGTGCTTCTGTTAGCTGGCTTCTGTTGTGAATGCTGAAACCTCAGGCCTCCTGTATTGACTGCAAATTTTCACTTCACTGGGGTATTTGCAATGCATGATTGTCATACTGTAATACTTGAATAAACCTTCTTTTTTTGTCTCTGGGTGAGCACATCCACTTCCTCCTCCTACTCTATGTTATTCTAGTCTTTCAACTAACTTTTGACTCCAAAATTAAGGGAGTTTATCATGCCCCACTTCCAGACTGACCATTAGATCTTCTTGACAGCAGAAGTGGAAGACGTTCCTCAACCTCACTGCACTCTGTGCTGTCCTGTGGAGCCCCTCTGTACTGCTCCTAAGTGCTATATAAGGTTCCGTACAGGATCGCATTGCTTGGCTCAATGCTGAAGGCAGTAGGGCACACAATCTCTTCGGTGTGCTCCAGCAGCCAGCGGAAACAAGGGTGATCCAGCTCGTGTGCATCTTAGCTTTGGCGAGGGCGATTGGAGCTGTAGCTCATCAAGAAATCAGCATTCCCTCTGTGAGTGCAAGGTCAGGAGTGCAGAAAGCTCACTGCCTTTTTGAGACTGTTGAAAGTTTGCTGCCTCCCCCCCCCTTTTTTTTCCTGAAAGCAAACTGGAGGATGTTTTCTTATGCGAAGACGGACTGTTGGGCTGAGAACGTTTCATGTAATCTATCTAAGCAGTGGTCACATGAAACATTTTGAAAGGCTAGAACCTCTGTATCAGATCCATTCAGTCTTGCCATTTGTGTGACTCACCAGTGGCTGATGGCATTTGGCGTCCACGTTCTGACGCCACAGTTCTCTAGCAGGCAGATGAAGGTGATAGAAACAAAACCCTTGGACATCACTTACGTTGCCACTGGGGAAATAAGTAGCAGCTTCAAGCCTTGTGCTTTCTGATAACCTGCACTGGCAATATTTGTCATGGTGGTAGTGGGTGCACTGTAGAAGGAAATAGCAAATGAATCAGCACGGGCATTTTCTTGTGAAAGCCCGTGGTACTGGGCAGTGCTTTGAGGATGTTGTGATGGTTTTCAAGCAGCAACAACCCAATTCAAACTAAGTAGAGAGTGTACCTTCACCAGAAAGAATACATGTACACGTATGTATAATTTTTCTATCCAAAAAGAACAGGCACAAATGGTCTGTTACCAGTCATTCTGCTAGAGTGGGTGGAAAGGCACTCTGAGTAGCTTTTTTTCTTGCAGGAATCCTTTGGTGTCTAGAAATCCAAGCTCCTTGCAGATATGTGCAAGTCTTGATGAGATCTAAATTGAGAAAATTTTGAAAATCCAGATGGAATTTCTGATCAAAACACCCTTGCCAGCTGAGGAGGCAGAGGATGTAGCTGTGGCAGAGAGCTTGGGCTCAAACTGAGCAAGTGCTTGAAGTGTCACTGAAGACCCCAAGGGGGAGGTAGGGTTCTTCACTCTGCTGGAGTCTGTCCTGCCTTACATCTTCAGGGTTCTCTCAAAGCCCGTGTAACGAATCCCCTCTCTAAAGCCAATGCTAGTCATACCCTGTGCTTAACTATAGAGTGAGGGAATGAAATGTGGTAAAGACCAGGTAGGCTTTTGTTCCTTGTCTATTCCAGTAGATACTTTAGCAGCTGCAGTTGCTTTTTCTTTCTCAATTGCTCTTAATGTCATATTGTCTGAAATTTCCAGATTTCTATTTTATGAATACATTCCGTTTACGTTACAAGAAAAAAATTACTGTAAGAACACAAATTGATTTTTCTTCTTAGCACAGTATCTGGCAATACTTCTAACACTGGAAGTAGAGAGTCATGGAAGCAACAGTATGTGATATGGTCCATGTGAAGGCATCTCATCTGCTGTGGTCATGTTATAAGACATCAGCTTTAGAAGCTTTTTCTTACTCACCCCAAGGGTTTCCCTTTTCTGCAAACATGTGCAAAGTCCTGCTTTTCTTTTTCTTGGAGCCTGTGTTAAACTTCACCTTTTGCTAGCATTTATGTTCTAGGTTTTTCTGCTTTGATTCGTTGCTCCCAGCATTAGGGAACTTAAAGGACGTACAGAAGTTTTGTTCTGAAGAACTCATAGAAGAGGCAGGCTGGTAATACTAGCTTGAGCCAAAATATGTGAAATGAAAATTGTGCAACTTACTTTGCAAGCAGATTTATCTTGTGCCTGATGGAAAAGCACTTTATTTTAACAATTTAACAATGCTGAGATTCCTTTAAGTGGTGTATGGTGCACTGAATTAGGATTTGTTTCTGCTTCCACTGACTTTAGCACATGAACATTTATCTCTAATGTTAATCAACTTACTGTTGTTGAACCTTTGTAAGAGTAAAGACTTTTGACCTCTGCTTTGTAGATGAACTGAGTGGCAAAGAGATATAGATTATGGTTTAACATAAGTTTAAGCATCTAAAGATGCAGCTATATGCTGAATAAGATTTATGAAAGTGCCTTTAATGACTTCCACTGTAAGTTTAACACCCAGAGAACTGCAGGGCCTTTATAAGCTCAGGAGTGGAGTGTCTGTAGTATCCTTGTGCTGACTTCCCTTGACTCGCTGCTGTTTGGAAGCAGAGCTTCTGGTGAGCAAAAAATGCGTTCAGGAGATGCTACAAGTTGGATCCTTGAGAAACCTGTAGCTTGTATTTGGGGACAGCGTTACTCAGGTCTATGCAGCTAGTAACAGTCCCCATTTCTGTTTGTACTGCAAAGACTCCTCCTTCCTTATGTCTCCCATCAGAACTGAAAGTTGGAGACTGGGATGCTCCACCTCCGTGTGTGTGTGAGGTGCAGCTGCCTAAAAGAAACCTCTGAGCTTTGTCTCAGGTTCTGCCTTGTGTCAAGATGCTTTATTCTTTCCCTTGAGTGAGAATCCCCAGATAATGATAGCTGTAAGGAAGCCCTTGATCCCGAAGATCCAGGCCTGAAACAGTGTAGCAGTGAGGAAGAATTGCTTATATGAGCAAGTCACTTTCTGCAAAGAGCACTGAGCTTGCACACGTGAATAATGTTGGTTATGTTTCGGAGCATGGACAGAGATAAATGGAGGTGGTACATACATGAAAGCAGATAATGGAAGTGTGATGTGTAGTGCATAAAATTGTGTCCTACCTGTGAATCTGCATCCTGCCTCTTTGGATCTTAAGGTCGAATTTGGCACTGGGGTGGTTGGGTCTGACACGTATCTGGTTGTAACCATCGCAAGTAGGACTGTACGAGTACTTACACTTGATGAGAACGTGACAAAAGAAAATTGAATGTAAAGTCTGCCAGACAGCCAATAAATTTGTTTTATATCTTTATCTCATCCTTGCTTGGCAATTATTTCAGCAGGCACCAAACTACTTTCTGCTTGCTGTGAGCAAGAGTGCTCAAATAACCTACACTAAATTCTGGATATATCCTGTACTTAGAAGAAGGCATAATCATCTGAGGAATTTGTATAGTTAGTACAGATGAAGGCAATTTTAAAAAGAATACATTTTGGATTTCTTTTTTAAATACCAAGATTGGTCTAATGGTTGGTTACTTAATGCAGCATAACTGAAACGCGTTCGTGTTGTCGCTGAACCCCTGTCAGCTATTTTTAAAGCAGTGAGGCAGAGTTGTTGCTCAGGTCCTTCTGCATTATTTGTTGTAATTCAGTAGACTGTTAATGACAGCATATCCCTATTAAGTTATAGCCCTCCTAGGTTACAATTTTTGGAACTGTGAAGTAAGAGCTGCAGGATTTTGGAGGCTGATTGTAAGTTTATTGTTATTTCTTACATTTAAATCTGCTAGCTAAGTTAAAAAACAGCCATGTGGGAGATCTGGAGTAGAAGTGATATGCAGTTAGGCGCTGAAAAAAATCTCTACCTGTCCTCTACAGGAAAGCTATTAAAATATTGCTTATTGTATGTTAGTTTTCTGTTTGCTATCTGAAATGCTACTGGAGGCGGCAGTTTGTTCCTAGCTTCATGCTGCAGCATTCTCGCTTGTCTGCACAGTTGACCCGATCCTGTATGTCATCAGGGAGGAGATGTTTAACTTGTGACACTACTAATCCTTTCCTCAAGGCTTTTTGTTCTTCCTGCACAATGTCCTTTCATTGCTGTTGTGAGCTGGAACATGCCTGCTCAGCCCAGCGATGAATTCATGTAATTACCTATGTATATGTACTCAAGTCCTGTTGACTTTAACATTAAAGATTGGTGATTGCTTAAGTATTGCAGTGAATCAGGACCCCCAGGCATTTTCATGTGTACAAGCTGACTTGGGAATCAGTGTGCTTTACTATAGCTCTCTGCCCACGGGAACAAGACGCTTGTTGCAAGTGCCTGGCTGTGCATGGGGAGCATCCCAGCATCCCAGCTGGGGGCTTGTCTCCAGCTGGGGAAATCTGCGGGTCCTGGTTGTTCTGTATGTGCGTCTTCCCCTTGCGCTAACACTTGTTTTCAAGTTGCTGACATAGAGGCATTGGAGCAGTGCTGTGTGTTATGGAGAAAGCTGCACTGCTGTTAGTCATGCCCAGAGTCTGTGTTGGTATTGGTGTATGCTGGCATTTAGCCTTTGGAGAACGTCCCTGTCCTCAGCTGGAAGGATTGGCAGTCCTGGAAGTCAAATCTCAATTGCTGAAAGGTACCCTCTGTCTCCAGCTGGTGTGCTGTCATAGCCCGGTGGGCACGTCATATTCCCTGTAGAGGCTCTCTTGTGATCCGCCCTAGTGCAGTTTGCTCTCAGACTAACGCTGGCCCTCCGTCAGGGGGGAGATGTTACTCTGGGAGCAGTTCCAGTCTGGGCTCCTGCTGGAGCCCTGTGGCATCGCTTTCTCAGGCTGATGATGGAGGAGTGGACTTCTGCTTTCTCCATCCCTTCAGAAGCCATCCGTGTTGCTTCCTCGGTGCTTTGATATTCTGCCAGCTGAGGGAAGGAAGAGCCATTTATAAATATTTCTGGTAATACAGTAAGTACTCTCACATGTTTTGCTCACTCATTTTCCGTATCCAGAAATCTATCCGACCAGAATCAGTTCACTCTCTTTTATTAGCAGAAATAGATCCACAACAATTAAAATTGATTTTTAAAAAAAAGAAAAAAAGAAAAGAAAAAAAAAGTAAGAGAAGCAGCAGCAAGCACAACATCGTATTGACCGGCTGCGCGTGTATTCACACTGGCTTCCAACCCATGGATAATTATCCCTCTGAGACTGTGTGCTATGTACAGTACAGTGATGGAATTATGCACTTTAAAGAGCTTTAGTGAAGCTCTCAGGATGCCAAATCCTTTCTTTTTTTTTTTTTTTTTGCATTTTTCCCTTCTTTTCATTGCTGTAATGATTTTTAAGTGCCCATGACCCGTCCTCAGAACCGGAGTAAGCTGTGTCAGTACTCCTGAACATTGCTTTTCTTTGACACGATGGAAGTGCACTTGGTGAGATGAAATTTGGGACGTGATCGGAGGATCCCCTATGGTTGGCAGCCTTCATTAGTGAGGGGAAGAGGGTACAACTCACATCTTGCTCTTTCTCTTTGGCAGTGGGTTCCTAAATGGGGATTACTGCAAGGAAAGAGGGTTTGAAAAGAGACTGGGTACAGATCTGTAGAAAAACACGGGCTTGATTAGTTTGACCAGACCTGGATCAACTTATTTTAACCTGAGAGGCAGTGGTGGCGTTCTCTCTTTGTGAAAGAAGTCAAACTGTTTTGATTGCAGTTTCACACAAAAGAAATTAAAATATTTCCTACAAATTTCAGCCTAAATCGTTTTTGGCAAAGGGATAAGCAAGTAAAAAACAGGGCCTTATCGTAGGAAGTGTCAAGCAGTCTTAATTTTAGGCAGAGATACCAGCTCCTCCTAGAGGAAAGGAGCCAGTTCGTAAATAGCTTCCAACAGATCCTTCACCCAGGGAGACAAAAGGTTGGCGAGCAGAAGTTGCAGCTAATGTAAAAATCCAGGCTTCCCGATGGACTGTGTTGTGTCGGTGAGAGTTGAGCTAGGGCACTCGGAGTTGGATGGTTGGGCAGCTGTGTTCCCTGGTGCCCTCCGATGTTTTGCGGGAGCCAGTAGCTCTCCAGGTCCGGTGAGCATCTTTGGAGAGCGGCTCCAAACGGGAGGGGGAGGGGGTCAGGGGAGGCGGTTGTTTCTGTGGTGCCCCCCGCGGCCGTTATCTCCTCGTGGACGGCGACGTTTCGTTGCGGTAGCCGTGCCGGCAGGCTGTGCTGCTAGAGGCCGGAGGAAACCGCAGCGGAGGTGGGTGCGCATCCCGCAGCACGGCCTTGCCTCGCCGTGTTGTGCCAGGCACAGGGCGACCTGCCGGCAAGCTGCGGTCTTGCCCCAGCTAGCCGCCGCTCGAGGAAATAGCCCCGCTGCCCGCGGCTGCGAGGGCCGGGGTATCCTCTCTGTTAGCGGTCCCACCGCCGCTCTGCCCTTCTCGCTCCCTTAAAAGCGTGCAGATGATGAATAGCAAACCTCGTAGAGTACTTTGGGAATATTTACTGTAGGGTTTCGTTTTTGTTTGCTTTTCTGGTGACTTGGAGATGGCATGGTGAGAAAAGAAACATGTGAGCTAAACCTGTTGGTTTGAACATTGTGTCAGAAAATATCCATAAATTGCAAGCTACTACACAGATGTATAGATTTAATGAGACTGTGTAATGCCATTTATTTATGCTAAAGAAACTGACACATACGGTACTGAAAAAAAGTTAATACTCTAGGAGTTATTTTGTATTTTTCCATTGCCATCTGTCACTGCCTACATAATAATGATACAGGTGAAAGCCTAGCATTTATAAAAATAAATAAATAAATCGGAATGAATAGTCATTTAAATAGCTTGCTGCTTTAATAACTGGTGTGTTTTAAATTGTGGGAAGGAGGCAACAGAGATACTCACCGCACCCCCCCCTTTTTAATTTTTTTTTTAGTTTATTGGGCTCAAACAGATTTAGATTCTGAAAGTGACTTCTAAAGAGGGGAAACAATGGTAAAATATTTTGCCCTTTAAATTTGAAGAAGTTGAGACACTAAGCCAGATTCTGCCATCCTCATAATATACCACTGGTGTCTGTTTCTTGGAGCAGCCCTTTGATGTGTGCCTTTAGACGTCGGGGAGTTTTGTGCTCTAAGCCCTGCCTCAACGTGCAGCAATACTGCTGGGGTCTCAGAGCACGAGCAGGTCTCTCTGCATCCAGATCACCAAATCCTGGTCCCCATTGGTATCTGAAACTGGTAAAGAAAAAGATGCAAGGCAAAGGCACTTTATTGTCTGTCTCGAGTAAAAATATTTGTCTCAAAGCAGCACCCTGCTGACAGAGCTCAGAGCTCAGCACTTACAAAGGCACCACTGGCTTTTAAGAGTTTTCATTCAACTTTGTACAGCCATGCTATGGTTAGGCAAAACTGCTTTCCCTTTTGCCTTTGAATCGCAGTGGAGCCCAGCACTGCAAAGACTGCAAAATGCTCAGGGAGAAGTCCATGGGCTCAGACACTTGCTCTGATCCAGGGCTGCACACGGTCGTTGCTGTACTGAATTTCATCCGACCATTCCTGTACCTGGGGAGCTTTGCAGCAGTCACCCGCCTCTGAGGGTGCAGACAAGGCTTTGGCTCAAATAGACAGGTTTCTTTGTTAATCTCCTTCATACAATTTGGTGACAGAGACAAAATATTTTTCTGACAGGTGCTTATCCTATAATTTTCCATGGGTTGATGAGTCAGGGGAGGTGCCTCCTGTAGAGAAGGAGGACGTGGCTAGGTCAGGTTGCATTAAGATGATTTAACGTTGGTACAATTAAAGATAAATGTGTTTTCCTGAAAGCTGTGAATGATCCAAAGGTATTACTTGGAAGTGAAAGCCTTTCACTTATGTAAAATAATGTCTGTTGATTAAAATATAGTGGCAAATTCAGAAAATGAAGCAAAGTGTCTGGTCCAGACCCAGGGAAGTCGTTCCATATGCTTCAAGGATCTCTGTTGGCTGTATTTTCAGATACAGTGCAGATTTCTAATGGAAAGTTCCTTTTAAATGAAATAGTCTTTAGTGTTGTAATTATTGTCTTTGCGTATGTTGGAAAGCATTTTAGGAAGTCATGTACTTTTTAAGAAGCAGAGAAGACAATGAGTGAGTAATGAGGCTTTGGTCACTCTAAGTGGATGTTATAAATCACTTTATTTTTGTTTATAAGAGATGATCCATATATAGCTGTAGTTTGTCAGCATTTTCCATTACAAACTTGTAGTTTTGGGTACCATGTGGGGAGTCTCAGCAGGCTCTTAGAAAATCCACTTAGAGGTAGATGTTATTATTCAGTGAGTGTATGCTTCTTTTCCCTTATTGGAATTTGAAACAGTTTTAAGCATAAAAATGTGTTCATGGTCTTAATGTTTTAAGAGACAGTATTTCACACAAGGGCTGAGCCTGATCTTATTTTCTTTCCTATTTCCATGTTCTAGTGTACTTCAGAAATAATTCTGCTGAAGTAAAAAAGAGAGTGGTGGTGAGAGAGGAGACTGACTTTAGGGTATGTATTGCACACTGAAGACAGTAAGAGATTTGCTTTATTTAGATGGGCAAGGGAAGGGGCTGGGAAGACCACCCATGTCACCATAGCTCATGAGAGCTTACAATGAAATGAGGCCCTGGAGAATACCTTCTGCACATCCCATGCCTGTATGTAACAAGTATAATGGTGTTAAGACTAAGAGAGAAGACTGTAGTGATCTGCGGATGTGGTGCACGGGCTGACCAGGTTTTACAGAGAGGCCAAAAGTTTACTAGGTGACAGTTGAACAGAAAAGTGTGTTTCAAACAACATAAGGAAAATTTATACTGCCTCAAGCCCCACCAAAACAGCCCCAAGAGGAGCAGAGCAAATGCACATCTGACCTTGGGAAAAATCGTCCATGACTCCAAGCCTAAGAACTGGCTTAGCTCAGGCATCATCGGAGGACACAGCAGCTACTAGCTGAGCTGCTGTGTCCTGCTTTCCTCGCATGAGGGTCAGTTCTGACACTGCGTATCAGTGGAAGGGTGTGGGGGTAAAGAGGCTCTTGCTTGCTCCCGAAGGCAGTCAGCAGAAGCCTTGTATTATGTTACGCACAGTATTTGTTGCACCATAGTTACTTTGGAAGCAGAGAGGAAAAAAAGGAGGGGGTGGATGGGTCATCAGAAGTGCTTTTGCTACCCTGGGATATGAATACATGACTCTCACTCATGTAAGTACAAGTTGCATAAGTGCATTTGTGGGTGAAATTTGGCCTGAGGTTCTTCTAGAGAGGAATCTTGCAACACTGAGCAATCATATATCTCCAGTTAGGAGTTCTTGCTTTTGCCAGGTAGAGGTATGCAGCATGGGTGGCTTCTGGGGAGCAGTCATGTCTAAGTGCTGGTTACCTGGGGCGAGTCGTGGTCCGGGTGCTGCCATCCTTCCTTAAACAAAGATGCTCCTTAATCAGTGTCTCAGCCTTTATGCTTTGGCAGGGTTCTCACCTGAATGGGACTCAAAAATCATCTAAACCATCAGAATTTAGTTTTGTGATTGAAATTTCAGGTCTTTTTTGCTGCACTTGCTGTGATGTTACGTGGCTTCCAACTGTTGCTGTGGTCTTCCCAGCTGAAGTATTTTTGTGTACAGCCATTTCAGCACAAAACCTGCTGTGCAGGTTTTGCTACTGCAGTCCTCATTGCTTGTGCCTGGCAGTGGGCAGCTGGACTTGGAGTCCAGAGATGCTGGTCCCGATAGAAAGGATTAGCAGTGCAAGGGATGGGGAGCAGAAATGAGTCCACAGCTTGTGTCAGCTAAGACCTGTCTGAAGCTTGGCTTAGCGATGCAGACACATCCTAATTTAAGCTGAACTTGGGGGTAGCAGACCTGTTAGCCTACACTTACTGCACACGACACCTCCAAAAGATAAGAAGTAACTACCCTGTTGTATTTTTTGGGAGGAGTTTAAATTGATTTCAGGGGTGGCAGGCTGGAGCTAAGATTCTTCAATGTGAAAACTAGAAATTTCCAAGGGTACCTAAATAAGCTGGTGAGTTCTCACTGAATTTCTGGCATATTAACCAACTCCGTGTGGCATTCTTGAAGACTGCCAGTTGTGGCATGCAGAAAAAGACTCGGCACAAACCTTATAAATCTTGCCTTTACTTCCTCCTCCTTTTTTATTAGTTATGAGCTGTTTTGCTCAATTTTGCAGCTACGAATGCCCATAACTGCTGAAGTCAATGTGAAAACATGGTGTCACCATCTAAGATTCATACTTGTTCAGCAGCCAAAAGCTAAATCTTTGGCAGCTGGTGGCAAACAAATTTGACACCCAGCATCGGGGATGTCCGTGTGTAATGCAAGAGGCCCACCCTGATCAAGCTTCTGTCACTTGTCTCGGGTAATTCCCCTTTCTTTGCAGGTGACATTCACCCTCATTTGTTCCATCCAGATACAGCAGTTCTCTCGTAGCCTCCAGAAATCTGCAGTCTGCTGAGCTCCCTTGAAATTCACCTTCCTAACCCCAAACTGAAACAGTTTTCATTACATGTTGTTAGGGCAGCATTGCCCACAGGTGTTACTTAAATGTCTTCCTTTCTCCTGGACATCTTCATTACCTGCCCCAAAGGAGATGATGTGCTGCCAGCGCCTCGAGCAGACCTGGCTTTCTGTCTTCCTCATACAACTTCGTTGTATTTCCAGTTTGCCTGAGTCCAGGTGAAGCTGTCTCCCTTTGGCAAAGAGGCTGAAAAAGAGCACATTCCTCACTTGGTTCTGCTGCTGTGTGGCTCTATTCCCTCCCCTTGTACACATCCCTTCTTGGAAAAGGGAGTTCTGTCAGTGCTCCCTTCTTTGCACATCTAATAGCTCACCATTAAAGCAAAATTGACCTGAAAAGCCTCGTTAACGAGGAGCCAAATTCTGCTAGCAGTAAGAAACTCAACGATCAAGTTTTTTATCCACTGAGATCCCTTTATAGAGTTCCAGGAGGAAAGTATGTTTAAACATTCGTTAAAGTCTCACTATGCTCCTGGAGTGGTGTAAACACCCTCTGTAAGGACCCTTTTTGTTACCAGAGTGCTCCTAGAACAAGCAAGAGTCAGGACTCATTGGTTCCAGCTTTTGGCATCCCTCACCTTGAATTTTCCAAATCTGTCTAGGCAAAAGAGTTCTCCTGCCTCCCTCTACCTACCCTACACTACTTAGATTTCATTTTCCAAAGCACTTGCAGGTTTTCCATCCCAGCTTTTAAAATGAAATGTATTCTACTTGCTGTTTGAGTGCTTTTAATAGCATATAGAAAGGACTCCACATCTGAGCATTGCAGCATTTAAAATCGAGGTAGCCAGGTTCAAAATGGGCTAGAAGTCGGGTCATTTTCTGCTTGTCATGAAGCTGCCAATTAGCAGTGTTGCTAATCACTGCGTGGGTGAAGATGGGGATTGGAGCAGCCAGTGCCACTGACCATTGACAAGGCAGTATGCACAAGGTCTTGCTGTAGCTGCCAGTCACTGTGCTGCGGCATTGGAGCTGAGTCTCAATTCCTCAGGGAAGCAACAGTTTCTTCATTTCTTTGCATTCAAAGATGAAGACAGGCCTGTTACCTGGGCTGTGTTGCATGCATAGCATTCTGGGCAGTGAATCTGCAGCTAGGAGAGCTAATGCAGCATCTTCCCTGCTCCGTCCCACGATCGTGGTCAGGGAACACCTTGTGTCTGCAAACATCCTTCGTTGCCTTCGCCCACAGAGCCACCCCAAGGCTCTTCGGGGGTGGCAGATTTGAATTTTGTCTCCTCAAGGCTGAGGATCTGAACCCAGGCCAGAGCTTTGTTTCCTGCTAGTGAGAGGAGAGGAGTCGGGGAAGAGGCAAGGATCAGGCGTGCTTTTTCTGCTGCTCCGGGGGCAGCAGGAAGAGGCTGGTGGCTAACCTCCAGCTGGAGACCACAGTCCCATGGTGACAGCAGCCAGCCTGCTTCTCTGAGGCCACAGATAAAAATAAGCAACGACCTAGGACAGCAGACGGTGGAGGAGACAGAGGGGCATAACCCTGCTGCACGCTCCCTGTTGTGTTGGACAGCAGGATTTTTGTTCTCTAGTGGGAATTGCACTTAAGCTTGCTCACTTAAGAAAGGATGTCCAGAGCTGTGTCTTACAGCCTACCTGCCCATCACATCTTTCAGCAAGACCAGTAGATGCTTTTGGTTTGACCTGTTGTTTTTTTTTCTCAGATCTTACTTTCATGTAAAACAGATTGCTGTGACAGAGGATGAAACACGAGGAACATTTTTCCTAAGTAGATCCTCCAACTTCTGCTGTGTAGCTACAGTAATTTGTGGGTGAAGAAAATATCTGGGTACTGAAGAGCTGCCAAAATATTGTTTAACAGGGAATTGCAGTTTAATTAGCACTTATCAGACATTAGCGATAATTGTTTTCAGTTTGACCGCTCAGGGTAAGGTGTGATTCAGGCTCACTTGGTTGATGCTGTGTGGTCTGCTGGACATGTGCCACCACCTTCTTGTCCACAGGCAGAAGCTTTTGAGGCTGCATGTCTCTTATTTTGATGAAGATGAGTTGTCATCTTCAACTGGAAAAAGTGGAGGGGACGTGTATTAGCTGGAGGCAAATGATTTGACTTCAAGTCATTGCAGCAAGATGGATTAGAGTTCATCTCTATGATCTCGTTTGCTGTGATTTTTAGGAAAAGGGCCAACGACTTTTATTAAAAAAAAAAGAAAAAGAACAAAAAAATGTTTTTATTTGCTTGTTTATGCTTTGTTTTGGCAAGGAATGAGAAAGCTTGCCACTTTTAGCAAGTGTGCGAACAAGAAAGGCAAGGGAACCTGGGGTGAGGTTTGACATGGAGATGCTGTACGATGCAGCTTAGCCATAAACATCCCTCAAATATTTCCCTTCCCTTTGTAGCAGGGTTCATTATGCTCTCCGAGTTTGTGGCTACAGGTGAAAACAAAGGCAGTTCTATAAAATGAGTGTACTTTCAAAGGCTGGCTGAGAACAGAGGAAAATAAACTGTATGCAATTTAAGCACCCGTTTGTATACAGCTATGCATCAGTGTGATGTAAGGCAGCGAAGATGACCTGATTAGCAAAGCCCTCACAAACTGCAGAGGAGATCCTGCTGCACCACTGTTCCCCTCCTTGGGGACCTGCGGTTAGTCCCAGCCAAAGGAAACCTTTGTACAGCAACAGGAGCTAACCGAGGGCTTTGAGAACAGCACATACAATGCTGTGCATGTGTGTAAGGGTGAGGGAAATAAGTCGTGCAGGTTGCTTACTGTCCTTTACAAAATAGCTGGGATACATCAAGAAATGCAGCCTAAATTACGTGGGCTTTGTGAGCTGCCTTTGCAGGAGTCTGGGAGCTCTGTGTGTTTTGGAAGGATGAATCCCAGCGTTCAGCAGAAAGTAACCCTAGGGCAATATAAAGTAAGCGATCTTCCAGTTTTATAAGCTCTTAAAACCTTGCTTTCATAGGAGTGAGCAGCCAGAGGTCCGCAGACTTCCATGGCAAGTAGTGATGATGTCTTGGTGCTGTCTAGTGATTCCATGTCAGATACGGACACAGAGGTCTGTGAAATTAATTCAAGAAGACAGATAAGATACGGCGTTGTCTCTTGGTCTTGTGAGTACATATAAATATGCACAATTAATACGAGGGTTTTTTTGGTTACTTCATGTGTTACCGTGCAAAGAGAATGTATGGTACTGTGGCAGCAGTGTGGGATTTGGGGTGAGGAGCCACCAGCACTGCTCCTGGCTCTGCCAGGGCCACTTGTGTGGCCAAGGGTGTTAAATCCTGCTTCTGAAAACAGCAAGCCATTTATTCAAACTGTATTCTCAGACTTGCTGAATGCCCCAAAAGGGTGCTGTCATTAGAGGGAACTGCTGTTCCCCAGCTCTGAAGCCGGGCTGCCCGTAAATCAAAGCACATGCTTTGCACAGGGAGGTGGGAAGAGGACCTGAACCATCTCTCTGTGCATCATGGGCACAAGGTTAGGTGGCAGTGGCCATCTCGCACCCAGGGCGCAGGTGGGAGCTGAGCTGCAGCCAAGCTCTCTGTCTGTGCCAGTCCTTTCTTTTTTTAAACAATAAATGCATCTCTGTGGCAACGAAATATCAATTCCCTTCTATAAATGAAATGCTGGACTATTTCGTAGATGCAGAGTATTGTGATGACGGTGCCTGTGCTGGTATCAGTCTGCTGTGATCTGTCTGTGTCCTTGTTTGGGACGGGCTTTGCTGTGATAGCACTCCCATTCCCCAGCTTCCATTAGTGCCTCGATGAATAGCAGAAGATGCATTTCAACAATTTTATGGCTAAAAAGCAGCATCTTATTGTTTGGTTGCTGGTGCCTTTATCCTGTTCATTATGCTTTTATCTGGTGGTAACGGTCATGGTTTAGAATTGCAACATCAACACTGGTCTCTGAACCTTGTGTTTTCTCTGACCATAAATTTGGGGGAAGGAGGAGAAAGGATGAAGAAGGAAGTCAGAGGGTTAGTTCTTCTGATATTGCCAGGGCATTCCTTTGAAAATGTGCTGACTGTGGCAGCAAGCAAACCCAGTTATTTCTAGTTTTCTAGTTTGCTTGTCAGAATCAGGCCTGGAGCACAGGCCTCAAGCAGGGCTCCAGAGGCACAGCCAGGCCCAGGCCACGCGCCTGTGCTCAAATCCTCTGCTGCCATTGCTACTTGTGCTAATGGCCTTAGTGCAGGGGTCAAAGACTGCTTAGGTATGAAGGCTGAATCGCCTCCTTTTTAAGCCCCTCAGCAGGATCAGGGCTTATGGAAACTGGCATGTGGGCTTGCCTTCTGGCTGACAGCGCGGTCGGAGAGTGTGACTCTGGGAAAGGCCTTGTAGCAGTTTCCACCAGCCGTTGAAACGTGGGTGTCTGGTGAACGAAGCAGCCCTGTGCTGAGACCCCTGTGTGGTTCTGGTGTGTTCCTTTTCTTCAAAGATTTGCTGAACCCACAAGTGCTTGTAATTTTGAGATTTGTCCTGTGACCTGAGAATTAAAGAAGTCAGTGGTGGACCCATTGGTCTAACTGGGCAGATAGGAAACGTTTCAGAGTGTGCTTATTTTACAGATGTAACTCAACCAGCAGCGTAGACCTGTTTGCCTTGGCTGTGTCCCATTTGCATGAATCAGAATGTGGTGGCACAAAAGTACTTGAGGCTCCTCCAGAGCTGACATCCCCTCGAGAGGAGACGTGCCTGTGCAGGCAGGCTGGTTTGGAGCTTACTACCAGGAGCCCTGCTTCATCAAGTCCCTGCGTTTTGAGCAATCCTGCCTGTGAAGCATGCTCATTTCTGTGAGCTCTGGTGGGGCAGTGTCCTGTCTCTGGAAAAGTTGTGTTGCCCTTCCCAAACTCAGGGCAGGAAGGATGTAGATGTGTCTTGGTGTACTGTTGTCTCGTGACTTTGGTCCCTTGAAAGGAAGGGAGCTCCTGTGCTTCGAGTGGAGAAGTGGGAGGTCAATTTTTAGGCGTGGTACATCTCTGCAGCTTTTGGTAGGGTTCTGGATCTCTCTGCTCTTTAGTTTCTAAGCTCTAAATTAGGAATAGAAAATTGTCTCAAAGTGAAATTCAGTTGTAACTTGTGCTGTTGTCACCACCACAAGGCACTTGTGTTGGTTTGAGCCTCTAGCCTGTGCTTTAATATTGGTAATAGCAGCGACTTATATTAGCATTGGGGAACTTAGAAAATACACATTTTAATGTTTTTTTTATATATTTTTTTTTATTTCAGCAAATTCAGAAAAGATAGAAATGCAAAGTGATGAGGAATCTGACAGGAAGACCTTCTGTCAGGAAGATGAGGTCAGGGTTCTTGATGAAGGAAGCAGCCTGGAAGAGCCCCTCACTGAGAGTAACGAGATGGCGGATAACAGAAAGATTAAGGAGCTTTCGAGCGAGGGAGGAATCCGACTTCCGAATGGTAAACTGAAATGTGACGTCTGTGGCATGGTTTGCATTGGGCCCAATGTGCTAATGGTACATAAAAGGAGCCACACTGGTAAGCAGCTGAAAGAAAATCTGATGACTGCCTGTGGCATCTGATGTTGATATTACCTGACAACTGTTCTCTCTTCCCTTTTCATTCGTGGGGTAGCAGGAGTCTGGGGAGGGGAAAAGCGGGTTTTGCTGTTTCGGTTCTCCCTCTGTTCCCCAGATTCTTGTGATTCTGTGTTTCTGCCAAGTGTGGTGCTTCCTCGGTGCAGATTTCCAGTTTTTGATTCTTAAAAATGTGACAGAAGTCAGGAAATCGATCTTTCTGCTGATCTCAACCAGGGAGAGTACGGAGAATGTGCGTATGTGATCGTGTGTGCTCACATGCAACACTTTTTATGCTTTTAGGTGAGTCTCAGGGCTTTCCCTTGGAGCTGCTTGTAGGTATACAAGGCCAGCAGCTCAGGTATCACACAACATCCTCACGAGAGGCTGGGCATGATGCTGGGTGACTGTGCAAAGCCACAGCAGGCACACAATATCTTACACGCAGATGCTTATCCTGTGGCTTAGATGGGCTTCCTGCTCATTGTGTGACAGCTCTATCAAGGTAAATCTCACCTGAACTTCTCTCACGGGCAAGTGCTTGCCCTGACAACAGAGATGCCATTTTTTGTGGTATCTTTTGATGCTTACATCTTCCTCACATTTATGTTTACTACTATGAGTGCTACTGTTGGTTGGGGACCAAAGCAGCTTACCAGCCTTAAGGATTAGAGAACTGAAGAGGAAGACAAAACCTTTGTCATATGCTTCGGGGCATGAAAGAAAGAAGGGACCTTGAGTTCAAAACAAGCTTTGGGGGAGTCTAGATTAATCTGGCAAATGGAGGTATCCAGAGGCTGATCCTTAACTTGCTCAGGTGGGAACAACAGTTAGCTCCAACAGAAAAAAGCATAGAGGGATGGTACCGGAAGACAATACTGTGGAGTCATATGTAATCTGCCACCCAGGGCCTCTGACTCAAAAGAACTCTCCAGCATATGTTTAACTACTATAAGATTTAAGATGTGTAGTACCTGAAGTGCTACAATATATACTTTTTGGCTTAAGACGTATGCTTAAATCTTACTGAGGTTAAGCACAGGTTTCTCTGGAGCCTCCGGGGGTTGTTCTTACTTTTTTTGGAGAAAATGAAAGATATTTGTGTAGGGTGTTTTGGGTGGTTTTTTTTTTTTTTTGTCTCTTTGCTTTTATTTAATGTGGTGAGAGACTCCCACTGTAAATGTGAGATATCTGCTAGGATATAAAAAGAAAAATGGAGTTTTAAGGTAGAATAAGAAAAGACTTGGTATATAATCTCCTTGTAAACCTGGTAGTTTGCAGTCAAGTAGTGTGCACTTGATGGGAAAGAAATCAATAGAATTTCTGTACAGGGGACTAATAAACATATATTACATAGTTAATGCCCTGTATATAAGCTGTATTGATAATAACTTAACATAAATGTATAATGCAAAGCATTGCAGTATCGTTTATGATGCAGTCATGATTTTAGACAGCAATTATGACAGGGGAAATGCATTAGCTGGAGGAATGAAGTCTTGATTAACAATCTGACATGCTATTGCTAGAAAAGGGAAAGAGAACAGAGAATGCAACAGACTGAGTCCCCAGCTTTCAGCTGAAAAGTTTTCATTGGCACTTGCATCTATCTGAGCATATGTATTGTAGGTGCATCAGAGTCCACATATTTGAACTTGAACAGCTAATTTAAATCTGCTAATTTTAGAATTAGGTACTTAATTAAGTAGCTTATGTTTTTTTGGAGATAGCTAGCTTGTCTTTTAAATACTGACAAAGCTGCCTTTTTGTGTTAAAGAAAATGTGAATTCAAAACAAACAGGAGAAAAGCTCATCTGCGTACAGGTGACAACTGCTACACCTGTGTGTACAGGTAGGAGTTACATGGCTGGGAGCTTTTGCCTTCGGGCTGGTGGCAGCTCTGTGTTGAGCCCACGTCTCTTCTGCCATCTGAGGAGCACGCTGCATTGCTCTGCACAGATATCTCAAGTGTACAGAAGTGCAGCCTGGTGCTCTACTTTCAGTACAGCAGTTGGCAAATTTTGCGGGGGATTTTTTTTCCCCTGCTTTGTTTGTTTGTTTTTTAATATGTGCTGCCACTTCAGTGTCCACAATAGAAGGAGAAATTTGCTTGGATTTCCACATCCTTGATTTTAAGGAGTATTTTTAACATACTGGTCTCTCTCTCCTGAAGTTCACTACTCGAAAATATATTGCCACTTCCTCAGCAGTTGGGCTGAATGGACTTGACCCCAGCTCTGGAATGAGCCCTGGCCTGCGGGCAGTCTGGTTTTACAGCCCAGGGGAGGATGGTGGAAGGAAGGGAGATTGTGCCTAGTAAGTGGGAAACGGATGATGTTCTTCATCAGGTAACACGACTGGCATGTAAGTTCTTACCTCTGAATACAGTTCATGTGTGCCTTGGGAGCTGTGTTCCTCTTTATCAGTACACAGCCAAAGCATGGTCTGGCCAGTTGTTTGCTCTGGCAAAAGCTGAAGTCCTTTTCCTTCCCCCAAAACCTGACAGCATTCTGCATAGATGGCACACAATGCTGCGGTCATGGCAGAGGTTGTAATTTGCCTGTATGCTGGCACTGAAGTGTGACTTTCCTTACGCTGGGGACTGAGGCTTCGTGAGGAGCTGTGCCATATGGCTTTGGCTGTGTTGTGCACATGAAGGGACACCGTTTCCTACAGGCGTTATTCCTCTGCTCCTGAGGAGCAGTTGCCTTCCCCTGCCACATTACAGTTCAGCTGAAGGCACGGGGGAGAATATCCTCTCCTGTGGGTTAGGACAGAAAGTGTCAGTTGGGTGTCCCATCTCTCATTCTTATGGCCACTACCTGCTCGCTAGAGTTAGAGATTTCCCATTTATCCTCTGCAATTGCATAGAGGAGAAGTGATGCTCTGGTTCCTCCATATCAGAACTGCTGGTTCAATGCCACAGAACAGTGTTTCTCTGAAATGCTGGTAATTCAGGTGACGTGTTTAGATAATCTGCATGGCCATCACGAGAAGGCCTTTCTATTTATTTGTCATCACTGACAGAAAGAAGTGTTCGATATGGGAATTAAGTGTGTTGCAGTCTGCTTTAGTGAGCTGGGTAACCCTGATCCCTTCCTCACTTGCCACATGCTCATAACCAAAAAATAGCATGTGTCTGCATAGGTTTGATTTATTTTCATCCTCTTCTGTTTTCTTTTGTCCCATATTTCATATTCCACACCAAGTGCCCCGGGTTGCAGCATCTTTATCAGAGCTTTTTGTTACTGCCAGAGGTAACGAGTCACATAATATTGCCACTGGATATGCCAGGGGCTTGTGCTTGGGGACGCTGAGGAAAGGGGAGAGGAAGAAGAAGAGGTCAATAATCCAATTTGTCTGAGCTAATGAAAAGGAGCACCAATGATTTCTCACCTCTTCAGACTTTCTGCTAGCGGGCCTGAATTAAAATGTCCTCAGTCCTCATCTTGTGCAAAGCAGAAACTATTTACTACTACAGCCATGCTGTGGCCATGCTCAGTGAGCTCCACACCTCTCAGTTGCACTGTGAATAGTGATTTTTCTCCGTAGCAACACCCAGTGCTTTATCCAGTCTGCTGTTGGATTTGGAAGCACCTCTTATTTCTAAGATAGGGTTGGAATCATCCTCATTGTTTTAAGGTTTGGGAGGGCTAGACACCCAGAGGTAAAGGGTTTGTGCTGGTACAGCCAGACCCCAAGCTGCAGCTTCAGGGAGCAATGCAGCAAGCACAGACAGAGCTCTTGCTACCCTTCAGCTGGGGCCTCTGCTGTGTTGTTTTCAAACTTTCTGGTGTGCTAACCACTGAAAGGGTCTCAGATCTTTCTCTCCACAGGCATTGCAGTACCATCAAGTCAGTAAAGTGAGATAAGGTTAGCACCAGTGAGGAAAACCTGTTCTGCTACCACGTGCATCACATTATAACTGATCATACGCAGCATTGGGACTTGGAATGTATTATTTTTTTTCATGCAGAGTTCAGGTTTTTGGGGCACTACTACTAGATGAGGAGATCCTAGTCAAACTGCTCAGTGTAAGAGACTCTGCCTAAAGCAGCTAACTAGGAACAAATCTAAACAAATGGTCATATTAACACAACAATTAACTCCCTTGAACTGCCTAATTCTTCTAGTACAAGAGTTTAATTGGCTTTAATTTGTGATTTGTAGCCCACTGCAGGCTACCTCTTGGAATAAGAATCATCTGGCAACAAATCAAAAGTCATAGGGCCAAATTTTGAAGAGAGAGATTTTCTACTTAAGTTCCTAAATGAATCATCTGACTTCTCCGAAAGTGTCATTTTGTACTTAAGCGTAAGGAAGAAGAGCTTAGAAGAGTTTTGAAATGTTTGAAATGGCTTTCCGCATAAGGATGTGTCTGCCTTGCAGTACTCGGCCTGTTCACAGAAAGAATTTTTCACTTTTCAAAATGTAGTCATAAATTTGTGTACAGAGGACACTTGGAAACCACCCAGAATTTCCCAGGAATTTTTCCATAGAGATTTGTCACTACTGTTTTAGCATAAATTGCGTTATCTTGGAAGTGGGTATTTCCAACGAGAGAAAAACATGGTGAAATCACTGATGGCAAGTGAGGTGCAGCCCCCTGAGTGATGACCAGAGCAGTAAGTATATAGCCAGGGTAGTCCCCAGCATAACAGAACGTGGGAATGGAGCCAAACCTGGTGCTCTGTATTTCACTGGGATGAAGGCATGTTGCATCTCGTTGCCTGCCAGTGTGTTAGATTTCATCTGGGACAGAGCAGGATCACAGCAGTTGTAGAAGTGTTTCTTCTCACCTGAGTGTTAACAAAAGGCCTACTATACAAGGGTGCAAATCAGTACTGTCAGTGTGAAGAATTACTTTCTCATTGGCAGTGTGAGCATAGTGATTTTACAGTAAGTAGCTGGAATAATAATAATCCTGTTTCTGAAATACCAGAGTTACCCTTTGTGTATCAAAAATATGTGCCAAACAGGAATGGCTGAGGTCTTAGATATATATTTAACCAGAACAGATGCTAAATGTAGTCCCATTGGACCTGGTTCTTATGTCTATAAAGACTGTTTCCTGGCTTTCCCTAGCATTCTTAAGAGGCTTTAAAACCAGTTTGTTTTTTTTTTTAAAGAAGAAAGTAATTAAAGCACTTGTAGGAAGGGACTTGAACGTGGCTCTGAAAGTAAGCAGGCCTTGCTTTCACCACAAACGTGTATTAGTTTGTGAGCTGCTCCACTTGATTTTAAGGGGACAGAAGCTTTTGGGTGAGGGTTACAAGAATTGAAGTGTGCTTGGTCGGGAGGTCTGTGGGCACAGGGTATTAAAAACAACACGTGATCTAAGGAACTGGGGGTCCATTTTCCCAGATCTTAAAATTAAAGGCTTTACATTGTAGAAAGCACAGCAGAAAGCTATTGATTCCAAGTGGGAGAAGTTTAATGTCTCTGTCTTATGAGAGGTACTTATTTATCCGTGCATATTTTGACAACTACTGGTGACAGCCTCATTAAAAGTGTTAGAACAGCTTTGGCCGCACTCCGTCCTCGCATACGTTTCTGTTTTGATACAGAAAATGTCACTGATGTATTTTGCAGGGGTACAGAATTCAGAGAAGGCCAACTCATAGTGAAACTCGGCGCAGCACTTCCGTGCTGAGGCGGTAAAGGAGAATTATTGTACAGGGAAGCGTCCGATTGAGTAGAAAATGGAGTTGGTTTGCTTTTTGAAATAACAGTTGGCATGTACGTGTCAAAATATGGCAGCTGTTAAGAGCAGGTAATCAGCTCATTGGTCTGGTTTCGGGCTGTATCAGCTAGAAAGCACTCGTAGCTTGTGCTCTGAAGGCTCCAGTGAGGCGCCATGTATTAAAGATATTTGTAAAAGGGCCGTGTCGTGCTAATGAATTTGACTCTATTGGTCCACATGGCTTTTCAGCTCAGCATTTGTTTACACAACAGCAAGTTAATCTGTGTACTTTAGATGCTAGTGTAGCTAAAGAGAAATAATATTTCGTTATTATTTTTCCTGGAGAAGAAATAGCTATAATGGATGCATTTTAACCAATGAGCTGTGTAGTTTCTGCAGGATTTTATTTTGAGAATAAATATTTGAAATTATACTTGTTAATCAATATCTTATATAAGTATTAATTTTTATTTTTATTTTTTAAACACCTTAGGCTTTGTCTTTGTTGTTGTTGTTGTTGTTGGGAGGTGGGTTGTGTTTTTTCTTCTTAATTATCAGTGCTGTTTCCAGGCACAAGCTGCTCTTCTTAAGCCTTTAGGAAAGGTAATACTTGGCGGCTCTGACTCACCTTGCCCCTCCACTCCTCAAGTAGCTTTAGATAATTAAATTCTCTGTGCTGCAGAAGGGGCTCTGACTTAAGGTCTTAAATCTGGAGCTGAGAAGAAGCAATTTTTTTGGTTTGGTTAGCTGTTTTCTCCCTCTCTCCACTTAGTCCTTTTTTAGTCGCTAAGGTTGGAAAGCTTTTTTACCCTGCTTTGGCTTTAAAAGAGAGAAAAGATTTATTACTTAGCAGTGGACTGAAAGTATGTTGCAGTCACATAGTTTCCAGTGTTAAAAAGCAGAAAGCTCATGTAGTCACACATTTTGGTACATGTCCTTCTTATGAATTCCTATTTTAATAAATCAACACAAGTTAATAGAATCAAAAGGCAAATGCATAGCTGTAAATGGTGAAACACACACCACGCTCCTAACTGTCCACAGCCTCCTGTAGTCATGCATGCAGCTTATTTAATAGGTCTCTTGTTTCTGGTGCGTCTGTGCTGCGCTCACCCCGAAAGGCAGGAAAATATTTTAAACACAGGAACTGCCATGTAGAGAGGAAATGTATTTAGGTAAAGATTTCTCATGGGTGAAGAGCTTTTCAAGTGTGCAGTAGAGCTGCCCAAGCCAGTGTCAGATAGGTTATCCCATGTGTTGAGCAGGACCTCTGAACTCATGGGGCTGCAGAATGGGGACGATGCTGCTTCCCAAATGCTCTGGCTGTGCAAACGGGCGTGGTGCAGAGACCAGATTTCTACTGTCTGATGCTAAAACTGTAGATCTATCTAGGTCTGGTGTGATAATTCTTTACAGAGGATGCACTTCAATTACTTCTAGCTGAATCTTAGAATACAGCATAGTTATGATTAGTGGATGTTTAATTAGAAGTATGATTAATTTCAGGTATGAACAGAGAACTTCTACTTTTCACAGAAGTGAATCAGATTGTCAGGGATGTTGCTTTGTTGTTAGAGAATAATAGTAATGCTGGAGTACTACTTAAACCTACTTCTGCAGGAGAAATAGTGGGGAAAGCAGTCTTCTCAAGGCACTGAAGTGAAGAAAAGGTTGGTTTGCTCCAATCTCAAGTGGGCATCAGACAACAGAGTTCATGGAAAAACAGCAAAAACTTATTATTCAGTTTTTACTTTTTTGGGGTACCCTCCTATTGGATATTTGTGTCTGAGATTAACTGTACTGCATTTAAAAGCTGCTACTCAGTCGCACAAACGTGGCTAAAATTAATTGTCATCCCAGAAGCCTGCAGCTTAATCAAGAAGCAGGAAATACAAGATTGAACAAAACTATGAGAAACAGATCAAAGTAGTTATTTACTCAGAATTAAAACTAGTAGGAAAAATGAATTCCTTCTGGTTTAAAGTAGTCTCTTGAAAGTAAAATGGGCTCTTGTAGCAAATTGTGTGTGTGGCAAGAAAGGAACAGGCTGTTGGTGACTTTGTGAAGGATGTTCTTGTGTCACTGAGCTGTAGTACAGTGATTACTTGAATTCCTGACTGAAGACTTTGAATATGTCTTCAGCTGCCTGTTCACTGAGGAGTAGTACCTCGTTCATATTGGCCTCCTGTCAGATAAAAGCTGGGTAAAACACATGAACTGCGTAGCTTAAAATACAGCAGGAATAAAAGAAAAGACTTAGTGAGAATCCTGCTGCTTTCTTTAATGTTGTCGTCCTGAAACCAAAGCCGTTATTCCTGAATACTGTACTGAGAAATGTGTCAGAGGATGGAGTTTTGCCTGTTTCCTCAGACACCAAATGCAAAACAGAAGAAAAAGGAAAAAAAAAAAGAAAAAAAATATATAAAAGATTTGTTGACTTCATTCTTTTTACATATCTCTATTATGAACTTTTTGAAATGATATAAAAGAATATAATGGCTAATCAGATCCTTTAAATGTTTTCTGGGAGTTTAATGGAGAAGCCACAGACTCTTCATCAATTCCAATGAGCTTGCATTCATTGTATTGGAAGAAGAGCATTATGGCTTGGCTTTTCTTTATTATTACTCCGCAGTGTTTTTGGCAAGATGGTAGCAACCTTAATCAGAGTATCCATAGTAGTTTCAGGTGTAGGTTGGGCACACAAAATGAAGTTGCAGAGGTGTGGCACGTATGTGGCACACCTGCCTTCTTCTGCCCAGTACCTTGACACGGGCAGTGATTTAAACCACCAAAGCAAAAACTGCTAAACTACACCTGTGAGAGCTCTCTTCCTCCCTCTTTCCATTTGGATCAGAAGTGAGATGTTGGTGTTTACACCAGACATATGAACTACTACAATAAAAACTTAGCATTCTCTTTGTATAGCCAGGGAGTGACCATTTTAAAGCAATGGGGAAAAAGAGTTGGAGAGTTGTGAAAGATCACAGAGCATGTTTATTTTTCACAAGAGCTGTGCTTCAGGCCAATGAATTGAGACTCAAGAGTCCCATCAGGATCTGACCAAGGCTCCGTGATAAGGGATGTGCTGAAAAATGAATGGAAGTGCTTACATCTGAAACCTGATGTTCAAGACCTTGTTGAACTTGGGGGGGGGGGGGATGGTTAGTGACATCACTTCATCATATAAAGCCTAGCTGCAGTAAAGTGCTTGGATGAATGACAAGTGTTGAGTATATGTCTGTGCCCTATTGACTCAGAATCTGCCCGGAGGGATGTAAGTAGGTGCTTATAGCTGTGTGCCCAGGAAAGCTAGGGCAGAACCGAGTGTCCTCTGTGTTGACCTAGATTATGGTCTTAATAACACTTGACAAAACTATGTCAGTTTGTCAGATTTCTTTTCCTCTCTAAATTTAAAAAGAAAAAATAAAGAGTTTTATCGATCCAGTCCCCACTGTCAAGGACAAATATAAATGATCAGCATCAACATAATTTGTGTGTGTGTGCGTGTGTATATTTGTAGGGCAGATTGAGTTTCTGTTAAAATGAATTATTTTTTGTATCAAACAAGTCTTTTCCATTAGTTTCACACAATTTAATGTCATGAGACTTTCTTCGACTTTGCTACCTTCACAAAGGTTGTGGTCCTGTCTGCATTAATTGTTTTTATACAAGTCCAGCAATGGAAAGCAGCTTTTAAAAGGGGACTTGAATTTAGCTGTAGTTGAATCAAAAGATTAATTCTGAAGCATAGACTTTAATATCTGCCTGAATCCAATCGTTATGTTCAGTTATAAGTATTCATATGGATTGGACCAATACTAGAAGTACGTGCATAACTGTAGAGGTAAATACCACAGAACCCCAGTTAGGGATCTGAATTTTGAGCAGAGCTCATCATTTACTGAAGGCAGAACCTTAGAGATGGAAACTTCCATGAAAATCAGGCTGCGCTGATCACCTTAAGCTGATGCTGTGTAAGGGGAAGAGCCCCATATTGCTGCTGGCAGCTTTACCAACATTGTGATGGTGGCAGTGGGAACAGACCTATGTGAGATGACAGTGTTGCCAAGAGTGGGATAACAGGCACCTTCTGGTGTCTCTTGACAGCTCTCTCCGTTCCGTTTTCCCTTTCAGGTGAACGCCCCTTCCACTGCAACCAGTGTGGAGCTTCTTTTACCCAGAAGGGGAACCTTCTGAGGCACATCAAGTTGCACTCTGGGGAGAAACCGTTCAAATGTCCCTTCTGCAGCTATGCCTGCCGACGGAGGGATGCCCTCACAGGACACCTCAGGACCCACTCCGGTGAGCCCACCTTGACTTCCTTTCCCTGTTGTTGGCTCCTTTCTCACTACTGCTAAAGTGAAACGTGTTGTGAAAATGACTGTTTCTGGTGGCTCCCGGGCTGTATCATCCTCTTCAGATAGCACGGCTCTGAGCTTTGGAAAAGCCTTGATGCGAATCAGGAAAGTTGTGGTTCAGCCACACCTCTCCTTTTGTGTAACAGCTTCTCTGCTGATGCTATCACATTTCCCTTTGAATGTCTTCTTGGGTGTATCCAGACTTTGCTGTCAGATTGTTCTGGCACTCTAGGCCCCAAAGTGGCTGTGAAATTCCTAAGATCAGAAAAATAAACTAGTGCATTTGGAAGCCCGCTTTGCAGTTAACACCAATTTCTTCACCTACTAAATGCCGTATGCTGGTGTTCATACTTGTTGATCTTTCAAGATCTTCCTAATTGCATTTCTGATTCAGTTATTTCTCACTGTCAAGTTCTAATTCCTAAAGGTGCAGGGGAGTTGGGGCTTTTCTTGCCTACTCGATGTAGTAGCTTTGATATGTTTTAAAGAAATAACAGCCGTGTAATGGGGCGTTAATGGACATGTGGATAGCCCTGATGATCAGGATTGGAGGTGTTTCTGATCTCTGTATGCTACACCAGGGGACCTGTTCTGCCCATTTGTTTGTGTCTATCTCTTGAGTAAGATCTTGCTGTGACTTTATCTACTGAGATGCTCAACTTTTATGTCCAGACCATTTATAGGAGACTGTTTTTCATTGTTGAATGAGCAGAGATAATTGGACTGGTTAGAAGTGACAGGATTACAGATGAACTTTTTGAAGGTGTTAGCAAATGTGTGACTGCTGAAACATGGTGGTTGAAGTGCGGGTGCAGATAGAAACTCTGCATGTGAAAATGCCATCGTGGAGCTTCCTGACTATTTGTACACATTTATTCTAAGAGTCAGCCTCACTTCAGTGGAATTTTCTGTTTTATGAGCATTAGATTGGTAGAAGGATACTGAGTTTCCATTCTATTTCCAAGAATCAGAAAGGATAAGCTAGTAAATTTCTCCACATAGACTTCAGCGTACGCACTGCTGCAAACGTTCTTCAGACAGAAAGCATGAGCGTGAGTGCGAGTGTGGGACTGGGCTGAAGGAGTATTGCCTGAGAGATGTCACCTGAGAGAATCTGATCTGAAAGTCAAGATGTCTGTGAAATGGTGACTTGTGATTTTCGCACGTCTGACCGTACCAGCAGTTTCGACTTGAAATTTACTAAAAAAGAGAAGGCAGTGAAGTTATCCACGATTAAATTAAAAAAGGAATTGTGACGTAAAACAAGTCACATAACAAAACATGAGTACTGTGGTTGAAGATTGTTTTCATAATGTGAATATAGATTTCTATTACCTAGATGCAGCTACTGATAGCAGTTATTCATTCTTCCTGTGTAAAAAGTCCATGGCTGATGTCTCTGCTTTTTGCGTGAAGATGAAACACAAAGTATGGGATTTTTAGAAGGCACCTAAGCCTAAGCTTGCCCCAAAACTTACACCCATCCTATATAAGCATGGAGGTTAATATATCTTCTGTCCCAGACATGTAGCTTGGTTGGTTTTATGCCCACAGTTGTGACTCCCGATCACGGAGAAAATGGGTAGACGACCCCAAGAGATTTAAACTATTTCCTATCAGTGTACTGCTATGTGAGTACTTCATGATTTAGTGAAGCACACATCAGAACCTTGTCGGTAGACCTTGAAGACTGGAGTGAAACTGTGTAAACTTTAGCAAATTCGTACATTTTATGTTATTTCTGACCAGAAAAATAAAAGAAGGGTATCAGGTAGATGAATTATGGAAAGAAAAGGTTGGAAACGACTTGGAAATACAAGACTTCAATCCAGTTCTTGTCTAAATTGAGGTGAATCTGAATATTTTTGGTATTCACAAAAGGAAAGCTCTTTAGATTAATTCCTTAGTATAGTTTAGAATTGTATCTCCTAAGCAAGGCAAGTAGTGTTATTTTGTGCTGGCTGAGAATCTGGCACATGATTTCACAAACCCAAGACTTTAATTTCATTTTTTTGTTACGTGTCCGCTTCCTCTTCAAACAAGAGTGCTATTAATTAAAAAGAAAAAAGCCACCACCACTTTTCTTCTCAACAATGTTTTAAGCTGCTCTCTTTAAATGGAAGGCAATAGTTGCGAGAAATAAAGGAATTGAAGAAGTTTATCTTCTCTGAGCAAGTTGGATCTGTCATTTTCAAAATGCTTTGTGTCACTACTTAATCAGTTACAGCTTGTCATCACTGCTGCCACTTTGTCCATTTTTCCTGATCCTAGTGCAGGGTTTCCATACAGTAGGACAGGAAAGATGAAAAAGTGAGGAGTTGTTAACGTGAAGTAGCAGACGAAGCATATCAGAGGTTTGAAATGAAGCTTTTAGCTTAGTGAGAAAGACAGTTTGTTTTGGTGGTGTTTTTTTCGTTTGGTTTCTTGGTGGTTTTTTTTTTTTTTTGCTTTGGTGAGATTTTTTTTTAGTTTGTGCTGTTTAATATTTCCTTTTCTTTGTTAACGTTCCTGAGTATCATGATTTTGTGCAGGATTGTATCTTATTATGTAAGTGTTTCTAGGATGAGTTGTGAGCAGAGTATTACTTCACATCTGTAGTACTTACTTCTGTTTAATCCTAAATAATTAAGGACTTAGCTTGCAGTTATTTGCTCCTGGAATTACTTTCCTTTTACTGGCATATACAGTTCTGATGAACTTTGTGTCTATATTTTCTTCCCACATGCAGCTTCTTTGGTTTCAGCAGTATAACGATGCCTCCAGGACAACAGTAGGATGATGCCTGGGGAGAGATTCATGCAGAGCACTGCACTAAGAGTTGGCTCGAGCCTCAGTTCGTACGGAGTTTCAGATACTGTTTCCAGGATTAGCTCTGTGGTTCCACGACGGAGGTGATACAGGAGAGGTGCCCAAGTAGGCTTCTGGGACATGAGTCTAAGGACAGGCTACAGGGGCCTGGAGCAAACAGTTAGCCCCTTCCTGCAGGGTGTGTGTGACCAAGCCAGCAGATGTTGGCTTTACCTTGCCAAACGTTTGCTGTTTTAAAGAGGAAGACATCCAGACAAAGCCAGTCCCTGATGGAAGTCACTGAGTACCAGCCATGTCACCCAGAAACGTGTTCATATCCTCTGTCATCTCTAGAGCTGCACAACTGGACAAAGGCACATACAAGACAGATGAGACAAATGCTGCTGTAGGCAACTAATGAGCAAAGCGAAAATCTTAGGGAAAACGATTGTTCTGACAGATAGTTCTGATGGTTAATGCACCTAGGTGTGGATCTCTGTACTTTGGAAGATATGGACAAGTCAACCTTCTCCTCAGAATGCTTTTCCACGAGAAACATTAGTGCAGTAATTTTCAGAGCAGGGCTTGGGTAGGAAGCAGTAAATGAAGGACAGGATCACTTGCTCAGGAGAAAACGAAAGACAGACTTAGGTTTTCTTTCAGTGGGAATCATCCATCCATCCTTTGCACTAAGCAAGGGGACACCCGTTATGTGAATAATGTAATTGAAAGACTGTCGGGTCATGCATACACACAGACGAGCCAAATGAAGCCTTCTCAGGCATCCTTAATTCTAGAGCTTTGCTATTTTCCTGTCTTTGTCTTGGCAACCTCAATCACATTCCCTTACTGTGGGAGTAGTATGTATGTGCTATTCATATATGACAGTGGTATTACTGTTTATTTCTTCCTAAAAACTGGGTAGTCACATCATTATTTTTACCTGTCACAGAAGCTTTTCCTCACAGTGCGTTTTAAAATTTGCTTTCAAGTCAATTCTTTCTTTTCTAGATTTTTTTTCCCTTTTCTGCTTTTTTAAAAATATTTGTTTCTTCCCTCTCTTCTTTCTGTGTTGCTGCTGCACTTTGTTACTACCCAGCTCCTTAATAGCACTGAACTAATGGTATCACATTATTTGCAAAAGAAAAGCAGTGAAGCATTTGTTTTGAAAAGCAAGGCTTAGGCAAAAACTCCCAAAAGCACACTCTCAGCAAACTATGTACAGTGCACAAGACATGTCTCATTGAAAAGGTAAATTCCCCTTGTACGTGGAAGGGAAATTTAGTAACAATTTCTACATTTCTGCCTTCACAACTCTTCTTTTCTTTTCCATAAGGGCTTTTTTCTCAGCTCCTTCCATCCTACCCTTGAGTGCCTCAGTCCTGCTGAAAAATTGGATGAACAGGCACCCGGCTGAAAAACACAGCACTGTGCATGAAGCAATGCCTGTCAAAAGCCAGTGAGAATTATTGAGAGAGTGGCAAAGATGATGATTAAGAATAATAACGAGTCTATGTTGTAAATTGCTTTTTTCATCTCAAAGAGACTTGTACCACTTTTAACAACTCCACTCTCAAAAGATTTGGCTGAAGTCAACGTCTACTCTGTAACCATGCTTTTAATGATGAGAACATCATAATTAGAAGAGTCTTGGGACCTGAAGGTCTCATTACACTCAGAGCTGGGCTGACTCAAGTATATCATGAAGGAGGGGAAAAGAATTTAAATGTGAGCAAGTAGGGTGCTGTCTGAAGAATGAGGAAAGTATGTGAAGGGGAGGAGACAGTATTCTGCACACAAATCCTAGCTGTGCAGATGGGTTACCAAACAGCATCTTCCCTCAGCTGAGATGAGCCAGTGGGCATTTGTTCAGTTGATCTGATACTTAGAGCTCTGTTTCATTAGGCAGAGCTGCTCTTTGTCTCAGTTCTTCTTACACTGATTTAGTTGAACTCAGTTTAATTAATCACTTCCTAGAATCATTTAGTTTTCTTATCAGACCCCAGCTTCTAACCTGCTGTTAGCACATGCACAGTACTCAAGCAGTTCTTTCTCATCAGTGCTTCCAGCACTTTCCAGGCTTTCAGTCTGTGTTGTTGTTTCTAAAATCTCAAGTATTCCTCTTTTTGTATTGCTTGTATGTGCAACATTGGAAGTTAAGCTCAAAATGTGTACAAGGGTAGGAGTTTGCTAAGGGTAGGAGTTTGCCTTTTATCTTCCAAGGCATTCCTCTTTGAAGCTTAATCCTGTGTGGAGCCAATGTTGTATCCCATGCTTCACTAAATCTGAACCTGATCCTTGAAGTGCTGGGGTCATTTTCACCTCCAGAGCCATGCTGTGTCAAATGTAAACCACGAGAAATGATCTTCTTCTACGTGCTCAGGATTCTCTTGGCATAGAAAAAGCTTAGTGTGACCAAGCTTCTACAGAGCACGTTATCAATGAGAAATCCTCTTTGATTTAAAGATGCTGTATGATTATGATATTTTCCATAAAAAGTACACTTGGACTTCTTGTTCAGGAGGAACTTGTGAAAAGATGAGTTTCCATCCAAAGCAAGAAATGTTTGCTTTTTGCTTGTTGAACCTTTAAAAATCTTGAAGATTCCCTCTTATCTACAGCAGTTAGGAATCAGTCTTTGACTGTTCAACCCAAGAGATCTGTTTCTTATAGATAAGACAGAGAAATAGGAGAAGTGGTCCTGGCAAGCGTGGGTAAACGTGCTGTGTACCGGCCTCATGAGTCTCTCTGAGCAGTGGGTATCAGCTTTTCTCTGTCTTTTTTTCCCCTTCCTCTCCAGGGTGTGCAATTGAGATGATGGGAACAGACGTTGTACATCTCCCTGCTTCTTCAGTGTGTTAAGCAGGGAGTGTCCTGTTCCTTTTGGTGCTTTGGGGCTGCTTTGTAAGTTGACTGATTACAGAAAGGCTCACTCATGTCTGCTAGCGATGAGAGACACCAGTACTGGGAAATATTCTCGTAGCAAGATTACTAGGTGCTAAGAGTTATCGTGGTGTCTGAGACAAGTCTTGAGCCTCCTGCTATATCCTGGTGGAGCACAGCCTTGTTAGGTCTCTGCCAGCCTCCCTTATCAGCAGAGTGAAGCGGGAAGAGAAGATTAGAGAGAGAGGTTGCCATGTCTCCTCCTCTCCCTGATCAACCTAGTTTCCTTTTCTTAGCGAGACAGGGAAGCAAATCCATGTGTTTGGTGCCAGGTTAGGTCTCTGGATCCATGGCAAGGAGGAGTTTGGTGGTAAGGTCAGGAGGTCCTGCACACCAAAGTGGGGAAGGAAGTGGGATATTAGTGCCCCAAGAAGAAAAGTTCCCTGGGGTGGATTTCAGTTCTGCGCTGCAATAAATTGCTCACAAGGAGAGGACAGGGTGTCCTTTGCCCTTTTCTTTAGACTTCCTGGATCTTCCCTCACTGCATCCAGCTCAGACAGCACCACGGTGCTTGGGGTTGTCAAAGTTCTTGTTTATACAGCTTCAGTATGTGTAAGATTCACCTGGAATCATCCCTCATTAATACTGACCTGTTCCTTCCTACGTTGTGTGTAGTGCCAGCGCTGAGATGCATGTGTTTGGTACTGCTGAAGTCCAGTTTTGTGCCTGTTTTCTGTCTCCTCTCCATGTTAGCAGTTCACATCCTTCTCATGAGACAGGCCAACCTGATGAAGTGCTCTTTTCTGTGCTCTGGAGAGAAAATGGACACTTTGCTGCGAGTTTATGCCAGTCATCTTGCTTTGCAGAAGCAAATGTGATGGTGACTTTTCCTTTCCTCCAGGCTTTTATTGTGCCACAGTGCTGCATGTGGGCTTTTGCTAGCATCAAAAAAGCAGGTGAATATGATAGCAGCAGTCTTAAGCAGCGTGCCTAACCTGTTCTTTAAACATCCAGAGATGCTGTTTCTATTGCTTCCCTAGGGAGATGATTCCACTTCCCATCTGCTTTTTACAACTGACTCTCATCCTGATACTTAACCTAAACTACCATTTCTTTTGCTGCATATTATTGCTTTTCCTTACACCATCTTCTGTGACTCAATAGTTCCTGTACTCTGCTTATGCTGTGACAGCATTTATCATCTGCAGTCATCTGTCCAGTGTTGATTCTGTTCTAGACTGTTTTTATTCCTGTCCTCTCATTTTACTGATTGCTAGTTTTGAATTTTGGCTACTCTCTTGTGAGGGATCTAAACTGTGGAATTGTTGTACTCTTTGGAAACAAATTAATAGAGATTCAGACCCCTTAACCTCATCTCTGCCTCAGTTGCCTATCAGTGAAATAAAAATGAGACCACTCACCAGCCTCGTTGTGATGGAGAGAGTGCAGGATGCACAAGGTGCAGGCGTATTGCTGCAATGAAGGTCACGGCAGTACCTAGCAGAATATTCCATTGCTGCTGGTGACCCTGCTGCATAGCATTGTGCATTATCTCCCTAGTTTCACGTATCCTTTGTTCAGTGGTGAAATGAGATAATTACAAAGTGGAAGGAATAATAACTTTATATCGTTACCATAACCACTGAGGTATTATACCCTGATACCTGCGTGATTATCTTAGACACAATAGTGAGGTGATTATTAATAACACTAAAGGACTTACTACTTAGCCTGCAATTTTTGCATCTTGTTTCCTTTATGAATACTATCTATTTCATCAGCCCAAAGTCTGTGTGAAGTGGGTATGTGTTGTTGCCTGGCTTTTCAGTGAAGGGAAAATGAAATAGGAAAAAGCCCTAGGAGACCCAATTTGCAAACTCAGGTACCTAACCACTAGGGTAGCTTAATTTAAATTACTTGTCTTTATGCAGCAGAGATGGGATGGACAAGCTGTCAGGTGAGAGTCTAATAGATGTTTAAAGCTATACAGTCCATTTGTTCCTTTAAAGTGAACCTACAGGGGCCTCTCTTGGCCTTATTTTCCTTATAGGCAAGGTTTATTACACAAATCCAATATTTGTATGCTAAGACTCGTGTGTGGATATACAAATTAGGAATCAAGGGGCAGCTGTAAACACAGGCATTGCACAGCTAGCCTTCAGCCTTCGGATGTCTCATGGCATAACCGTTAGCTTGGGGACGTGGTGCAGTGAACCAGGAGTCTTCCTGTCCCACAGCAGCCTTGCTAGGTAGCTGCAGTTGTTTTTGCAGAGCAGAGGTCCGAGATGTGACAGCTCTCTTGTGCACTTGAGATGCAAATGAAGTTCTGATGCTACAAAGCCACATCTTGGCAAAACCAAGACCACTCCTTGCACATACTTCGTTTGAGCAGCAAAATACCACAGCAGCCCTTTGGAGAAAAAAACTGGTTTCTAAGGGCAAAAAGCTTTTGTGTATTGCCTGTTGGGGAAAGGAAGTGCTGCATTTGGGACTAGCCTTTGTCCATTGTCAGAGGAGCCCGTGACACCTTTCAGTTTAAGAAAGTTAGAGCTTGGAATAAACGTGGGTTTGAGGCCATCTTTCATCACTATCTTTGAGCATCTTTACAGGGCTACGTAAAATGGAGAACTGCCACTGACGTATTTGGTAACATATGAGTGCTTTAAGGCGTAAGAGAGGTACTTTTTCCATTTGGAAAGAAAGCCAAGAGAAGCTAGAGGTGGTGGGCTGGGGGTGGGCATATAAACTGGTTAACACCACCGCACAGCAGTGCTGGAGAAAACCACGGCTGATCTATTCTCCTGAGCGCTCAGCAACCTGTAATTATGAATTGGCTTACAGCTAGATATTGATGGATATCACTTGAGAAGGAAAATGAGAATGTCAAGATTTTTTTTTTTATAGTGAACCGGTACTGAACTCTGCGTGACTCTCCTCCTATTTATAACCCTGTATGAAGTTCAAGGAAACCTGTCCTGGAGGTTTCCCATGAGAGGGAACTGTGTTTTTACCTGACTAAAGCTCTCTGGATATTTTCCCATTTTTTATTTGATCTAAGTGTGAACTTTCTCCACCCTCTGCCCCTCCTTCCTTTCTGGAGTAGTAATCGACGAGGATTACACAAGAGATGCCAGTTGCACACAAGTTTTGCATAACTGTGCTGTGTTGATTTCAGACAGGGTGCCCCAAGTTCTCTCTTTGCTTTGCAACAGAGAGATGAGATCTCTATCTTCATTCCTGAAGCTGGAGAAATGCTGCTGAGGCCCTGCCTATTGAAACTTTGACAAAGAGCACCTGGCTGGGTCATTCCCCAGCCACACAGTTATCTGTGTGCTGCACAGCACTGCCTTTTGGGAAAGCCTGTGCTTTAACCTTGCTCCTTTTGTTCATGCTAAGTGTGCGAGAGTATGTAAGTGGTTCGTGGGGCAGTGTCAGTCAGCAAGAGCTTTGGGGTCAGGCAACCAAGATGCTGCTGTCCTGAGACTCCTCCTGCCTGGGGAGCCAGCTGGTCAGGATAGAGGATGGGGGACCATGCTCCCCCCTTCCATTTCCTCTGGGGGAATTCAGGCCAGCTTGAATACTCTGATGTGGCCTGGAAGGGCTGAGGGGCCAGACCTGCAGTGAGGATCTTGATAGGGGAATTAGGAGAAGCTCAGTTCCTAGTGCTGATTTTGGTCCCAGTTCTCATTGACTCTTAAAGCACTGAGGTCTGCTTGATTTCATTGCGCATTATGGGGTGTGTATGCCTTTTGACAGTATGGGACTTAGCCTGTCTGCGTTGCAGTTCTTAGTGCTGGAAAATAGCTACTTTCTTGCTCCTGCCCATTCTCAGTTAGGAGTGAAAGCCTGCAAAAGCACAGCCTGCCCCCCCTCCCTGCCCACCCAGCTAAGCAGGACCTGGGCTGTTATCAGATGCATGGGACAGAGCATCTCCCTGACAGGCAGAGCCCTTTAAGGGCTTGCAGCTATTCCTAGTAAATAAATCACACATAAAGGATGCAGTGGTGAGAAACTGATGATGAAATTTTTATATAGAAAAGCGACACGGGCCATAGACTCTCTCTCACTTGGATACCCTTCAGCTGCATGTGCTTTGCTGGTCTCCTTGGAGACAGTGGCTTGTCTCTGAGCAGCTAGCTTTGGCCAGGAAAGGCTGACACTTGTGCTTTGTGGGCCGGAGCTGTGCTGCTGGGTTTCCAGCAGCTGTAGAGGCATGATTCAATAACAGCAGTTCTGTATGAGATTATGGAGTGAGTGTCTTCCTCTTGCACCTCTCTGCGCACACCAGTTGAATCCCCGAGGCAAGAGGAAGCCTTGAAGATCCTCGAGGAGAGTCCAGCAACCTCCGTTCCCTGGCAATCAGAAACGTTTGTGAAATTCACCCTCCTCTTTCCTTCTTCCTAAGAGCTGAGTCAGCTGGGCTGGCATGTCTGGAACTCAGTGGCACTGTGAGCAGGCAGGCTGCCAGCTGCATTACACACCGCATCCACACAAACACGTCACTCCCCCCTCACGCTCCCTTCTTCTTTTTTTCCCCTTTGCAATCTCCATGCTCTCCCTTTTTATTTTTCCTTGTTGATCCGTGGAGGTGAGTCAGAGAAACCTGCTCATCCACAACCTGTTCCTTCTTGCCAAATCCTGGAGCAGCACTCCCAGCTTGTATTTGGTGTCAGGAATAGGTTATGAAAACTAAAACCGATACAGGCAGTGTGCTGGGTGTAGAGCACATGCTGTAAATAAAAATTAAATGCACAGTAAATGTGCCACTTAAAATGTGTTCCTAATAGAGCGATGTCTTTTGTAGGAGGCACATTATTCTGTGATTCATATGTAATATTAGTTTTCTTCCTATAAAACACCAGGATGGAGCAGGGAAATGATTTAAGGCATAAGTAAAAGCACATTTAGGGAGAGACATCTCAACGCCAGTGAATTTTAAAACAACAGGAAAGCAGGTTTCCAATAGGAGAATAGGTTGTGCACAAAAGTGCATTTGATAACAACTGTAGTTGTTCAGATCTGAAGGAACTGCATTAATGTTGGCAGAATTTCTCAGGCTTTACGCTACTGATAAGTTTCTAACTCCATAAGTTCATAAGGTTGGAAAGGACCTATAAGATCATCTAGTCCAACCATCCTCCTATCACTATCTCTACCCAACTACTAAATTAAGTCCTTTAGCACCTCATCTAAACGCTTCTTGAACAGCGCTAGGGATGGTGCCTCAACCACCTCCCTAGGCAGGCCATTCCAGTGCCTGACCACTCTTTCAGAAAAGAAATGCTTCCTCAGGTCTAATCTAAATCTTCCCTGGCGCAACTTGTGGCCATTCCCTCTCGTCCTGTCATTACTTATCAGGGAGAAGAGACCTACCCCCTCCTCACCACAACCCCCCTTCAGGAAGTGGTAGAGTGCAATAAGGTCTCCTCTGAGCCTCCTCTTCTCCAGACTGAACAATCCCAGCTCCCTCAGCCGCTCCTCATAAGACTTGTGCTCCAGGCCCCTCACCAGTTTTGTTGCCCTTCTCTGAACACGCTCCAGGGCCTCAATGTCCTTCTTGTAGTGAGGGGCCCAAAACTGAACACAGTACTCGAGGTGCGGCCGTACCAGAGCTGAGTACAGGGGGATGATCACCTCCCTGCTCCTGCTGGCTACACTATTTCTAATACAGGCCAGGATGCTGTTGGCCTTCTTAGCCACCTGGGCACACTGCCGGCTCATGTTGAGCCGAGCATCAACCAACACCCCCAGGTCCTTTTCCTCTCTACATTCTTCAAGCCATTCTGCCCCAAGCCTATAGCATTGCATGGGGTTATTGTGGCCAAAGTGCAGGACCCGGCACTTGGTCTTATTGAACCTCATCCCATTTAGCTCAGCCCAGCTGTTCAGCCTATCCAAATCCCTCTGAAGGGCCTCCCTACCCTCAGGCAGTTTGACACATCCTCTCAGCTTTGTGTCATCTGCAAACTTACTGAGCATACACTCAATTCCCTCGTCTAGGTCATCAATAAAGATATTAAACAAGATGGGCCCCAAAACTGACCCTTGGGGGACACCACTCGTTACAGGACGCCAGCTGGACTTAACTCCATTAACCACTACCCTCTGGGCACGGCCCTCCAGCCAGTTCTCCACCCAGAGAAGAGTGAACCTGTCCACACCACGGGCTGCCAGTTTCCTTAGGAGAATACTGTGGGAGACCGTGTCAAAGGCCTTGCTGAAGTCCAGGTAGACTACATCGACAGCCTTTCCCTCATCTACCTGTCTGGTCACCCAGTCATAGAAGGAGATGAGGTTGGACAAGCACGACCTGCCCCTGGTGAACCCGTGCTGGCTGGGTCTGATCCCTTTATTGCCATGCACGTGTCGTGTGATCTCCCTCAATATCATCTGTTCCATAACTTTCCCTGATACCGAGGTCAGGCTGACAGGCCTGTAGTTCCCCGGGTCTTCCTTACGGCCTTTCTTGAAGATGGGAGTCACATCGGCAAGCCTCCAATCTTGTGGGACCTCTCCAGATAACCAGGAATGCTGATAGATGGCAGAAAGTGGCTCGGCAATCACCTCTGCTAGCTCCCTCAGCACCCTTGGGTGGATCCCATCTGGCCCCATGGACTTGTGGCAGTTCAGATGGAGGAGAAGATCTCTGACCGTCTCTGCTTGAATCACAGGGGGTGCATTATGCACCCCGTCCCGGACTTCCAGGTCAGGGCAAGTACCATGTGGATAACTGTCCTGTCTATTAAAGACAGATGTGAAGAAGGCATTGAGAACCTCAGCCTTTTCCTTATCGTCTGTGGTTATATTGCCTGCCTCGTTGAGTAAAGGAGGGAAATTTTCCTTAGTTTTTCTCCTGCTGTTAATATATTTGTAAAAGGGTTTCCTGTTCTCCTTTACAGCAGTAGCCAGCCTAATTTCAAGCTGGGCTTTAGCATTTCTAATTTTCTGCCTGCAGATCTTGGCCAGTTCTCTGTAGTCACCCCAAGTAGCCTGACCCATCTTCCAGAGGACATAGACTCTCCTTTTCTCTCGGAGTCTCAACAAAAGATCCCGGTTCATCCACACTGGTCTTTTGCTCCTCCGGCTTGACTTACAGGACTCCGGGACTGCCTGCTCCTGTGCCTTTAAGATTTCCATCTTGAGGAGCATCCAGGCTTCCTGGACCCCTTTACCCTTCAGGAGCAAGTCCCAAGGGACCCTTGCAACAAGCGTCCTGAACAGGTCAAAGTCTGCCCTCTGGAAGTCCAAGGTAATAGTTTTGCTAGTCACCCTCTTGACGGCACCCAGAATAGCAAACTCCACCATTTCATGGTCACTCCGGCCAAGACAATCTCCAACCTTCACATCCCCTACTAGTCCTTCCCTGTTAGTGAAAAGTAGGTCAAGCAAGGCATCTCCCCTGGTAGGCTCTTGCACCAGCTGAGTCAGGAAGCAATCATCCACACATTCTAGAAATCTCAAGGACTGCTTCCTCTGCGCAGTATTGTATTTCCAGCATATATCAGGGAAGTTGAAGTCCCCCATGAGAACGAGTGCTGGCCATCGTGCAACATCTACGAGTTGTTTATAGAACATCTCATCTATTTCTTCATCCTGACTAGGTGGTCTATAACAGACCCCCACCACGATGTCACTCCTAAAGACTATCCCCCTGATCCTTATCCATAGACACTCTATTTTGTCATTTCCAACCACTAGTTCTTCAACATCAAAACACTCTTTGATATAGAGAGCTATGCCACCACCCTTTCTTCCCTGTCTATCCCTTCTGAAGAGCTTGTAGCCATCAATCCCAGTATTCCAGTCATGGGAGAGGTCCCACCATGTTTCTGTAATAGCTACAAGGTCATAGTTAGCCTGCCTCACAATGGCTTCAAGCTCTTCTTGTTTATTGCCCATGCTGCGTGCATTGGTATAGATGCACTTCAGCTGAGATATCTGCCTCACCCCTTTTTCCAGCACAGCCTCCTTAGGCTCTTTACTGGAGAGCCCTGTTTTATCCCCTTCCCCCGTCACAGCTAGTTTAAAGCTCTCTCAATGAGTCCAGCTAGCTCCTGTGCTAGGATTCGTTTCCCCCTTTGGGATAGGTGTGTCCCATCAACAGATAACAGGCCAGGAGCCGAGTAAACTGTCCCATGGTCAAAAAACCCAAAGTGTCTATCTCTACACCAACCTCTCAGCCAGTTATTCATCACTTGTGTTTTCCTAGCCCATTCTGTGTCCTTCACCGCCCCAGAAGGTATGGAAGCAAACACCACTTGTGCTCCCACCCCTTGAACTAATCGCCCTAATCCCCTAAAATCTCTTTTCATAGTTCGCAGACTTCTCTGAGATATTTCATTGCAGTCTGCCTGAACTACTAGTAATGGGTAGTAGTCGGTGGGGCGTATCAAGTCCGGGAGTCTTCTAGTAATGTCCCTGATTCGAGCCCCAGGGAGACAGCACACTTCCCTGCGGTTTGGGTCTGGTCTGCAAATGGGGCCCTCAGTTCCCTTTAGAAGGGAGCCACCCACTACGATCACCTTCCTTTCTTTCTTAGTAGCAGCAGTCTCAATGCACGGAGGTGACTGCCTTGCCATTGGTGACCTCCTGCGGGAATCTTCCTGCACTTCACCCCTTATCACCTCTTCAACTTCCAATGCTGCAAATCTATTGCTTAGGGGTATCTGGGGGCACTGGGGAGGCAGAGGGGGAGATCGCCCACGGCACCGAGCAGGGACTCTCTGCCAGCCCTCCCTATCCCTCAGATATCCCCCTTCTGCCCTACGGGGACAGGTCAGGGAGTCCACCAGAAACTGTGGGGGATCTCCCTGGTACCTTTCTCTCTGGCACTCTAGGGAGTTACTCCACCAGTCAATCTCCCTCTCACAGTCCCTGATGGCCCTCAGTCTCTCAACCTCCTCCTTCAATTCAACCACCATGTTAAGCAGATCTTCCACCTGCTCACACCTTGCACAGGAGAACTGCTTAGCACCCTCATCCAGCAGCAGCAGGCTCTGACACTCCTTGCAACCAGAGACCTGTGTAGCCACACTTCTAGGCAGACCTTCTGTCTGGGTCGCCACAGCCTTCTTAAGGCAAGCCCTCTGTCTTGTAGAGACCATGACAGAAAAAAATAAATAAATAAATAATAAATAAAAACAAAGAAACGAAAAAAAAAAAATTGAGAGTAAATAAATAAATAATGGTTTATAATAATATATATATAGATATGAATTGTAATGTGATACTTCGCGGCCCTCCCTGAGCCCTTCAGGGATATACCCCTTCAGCCCTAATCAGCTGAGGAGTGTGGGCGAGGGCGCTGAAACCCTGGCAACGCCTATGCCTCGTTAACACCTACCTCGTTAACACCTGCGCCTCGTTAACGCTTCGTTAACCTCTCGCGAGAACAGCCGTTGGGACTGCCTGCTCTCACTCGGTTCCCGAGAGACTGGAACCTCCCGAAAACCCACCCTGTACCTCAATCAGCCACTGCAGCTCCGGCTGTGCCGACTCCAAAGCAGTTGATCACGAGGACTGAGCGGTACTTCCGGGTTCTGATCGTTTTAAATCCCCCGCCGTTTCCCTGGCAACGCCTACGCCACGTCAGCCTCTCGCGAGAGAGAGCTGCCGGGGTCTGCCGGGACTAGCTGCTCTCACTCGGTTCCCGAGAGACTGGAACCTCCCGAAAACCCACCCTGTACCTCAATCAGCCACTGCAGCTCCGGCTGTGCCGACTCCAAAGCAGTTGATCACGAGGACTGAGCCAGGAATTAAAAACAAAAACAACAACAAAAAAAAACCCTAAGTCATGAATCTGACTACTTCAGGTTCTAAATGCTAACAGATGAGGCCCGTGAAAGGTGATAAGTTGGTCTTTCTAAAGATCTTAAAACATCTAAAAGAAAACATCTAAAGATGTTTTCTTGTAAGGGAGGGAGGGAGAAAACATGTAAGCTAATCTTTCCCTTTGGTCAACTGACCCCAGGAGCTGGAAGCTGAAGGAAGTCATGGTATCACAGCTTGTCAAGGGAAGAACTGCAAGTGCTGGTAACGCTGTAGGATCAGATCTATTTCAGTATCCATAGCTGCGCTGCCGTGGAGCAGAGCAAAAGGATGGATTGTTGGCATGCTTTGGAACTGAGCAGCTTCATTCCAACAAAAAAATGGATCATCCCCCAGAAAATGTGCTTTGTTTGACTTTTACGTGCTGCAGGAAAATGCCCACAGCAGCTGTATTGTGAAAAATGTATCTGTTACGTTCCTGTCATTGCTCTTGTGCAAGCGGTGAGATTGGCCCAAGGGCTCACGAGGAGCCAACTTCAAGAGACTGCAAGTACAGATCGATGTGCTTCAGAAGCACAAGGTTTCTGCCTTAATCAGCATAAATTCCAGGCTGAATTAAAGCTGGCTGGTATATGGTCACAGGTATAGGATGGCACCGTTGGTAAAAAGAGGTGGGAAAGGGCCATTTTGTGGCAAGTAACATAGAACTCAGAGAGAGAGATTAGGGTTAGCCCAAGTTCAAGCACAAGGCAAAAAGACACAGAAGCTTTGCTGTCCCCACCGTGTTTTGCAAAGGATGAAGTGGTATATATTTTTTTCCTTCTCCCAGGTATTGTGAAGTAACAAATGTTTGCTTTTGCTTCAGGCTTCTCAGCAAAATCACCAGTTTGAATGGTGCAGTGAAGACTTCACTATGATTTTTTTTTCCCTTCATTGAGGAATGCAGTTAGATGCATTCAGAGTTTCCTAAACTCTCCACTTCTACAGGCAACCTTTTAAACATATTTCTGGATGTTTAGAGAGCTGTCTTGTGTTTTCCAGCTTTTCTCTCTTTCAGCCCAAGTAGATGCTTTTCTTTCCTGCTCTTTTACTTTCTTTTAGTTTAATTTCACACCCGTATTTAATTCCTTTCGTTTTGTCTGCCCTTCTCTCAGCCAGGATCCACTTTCTGAATATATCCAGAGCTTGTATTGCAAAACTGATCACATCAAAAAAAGAAACACCCTAAAATCCCAAATCGTTGCTCCCTCCCTTCTCATTGTTTTAACTGCCTGAACCTAAAGAACTCAAAGGAACTGTGAGTGCTCTGGCAATGTCATTATTTATGTTCCGCTCTACAAGAAAATCTAGAGAAGATATTGAGGCTAACAGGAATTGCTGGATTTTACTACCTAAAAGAGATTAATGTAACCTCAGTGTCAGACACAGACACTTGATACTTACAGGCTTGCACAGACAGAAGCTGTCCAGAAGCCTGGGTTCATTTCTCAAAGATCCGAATGTCCTCTAAATAGGCAGTTTTAATGTTAACTTTGGTTTTGCTGAGAATTGTTCTCATCCAGAAATTGTCCTCGTTTTTTTCCCCCTGCTAACTGCTGGGGTGAACTTTGAATGTGGAGCAGTGAACTCCACAAGTGGCAGCATGGTTCCAGATCCTTGGTGGTGGCAGCATGGTGGGACAGGAGACATCTATCCAGCTCTTGTGGTGTTGGACTCCTTTGCTTTAATGGAGCTGCAGGAAGTGCTGTGTGCTAAGAAGGGCAGTGAGCTGGAGGAGCCTTTTCAGCAGTAGGCAGCACAGCTAAGCTCAGTGCTGTCTGCCTATTTCCCTGTCTCACCCTTATTTCAAGCTCTTCTGTAATCTAGTGGTAAAATCTATGTCAGGCATGTTGGCAGAGAACTACATATGTGAGAGAAGTCAGTCCTCATTTGACATTTGTGCAAGAGGTGACAAAACCCATGCTTGGACAGCAGGTATTTATGAGCCTAACGCAGTGGCACAGACCACGCTTGTTCTTGGGCAATAGGGAAAGTATGAGTAAAAATTTTCATGTCCCAAAGGAGCCCATTAGTTTTGCTGCCTGACCTGTTTTTGGAAGCAAGGTTCGCTTCATTGCTGGCCTTGATCAAAATAAGTGAAAACTCCCAGCTCCAGTGGTTGGGAAAAGCACAGGAACTGTCAACATTACTTCTTCCTTCTTGCTATTATCTTTATGACAGCTTGCTGCTAATAGTCTGCTTCCAAAACTCTGTTTATGGCATTGACAAGAAAAGAAACAATTTGCTTAAGTAAGGGAAACTGGTGTTGTATCTCCTAATATCAGACACAAAGCTGAGATGGAGTCAGGTGCAAAAAGAAATAGGTTTTTCTCATGCAGGAACGTACAGGTAGAACTCATTTCCACAGGGTGAGAAGGAATGATCTAGAGTTAAAGGGCTTGTTTGGTGTTTTTATGCAGGAGAAATAAAACCATTTTGTGCAATAGTGAAAATTAAATATCAGGTATTCTCTCCCCCTTTATTTAGATAGTGTAAAATAACTGGTAACACTGTGTTTGGCACTGCTTGCTTCGAGTAATTCAAGGGTTCTGTTAACTTTATAATGAAATGCTGAAGGGCTCCTGCAAGATATGCAAAGGGGGCTGCACTTGGAATACCCAAACTGTAAGCAGCTGATGTAAATTGGCTTCGGGGAATCACTTCCATTTACCCTACCTATGAATCTGGCCCAGTGTCTGTGCTTGTTTTACCCAAAGGGGAAAAAAGAAAGGAAAACAAAAAGAAGAAGAAAAAACAAACGAGAGCTTCTCAAGGGAGTGTTTGTCCAGCAGCATTCCTGCTGTGAGCCGGGGTATCCACACCCTGTGCTGGGCTGCGAGCTGCTCCTCTCTTCCTGGAGCCTGCTGCTGCCTGGCGTGACTCCCATTGAAGTATGGGTCTGCTCCTGCTCCTGCTTGGCTGTGCCACTGAGCAGGCAGGACAGGGCAGGGGAACAACAGAGCCACCTAAACGTGTTCTCATTGTTCCTCTTTGCTGTGCTCCTGGAGCAGCTTTAAACTGAAGAGGGTATTTTGGAAGGTTTGTTACATAAACGGATGAGCGGTCCACGTATCAAGTCGACTTTAATATCATGTTAAAGGTCTGAAGTGGAGTAGAAAGTACAGAGCTAGTAAATGCAGTTAAGATTTAACCTCCATCCTGCTTCCACCCAGTTCCAGGTATAGAGATGGCACTGCAGGAGGAGGAGATTCCTTTCCAGAGCAGACCACTGAAGTCCAGCAGTGAGCTCCTGTATTTGTCGCAGGACCTCTTACCCTCTACAAGTGAGTTGCAGTAAGCTTAGTTGCCTTTAAGCAATTTTAAAGCTGGCAAAGTGATAAAAACACCCAGTTATTTGTAGTCTTCCTGGTTTTTGTTATTTTATCTCACCACCACAGAGTTGTTCAAACATGTGTTTATTTAGTAGTATTTAACCATTTTGGAGTCCTTGTAAAATTCCTGAGGCACCCCAGCTGAATGCCAGGGGTGCGTGGAAGCACTGGGACACGTTGGTATGGCACAAAGACACTGGGCTCGCAGCACAAGTGCAGAGACTTTCAAATGAAGGGGAGATCTGAGGGCTCTGTTGCCATTAATACCAACTGAAGTGAGTGTTAGCTCCTTTCTGCTGGCTTTGAAGCTCTTATTTTGAAGGTAAGAGAGTTAAGTTAAGGGAAATATGCGATGAGGGCTTCTGTCTGTTGCAATGCATGTTTTATGGGACATGAGTTCAGAGCAAGTAACCAGGGATTTTGTCCTTTTCAGAAGTAAGTACAACGTTGGTGTCCTTTACCTGTATTTTACTTGATCTACTATTTCATTTATTTGCATGGTTTCACTTAGACAAATAGGTTTTTTTTTTCCATTTTCATGCATATTTCCACACAGATGCTGCACACAAGCCTGCAAAGGAACCCGTTTCTTTTCTGTGCTGTAAAGGAGGAAAAAGGCATGCAAAGTTCATGCTTTTCTGTTTTTAATTTATTTAATGGGTGCTGAGAGACTGTGACAGGATGGTTTGGTCTGGATGGTTAGGGAGATTTCAATAACTGTATTTTCGTGCCAATGAAACAGGAGTTTGTTTGTTTGTTAAGCTTCTGGCACAAAAACTGTTGCCTACTTATTTATAACCCTTTGGCAGATTGGAACATTGTTTTATCTGTAAAACTGTGCAGATCAGTTAATAAATAAACACAGTCTGATGAATCAGATTAAATAGCAGAGCCAATAACTGCTTGAAGCTGTGGGATAAATCACAGTGAGCTACTAAAGTAATAAAAGGCTGCAGGCAGTACCTAAAGGTACAAATAAGGACCCCAGAGCCATAGCTGTTGTACTCGTGATTTATGCTGCACTCTGGCCTGTGTGCATGATATACAAAGCTGTAGACACTTGGAAGTTGGCACTGATGAGTATATTTGCTAGTCTGCTCTGTGTGCATACGTGTATTTGTGGTCCATTCTAGCCAAAATGTAGAATGGATGAGGTCCTTGGAAGTTGTATATAATCTATTTAACACCACTTGCCACAGAAGAAGGGGCTGAGTGTCAGGAGCACAGCACTGCTCTGCTAGCTGCTGGATGTACAGTGCCATACCACAATAACAACTGGCAGGTAGTTGCAGGTGTCAAGCACCTGTTTTGTGCTCTGGAGATATTTATTGGGAAGACAGGTGTGTCTAGAAAACAAAGGGTGTGTAGGTGTAATGTTTTGCCGTTGTTTTACTGTGTGCTGATGTAGTACAAGCATACAGTTTTGGTGTTTTGCTGCTAGCTGGCTAGGGCTGCTGTAATTGTACGGGGTAGCTGTTGACAGAAATAACTTTACATTGACTACTGCCGTGCAAAAAGTCAGGGCAAAAGGTATTTCATTTGCTGGAGGTTCACAGCATCTTCAACAGCTGTATATGTATTGATAGGCCATTGATTATCTGTGCTAAGAGGCGTTGGGCTCTGAGGTCATGAATTGAGTAAAGTGCACTATCTCTCTTGTTGTCCTGCTGTATTTTGAGTCCACTGGGGGTTCTACAGTGTCCAGAAACATCTGGAAGCACAGACCTATCTGTCTGGACTCCTGCATGACCTGGTGAACCTGTCTGTTCCCACAACCTCATAAACTCTACTATTTGGCCTAAAAGATGAAAAGAGGCATCAGAACCCCATGAGGTCTGCGGTGATCTCTGCATCTCTTTCAGAAGTCAATTATTAAAAAGTAAACCAGCACCTTCTTCTTTCTGAAAATCAAGAAAAGCAAAACATAAGGCTTGAACTCTTCCAGCTGCTGGAGGTAGCAAATAGTTGGAAGAAGGAGCTCCTGTAATGTTACCGGTAATCAGATGAAGTTTTGTCCTTCCTCCCTATCAAGCAATAGGAGGAGGCTTCTTTTCAGTGGATCTGCAGCTTATTAGCAAGCAGGCCTTTAATTTCAGAGCTCTGTTAAAGTCCAGTGGTAGAGCAGAGTACCTCTGCATTTAGCTGCCTCTCCAGTGCAGAGTCTTTGGCACGTACTGCAGGTATTGCTGCTTCTGTCAGAACTGACAAGCATTAAAAGATTGTGGCAAAGTTATTCATAATATGAATATAGAACGGGTTATTTCTGAAAGTCACCTGCACTAAGGTGTCGTAAGTTGAGGTACTCAAGGCTGTGTGCCATGAATTGGTGTGTTTGTGTGCTCTGCAGCCTGCAAACTTATGTTAGGTGTTTACATCTTGTGACCTCTGCGTGCAGGTTGGCTTGGACAATATTGGATTAGCTGTGGGACTTGTTATTTCTGAACTCGGGTGTATGCTGATTATTTTCGGTCTGTATGCACTCTCCTGGGCAAAAAAAAAAAAAAAAAAAAAAAAATATATATATATATATATACAAAAAATCAAAGAGTCCTCATGAATTTCAATGAACGCATTTACAGTCATTAAGCACAGCAGTGAGATGCAGCATCGGTGTGGGAGGCAGTTTCCTTTGTAAAGCTGCGTGCTGCTCAGAGCCAGCATGGGATTAGGTCTCACTTTTTCTTTTAATGAATTTGTTCAAAAGTCTATTATTTATGTAAATATTTTGGGGGGGGGGGCTTTGCAATAGACAGCTCTGGGATGCACAAGGTGTGCTGTTACATTACAGCTGTGAGCTGGATGGACCGTGCTTCGTCAACGGATCTCTGCTGCCTCAGTTCTCTTGTCAACATCAGGTGCTACCCCAGCCCTCTTTTTTTTGTCTTCTGTGGCATTAAGACAAATGGAAAAATCTAAAGGGCAATCTACATTTCTCTGAGCTGATCATTTCATGGCCCAGAAGGATACCGTGCCTGCAAATGGCCTAATATGCCACCAGCTTTTTTCTTTGATTTGATTTTTCTTATTCCCACTTGAACCTTTGCCATACGCCATCCTAAATATTTCCTTCTGCTCTTTAATGTTCACTCCCATATCTAATAAAATCAGTGTATTAAGTCCTTAATTTCTCAATCCAGATATGGACTATATTTTTCTACGTCTTCCTACTTGTGTGAACTCCACCAAATTAGCCTCTGTGTCTCTCACGAAGTGCCTGAATTCATTTACATGCTGTGAGGAAGGGAATTATTACCTTAATCGTATGTATGAATAATTGAAGCATGGGAAATCAGAGTAACTTGCCTGCAGTCACAAAATTTGTAGTGTAACTAAGAATTGAACCCTAGGCTCCCTAGTCCCAACCTAGGGTGTTAATCGTATTTCCTGCTTCAATGTTAAAATTGATCTTGCCACAATAAGCCCCGTTCAAGGCTCCTTTGTGGTAGGTACTTTATTATCTGCAGAGCATCCCCCATCCTGGGCAGCTTCCAGTCTGATACAACGCTCAGTGTAAAAGCTCTATGACATTTTAATACTCCTTACACTGGGATGACCCAAGCAATGAAGCTGCAGTAATGCATTTTCCTGTATGAGCTGTGCTGTTAATGCCTGAGCTGTACACACGGACAAGAAAGAATCCTTCTCCATGCTGTTGCAGAGAAGAATGTGATATCCCAAACAGGGAAGTGTGGGAGTAGTTAATTCTGCCTGCTGAAACCAGGGAATATTTTGCCATTGGTGTTAATGGAGGCAGGGTTTTAGCTCGATGAAGGGCATCGCTGTTCTTAACCTGTTCCGTAGGCCCTTCTCATGCTGTGTGCTTATGGCAAGGTATTACCTGGGATGCCTTGCTATTTCCCTTTGATTTACTTTATATTCTGCTATGCACTCCCATCTCTTTTGAGAACAAAATGCTGTGTGAATGCCTTACAGGCTCTTTCTCTTTCACTGACCTTCTTTTATGACTTAAAAGCAGTTTCCCTAGGCCCGAGTCTGCTTTCTGTCTTGAATATTGACCTGAGTGTTGCACCATCTCATTGTTTCTGCTTGCAGACTTCTCAGCTATCAAAGTTCACCCACGAGGACTCCAGTATTCCTTACTCCTGAGCACTTTGCCTTTGTCTCCTCCTCCTCTTTCCACTCCTCCCTGCACGCAAACATTTTCATTTCACAAGCAAACTCGGTTGCTCTGTGAATTTCAGCAAGTGGTTTACCTGTTTCATGGTAAAAATTCTACTTCAAATTGAAATGTCTTTTTTCTGTATAACTGTCATAATATTTTCCATTTGAGGCTGAGACTCCACTGTGGGTTTTCTGTGCCACATTGTCATCTGTATGAATCTGAGCTTAAATGTGTGGAAACTCTGACGTATAAGTAAGAAAAATAAGGTGTGTTTTTTGTATTCAAGTCAGCTTTTTCGTAGATATGGCCGCTGGGTTTTGCCCGGTGCCCTGGTCTTTCCCAGTTCAATAACAAATGGAAGATTTCTCAAGATTTTGGGCTTGTTTGCATTCGCTGTGTTGTGTCACTTGTATGAGAATGAGTGATGGTAATTTTCTGTCTAAAGGCGATACAGGAATAATTACCCCAAACCAGAAGCTTCCGAAACGTCTCTCCTGGGTGCCACTGCCATTGGTATGATGCCATACAGCGCTGAATGTTGTGTCCATGTGACAGGGTCCTTGCTCAGAAGCTTGGTGAAATCTGCTTCATGCCGAGCAAGCCGAGCCAACCCTAACCCTAACAATTGAAAGAGCAGCCTTTGGTGTGGGCTTTAGAAGGTTCTTGGTGGTTATAGCACTGTTGAATTCTGCAAAGGCCAAGACCTGTGCCCAAGAGCACAGCCGTATGTTTTCAGGGCAACTTTTGACTGTTAAATTTTATTTACTATCCCTTCGCTGACAAAGGCTGAGATGTTTCTTGGCAGCTACGTGGTTTAATTTGGTGGTTTGATATGTGGAACAACATACGCTGTTGAGAAGATCACTGGAACTGAATTCTCCAAGACACATCTACATCTTTATATTGTGTAACACACACACAGAAAAGGAAAAATGTATACCTGCTGGCAATGTTCAGATCCACAAACGCATATTGTTGTCATGAGTTACTTTGATAAGAGTAAAAAGGGGAATTTGTGGCTATTTAAATGTCTTGACGTTTGTCACAACATCCATGTTCCTAAAATCCAGGCTGTGATTGCTTCCCCTGCTAGCTACATTCATCACCAGCTAGATTGTGAGAGCATTGCTGGTGACACAAGCTAGGGCTACTGGAACCTATTCCACCGGGGACTGACTTGATCAAGGGCATAACCCAAGTTGCAGTCGCTTTGTGTAATTTTATGGAATAAATCAGCTTTTCCCTGTGTCACGTCTAGGCTATGATGTAATTGCATCTGTAGAGAAGGGAGAGTCGGGGGACCAACCTTGCAAATGAACCCAAGGGAGTTATATTCAAGTCTGCTGAACTGGAATTCACGAACTCCGCTTTTCCCTGTTGTGTTTGAGCAACTTCCAGTTGTGTATTAGGCAATGTGGCTAACACTTGTCACCTGTTGTTTATTCTGCTAGCTTTTCCCTGGAGGAAGGAGTTCACGTGCTGGAGTATTTCTTTCCTTGGGGAGTTACGTTCCTCAAATCCCATGCAGCCTTTGTCATTAGCTTTTATCATATCTTATGAACCTTGAAAATGGATGGGATTTTGGTAGCTGTCTGTCTGGGATATCACTGGGAAAGCTCAGCCTTGTTGTCCAGGAACAGTTTGTAAAGTAGTTGCAGTGCAAGTAGAAGCAATTTGAAGAGGGTTGGTTAATACCAGCTTTATTTTTTTTCTTATCATTTTTTTTTCTCCTGCAAGCTTGTAAGAGAATATGTTTATCTGTGCTAAATTATAATATATTTAATTAATAGTATCTTGAGTAGCTGAAAGCAATCATGCATTTCCTTTGTATCTTATGGTTCACCTACGATTTTGAAAACCTGCCATAGCCAAACTACGTGGTCTAATTCAGCCCTGCTTTGGGTCTGTTAGCTCAATCCCTTCAGCTGTGTTGGATTTCTTGATCTGACACCAAACTAACAAAAAATTTCCAGTCCAACGTCTTGTCGGCTATGGGTGTCCTCCCACTGTGCCCCCTACATCTCCCCCGAGCACTGAAACAGCCCCCAGGTCTGTCCTACAATGGAAGGAAGGAACCAGTTGCCTAGGGGTGGCAATGTTTGTCTGTCATTAGTCCAGCTTGGATTTCATTTAGTAAATGACAGTGAAAAACTTTCAAAGACTGGGACAAACCCAATAGCAACATACATATTATCCAACCGAGGATATCCTCTGTCTTTGGATGGAAACTAGAATTCTTACCTAAGATTTTCACCTTCTCCATCATCCTTCAGCCAGCTCTGAAAATCTCAGCCTGTGGTGTATTACGGGACTTTGCAGGGCTGACTTAATAGCTCTTTAGTTATTAGAGAATAAACGGTTGTGTTCTTCAAGTTGGAATTATATTAAAAACCTTTATTAGCATGGCTTGGCAAACTGCACTTCTGGCTAGCTTTCTGGCCTTGGGTTAGGCCGTTCTTGTGGTTTCTTAATGGCATGCTATGAAAGGGATGTACTTTATGGGAATCTGGTGCCAGGTTTTGCGTGTGTTAAGAGGCATTTGCCATTTATTCATATTGCTCCTGAGTGTAATGCACACACAGAAGGAATTGGAGTTATATCTTGCGTTCATATGGCTTGGTTTTTTTTTGTACTCAGCTTTTTTTTTTCTTTTTTTCTTTCCTATTATCCCATCTCTTTGAATTACTGGTGACAGCTTAGCTCTGACATATAACAGAGGCCGTTACCAGTGTTACTTTGTTGTCTGGGTTTTGTTTTTTTTCCCAAACCTTCCCTTGGTAATTTTGGCAAAGCTGCATCTCTCAGAGAACTCCTCTGTGCCATGAGATGGGTTTCCCCGGCTCACAGCAGAATTAGGCCACTGGGGCAGCACAGTTTTGTGAAAGCAGCTGCTCGTGCCATGGGCAAAACACCTCAGAAGTTTCTTTCCCACGAGACTTAGTGACACAGAGGCAGTGCTGGGATGTGATTCTGCTGTTTGAGCTGTTTTCCCCTCTTGTAGTCTGTTTGTTTGCTTTACGATCAGCAGGTCCACCTCTTGTTGCTTCTGCAGATACCATGCGTTAGTGTGAACAGCTGATGGAGCCAAGTACCCAGTGGGTGGGAGGTGTGTGTGGGGGGTAAAATGGGGCTGGGAGGAAGGCATGGGACTTGAGTAACCTTTCTGAGTTGTCTTTCCATCTCAAGAGTGGTTTGCTGTGAAGATGCCATGCTGGTAGCACAGGTGGGTTGCTGCGGATCTGACCCTACGTTCTCATTCTCTCCACAGTGGGGAAGCCTCACAAGTGCAACTACTGTGGCCGGAGCTACAAGCAGCGCAGTTCACTGGAAGAGCACAAGGAACGCTGCCACAACTATATGCAGAATGTTGGCATGGAGGCTGCCGGGCAGGTCCTGAGTCACCACGGTGGGTGGACACCATGCCTTGAGGTCTCTTGCATTTGGAGCATGTCTTGCAGGGGTTTTCCATCCATTCTTCCTCCTTCCTTTGTGCTTTGCGTCACTACTTTCTTATCTGTTGCTTGCACTCAGATAGGCAGGAGGAGAAGAGATGGGCTACAATCCTCACTCTGATTTAACAGCAATTTCTTTTTATTTTTTGAAATTGGTATTTCAATTTTTAGATATCTAAGTATGCAGACATTAAAGTAAAATGAAAGGCAAGTAAAGTAAAGGCACCCGTGCAAAGTTACCATAAAAACTAAGGACCACATGCATCCCCTTTCCTCTCCTTGGTGAAAGTGACTGGTACTTTAAAGAGGTAAGGATGGTAGACATACTCAGAGGTCATCATTTCTACTCCTTATAGTATTATATTCTATCAGAAAAAAGAAAAAGTGGATGCAAAAACCTCCAGAGCAACATAAAGTCAACAGTGTTGATGAAAGTAATTATAAAGAAAAATGTTTATGCATTTGCATGTGTTAGTGTTACTATGCTAATGCTTCATGTGTTAATATACAGAAATGCTGAAGATTGCCAAAGAGATTGTTGAAAGCACGAAATGTCAGACTCTGAATTTGTGTTCAAATATTTCTGTAGCTTTTGGTATGGATAACAAGCATAACGTCTGACTGCAAGGTTGTAGGTATATTTGTAGTGCTAAATAATAATAGTTGTTTGAAAGTTCTTTTCGTTCAAAATGAGCATTTCAGAAACTCAGCATCTTTTAACTTTTAAAAGACTTGAGCTTACCTGGTTCTCTTTCCAAATAGTTTGTGAGGAGTTTGTTTTTCTCAGTGCTTTGAGGCCTGCCCAGCTGGGATTAGTACCTCCTTCAGCTGTGTGCTCTCGTTGCTAAAACTGACCTGTGTAACCTGGTCTAGGGAGCCTGCTTTGGCGGGTGGGGTTGGACTAGATGATCTCTAGAGGTCCCTTCCAACCCTGACAATTCTGTGATGCCTTCTGTTGCTTGGATCTGAACACTTGGACTGGCCTCTGGAAACATGACAGAGGAACTCTTGCTCTACCCTTTAATACCACGATGTGCAGAAAAGATGGACGTGGGGATGTTCTCATTGCTGCTGGCATCCTGCTCTTAGGGTGTAGGTGACTGTGCTGGGTCTCAAGCTATTGTGGCCAGTGTTTCAAATCAGTCTAAATGATTGTTGCAGAGGTTAATTCCAGTAAACTTGGGCAGCCCTTTGAGAATTGGGAGTTTTTCAAGCATTGCACTCTAGTTGATCGAATTATAGGCGTGCTGCAAATATTTACTTTGATTTGAATTATCTTTGCCTTGCAGATGGCTAGATCACCTGACCAAAGCCACAAGGGGAAGCAGGGAGAGGCTGGGTTTCAGCGTGTGGCTAGGAATGCACAAGTTCCTGGTGCTGGGTCTCCATCCTCTCTCTGAACTGCCTGTCCCTGTGGCTGGGTCCTGTCCCCAGCTCTGCACAGCGGCTCACTTACGTGCTGTCTGCTGCACGAGAGCTCCCTTGATGTTGTTGGCCATTCTCAGCTAAGCAGTTCTGGCCCTTGACGTAGAAATTAGTGTGTGGTCTCCTAGCTAGCGGTGTGCTGGGGGTGATGAAAGCAACAGCCTCTGAATACAGTGTATCTGATGCTTGCATCATCAAACAGGGGGAAATGTTGAATGCCAGCTGTGGATATACTCATATGTATATTCCCCTCCATCTCCACAAAGCAAAAAAGCCCAGAGAAATACTTAAAGTGGAGAAGAATACTCTGTTTAGGAGAAGGAGAAAGGAGCTTAGCTGTAGGCTGCGAGAGGCTCAAAGGCCAACTGCAAGTACAATGCACAATGGCCCTGTGTCCTTCCCTCTTGCTTAGTTGCTTAAAATGTAGTTAAAATGATTGTCCCATGGGATACTTCACACCAGGCTCCGTGGGAATGTATCCTGTCATTTCTCAGTGCACACACTCGTATACTTTTTAGAATAGCAATATTGTGAACTTAAGAAAGGAAATTAAGGGTGATGGAGTAATACTAATTTATACCAGCTGAGACTTAACCCAGTGTCTGTTGTCTGTGCACAAAAGTATTTATCAGCAAAACACATGCTGGGCAACTTTTTGATTTTGTTTTGGTTTTGTCCTTCAACCCCAATTCTTTCCTCACTGGAAGAGCATAGGTTTTTTGTTTTTTTTTTTTCAACAGTGTGTGTGGTTTCTTATAAATGAGGAAGAAAAAAACTGGAAAGTGTCCCAATGACCCTAACACTGATGTCTTCAGGAAAATAAAGACTTTGTTCTGGAGACCGTACAGGTTTGAGTATTGAGAGTTTGAGCTTAAAAGCACCATTTGGTGTTAGCTGCAGTTGAGGACTTCAGCTATGTCAGGAAGTGAACATCCAGGAGCACACCTTGATTACAGAGTGCAAGCATCCCTTAACAGAAACATTTTCAGTCTTGGGCTTTTCATGGGCTGGATGCATTGGTTTTGGATTGAAAGTCTGCCTGTGGTGATACCATAATTTCATAGGTTAAAAGAAATAGTGGTATCAAAGCTAGTTATGACATGTCAGCTGTTCTTTGGTAGCTCCTACCACCAAAAATAATGAAGTACACTGAAATAGGTTGCAAAAGGAATTGCACATGAGCTTCTACCATGAAGTAGCCAAACTGTAATTTATATAAATAATTGTTGCTTCTGCATGATGGGTTTGTGTTTTGTTTGTCTTTAAGAAATAATAATATAATAATAATGATGATGATGCAAGCTGGACTACTTGACCTTTGCCTGCATCTTTTTAAACGAAAAAGTAAATTAATGCACCTAGAGTTGATAATATGACCCTTCACTTAACTTTTTGGGTTCCTAAGGTGTGATATGTTTACCTGTTTGGTCCAGATTTTCATGTGCTTTAAACAGCTTCAGGAGCCAGGCTATTTCCAGCTCTTTCCCAGGAAGTCTGTGTAACAAAACGCATTCTGGTAACTTTTGCTCACCATAACTCTAATAGTGGTGTGATTGACTGATTATGGAGTTGTGTTCTGAGTCAGGAAAAAGAGCTTGTAGCATAAAACATAGAAAAGAAGATGTTTTTAATGGTGATGGTTTTAGTCCTAAGAGTCCAAGTAGAATTTTTGCCTGATATAGAGAACAGATGTCTTATTTAGCACTATTCATTTTTTTGTGGAAGAAAGGTTTCATATTCCGTATAGGAAATTTTGCACACATATGCCCAACAGTAGAATTATTCTGTTATTAATCTTCATAAGAAATACATATGTCACTAAATTTGGGGTTTAATCAGATAGCTATGAAAGCAATTAGGCTTTTGATGGATTTTGTGGGCAAATACAATCCTATGAAGGCAGCAGATCATCACATGAGATATTTAGAGCCCTCTGCACCTCCTTAGGTTCCCACTGCAAGTCTTATGCATCTGGCATGCCAAGAACTGGAGATTCGTGAAGTGGCATTCGTGTCCAAACCTGTCCATCACAGTGAGGACAGCCGTAGATGCTGAGCAGGAAACTGGGATTCTCACACAGTTATTTGTAAAGCTAAAAGGACAGTCAAACACCAGTTCCTAGTGAAAATCAACAGATGTAATCATTCCATTCTTACAAAATCTCAATAAATACTTGAGTAGAACTAGTGCAGATAGCTCTGGACAAAGAGTGTTTGCATAACCTTAAGAATTTAGCCATATCTATGGCTAAATTTCAGACCTCCCAGGCCGCACTGGGTATTAGTTAGGTCACTTGAACACTACGTCCCAGTTTGCTGCAGTGTTAGATCATTTCATATTTTATGCTTTTTCTTCCTCTTTCACTGATGCCAGCGGGGCTGCCTTGTAAATGAGAAACTATTGTGTTTCTCAGGGGGAGCATCCTGTACAAATAAAAAAGCAGCAGAGTAAATCATTTTATAACATATGGGAGATTCTAAGCCTCGAAGTACTCAGCTTGCCCTAGCAGCAGAGTCACAAATGGAATCAAATGAATAAATTGCTGTGTTTTCTTATTATGAATGTCTGAATTGAGAAGTTCACCTGAGCAGATACTCTGCTTTGTGATTGCCTGGTATTTGCTCTTCCTTACCAGAAAGAAGGCAAAGATGAGGCTTTTAACACCTCATTTTTCATATATTATGTGCTAGCAAACAGCTACATGTTAAGAACAGATGAGTGATTATTCTGTATTAGGAACCTGAAGACAGTCAAGTTACTCAGGAGGAAAGTGGGCTGGTGATGCTCATTTATGGCACAGTCACAAAGAAAAGGTAACTGAATGAGAAAGGAGACGAGAGGCTGCTGTAGGAAACAATGGGAGAGAACTAGCAGAGGATGTGGGGTTTGGCCTTTCTCTACTACCTCTGCAAAGCAGCTTTGATTCACTGGAAAATTTACCTAATGAAGTGAATGCGATGGGACACTCACAGCTTACAGATCACAAGAACTCTTTGGCAGATCATCCCACTTCCTATTTTCCTGCTATTTGTTCTTCTCAAATAATTGTTTTCATACCTTTGCTATCTCGTTAGTACACAGACAGTGGTTGATGATCCTCCTCAGATTTCTCCCACTAGTTTCTAAGGAATAAGGAATGATATATGCTGCTAGGCACGGGGAAGAGCTACACGTGGGATCACATTTGACATGTATTGTGGATGACTCAGGCTTTCTGAGCTTAATCCTCAGCACAGTACCACTGACCCTCCTAGTGTTGATAAGAGGTCCCAAACAGTGGGAGGAGAGATGCAAAAGACTAGCATTTACCAACTGTTAACTCTGTGTCTGAAGGGGAAAAAGCATTAGTCCAAAAACTTGCTAGTTTCTTTCACTGGTTCTGATGGGAATCTCCATATAACATTAATCCTGCAATTTTAGTACAATGTTTGGTGAATTAAGTCTCATATATAGAAACAAATGAAACACCTTAACAGACACGTTCTTCATTTTGGAAGCTTGTCTTGGGGAACACAAAACCATTGCATGTTTTTTAGTCATTGAGATCAGTGTAATAAGAATGATAAGTGTGGTATTGGGTGAATCCACAAATATGGCCATAAAGTTACACTGGTAACAATGGGATCACGTTGGAGGGAGGAAAACAAAATGTGACCTTCTGTATTCAGGACAAAACAAGTCCTTTAATAAATACATGAAGTTTAGCTTCTGCAAAATAAGATGTTCCCAAAGACAGGTGTGTTCCCAAAGAAAAGCTTGGCTCTGCCTGCTGCAAGGGGAGTGCTATCTGAATGCCTGCTGTGTTCTTGCATCTTGCTTTACTTTGTGTTGCTCTCGTTGCACAATCAGCAGAGCTCAAATGTTTTGTGTCATCTGTCAAGTGTAGACCAGACTTGTCTGATACAATTTTTTGGTTTTGTGTAGTACCTCCTATGGAAGATTGTAAGGAACAAGAGCCTGTGATGGACAACAATATTCCTATGGTGCCTTTTGAGAGACCTGCTGTTATAGAGAAGCTGACAAGCAATTTGGGGAAGCGTAAAAGCTCCACCCCACAGAAGTTTGTGGGTAAGCTTGAGATACGCCTTTTATTATTTTCAGAATGTAGCTATAGATTGCTGGTAACTTGTGAAAGATAGCAAAAAAAAACCCAAAAAACTAAGGGAAAAGTAGTACTCTCAGAATTTGATTGTGGTGGGGAGGGGCAATGGTTGATGTGGTTTAAAGCACAGCAAGAAATTCTGAAAACAATAGAATTAATTTTGCCAGTTCACACCATTCAAAAGTGAGGTCCCCGTAATAATGAAAATGACTTAAAAAAAAAAAAATCTTGAGCTTTTAATGGGCCTTAAGCCTGTTTTGTTTGTTAACTTCTCTGTGACCCTTTGTCTTTTTGATGAAGACTTGTCATCTTTCCTCACTCAGCAAGACTCATGTAATTATCTGTCTCTGTGTATGTGGGGAAAAAAAAATTACCTCATGACATAACTTGTATTAATTCTTGAGAGTTAGCAACAACTGGTCTGATAACACTGGCATAAGGAAGCAAAATCACATTGTTTCTGTTATAAGTGCTTGCTCCAAGTGCAGTGTTCTGCACCTGATAAATTTCTTCGTTCATGAATACGAAACAGTGTTGGATCACTTTTAATTACCAAGTTTAGAATCCTAGACCCAGAATTCCTATTTTGCTTTGTATCTTGACATCTTAAAATTCTTCAGCTCGTAACAGAAGACAGTGTGGAAAATTTTACTGGTGCTGAATTGTAGCTTAAATTTGCTTTTCTCAGTCATTGAGGCAGTGTTAAACTTGATAGGAGGTGAGGTAGGACAGAGAGATATTTGGGCTAAGTATATGCTGCTAGATGCTGAACTAATGTGTTTTCCACACTCACTCCCTGGAAGGGCAGTATGTAGACTTTAAGGATGTTGTATACTCATTCTGCCTACACTGAGGACACTTGCAGAGAGAGGATTGGAGGACTGTAGGCAATTAAGACAGCCATTTGGAAAAGTCATTGCCCCGTGGCTAAATGGAGGTTCAGACAGATTTGTTAAATCACCACTGAGGATGGTTTTAAGCTAACCCACGTGGTTTTCAATTGTAGAGGGCTAACAGCATGCAGCATCTCACCTGGGGCCACTGACACACTGACCTGGCTGCTCGCAGTCAGCTGGCCATCCCCAAGTTCCTGCACTAGGATTCTTCCATGCACTGACTGAAAATTTTCATGTCCTTTCTTTTCCATCACTTTCTTTCTTGAGGGGTTGGACTCAATGATCTCTAGAGGTCCCTTCCAACCCCTACAGTTCTATGATTCTTGGACGGGGTAAGTAAGAAATGATTCAACTTAAGCAAGGAATGCTAGGAGACATTAGTTCCTTTTTTATAATGCTATTAGTCTTTCTGAGATAAAAGCTTAATTCTTAATCTCTTTTCTTTGAATGGTCTGAAATGAATTACATCCTCTACTTCTTATCAGGTACAAAGTATATTCTGTTTTAACATACTGCTGTGATACAAGTTACGGTTGAAAAGGCTGACAATAGGAGCAGGACTCCCTACTGACAAAACAAATCCAGCCATAAGAGATTGTAAACACAGCAGATTTCTATAGTGTTGTCTCACTAAGTGCTGTACTTCCCTGCACATTGCGATCAGCAGTGAAATAGTTATCTGTGTTGACATTTAAATTGATGTGCTAGACCTCCAACCTCTTACAGCCTCTAAGGAAGAAGGGCAGTTCATACCTCACCTTTTTTTTTTTTTTCTTTCCATTTTTCCTTTTAGTTGTCCACAGACTTAAATGTAATTTTATTTGCAATACCTCTTAAAGGTAATCTTTGCAAGGGTACAGAACTCATCTGTGAGGGTGTGAGAGCCCTCTTTCTTCCCCCTTAGTCTTTGGAATACCTGTGCTGCTGCCATAAGCAGTATAGTTTTGCAAGTTATAAGTGTACCTCACAACTGAGTCAATTCACTCCTTGGATTGCATATATAAAATAGGTTTCTGGAAGGTGCAAATGACAGCCTCTCTTTTAGACCAGAAAAGAAGAGTCTCCTCACATGCTTATGATCATACGTTGTTACTGTCTTGAAAGGCAAGCAAGGATTGGAAATCCTTGTATGAGATACACTATAGCTTTATATTATCCTCTTAAGTAAGGGTGTACTTCTTCATTGTAGGATGAAGTTGTTTCTTTTATAAGCATAACAGATCGTCTCAGCATTCCATTTTTCTGAGGCTAGGAATTCAGAGATTTATGTGGCATGCAGTTTTTTCATCCAGATTCAGCCTTAGGGGAAGGTGTCCTCTCTTGTATTTACTGTATCTTATTTTTCTGCCATTTCTGATCTTTCCTGGCATCAGAGTCTGAGCTGAAAACCAGCCGACTCTATGCTTTGCTTGCTTTCTTTTTCACAATGACCTCACTTTCCTTCACATTTTATCCCCGATGAAATATTGTTCAACTCTTATCAGTAAGAACTTGTAATGGTTCTCGTGCTTGCAGGAAATTTTCCTGTGCATACTGCAAGTATGGCACCTTTCCAAAACAACTTAATGGTGTTTATGAGAAGGTCATGTAAGCGTAAGCTCAGATCTTTGCATGCTACATCTATCAATGCTTTACTGCTCTTTCTGATCAGCAGTCTCCAAGGGAGCTTGGTTATGGACCACAGTCACTGCTCTGGCTGAAGTTCTGTGTGGAAAGGAAGAGCCATACAGCAAATAGAGTTAACTTCTGTTTGAGAGACTTGTTTATCATACATCTGCTGTTGAGGTCCTGGTCTTACTAACTCTGAGACAGTGGAGGCAGAACGTATAATGTAAGCGCTCAGGCCCCTGTATATCTTCATTTCACCTCTTTATCGATGAATGGAGAAGCAGAGACTCCAGGCTGATCTCACCAAGCAGATTCATGTATTCTTAGTTTGAAAGTGATACTCAGCATCGCAGAGTACCACTGAGGTTAAGAACTTGGCAGAATACAAAAGACAGTGCTTGTGTATGTCTTACCATAAGTCTACAGTTGTTACAGCAAGTATTAAAAGTACACATCTCAGAACAGATGATGTTGAGCTTGCTTCAGAGTTAGCCAACTTCTAGTTAACAGGGGTCAGAAAGAAACTTACCCAGTGGTAAATACTGTAACTGACTTTCCCAGGGTTTCTTGTGGCTTTCTCCAAACTGTCTGATATTACAGTTGCTGTAGATACTCGAGAAAATGTACTACAGATATCACAGGACAGACGTTGTCTCTGATCCTTAATCTAACTTTAGAAACCTGTTTTGAGGATTTTTTTCTGAATGTCACAGGTGATGACAGTGGAGAGTGTTTCCTCTTCCACTTGAGTAATATGGGGCAAGAATATGTAGAATGTAAGCATAGCTGGGAATGAAAATTTGAAATGATTAAAATGATTGCTTAGTCTTAAGGATAGATTTGGCTGAAGAGGAATTAAAATTGAAAACTGTTTTAGATTGATCTGTTATTATTTCTTCTGAGCTCTGTATCTTATGTCCTCTTCTCCCCATGTTATCGTTTATTTTACTTTTATGTGTGTCATGCCATTTTTTATGGCTCTGACATCTTTGAAACATAATTAAAGGAATGAATAATTCAGGTCACTGGCAATTTACTATTTACTGTGCTGTCTGGTGGAATCACTAAATGTGGAAGAAAAAAGGAATCAAAATAACGTCTGCATCATTCATCCAAGTCATCCATAAAGGACAAGTGTAATCTATTGATCTCTCTAGTCTGCAAAGGATGGAGAGCATGTTTGGAGAGTGGATCAGGCTCTTCCACCAGACCCAGTTCAAATGCAGGAGCAAAATGGGTGACCAGAGCAGGAGACAGGATCTGATGAGCTTTTCCATTTTCTTTCTCCCTCCGTACCAAAGACACCACGTGCCTCCTGCAGCTTTCTTCCCACCCTACCTGGGAAGTAGCTGCTCCATTTCAAGTGGAACTGGACCGCTAAAGAGTCATCCATGCTATTGGCAGCAGGGCAGCCATAATTGTACTGAAAAGAGGATGTTTGGCAAGAGTCATCCTTAAGCTATGTTAGATAACTAAAGCTGTCACCGTTTGGTTTTTCTGTATTTTTCTCCACGTGTCAAGTATAACAAAGGAACCTATGTTATATTTTGCTTTTGGTGAGCTATAACTGTGACACAGCCAGCCAAAGGGAACCTACCTAGATACGTAAATATGGTCTCAGAAGCACGTGAGCAGTACTGCTGAAGAGACCAGGAATACTGATGTGCTTCACTTTAAACTTGCACTTAATTACTTTGCTAATCAGGGCTAAATTCCCAAGCAAAATGGATGCATCATCTGCAAAGACAAGCTGATTGTTTCATGGGTAATGTAAAATTATCTTAAAGTCATGCACAAAGAGAAATAAGCCTCACTAAGTGGAAGGAATTGTTATAGCCTAAAATTAAATGCTGAATGATAGCTATGTTGAAATGTACTAATGCTATTTGGAAGAGATTTGGGATTACAGTTCTGTTTCTTTCTCATGTTGGTTTATGCATATTTTGTTCCAAGCAATTCTGGCAAAAGGTAATAGATTTTTTTTGAGTTTTTTAGTTCTTGGATAGCCTAACTAGTTGTCTGCATTGATTCCCTGAATTAATTAGCTTGCACCATTGAAGAGAAGTGTGGCTTTATGTTCCGAGGCAGTGAAAAGTAACCAAGACAGTGAAAATCCACCAAAATTATTTATCAGACTTCGTTAGATCAGTTTCAGAAACGAACTGCTAACTAATATTCGTGCGTGTGAACACATGCGGGTGAATGTGTCTTAGACACACGGTTATGCATATTGTCTTTCCTATTTAATGAGGGGGAGTTATTATATGAACTTTCCTTTATCTGACACTCTAAATCCATCACTGGAAATGCAGTGCTGCTGCTCTGTGTCCCAATGTAAGCAGCTGCAAGTTGGTTAACTTTAAAGGAGTTCTGTAATATGCATCATGCCCTGTAACTAGCTTAATCTACCTGTGTGTGGTTGTGATTCCTTGTATCTGTAATGCCACTGATTGGAAAATATGTGAATTTGGGCTCACACAGTGTTGAATCAGTCAGCTTTCATCATCATTCTAAATGTATTTGTCCTATGGCAATGCAAGTCACTTTTGCCTTTTACCAAATGAAACTAAGCTATATGTGTGATTTACGATTTCCTGCCTAAACAGATGCAGGGCTTTTTTGTCTTTTTTTTTTCAGTTCAAAATATTGGGTGTAGGTATTCTTTTATTAAGGGGATGAGCTGCAGAAGTACTTTAACCTGAGCAGAAGATGTCAGGTGCTCGCTTTATTAGCTTCATTCTGTGGCCAGCTTTGGACTCTGGAGTGCATTTCGCTTCAAGCTGGGATTTTCTGTCCTCCTTCATCCCTTTTACAGTGAAACCTTGGAGTGACTGCATGGATTTTTCTCATTCATTTCCTCTTGTCCCTTAGGTGAGAAGCTCATGAGACTTGGCTATCCAGATATTCACTTTGATACGAGCCTGTCCTATGAGAAAGAATCTGAGCTGATGCAGTCTCAAATGATGGACCAAGCCATCCACAATGCAATCGCCTACCTTGGAGCTGACTCACTTCACCCCCTGATGCAGCACACACCAAGCACAATTGCAGAGGTGGCCCCAGTCAGCAGCTCACCTTATGCTCAGGTCTATCATCCTAACAGGATAGAAAGGCCCATTAGCAGGGAAACAGCTGACAGTCACGAGAACAACATGGATGGCCCAATCTCCCTCATCAGACCAAAGAGTCGAACCCAGGATAGAGAGGGCTCCCCCAGCAATAGCTGCCTGGATTCTACTGACTCAGAGAGCAGCCACGAAGACCGCCAGTCCTACCAAGGAAACTCTGCCTTAAACCCGAAGAGGAAGCCAAGCCCGGCTTATATGAAGGAGGATGCCAAGGCTTTGGATGCCACAAAAGCTTCTAAGGGCTCTTTAAAGGATATCTACAAGGTCATCAATGGAGAAGGGGAGCAGATTAGGGCTTTCAAGTGTGAGCACTGTCGCATTCTCTTCCTGGACCACGTCATGTACACCATCCACATGGGCTGCCATGGCTACCGGGACCCGCTGGAGTGCAACATCTGTGGCTACCGAAGCCAGGACCGCTATGAGTTCTCATCGCACATTGTTCGAGGGGAGCACACATTCCACTAGGCCTTCTCATCCAAAGGGGACTCTTATGAAGTAGAAGAACTGCACATGAAGAAATACTGCACTTACAGTCCCACTTTTCCTCAGACATTGAGACGCCTGTTTTGTTGTTGTTGTTGTTGTTGCTGTTGATGTTGTTGTTGCTGTTGCTGTTGTTTAATTAATATTATTGTTAACCTTATTTTTTGTGGACTCAATTTCATTTGCTTTGCCCGGCTTAAGAACGGAAAGAAGGAAGGGGAAGGGTAAAAGGGGGGGGTTGTTGTTGCTGTCACTTGTTGGGGGTGACCTGATGCGTTTTTTGTGGGAGCTGAAAGGCAGTCTGTTTCTGTTTCAGCTGTATACCATGTCCTATTTTGGGATGTTGCTCAACCCTGCTAGGTGCTTTAAAGTCTTGAGGAGTTGCCACTCATTTATAATTTCAGACCAATAGAAACATTTCAGAGGAGAGCCTTTTTTTATACCTGCAGGTAACGGTGTGGGGTTTCGGTGGCTGGAAGTCCTTATTTTACAGAATGAACAATTATTTTTAAAGCAAAACTGCTTAGCGATTTAGGAGCACGAGTCAAAGTCACCATTCCTTTCAAAATTATTTTCTAGGGTGAGCTTTTTTCCTGGACGCAGTGTGTATTGCCCTTCTAGAATGTAAAGAAAAAAGGAAAAAAAAGAAAAAAAGAAAAAAAAAGAAAAGAAACGTAAGTCTTAACACTGTACTACATAAAAGCAGGTTAGTTTCATAAGTCTGGGGGCCTTCTGTGCTAAGTTTAAGGCTCTGTATTTTTATTTCCCTTAACTCATGGAGCACCTTTTTTAGAGTTGTTGATTTGCTGTTACTCCATGCCTATGTGTTGACTCACCGGCTTCTCAGAGACCCTTGGGAGCCTTAATTATTTAGTTACACCCTATGGTTTTTAAAAAAGTCTAATTTACAAATAATGTTTAAACTTGCTTCTGGGACAGTAAGTGGCCTAGGAGTGGGTGAGAGTCTGTAGTTTACTCAAGAGGTTCTGCTGCTCTTCTGAAAAAGTTTTATTTTAAAATGACAGAGTTGAAAATAACAAAAGTACTAGTAGCAAAGTGTTCATTAAATATAATTATATATCTATATACGCCTATATAAATAGTTTTTCATTCTATTATCACAGTGTTAACCTCTTGGCAGCAGCCTAAACTAATACTTAAAGCTGAGAAAGAACTAGGGGCTGGATTGTCGGCCAGCATTAATCCTCTTAGCTCCACTGAATTTAATAGAACTATCCCAACTACTTCAGCTACATCAGAATCTGAGACTTGATCATTTTTTCTGTAGTTGACATCTTATTTGCTGAGCCAGTGACTTCCTTTTGTTTTCATGTCATCAACTGTCCTTTAATTTAGGAGTGAAAGCGCAGGTTTTGCTGAATGGCCTTTGCTCTCGGAGAGCACACCGGCCCTGCAAACACGCAGAGCATACATGACCTTCCCTCCTTCTTCAGCGATTTATACATGGAGATATGCAGGTGCTGTGCTTCCGTTTCAATTCAGGTTTCATTTCTATTCATAATTTATTCATTTCCCTATAGAGAAAACAAATGAAGAAACAAACTCCATTGCAGTTCCTTGAGCTACAGACTGGACAACAGCAAGCAAAAAAAAAAAAAAAACAGCACACCAGTCTGTTTTGTTTCCTTTGTTTCTTTCCCCAAAAGTAACAAAGCCAGCAACCACCCAAGTTGCAGGTTGCATCAGTTAAAAACTGGGCTTAAACCTATGTGACAGATTGCCATTGAAACCCAACTGTTTGTACCAATCACAATTGAAATGTTGTTGTTGTGCAACAAGAGCACAGCTTGAGAATGGAGGGAACTGCATGAGTTTAACCCCCTCCATGCGAGTGGTCTCCATGTGCTCAGTGAGACCTTCTCCAAAAGATTAAGTTACTAAAGTATAAGAGAAGGGAGCAAGATCAGGCCATAATGAGTTCCCATCTGCTCACTTCAATCTGCGTACACCGTACATGTGCCAGTTTACTCTTTGTTTGGAGGGTACTGTTGTTTTGTTGTTTTTTGGTTGTTTTTTACTTTCTCTTCCTAGACCTGGAACATTTGAAAGTAGGAGCTGAGTGGTATCGATTGAAATCTTTTTATGGTGACGTTCTTGGCAGCCAGAACCTGTGTTTAGAAAGGATACAGTAGATCATGGCCAGATTACCTGATGACTGCTTCCCAGCACTGAAATGCTATTAAGTAGGAGCTGGTAAAATCTTGCAGTAGCCTATTAATTATAATACAATATGGAGAGAAATGTCATCTGGTGTAATGTGAGAGCTATCAAGGCTGGGAATACACAGGCTTTGGAGAGACAGATTTAAAGACCTATTCCCAACATCGTTCTTTATGTCACTGGGTTCCTCCTCCTCCTTCTCTCCTTGCTCTAATGCAGGATAGCATTAGAATAGCCGGTGTTTGGAAATCCAGAAGAAGGGGAGTAGCTTTTACTGCATGTCACAAGGGGCTGAGGGGAGGCAGTTGTTATTTCTTCTTGGGCAGCAAAGGGTATTTAGGAACGATGTACAAAGGGAAAGGTGCTGAAAGTCACTGAGCTTGCCTGTGGCTCTGAAATGACACAGTTGTACAAAAAGAAGGGTGACTGAGTACCACTTTCTGTCTGTGTGAGATACAGCAGACTTTTCTTCCCTCTGGTCAGTGGGAAGAGCACGGACTTTGGGTTTTTCAGGTAGCTAGCACTAGAGAATAAGTGTTAAAAAGAAAAAGCCTGCACTTGGGAAAGCACAGGGCTTCAGCCAAGCCCAGCTCCTGATTCCAGTGGCAGCATGTGAGAATTGTATGGGAGAAATACCATGCATTGCTACCACAGGAGCTGAAGAGCGAAGAAGGGGTCACACTGTTATAGCTACCTTCCAAAACCTTCATTTTTTAGAGAGCAAGAAGCTGAGTGATTGCATTCATTTCCATTATCAGCATCCTTTTCTGAAGGCTCAGTAAAGTTTTTCACCCTAGAGCCAGGGAAAGAAAAAAGGATTAAATTCTAATTCGAGTTTTGAACAGTTTTGGGCTACTGTTGGTTTTAGCATTCAGTTCCCACTTGGCTTTACTATTGGGAAAAAGGAGCAGTCCCTGGTTCCTCAAAAGCCTAATTGGCCTAGGGATAACTAATGGGCAGTTTTATTTAAGTCGTTTTACCCCTGTGTGGAAGCATGCAAACTTTTCTAAGAAAAACTATTGAGTTTTGTCTAATACTTTAGTCATTCAGAGCGTACTAGGAATTTTGGTAGATAATCCTTGGCCCACAAATCCAATTGTTCTAAGTATTTGCTTTTTGAAATCGAACCTGGCTGATTTTTATTGGGCTCTCTTGAATTTCTTGGAATTGGGTTTCCAGTTAAAAACATGCATTTGCAAGTTCAAGAATTGGCTTCCCGAGCATTCCTCATTTTCATTATATTGGTAAAAAAAAATAGCCCTTTCTACAAACATCCCTGCCAATAAACCCCTTCACTTCATTTTACATCCAAAATGGCAAGATTCTGACTCAATTTAGAGTAGCACAAACCTGTTAATTCAGATAGAAGCATGGCTGCTTACTGTGCTCTGGAGCAAAGTGTGTTGTCTGTATTCTGCTGTTACAGCCAATGGATTTTACAGCCACCCCTCTTTGCAATCAGTTAGGAGTGCTCATCAAAATATATGGCATTTTTCAGGAAAGCCAGCTCTTTACTCAGTAACTTCTGAGATTAAAACAATTTTATTCTCCTTATGAAGTGCTTCCATCTATGAAGTGATGTCAGAGGCGTCTGGGCATTAACCACTATTGGTCTGTATTAGAGAGAAACATTCTAAATTTGTAAACTGGCCCTTTTTTTTGTTTTGTTTTTAATAGGAGCAGTAATTTCTGCAACCTGAGTGGACAGCTCACAAATAGCCAGATGGAAATAGCGTATATTTACTTACTTATCAGTGAAGTAATTCTCTGCTTTTAAAGAGTTCCCAGATTTCTTTCTGTTTACAAGGGCGCTCCTAAACTGGAGTTGTCTGGAAGAAGAGTAGGCCATGAATCCAACCAAACCCTTCAAAGCTGGCCTTCAATAGGATATTATTACCATTGTCTGGGCCCTGTTATTTTTTTTTCTTCTTAGGGAACGCAGTGAAAGATGACACAGGACAGTCCTTCCTCCAGAAAAAAGCTTTGGAGACAGTGTAGGGAAAGGTGTTTACTTCAGCCAAGGACAGGAGCAGTGCTAATGCAGTTCCCTCGCAAGGTAATATTCCTTTACTTAACTTTTGCTGTGCATTATAATGTAATAAGGAGGGATAAGGGAGGCTGCACTGTTACCTGAATCAGCTAAACTCAAGGGGGGAATTTCAGGAAGAGTGTAATGAAATTGACTTTGATGCTAGAAATGTGCATCTTTGCTTGGCTTAGTATCCTTTAAAAACAAAAATAGATGGCAGTAATGGCTTGCGGTCTAGAGCAGTTGGAGATCTTGAGAAAGTATATTTATATATATGGTATTGTATAATTAGATATATGCTTTATTGTAAATGTGCCTTTTTAAAACGCATTTTGAAGGTTCACGATGTCATTCATGATATCTTGCCCTGCCCTTTCAGAATGCATGACAAGAGCCAACCCAAAGTAAAACCCCTTCTCGTACCACGGGCAAAGCAGATCCCAGACCCCCGTGCCTTTCTGGCAGCTGGAGGGGGAGGGAGCTGTCCTAGTGTTTAGCTGTGAGGTTTGCAGGAGGAGGCTGGCTGTAGGAGTGGGAAGGGCTGCAGTCACCCTGGCCCAGGTGCATTCCAACATCCAGCTGGGGCTGGTCTATGGGGCTGGTCCAGACCAACACAGCGTTGAAGCGTGTGACCATGATGCCAGTGCCACCCCAGTTGTTGGAACAGAACAAGGAGAAGCCCATCTGGGTGATGCTGTGGGAGAGGTGCGTGTTGGAGGCCAGGAGGAGCTCGCTCCGCTCTGTGTGGGTTTGTGAGCTGGCATACTTGGGTGAGAAGTGCAGAATTGTTTTGGTGCTTTCCTGGCGGGATGGTGGCCTGGTTTCAGATCTGGTTATTTTCCCTGAAGCATCTGGGGCTGCTGGCAGAGGTTGGGTCTCGTGCCAGCTCTTCAGCACAGGTCTGCCAGGGCTTACAATCCTGGTGGGATGTGGACAAGGAATTAGGGTAACAAGAAGTAGAATTTGCTCTGTAGTGACAATACTCTGTTTTATCCCATTAAGGAAGGGGCTGAAGGGTCAGACAGGGAGAGCATTACCATTTTCCTGTTTTAGGCTCATGCGGCATTCCCAGTTATTCCAGTTCCCTTCCAGCCCTTAGAAAGGTAGTTACTGCCCTGCTCACATGGATCCCTGTTTGGGAGTACAGCTGCCCACGCTCTCCTGCTTCAACATCCCTTTCATTACATCATGGGACTTACTGTTCTGTGGGCAGCAGCGACCATCCTAATATTATTTGCAGCTAGAAAAGAACAAAAGAAAAACAAAGAGCTTTACAGTTAACCCTGTGCTTAACGTGCTCTGTTAGGGCTTTCCTTGCTGAGTGGTACAGCTCAGCAATTCCCACCAGCTCTTGGTCGACAGCACCCAGTAGCAGGGTTGTGTGTTGAGGGCGAATCCACAAGTGTGTGTAGCAGCCTTAATCCTTAGCGCCCAGCGGTACGTGCGTGCTGGCAGCCTGCAGGCCACGTTGTCCATTGGTGTGAAATATGGGATCCTCCTGCGAGGCGGAGGGGAGAGCGTGATTCCGTTATTGGCACAAAGAGGCCAGTTTGCAGTAAATTGGGCCATTTAGCTTTACCTCAAGTGACGTGGAATAGGAAAAGCTTCTTGAAGGGGTAGAGGTCACTGAATCCCCGACTATGCACTTACTGGGATTTGACATTGCTTACTGGAAATGGATGTTCGCTTCTGAGCACGCTGTAACAAGGGAAGGACTTTTGGTTATTATTTTTTTTTTTTGCCGTAGTTCAGATTCTGAAACTGTGATCGATTCTTTTGACTAATTGTCAAGTGTTCTCAGAGCTTGAACGTGTTCCCTTCCTCTGTCATGTAGCAGTTCCCTTTGACTTTCAGTTATTTTCTTTCTCCCCCTTTTCCTTCTCTTAGCTTTAAGTCTGGGCCTGCTGTTATCTCCTGTAGCTTGGGGCTGTCTAGGGTTTTATTTTGTGTGTGTGAGTGTGTGTTTTTGTTCATTGGCTGTACAGTCTGTTTACATATTTTTGTACTCAAGTGTAGTTTTATATTAAAAACAGGAAAAAGAAAAAAACATAGTTGAGTTGAGAAAAAATATTAAGGTACGTACTCTTTGTAACACTTTAAAGACATAGGGTACCTTCAGAGATGACTTTGCGGTGATGTAATTATGATACTGTATATTTGCCTTCCTTTTTAGTTGGTTTTATTTTCTGGTTTATTTTTTTTTCCTAAAATGTATATCTTTTTATGAGAAACTGGAAACTTATAATGCAAATGTTTAGAAAGATTTAATGTTGTAAAGTAAAAAAGAAAAAGTCATATAATTTTTTTTTTCCTGTTGGAAGAAAATGCTTTAAAAAGTTTTACTACTGTTGTATTCCAGGGTGGGGGTTACCAACCCCAAATTTCCTTCTTACGCTTCATTCTTGGGTCTTGCTTTCTAAAAATGCTCATTCCAGGCATGGATGATTTGTTTATATTAGTTTAAAAAGAAAATCACAAGGAAAACCACCTTTGTAGGGATAATTTTCGGTTCAAGTGCAATACTTCCCCCTGATGTCTTATTAATGTACCATGGTTTCTTTTTCCTTTCCTCAGTCAACGCAAATCAGTGAAGCAAAATGCTCTATCTTAAATACATTCAGAGATAAGTTTTGAGTAACTACGTGAATTCAGATTTTTGGCTGACAAAAAGTGAGAACCTGTAGGCAAAGACTGAAACCCAGACCTTAACTCTGGCTTGTATTTGGCACTGAAACACATCCAGTGGTCTGAACTAAGGATAAACGTGTTCTTACCTCTTCCTTCCTTTTCTAATAGCAGCTTTCTTTTCTTCCTCTAAAAAAAATAAAAGAAAAAAAGAAAAAAAAGCACTTAATATTGATGTTTATTGGAAAATAACAAAAAATAAAAAGATTGCTTGGTCCGATCCAAAACCCACTCGCTGGAGACTCTCATTGGGTTTGATGATGGATTTTGGATTAGGCCTAAGCTCTTAGCTAGGGCAGAGCTTCCATTCGCTCTAATGGGAGAGATTTGCCTGCGTAAGAATTACAGGACTTGTGTCCTTTATCTACCTGAGAGACCAGAAAAGCTTCTTTACAGTTGTCCTTGTCTTATATACGTTTAGATGGACTTGTTTTACATATTATACATATTTATATATAGCGTATTTTTAACGCCTTTTTCTCCCCCCTCTCCCCCAATAGACTGAAACCGCTCTTCTGTAAATATGTATTTAGGTACATAATCAAAAAGAGAAACCCCATTGAGATTCTTGGAAAGGCAGTTTCTGCGCATGCACAGTAGCCACTTTTGTCTCTTAAATTTGTATTTAAGATATTCCTTTTTAATGACAACAAAGGTGAGGAGACCGTATCTCATTCTGATGGATTGCCAAAATATTTCCCCAGACTGGGCTGTCTGAGTTGAAGAACCAAAGTGCATTCTGTGGGTGACTGCCCATGGGTTTGTACTTTTGGGGCCAAATTCTGGTAATCTGCTGTGGGCTGTGTAGGTTCCCCTACCAACAGGGACCTCGCTGGAGCAGTGGGATTGTAGCAAAGTGCACAAGGTCTTGTGAACATCATTTCAGATCTTGACCCATTTGTCACGGCATCTTCCGTGACGTGCGGAGTTGCTCTCTGCCCACTCTAGGGCCAAATTTGGTATTGGTCCTGGTTCCTCCCGGGTCAGGATCTTTATTTTGGTGACAGATGTTCTGAGCTCAAATTGAGGGATCTAAAAAGAATAAAATAAATTAGAAACAGAATTTAGTCCAAAATCCAGTGAACATGCTGAGATTTGCCCCACTGCTTTACACGGAAATTGGAGCATGCTCTGAGTTCAGAAATGATCACTATCACAGTGGTGCATGTGAGCAACCCCAATGTAAACCTATATCCCTCTGCTAAAGAGTTTCGCCGCTGTAGACTGAACTATGGGACTTACTTTGATTTTATTTTCCACTTTAGTCTACACGCATACATATGGTTCCACGTCTGTGTGTGTGTGTGTGCTCTGTACATGTGTGAGTGTTGTGCAGCTACGTGAGAGTGTGAGTCTGTATGTGTGTATAAATAAAAAGAAGCTGCAGAAACTTTGTAATACTTTGTGAAAAGGATTATATTATAAAGGTTTGTACTGTCTTGAGTGCACAGCTACTGGAATAAATGTAGGGAATCTCAGGAACAAGCATATAATTTGTCCAAGAATTATTTCTTCTCAGAAATGTAAGTGCAGTTTTTAATTCTGTATATTATTTAATATTTTACCAATAAAAATAAACTTCTGACATGAAAGGATTTTCCATTCACGCTTTCTGGAAACAGTGGTGCATGCATACGTTTTTCCTTCTTGCAGCAGAAAACATGAATGGCAGTTTTGCACCTTGAAGGAATCACGTTTCTTACCTGGTAACAAATCCTATTAGCTAAGTGGAGAAGCTGAATGAGTTATGACTTGGGGTTATGAATATGGGTTATGAGACTGGGGAATGGGGCCAAGATCCACTTTGATGTGCGCTGAAGCTAACGATCTTTCTGTCAACTTCAGCACATGCAGTTTTTCAGTACAAGTTAGGCAAGTGTTCCCTCTCTGGTGCTCTTCTGTGATACAGTGGCATCGGTGACCTGACACCTGGGCTGCCATGCTTTTGAAATGAGGGGGTGGCCTGAGGTCCAACTTGCTCTGAAAAACACTCAGATCACTTAAGGAATTACTTTGACTCCTTCCCTCAGCTTGCCTTTTTGGCTGAGTTCCCCTGTGCTGTGTCCAGGGACCATCTTATGAGTGTGGATTTATTGGGCAGTTCATGTTGCTGAACTCACTCTTACTTCTGTAACACAGTTATCAATCTGGTGCCATTCGTGATATTAAAAAAACAAACAAGCAAAAAAAAAAAAAAAACCGACCCCCAAACCTACCTCTACAGGATAAAACTTTAGGTACTTGTTTTAAGTACAGTAAATTCTTGGTTAAAGATTAACCAGCCTCTCCCTGCTAATAAAAGTGTTCATCTTTGACGTGAGAAAGGAAAATGCTTCAGATATCATCGGAATAAAACTTAATCATCTTTCAAGTTGCTCAGCGTATGTTGTCTGGGAGGAGTTGCCCTGTTTTCCTTCGCTCAGGATTGCCAGCTCCTGAGCTTTGCTTCCAAAAGACCCCAGATTCAAATAATTGGACAATCCAAATACCTGATGCGTACGAATCAGGTTGTCCCATTGTAAGGCTGAGAAGATGGGTTTGACCCCTTACAGCATACAGTGGAGATCTTTTCCTTGACTGCAGATGCTTCGGATGAGATGCAGAGAAGATAAGGGGAGGAACCATAGGCAGAAGCTGAATGAGCTGTAATCTTTAGGGCTAATGGAGTCGTTTGTCTGCAACGTGTACGAGTCTGCGCATGACCTCGTGTTACCAGGGAAGAATGAAGTCTTAGAAATCTGCAGGCAGTCTTTGAGGTCCAGTGTTCACATGTACAGGTGGGTGCAATTCACACGCGAGTTTGCCATTGCCTGTTTCTTGAGAGCACCCTCCAAGGCCTACCTCACTGTCTTGGCTCTATTTAGGCAGTAGGAAATCACATCTAATCCTTTCCCCACAGCACCTTTGCTGGAAAAGCCATTGCTCTGTTGAAGAACAGCGCTTTGCTTATTATCAACCAATGTGTGCATACTCTGCTGTCATCAGGCCTTAATTTGGAGCAGGGGAGGCAGCTGGATTCAGAATACTTGATGTTCCTTCTCTGCTGGATCTGATGACATAATGGCAGTGGGTCTTCTGAACTGCAGCACCACCCTTCAGGGATCAGTCTAATAACCAGGTAAGCAACATATTTCTGACCTACCTGTCCAGCACATTGGAACTTGTCACCAAAAGGCGGTGGCAACCGCAGTGAGCTCGGAGCAGCGCGTTCTGACAGACGCCTTCCGTAGCTCTGCCAAAATCCAAAATGGTTTTACTTCCCTGTTAGCAGACACAACGTGTTGGTTCCTGGCATTCACCTCTCTAGCTCGAATATTTCCAGTTTTATGCGGTACTTTTGAAGAAATTACTAAAGCTTCATCCGGGGCAAATCTGTGTTTAGCAAGCAGTGAATCAAAGTCGGTTTTCTCCATCTCTGCACTTGAATGCTAAATCCCAGCCCCACAGTGAATCATTCCCCGCTAAGTCACCGCGGAGCATCGAGCACAATAGTGTTCGTGTGCGGGAATGGAAGGCCCTTGAAATCACATTATGAAACCCCTAGTAATTGAGGGGCTAAAAATAGATTTTGCTCAGATTGCACTTTGAATGGGCTTGATATTTTTTTTCTTTCTTTTTAGTCAATCCTAATGTAGTTAGTCCTCGGTAAGCTCGGCTTTACCCTCCTGCCCTTCGATGCTCGTTTCTGTCTCTTCTGATGCATCGCATAAGCACGTCATAATTTCCAGCATGCAATTATCAGTGTTTATTCTTCTCTCACAGCAGAGCACCTCAGGAGCCACACTACCCCTGGATACGATGAAATATGAGGCGAAGGGATTAGCATGTAAGTGCTTCAGTTGCTTAAAAATTAGGACTAAGAATGAAAGCTCTTTTCAAATGAATATGCTCATGAAATAGCTTGCGTCCTCTTCATTCCTGTTATAGAGATTGTGGATGAAGAATGCGACATTTCCCAGAGATTGCTGTTGGTGGAGCAATCCAGCCCTCCTAATGAGGCTATATAAACGCTCCATATTATCTCATTATTTTTCATTAATCCATGTGCGCCAGCCCGCCTCCACGCGCTGTAATTCCATGTTACCACCCGTGTTCACATTAAAATAGGAACAGATTATTCAAGACTCCCACACGAATCGTGAACCTCTCTCCCTTCTGATCTGTTCCTGCAGCCCAGGTCGCTCCCGGGACGGGGGAAGCCTTCCCCAAGGCAGGAACAGGGCCTGAACCCTATTGCCAGCCTCTGAGCACCCCAGATTCCCTTTCTGTGTCTGTCAGATGTTCCTGCCACCCCCCAGCACCTGAGTCAGGACAAAGCTGCCCTGTCAAAACTGACTTTTAGCAGCAAATTGCTTCTCAGTGAAGATGTTCTCTATGGAAAGCGGCTGCTTTTCATAGGCACTGGTGGATTTGGGGATTCTTGTCTCAGGAAGAAAGGCTGAAACTCTAAACCCCCTGAAGGCTTCTGGGTTATTTTGTTTGGTTTCAAGAGGAAATACTTCCCTCCCCTCAGCTGTTTTCATATCAGTTCAAATAATGTCAGGACGCAATTTGCTGCTCTTTCCCATTATTTCTGTGACTTTTCCTGTTTCAGGCTGCCCATGTGTAGTTCGTAGGGTGTGGTAAGGAATGTAAATTATTATTTTCATGTAGGTGTGGTAGCTATTCAGTTGTAAATCCTGTTTTCAATCCTTCTGACTATTTTATTTGTGATCTGTAATATTGATCTGTCTTCAGGGCAGAGAGCAGTGCCATCTATCAGGAGCAGTGACTTTTATTCCTCGCTAAAATAAAGCACTCAAAGCAGCCCCTGAACTCTATGTGATGGGGAGGGGAAGAAGAGATTTCGCTCGAAGCCTTTTTTTTGCTTGTTCTTTGAAATGAGCTGAGGAATTTGTTTCTGTGGTTGATTTGTTTTTATCAGTTCGTTGCAAAATGTGACTGGCCTGCCTCTTCAGATCCACCTCCTGTGGTAGCCTGCCAGTGGCTGTCTCCTGATAACCAACTTCATGAGAACAGAAAAATATAATCCAAAAAAATAAGGTTTAAAGATTTGCTTTTGAATGTGATTCAAGATGGTGAAGAATTGGGAATAACTGAGAAAAGAGAGCTCTGTGGCTGTTGTTGGGCTGGAGTGAAGCTGTCAGTCTGCTTCAGGTCCACAATAGTCAGGGCAGACGTGTCCCAGGCACAGCTTCGTAGCCTCCTCTCAGCAATACCTCCGAGGCTTTGGCTCTCCAAAGCTGTGTCCCCTGCCCACTGTGCATGGTGGTGTACAGCAGCAGATTCCCAGCTGCTGCAATCTGCTCATACTGCAGTTAAGCTCATTATTGCCGTGGGAGTGCTCCTCTGAGCTCTTCTGCAACGATCCGAGTGCTGCAGAAACTTTACCTTGCTGAGCATATTTACAGGTGCATCTTGTAGGTGCACGTGCTCTTTATACATGCAGGATGTGAATGTGGAACTGTTGTGGGAACAGCTGTGATAGCCAGCAAAATGGGCTGTGCTGAGATCACACCAACCCATGGTACCACAGTTGAATTTGCAGTCCAGGTGCTGCATACCCAAACGTGCAGAGTTTGGGCAGTGGCTGTGCTTCCCAAGCTGTGAGTGCATAATCGAGATGCCTGCTGCTTTTTCTTTTTTTTGCCATGATGAGGCAATGTAACGTGCTCTTTCTTGGGAGCTCGCTGAATTTCTTCAGTCAGATGCTGTCTTTGTTTTTGTTCAACTTCTTTCCCTTTATTTGAGTGAGGAAGCACCAAGTTGTCAGTGGGCACTAGAACAGAGCGAGGCTTAAATCCAGGCTGATTGATTATTTGCCTTATGTTCATTCTCAGAAGTCCTTCAGAGCTAGGTGGTGTAGTAGCACCGAGTAAAGAACAGTCCCAGCCAGCACCAAAGATCTTATAATCCTCATATAACAAGGAACCAGGCTTCTCATTTTCTGAAGTGCAAAGACCAATCTGTACTGCTGTTCTGGCTCCTTTATTTGTTGAGGCATGGATACCAGGCTCGGAGGCTTTTTGTGCCAGTGGTTGTCCCACCAACACACATCTTGCTCTTCTCAGGCCTTTTCCTCCCATATTTATAGCTGGATATGCACAGAGGAGTAAAACCATGCGGATGTATACATCCTTGTGTTCCCATGAATGGCTTTTCAGTACTTGAGGATCAAATGCTTTCAGATGCACGTTGCACTTTTACCCTGAGTGCAGTCTGCCTCTAAGCTCTATCTGAATATCTGCTGTTCAGAAGGCAACCTTCATCCTTGTAAACGTGACCTACATTGCTGGCTCTTTGACATCTGATCTGACACGGAGATGTGCTGCAGCACGTGGCGGTCGAATGTGTCCCACCACCCAGCAGATCAGGATGGGTTTGGATAATGGGCTTATCCTCATTGTTATCATGTTCTCACCGATCTGTCTCATCTGTGAACGTTAGCAGCTCTATTTCTCCATTTTTTGTTAGATCTTTAGATAAGATATTCAATGATCTGGGTCAGAATGGGACCCTACTGCTGCAGATGGATGATGGTTTGCAGTTCCTAGTGAAAACTGTCAGCTACGTAGATGGGCTGCAGTCCTCGCAGTACGTGAGCCACTGGTTCTGTTTGCTCCAGAGAGCAACGCTGTGGCTAAAATACCATTTCTATGCTGGTCATATCTGCTGAAAGGGAAGTGTGTAAGCTGAAGCAGAAGTGATGCACCCTGTGCAGGATGCTGCCGCTTTGTGGGAGACGACCTTATGTAACAAATGAAAGGTGAAGGACTCTCTTAGTATAGAGTCGGTTATAAAAGAGAACTCAAGCTCTTCGAGAAGGGATGGCTTTGAAGATAATATCACTAGCCAGCTCATTCACTTTCATGTGAAACTGCTGCTTGGTTTATGACCTCCGACTCTCCTCTCCCGCCAAACTGAGGAGCAGACAGGGCTGCCCATGCACTTCATTGCACCCCACGTGTTGCTGCACCGCTGGGACTTCCTTAACACCTGTGCTGCGAGCAGGGAAACTTCAGCTGTTACTTCAGGCAGACCTGTGCAGGTCTAAGCTGGGCTGAATTAGCTGGAGAAGACCTCTGGTGCAATCCTTTCTTCAGTCGCTTGCCCCATTCTTCTGCCAGTCTTTAGCACAGCCCTATTCCATTATCGAGGAAAAATGTCTGCAAACTGAGCCAAAGGGTGAATGGATAGCTCCCTGTGGGCATCCTCCTGTTTGTTGTCAGGGCCTTGCACCCTCTGGCACATCCTTTTCCCTGCTGGATCAAGAAGTTCCCAGAGCAGAACGCTGTGTATCTGCCTGGGGAGTTATGTAGGCAGAGGTACTCCACGACAGCTATTTTGGGTTGTTTTCCTATGTAGAGAAGCCCTAGTTCTTATCTAGATGGAACAAAAGTCAGGCCTGTTCTTGTAGATAAAATGCTTTCCCTTCTAACGGCCTGATGGCTTATCTCTGGTCTTGCAGCATCAGCCATAACCCTTCTCCTGACCCACTTAACTTCTTGTGTCGAGCAGAGCTGTAAGGACAAGGGGTTGGGGGGGTGATTCGTGATTAATATTCCCTTTCTTTTAATGCGCAAAACTCTTCAAGCTCTCCACGCTTACATAATTAGCAGAGAAATCTCTATTCCTAATCAGCTGATAAATTATCTATGGACAGAGCTCTGAGAATGTATTACTGATGTGGTTGGGCTTGATACACCATTAGATTTCGAGATCTTTTTTTTTTTAGAATCTCCTGACAAAATGACTTTTTGAACCCTGTTACACTTGCCACCTTACTTTCTTTGCCTTTTAAATAAAAATAATAGCAAAAAATAATAATCATAACTGCATTACCTCTTTCCCATATCCAAAGCAATTTCTAAGAAATCAATATTTTAGCAAGCCTAGCAATCTACTACTGCTTGCCTATTGAGCTTCAAAAAAGCCAAACAGATAAGGGCTGAATGTAGGTAATCAAGGCAGTGAAGTACTTGTCTCTGGGGCTTCAGTTTGAACTCAGCCCACTTCCAGGTACAGCCAATGCAGGCATTTGTTAATCTTTTTGGAATGAAGCTGGTACTTTTAGTCCTTTTCCTAGCGAATGATTATCTATCAGAATGTTTTTTATCAGCTAGAGCTGACTGGTGTTAATTCTGATAGTTTCTTGGAGAGATACAGCCTATGCAGTTAAGCAGAAATCAGTCTGGTTTCCTATTTCACTGTTAATTATTATGTAGTAGTTCTTAGTTCTACAAAATGTGGTGGGGAATACCCAGAAAGCACTCTTCTCTCAGAATGTGTGTGCAAATAAAGGCAGCAGCATACAGAGTTGGCCTTGGTAATGCATTGCCAGCGAGGTACGATGGCAGTTGTGAGTGAGACATCCAGGGTGGATTGCTGGAAACTCAAGCTGTTGAGGATGCAGTCATGAAGTGAGACTCATTCAGGGGTTTTCTCTTTCTTTCTGAAACCAACTTAAGGTGCCAGTGTGCTGGCTGCCAAGATGATGGGTGTAATCATGGGGACATCCAGTTGTGAGGGTTGTCACCGGCTTTGCTTTTGGGAAACGCTGAAACAAGCGAGCAAATGGGTTAATGAGCATCTTTACATTGCACCATGCCTTTCACATTCTTGCATCCTTACTTCAGTAATCATAGGAAGCATCACCATTTACACCCGCTGCTTCCCAGGGAGAAATTCACCGTGTCATCTTAGATGTTCTTCCACGTATTCATTCATGGATGAAAAGGGAGAATACCTGCATTGTTTAGCCACTGCAGAGCTGTGATTTTCCTGTGCTGCCATACTGAGTTGCAGTCATGTGTCACAGATCTTTTTGCTTGTCACCTCCCATGTTCTCGCTCTTCATTGTCACTTTAAAATTAATTCATGCCTAATTACTTACTCCACCCAGAGGAGTTCTGCTCACCTGGTACTTCCCTTGGGGGAGGACGGAGAGGGGAAAAACAAACCCAACAACTGTGCCCTGTAGTGGTATGATTAGTATATCCTATATGTGATGTTTATTTTAAACATTTTCCCTAATGTAATGCATGTCTACACTTAATTTAAGTACACATAAGTATATAGAAGGCCTGGGGGGCTCTGTGTGCACGTATAGTGAAGTAGAATTTGCTAAAATAATGGCCACAAGTGCGGAGCTTGAAGAACCACAACTTAAAAAGCCCAAAGCAGATTTATGCTGTGGTATGTGGAGCATCTTGGTTTTGCTGGACTCATCTTATGTGTGACCTCGAGCTGAGTACCACACATAAGTAAATTTTAACCAAAACTTTCACCAAAAGCAGCACTTTGCTCTGGTCCAAAGACACCCTGTGCTCGTTCAGGAATTGTAGGGAAAGTACAGATGATGGAAAGTGACCAGAGATGACAAAGTGTGGCTCAGATGGGGTAACTTTTCAGATAAGAAAAGTTTAATTTGGACAGTTGTCATCAGGTAGTTATTGCCATCACTGCTGTCCTTGTCAAAATAATGGAGCAAGGACTGACTCTGTGCAGAAGTGAGGGAAGGAGAGCCAGGAAGTTGCTCTCAAGTGGAATGGGTTTAATATGAGAAGCTGCAGTAGTCCAAATAAAACTGATTCGCCTTATTTGCTCCCAAATAAGCACCTGAATCAGTATAAATCAGTGCTAACTGAATCAATAAATGTATCTCAATTTAGTCTAGCTTAATATCTATTTCAAAAGAGAACCGAAGGCAGGCTGTAGGAAAGCATTTTAATACACTGATGCATGAAATACTGCTGTCAGAGAAATTCAGATTATCCAGGATAAGGGCATTATAGCAGTGAATGAAAATAGGCAGCAGAGATGCAAGCAAAGAAGCTGTTAGAGCAGATTTTTCAGGAGCTGTCAAAAGGGGTGAAGTGAGAGGTGGTGGTGTCCTGGCACCAGGTAACATTTGTGATGCTGCTGCTTGTGCCTCAGCACCAATGAGAGCTCAGTCTCCAGCAGTGCCAAATAGCACTATTTTATTTAACTCTCTAACTTCTACCATTAAGTGAGAAATATGTGTTTATTTTCTTCGAAACTTAGTCATCTCTGACATGCTTGGTGCCATTTCCATTCTGAAACAAGGTGGTATCGCTTTCCACATCGTAATATCTCCTGAATTCTTTGAAACCCAACAGGGGAGTGCCTCAACCTGGTTTTTACAGCATTTTCTCGTGTGAATTGCATGTTTGCACCTGGTTTGCAATGTGTGCCACCCAAAGAGACGAAGCTATTGTGGCAGCCAACCAAAAGCAGAGCTAATGAAAAGGTCAAATATATTATTAAGCATTAAAATTCTGAGAAATCCCTGTTGTGCAGGAGATTGTGACAAGAAGAGGAAACAGCACAGCATAAGCGATCTCTCCTGATAAAGATCTTGTGAGCAGAGAAGAGCAGAGGAAGTGGGACACGTGTGATGATTCCTATGATGGTATGTGGGCCTCCTCATCAGGCACTCTGCTCGGGACTTGGGCTGAAACATTGGGAATTTGGTTAAACTTGTGGACAGTTTTGTCTCTCTCTCTGTATTTTTTTTAATTACATGTAATGAATGAATGGGTACTTTTTGTTTCATAGTCGTGAAAGGGCTCCTGGGGCTGAATTTGTCCAGTGGCAATGAAATGGCTATTTTTCCTCTGGCCCCCAAATGCACCTGAGGTGTGACGTGAGGCATCACACCACTCTCATGTCACCATCTCTATCACAGTCCTCATATGTGATTTGGACCCCTATTTTTGACCACCAGTATTGTCCCATGTGGGCACCACCAGGTTGGTATCAGGTCTGGGGACGAGGACAGCTACAAAGACCCACTTTAAGTAGATCTGGTGAAGAGCTGTAAAGGTTTTAAACCTCGTGTCATCACTGTAAGGTGGGTTTATGATATTTCATAGGTGCATCATCTGTGGGATCACCTTAAGGGTGACAGAGGTCCACCTGTACTGCAGCTGTAATCCATCCAGCAGTGAACAGATGTCAAGTCCTGAAGTATGGAGTGAGATGAAGCCTCCTCTGAAGGCAGCAGCCCCTCTAGGCAGAGCCTGGACTTGGCAGGTGAGTGGGCAGCTGGATTTCCACTGATCAGGGCACCCACCTGTCTAGAAGCATACTCCCTTCCCCACGTGACAACTGTTGGGTTGGCTGTTGGGAGTTTTGCAGCCATGTTGGATTTCAAAGCAGCAATGGAGGTGTTTCTTTCTTTTCCACCCTTGTGTAGACACAAGGGCACAACAAACTGAATTGAGGAGAGGACGAAAACAGTCAGATTTCGTGAAGTTCACCAAAGAATGGGTGATTCATAGCTGAGGGTTGCTTGCAGCACACAGGGTGGGGTTAGCTAATTCACCCATGTGAACAATTGCAGTCCTAGGTAAGAGGGAGGTAATGATGTGGCTGTATTTCATGAAAGGCAATGGGGAAAGCAGGGGATGAGAGAAAAGCCTGCTCTCATGCAAGGGGAGGAAAGGAGCTGCCCCATCTGTTGCATCTCAAAAACGTGTGATGCTTTCTATGCAAGGAACCAACAAGAATTGGCTTGATTCAATGGAGCTTTTGTCATGAATAAAATCATTCCAAGGTTAGTTTGGCCAAAATATTAGAAAGACAGAGGTGACAGTACCAGCTTTCCTCCTCACACAAATAGCTACCCTGTTCCACTACTTAGAACCACAGAAACACAAGGCTGAAATGGACTGCTGGAGGAGGAGGTGAAATTCTGGAAATGAAATTCTGGTGATGTAATATTTTCCAGGTACATCGAAGTGTTGCTACATGGAAATGAAAAGAAAAACTGAAGCCCTGATTCATTTTCAGGCCTCCAAATGCTATTCTAATGCTCTTGCAGTGTCTTTGGGTGGGAAATTATTTCTATGTGTATGCAGATAGCACAGAAATGAGTCTTTCCTGGTTGTACCGTGGAAACCCCTAACATTACACTGCCCAACACATTATGCAGCTGTTCTGAAGATCCACGTGATTTGTCTTCTTACGTAAGAAAAAAGTCTTTTCTAAATCAAAGAGTTTCCTTTTACCTCCCTCAGATGTAGCCCTTCGGGAGAGGGCTGCTCTTAGGCCAGGAACCTGCCTCTGATTTCAGGTGGCAGCCTGTCAAACAGGATTTTTTTTTTTTGCCACCTGAATGAATGGTTGGCCTAATTGAGGAATTCTATGACTATAATTCATCTTCTCTCTGGGCATGAAAAACACACCTGTAATTTCTCACGGAATACTCTTTGTGGCAGAAAAACTGTGTTCCCTCCCATGCCGGTGTGTGCGATGTGTTCTTAAGTAATTTGCAGCTGAGCTCACCACTTGTTGCTCCATTGGACCCTGTCTGTGAATGCCTGGTGCCCTTGGTCGTGTGTTGGTGTTGGGGGCCATCCCACAGGTCCCCATTGCTGTCTGCTGGTGTCCTGTGCTCCATTTTGATGGTTGGACTGGATGATCTTAGTGGCCTTTTCCAGCCGTTATGCTTCTGTGATTTTCTTTGGTTTGTTGCTGGCTCATTTCTCTCTCAGCTTTTCTTATTGTAGTCAGGGGACATTCTTTGTCTGAGAGCTAAGGGGAAATGGAGACACATGGCTTCAAACTGGCTCTTTTCTGTCATGGGGCAGCTCCTGGACTCTTCTCAGAAGCACTTCTACTCCCAAAACCTTGTCTTGGAAACCTAATAGAGTTCCTCCAGCCAGACCCAGCACCACCTTCACTGCTTTGTCCATAGCATTCACATCTTGTTCAGGCTGCCCAGAGAAGCTGTGTATGTGCCCCATCCTCAGGGCTGAGCTGGATGGGTCCTGGACAGCCTGATCTGGTGGAGGCATCCAGCCCACGGCATGGGTTTGGTACTGGATGGGCTTTAAGTTCACTTTCAACTGAAAGCTATCCTATGATTCTCTGAATTTATGTATCTGTCCTCTGACTATCTTTACACCCAGCATACAGCTCTATACATTCTCAGTAACCACTGTCTCCTCTCTCTTAACATATAAGTGATATCTCCCCATTCCGTGAGACTGTCCCACTTCCCAAAATGTCCGTAAGAGCCAGCAACATTTGTAGCTCTAAGCTACAGAGAATTGCAGCCAGGTCTGAGTGCTGATACTTTGCAAGTCCTGCCAGGCAGGGAGATGGGCCAAAGAAGCACAAACGCAGGGTGGATTTCCCCAGCCTGTTTGCATCCCATTTGCTCTCTTAGAAAAAGAGAGCAAGTTTACTTAGGGAGGAAGATGAGAACTAGTCTGAGATTTGACTCTGAGATGTAGGCTTGCCTTGGGTACCCAGAGTGGCTCTGCCTCCCCAGAATCATAAATAGTTTCTAATGTCAGTGCTTTATTACAGCTGTCCTGTTCACACTTGGTGAGATTTGGAGCCTCCTCTTGTGACATGAGTGATTGCAGCTGTGTGGCAGATGCCAGTGCCTGGCTTCAGGCAGGGGTTGAGTCCACAAGCGGTGGGATGTAAGGGCTGGAGGTTTCCAAAGGAGAGCCTGGATGTGGGTGGGAACCTGGGTGCTGTGCTGGTGGGGAGGGGCTTTCCTGCATGCTAGGAATCCACAAGGTGCTCACAGCCTCCATGGGGTGTTTTTGTGATAAGGTGTAGCTGGGATGTACAAGAGTGCTAGGGATTTGAGCAGCCAAGTCTTGCTCATTTTGTCAGGCAGCTTCGAGCTTCTCAGCGTTCTGTGAACTTCATCATAATTTGCCTGGATGATGAGTGCCTGTGTTCAAGTTGTTATCTTCAGAGAACTTCAAGTCTCGCTGAGTGATGATGGCTGAGTGGGAAAAGTTACCTTTTCTCCTGGATGAATTATTCTTGAGTGATAATTTCACTTTTTCAATGAGCAGAAAAGATGCATCTGATCTTCATTCAGAGGTTGCAATTAGATGTCATATTTGTCAAAAATGCTTTAGCCAATCAGATACTGAATTACAGCATCTTTCATTTTCTTTTCAAGGGAAAGAGTTATCCTGCTCAAATTCTTAAACTGACAGATTGAAGTACCAGGTTGAGGAGGGAAGGTCATGTGTGACGAGATCCCAGGAGCACAGAGCTACGGAGAGGAGAGATGAGGGATGCCTCCATTTTCAGCATTCCTCCGCCAAAGGTTTCCTGTTCTGTTTGTTGAGCTGGGGTGCCCACCCTTTGGCGTGGTGCTCAAAGGATCATTTGAATTGGAAGGGACCCTTAAAGGCCATCTAGACCAACTCCCCTGCAGTGAGCAGGGATTCCCACAGCTCCATCAGGTGCTTAGAGCCTGTCCAGCCCAACCTTGAGTCCTTGAGTGTCTCCAGGAACAGGGCACCCACCACCTTCTCTGGGCAAGCTGTGTCAGTGCCTCATCACCCTCATTGCAGGTAATGTTTTCCTTATATCCAGTGTAAATCTTCCCTCTTAGTTTGAAGCCATTCCCCTTGTCCTATCACAGCAGATGCTGCTAGAACGTCTGTGCCCTTCTTTCCTTTTCCCCTTTAGATACTGAAAGGCCGCTGTCTTGTCTTGAGACAAGCAGTTTTTCCTGCCTGCTCACAATGGAAAGAGCATCTCCATCCACTCCATGCTCAGGTTCTTATATGGGAACTGTGGAAGCTCTGTTAAGGCTCAAGGTTGCAGCCCTTCAGTCTCCTTCTCACCAGCTTGACCCAGTGAAGTCAGTGAAGGTGTAACCTTTGCCTCTGAGAGCCTGAGGACTCCTCACCTATATCTAGAGAAGCACATCCATTATAACTGATGTATTCAATGCAAACTATGGTAGCACATACTCTGAAATATGTGCTGACTTATTTTAACTTGACTTAAGCAAGAATAAGAAAATGTATTAAGAGCATCCAAAAAAGCTCTTCTAGTCAGTTTTCAAGTGTCAACAAGCTGTTTCTCGTGGTCTCGCAAACTCAACTTTGAAAATGGGAATAACTTAGCCTCCCATATGGCGTTGCAAGCTACTTCACAGTGGAAATCTCCTGTATATTCATACAAAATTTTAGAGGAGCAGGTGGAAAATATCTGGCAATTAAAGCTAGTGCTATGGAGTTAGGACTTGGAAGCAACCTATTCAAAGTCCACATCTTCCGCTATCAGCAGTTGGTTACGTGACTGTTCCTCCTGCACTGGGGAAAAGCCCTTGAAGAGACTGACAAAAGATTTCGTCCGATTTATGATAAGTGCATTGGAGCAGATGATTGCATTTATCTGAAAGGAAATGGTTAAAAGCAGCTCTGGCTCTGACATTGTACTGCAGACTTACTGGGGTATTAACAAAGAAATGTAGCTTTCTGTGAATGCAGGAAGTTGCCTCCAATAAACTTCACAGAGTTTCACAGAAAAAAACAGACACAAAAAGGTCACCGCTCTCCTCAGTCCTTCATTTGTAATTTTATTTCGAGCAGTGGATTTCTGTACTCATTTAAAATACTCGGCTCTGAGCCAGGATGTGACTGTGCCACCATCCTGTAAGGGAAGCGTTTGTCATCCTCTTGCGGCAGCAGCTGAAGGTGTATCAGTCACCATGTTTCAGAGCTGCAGAGTATTTTCATGACTCTTCATAGCTGGTGTCAGATTGCCAGGGAAGAATTTTTCTCCGCCTTTATTCAACGTGAGCAGAACTAATTGTTCTCCCTGAAAGCGTTCCTGAACTTTCCAACCTAACTTGGTGGGAAGCACCAACGAGTGATCGTGGCTCCACAGCGTGAGGCTCATAGGGAGGGGTAAACATGTATAACAGCTGCTTTGGCTGGAAAGAGTTTCACAATACTACTTCAAACGGTGTCCACAAAAGTTCCATCTGCCACTGGACATGTGGAGCTGTCCCTGGAGCGTGGGACCATGACAAAAGATGTCCAAAAAGAGTTAATTTTTACTGAAATGGGTACAGACAACCCAGGTGAACTCAGACCTACAGGGATGCTCAGGGGATGCTGGAGCTTTCAGGGCCCGATGCTCGGAATGCTGTGGGCTCTCTCCATCCCACCAGGAGGTGATTGGGGCAGCCAGGGCTTGGCTCACAATTAAGCAATGGAAATTAAAAGAGAGCGTGCTCAATCTCAGCTGGAAATTGGCGTGTGTTAAATACAGGATGGTTCTTTACTGCAGCCTGTGAAAGGCTTTGCTAATGCCCTTGATTTATTGCAGAAGCTAAAATAACTTTGCTCAGCAGGATAAGCACACATTTGACTTAGATCCAGGTGTAGTGACAGCTGAAAGCCATCAGAGCTGGGAAGAAAATAGCTGCCTGCAGTCCTGCCTGACTCGAGTGACCATGGTTCTCCACTTGCCCTGTCAAATCCTGCTCTTTTCACTGATGGAGCTGAGGACAGGATTTCCCTTTGAGAGCAGGAGCATTAACAGTACTAACAGTGTGTTCACTGCAGGAGATGAAGAGTCGTGGAAAGAAAACTCTCTGCTTCCTTCTGCTGCTTCTGCAAAGGCCTCCAGGGACCATACTGGGAGGACACCAGGCATGGAGACAGCTTTGACATCTTGAGACCACGGTATTCAGGAAGACGTTTTCAAACATTTGCCATTGGAAAATGCAAAAAGAACATTGTTGTCAGCTTCTGATCGCAGCAACTGGAGATACCAGGCCAACATTTTTCTTCCTTCTGCCCTGGAAAGGACAGCAAAGACCAGGTAACTTTCAGCATCTCTTGGCAAGGAAACGTTGATGGAATTGGATGGGTAGATGGGTGCTGGTAGGTGTGCACCAGCCATGGATGTGATGAAGCAAACCCAGATTGAGCATCTGAGGTGCCCAGCTGCTGCAGATGGATAGGATTTTGCAGCTGTTTAATATGGGAACTATACATGAGCTGTGCATTCACAATATTTTGACATGCATTTTAATGTAGCACTGCAAGTGAAGCTTGAAAACTTCACGTTTAAATACATCTCCAGAGAAAGAGGTGATCTTGGGCCAGTTTAGGTTATAGTGCAACATAACTAGAAGAAAGCCTGAGGGTGCATTGTTCCTGGGGGAATGCTTTCCCAAACAGGTAAAGGACAGCTGAGTGACCAATTTAATAAGGTGATGTATGAAACCAGAACAAAAAAACAGACTTTATTACTAGAAAAACATAATCTTCAGGCATTTGTGCATTCTGTAGTCACTTAATGTAACTTTGCAAGCAGGTGGTTAAAATGTGATTAAGAGCATTTAACCATTGTCCCTGATTAAGCAAAATTTATGCCACGTATCTCCATCAGGCTGTTCACATCTGCTAAAAAATTGGTTTTGACTATGAAGTTTTACACCTAATGTGAGCTGTGCACTTTTTTTTTTCCTCATGTGCAAAATAATTGGATTTTTAACTACTTTGTAAATCTGAAGCTAGTCAGACATGCAACAGATGGTTATAAAATATGGAGGTGTTTTTCAGGTAGGGATTAAAAAGTCGATGGGGCCTGTCCTTCAGAAATGTGTGCAGGTGTGTAACTCAGCACTTTTGTACCTGAAGGCATTTCTCCACGTGCCATTTCTTAGAATGAGACTCAAAAATACCACATCCAAGTGCAGTACTATAATTCAGGGACACTGAAAGTAGCCTGGCCTTGAAATCGTATCTCCCTGTAGCCAGAATCTTCTGGTGGTGTGCACTGTACCTGCCCTTATATTGATATAAGCTATGGTTATAGTTGCAGACTTCTTGGATAAGTTAAAATCTGTTCAGTTTGAAAAGACAATATATTTCAGGGGGGTTGGATGGAAATAAGAGCCCATGTTTAGAGATATGTCTTCTGATGTGTGCAGATATGCATGAGAGGGAAACCATCTCATCCCTGATGCTGATGGCAGCTCTCTGCCACAGGATCAGCCGATTTCCAGTCACCGTGTCAATATCATCATAGAATGGTTTGAGTTGGAAGGGATCCTTAAAGGTCATCCAGCACAACTTCCCTGCAGTGAACAGGGGCACCCAGAGCTCCATCAGGTGCTCAGAGCCCCGTCCAGCCTGACCTTGAGTGTCTCTAGGGATGGGGCACCCATCCCTTGTCTGGGCTACCTGTGCCAGTGCCTCACCACTCTTATTGAAGAACACTTTTTGTTTATATCCGGTGTAAATCTCCTCTGCTTTAGCTTGAATCCATTTCCCCTTGTCCTATCACAGCAGACTCTGCTAAAGAGCCTGTGCCCTTCTTTCTCCTCTTCTTTTTTGTGTGCTAAACGGAGAGCCCAGGTTTTCTCAGGAACAGCCCTGGTCTTTATCACTGACTGCCATTACCTGGTGGCAGAAAAGAAAGAGGCTTATTTGGCTTTTGTAGGTGGCAGCCCCTGTGAACCAAAGACCACAAGGTATGTAAGCACACGCATCTGATACAGATCTAACCAAGCTTTTGAGAAGAATTCCCCTTAGGGCTGCAGTTCCTACTTGACATTAACTACTAATATTTATTTTTCAATGCTACGTATCAGCTTAAAGAGATTCCTAATATGGAAGAAAGTCAAATTCCAGCAAATGTGACACTTGATGTGATGTAGGTTTCTGGCCAGAAATCCTGCTCGGTGCAGAGCAGCCACCCTCAAGTTCTTGCTCCCCAATTAGGGAGGTTTCAGCATGAGCATGGCTGAGCAGTGGTCTGCTAAATATAGGGGTGTTTTTATTAATCAGCTTTGGGACACCAAATTATTTACGCTGACCTTGTTTTTCTGCTCTTCAGAGGCTCAAGAGGAAAGCTTGAGATTCAGCAAGAAGTAATGCTCCTTCATTATACTGCTTCCCATCTGTTGGGTCGGTTTTTAGGGTCTGTATGTATTCATCTCTCAGGAAGTGGAGGGGATCTCACAAGTGTAGGAAAAAATCATGAATGAGACTTTGTCACTGAAGGTTCTGAGGGCACTTTAATGCATCATAAGAGCACAAACTGAGTTGCAGGGCAGTGTGGACTGGGGGCTGCAAGCCACCTTGGGTTCCTTGCTTCTAAGGATGTGTGTGCCTTTCGTTAGTGTTTGGGGCCCAACAAAATACTGGGTTGGTGAGAAGAGGAGCAATCACACCAGAAGCATGTGCAGCAGCCATGGAGGGAACGCAGGCCAGGTCTCACAGCACCAGCACAGGACAAAGCTGGAAAGCAATTGGTGCTCCGTGGCTGTAAGCAGCGATGTGACACCAGAGAGCGCCTGCCTGGTGTCTCTTTCACGTTCCCTTTAATTGGAACTATTTATTATGTTTTGGAAAATGTAATTAAAAGTGAAATCACTCATTTAACATATGGTTTATTGGCCCTGTCTAATTAAAGCCTGCCTAGGAGAGAAGTGCTGCAGTGAGCGCAGGTGGGATCCTGGTGAAATCCAGTGCTTTCCCAGGGCAGGAGCATACCAGGGGAAAAGAAGTTGGGATTAAAATAAATACAAGGTGCTGGCTGCAGGAAATGAGTGACATGATTTCCTGTGACACCCAGTGTTTCTCTTCTCATCACCTTCCCTAGTGAAAAGATGCAGGACTGAGGCATTGCATGCGTGATCTCCAAGCTGGCAAATTCGTGGTGAATTTTTCTTCCCTTTTGCACTGCAGACCCACAGAGAGGTTTGTGTCTTACCCCGCTGTTCAGCATCCTTTGGGTGTATTCTTTCCATCTCAGCAGCCTCAGTCAGCGATTCTGCAGTGCTTCAGCTCCATACTGCTGAGGGCAGGCCCAGTGCTCTGATGTGTAGATGCTGGATTTTTGCTGTGCAAGGCTCAGGAGGCGCATTCCTGAGTATATATGTGGGAAATGCAGAGCCTAGCCCCTGCCCAGGGAGGCAAGAGGCTCTGGCAGCCACGTGGGACAGCACTGTTGTGTCTGCGTACTCAAGATACGGGCGCTGACACCTCTGGGCTCAGATACTGGTGTTCTGCAATTTTTATTAAACCCATCATAGAGATAACTCTTCAGTTTGTCAGCAATAGAGCCCCATGAGTTAGGAAGGGACATCTAAAGAACACAAGTATTCATCCCGTTTGGTAGCTTCTCCTACCCAGCATGGAGTACTTGAGGTGAGTCTGAACAAGCACTGTCTGGATCCGCGCTCGTGGAGATGTAGCCTGTGTCCATCACCCCTCTCCTCAGCACCCTGTACCTCTCTGGGCACAAATGCTTTGGTGTTGCCTTGCCCATAGGCAGCTTGGCTGGAACATGGCATCACCAGAACCAACTGATTTTCATTGCAGTGTTGCCCTTACGTTTGGGTGGTTGTTTTTTCCTTGCCGCGCTGTAATTGTTTGGTGTTTCACCACCATAGGCAAGCAGGAAGAGCTCTCCTCCTGCTTGCTGCAGATCCAGGCTCCTCAGCACCCCTCATTTATTAACCCTTGCTCTCACACCTGTTCTCGCTCTCGCACCTCCGGAGCTCCACAGCCACTTCTTGCACCTCCCACAAGTGCACATGCTTTTGCTCCGAGAGCCTCCCTGGATTTTCGGACCTGTGTGTGATCAGAATGAATTAGACTTGGCTGAGGCATGGGATTATTGCAGACCTGTCACTTCACAGTATGTTCCTGTTACAGCCCACACTCGTGTCTGCTAGTATTTTAAAGGAAACTTTAATTAGCATCTCCCAAAGAGTGTGAATAAATTGTTTTGTTGTTGTTTTAGGTTTGGTTTTGTTTTAGGGAAAGGAATGTTTACTCACTGAGGACGTGTTTCCAAACTCTTCCTCCACTCTAGTCCTGGTTTTCTGATGTCTCATGCACACAGTACTGTGAAGCTCTGCGCGGTGCTGGCGATGGGAGCGAGGTTGTTCAGCAGCAGAGTGGGATGTGCTGCGCAGGCACGTGCGAGTAGTGATGGAGCATTTGGGGGCTGTGTTGAAGCAGTGCTGTCTGACTCTTAATTGAGAAAATGTCTCCTGTTGACTTGTGAACTGTTCAGGAGAGTCGTTGCAAGTGTCTGCCTCAGTTTAGTGCAGCAGCCCCTTCTCCTGAAGTCTGCTGAGCACGGCTTAGGCTCAGTGTCCTTTAAAGGCATTAAACAGCTTAGGAACATCCATGTAACAGTGCTGTGATCCAAGGACACCAGAGAGAGATCTCCCGTGTGTTGTAAGTAATGTGTACAACGTGCTCTTGACATGGGCTGTAGGGGCATCTTTTCCAGCCTTAGACTCATGGAAACACAGAGTCATTAATAGTGGAAAAGACTACTAAGATTGTCTAGCTCAGCCGTTGGACCCATCCCCATTGTGCCCACTGGCCATGTCCCTTGAATCCAGAAAGGTGAATTGTGTATCTGATGTGGTCCAAAGAGCTGCTCACAAAAAGGAAAGGGATGTAAAGGAGGTTTTGTACATGGCTGAACTCCTGCACTTCACTGTTCAAATTAATTGTATTAGTACTGTGTGAATCTATCTGCAACTCAAGCCATTTGCTAGGCTGAATTTACGCAGATGGTGAAATAATGGGTTGGAAGGAGCTGAGATACAGACCTGCCTGCCCTCTTCTTGGGCAGAGCCATGAGGAAAGGCAGAAAAATCCTGATGAGATCGGGGCGTTACCTTTGAGTGCTGGCAGGGACGGGTGATCCCCACCCCATACCAGCTATTTTAAAAGGTGGTGTGCGACGTGAGGAGAGCAAACCTACTGCATGGAATACCAAAGGCAGGAAGAAGTAAAATAATGATGGGGAAAAAGACAAAATTTAACGGCTAAAATAAGGCTTCGGTGATAAGCAGAGCTTGTCAGGACTCCGTTGGCTTTTGCGTTGCAAGGAAATGTGTTTCTGCAAATGTGCTGGTATGAAGTAGTCAGGCACATACATTGGCTCCTTTTAGTTTCACCCATGCATGGCTTCGGTTCCACCCATCTTGTTTAAACAAACAGACTTAGTGGGGATAAGGCAAGGAAAATCCTGTTCTCTGCTTGTGTTTGTTCTTCCCTCTGCTCCTCCAGCAGGGACACTTGAAACACAGATGGAGCTCAAGGCGTTAGGTTTTAACAGATCCAAATCAATTTGATGTGCCCTTAAAAATCCCGCAGCCATTTCCAGTGGCATCCACAGAGCTGCTGACAACCAAGCATGTGCCCAGTCACTAGCTGCTGCATGTATCATCTCATACGGAAAGCCATTCTTTCCCTGTCATGTGAAGGCTTTGAGTGTGGCTTTTTGGTGGCCTCAGAAAAAGAGCATCTTTGAAAGTTGGAAAAAGGCATTATCTGAAGCATCAACATGGGGGCAGCAGGGCAGTGGAGAGTGGGTGGTCATCTTGTGCTTTGATACAAGTTGTTCCTACAGTTTCCTGATGAAATCTCTTAGTTCATTGAGTGCCATGTAAAAAGCTTCTCTGGAGGTCAAAAGAGGATAATGGCAGCAAATCTTAAATCCCAGTTCTGTATTCCTCTGCTCCCATTGCTTCCCAGTATGAGACCAGGAGGGATGTGAGAGAATTGGCAGCCCACGCTATGTTTGCCCATTTACGTATGGCATTGTCCTTACTTGCTTGCAAATACGTATTTGATGGCTTCCAAAAATAACACAAGGTGTCTAAATTAGGAAGATTTTTTTCTTTGTGCTGCCTCTGCTTAATTTCCGCCCTCAAGATCTCAAAGCAGTGATGGTGGCAACGGACCTCAGGAGGCCTGTGGTCCAACCTCCCGCCTGACAGGACTGTCTCCAACACCAGAACAGCACAGCTGTGGCTTTGTCTATTCAAATCTTGCTCATTGCTGTGAACAGAGATGTCACTCCCTTTCCTGTGACCTATTCTAGGGCTGTGCTACTTTCCGAGTGAAGTTTTTTCTCTTAATGGCTGCTCTGCACCTTATGAAGCCACAAAAAGCAGCCCTACCTGCCGTTACCAATAAGAATTTGGACATCATTGTTGTAACTTCAAGTTGCGTGGGTAGGAGTTTGTCTGTAGAAGATAACTTAATTGTACTTGTCTTCAGGAATGATTTTCCACTGGCCCTGGCACTCTGCTGGGGGAAGGCTGTTTCTGCAACCATGGCCTCCCATATGGGGAAGAGCCACGCCAGGCCTAAGCCATACAGGAAGGATAGGCTAAGTTGACCCCCTGCAAATCCATTTTGCAGGCTGTTCCTCAGAAAAAAGATTTTGATTTCCTTCTTCCGTGGTCTAATCTACTGAAACCAGCAAGGTGTATAGAATGCAGTAACTACTAAAATTGCTTGTAAAGGACAGAGCTCTGATCAGGAAGCACTGGCATAAATTCCTGTGCTGCGGTGAAGTCTTCCCTATCATTTTTCCCTTCTTGTGACTCACCTGGTCTGGTTGCTACGTGTTGCTCCATCCTGGGGGAAGCGGAGTGCTCTACACATTGCTCACCTCTCCTATGACCTCTCTGCTGCCACACCTTTGTTGGATGACAGCAACAAAAACAACACGGAGAATTCCCAAAAGGGTGAGGACGCCTTAATCCCTTCAGAAAACCAACCCGATACTTCATGGGTGGGTCTCTGCTAGCCTCAGAGTAAATTAACATCTCCTTCCTCATCCACAGCTCTCTCCTTTTCAGTTCATAGTAAATTCAAGTCCTGAAACCACGTGCCTCTGGCCAACGTGCCCCCTTGTTCCCAAAGGCATTCATGGGACAAAGACCTTTCTCTGTAAATCCTGTCTGATTCCCTTTTCCCAGCTATCTCCTCATGGCTCAAATTATCTGTCTAGTAGACAATGAAAAAATCCCCTCATCAGCAATGGTTTTTATCAGTTGATAGTTCTGCTGCTTCTTTGCTGGCATCCCTCAGTATTTTCCATAAATGTGCTTCTCTTTGGGCTGAATCCCTCCTCTATTTAGCATCTTTCTTTTGTCCTGTATCTCCTACAGTCGCATCACCATGGTATCCAGACTCACCGACCAGTATTAGATGTTAACCACTAAGAGATTTTACCTCTGTTTTCAGAGAAAAAGGCCAGAATAAGTGAATCACCCAGGTTGTGTGACAGATGGCAGGTGGAACGGGACTTCTGGGCCCTATTCCTGTCCAGTCAGTCCGTCCTGCCCATGTGGTGCTCCAAGGGAAACTGCTGCAGGCTGCAGCTCAAAAATCCCATGTCAGGAGATGCTGGATGATGGGGAAGTCTTCCTGCCTTTCCCTGGCTTGGTGACTTATCAAGCAGGAACTTAGCAAGCCAACACTGTGTTCTACAACTTCACATCAGATGTGATTCGTATGGACTGCTGTTGGCACCTGGCACCAGGTTTTGGCTATTCTTGAGGGAACAGTGAATCCTCTGTGGATATCTGGTCAGCAGATGAAGTTTTGAGGTTGTTTTTTTTTTTTTGTTTACCCTCACCTGAATTTAATTTAGACTCAGGTGCCACACATCATCTTCAGTAATCCTCTTAGCCATGATTTGGTTGCACCCTCTTACCTTAAAGAAAGGAATTTGATAACACGCCGATGAAATGAGCTGCAGCAACCTGACATTCAAACCCAGGCAAACAGAATTCTCTTGACTCACTTGGGAAAAAAAAAAAAAGAAGAAGAAAAAAAACAACCACATCAATTACATTGTCAGTTGTATTTACTTTACACAGCCCTGAACCATCCCAGCGATGAAACATGTGCCGTCAACGTCTGTGGTGAAGCCTCTGCGGTTAGGGATGTGCTTGGTTCTCCAGGATGGAGCAGCAAAGCACATTCTGTAAGCTCGGGCTTGCTTTAAGTCAGAAAATAAAGAAATAAAAGGGAAAAAAGGAAAGAATTTGCTGGGAAGGAGGGGTTTCCTGAGTTCCCGCAACATTAAGACGCTGCCTGCTTTGGGATAGTGCAGAAGTGCTTAGATTTGTTCTTCTCTTTCCCAGCGCATAAAGCTGCTGTTGCAGCCCTAGAGCTGCTCTACGCACGGTGCTGACAAGCAGCAAGCTGTCGTTTCACTGCTGTCACCTCTGCCTGTTTGGTGGGGGAAATTAAAACAGGCACGTGAGCAAAACAGGTGCCAGAAAATGACTAATTATGGCTTTTAAAATCACCAGCTCGGTAGCTTATGAATGGAAACGTGCAGGGGAACGGTGTATCAGTGTGGGCTCCGAGTCATCCTAAAAACCTCATCTGTGGAGAAAAGGGAGAGAAGGAACCATGCTGGAGCCCAGACCCCATTGTCTCTGGTTCCTTGGGAGCAGCATGTGAGTTTTGTTTCAGGATAGTCTTTCTTGTGGAGCATAGCTGAAGATACAGTTGCTATTCATCCTCTCTACCCGCTGTCAGACCTTTGAAGTGCTAACACGGTTTCTGCTGGCTTTTTGTCATTCAGAACAAGCTGGTTGCTGTACGGTAGGGATCAGTGCTGCTCTTTGCATCAGCACAGTGAACCTGTGTGCAGTTCTTCAGGATGCTGAGACTGAGGCCTCAGCTCCTCCGTATGTGACTTAACAGTTGCAATTTGGATTGTGGATTCATGATATGCAGTGATTTAATACTTCTCCTTTTTAGCAGTCCATGAAACCCATAGAATTACATAAGGATGACAGCAGCCACGGTTTGCTCTCAGTTTGGAGCATGGGGCATTTTACGGTATAGCCAGTATAAGTTTATAGGCCATATGACAAAGCCAATGAGCAGAGCTGTTTGCCAAGGCACGGCGAGGCAGACGTGACTCACCAGGAGGTAATTACTGGCTTATCGGAAGTTATTGGAAGTTTCTGATTGACTTTATGTGTGTGAAAGGCATGCCTACAAGCAGGGACTCTGTGTCCCTCTGCAGCAGACTCCCTCGGCAGCATCAGGAAAGGATGACAGCTTTTTTCTTAGACTTCCTGCAAGGTAGCCAACATCTCCCCTTTAATAACACGCCAGCTGCATCCTTAACTGTGAGAGTCTGTATCCGTAACTGATGTGCCCTCTCTGCTTTGTTCTATTGATCTTCCTGGCTGCTCAAGAGTGTTTCTACAGAGCCCAAGGAACAGCTCTTGGATACAAACATTTAGCTTGGCATCACACAGGCCATACATGCAATGACTTTTCCCTAGTGACTCATGAAAGTAGGTGTGCCCTCCGCTTCTTCTGGAGCATCTGAGTGGAATAATTCAAGTGGAAAGGCACACCTTGTGCCTGGCTTCGTGTTCTTGTCTTGCCACGGGGTGGGTGAAGACCCAAGGTTTCAGTCCTGCCTCAGAGAGACCCTAGGCTCAAGGGTGCAGGGACAGCTGTTTGGCTTAAGTTTTGCTTTATGAGTTAGTGTTTGGTCATGTCACCTTTGAAAATGGATGGTCTGGCATGTGTATCCCTGGGCTTCAAATCTCTGCCCTCTGGATAGCTACCTGTGCAAACCTAATGAGTGCTTTACTCAGCTTTTGTGTGCCATTTCCTATAATGCCTAATTTTTTTAATGTTCCCTTTGAGAAAAACCCTGAGCTGATGAAGTAGGCATGTAACATAGACCCTTACCACGCCTTGCATCAGCACAGACTGCTACTAAGGAATTGTGGTACCTTTGAAAGCAGAGCTTTGTGGAAGTGGATGAATAAGGACACAGGGCTCTCCAATAGAGCTGGTTGCCCTGAACAGGTCACTGTGACACCTGAGGTGGATGGGGATGTGTTTACAGAAGAAAAAGTTCTCACCAATCTGGACTTGTCTATTTACTTTCTCTCCATGTTCATGGGCATTTTCAGGTTCTCAGAAAGTTAATATGAACGTAGAAAAACGCAAATAGATGCGTGCATCTGCCTTCCACTCCGAATCTTGGTGTTTCTCTCTCATCCTATTGATGGCCAAGCTGTCTGGGATGAAACACAAGGGATTTTTTTGCAGAATGGTGTTAGTGCATCTCATTGGACTCGTGGTCCTCAGTGCCTCCTGCTGCCATGCTCCTTTGTGGGCCACGTTTTCTTGCAACCTGCAGCTCCCAGGATGTGCATGGACAGACAGGCTGTGTGCTAAGCTAGAAGAGTATGGTGCTTTCAAGGTCTTCTGAATTCCAGTACATAACCCTAGGCTACACAAACAAAGGAAAAAAGAAAAGCCTTAAAGGTTGAAAGCTGAAGCACGGTGGCACAGTTTAGAATCACGTAATTTGTTTGCTCTGCAGAGATATTTTGCTGAGAAATACAGTTCTCCTGTGGGAAGCTCTTAAGAATCCCCCAACTGTGCTATCAGTACTTCCAGGAAGATAATACTTCTTTCTCCAGTCTTCAGTTGGGTCAGCTCCTATAACATGAAACATTTTGACTTGGGCTGGGACTTTAAGAGCCCACTGCAACGCACGGAAGTCTCTTTCTTAGCCAAAAAAACTGATCTCTAGTTGCATAACCTAGAGGCTATCTCCACAGCTCCACGTCTGCCCAGAGGTCTGAAATTTGGAAGCGTATTTTGATACCTGAAAAGTTTGTCTGCAGAATTGCTGAGGTGGATGTGCAGCTGCTTGGCATCCATCCTACCTCATTGATTTTGGTGCAGCAGTGATTTGCAGCACTGGTGACTGGAGCCTGGGGAATGTTGTGTGTATGGCCATCGAGGGGCTGCTCAGTGCACGTGGCTCACGCTGCGTTCATTTATCAGTAGGGGAAAAGTGGTATAATTGGGTTTGGGACTGTTCATATGAATGCATTCATTTCCAGGAGCAAACAGGGTTTTGCTTTGTGTTTTTAATTTAATTATGCCTGAGTTAGTGGTTTGCTGGCATTAGTGATGCTTTGTAAATTATAGTGTCTCTGCTGAAATGCTGGAAACTGGGTGTATGTTAGTCCCACCTGAGAAAAATGCAGGGTTGATAGTTTTTGTTTTGTTTGGGTTTTTTTGGTGGGGTTTTTTTTTCAGTTAAAATGTTCAGAAAGCACATTCAGCATGTAATGAGCTGCTACGTGGATCCATGGAGATCACCGCTTGCTTGTGTTTGTATAGCAATTAAAAGGGGATTACAGATGGAGGGGAGCTCGCACCCGTTCCCCTCCCCTGCACACCCAGGAGCCTCAAAGCCACATTGTTCCCCGTAGCGGGTGGCACTGCTCCGCATCACCGCTGTCACCAGCAGCCTGGGGGACAGGGCGGGCTGTGAAAACGGGAGAGGGCAGGTTCTGCCTGGGAGAGTCCTTGACTTCAAACAAAACTATAGAGAAGAAAGAGTGGTGGTGAAGGAGTGCAGTTAGGTTTTCTTCTTCCAGCTCGTTTTCCATGGTACCGAATGCGTGCTGTCCTTCAGCGGCAGCGAGGTGAGCACGAGCGCACAGCAGAGGCTGTCCTTGCTCTGTGAGCACCAGCACGGCGTGCAGGACTCCTCTTCTTCTCCTGAGGTGGCACCACGAGGGGCTGCTGCTCTCCAGCCCCATCACACACCGCTCCAAAAAGCCCTTCCTCTCCAAGGGTTAACCGTGCCTCTGCTCCGGTGGGATGCCGTGGGATGGTCAGGCACCAGCAGAGCCGGATTCCTGCTCCCCATGGAAACCACCTCCCATAGTGCCCATCCCTCCCCAGACAGCCCTAATCCTACCCTTGCGGTCACCCCGAGAAGCCTCCCAGCTCTCTTATCTGCGAGGATCTCCCTTGAGCAAATATTTACAGGAGTCTGCCTCGGCAGGCTGGGCAGGAGGGGCAGGGAACCAAGAGACATGAGACGGCTGTGCAGGGACACCACTGCCATCCTACTGCGTGGGGAGAGCCATCATGGCACCGAGCGTGGGCACAGGTGTGGGTGCCACTACTTTAAAGAACATGAAGCTATCAGAAAGCATCCAAAGGAGGGCTGTGGAGATGGGGAAGGGTCTGGAGGGTGAGGAGCAGCTGAGGGCCCTGGGTTTGTTGAGCCCAGAGCAAAAAAGGCTGAGGGGAGGCCTCGTGGCAGCTGCAGCTCCTCATGGCTTCAAACTTGGGATATTCTGTGATCCCTCAGCCACAATAAGAAGCTTTATAGCAAGTGTTGGTGTGACTCACGCAGGAGGGCATAGTGGCCCAGTGACAGGAGGTGGGAAGATATTGAACGTCATTGTGGTCCCACACCACTGCCTTTCCTGCAGTGTGAAGAGCCACAGCTCGTTGCTGAGAAAAGTGTGGTTAAATGGTCAGATAGCTGTACTCTCACTGAAGGGTTGTTTTTTTTGTTTAAGACCCACCAGAAAACAAAATCCAGCATTTATATCCTATCCATGTCAACAAAACTCGCAGGGTGAGGATGGAAAGATGCTCAGAAATCTCATCCTCCAGACACAGCAAGCTGTGGGTGAGATGTCCATCCCTCTCCAACGCTTGGTGCAGATCCAAGCCCACCTCTTACATGCTGGTGATTTAGCACAGGTGTTTATTTGTAGAAGTTTGCAATTGAATGTGTTTTCAGTTGGCTGTGGGCTAAGAGGTGCTTGGAAGATGAAGCTACCTGAGCAAAGGAAGGGTGTGGGCTGGGCAGTGATGGGATTTCACAGCAGGTGGAGTGACAGTGTGGGTCCTTAAAAGAGATTAAAAGATGACCATGGGCACTCTCTAAAAAGCAGAGGATAAAAGGGGAGGTCTGGGCTTCAGAACCAAGGTGAGGCAAGCCATGCTGTGCCACTGAGCTTTGACAGAGCAGCTCTAAGCAAGGGACTGTGAGAAAAGCTCAAGCAACTGACAAAAGATGATCCTGGTCGTTTTGGGCAGACTGCTGAGAGTCAGAATTAGTCACCGTGTGCTTCCTGCCTCAGCCCCTTCGTTTGCAGGAGGTACATGTTGATAAAGATCAGGCTTCAGATCCAAACCCCAAATCTCAGTTGCTCTAAGCACACAAAGCTAGGCGGCCAGCTCTGCAGCTGAAATTCATAGTGAAACCCAGGGGTGCTTGTGCCCCACCTGCGGGGGAGCAGGATGCGTGCTGAGGCTGTGTCTGCAGAGAACATGGAGATCCTCAAAGGAATTACAAAAAAAGAATAAATAATGTTTAAAAAAAGAAAGAAGGAAGGAAAGAAAGAAGAAAGCAGGCTTTGGGAATGTAGCAGCTCAAGGTGTCAGCTAGGGTGAGGTCCCAACTTTGGCACAGCCTTCAGTTTAGCCTTGGTCATAGCTGTCAAACCTCTGATCGACAGCATCTGATGCTTTTCTCCTAGTGATGACAGCTCATTGCACCAGATATACCCGTGCTTACAGGTGCTATGCTCACTTGTCCTTAATTTTCTCTCTGGAGCATGCAATCAGTCCTGCCTTACAGAGAGAGGGTGTATATGAGAGCTGGAAGGGCTTTGTTACCCTGCTAATGGTACAGAAAACTGATGGGGACCTGAGAGTCACTGAGTTCAAAGTAATGGTCAGTCTGTGCTACGACATCACTCTCCCTGAGCAGGCAGTATCAAGAGCGTCTGAGATGAGCTGGTGCTCCTTGTGCAGCACAGTCAGTAAATGACACCTGGAACCTTCTAGAGCATGAGATGGTTTTTTACATATCCACACACTGCTCTTCTGCACCATTCAGACTGTCTGAAATAGGGGAGGTGTAGCTTTCCTTGTGAAGCCTGAATACAAGTACAGGTCAAGGTTAAGTGCCATTAAGTTTTTGAGTTATTCTGAAGTCCCTTTGCATACGCATGCTGTGTCCCTTGTTCTAACACAGCTGGCTAAACAGCCACTACTCCATATCAAAAACCTTGGAAAGGATAAAAATCCACCTTCTATTAAAGTCGATCCTCGGCTTTGCCTCTTCTGCCTGCCAAAATACACGCTGTATTCAGAATACTACGTGGCTTGCAGGGGCATCTAGCGGTTGAATATGGGTACGCATGGCTTTGCAGTGTGTTTCCTACACTCCAGCATCGGCTTACATCAGCCCTCTTGCCTTAAACAGGTTCACCTCCGTCATCACACAAAGACCAACAGGAGCAATCGTGAGGGTCAGAAACACTCCCTGTAACCTAACGTAAATCATATCCCCCTCCCTGCTCTCCTCCATCCCCCACATGCCAGTTTCAGATAAAAAGCAAAAGTTGGCTTTTTTTTTCAGTCTCCTCCAGTAGGATGTGTGGAAATAGTACTTCACGAAGGGGCATAACTTTTTAAATTGGCATATCCCCCCTCCAGCATACATGACTCCGAGCTGCTGTGAGAAAGCCAGAGGCACCCGGGAGCTTGAAGAATTCATGCTATTACTCCAAAATGTTTGCTTGCATAATTTATTTAGCTCAGACATGCCTCAGTTCAAAAAGAGTGAAGAAATCACAGAGCTGGGCAGGAGGAAAATCTTTGCATGCTGTTTTGCAAAGCTAGAGCTTTGCAGTGTCCTACAGGGATTGAGGACAAAATCTGCCATGGATACTGCATTCTTACCTCCACATTAATATTTCAGATTGGAGGTCTGTTAAATTTCACTGTTAATGAAAGCCGGTCCTCCACGAGCCTGAACATCACCCCTTCTCTTTCCTTAAGCCTTCAGAGGATGATACCTGTGGCAAACACTCCCAGAAAGTAAAAGTGCAATATAGCATACTGAAGCTTTATATACAAGGCTCTTCAGTAAGGACTAATGACTCATGCCTGCTGGATTTATAAGAAAATGAGCATAAAAGCAATTACTGGGGTGTGAATTATTTTGTTTCTTAATGACCTGACAGTTTTGACAGCTTCTAGCTTGTTATCTATCAAAAACTCTCTTGATCTTTCAACTTTAACATGACTTTTAATTATACTTTCTTATTAGTTAAAGGACAAACAGTCTATAATCTGGTTTCGTTCAGTCTGAGGTATTTAAACAATGAGGGAACCTTCTAGTAGAGCAGAAAAGTGATTTGGTTGTCTAATATCGTAGCTGTATGAAAAATCATAAATAGTTAAATAGTTCAGGGTTTGCTCTTTGTATTAATCTTTTGGGAACCGAAGTACAACAGGGACAGGAGTGGTCCTTCTGTTTTTTTGTTGTTGTTGTTTGTTTTTCTGTTACTTAAAAAGTGTGTATTTGTCAGTTACTGCTTTTTCTTTGGTCACTTTCACTCAGTCTGAGATAAGATAATCTACAAGACTGTCCCATGTCCCTTCTTTGCAGATGAATGCTGCAGTCCATCCCTGTGGATTTCGTGTCAGTACTCCCTACTCCAGGCCAGGCTACAGGAAAGGCATCTCATGCAGGAAAACAAAGTTCTGTAAGTAAAAGCACAGCCCTTAGCCCTCAAGAATGATTTTCTAATCTTAACAGAGTTTAATGAAAAGCATGGAGTCACTTTATTAGGAGGAATTTCTATTATTTGGTACCTATAGCTGACAGTCTTTGCAGTGGAGAAGGGGTGATGCTGCCTCACTGGCCCTGGATTCACACCTCCCTCACCTCCTTCATTGCCACCAGCAGTGCGGTGGGTCTTCTGCTGGTGATCAGCCTTACTTGTCCTTGCTATGCCTTGCTACATTTGCTCATGCAAGAGTCCTAGAAGGGGGAAGAGCTCACGGCCCAGGCAGCCCTGGAGCTCAGCTGGTGGAACTGTGGCACTGCTCTCACCAGCCAGGAAGCCCTAGGGAGTATCTCACCAGGGCTGCTGGGACACAAGGCACACACACCAACTCCAACCTTTGGTGCTCCACTAACACCTTCTAAAATCCACTTACTTGGATGGATTGGAGAACTATCACCAAGTAAGAATAACTGAAGGAGGCAGCAAGCTTCAAGTAAGGCTGTGCTGAGGGTATTTCTGGACTCCCAGGGTTTACTCTTCACTGCAGAAGTGGGGGTGGGTGGCAGAGCACTCCAGAGGCTGCCATCCTAAAGCTGCTTCTAACAGGGATAACCAGTTGTGTTTATCCATCATGGACTTGTCAAAACTCTGAACTAGCTTTTTCTGACTTAGCAGGCAACTTTGAGATGTTTTTAAAAGACCTTGGCTTTCAAAGGAGCACTGCACGGGTCATTCCACACCTCAGACACAACTGGAATTGTTTTCTTGTGCTTTTCAAATAACAGCTGTGCTCCATCCCACTGCAGCATAGATCCAGTGAGGAGAGATGTGCACCCTTCCCCTACCACTTGAGTAGCACAGAAAGCTTTCAACAAATGGTTAAAAGAAGTATCTGGCATGCAGCCAAGCTCTGTGAAATCCTGAAGCAGCATTGATTTTTTTCCTGGTGAAGGAGGACGGCGCTGCTCACCCAGTCCATCCTGCTCCTGGGCAGCTGCAGTGCCCACCCCTCCTGTTAATTCACTTCAGGGCAGGTTCTTAGCTAAAACATACTGCTGAAAATCGTCCAGCTCAGGGGAGGTGCAGGCTTAAGGGCTGGGTGTCTTTCCCCACCCTCCCCCCCATACATGTCCTGCTAAGGCTTAAAGTATTAGATTCTTCTAGGATCTGCTTAGCACACGGAGAAAATTGTCTTGTTAAAGCTATGATGTATTATGTCAGAGACGTACCCAGGGGCTGGATACTGGCTAATCCAATAAAGTCCAAGCCAAAACGGTGTTTCATTTTCTGTGAAATCAGAAATGAAATGGCTAATTAAACAGCCTCTCCTGTGCTGGATGACACCACTTTTGAAAGAAAAGTGAAGAGTCATGCAGGAAGGTCTGGCTCTTGGCTACCATATGCTCGTTCTGATTGCAAGGACAACACCACCACGTCTCATGTTTCCTTTCCCAGCCCACACATCTATGCTTTGGTGTTCTGAGGAATCTGAGCTGGTTGATAACGATAAACCTACTTCAGATCCTTGATCCCACTTCTATCATAAACCAGACTAAAACACCTTGAAAACGTGGGGTTGTACCTTAGTTCTAAAAGACAAAGGTGTGTGGCGTATTTGAGTTGACAGACTCAGGATGTACAGCTTTTTGACTTATTTCATGAGGATGTTGTTTCCAAAATCTGAAAGTTTGACACAACTGGTCTTTCCCTTTCCAAAACACAGGTCCCCCTTCCTGTCCCTACTGACTCTGAGCAGCATCATACCGTGTTCTTCTCTCCCAGCTGACATGAGAACAATGCCAGTATGAGCCAGTGCTAGGAGACCAGATCCATTAGGGACCAAAAAGAACTCGGAAACTGTGGTGATGGACATGATGTACACAGAAAGAGGTAAGACGTGAGCTGGAGATAAATTTGTTTTTTACAAATCAAAGTTAGGAAAAGTTCACTGTGTTCTTCAGCCACTTAGAAGTTAGGGGGAACCAGGGCTATTTCCTCCTTGCTTTTGTGCATTCAAATATGCTCTTTAATGCTATTATAATGCATTCATTTTCTTGTATGACCAGATAAGGGGAGCTCTTAGAGTGAGGAAAGAATCAGCATATAAGGCCAGAAGGCCTCTGGAGTGGCAGGGATATTACATAGATCCCATACATCAGTTGCTTGCTGGTCTTTCTACTGACAGGCCACTGTTTATCTTATGATATAACAGCATGTTAGGGAAATGTCTCTCTCAACTGCATTTCTATAGAAAATGTTTTTGTAGAAAGAAAATAGAAGGAAAAGGTAAGATGAGAGAAGTAAGGGAAAAAAAAAAAAAGTAACTTGAGAAATTCAGGGGCAATAAATCACCACACCAGATGGTATTCATCTGTGAATTCTGTGCAGAGCTATCAATTTAAAAAAATTGCACGGGAGTGTGCCATTAAAATGCAGGCGTACTGTCTGCCTGTGTGCATTGCCCATCTTTGTGGTGTCCCAGCACATAGCAGGGGACTGGGTGTGACATGCCAGCACCTCTGGGTGCCTCCAGAGCCTGCCTGCCAGCCCCACCGTGGCCTTTGGAAACGTGGAAAATTTGACTCGGTGGATTATGTGTGTATTTGCTTGCTGATTTTCTTCGTTGTGGTGAGGAAGTGCAGCTGAATAGGTGGATTCTGTATAATGTTTTTAAAATCCATCAAATGCTGATGTACTCCCGCCTTTCTGCCAATTTATATTCCTTCAGAGACAAGTACTTAATGTCAAGCTCACGTGCCTTTCATCCTAGGCTTTAGATGGCTTTTGGGTGCGTTTGCCCTGTTAGTGGACAAGGAGAAAGCCCGTGATACAGCTAGATATGATTTGGAGATCGGAAGTCTCATTTTGACACCAAACTCATCCTTGTCATGTGACCAGGGCCTTTCAGGTAATTTCCATATCTGGGGGGCAAAGTGGCTTGTCTCAGTCCAGTCTTGGGTCTATCAGATAGGAGCCCAGCAGGTGGGATTGCTGGGCACTGCCTGCTCTCTCACAGGAAAGTATTATATAGGTTGCAGCTATGAAATGGTAAGATGGTGTAACCAGTATGTCATCTGCAGAGCTGAGCCCTAGCTTTATCTGGCTGTGGAGTCATCTTTTCTGGAGAGATTCAAAACCCAGCTGGGCACTTGCCTGTGTGAGCTGCTGCAGGGATCTTGCTTTAGTGGGTGGGTTGGGCTAGGTGATCTCCAGAGATCCCTTCCAACCCCTACCAATTCTGTAATCCTGTGATGTTGCAAATTCCTTGGAAAGCATCAGCAAAATAGCAGACACTGGCGAAACCAGGAAAAAAAGAAGGTGGTGGTGCACGGATTATGGGGCTTGCATTGCAAGCTTGGGAAATGGCACTGTAGTGCTGACAAAAACTGGGATGTCAGTGGCAATAGGAAAACCCCTGCATCTCTTGAATTGTATTTTCTCTTTTCCCTTCCCTGTGAATTGCAGTGAGAAGATAAATTCAGAAGATTATAGTTGTAGCAGTTAGGCAGGGACATGAAATAAGGGGGTCTCTGAGCTCTGTAAGTCAAGTCGCAAGCTGCTGTCATTTAACATTTGGTAAAGAAATGGAAAATAAAGACTGCTGAGGAAGAAAGGGCCATGGAAGCAGGCAAACCATTCTTCTCCTTCCTCCGGCTTTCATTATGAGGCAAAATTGTCAGTCAGCCCCGATCGTTCTTAACAAAAAGCTGTGCTGCTGCCAGGCACAGCTCAGTGTGTGCAGACTTCCCCGTGCGTGGCTGCCGGCAGGCAGTGAGCATTGCCAAGCACAGGGCACAAGTCATAGGTGCACCAAAACAGGGCCTGGGGCTTTGCCTGGCGGGGAGGAAGGAAGGAGCGTGGCACATGGGGAGAGCACAAAGCTCACTGGCAAAACTGCCCCTGCGTACTTACAGTTGGGGAAACGTTTCCCACACCCATATTAAAGAGGGAGATGCTGGCTCTGTGCCCTGTGCATCCTGCTTAGAATATATTCAGAGGGTGGGAGCCCGTCTATGGCGAAAATACTTCATTAAAAATCATGCTTTTTTGTTTGCCTGTCCCAAAATGATGTTTTGCAAAGAGGAGAAAATTGATTTAAAGGCCACAGGAACAAATTGAGGGGTCAATTTGGACTTTAATTCCAACAATTAATTAAGGAACTCTTCAGAGAGGTTTGTAAAATGAATATTGATCTCAGATCTCAGGCACTCTGCAGTCGTGCCTCGGTCCAGCTTCATATCTTCACATTTTGATTTATGGGCTGTGTTTGGCAACAGTGGAGCTCCGTGACAGCACAGGTCTGAATGAGAAGGAGTCATAGACTCATAGAAAGGCTTAGGTTGGAAGGGCTTTAAAGATCAGTGAGCTCCAGCCCCCAGTCAGGGGGTCACACAGGGCAGTCCTGCTGCACCTCACCCTGCTGGCTTCCAGCTCATCTGAGCAATGCTTTGTCCCTACAGCAGCATAACATGAGCAGCAGGTCTGAATTCTGCATTAGCAGGAGGGCAAAAATGCGTCTGATGCTAGAAGCAGCAAAAAATAGCCAAGAGCCCTTACTGTAAAGGAAGCTAGTCTGCAGAAGGACTGTGAAAGTCACATTAGGATTTTTGTGTGGTTTAGGTCTGCTCGGTTGGGGTTTTTCATGGCAGAACTGCAGCCTGCTGCTGCAGAAGCTCTGCAGGGGTATGTGTGCATCCCAGCTCCTCCTGGTGCATGCTGCAGGGGAGTTTGCTCTGTTTGGGTGTCCTGCCCCACAGCATGGACACTGCGAGGCTGGGCAGAGGGGACTTGTGCAAAAATAATAATAATAATAATAATAATTAAACCCCATGAGTGAATTCTTCGTTCCCTTCCTCTCTTCTTTATTATGCCTCTTTCTCCATGCAGTGAGTGTCTGTTTGAAGCCAACAAGACTGCAGAGTCATGGAGTCTTGGGGAAGGGCATAGCTCCATTTGATGCCAACCTCTGTATCAGTAAATGTTAGGAGAGGTTAAACTGGGCAGTTCCTCTTGATGTTCTACCTAGCATCCCTCTTCTTGCAGGTGCCCTTTGCACTGACCGCAAAGCACAGCTCAGTGAGATGGGTTATGTCAGGGGAATCTGCAATCTTACTGTAAGTGAAAACATCAAGCAAGCAGGAGTTTGCAGTGTCACCCAGACATGAAACAAGTTTAACATCAGGTTTAACATCAGGTTTAACACTGCTGATGCTTTTAGAAGCCTGGGAAGCCAGTTTCCAGTGTAAGAAACCATTCCCACCCACTCAGTACAAAACTCATCCCCTTTTCGTGGAGCATAATCGGATTAAACAGGTGAGAGAGAGAGAGAGAGAGAGCGTAACAGAGAGAGATGAGGTGTAAATTGCAGTCACAACGTAGTTTCAAAAATAGGAATCAGGGTTTTTAACATTATATTTACTGCAGGGATGAGACCCTGCATGTGCCCCGATGAAAAACAGAGTTGATATTCAGTCTTATTGTTCTATTTACTACTGCATTTACAGTGCACCCAACTAGTTAGCCAGCTCCTTACAAAACATATTTAATGTTTGGTGGCACTCATTGTGGCTATAAGACTGTTTTAAGGGCATGCAAACACAGCGTGTTAACAGCATTACACATACCCTTGTTCCCAGTGGAAAAAAAAAAAAGAAGAACTCCGAGTAGCCTTGCTCTCACCCTGAGCCCGGGAGACAGGCTGCAGAGCTCACGCTGGTTGACTTCCCAGCACTGGATGGGAGCCACTTAGAGGGATGAACTGCGGAGATCAGTAACCCTTACATGCTGTAAGTGATGTAGCACCAAGTACTTCAGGGCCGTTAAAAATCCTGCCATAAAGGATGGCTTGCTAGAAGCCCAGAAATTAAGCAGGAGGGAATAAAACCCACACAGTCACTGTAGGGATGAAAAGACCTGGGACACGCGGAGATGAGAACAGGCGCCAGAGAGAGGCACCCGCCTGCGTGTTTATCCATTTATGAAAATCAGGAATCCAGAGGCAAATCTGCTCAGCGGTCCCCCAGTGAAAGCGAGTGCTGAAAGCATGAGCTTATATGTCATGCTCCAAGGGTTAATACCCTTCTGGGGCACTTAAGATGAAATCCCTCTGAGTCCACACCATGTCTCCCGCCTACCCATGAACCATTACTCCGTTTCTCCTTTCCGTAAATTTTTATTATTTAGGACAGAGTGATTTTTTTTCCTAGCAAATCTCATGCTGGCTCACCCCTCGCATATTATATTCATCAGGAGGCTCTACGGCTTTCTCTGAGGATCTTTGCTGCTGTTTTTCCTGGTAGTGTGGGGAGGGCTTAGGAGTCCTGGGAGAACCATTAGTTCCTTTTGAAAGGATTGATATGGACTTGGCCTTCTTCCAGTCCTCTACTGTAGAAACTGTAATTTATCATTAAAAAGCATACATTATTTTTGCGAGCCGTTCAGCTACTTCATTCTCAGTTCCTTCAACTTTTCTGGACGGGTGCCATGGAAACCCAAATGATTTATTATTATTTAGTGGTTGGGATTGAACAGGCGCCTCTTTATTGCTCTCAGTACATCTCCATCAGCTGGAAAAGCCCAGTCCCAGCATCGGGTGCAGTAGGACCAACCAGCATGACAGGACAGTGCGTTCAGCATCACCTGCTGAAGCTGCTTGGCTTTGGGAGAGGGCAGCAAGCTGAGCTTGGTGGCCTCATGTCTTCTTTAGGTATGTTGGGTTTCTGAACCAGAGGAACCGAGGCGAGGTTTCTCTCCTTTCATATGATCGTAGTTGTGTATTTGGTCTCACGGTGCTGCTCTGTGCATCAGTATCACAGAGTGATATTTTGGTATCACACTGAGGTGCTGTCAGTATCCCACGTCTAGCTGGCTCCAAGCCTTCCCTATAAAGCTGTCATAAAGGACTAGGTCTGAAACTTGTTTTGCATCATCTCAACAACCCTCTCTTCTTTCTGCTCTGAGGGACTTCTTGTTGTCCTATTGGCATGGGAATAGAAAGAAGCAGAGAGGGGTAGATCACTCATCAGCTTCTTCCCAGTTCTCCCTCTTCACTCGTGTTTACAGATACTTTCTGGTCACCTCATACTTATCTCAGACCAATTATTTCAATAAAAGTCTTAGAAGAAATAACTTAGTGCTACCCTACGGCAGGTAGGAATGCTCCAAGTGATACGTTAGCAAATCAATTAGCCAGAGTAATACAACGAGCCTGCTGCTACCTATGCACAAGAAATATAGAACACACATAATTCTGCCTTATGTCAGCAGCAGGTTGGCCAAGTATTGCAGGACAGCAAACTTTCTCTCCTGACATTATTTTGCTGGTGCAGACACCAAGACTGAGACATTTAAACAAGAAGACGCAGATCCCTGAGGCTGAACATAAAATATTTATATGAAGAGGCTGTGGACCAATAAATTTCAGTTATAAATGTTTACAGCTGAAGGTAGTAATAAATAACCTTCCAAAAGCAATATTTCAATTTGCGCTTATTGTACTTGTACTGCACATTATATTTTCAGGAAACAATAATAATTATAGCAGGACATAGAATTAGCTCATGTTTAATGAATGATTACCCAGTTTAGTTGTGATCATTATAACATCAGGACACAATTAAAACTGTGAAACGTTGTTTATTCTGGAGAGATATGGGACTGTTTCTCCATGGCTACTATTTATATGACCAACCAATGCATAATCTGTTAGTTATGTTGTGGCAGAAGTAGGTAAGCTTTAATAAATTTGTCAGACAACTCCTAATTCGTGAATTTCCAGCCATCTAACTTCAGCTCTGCAGGCTTCATGTGAGCTTTGGCAACAGAGAGTTAAAGCCAGGAGAGAATTCACTCTTCGGTCAGCTTCATGTCTGTCTCCTACTGATCCATAAGGAGCAGGATCTAGATCATTGCAGGTTGTCCTCTTCCGTCCCTTCCCACGCACTCACTTCACCCAGCATGGCTGTTTGCTCCTCATTGCTTTGGGCAATGCTGTCACCTTCTTTAGCCTGTAGCTTCTTGTAAAGCAAGGCATAGCTGTATTTTAAGCTGTCATCTAACAATTAAATGCATGAGATTGGTTTTCTGGAACAGAAAGACATTATTTGTTTACATCAACAGTTGTGTTCACATCTATTTTGGGTTGATGTAGTCTTGTCTGGTGCAAGCAGAGTGATTTATGCTATGTAAAATAGAGTTATCCCAGTGCAAGGCAAGCATCTACTAATTCTGTCTGTCTGTCTGTCTTTCTGTTGGTCTCACCTCCTGGGGCTGCAGCTTTTCTGTGGCAGGAACCCCTAAGCTTCTGGCTTGTCCATCCTGGTGGAGTGGGAGATAACAGAGTTACAAATAACTGTATGAGCTTCCATGCAAGCTGGAGAACTCTTTTGACCTGGCTTGAGCCTTTAACAGGTGAGTTTCACTTGTCCTAATGGATGTTTAGTTTTTTTCTGTTGACTGTAAACTGTTTCACAGCAGCTTCAGAGTGATTAGCTTTCACAGAACAACTTTATACTGCTTTCAAACTGTTTTTCCAGGCAGTGTTTGGTTCTGCTTAGTGGGTTTAGCAGCAGCGGGCGGGATGTTTGGATGCTGGGAAGGACCAGACCTGAAAAACAGTGAGACAGTTAACTTATCCTACGTGCTCCTTGGGTTAATGCACTCAGTGAGCTGCCTTCCTTCTTTCTCTAAGAAATGAGAAGATAGACTGTGAGAAGCTTGCCAAATTTCCCCTTCATGCATCTCTGCTAATAACCACCCGAGATAAATTTAGCTGGGAAACCAGACTGGTTGGTTTGCCTTTTGGGGGAAAGCAACCCATTTGCAGGCTTTGATCTTCACTGCGATGTTTGGAATGTGCAAGGAGAGCAAAAAAGGAGAAAGAGGCAAACATTTGAATGCAGCCCTGTGACAGCCTCCCTCTCAGAGATCTGTGTTGTCTCAGCAGTGGCCCAAAAGTAATGATGTGTCTGGTAACAGCACAGTTTCCACGCTCCCCTCCACTCTTCTCAACGAGGTTGTGACCTTCCAGGCTGCAGAAAAACAGCATTTCAAGGCAGATTTTCTCATTAGCAAAAGCTGAAGGAATATTTCCAAAAGCTGTAGTGGGAGCTTGGATGAAGCTCTTAGAGCCAATGCACGAGGGGAGCTCTGCTGCCATTGGTGAGCTTCTCCTGCTCCTAAAGTCAAGACCGTGGTCAAATGTTTTGGTACACAGGGACCTTGGAGTCAGAGGTGAGCTTTGTGCAGAGCAGCTAGACAGATGGAGGAATGGAGAGGTTCCAAAAGAACGATGAAAATATTAATAAATATTAAGACTCCCATTAATTATTGAATTGCTAATTGAATTATTGAAGAATGAGTATTAATATTCATAGCATCCAGATTGGTGATGATAGATTAACCATGATGGCATACTTTAACAAACATTTTTGAAATAAAACATTGAACAAATAACATTTTTCTATCTTATAAAACGAAGTGTGAAGGGCTCATGAATATATGAAGTCTTTACTGATTTAAAAAAAAAGCTTTTGTGTATTCTATTTTTATTCTGGATAGTTTTATGTTGGCTTTTGTTCTCAAATTGTGTCCCAATAAACTTCTACTCTCCCTGAGACAGGGAGAAATCTATGGTGAAATAAGCTTGTAGTAGCAGCACTATAAATCCGTGGCGTAAGTAAGTACAGTAGTAAGTGCATAATATGGCTCTATTCCTTTCTCCTCATTTCTCTTTCTGAAGTCTATATAACAGTGATTGATGCGTATGGAAACCTTTTAGCACACATTAAACCAAGGAGTCAAAATATTTTTTTAAGCTTTTCCAAGATATGTTGATCCAAATTCATGTCAGAATCTCCTGAAAGGTTACACTGACTGTGTTTTCCAAATTCTTTTTTCTTTTAATGGTTTTGATATTATACTTTTTTTCATTGCAGTAGTATTGCAGTAAAAGATAGCAAAAAAAACCCATTTATTTATCTATTATTATTATATAGAAATTATCACATATTATACTATATATATTATATGCAATTATTATATATTGTATTATTATTATATGTAAATGGCACACCAAAACTCCACAAGAAACATTTCTGAAACAGCATTTTCAAAATGAAATTTGCAGTTTCTGGAAAACATCAGATTTTGAAAAGCTGATTTGGGCTCACTAGTAAGGAGAAATAAAAATTGTGATCTTTAACCCCAAAGTTTGAGAAGAAAATTTAGTTGAGAGTGCTCCACCAGATCTGACAATAAGCCAGATTTTTAAGGCTCATCTGTAGGAACTCTTTCGAACAGATGTGTTCGCTGTCTGTGATTTTATCATCTTTTCTCTAAATTATTTAACTGCTCTTTGCAGGGAAAAATGGTTCTTTGACTTCCTTCACAATATAACATCATGTCAAAAATAGACTTGAGATCCTGTTATTTATATTACTGAAGTACTGAATGGCCTTGCCTGAGAACAGACTGTTCCAGCATTAACTGGAGTGCAGTGTTTCGATGGGAGATGGCCTGTGCCACGAAGAACTGATACACAAGGTAAACAAGGAGGACAAGGAGTCTTCTGACAGCTGGAGCATCCCAGGACCACCAGCTCAAAGTGGTTAAGTACCAGTGGCAAATCTAAAGTATCCTACTGTCTGTTTATTCATCTTTCCTCTCTGGTAGCTGGGATGAGCCTGGGGTGTGTTCCTGGGGACAAGAGGTAGAAAGTTCTTGCTTTATTATAGCATTTGTACAGATAAATGAGCTTATTAGGGAAGCAGATCCTAAAATGCACCAGGTCCTGTGTTGTAACTCAGCAGATGAGCTGACCGGGAATGGGGATAACTAAATTTATTCATTCTGTGGGTGGACATTCCTGTCTAGTAAACCACAGTGACAGATCCATCATAAGAAGATGGGCTATTAAATTTCTGATTAGCAAACACAAACTGGATGTCTGGAATGAGGCACCTGTGCTAGGTGCAGGGTCAGGCTGGTCCACCTTTCAGAGCCACTGCTCAGGTTATCTCTTTGCAGGCATGCCTAGTGAGGTTTGTCCTCTAGGACTGAGGCTCAGAATGGAAACTTAATACTATCTCATTTATTTGGGAAAACAAAAAACAAAAATCCAGCAGAGAAAACAGTGTTAAGTGAAACTGAAAATGTACAGTTTTTCCTAAGTGTTGGAATAAGTTTCAATCCTTTGTTATCCATCTTCATGAAGGTGTGGGCACACCTGGCACTGAGTAGTCTGCAGCTGTATTATATTGGTTTGTTTTTTGTTTTCAGTTGGATACAGACAAAATAATGACTGAGGTTTGGGCAGCATCCTTGTGTAGAGTGAGAAATTAGGTGATGATTTTTTAGCAGCTCTTGCTCTTAGAACTTACAGAGGACTTTGTCAGTACACGAGCTCTTTTCAGGACTGTGCTTTCTGTGATATACTGGAAGCCATTTCTTGGCATGAAGTAATTAGGCAAGGCAATTGCACAGTGGAAGGTGTGGGGATGTTGGCTGACCATGGCCTGCTCCTTGCTCAGGTGCTGCACTCACAGATGAGCCCACCCTTGCTGTTGGCAGTTGTATTTCCTGGGGCAAATCAGGTCTTGATTTCTAACATGTTTGTGTATGGAGGGATGAAGTTAGCCCAAAGAGGCAGCAGTTCCCTTCCTCCATTTGTCACTACAGCTGGAAGACAATTGATTTCTTTTTTTCAGTAATAAGTTCCTGCAGAGAACCTTCCTGCAGAGCTTCACTTGTTGTGAGTTCTCCAAATGGGCCCATTTTGGGCTGTCTGTGGAGAAGCTGCTGGCTTTATCCTGCTCCCTGCTCACCCAGAGGCTGTTGGTGCTCAGCTTGGCACCGACAGCAGATGACTCAGCCAGCCCAAAGGATTGCAAACCTCTTTGGGAATCCTTGCTTTATGGCTAGTGAGAAGGTGATATTGTTAGTGACAGCACAGAAAGATTGGCTGAAATAATATTAAGAGGTTTCCATGGTGATCCCTTCATATTGCAGTAAGTTTCATCCTGCAGTCAGCTGGGTTGTGCTTCTTCCCCCGGAGGGAGAGACTTCAGCTCCCCCTGTGTTATTAGTTACCACTCGTGCTGGGAAATGCTGGCAGACCCCAAGCAAAGCCAGCAACACGGGCATCTCTGTGATGGCTTTGTGGATTGTCCCAAAAAGGCTGAGCTGGTCAGGTGGTATGTGAGTGCTTTAGAAATTATCCTGATTTCTGTTATAGGTAAATACTAGATATCAAGATACAAATGGAGCTAAAGGCAGTAGAGGAAGGAAGTAGGTTTCATCCCACTGTATAGCTGGGGAAAGAAACAGTTAAATGATGGAAGAGTCCCAAAACCAGAGCCCAGCTGGAATAAGAGGCAGGAACTAAACATGTGTTTCCAAGCTCGGGTCTTCTCCTCATCCTCAGAAGACACCTCCTCTCTCACGGTGCGGGGACGTTGATGCCAGTAGGCATTGACCTGCAGAGAACACAGTGATGGGGAAGGGAAGCTCTTAACACTTGGATGACTGCTACAAGAGCAGTGTCGGGAGGCAAGAAAGAAGCAAGGAGTCTTCCTGAGCTATGTGCAGTCCCATGAAAGCATGACCTTTCTTTCTGGGAGATGAGGAAACCCCTCTGACTGTCAGAGCTGCTTACTCACAGTGCCACATCAGCATGACAGCTCTGAAGAACTGAGCAGCTGCGAGACGTGCCTTGCTTTGGGCAGGCTCAGCAACAACTTCCCCGCTCATCATCCCAGGATAACATCATCTCTCCATCTGCATCTGAACGATGAGTTGCAAACGCAGTGCAAGTCAATCTTTGCCACCCAAAACGTGCTTAGTAAGAGCAGGGTTTCTCTGAGAAAGTGCAGCACTGAATGCAAATGAACACTGCCTTGAGATGGCATTAGTTTATGCTACGAAACTGACCAGAAACGTGTTGACCTATGCATGGCCACACTCAGACCTCTCTAAATAGGATTTCTTTGGAACTGTTTATTTTCTGCTCTCCAAGACAACCTTTCACCAGATGGAGGCAACCTTTTATCAGATGAAAAAAAAAATACAACTCCCAAGCTATATGGCTGCAAAGAAGAGCTAGAAAGAAAGGAAAGAAAAGAAAGAAAATACATACTGAGTGACTCTGCTAGAAAGTATGAAAAAACCTTACAAGGCAAAATAGAAAAGATACGGGCTGTGTCTGGAGGCTTGGTTCCTACCCCAGCTCAGCACTGTGCTCAGCCCATCGTTGTGCTGGGGAAGAGCATTTCCCTTAATGGCTCACAGCTCCTCCTCGGGAGTGGTGTGTGTGCACTGCTAGGGTGAATTTGCTTTGCAAATCTATCTTTGTGTCTTCAGATTAGCTTTATTTGCTCGAGGATTTTGGAGGTAATGCAGGGGAATATTCATGTTTCTGTTAGATGAAATTTCAGCTTTTTGTTAACATCATGCCAGTATGACAAGCACATGGTGGGTGTTTTCAGGATAGATTATGCTTTGTTTTCTTTGCTTTTCTCTTGAAGCCAGTAACACTACTGTGGGTATGTCTCCCTGTGCTCACTGCTCTGGCTACAGCTGGGGCCGTTGACCACTGGGTCATGCTTTGGCTAGGTGGGTGCTGCTCCAGCAGCACTGCTGTAAAGCCACTGAGCCTGGCAGGTGCAGGAAGGTCATCCGAGGACACACACAAACACTAAACCTCAGCACTCTGAGTGGCTGTGCTTCGGCTGTGCAGTGCTCTCTGCTTGCATAGCCTTCATCTTCCTGCAAGCACAAGTGCATCCTTTTGCTCCGAACCTGACAGTGAGACAGAAGAGTGGTGTGTGGTCTTTTATCTGTGAAAGTTAAGTAATCATTTCTTGCTGCTTGCTCCTCTGCGTAACCTGGCATTAATCTGAGAGGTGATGCAAGTTGTGGAATCTGATTGCTTGGGCTCTCAAGCTTGGACACAGGGAAGCAGAATGGCATCCTGTGCTAGAGGAACCTTTGGACACTCTCCCACCAGCCAGTTTTATTCCCAGCAGAAGATCCTGGTTTATCATAGGCTTCTTTATTTAGAGCAGACAGACTTAGCAGGAATTTTTGCCGCAGACCAGCCCTCCTCTATGGGGCTGGGACATCTGCTGCCCATCCACATGACACAGGACAGCCTAACGACCTCGGCACATTGCCCTGGAGAACAGGAGTTTCAGGCAAAGACCACAGGCAGATTCAGAGTCAAAGGTTATCTCCAAGGTGAGTCTGGACTGGGCTCTGAGCACCCTGATCCTAGCTGGAGGTGTTCCTGTTCATTGCAGGAGAGTTGGACTAGATGACCTTTAAAGGTCTCTTCCCAACTCAAATGATTCTGTGATGCTATGATCTTCAAAGCACAGGAGGACAGGAGGAGAATCAGTAAAGGTTTCTACAGCATAATAAAATAGTTGAATTTGCACAAAGTGGCAAGCTGTGATATCAAAACAATCTTTGTCTACCCTGCAAACCAAGCTTGAGCTTTTTCATCAGCAACATTTCTTAGAGAGATGCTAGAGATACTAGGGCAAAGGAACAAGAGGTGTTAGAGTGGGCTACTCATGGTTTGCTTAAGTAAGACCTAGAGGGTGTGCACGTTGCCCTTCCTCAAGCTGCAAGAGAAGCATAATCCTTCTTGTTCTAGTGCCAGGCTGGCTGCCTGGGATCCCAGTGGGCACGGTGGCAACTACCTGGGAGAGCTGCAGGAGAAGCAAAGCGTGCTACTCAGACTTTAGGGATTACACAGTTTGTTAACAAAGCAGCCTTGCCCAAACCTCTGCTGAGGTTCAGAAAAGTCCCAGAGTTCTTTCTGATGTCAGTCTTTGTCCTCGTTGGGTTGGAAACTGGAGAGGTGCCGTCCCACCTGCTCTGCTGCGGGACTCTGGATAATCGCACCTGATCGGGGTTGGCAGGCAGCCACTGGAAACCATTAGCAGCACACTCAGAAACTGCACCAAGGTAGGCAGCCACCAACTCCAGCAATGTGGCACCTGCAGGAATTTGTTTCTTTAAAAGAAAAAAAAAAAAGAAGTGATTTTTCCCCCCCCCACATTTGTTAAAAACGTGCAAGCACCTCATTAACTCCGATGGTATGATATTTTTGGCTAGCCGCATTGCTAAGCATGTGTTAAGCTCTGATGGAGTGCAAGAAATTACCTTTGTAACAGCAGTAGTGTCTTCTGAATGCAGTTAGCACCTCACCAGTGCTGATAAGGTGCGAAAAATGATCTTCCCATCTACTGTTGTGTCAACTGAATGCAATTAGCACCTTTACATGTGTTTAAAATCATGACCACAGGTTATACGTTTCAGCAGCCTGCAATACATTAGCACTTAATCCCATCTTTGTGAATCGAGGGGGAAAAAAATCACTGCAAAACCAGCACAATGCATGCAATTAAGCGCCATTAACATTCCATTAACTATTTTTAATGAACTAAATCCGTCCCAGATTGGTGAACAATGGACTGGGGACTTTGCATAGTTCACTGCAGAAGTTGCTTACGCTGTAGGCTTGTGTCAAGGGGAGAGCTGCTTATCCCTGCTAGACTGGTTTCAATGGCTCTCTTAAAATGCTGTGGCAAAGCTGTGCTTTTCCTTCCTTGGTATGGGCATTTAAGAACATGAGAGCAGCTGGGATTAGCCCAGACTAAAGGTTAATCTATCCAGCTAAATTAGTCTTGAATGAACAGAACTACTGGATGCTGATGCAGGGTACATGAGCCTGTGAGTCAGATCACCGTTGGAGCATCTCCAGCTGCTGTCCTCAGCCCATCACCAAACAGCCAGTGCTGAGCACCCTGAGATGCTGGACGTGCAGAATGCTCATCCTCAAAAAATGGGAAAGGAAAAAAAGAAAAAATAGAGGAAAAAATCACGGTATGTAATTTTTCCTTTGTTGCACATTGCCAAGATGCTCTGTATTGATCACTTCCGTATCACTCTCAGGCTATCAATCTCTTCTCTAACTGCAATAAAAGTGATCAAATCTTTAGTTCCATGGGCAAGTCTCTCTACGTCTGAATAATCTTTGTCATCACTCTCTGAACTCCTCCTCTTTAAAACTCAATGGACACAGGATGCGTACGACTTTTGCAAGTGTTGATCATTTTTTCTATACCAACAGTGTGTGCATACAGCGTGGTGGTACTCAGACAACACATACTCACACCAGAGAAGCCTTTACTGGGAATACTTCAAAGCTGTAAAGAAGAAACTAACACTGACACATGCCAGAATGGGATTCAAAGGTAATTTCGTATTGAACTAATGAGAAGTCTGAGCCGTTTTCTTACTTTTTAAACTTTTATTTCCAGTTTTTTTCACTGAATTTGTAATTGCAAGGGAAAAACCTACATCTGAGAAACATGATGGGATGTTCAGGGCTTCTCCTCCTGCTGACAGAGGTGTAGGGCTGTATGAAGATGGCACCTTGCTGGTACAGAAGGGAACACCATGCTCAAATCCTTGCACAGCACAGGACGTAAAGCATTACCCCTAGAGCTTGTGGCTGAACCAGAGTGTATCTGTGCAAAAAGTACACTCTATCTTGCTGCAGTTCATTCTTGACCATCCATTATTTTGTCTGTATTTGCACAATGCACGACACTCTGTACAGGAATAACTGTTCAGAGCAAGATAAACATCTGCAAACTGCTATTTGAAGGTGATACTGTCTTGCTTCCCAACCTAAATCAAGCCCTGCCTGGATTCATAGAAATGTCTACTGTGAATTTAGAAGTTTGTTTTGTCTTCTCAATGAAGCTATGCATCAGAGTAGGAGCTCCTTCCTTTCCTCTCTCAGCTTAGGAGATGAAGTTACCTTCCAACATCTATGTCTTAAAGCACGAGGAGAGCTTGTGTGACTGACTCAGTCTTCTGGATCAGCAGTGATAATGGAAAGGGGCTTGATCTGAAGCTTGCTGGAGTAGGGTGAGTAGTTGGGTCAGGCTGACGCTGGCTTTGCTGACTATTTATTTAATGTAATGAGAAACTTGAATGAGATCTAGGAGATCTAGCATGGAAATCAGGCACGGGGGACTCCCCACCTGTACTTCCTTAATTAATCTTTCAGGGATTCTGTTACTGTGCTGGGACACGTATCTCTCTATTAAGTGTATCCATGTGTGGCAATAACCTAGAGAGTATTTTTGTGTAGACCTTATTTATCACTTGCAATGCTCTTTTCTTGGAGAGAAAATCCACGTGTGCAGCAAGGACTGAATGTTAAGGGTGGAATGAAGGAGAATGATGTCCCCACCGCCCTCCAGTTCTCCATCTCTAATGGGATCATGAGAGCTGCAGATGGTCACGAGCAGGCAATGCAATTTTCTGCAGCTTGCTGAGGTGCAGAGCATCCAGGCTGACTCTTTCTTAAGGGAAAAATCCTACACAAGAGGCAAAAAAAGAGACAGATCAGCATTACTAAGTGGATTTGAGGCCACGGACCCAGTCCAGGCAAGCCAGTGCTACAGCAGCATCCTGCCCAGAGCCGAGGCATCATGCAGCCCTGTTTGGGTGCAGCCAAACACCGACAGTCATCCATTCTATAAATTAAATTTCACTCCCCTCAGTTGTCAAAGGATTGCTGATCTCGCAGGTTAGCACGGATTGATTCCAAAGCCTGTAAGAGCAGTGAGGGAGAGCTTTGGCAGCCTTTGAGTCCAGCCCAATGTAGAAGGTCCTTCTGCCCTGGGAAGAATGAGCTAAGTGCTCTGGGAGTGGGTTCTCCACTCTGTGCTGAAATCTCCTACAAAGGACTGAACTAATGGTCCAGACAGTCCAAACCTATTCTTCAGTACATTGAGAGGGGTCTCGGCGTGAGTGTCTCCTTGAACCAGGGCGTAGATCCTGTTACAATATCCTCGTTCCTTTGGCTGAAGTCCATGCAGTAGGATGGGAGGAGGAAAATGCAAGTAAGTAACTGGAGATGGAAGAATACTGTAGAATAGGCAGAGCCAGAAAAGCAGAAAATAAATAAGAAGAAGAAAAAAGAAAAAAAACAACCCAAAAGCATGATGCTTGCTTCTGCCTGTAGGTGACTCCTGCTGGGTTTTCCAGTAATGTGCAGGAGGGAAATAACCTACGTAGGCTACTGTACGATGCAAGTGTTTATAAAACTGTACCTATTTAAGCAGAGGAATAAGCTTTTTCTTGATGAGATCTCTGAAAAACCAGCAGTATGTCGCTTGACCCAAGCCTTTAACTGGAACTATCTTGGCAATTTAATGAAATTAAATGGCCGGACTATGGGGAGTTCATTAGTAAGTAATCCAAAGGCTAAAGCTCTCTGAGCTAGTTCAGCTCTCAAACACTTATTTGTTTGCCAGATTCAGTAAAGCAAAACCCCTTAATGGGCACCAGCAGTATTTACAATGTGCTCTCCCTCTGATGTGGGGACAGCAACACATAGATTGAGATGACTTCACATTTCAGCATGAGATTTTCATAGTACACCTCCAGGACAGTCGTGCAGCTCCCTGCCTTCTACTGGGCAAGCTTGGGTGGATGCTCAGAGGCTGCTTCGCATCCCAAAATTCTTGCTTCTGGCAGAGCAAGCCAGAGAATCTCATGTATTTCCAAAAAGCTTGCAGGGATGGCTGCTGTCACCAGCAATGCAATAGTGAACTTGCAAGGGACTCTGGCTTTCTCATCCTGCTGTGGGCCATGTACCAGATTACAGTCTGTTTTATTTCATGCCATTTGCCCAAGGGGTACCAAAGATGTAAAGTGCCTTTAGCATGTTGGCAGATTGTAAAAAAAAAAAAGGATGCTGAATTGCTGTTTATTTCTTCTGAGCGGGTAATCAGAGGAGTGAGAAGGGTAAGGAGCTTTCTCCTGCTGTGTAAAGAGAGCTGGGAACACAGAAAGCAAGTGAATGTGGTTAAGTTTCGGAGTTCTTAATTCCCCAGGGATAAACAAGATTTACAGGTGAGTGAGCTGAACGTGTGGAGGGAGAGCTCGCTAGAGGTGCCTGAAATAGCCGAAGGAATATCCTGATGTACAGCTGAGGTTGCTTTTCTAAGTCAGCATGTAAAGACCAACCAAACCCTAGGCTGGCCTTTGGGCAGTTGTCTGCACTGGAAGCCTGAAGGGGACCTCCACATCCCAGAAGTCTCCTCAAGCATTAACACCTCTTGATGTGAATTTTGGTGGAAGTCCAGTGCAATCATGCGCAAGTACAGGAGCAGCAAGGGCTGCGTTTTTATTCCTTGACCCTTCTTGCCGTTCCTTTCTGGATTAGGAAACCTCATCTCGTGTGTTTCCCCGACGTGCAGCGGGGATGAGCTGAGGACAAACGCGGCACAGCAACGACACCTGGCGATGCACAGCGACTGCTGCAAGTGCTGCCTGGCAGCTCGGCCCCCTCCAGCCCAAAGCTCTCAGAGCAGCCACACATGTGGGCACTGCCTTCGTTTGCACCTCCCTGAGCCTTTAATTTTAGTAAAAGTCACTGCTACAAAGCACTGAGATCTCTCTCTCTCCAGCACGTTTCATGGAAACCTGTTCTCCACCTGTCTGCAGGTGTAATCACACAGGTAATGTTTTCCTTTTGCAAGAAGGGCATGCATATATTCTGTTGTGCACTTGAGGCTGAAGACCACGTCTCCAGATGCATCTCTTCCCACTTTCATAGGACCAAAGGGGAGCTGTAAGCAAAAGTCAGTTACAGAACGGCTTGGGTTGGAAGGGCCCTTAAAGCCCACCCAGTGCCAAATCCAGCTGTGGATAGGGTTGCCACCTGCTAGCTCAGGCTGCCCAGGGCCCATCCAACCTAACCTTGAGCACCTCCAGGGATGGGGCGTCCACAGCTTTTTTGGGCAGCCTATTCCAGCACCTCACTACCCTCTAAGTGCAAAACTTCCCCCTGATTTGTAATCTAAATCTCCCTGTTTCAAATCACTCCAGGATTTGCTCACTGGGGCTCAGAACTCAAGATTTCTGAGGGGATGTTGATTTGGTGCTCACCATCTCCCAGCAGCCCTTTCGAAGTGCTAACCCAGCCCAAGAAGCAGAATATTCTTCTGAAGACCCTTTGTCTTCAGCCTGGATTTGAGCTGTGAGCATTTCTGTACTGAACTCCTGCACAATCAGCATGTCTGGGAACCACGGCCGAGTGTTGGCGGCTGAGTTTTTCTTTGAGTCTTTGTTCACACCAGTGCTTGAGAGCAGAGCTTGCGAAGCTGAGGTCACGCTCTGAGATGGATCAGAAATAAAGATTTTGCTGAGGCCCTGCTACATCAGCCTGCTTAGCTTAAGCTAATCACGAGCTGGAGGGCGAGCACCTGTCCAACCTGTGCACCTGCTTTACCTCTATGCACCTATGGCATGTAGCAGCAGAAACGGCTGTTGAAAGTCAATGAGACTTTGTTCAGAACAGCCCCAGGTGCTTCTGAAAGTCTTGTCCTCTCCTGTGCTGCTCTAAAGACTTGCAGCTTACAGTGAATTCCTAGGGCTCAGGTGTTTCAGCAGGGCTCCCACAAGTTGTGCTGGAAGGCTGGTGGGGCTTCGGCCTTCATTTCCCTGTTAGGGGCAGTCCATCTTTTATATGAATGATCAGGAAGTGGTACCCCTATCAACGAGATAGGAACTTGCCAGGTTTTTCCTCTGACCCTTCATTCACTTTGGAGAAACTCCTGAAATCGGCAGCAGGTGGTGAAGCCAGCTGCAAGTTTTAGTCTGCTTTGCTCCTTCCAGCCTGATCTGATTGGAAATAGAACCTCAGAGCCTGTTGGCTTCAGGCAGGTTAAATAACCTTGCCCCATAGGTCAGACTGGTTGAAAACAAGTCTCAGGGGTACTGTGGAGGACTGGGGGATTTGGTGCTGGACTGCCTCAGACATGAGACACAGCTGTGCCTGTCCTGGGGGTGGGGGGAAGTTCAGCAGTCAGCAGTATTGTGGCAGCATTTCTCAATTCTATCTGAAATTTAGCAGAAAAATCCCCCCAAAAACCTAACCTGGCTTATCAGCTTTTTCAGGAGTGAGAGAGGGAGAGCAATAGCTCCAGCTACTCTGCTGTCCCATGGCTTTCAAGAGGATGCTGGCTCAGACTGCATGGGGAAGCACAGTAACTCCAAGGTGAGCCTCGTTACCTCCTTGCCCTTAATCCTTGTAGACTGAAAGCTGGTGACTCAGGAAACTGTGATTCATAATGGAAATGGCCCTCACACCCAAAAGGGTTTGAGAAGGTGTCTTCACAGCCCACAATGGGAACTAAAACATAACAAAATGGGGTGTCATGTTTGTTGAGGAGATGCAAATCTGGACGCAGTGGGAAAAAACTTGCTGAGTGCCCACAAGCTATTTTAAGGGTTCAGTATTGTTCGTCTCGCAGATAATTTAAATGTCAAGCTGCTTGACACCTTGTGGATCTCTTAATCTCTTAAAATAGATTTTAAGGTGCTGCCTTTTCCGCTGATCAGTGCACAAAATGGTGCTGCACTGACATAATAAAATAACGTTATTCAGCTTATACAAAGGAGCTACAACATTTGGGCAATGCCTGGTGCTGTGAATTTTAGTCAGGAAAAGTTTTGCATCCTCATGCAGCCTGAGGAGGCAGGAACTTGCTGATTTGATCTCTAGAGGTCCTTTCCAACCCCTACAATTCTGTGCTTTCTGCCAAACTCCGTGGTTTCTGCAGGTCTTGAGAGAATGGCAGCAGTGAGGGTCCCGAGGGAGGAGTAGGCTTCTAGCGTGGATTCGCCCTTTCTTATCTTTCAATGAGTTCAGATATGCACAAAAACAGAGAAAATTAGATTTCAGTGAGTTTGCTGCTCATGGGACAGACTCCTCAACTCAGTTGCTGAACTGTGTAACTATACAAGAGGAGGAAGCCCTCTGGAAACCTCTTTGTGCTTACTGCCTTCTGTAAAAGGATCTTGACCTCCTCTTCTGTGGAAGCCTCTGGCACCTCTGCCCTGCAGCAAATCTGTAAATGGGGATTCCTCAGGCTACTCAAGGGTCTTTCCTTCACCTTGGGCACAGCCTGTGCTGGCTCACGTGCCTGGTGGACACTGACTCTCCCCCTTCCCCAGGACATTTCTTGGCTCAGATGCATTTCTGCATGCTTAGGATGTATCAAGTGCTCAGACCCCCCTGTCTCCAACCACTTGCATAGTAGAGAAAGAAAGCAGACCTTGGTGAGGGATGCTTATCTCACATTTGAGTGATATAATGGAAGCGTCATCCCCTAGTGTAATGGGATCATGGAAAAACAATGAGGCATGAAATTATTTTCCTTCCTTCCCAGATAAATCCCTTGTTGTAAATTAAAGCTTTTACCCATTTAACTACAGGTGAATCACCGATGCCTGCATAAGTCTGCTGTTAATAAGGAAGGAGATTATCCAGGACAAACACTTGGATCTCTTGGGTCTCTCTTGCTAACGATAACGTAATGTTATTCACAAGTTATGTTAACACCAAGATAAGGGGGAGCTGGGGAAATGAGTGTAATGTAAGCTGCTCTCAGCACTTGGGATCTGGATGGATCCCAAAGGCTGGGGTGATATCCCCATGCTGTAAGTATTATCCAATTCTCCATTGAAGAAGCACTTTGGATTAGCATCACATCAGCACACACATACAGGCAAACCTTGCAGTGGGTGGAAGGATGGCTTTCATGGGGCTGTCAGGAGCATCCCCTCACTGGGCTCTGCCAGCAGCACATCTAAGCAAGCCTGTGTGGTGAGCTTTGCATTCATTACCCTCCCAAACAGAATTACATGCATACTGTAGCCAGAGCAATCGAGTATAACTAAGCCAATAGGAAGATAGAGCTCATCCTACTTTTCACTTAATTGTCTTTCAAAATGAATTGGGAATACTATTTGTTTTAAACAGTGGCTATCAGTTCTTTTTCAAAGGTCTTGAAACTTAGTGTGTTTTATTACTGTACTAAGGAGATCAAGGGCGCTGAAATCTCAGTCCTCTCCAGGCCAACCCCCTCTCTTTCTGCTGAGGCAAAATAAGCCAGAAAACAACATCTACCTGAGACAGATCTGATGAAGGCTTGTCAGCATTCCCAGCCACACAGGGCTGCTTCCTTCACATCATTAGTCATCTACTTCCTAATCCAAGAAAGACCTCTCCTTCTACCATTTGCAAACACCTCAAAGAAGTCATTTCCTTTCTCTCAGTAGCAATCACATAAGGATTTCTATATGCCCTCCTCTTCTTCAGACTGCGTTTTCCACTCTCTTCGTGTGGACTGTGTTTTCTGAATGTGTGCTTGTGTCTATGCTCTTCCATGATCCGTGCCTTCTGCTGCCTTAAATTCACTGCAGCGCTAATCCATGACTGCTTTGTTTCTTACTGATGGTGTTGAAGCTGTATTAATCCTGTCGTATTTTTTTTTTCTACCTGATATCAAGGACAAATTATTTGAATTGTGCCCTGATGTAAGCACCAACCTTACCAACCTTCCTCTTTCACAAAAGCTGGAGTCAGCAGGAGACATTTTAGTGAAGCAGCATTGTTCCTGTAACATAAGGCATTTCTGCTTTGGATTGGGAGTATAATTATAAATCCCAATTTAGTGGTTATCACTAAAAACATAATGTTTCTGCTTAAGTTTGCAGAAAAGTGTGATTGGTTCTGAAAACTCACAAGTGCCTGTAGCTTGTGGTGGTGGCTGGCAGAGGGTGTGGGTCCTTCTCCAGGGCAGACTGTGTTGGAAAGCCCACCCCATGGCCTTTGACTGCCTTACAATAATCCCTGCACCTCAGACTTAATTTGACCTAACTATAGCTCACTGGCAAATGACAGTTCATAGACAATTTTCAAAGTCTTAACTGCACCAGCCTTTTCTGAGTACTTCAGAATTTCTTAATTGTATTAGCCAAGGTGAGGATAATTGCTGCTTTCATATCCTCGAAACTTCTTATACAAAAGAGGCTTATGCAAGAATATGTTCATTCTCCCCAATAAATGATCTCTCTGTTATTAAGGAGTGTGCATTGCAGGACTGCTGGGAAGCATTCCTCCGAACCATTATGTACTCGAACAAAACCTGAAACTTGCAGATACAAGACTAAATTACAGTCTGGGGCAATCAGAACACACTTTTTTTTTTCTTGGAGATCACTCTTTCAGACAAACAAACTTCAGATCCATGGGCAACCTGGTATTTTTTTATACTGAGGATCTTCTCAGCAGGAGATATTTATTTATAGGTCACCGGTGCTCTGGCATTGCTCCTGGTCTCAGACACCGGGGACCTTTTTCCCCTCTGAATTGCATCAGGATCTGGAGCTGTACGTGGAGCTTCTAGACATCAGGGCATCATAGCTGTGTGCTTGAGCACTTAACCCAGCAGAGAGAATCAGACATAACGTTCTTCCTTAAGCACTAGCAATTAAACAGAAACACGTGCGTGTGCAGTAAATCGCCGTGCAGCCCTTTGGGACTGCAACTATCATTGAAAAGATAAAACAGGCTAACCAGTGTGTCTTCCAACAGCAACCCAATGGACTGACTGTGGGAGGGAGGCATGCAGTGAGTCAAACGATCCAGCGAGCGAGTTCTGTACAAATTGCTGATAAGGTAGACACATTTAACAGCCCATTCTGGGGAAAATATTACATTTCATGGTGCTTCACAGAGGAGGAGAAAATCCTATTAAAATCATGAAAAATTATGCATACAAGGTATACATGGATATTTAAACTGATCCATATTTTTGGATGCAGGATAACAAGTGAAATGAACATCTCTTAGGGATAACAGCAAGTGTCACAGAGGTTTTACACAGCGTCCTTGCTAAGAAATAATCTTATTATTGTCACAGCCCAAGTTTGTTTGCACTTTGTTAAATAATGCTCAAAAACAGTCTGTTTCTCTCAGTTGCTAGACAAACTCAGAGGATAAATAGGACAGAGAACATAATGGCAGGTATCTGAGCACTGCAAGAGTATCAGACCTTAGGGGTGGTTGTTTCCTCATTTAAGAACTTTATATCAAGATGGACCATGCTACATCTGAGCAGTGCTTTAGGAGCTTTGTCCTGTTAGTGTGGCTGGGTGAAGTACAGTGGCTGCTCTGAATGCACTGCCTCCTGTTTTATTGCATCGGCCCACGATGTCAGGGATGGATGTTGGTGATGTGGCAGTAGAGGTTGAACCTTCCCACCAATATTCTGCTACATTTTGTTGGTGTGTGACAGATGGCAGCTTGTCCTGCACCTCAGAATGCTCGCAGGTTCAACCAGGAGCTGTTGCTTTCCTGTGACATAGTACACAGCCAGTAATGTGCAATGGAAACTTAATGCCAACTTATTTGCTGAACTTCAATGAAAACCATCACTTCTTCATGGCAGTTAAGTACTGGGAGGTGCTAAAAGGGTCATAAGCAACCTTCTCCAGTCAGGGATGACAGATGATTAGTTTCTGGGGGCTGTCTTGGTTCTCAAACACCCAGAAATATCTGAGGGGGAAAATTGCTTCCAAACACAGATTAGTTTACTAAAAATAGCAGTAGGAATGAATCTTGTCAGACTGTGTGAAATGATGTAAAAAACAAAGCCTTTTTAAGAGCCTGTGTTGCAAGGGATGTATGGGATGCTGCTGTAATAGTCATTCATATGGTTGCCTGCCAGCAGATCCATATATTTGTAACTGGCAATGGATGTCCATGCTCTTGGAGGGAGATACGTTTGTCCTCAGATTCTGGCAAGACATGTTATCCACTTAGGTTGCTTTCTCTGTCTCTGGAAGCCCTTCTCAGAGTGTTTCAGCAGGCAAGCGCAGCTCCCACCAGGCTTGATATGGGCACGTTGGCTTTGGGAGCAGGAAGAGGTGAGGTTTTTGATCTGACTGTCAGGATTCAGGTGTGTAATTCTGGTTGAGCACAAAGAGATGAGTCATGCAAGCCTACATGAATATCTTCTCAGAGGGTGGGAAACGCAACTTGGAAGGACAAAGAAAAGCTTTCAAACAAGAAGTGGAGCTGTCTGGGGTGGTGGCAGGGTGTGGAGGGAAGGTGGCTCTTCCCCAGAGTGTTGCAGCACCAGAAGAGATCCTTCAATGCCTAGTGGGAGGAGGATAAACACAGTGAGGGACCCAAGTCTGTACATGAGCACTTAGAACTTGTTGGTCTATGCAAGGCCAAGAAGGAACATAAAAGCATGAGGTTTGATGTGACACAGCAAAAAGCTGGAGTCTGCCTTTTGATATGGGAGCTGTTGTCATCAGTGTTTAATAGGAATTGTGATTGGGAACTGCTCAGGACACGTGATGTTTATTCTCATTTCATGTGTTTTGAATGGTTTATATAAAATGAAAGGGGTAACTGTGGAAGAAAACAAAGACTTCCTTTCTAAAAACTTGCTCCCATCTTCTAGCTGAGTGTAAAGAGATTTGTTGGATCAGTTTGAGGCCCAGCACGTGCCCGGGAGCAAAGGCCAAGCTCTGAACGATGGTAATATTTGCTGGCATCAGCTGGTTCATAGCAATTCACAGGATTGGTGGAAGACCCCTTTCAATCTGCGTGACTCTGGCAAATGATACGAACGGGTTAATTTTCCTTGGACTGGGACCCCTAAATTTTCTGTGGCACTTCCCTGGAGACCTTGCACAGATGTCTCAGGGCAGTTACCTACTTGAGAGGTGCTCATGGCTCCCAGCTGAGGCAGCTAATTGCTACTTAGATGGTGTAAATAGCTTGCACCTTCAGAAGAAGAGGACAGCCTGGTGGGGATCTGGCATCCCCAGCAGCTCCAAAGGCACAGCTATGAAAGAGATATCTCTTCAACTGCTGCAAGGCTGGTCTTATGTCATGGGAGTTTGGATTTCTCTTCTGTTTCTAGTTGGCCTCAAAGGCTGATGGGCAATAGTGTGTTCTGGTGCTGCTGTTCGAGGGGGATGAGCCTGTGTCTACCCCTAAAGATGCATCCTGGTGGGGCATCTGAAGGGGTTGGGAACATACAGATGAGAGCACCTTGAGTTCCTGTTGGTAATGCTGTGATTTGCAGTGCCTTTGCAACCCTTTCTGGAAGTGCTTAGATAACATAATGGGCTCCTATGGCATCTGAGGAGACAAGGTTTGACATTCCTTAGACAGTGTTTTGATGAGGAAAGTGTTTGTATTTAATTAAGTCTGCTCCGTAGTAATGGGTTTGAGGCTGTAGAGAGCTGAGCAGGGATGAGAATAATATTGCCCAAGTCCAGTAATGCAGAAAGAAATTATTAGTTTAACGGGGTGTGAAATTACCCATTTTGTTTTCTTCAGAATTAACTGTAGTTCACTATACAGTCTGCAGTGGCTGACAAAACTACATCAGAGGGTTGCCCATGCAAGAAGCCAGAAAGCATTTCCCTGCAAGACTGTGGTGTAGCTCTAAGAGGACAGTTGGTAGCAGATTGATGGGTGACAGTGCATTGCTGTGTAAGAAGCTGAGTTTAGTTCTTGGGGAGGAAGGCTAGGTGGCTGAGTTTCTGACTGCTTTGGGCATAGGGAAGTGGGAATGGGACAGTATTACTGTATGTTAGGCAATTGCCTCCAAGTGCCATTCCATAGGTGCAGTGAGCAACAGCCAAGCGAGTGTACTTGGCTCCAGTTCCAGAATAAGCTGCAGTGCATGGTGGTTGCCAGAAAAAGAACAAAGGAGTTGCTTAATGCACCAAGAGTAGCTGTTCAGAGTGACACCTACACACATAAGAAAATTTTATATTTACAGGTGCCTGATAATGAAAGGGAAAGTGTATCAGAGCTGAATAGAGGCAGCAGTGTGCACGGATCCTTCCAGGAGGTGCGGATGTAAGTATGGAATTTGGATTTTGTGTTTTCGATGTCGGTGGGAGTTGGGGCTGCAGCAATCCAGAGGCGAGGTGCTGACAAGGGATCCCAGTGTGGTGTAAAAATAAACTCCCTGTGGATTGTTGAAGTCCTGCAGCATCTGTCTTCTGGCCCTTTTTTTCTCTTGGTGAGCTGCCTTGGCTTTTTAAAGATAACGGAAGGCAAATTAATATTTTGTCCCGCAATATAAAGCTGATTTGTGATGAATTGTTTGATGTATTGCTTCCAGACAACAAACAAATCCTGATGTCAGTTCATATTGTCATTCCTTCAAACCTGAACCACTGGGGACCCTTTGAGCCACTGTTAGAGCCACAGACACCTGGTATGGCTCCCAGCACAGCGATACCACGTGCTTCTGGGGGTGCTGCTCTATTTGTTGTGTCCCAGGTTTCTTAAATCAAAAGCTGTACCACGTGTTTAAAAAAAAAAAAGGGAAAAAATGAGTGTTTCAGTGTCTCCTTGCTTCCTGCCTGGTGTATGCTTTCCTCTCCAACAAGCCCTCTGCTAAGTGTCAGTGATGGATGCCCGTTCTCCCCAACACGTGCAGGGATATAATGTTGCACAGTGATTGGATTAACTGGGACTTGTTATACTGCACCGGTACAAGGCCTGGATCCATGGGGCTGGAAGAACACTAATGAGTTTTCAGCATTTGAGATGGGATGGATCATTAGATGGTCACTGATAGGGTTTTTTGTTTTTTTTGTTTTTTATTCTCTAGGAAGCAGAGCAGAAAATTGGATTTTTAATTTTTTTTTCTTTTTGCCAGGCTTTGTCTAAAAATAAACCATAAATGTAGCATTGAACTTGATAGTATCATTATCATCTACTTCTGAAGTGCAAAGGCTCTTTATGTGTTCTTCTAGAGAGTGGCTTAGCCTTAGATTTAATTTCAAATATGAGTCTGTCCCTATCTTGTCAGTAAAGTTTCTCAGTTTTCTGTAGTTGCTTGGATGACCTGTGCAACTCTTTGTGAGCAGTGACGTAACAAGATTAGCACTGATCTTTCTGCAGCAAAAGTTCTCCCTTGCCTTTCCCTTGAGGCTCTTGTGCTGCCACCGAGTACTGGTGCCACGTACTTGACATTGCATATTGAGCCTAATGCATTGGCATGGCAATCTGCTCCAGAATTTATTTCAGAGATCTTAAAGAGACTGAGAAATTTTATTTCAGGTGGATGTGACTTCAGCTAGTAGGAGGCAACCACATACAAGATGACCTTGGTGGCAGGTGAGCTGGTGTGTTAGTTGAGTACTGTGAGGAGTCCTTAACTTTTGAGCCAATAGTGTGAGTGTGGTGAAGCTGGAGTATTTTTCTTTGTGTTGAGACAGGAGAAAAAGGTTTATAAATGGGCTGTCTTCCTCCCCTCCTTTCCCCAGCCTTTTAAAATCCAAGTTTCCTTTGAAAGTGGCACGTGCAGGCAGACCGCGAGGAGAAGGAACAGGGCTGTATTTTAAACCAGATAATGCAGTGCTGATTTGATAATGAGATAAAGGTGGGCTGATATATATTCGGGCTAAAATGTTTTTAATCAGTTGATTATTATTATTGTTATTATTATATTAAGCTCTCTTTTTGTTTTTCTAATTTGCCTTTTGAAGATATCAGCCTCAGTTAATATTTTCTAATAATATTTTAATAATATAAGTTCTTTTGACTCTTATATGCTTATTTGTGGAACTTTTCTTGCTACTGAAAGTATATATCCTCTTTGTTTATGCACCTTAAAACCTTAGTGAACGTAATGACGGTACATTTTTATGCACTGGTTTATTTGTGTAAGTCTTTCACTGTGACTGGAGATTTCTGTAAGCATAGGTAAAACACTGACATCTAGTGCCTAAAACAGTGCATCCAAACACACACTGAGACCACTCCCGTTCCTCTTGTGGTGGACAGAGTCGGCTATCTGGTAACATTATGGACTGGATATAGTATTATGGATTGGCTCTGGATGAGCTGTTATTTTGTACAACAAGAAGTTGCTAGAGGGTGGCTGGCAGGGCAAGGTGGAAGCTTCTCTAGTGGAAGCTCCTCATGAAGAGGTTTCAGTGGGGGTGATCATACAGCAAGAAAATCCAATCTACCTGTTGTCTATTGCTATGCTGAAGACACGTTTCCTTTCAAAATCCTTGTGTTAAAATAGCCTGTCTAAATACAGGCTATAAAGAGTTTTTTTGTTAAGTCTGAGTGCTGTCCTTACTGAGCCAGATGCAGAGGAGTTGCAAGGTCGGGCTGTACATCAAATCTGCTGAGGCTAATCAAAGCAGTTAACCAGAGAATGGCTTTAACTGAAAAATTACCACTGAGAGATGGAAAACGATCCCCTGGTGCAGAGAGCAACCTCTGCCCTTCACCTAGCATCATAAGGAGCATGGTGGGATGTGGCATGATGTGACACCAAGCTGAGGACCTCACAGCCAGTCTCTAAGAACTTCCTCACTGAGCTACACCAAGCTCCATGTAAGAAGTAGCTGTCTTTTCTGGACTGCATTACTCCTCTTGGAGTATGCTGCCTGAACAAGTGTTTCTAATGGTCCTCTCATCTGTTTCCAAGTTCAAGTTTAATATGTCTTTGGCCTTGTGTGCTTACTTGTTGTTGTGTCACTGTTGATCTTCAGTTCTGAGTTAAATATCAGCTGGTAGACACAGCTTTGGGGATTTGATCTCTTCTTTGCCTTAGCCATAAATACCCTAGAAAGCTTTTTTTTTTAAGTGCAGTTCTCCTTTCTCTCTCTTCTTAGTTGCTGATGTGTCAATCTGTGCTAGTTTGTGTATACAGGAACTTGTAATACCCCCTAGGAGGTCTCATGGGGCCTTTCAGTTTCTTCCCATCTTTACCAAAAGGAGCTCCTGATCTCTCCAGGTCTCCTTCTGCTTTCCCATATAGCAGGCTGAAGTGGGCAGTCTGGAGGCAGCACGAGGGTTTTCCTCTCACAGTATTTGCCAGCTGATGGCATCCTGCTAGCAGCAGGGGTGTTACTCCTTGCGAAAACATTACTGAGTATTTTATGCCTTTCCCATTACGTGGCTGCTTTCCTTGTGTCTCTGCTAATCCGAACCAGTGGTCCAGCAAATCCTTCCAAGGAGTATCTCCAGCAACTCCAAGGACCAAAGCCTTTGGGAATGAGCAGGACTCCTGCTCTCAGGAGTCTCAGGTCCTCTCTTTAAAGTGGACATGGGTTTGCCTGTCACTGAAGGCCAGTTCCTCCTTCCCATGCACTTCTCCCTGCAGTCCCCGCTCCGGCACCACGAGCTGTTCACCAGGGAAAGGATGCAGAAGCTTTGTCAAGCAGATGGCTGTGCTCAAGGAAGGTAGTCACTCATGCATTACTTCTACATGACATTCTGCTATTTCCAGGTAATGTGATGAACGAAGCAAAGCTCCTTTTGTGTCCCCAGAAAAGGCTGGATCTGGCTGGTCCAAGGAATGTCACAGATGTCCCCTGCTTTGCTCATGCTGCTGAGCTGACAGAAGCAGAATGACAAGGCTATAGAACAGGCAAGGAGACAAATTTAGTGAGTTACTTTAAAATGCATACATACCCATACTTGGCTGTATGTATTTCTTCGAAGGAGGTGGCTCAGTCTTTCAAATCAGCTAGGGAACCAGTGCAACTGCCTGGAATAATTACAGGGCGTTTGTCGCTGGTTCTGATCTAATCCTTTAAGTACATCCCAGATTTCTCTTCCTATGTCTGCAGTCATATGTCACTTGCAGTTTCTAGTCTAAATAACTATATTTATGGGATTAGCTGACACACAAGCTGCCCATCAGATGAGATTTGTTATCTGGGATCTGAGCTGAGGAAAATACCTTTCTTCTGCTCTGCCACGAACAGCCCATTTTCTATTTATTTGCAATTCTTTCTTGTTGTATAAATGAAATAGTGAATATTCACTAGATACTTCTGGCTGCTAAAATGTGTGAATTACAGAAACCTTCTCTGCAAACCCATCTTCTAGGAAACCTGAAATCATATCTGAGTTATTAAAGTTTAATAGCTAGTGTGTGTATGGGGGGGAGGTAATTACTTCCCATAACATCGTTCTCTTTCAAGAATTTAGTTGTAACCCTTGATGCAAAATTATTCCACTGGCATTATAAACCACGGTGTAATGACTTATAATGTCACCTCTTACTACCACAAGAGAAACCTTTATGTTACGACTCAGATTATACACCAGAAATGAAGATAACTATAATGAAAGTAGATAGCTAAACGTGTCAAGGTGGCATTTGAGCTAAGGATTTTTTTGCAGTATGTGTTGGAGCACGACTTAATTAGGCACACTGTTTGGGTGTTGTGGGTTTATTTATTTATTTATTTAGTCCTGGTTGAAAAGGATCCACATTCAATTGTCTTCAATGGCATTTTGTGTATTTTCTGTCAGCAGAAATGGATGGCGTTGGTAAATCTCAGATTTGATATTGTTTTTCCAGCATCTTAAGAAGATGCGGTTTAAAATGCTGTCAGGTATGTCACTGATAAGAAAATTGTTGTTTCTGAGTTGGTGTGGACCCCAGCAACGTGCCTTCAGATCAGAGGAGAGCCTGAAATTGGGTTTGTTCTTATCGCAGAATCACTTAAAGCCCACGCAGTTCCAGTTCCTGCCATGGGCTGGTTGCCCACACCAGCTCAGGCTGCTCAGGACCCCATCCAAGCTGGCCTTGGGCACCTCCAATGTTGGGGCACCCACAGCTCTCTGGGCAGCACTGCCAGGGCCTCACTGCCCTCTGAGTAAAGAATTTCCTCCTGACATCTAATCTGAATCTCCCTTCTTTTATTTTAAAGCCATTTCCCTTGTTTAACAGTAAGCAATTTTAAAGTATCCCTTCGCTGTTTTCCCTTCACTCTTGTTCCCCTGCCCACAAAACATCTACAGAAACCAGAGATAGTGCAGAGGAGGAGGAGCACTGTGTTACCCCCTCACAGCCTCAGAGGGCTCCTTGGTATCTGACATACCTTAGGTCTGTGTCAAATAACAGATACTGCCCCCTTATGTTACATGTTTTACAGTAGCTGAAATGCTGACCTGTGTGCATTAAGATCTTTACACACTCATACAAAAACTCACACGGGGAATATGGAGGTTTTGAGTGCTGTGAGGCCATAAGCAGATGTCTGAGCTTATCTGAACAGATTCATTAAAAGCTATCAGGAAGCCAGTCCAGGCTTCTTTCCCATGGGGAGCTGCCCCATCAGAAGTCATACTCCAGGAAGAAACGTTGGGAGTAAATAGTGTTTATGAGTGTTTATCAGCATCAAGGCCATCCCCTCCCAGAAACAGTCAACTTCTGTGACTTAGGGAAAACAGAGCTGAAGTTAGAGCAAGTCTGGATGCTCCACTGAATCTTAAACTTCCTTCCATGTCTGATTAGGGGAAGTCGGATCCTGGCAAACCCTTGGTCCTTAATGGAAAACAGTCCTTGCTGCGGTGGCTTGGCATTACTGGGAGCATTAAAGCCAAACTTTTTTCCTGTTATGCTGTCAATAACTACACTGTTGGAGCATTCACGTTGTTACTACAGTATTTCAGTATTTATCCTCTAGAGCAAGCCTGTCAGGCATGGGGAGGAGGGCAGAGAAGAGGCTTTCATGATGTTTTGCTCCTGAGAAAGTTGCTGTTTGTTCAAATAATAAACACGATGCAGGAGCATGCCAGATGTCTTTGGCTGAGGCAGAAGAATGCCAAATATGCAGTCCTCATTTCGTTCCTATTCATTTTGATGTTGAAATGCTTTGCTTGAATGTTTCTCTTTTTTCATTTAGTTTTGATTGTGCTATTTTTTTTCTTTTAATATTAAGAATAAGTTGTTCCGCTGAAGAATTCATAAGGCAGGGAAATGATGATCGGTATTAAATTACACATTATTAAAAAGAAATTACATGGTATTTTTGAGTTAGTCTATTTTTCCTGGCTCTTGTCCCCTCCCAGTCTCTGATTTATCCTTCAGTGCCTTATTCCTGGTATGAAGAGTTAATTTCTGACTTCATTTGGATAACCACACCCATACGGGAGCTGAATTATTCTAAGGGCATCAAAATGCATCAACTTCAAGCTCCTCCAAACTGAATTTGAATTGCTTTTTTTTTTTCTTTTTATAGCAGCAGTCATATTATTAGAACAAGGTTGTTTGCCTTGCCAGAAGATTTCCTCACTCCCATCAGCAGAGGCAGCTTTCTGACACGGAGCAGTTTTGCCGATCGTATTTCAAGTGACCCTTGTAATTGGTGAGCACCAACTGGCGGTGCAGTTCCAGCATTAAACTTTAACTTCTCTCATTTAGGGTCTTAATTGTGCTTTGAAATGTTTGATGGCTTGCCTGACCTTCTTTTCTGGGTTAGCCGAGGCTGAGATTTGTCTGCCAGAAGAGAACTGCAGACAAAATCTGGAAGCATAGCACCTCATTGGTTTCAGTTTGACAGAGTGATCCGGTGTCTCTTCGTTTAGAAATGTCCCCAGACTTTTTTATGAAGTGGTAGGAAAAGTAAGACACTGAGAACACCACGAGCTTTACGGAGTAGACAATGAACATAAGCTGAAGATCCACTGATATTAAAATCAGGAAATGGATGCTGTAATCCGTTTTTGTACTTATAAATTATTTCTAAACCTTTCTTTCCTTGAAGGAAATCTCCCAGCAGCACAGAGGTTTCTCTTGCTAGCAGAAAACTCCTACAACAGAATATTTCCCTGTTTTGGACGCCTACGCTTTTCTCTGGAGACAGCAAAGTTTTCTGTTTGGTTTGAGCCAACACCTAAGTAGAGGGGACAAGAGTCATAAAGGTATTGCACGTGCACTGTCTTTCCTAGCCCCAGCCCCACACCCTAATTCTTGGTTTTCCTGCCAGCCTCATGGCTCTGTGTTAACACTTGTCCTGCCACTGCCTGCAGAGCTCAGTGCCACGTGCCTTGCTGGGGACACGGCCCTTGTCACCATGTGATGAATCTGGGAGATGCAAGATGGCAGAGACCTCGTCCAGCCCTGTTTGTGCAGAAGAGGAGCAAATCCAACACAGGAGGTAAGCAGTGGGTCCAGGCACCCACACTGTGATTGAGGAGTGGCTTGCTGCAGTGCCTTGATGGGCAACAGAGCAAGGGGGTTTGTTTGAGGGGTCTACAGGAGACAAAAATCCCTTTTTTTCCCTTTAGGTCTGTTCTTCAGGTCTCTATTCTTGGTGCTAGAAGGGGATTTGGTACTTATAGGGCCAGCTCTCCTGGCATAGCATCCTTGTGCATTCAGATGTCCTCCCACTTTAGCTGATCCCTTGTCAATTATTAGTCTCTTGGTGTTATATTTTACCTCATATTTATAAATCTGCAGGAGAAACACTAAGCTGAATACAGCCAAGTACCTTAAATTCATCCTCCAAATGAAGGACTGAACCCAGCCACTCAGCAATTGCACCTCCAAAAGAGGTATTATTAGAGAAAACAGGAGTGGGAGGGTGTGGTGGCCAGGGTGGGGCTGCAGCTATGCCTGGCCAACATGGAGAGCAAGTGGTGTGAACCCCCAGCTGGGAACTCCAGCAGATCTTTCATCCTTGCCCTTCGCAAAGGGAGAAGGAAAAAAGACTGGCTTCACATTAAATGGAAACACAGCTTTGAAATTGATTGGCGGTGCTCTGAAAGGTGCTGGCTCTCAACTCATTGGTGATGCTCTACCAAGCACGATCCAGTTGGAGCTGTTGCTGAGAGGGCAGTGACCACATCTGGTTTCCAGGCTCAGAGCCTTAAGTCCACCATCAGAAGTTAAAACTTGACATTCCACATTTTCAGTAAGCCTTGCAAGTGAGGAGCAAAATGCAGTGTTGCTGTGCGTGGCTTACAGTTAGGCTGGCTGCATCAAAGTGCAGCACTCCCTGTGCATCCCTTCCCCTAAATCCAGTCCTTCCCCTAATTCCAGTTCAGGAATCCAAGCTGTAGAGCAGTGTTGGATGTACAGTCAGTTTTGCATAGCATCTTGCTCCTTGTGTTGGTGGAAGTGTCAGAGGTATCCAGCGAGTGATGTGTTGAATCCATGAGGAGGGCTGTAAGGTGGGAGCCCTGAGAGCACAGTTACCTACGGGGATGAAAAGCCAACGTTTCTTATGGGTGTAATTGAGATGCTTGGCCAATGTAACGTGCTGTAGGTGGAGCAAGTGAGACAGGGCAGAGGAGCAGCCTGCTCCCTGCAGCATGGTCAAAGCAGAGTGTGGGGGTCTGAAAAGCCTGCAGTCAGCACGGAGCAGGTGCTGTATGGGGCGATAGATGGGCAGTGCATAGGGGCATTTTTCCCATTGGTGCTGGAGGTGAAGGAACAAAGTAATAATCCTGTAGTTTTTATTTATCCCCATCTCTCCTGCCTTCGGTGCAGGGAGCAGATGGATGCTGGGGTGCTGTGGACCCTATCCTTGCAGCGTGCTGGTCCAGTGTAAAGTGGGTTTATAAAACCTAAAAACCTAGGCTTTTAGGTCGCCGTTGCCTGTAAATGTGCCGTTTCGGCAGCAGAGGAGCCGTGAGAGGGCAGTGTTGTATTGCGAGAGGAGCAGTCTTGGGAGGTGGGGGGGGGGGGAGGAGCGCTCGCAAAATCCCCAAACTGGTTCCCCAAGTTCGGCATCCCCGATGCACTCCGTGAGCACCCGGCGGCAGTTTGCCGCTGCGAGCAATGGTTGCTGTGCACCAGGAAAGTACCTGAATAGGATGAAAGGAGGAAGGAAAATCTCATTGGAGAGGATGCTCAGCAGCTGCCGGTCCCTGTACTCCGGGTGCCAGCAGCAAGTGCCCGGCTGAGATGTAGGCAGTGCCCGAGTCACACCTCGAGTCTGTGGCCGCCCTCCACCCTTCCCTATGCTGCTGCAGCAAGGCTTTGATTTCCCTGGCTTTCCTGACAGCAGGGTTGCAAATCATCCTCTCTCAGATATTTTTTTCCCTTTAATTGGACCTGAAAACTACCAAGCACTGCAAAATGCAGCACCTGACCATGTGTGGAAGCAGGCTGCCTTCACCTTTACCTGACATTGCAGGACAGATGAAGCCACAGCACTCCATAGCACTCACAGATAATTGCCTTTCTTTCGTGAGAATTTACTTCTCCGTGTAAATGGTATCTCAAGTCGGGAGCTCAGGTACTTCACCCTTCTTTCACAAGGTCAAACAATGAGAAGATGATGATTTTTCTTGCACTGTTGTAGCAAAGTCACCCGCTTATTTTAGATTCCTGCCCTATATGATGAGAATATTGAGAGTGTGAGGAAGAGGTAAAGTTTGGAGAGACCAGCTCTGCACCTTACAGGTGTTAAAGGATGTCTGCTGAGCAGGGCAGGAAAACAGGTCCTACCAAGTGGATGGTACAGCCATCTCCCAGTGCTCCCACAGGCTCAAGTAGGACCTTCATGTCCAAGCCAACCTCATACTTCACTGCAGATAAGCTGAGGAGGATTCATTATGAGAATGAGCTGAGAAGGATTTATCGATATGCGTGAAATTGATGGACTAAACACCCCCAGAAATAACTAGAAGAGAGGGCTACAAAGGTGTCATTTCTTGTCTAAAGTACATGCTGCCATCTCTCTACAATGCTAATCCACCAAAGCAAAGCGGACGACCAGAGCAAAAGGACTTTTTCCACTCTTGAGTTCCCTGGGGTCAAAGTTTGGAGAGGATGAGGATTATTCCTGGGACCACACAAGCTGAGGAAACCACTGCAAGGAGCGTGCTCTGGGAAGCTGGCACCGTGTCCAGCCCTTGGATGCAGAGAGGAAGGAAGTCTCGCTTGTTTGGATCCTTAGTAAGTCTGGTAAATATTACCGAATAAAGTGATTTCCTTGTTGTAAAAAAAATAAAAATAAAAAGAGAGAGAAAAGAAGAAAGAATTCCACCCCAAAACACCACGAGGGGAATATCTGTCTCCAGTGATGCTCAGCTGGCATTTCAGTGTGTGGTGTTCAGCCCTGGGCGTCACAGAAAGGTGGTGGTGTCGGAAACACCACTTGCTCTGTGGCCTCGTGGCTGTAAGCACTATCAACAGGAATGGATTTGTATCGTTCACCTGTAAGCCTGAGCCTGATGGGTGAGTTTAATGTCTCTTGATTTTTATTGAAATCCATCTTTTCTGGGTATCGAAGGGTTTACGGTGACTAATGCCTTTCCACAACGTGTCTCTCTATCAACAGAGACAACTGTGTTTACAGGGCAAGATTTTTCACCTGCTTGTCAGCTTGTCAAGCAACAACAAAACACACCATCTCCTTTTGCGTCCCACAGCTAATCACTCATTTATTTGAACATCGTGTGTTGTCAGTAGTGCTACTGAAGATGGGTTGATGTAGTTTTGCTTTTGCATACCCTACAGAGGGATGCTGAGAGCGCAAACACTGAGGTGCCACCAGCCAGAGGGAAATGCTTCTTGGCAGCTTTTTGCTTTGTGTTTGCCTACAGATACTTTAAAAAGTTATGAAATATTTAAAAACAGAATAAAAATTCTATCTGACTCTTAACAAGTGGATATGATGTTGGTGCCAGTGCTTTCCTGCATAGTGGGAGGTGTAATCTACTTAACGTCACGCAGCAGACAGCCTTTACATTTACATCTGTTTTGTACAGGAGAGGTTCCCAGAGGGGCTTTGGGCCTCGTGTTTCATTTCTGGAGGAAGTTTATTAATAACAAAGGGGAGAAATTGATCGGTGGATCCACAGAAGGGGGAAAACTAGCAGGTATGTTGCAAGAATTCAGACAGGCAGACAGATCTCTGCAGCTTGTGCAGGTTGAACCTGCACATGGTAGGCTCAAGTGGTGCTGAAGCTCCCATCGTGTTAGCTGCATTTCTCCAAACCACATAAATATTTCTGTCTGTTGGAAAAGAAGGAAATTTCATTTTTTTAATGAAATTTCTACAATGGTGCTGTTATGAAAGAAAGAGGGAAAAGATATATTGGGAAGTCGAAGTAGTCGCAGCCACAGTCGTTCTCAATAATCTAGCAAGTCACTACATCTGAACAGCCTCTCACTTCTCCCTGTGGTTCAGACTAAATTGTTTATAAGAATTTTTGTGCATTTTTAAAAAAAAAAAGGAAATTGTAGCTCTTCATTTTAAAGACTGCTGCGATATAAATTCAGATTATTCAGATTTATCATGTGCATTGTATGAGGCAGTAACCACTGCTATTTTTCCTTAATACTGTGAGATATTCACTGGATTTTCCATCTTGTTCATAGCCATGAATAACCAGGCAGTTTACAAGACATTGCTACAGGGAGGAGAAATATTAAAATGAAAATCTGATCGAGCCAATGGCTGGAATTGTAGTGAGAGACCTGAGTGGGGAGTAAACCAAGCTCTTCAAAATGAAGGGCAGCTGCCCAGAAGCATACTGGAGCATACTCCATGGGTTCCATGTGCCATTTTAAGGGAGGATTTGCCCATATTTCCTATCACGTAAATACAATTCGGGGCTGTTTCTTTTTCAACTCAGACGCTTGCCAAGGAAATTGAACCTTACAAATATAATTAGCCATGGGCTGAACATTTAATCTTAAATTCTGAGTTTTCATTAAGTCTTAATCTAAATCTTAGGAGGGAAGCGTGCCGCAACCCCTTGCTCACAGAGGTGGATGGGATTGTGGCAGGCTTCCACCACCAGAGAGAACAGCTCAAAGCCTCAGGCACATGTTGTTTTTGGCAAATTGGAGCCATCAAGACCAAAGTGCCTGGGCAGGGGCTGGGGGATAAATGAGGAAACCTCAAAAACAGCAACAACAACAACATCAAAAACCCAAACACTCAAAAAAGTGAATGAGTCGTCTGATGGATAGCTCAGCATGATCTGGGCTTGAGTCACGTCTCACATGATTCAAGCTGACAACATAGGAAATGAGAGTGGTATGGGAAAGTTGTGAGGTCCTGCTTTGCTGTCTGTTTGCACTCTGCAACAAAGCTGCCTTGGGTAATTCATTGTGTAGTTTAACGCCTCTTCCTATTGCCTGGCAAGAAGCTGGAGATGGGGGAGAAGGGAGGAAAGAAAAGATAAACAAAATTCCACTGAAGTTTCTTCAAACTGTCTTTTGTGCAACCTGCTCTAGGGAGCTGCTTTGGCAGGGGGTTGGACTAGATCACCTCTAGAGGTCCCTTCTAACCCCTACAGTTCTGTGATTGTGAATGTGAAATATCAGGGAGTTCCTCCATGGTATTTCAGCATCCCAGACTGCATGGCAAAACCAAAGAGCCACGCTGTCTGTTGGGTTTGGCTCCTGCAGTGAGAACAGCCATGCATCCCAGTAAGGCAGAACAAGTGCCAGCATTACCTGTTGTCCTACACCTCCCTTTCCTCAAGTCAGTGACACAGAGCCATGAGCAGGCTGCCCAGGGAAGTGGTGGAGTCACTGTGGAAGTGTGGAGATGAGGCACTGAGGGACACGGTCAGTGGGCATGGTAGGGATGGGTTGGGGTTGAGCTAGATGGTCTTAGAGGTCTTTTCCATCCTTAGTGATAGTGTGCCAGGATCTCTGCATGCAAGGTAAGGCCTGTAGTGCAACAGGATGAGTTCTGACAGCAGTTTGTGCAAGGTCTGTTCTCCTGTTGGGTGTTGTCACGTTAGTGGGACCTCTGTCAGTAGCCTGAAGTAGCTCATGGATTTTTTTTTTTCTTGCTAAATAAGCAGACAAGCAGCAGTGGAAGTGAAATAGTCTTAATAGTAAAAATAAGACTGTACGTGGTATTTGCTGTAAGTTTTCTTTTTTTCTTTTTTTTTTCTTCTAGTGTACTCTCTTCAAAAAATAAAGAAAAGAAAAAGCAGAGCAAGAAGAGAGCATTCACCTCTGAAGTGGCTGGACTCCAGGGATTAAAAAAAAAGGGAAAATTCAGGAGCAGCTTTGCCTGGCTGCCTGCAGACAAGAAGCCCCACTGGCCTCCCGCCTGCTCCTGGGCTGCCAGCGGAAGTTTTGCCATGGACTTGGCAGTGCTGTGTCCAAATGCTGCCCGGCTTTCTGCTGTGCTCCCCGGTGGGGCCGGGAACACGGGCTGGAGGAGCTCTGCATGGGAAAGCAGCCGCGTGTGAGCCGCCTGCTAAGCACCTCGAGGCTGCCTCTGGTCCTCGCTGGAGGTTGCCTTAGCATAAATCAGCCTGCCTTGCTGCCTCTGGGGTTGCCACCGTGATGAGGACGAGTAATGTCACTCTCAATGCTGAATTTCATGACTTTCTCAATACTATGAAAAATGAAGACTTCGTAGAGCAGCTTAGCGACAGCCCAAAAGGATGGAGGTGGTCAAATCAGCATTTCATTCCTGCATATAAACTCTGCCTTGCTTGAATCAAATTCCTTGGTTACCTTGAAGGAACCCAGCATCTCATCCTGGACATTCCGATGACCAACCTTGAAATAATGGTGATTTTGGTGGCTGTTCTTTGATATGAGGATTCATCTGGAGGTACGCTGAACCAATACACGTGCTGAGGCCCAGAGGAGCACCCTTTGTCCTCTTGCACAATGGGAAACTCTTCTCTATGACCTTGCTAGAGAAAGAATGAGCTGCTGGGCAAGTGGTGCCATGCAGCACGTTGTGCCAGACCGGCATTGTGCACCAATAATGCCGTGTTGTTAATTTTCTCCGCGGCGCTGTCAGTAGAGCTTGCCTCATCTGTAGATACGAGGCAGGTGAGCTGGAGTGTCTATTATTTATAGACACATTCTGTGCTGTATAAATGAATTTTTCACAGGAAAACTTTGTACAAAAAAAAAGGTACTGGAGACTGCTTTATAAATAATAATGACTGGGAACTGATTTGGGGAACGGGTAAATATCTTCTAGTCCTCTGCCCTCCTTTAGTCCTCTCTCCTTAAAGTTATCCAGATGGAAACCCTGAATGAAATGGAAACAGTCATGCTTTGACCTGGGGGAAAAATCTCGGCTCTGTTATGGACAGCAGCAGGACTGCAAAACACTCATCTGCAGCTTGTGTTGACTTCAGTTGTCTTGCATAGTCGGGGTGCCCGTGATCAAATACAGTGCTATTAGTATGTTGACATGTTTGTGATGCATCTCTTGAAAAGTGATATATTGAGACTGGACTGAAGTGCAACTTGTGAGGAAGAAGGAACTCTTCTGTGTCAAGTAGATGACCCCTGTGTTGTCTTTGCTGCACTCTGTTCAATGCCAGTTGGGAAGAGGCTCAGGGAAGACATGAAATATGGCAGGAAATCATTGAGCAGCAAGGAGCCTGCAGGCATGGAAGGAGCACAGAGACCCACCATCAAGGTAACGAAGAAGGAAGGGTTGAGGAGGGAGAGAAGGATAGGTGAGAGGTCTGGCTAAGCAGATGTTGTGTGTGGATGCTGTATTTGATGCAAAGAAGCATCAACATATCTGTCTTTCTGTATGTAGACAAGGAAAAGTATTGCTGCATCTTATATGGAGGCGAGGAGCAGGGAGCCCCAGGGGAGAGCTGTGGGATGTGGGTGAGGCCCTCGGAAAGGCAGAATGTCCAAGTCAGTATATGCGGGACCCTAAAGAAATAATATGGTGCCTAAGTTGGAGAGGACCTCATAGGCTCACTCTGGGTCTCCTTTAAGTGAGTGCACTTGAACTTTTTGTTATGAGTGAGATGCAAGCAGCACTAAAAATCAAGCGTGGCCTAAAAGGCTTTCTGGAGCTGAGCCCTTAGTTCCAGAAAATACGGTTATTAAGTCCTTGCATTGTATTTTCTACCTATTATTTTTGAAATTTCATGCCTATAGCCTTATTTTTTCCACAGTCTAACTGGCTGGACTCATTCAGGTTCCCAACACACACCTCATGCCCTAGGGGAATTGCAGTAACTGCAAAAACAGACAGACACCCCTGTGTTGCACCACCCCACAATGGCCCCACTGTCGGTGCCAGATGGATGGCTGAGCTCACGCTTCACAGCCCGTGCTGCTCATCCCTGGGCAATGATATCAGCTCTAGTCCTGCAAGAACAGCTCATCTCCACACTGTGCCCGTTGTATGACCCTGACCTTGGCTCTGGGGTCAGCAGCTGATTGCAGAGTCCTCAGTACAGGAGAGCCGTGGTCCTGTTGGAGCACGTCCAGAAGAGGGCCTCAAAAATGCTCCAGGAGATGGAACGCTTCTCCTGTGAGGGCAGGCTGAGAGAGCAAGGGCATGGAGAAGAGAAGGCTCTGTGGAGACGTGAGAGCATCTTGAGGGGGAGCTATAGGAAAAGGGGACAGACTCTTTAGCAGGGTCTGTTGTGATAGGACAAGGGGAAATGGTTTCAAACCTAAAGAGGGGAGATGTCGTTTGAATGTGAAGAAGGAGTTGTTTACAATAAGGGTGGCACAGACTGCCCAGAGATGTGGAGACACACAAGGTGAGGCTGGATGGGGCTCTGGGCTCCTGATGGAGCTGTAGGTGTCCCTGTTCACTGCAGGGGAGCTGGACCAGATGGCCTTTAGGGTCCCTTGCAACTCAAACCATCTGATGATTCTACAGAGCTGTGCAGGGGGTTTCTGCAGCTCGCCATGCATGATGCTGCCACACGTGCTGCCTGGAGCAGCCCTTCTGCTGCAGGAGGCTGACACCGAGCTCTTCTGTCCCTGCAGCTGGCCCATGCCTGCAGTGCTGCCTGACACAGCGTGCAGCCGTGGAAGGCACGAGTTTTCTCCCATGCTTTCGGCCAGACAATTTGCTACTGTGCTTTACAGGTCCTCCCGCAGCCCAGCGCTGAGCAGGAGCACTCCTCCTCCTCTAGGGGCTGCCTGCATTGGCTTGACATTGCGTGGAGTGGTGAGCGATGCCCTGACCTAACAGCTTTTATGTGTGATTCAGATGTGCTCTGAAAACACGTCGGGAGGTGCTTCTTACCCTCCCACACAGAGCCCAATGCATTTCCCTCTGCTGCCTCGGTCGCACAGAGTGGGCACCAGGGTTTGGAAAGCAGGGCATTTGTGCAAGGCAATGCTCTCCTTCCCCAAAGGTGGCATCTTGTGTGAGTGCTCGCCAGCAGTGAGCACAGAACAGGAGTGCTGGGGCATAAGGGGGAGCCACACTTCGTCCCGCAGCAGCCCCATCCGCTGCCTGACACCCAGCAAGGAGCTGGGTGCTTACTGGGTTAGGGCTCAGGGGCACTCTGGGCACACAGGGAGCGAGGAGCCCACCACCCCATAGCTCTGAGAACAGCGCGGGCAGCAGTGAGCTCTTCCCTCCTGCCGCTCCTCAGTGTATGTGCTCATGTTTCCCCATTGCTTATGGTATTCCCTGACCGTTCTTGGCCTGATTTTGGGAGAGGGAACCTGGCTGCCCTCGGGCCTCAGGCGTTTTTATTTAAATGCACTGCCCGATTACGGTTTCATTTTTATTAATTACTCCTGGAAATCATTTATGGCCCCTTCCTAATTCACCCTCTCAGGTGTTCCAGACTGAGAGCTGCGGGGACGGACAGAGCCCCCTAGCAGCGCAGGAGGCAGCGCGCTGCCCACCGGATGCCACTGTTGCTCAACGTTACACCGCGGGGCCGGGCGGATCCCCGCAACAACCTGCTCCGACTCCGGGCAGCGCTGGGCGTCCTCGCACCGCGTGGGGCGATGTCGGTGCCCCCTTTTGTCCGCGGGGGGGGCGGGGGGGGGATATCCGCGCGCGGAGAAAGTTCGCTCCCGGCACGCGGCGGCTCGCGCCGTGCCGAGCCGTTACTTGCAAAGCCCGGCGCGCGCCCACCTCTCCTGCGCTTTTTCCCTCCCCCTCTCCACAGGTGCGGGACGGGCCGGGGGGGGGTGGGGGTGGTGGGGGGGGCGGACCCGCCTCGCGCCGCTCCTCCTCCCGCCGCTCCCCCGGCGCTGCCGCCGTTGCCGGAGCTCGGCGCGAGCCGCCGCGTGCAGTGGGCGCACCCCGCGGCCGCCCCGTCGGGCCGCGCGGGGGCGGCGCTGGGGGCGGCGGCGGCGGCGCGGAGGCAACTTCGGGGCGGCCCTGAGGAGCCCGAGCGGGGGATGGCGGCGGCGGAACCGGCGTTGAGGCGGAGGCGCTGAGAAGGAGGAAGAAGAAGAGGAGGAGGAGGCGGCGGCGGCGCGATGCCGGCGGCGGCCGGGGGGCTGCTGTGGTGGAGCTGCTGCGTGCTGGCGGCGGCGGCCGGCGCCCCGAGGGCTGCCGCGGCACAGGCAGGTGAGTGCGCGGCCGCGAGGGCCGGGGAAGTTGGAGCGGGAGCCCCGGCGGAGCGAGGGGAGCGCGGCTCTGGGGCTGCGGGGGAACCGCGAGGAAGTTGCGGGGCGCCGCGATGCGGGGGTTTGGAGGCGTTCGGGGGAGCAGCGGAGCGCCGTGCCCGCGGCCGGGCGCTTCTCGGGGCTTTATGTAACGGCTGCGGGGCCGAGGAGCGGCGGAGCCAGCCCAGCCCAGCCCGTCCCGTGCTGCGCGCCGCACTTCGCCGCCCGTCAACGCTTCCCATCCCCGGCAGTGGCGGCCGAACCCGGGTTCCCCTCCTCGCGACGCCGAACGGGAGCAGTTCCCCGCGTTCTCCTCCCTCTCCTGGCTTTCCTATCCCGCAACCGGTCTGTTCCCCCCCCCCGCCTCCCCCGCCCTCAACCCTCCTAGACGCGAAGCGTTCGTTAATCTGGGACTGGTTGTGACCCTCGCGTGCAGCGGGCGACGGCAGCGCGAGGGGATGGCCCCGGCTGGCTGGAGCTCGCCCAGAGGGCACTGCAGGTGCACGTTCAGGATGGGAGCGTTTTGGGGTTCCTCTCCTCGTATTTTGGTCCAAAGGGGCCGTGAGCGCCGTTCTCGCTGCCAAAGCTCCCGTGGGGGCGGCCGTGCCGTCTCCCAAACTTTAGCTCTGCTCGCCCCGCTCTCGTTGCCGGCGGCGCGGACGCATCGGTGCTCCGCGATGTTTTCGTGCAGCGATGCTCGCGCTGCGCGGCTCCTCCGCGTCTCGTGCGGCTGCCACCCGCGAGCCGGGAGCCTTTGTGCTGCTCGGAGACCTCCGCGCGACCCCACTCGTGTCCCCGCGCCCGGTCACCGCCGCCGGACTGATTGAGCGCTGCTGCGAGTGCGCGCTCTTCACGTACGCCGGCAGCGCGCTGTTTGGTTCGCCCCCTCTCCCCGAAACGAGGACCCCGCTCCGGACGAGGTGCGTGGGGGTCGGCATTGTGCCCCCGCTTGTCTTCAGTCGGTGCCGGGCACGGCAGCTCTCCCCCCCCGCCGCGCCTCGCTGGCACCTCTCCCGCCCGTCCGCCGCGATGTCTGCCCGCTGCCTAAAATTAGGCTGAGCTCCGGGAGCCTCGGCGAAGGCACGAGAAGCACGGGGCTGCGGCCTCGGCCCTCGCTGCTGCCGCGTCGCTCTGTCCCCGCGTGGGGACGTGCCCGGCGCTGGGCTCCAGGTGTCCCGGGAGAGCGGACCGGGCACCGACGCTCCCGTTCCGGCCCCACTCCCCGGGGCGATTCGAATGACTCTAGCGGATAGAAGCAAACCACCGGTCGAGCGTAGCAAGCGCACCCATCGTTATCACGTGTGCTTTCAGCGGCGAAACCTCCTAGCGCGTCGGCGTGGCCGGGCAGGGCAGGGAGCCGGGGTGGTGGCCCCTCTTCGGGGCGCGGACGCCGTGGCCGTGCCGTGCCAGCAGCTCTAGGTGGCAGCAGGACCCCGGAGCTCCCCGCGGTGGGAGCGGGGCTGGAGCCCGCCGAGCTGCCGGAGGGATGCTCCGCGTCGTACGGTTAGAGGGGTGCGCGGCCGCAGCTGCCCGGAGGTGGGCAGTGTCACCGGGCACCGGGCACATGCTGAGCTCCTGAAGCCTCGGAGCAGCTGTTGCTATATATAAATCTGGGTTTTAATTCCCTGCCGGGAAAACTTGTCCCGCTGCGGAGCTGGGGCAGCTGCTCGTTCGTGGGCACGGCGATGGTAACGGGGCACTGGCACGCACAGGGGAGGCCAAATCTGCAACCCAGACTGTGGGAGCACGCGTGATTTGTGCTGTGAGAATAGCACCAACGTGAAGGTGATGAAGAGTAGAAATTGAGGCTGTAAGCATGTCGAGGTTTATTCCTGTTTTCCAGCAATACCTGCTCTGTGTTTCTGCCTCTGAAGTCTATCAAATCCGACCCCTGCCATAGAAGTAGGTGGGCAAATGAAGTACATAAGCTTGAAAACAATCCCCGGAGTTTTAGTGGATGCGGTTGTTTTCTGAGCTATAAAAGATGTTCAGTCATCACACACGTCTCCTGTAAGGTCGGTGTCAGAGATTTCTAAAATACACTGATTTTGTGCTTGTTTCCTCTGCTTCCTGATGGCTGTGTAGGTGGGCGTGCAGTACCCAAATGGGCGCTTACAACTTGATTTTTCTTAAACCTTTCCTAATAAACCAGCATCCTGTGCTCTTGCCATGGGATGGATGCCTGCTTGCTCCTCCAACTTGCTCTTGGGAGGTTGCCACCCAGAAACACCGGAGAAAGGTTAAAGGAAAAAGCCCCCAGATAACCCCTCTGAACAGTGCTGGGTTACAGAGTAGTTGTCAGAGCTCCAAGCTCAAAGAGTGCAGGTGGTCCCACAGGCAGAGCTGGGACCTGTGGGATAGGTGTGAAGGAAAACCATCACATTCAGTGCAATACATCTCCTACCGTTCAATTTCCACTCATTTATGCTGAAACAGCAAGCATTTTGAGTTTGAAACTTTATGTGGCGTGGTTGGTATGACTAGTTTAGTAATATTACAAGGCTGGCACAGCAGCCAGGTGCACGTGTTCATTCTGAGTTACTTTGTGCTGACCCCTTCCCAATATCCACTGTGAACTGGTGACCTTACTGGCCATGCCATCCCAGCTCCCCCTCCCCACCACCACTGCATTGTGGATATTTTTGCCCATTATCTTTGGCAGCAAGAATGTATATATCTAAATTTAAATTGCTGTTTGACGAGGGTATGTGGTAGTATTTAGAATTCAGCATTATTTTATTATCTCTTTGAAAGGGTAAAAGAAAAAAAGGCTCATTTACTAAGAGAGTTATTTCTGTAGCATGAAAATATCAGCAAAGTAGTTGGCGTTTTCCAGTTGTTGTTGACTTCAAATTTAGCAACCATTGTCCCCGTTGGTATATTTGATGCTCTAAAAATGTGCTTGCCATTGAGTGGGAAGCTGAAGTGATTGGTAGGCAGATAGTATTCTTCGGTGGCTATTAATAATGCTCAGAGGACGTATGGAAAAAGCCAGAAAGGCCAAAATAACCTATGTGGCTGCTTTGTGTTTAAGTTGCCTGTGTTCCAGAAGTGCAATGGTGGAGGCCGTGCTTTACGTTTTCTCCCCCTTGGTTCAACATCTCAGCAAGGAACTCAAGCCAGGTCTGCACTGCACGCTTCTGGCTGCCTTTGGTGACACAGCTCCCGAAATAGTCCTCTGTGAGCATCTACGTTCCCCCTGTAATAGAAGATCAGGGACAGTAGGAGAATGTGCTTCTTTGTGTGAGGGTTGGTTTTTCTTTCTGGTTGTTTTTTTGTTGTTTTTTCTCTTCTTGTTTTGGAAGATTTACAAATAGGTTCACTCAGCGATGTTGGCAGCAAATTGCTCGGTGTTAATTTTCTCCTGAGATCTCAGGGCTGTGTGAATCCCAGCCTTCGCATAAAGAGGGAAAAGCATCTCTGCCTGCTCTGCTTGCTCTGTGCACAGGGAGAAGTCAGAGCTCCTTAGTTCAGGAAACAAGAACCCAAGAATTATGGGTCTGAAATCCGTGCTTCTTAGCTCCTCTGCAAGATTTAGTGCTGGGGCTGGGTGTCTCATGGCTTTCCAGTGTCTGGCAAAGGTTACTGGTGGCTTTGGAGGTGAAAATGTGGGTTTATGAAGGATCTAATAGCTGTGGCCTGCCTGCTGCCATGACATGTGGTTAAGGCATTAAAATATATGGGTTGTGCCTCTTGCTACAGCAGAGTGGTTACCGGGTGGGTGTCCTTCGGTGCTGGAAAATGATCTTGCCAAACATTTGCTGTCAGCTTGAGTAACTGCCTTCCTCCTGAAGGCAAGCAGAAGCAAGGGGGAAAAAGCATTACAAGTGGTTAAGTACAGGCTGAGGAACATCAGGGCTGCTTTGCTTCCAGGCTGCCACCAGCACGTGTGTGGTTGGAGGGCTGTGACACCAGGCACTGCTTTTCCTTTCCCCGACAGCACTCAGGGGGAACTGCCAATTACCACCAGGTCTTTGTTTTTATTGCTCTGCTTCCTTCCTTTCCCACCAAGTTTGGGCTTCCAGCGTTATGATTACTTACGGATTTGTAAGTCAGAAATAACCTCGTAATTGCTATATTGCTTTGCCCGCAGTAGCAGTGAGCGCCTTAAAGTTAATGCCTCATCCACACAGAAAATGGGTGTTTGGCCAAGACGTGGGGCTCTGACAGCTGATCTTAAAGAGTGTTAGGCTGGCATGTGAAGTAGAGACCTGTGGGAGACATTCACAAGAAAACTGAGGGTCTTTGGGATTGTTCTGTGAAAGGAAAGTATTCCCTGCATTGGCTGAAGATACTTGTGGGTAACAAAGCTTGCGTGGAAACCTTTCCTCGTGTTGGAATGGTGACACCTGGCCCATGTGTACGGGTGTGTGTGTCTCCATTGGTTGTGTGCTGTCCTGGAGGTCACAGTTGGAGATCTGGAAGCTTCTGCAGATGCCTGTGGCTTTGTTCTTATTGAAATGTGCTGCTTTATGCCAGTGCTCTTTGGGCAAATACACTCTTGAGCATATTTAGTCAGTACGTTGGTTTTGAGTTAGTAGGTTTGGGTGATCTTGCTACAAAAGTAGTCAATATCTATTTATTAATAAATAGCGTTCGTGTACAACAGAAAATGTCCGATCCCGTTTCAGAATCAGGCCCACCCAATTACGCAGTCAGGTAATCGCACGTGTAGTTGCTCGCACAAATGGTCAGTTAGATGCCTGACAGTCCTCCTTTGGTGGACCAAAGGCAGTGGTAGGAAGCAGAGCAAGTGCAAGCAGAATTGTGCTGGGAGAGCCTTGGAGGTTGGAATGGGGAAGGGGGCCCAGCCCACGAAGCAGCCTTTACCTTACTGCTGCTTAAGGTCTGCGACAGGAATCACAGAGCTGCAGTCCTCACTGTCCCTAAGACCTATTTGCAAGAGATGTGAATGCAGATTGGTGCCTTACTGTGGCCGTGGGATGTGGAGCCCAGTGTCTTGTCACCCTCCTTCTCTCTGTGTCCCATACCTGTGCAGGACCGAGCTCACAGTGTTTCCCTCTGATTTCAGGAAGGATTTCCCTTTTTGTTGGCGCCTCCTGCTAATACCGCAACGTTGTTGCTCGGTGCTCGCTCCTTTTATTGCTACTCCTAAGCCCCCTAATGACGGAGTAACGGCTTGCCTTCTTCAGCAGGAAGCCTCTGAAAGCGGGCTGATGCATCAGGGCTGTCAGAGTACCGTGTCAATAACTAAAACCTGCTCATATGCGTGTGTATTCCCTGCCAAGGAGCCAGCAAGCGAGACGGTGCTGACGAACTCCCTTCTGCCTGTTTTTTGTGTGCGTATTTTTGGGGGGGATTGGAGGGAGAGAGGGGGAGAAAAGAAATAAAAGCTGTTTTATGTCAGCCACCAGAAATAAATAGCACTGCAGTGAGAAGCGACAGCCTCATTCACCTTGCATCCATGCAGAAATAACGGAGCTCTCTTCCCGTGCCTGGCAAACAGGAGAGCAGAGGGAGAGAGAGCAGAGCTCCGACCTTGGCATGCTGTTTGTGCTCCCAAGTGCTGTTCTTGGGGCTGTGCTGCCGCTGTGACCGTGACGGTCCCACCACCAGTCTGTGTTGGCTGGTTTTCTTTTCTTTTTCCCTCAGTTGGCACTGTTTGTTAACGAAGTTAAGGCAATTTGGAAGCAAACTAGATTGTGAATGAAAGGGGGGCAGAAGACCCAAAAGGCTTTTAGGGTGACGGCGACACCGCAGAACTTAGTTCTGTCTGTGGATGGCTTTCCTTCCTGCTTTCTCCTTGGAATATTGCATTTACTTTTGTTTTGAAGTTCCCAAGTGGCACAGAGGGAAAAAGCCCCACTTTGTGCGGGTCTTTCTGCGCGGGCAGAAGTTTCCGTTTAGCATTCCTGGGGATGCCTCATGTGCTCTGAAAGTACTTTATGACACTTCAGCGTTACTTAATGTGCACTTAAAAACAACCAAACAATAAGCCATTATCACTTTGAGTTGCCTCTTATTTCTTTCTGTGCGGTGTTTCAGCACGGAGCATCGTGCTGCTTTAGTATGCATGGCTCTGCAGGCACTGCCTGGCTGTACAGGGGAGAGGGGGCAGTGTGGGGCAGTGCTGCCTTGTCCCTCTGCGTGGTATGGGCTGTGTGATGAGGAGGTCACCGTGCTGCTTCCCAGCCCTGGGTCAGTCGAGTTTGGCCAAGGAGTGCAGGTGCACTGCATCTGCAGTCATCCCAGCTCTGCTTCCCAAGCTAGAAATGAATGGAGGAGATTCTTTTTGTCTGCCCAGGCTTTTTTTGCTGCTCTAGACAATGTTTTTGGCAGGTCAAACTGCGTGTTGTTATGGAGGCACTCTTCCCAGCATTTCATTGTTTGAGCACGTGCTAATTATCACTCAACCACCGGGCTGCGATGGAGCTGCGGGAGCCTTATCTGAAGGCAGAGCCATTGGCAAATGGATTCATTACGATCAGAGCCACTCTAATGGATGTTAAATTAATTCATAATAATGTGACACTTAAAATCCAGTGTTAAGCAGCGTGTTGTTAATAATTACAGATGCGCTTCTGCCGCGTCTGACTTTAATATTATTTCTTCCCTCTGTGTGCTTGGGAGAGACCCTGAGATGGGACAGCTCTCCACTACTTATCTTTTTACACCAGTAATTCTGGACTTTAATCGCAGCCAATAGCTTAATGACCGACGTGTCTGTTTCTCAATGAGTAGATACACAAGCGTGAAAGCCAGCATGCTGATGTGAATATATGTAATTTATGGCAGAGATTCTCTAACTGTGGAGTTATTACAGAAAAGTGACAGTAATTAATGGGGATGGTCTCTTTCTTGCCATCATTCAAGGGAGAAAACAGAGGGGTAAAGTGTCAAACATTGCCACACTTATGGTTAATACAGTATCCATGGTTTGCTATTAGGGTTATTTGGGAATTGAAAGTGATTTCATTTATGTAAAACTGTTTATTTGATATCTGGTGCTTAAACAAAACACGAGGAGGAAAAAAAGGAGCTCCTTCTCTGTATAAAACCCCCATTACAGCATGCCTTGGGGCTGGAAGGTGTTGATGAATGTTTGTGCTTTCATGCAAGCATCTCCTTGCCCCAGACCCGCTGCATTCAAGCTGAGGCTGCTTTGCATTGCATGGCCGCAGTGAATCCTTTTTGGACTTCAGCAGCAAAACTCATCCAGGACCATGGCCACGAGGCACCCCGAGCTGCAGACACTGGTCTTCCTGGATTCTCTTATTCTTTATTCTTGTCTTTTTTTTTTTTTAATTTCTTTTGAAAACACCGATGTGGAAAAGGGTGGGGAGGCTTCTTTGGGCTGTGCCTCCAAAGGTCATATAACACTTTATGTTCTCCCCGACATGACACAGTGTGACAGAACAAAGTATTTATCTTGTGTACTTGTCAGCTTCGTTCTGCCGACTCCGGGATGATGAAATGCTGCAGAATATGCTGCTGCTTGTTTCCTTTAGGGACTTGAGCTTATTTGTTTAAAGTGTCGTCTGCACCCAGTAAACGCTTCATTTATTACAGCTGACACCTGGATATATCTGAGGGAGATGCATCAAGGCATCACACAAATATCAGTTTCTTTATTTGCCATTGTGGTGCTTGTGTCCCAGCATAGATGTGGTCTGTGATGATCCGTGGTGCTTCTGGAGGTGACACTGGTACACTGTGCTGGACCTGCGTGGTTCCATGAGCTGTGCTCTGTTTCCATCAGCAAAATGCTCTGTGACTCGTGATGGGCCAGCTCGGCTGCTAATTACTGCAGTGAGTCACAAACGAGCTCTTGCCTCAGGAGCTGCGCCCGTCCTCGCCTCAAACTTCTGCCCATTGCTTCTTCTGATGCTTAAGCAAAAGTAAAAATAGACCTCTTGTGAAGGGGAGGAGTGACAGCTTGAGACGGCAGTGCGACCCCGCTAATTAAAATGTTGAATGCAAAGCTTTTTGGGTTCTAATTCACAGTTGTGTTGGGTGATTTTTATTTTTTGCCTTATCAAATTCCCTGCCGTCCCTGAAGAGCAGTGGGACCTGAGTTCCCTCCTCAGCAAAACAATTGGTGCAAGAAGAAGGGTTGTCGAAGAGATGGTAGCTTGAGCAGTTGGGCTGTGTTTGGGACCACACAAGCCCGCACTGAGCTTCCCACCAATAATCGGTGTCTGTCATTGCAATGTTGATGTTTCTCGGTGGTTAACAGACAGATGGCGGTCCATACCACGGCATACGAGCAGAGCGTTTCCCTGGGCCAAATGATTTCTTACCTGGTTTTCAATTAGCAAAGCCTGCCAATTACCTCGAGTGGTTTTTCTTTTAATTATGCAGCAATTATGGCAGCAGGGTGGCCAGGCTGTGGGGAGAAGAAGGGAGCTCTGTGGCACGGGCAGATCCTTGCTGGGAATGCCCCTAAAAAGAGGCCAAAAGGAGAAAGCTGTGCAAAGGGAAGGACCCACGAGCCATGCTCTTGCTTTTTGGCTCAGTGGAGCCCAGCGGTGCATGTGTAGGCAGCTGCTTGCTGCTGAGGAACAGCCCCGGCTAGTTTACAAAGGCTTTGGTTGTCATCTTAATTTCCATCCTGTCTAATAACAGCCCAAGCAATGAAAAGATACTTCCCTTGTAATTATGGCGTTCCCTTTTTTCCTTTGAGCCACGTGTTTAAATCATTGGGCATCCTATTCATCTGAATTGTCTCCTGGAGTTTATCTTCCCCTGTGGATCAGTCTTTTATTGTACTTTATTGTGATGAGGCCGTTCATCTTCCCTCAGCTCCGCTCTGCCCGACCGGTTCTCTGTCGTCCCTGAGGAGCAGGGAAGGAGATGGAAGAGGCTTTGGGCTTGAATGAGCCGGCGATGAAGTTGGGTCTCCTCTGGGATGGCGATATTAATGCAGCGTCATGAAAGATGAGACCTGCCCTCACTTAGGATGGCTCCAGTAACGAAGAAATGTAATTAATCATAATTGTCTGTGCTAAGGGGATGTAATGTGGGAAAGATGCCTTCCCAAACGATGGTGGGAGCAGGGAAGGGGTCAGAGGAGCTGCAGCAGCCCAGGCTGCCTCTGTAGGAGGAGTACTTGGTAATGCCTTGGGGAGCCACCAAAGTCAGTGGGGGCTTTTGTTGTGTTCTGATGTTGCTTGCTCTGTTACGTGCCCAGTGAAGGTGGTTTAGGTTTTAATAGGTTGAGAACAACAGCTGGGCTGTAGCATGCATGTTGGGACAAAGCAAGGAAACGGGCTCCATGTGTTCCCTGGGAAGGCGATTGTACCCCTGCAGCCTGTAGAGCCTTCCCCGTGAAGGCACTCTTTTTTTTTTTTTTCTTTCTCCATCCTTTCTAAGTCACTTAAAGGCTGCATGTGAAGACCTGGCATATTGCAGATGTTTCCATCACTATCATGAGCTTAATCCATTTCCTCTGTAGGAGTTCAGTAGCTCAAAACAGAGCTCGCGTTTTGTATTGCCATCCTCAGCAAGGAAGACTGTCAGAACTGGACCTAACTAATGACTGAAGCTATAAATAAATAAGTCCACGTATGATGCTGCCTTGTTCTGATTTTGGATCTGTAGCTTCTATGGATAGAAAATCTTTAGTTTTGAATTTTTAAGGGTGGATGGTATACCAGGCTGCCAGAGAGACCTGAGGATGGACGGTAGAATATCCTGGCTGTAACTCCAAAGAGAAATCTGCTGGCCATTTTGCATGCACTGTGGTGTTGTGAAATAAAGGATCACTGCTAGTTCTCCACTGAGGCAAAAGGAGATGCTTCGCTTACTTAAGTAGCTGATTTGGGCCCCAAATAATTATCCTTTTATTTATTAGCACATTAAAACTCCTTTAATTAGGTTTTGGTGCAGTATCTTGAATCCTTTTGAGTTGAAAGTTTTCTTGTTCATAACTTACACATCCAGCCTTCGGTGGTGTTAGAGCTCTACAGATCATGTGCTGAGCTAATTAAGTAATAACGATTGAGGTGCAGGGTATTTCCTTGGGATTAATGACTGTCTGGGAGGAGTTGATGGCCCAAGGTGTAGCTGAGGGCCATTAACACTAGACAACTATTAATTCTAAGAAAATGCCATGTGCCAAGGTCATCATCGCTATTAGAAGCTGAGGGCAATGAGGAGGTAGGTGCAGCGGAAGATGAAGTAACATGGGAAGTATATGGATTTCAAGAAAATGTAATATGGTTTTAATGGCTGTCTGCATGGTGTACCTGTTGATTAGGCAGTCTGTTTCTTCCCTTCATTCCTCATTGTTCTGTCCAAAGCTTAATGATGAGGATCGTGGTGATGGAGGATGATGCTTTTCTCGTCCAGTGCCCTTTTTCTTAATGTTGCTCGTACTTTGGTCCACCTCAAAGGATACTTTATGCATATTGCTAATGTTTTTTTTTGTTTTTTTTTTTTCCATTTACTAGAGGGTTTAACAACCCAACCTAGCAGTAGCTAAAAATACCATCAGTGCCAAATTCACCTCCTGTTCATACACAACTATTAACTTGTTCTGATGTAGCTACCTATTATGTGAGCAACATGTACTCAGTATGGTGTCAACGTTTGAGGTTTTGAAGTGAGTGATAGGGGTAAGAGTTTGAAGACCTGCAGATCTGTGAGGCTGCCTTCAATACAGGTGTGCTTTTTGTAGGTTATGCTTGCCAAAATGGCATTAAAAATGGTGTTGTTACTGTGAAAAACCAAGAACAGTGTGTTAAAGCACCTGTTTCTGTAGTGAGAGAACTGTGTTTAGTAGTAGAACTGTGGCGGCAATATGGGATGCTCCATTTTGTGTTCTTGGTGGAAGGCTGAACCTGATTGTTCCCCGAGGACTGAAGAGCAAGACAAACCTCATCTTCAGATAGTTTTTGCTTTTTAAATTAAAAGCCGAAGAGACATGGATGTACATTACTTGCATTGGATCCTTTTCCAGCGTGCCGTGGCTAGAAGAGTTGGACCATCATTACCATAATGTGATGATTTGAATGTTCCAAGGAATTCTTTCTTTTTAAGAGGCAGCGTTGGAAGGGCTATCTCAGCTGCTGAAGGAGGAGGGCAGATGTGCTGGTATCCACTGTGTAAACAGCAGATTGCTCCCTCGGGCAAGCCCTGGCCTTTGCCAGAGCAATATATTTGCCACTGTTTGAAAATTAGGTGCGAGATGCTTCTAATGATTGATTTTTCGGAGGTTAGTCCTTGCGAAAACTGATTTGCTGGCACAGGAGGAAGAAGTTCTGTGGGGACAGGACTTGTGGGTCTGGGGGTAGGATTTATGGTGGTCCTGGGGGGTCTTGCAGGCACTGGGTATCTTCCCATCTCTGCGAAGCACGGGCACCCTTCTGCAGTCTCCAGTCGAGTCCTGGAATCAGTGTGCTAGTTAAATGTGGTTGCTTTTTTGTTTCTTTTTATTTTTTTTCTTTCCTCCTTTAATTAATTCAGGCATTTAAGAAAAGTATTGAGCATGAATAGAAAACTTGCATTTATCATAACTTGGTAATTTTCTTAAATGTCATTGTAGATACCGATAAATAATCCGTTAAAAGCAATTATGGCCTGAATAATAATCCCAACTAATAAACAGAATGTACTGTGTAATTTTGGTCGTTCTCAGCCATCTGGCTCTGGTCTCCCTAATTGACTTAAAGCACAGTGACAGTGTCAGCTGCAGACAGCATTCAGCTCTGCTGAAATTCCCGAGCAGGCATTCCTTTGGAAACTTTCACATTTCAGAGACTTCCAAAAGAAAACAGCAGATCAATGCATTGGAATTGTTCCTATCTCTATTACAGGAGCCCGGATCGTGAATCCATCCGCGTTGTCTTCCGCTGAGCATAAAAACTTTATTTAGAACGATTTGATTGTGTGCGGTTTCATTATTTCCTGGTGAAACTGCAATTGGAAGACTCTGAATGTTTCCAAGTATCTAAATTCATGCTGGCACTCACTTCTGAAGCTGCCAGAATTGAAATGCTTTCGGTGTCGGCTGGGCTGAAGGCGCCTCCTGAAGCCCAAGCGTCCCTTCGGTCAGCTGCTATTTGTGCTTTGCTTTTTCATTAATGCGTAGCGTTGTTGAAATTTCCAGGGCTCGCGCTCGGTGGTGGAGACCCCTCGGTTTTGTCTGCCAGTAGGAGGTGGCAAGGCGGTCTGTCAGAGGTGCCGGGATGTTTATTTATGTGCTGGCTGCGGGGCAGGCTTCCTTCTGAATTTCCTAGCCAAAGGCTTAGCGAGTTTGTGGCTTGCTCTGTGCAGCCTAGGTACTTGCTCTCTGATTGCCGCACCGAGCCTGACGTTGCAGCCCAGCCTCCTTTCAGAGCTTATTAATTTGAACTGGCATGCCTTGGGGGGGGGGGGGGGGGCTTTTAAAAATTATCATTATTTACTTAGCTATTTGATATTTTTGCAGCTCCTGCTATGCTTTTTGCAAAGAAAAGCTCTGCTGGGGCATGTGAGCAGAGCACGGGTTTCCTTGTGTCCCGCTGTCTGACCCGCAGCCAAGGGTTTGCTCTCGGGGAGGATGCCTTTTATTGCCTGGATTTGCTTAATGGAGCACACAGCCTGCTTCACCAGCCCCGCCACTGGTGTTTTCTGCTTAGTTTGCTAAATTTGATTGCACCATTTGGACAGGTTTTAATATTTACGCACGCAGAAGGAACAATGCAAATGGCTTTAAGAAGCAGCAAGGTATGAAACGTAGCTGCTGCCCTTAATTCACTGGGGTCTTGGTGTGGTAACGTTGTGCTTGAAGTAGTTTGGGTGCTCCCACTGAGCAAGGTGACCTGTTAGTTAATTCTTTTCACATCTGCTGCTTTGTGGAATTGTAGCCACTCTCACGTGTCTCATGACATCACGTCGACCAGGGTACGTCATCGGATAACGTTCAGGGTTGAATATGCTCTAGGTTTTGCATAAAGAATGATGTGAGGGCTGGCAATTAGGAAACACAATTTCTATGAGATCTGGCAAGGCCAAGATCTGAAGCCTGAAGGATCTCTGCAGTCTGATCCACGCTTTTGGGTGGTTTGCTGATTTAGAGATTCGGATTACTTGGAGACTGATGGAAACTCCACAACCCTGGAATGGAAGTGAAGAGCTGCCTCTATTGACTCAAAGCTGCTGGGTCAAGGTTTAGGGCAGAACCTATGCCAAAATCTGGGATGCGTCTTGGCTCGTTTGTGGCTGAAGCATCAAGTGACTCCCCAAGAGCTTTCAAGAGGTTTTGTGGGTGAGTGGGAAAGAAAGGGGAAGAGATTTTAGCAAGCCCTGCAAACCTGCTCCCTGCGTGAGGAGCAGACTTGGTTGGTATTTTCAATGTAAAACCAGAGATCTGATGGGAATGCTCTTAAAAAGTAATAATAATAATAATGCTGTATTTGCAGTCTCCAGTGCTTGGTCTGTGTGTTGTGGTAGCTGACAGGGAGACGTAAAGCCCGTGGTTAGGCTGATTGCCTTTATGATGTGCTCAATACAAGTTAACTCGCTTTTTGTACCTTACACCATTTCATTTTGTAGTAGCAAATAAAGCTTAGATGTAGTAAACATAATGTATACTGCTGCTCGATTTTACAGACCAGTGAATAAATGAACTTCCTCTGATATTCCACATCTCCTCCTAATAAATAGAAACACGGCAGTGGGGATCACGTGTGAGTAACTGGAAATCTCTTATCTCCAGCTCGTTGCCTTAGCACGGTTCTCCTCATGCCCTTGAAGGTTGACCAACAGAATAATTTTTGACATTGGACTTGGGATTAGCAGTGTGTGGCCAAATGGAGGCACTCAACCCCATGGTTGTTGCATCAAGGTCTGTCCCTGCTGCGCAGTCAGAGCTATTGGAGAATGGGTTCGTAGCTCCCAACTAAATCTACTGGAATGAAAAGTGACAGGGGAAAAAAATAGGCAATTTCGTTGTTGATTGATAATGAATTCTGCTTGTGGGTGAGCAGTGCCCACCTGTGGGGTGAGCGGTGCAGCGTGTTCCCCATTGGTGCCATCAGCTGAGATGCAAGGAACCTTGGCACCTGGCTGAGCCTTGTGGGATTAGTGCTAAAAATACTTGGGTGTCCATCTGAGTGCCTAGAGCCCTTTGGAGGCACGGCGAGGAAGATTCCTCATCTGCTCGACGTCCTCCCTGCACAACCTGCCCACTGAAGAGCTGAGTGATGGGCAATCTGGCCTATCCATATGACCATATTGTTTTCCTCCCCTAATTAGCCTGGTCCTCACTGTGCTGATGAGGAAACAGATGCGTGGAGCAGCAAATTACCTTCATCTCGCCTCCAAATAAAAAAGACGCAGCTCTTAATTGACTCATTTGATCTCCAGCAATTCAAAGCAAGGAGAGTGGAAATATTTAAAAGTGGCACTTTGGTTCTGCAGAGGGAAAAGTGTGCTGGGAGTGTATATGCATGCATTTGTGTATGCATATGGCTTGAAAGTGCTGAATGTGTGGGAGGTGGTGTGGCTCATAGTGTAGCATTTGATGCCCCTGAAGAGAGGCACAGAGCTTCTGACCACAAGAAAAAAAGAAAGTAAAAGGAAAAATACAGTATTTCTTGCTTTGTCATCGACTGAATGCTTGCATACCTACTTATACCAATGTTTCATTATAGTTCCTACATAAGTACTTCTCTTCCATGCTTCATGGCATGCTGCAGCTGCCTCTGCTCCGTCCTGGGCGCTAGCCCAGGTTATAAATACCCATTGCAGTTGATTGCTATTGTAGTGGTCTTGTTTTGTTGTTTTTTTTTTTTTAGAGACCTTTTTCTCGTTGCTTCCCAGTTCCATTTTCTGATTTCCCCCCAGTGGAATGTGAGTTGCATATGCTATCATTTGGCCATGATAAGAATCCTAACGTGTCTGTTGTGTTGGTGGTGCTTTTCAGTCGTGAGCAATAATTGCTTTTACTCTAATGAAAATTGGACGTGCTTATTCCATTGTAATTGAGCATAAACCTTCCAGGAGGAAAGAAATGGTCCCGAGTAGCAGAGTCAGATTGCGCGTAAGCATCACGTGAGAAGGCATGCTTTTTGATCTGTTTTCCTCTGGTTTTATGAGCTCTTGCACCTGAAAGGCATCTAGATGTCTAAAGAGGGCCTGCATGTGGCTGTGGCTGTTAGCAGAGAAAGCTGAAGCCAACAGTCAGTAAGCTGCAGAGTGCAGAAGCTGTGTTTTACTAGAGCAAAGATAACGACACTTATAATGCAATCTTCTCATTATTCTTGTTTTAATTACTGATACAGTAAGTGGCTTCTTTTTACCTAGCATCGTATTGCTCATCTATTTAATCATCTGCTGCTTTTTATGATTGCATGCATTTTAACAGGAATGAAGAAAGGAAGAACGTGTTTGCCGTTGAGTCAGCCTGTTATGTTCGTTATAGGTTGTTTGGATTTCAAGTAATTTGTTAGAGCAATGCTCCTGAAGTTGATAGTATTGTTGTGTGTTCTGAGTCAGATTGTTTGAAATACAGTTGCCACGTTAACCCACGCTCACCATGTGTTTTTGAAGGAAAATCAAGGTGAGGGCAAGGGAAATAAAACTGTCCTCTACTTGCATTGGTTACTTGTCCATACCCATGGCCTGGGAAGACTGAAGACTTACCAGCTCTTCATTTTTCAAGGTTATTCTCAGGATTATTATTTTTTTCATTCAGCTGTTCTGGCTGCCAGTGCTAACAGCTCAGTCCATCTCACTGCTCCTACGCAAGATGATTCTTTGCAATTACTCCACATGGGGAGGCCCACAATGGGGCCTTCCAACCAGAAGGGCCCCTGAGTGTGGCTGGTTGCTCAGTCCTGGCAGTCTGTCCTCAAGTGAGCAGAGGATGCTCCGTGCACCCCCAGAGCATCACGTCTGGTTGGACCGAGGGGTTTCAGGCCCCACCTGGGTGCTGAGTGCTGATGGACGTGTTGTGTGTATATGCTGCACCGTGCTGGGCACCGCCGAGCAGGAGCTAATGGTTCTCCCCCAGTCAAGAGCTGCATGCTGAGTGCCTTCCTCCTTCCCCTGCCTTTCTCCTTTCGGTATTTGGTCAATATTAGGCAGTTGAGCCTCAATCTAAGATTCCCCCGTGTCTCTGCATGCATCATCACGGGATGGTGATTCCGTAAAGCAACACAGGCCTCAATTAATCCCCTTTTGAACCCAGTGGTGCAGCTAATTGAATGGAACTTGCTGGGAAAGACACAAAATAATTAGTTTGTGTCTGCTGTCAGTGCATGGCTATTGTAACACAGCTTCTCTACCTTTTTTTTTTTCTCTCTATTTCTTTTCCTCCTCTGTCTCCATTTTACATATTTTTGAAGTATAATTAGCATGGGGAGCCAGAAAACATGTTTTCTTTCTTTGCGCTGGAAATGGCTAGTTGTCACTTGTCAAGATCTCAGGGTTTTAGAAACAGGGAGATAAATGTTTTGTGTGGTGAGGGGAGTGCTCACCTCTTAGGGTGTCACAGAAGCACACTTCCTTACTGCCAAGGGCTTGGGGATACCAGGAGACTCAGGGCTACACCTTTGCCCCCTTCTTTAGCCATTAGACAGGGTTTTCCCTCATGCATCTCATGTTTTTGGGCAAACAAAGAGATGTCAAAAAGTGGTGTTTCCTCGTCTGCAAAGTGTTTTGAGATTGGTGGGCAAAAATCATCCTATCCTGAATAGTGCTTGTTATGAGGGGTGGCTGAATGTTCAAGTCTCGTGCAATCGGGATACTCACACCCTGAGGCTTGCATGGCACTTTTACCCATTGGACTGAGCCCTGTTCTCTCCTCATTCAGTTTCTCTTGTCTCTTTATATAGAAAAGCAAATCTGGTCCATGTGAGTCTCCCAACCTTGCCCCCACATGCAGCAGATCACCTTGTGTTGTGCATGGGTGCTGTTTGGGGTGCAAGGAGCTGTCCTGCGCCTGCAGGTTGTCAGCAGATGTGGCAGGAAAACAGTGCTTCCCTTCATTTAAAGATAGGTGCCACGCAGTCTCTCTGTTGGCCAGTGCTGCTGGCCCCTTGCAGCGCACGCCGCAGTGTTTGCTCATTTTCTTCCCAGCTTTTTTGTCCCCTTCACCTTCCTTCAATGGCACTTTTCTTTACAGCATGAAAGCTTTGTATAGTAAAGACCTCCCAGCAAAGGAAAGAGTTACTTCCTTTTCTTTCTTTCTCTTCTTCCCCTCCCCGTTCTGCTCTTAGCTTCCATACAGTTTGGACTTTCCGCTGCCAAGCCAGAAGCTCTTTGTTGCATCAGTAGGGCTGGCTGAGCTGAGGGCTGTATCCTGCTTCTACCCAGGCTAACTCCCCAGCAAGACCTGTGTGTCTGTGTGTGCCTTTTTCTCTCTCGTTAGCCTCTTGCAGTAATTAGTGCTGCTTTGTGCCTGAAGTCTGTGAAGAGAGTTGCAGCAAAATCCGTCCGCAGCCAAAGCTTTTATTGAGGCTGTCAAGGAGAAAAAGTCAAAATGAATAAAATAAGCAGAAGTAAATAATTGCAGGCAGCATGGCAGCTTGCTGTGCCTTGCGTTTACGTGCGATGTGGAGCTGCAAACAGGTGGAGGATCCTTGTCTCATTTTCAAGCACTGTGTGGAAATGCCTGTGTTGTACTGAAACGTGTGCTTAGGGGGAAAATAAAGGTACTGTGATGATTGTGGTGTGCAGGTGTGAGTGCTCATTCCTGCACGTCTGCCCCTGGATTGGAACACCAACGCCATACCTCGTTGACTTCATGATTAGATAACATTCTTTTAAGATACTTTATTTTCATTAACGTTGATTAGACTTTGTTTTTAAGAGTAGAATTTCATGTAATAATGATTAGACATTAGTTGAACAAAGTGCAAGTTAGCAAGTTTTATTCATTTTTTTCTCAGAAGAGAGAGAGTTTGGTACTTTTGTCTGATTTGCTTTCTGTTCTCATGCCCTGTAAGAAGGGTTCACTGCAGTGGTTGGGCGTTCCCCTCTGTGGTGCTTGGTGGGGTGAAAATCACGCTATGAGATGGCAGCGTTGGTGCCATGGAGAAGAGTTGGCTGACGTGAGGTTCGGGGCTCTCCGATTTGCTCAGGAAAGACCATTTGCTGTTGACCAAAGGTGGGTCAATGAGACAGGAGGCAGGGGGTTGGATCCTAGAGGTGATGAGTGTTCACTCTGTGTGTTTTCGTGGCCTTGAATAAGTTACTGCCCACAAATGTGAATTTGGAGAGCTCTGACCGCTTTGCCTTCTTTAGCAGTGTGTGTCACCATACTTTGGTTATTTCTGAAGCCAGTCAGAAAAAAAGCTTCTTTGCATTAACAGGCTTCCCCACTTATGATTTCTTGTCAGGTTTAAATTGAAGTTTTCCAGGAGAAAACTCCTTGGATTTGTTTGCTTTCATTTTCCTCCAACAGCTGAGCTTTCAGACCTGCTCGGTTTAACAACTGAAAGGAGTGTGCTTCTTGTTACCCTTTTCAATCAACTTTTTATCTTTCATCCTTGAAAAAAAAAAAAAAGGGATAAAACATCCTTATGTTCTGAAAAGAATGTCCACATGCTTCATAAAACTGGAAAACAAGTGGTATTTGAGTGTAAGCTGAGACTGGGAAGGCACCTTTCTCTTTCAAAAAGGAGGTAAAAAAGGATCTGTGCTTCTAAAGGGTAGCTGCATTCCTGGAGGAACTTCATCTGTTCCTGTGCTGATAGGACAGCTCATGTGTTTGTGGTCCGGGTTAAATGCTTAATATGTTCTTTGAAGCTTAAATTGAAATGCTTCTTCAATTTGAGCAAATCACCTTAACTCTAACCTGGAATGACTTGTTTAGAGGTGCGTATTTAATAAGGTAATTGAAATGCCACGAGAGTAGAATCCAGATTGTGTTGAGAGAGTGAACTTGCAGAATTTGACCACTTCTCTTTTTATCTTTAAAACTGGTTTATTTGTTTGCTATCCAGGAGCACATATCAATGGAGCCCGTGGAGGGGTTGTTCATGTCTGTTTTTCAATGCCTCGTTTTAAGAGAAAACTTGTACAGAGGACAGAAGTTGTTAGAGAGCTAACTCTGCACATAGTTAGAAAAAATAAGTAAATAAAGTCTAACAACCCTCATCGGTCTGTAGGAGTTGGGATGAGGAGAGCTCATGATTGCTATCAGAGTGATAAATGAGGGAGCTCAGGAAGGGCTCTGGCAACGAGGGAAGACAGATGATGGCAAAATGGCTGCTGTCTGCCTGCGATTTGTTCTTTGAAGAATATTATGATTAAAGCAGATTTAGCTCTTAACTTTGCTCTAAATGATGTTTTGAATGAAGCAACGCAACGGTAATAAATGGGAGCAATTAGTGACTAAGTATCACTCTTGCATATAGAAGCAGTGTGACAAAATGTCACGTGAGGAGGGAAGACCTGATTTCACAACGTGAGGTGAGCAGGCACCCATGGGAAACCCAGGCTGGGGTGTCTTCAGCTGATGGCACCGTGCTTGAGCACCCTCCAATGGATCAACCTCGGTGCTGTCTGTGGGATTGGGATCCCCAGTATCAGCCGTTTCCTTACGGTTGTGCTACAAGATGGTTGAAAGCATTGGGATTTTGGCTCTGGAGACTTATTTCTGGGGGAAAAAATCGATCAGATCCAGCTGCACACATGGGATGTGCTGTGTTGAGGATGTTTGCTGGTCTTTATGTGGCAGTCCTTCTGGGGATGGACATGATTCTTTTTAACTGCAAACCAGTTCAGCGAGCAGTCGAGGACCAGTTACCCACGTGCACCCTGTGAAGCCTCCATGGTACACAAGATGGTGCTTAAAGCTCGATGCAAGTGCTTTGTATGGGGGAGGATGAGTTGAAGAGCGTGCAGAAGTTGTATGGGACTGGGCTGCGAGCAGGAGAGGGACATAATTTTTATTCCTTGCTGTGCCTGGAAAGGTCATGGAGGTGTGGGCTGCCCTTGCAGAAATGACGGCTTTTTCCATTTTTTGTTTCACCTGGAGCAATGTTTATGGAGCAGAGAGGTCGAAGATGACATTGCAGCACCACGTAACATTTGGGTTGCGTGCTCCCTTGTCACGTTGGTACCAGGAAGAGGCAGCTGGGCTCACTGGTCCTGGAGGAGAGCTGTGTGCTGTCTCACCCACTTTGTCACCTCTTTGGGAGTTGCCTCTTGCAGGGCTGCTCTTCCCAGGGCGCAGTGTCACTGCTGCATGGCCTTTGCTGGGCTTGTTCTTGGCCCCTCCAGCCTGGATGCAAAGCTGCGTGGCCACAGCCTCACCTGCATCCTTGGGCTTGGGATCCGTGCCCGATCTTTGTTTTTCTATTGCCCCCAGAATCAGTAAAGCTTAACCACTGGGTGTGAAGTTCTGGTGTCACACTTGTGTCAGAAGAAAAGTTGTTAATAAAAGCCAGGTGGAATGGGATTCTAAGAATAAGCTTCACTGAAGAGGTGTTCTCTGCTTTCCAGGAAGGTACAGAGCTTATCCCTGCAGCCAACAGTTTAACTAACAAGCTGAATGAATACTAAATTCAGAATACAGATGCTGACTCAGTAGATGCAGCCTCAGCCATGGGACAGCATGCTTCTTGTTTGAACTGATCAGTAAATCTCCTTGTCTTAAACAAGCAGTTATATACATTGGGATTACATTCTATATGTTCCTTGTTTGACTTTGTATATAGTGATGGGTTCTAAGATGTAGGGTAAGATGCTGCTAGGAGGACCTGCAAGCATGGCCAAACCCATCGGGCTTTGAACCCATATTGTTTGAAATCTATTTCTGTTGATTAATTTGACCTCTCAAGTGCATATTCTGCACGTGTCATGGCCATGACCCTTCTGGCCCCGTAGGTTGCACTCGGTGAGTTCAATCCTGCACCACTCCTTTTGCAGTGAGCTGCTCTGGTCTGTGCTGCTGGGCTCCTCCTTTTTGGGATGTGAGCAGTTATCTCCTTCAGGGGGATGTTTTGAGGCTCTGAATCTAGAGGCATCTTATTAGCCACACTTCGCATGCCAAGCATTAGTTATAAAAAGATGCACCTTGCTGCGAAGATGGAGTGATTAATTTGCCAGCCAGCGAGTCGTTAGATTGTGCTAACAATTACCATATTTGATAGATTAAAGCCCGCACCAGGGTATCTATTGCCTTGGGAGTTTATTTACAGTTCCTGATCTGTGGCAGGCAAAGAATTGGTGGGGTAACAATTACTATAGAATGTCTCGATGATCTGTCAGATGTATAAATAACCTCCCACTGGAAAATTGTGCCCATCTGTTTGTCACGCGGGGACACAGCCCGCCAGCCCTTCCTGTCGAGGAGCTTCAGCCTCTTCCTACAAGGAGCTGCACGTCTCTGCAGAAAGGCTCCAGTCTGTGAAACTAAAACTGAGAAGTCAGGAAAATGCTTGAAGGTGACAGTAGACAAGGAGGAGAAAGACACTGCTCTGGCACTCCTTGTGATCAGGAGAGCTGTCCTGTAGTGCACTCCCAATGGAATTCCCATTGCTTTCTCTCTGCAAACAAATAACCCTCAGCCAAAGGTTGATTCCCTTCCTGCTCCTGACATCCCACGTGGTGCTAAGAGCACTCAACAGCAAGCACAGAAATAGGTGTGCATGCATCACCCGGCCCTTCAGGAGGCATCTAACCTGCATCCTAGCTTACATCATGTTGTACCTTTTTCCCCTCTCTCCCAAGCAGCTTTATTCATTCTGGCTGATGACCAGGCGCTGTTAAATAACACATGAGCCTGACAGTTCTGGTTTTACCTCTTCTGTCCCCGCTGAGTGAGTACCCAGGGCTCTGCATGCCAGAACACCCCAGTGCAGAAGGTCGCTGATCTACGGACCCAGCTGCCATCCTCCTCATTCTCTGCATTCTCTTGTGCCCATGTCATCGTCAGACACTTCCCCCCGCCTTGTTGTTGTTATTATTTTTGAAACGCTGAAATGAATGATGGTAACTGCCTCTTAGAAACAAATCGAGGAAGAAGAAAGCAGTTTGACCTCTGGCTGCCCGAGCACTGCAAACAATGTGGCCCTTGTTTTGCCCCGGGGACGTGGGAGGGCACCACATCCCCATGTCCCTGTCCTCGTGTTCCCTTGTCCCCATGCCTGCGTCCATCCCCACGTCCCTTGCGCCATGTCCCAGGTTGGAAGTCCGCTGGGGCTGGGATGAGTCACTCCATCAGTTTGGTTTTGGGTTATTTGCTTTGTTTTATTATAATTTTTTTTAATTTTTCCTTTACTTTTGGTAAACAGCCCAGGCTTAACGAGATGATTCATTGCCATTTAGTCTCCAGCGCCGTCATATTGATTCTGCAATCATCACTAACACATCTCTGTTACTATCTTTTTCCTTCGGCTTTCGGTGTGTTTTCTGCCTTCTGCCCCCAGTAAAGCCGGTAGCAGATGACAAGAATGCTTTGAAATTGCATTACAAGGACCACAGCTGGTATAAATAAATTTTACTTTGATGGGGCTGCTCTGATTTACATTACGTGGAGATCAAACCTTAACTGTTTGTTTAACTCCTGTACTCCTGTTAAAATATAGCACTTGGTGACAATTTCCCCTTCATTATAAGAGAAGAAAGGGGATGGGAAGGACAGCATTGAAAAGGGCACCTTTGACATTTCATAGATAGAAGGTATTTTTTTCCTGTTTAGAGCAGCATTGTTTCTCACTTCCTTAACAGGTGTTGAAATGGTTCCTTTCAGCTTGCTCTCTTGTGTAGGGAAGGGATGGAAAAGGAGCCATCCTCTTCCAGGATCAGCCTTGCAGGTGGCACCCAGAGGATGCTCCCAGTGCTTCCTCACCAGTTTGTGGTACTTCTGCCCCATGTGTGAGAGAGGCCAGATGCTGCAGGAAGAGAATAAAAATCAGAAGGATCAGTGTAGGGCGATACAAACTGCAAACCCTCCGCGCTGGACTTTGTAGCACTGAAAATAAATGGGAAGGAAAGAAGAACGCCGCAGCGCTGCTGCAGAGGTCAGCCATCACCTGCTTTATGCAAACTTCTGCTTGTTGGAGCCCCAGTTCAGGTCTCTGCTTCATGCACTCATCTTTTGCTCACAGGTGACACGTGCCATGAGTCTGTCTCAGCTCTGCCTTATTTCCTGTCCCTACTCTTTGCTCTGTCCATGGTTTGAAAGGCTCTTCCAGCATCACAGAGGCTTTTCTGCTGCGTACAGATCTGTGAACGATGTGTTCTAGGAGCTTTTCACGCATCACAGACTTTTATTTTGGCTCTAAGTCAGAAGAATGTTCCCGGAGATGATGAGAGTTCACTTTTTCACCAATTTGCTTGTCTCCTAAATGCACAGAGAAGCGTTTTTGTCGAGCAGCCGATTCCCGTCTGCCTACTCAGGTCTGGATTAAAAACAAAAAAGAAAACAACCACCCAAAATTCACACTTAGCTATCACTCTGACACAAAGCATCTAGCTCAGGGCTGCCCTGGCAGCTCTGGAGTTGGGGTCCATCCCTGCCTTTCTCTGCAGGCCGCTCCATTAGGGCTTGCTGCAGTTCTGGGTCAGCTTTTCCTAGGGTCACCGGATGTACCCAAGCACTTGTGTTTCTTCCAAAGCCTTTAACTGTGGCAGGGGTACCCCTGCCTGGTCTGCTTTTAGTTTGTGGGTTACTCAGAGGTAGGAAGGGCAGAATGTGCTGAATCAATGTTTCGTGATTAAGTGCTTTTGTGAAGAATTATTGCTGCTGCTGATGCAGGCGTATGGGCAATATTTTGTATTTTATTTCTTGGCTGATAAAAAGACAAGGGAAACCCAATTTTTTTTTCTCCATTTAATTTTTCAGAATCTGTCTTCTTACTGGTATTATTTTAAGGGATGTAGAAGGCTGTAAATTGTGAGCAGTCTCGTTTTAATTAGCTCTACTAAAAGCTTTATGACTTCTTCCTGTTCTCTTTCCACGAAAGGCAAATGCTGGGAGCATTGAGGCCCTGCATGCTGTCAGAAGGTGCTGCTCTCAGCCCAACCCGTGCAACACGTCTGCATCCCCCTTACTCTCTGTGATCCCAACCCCATGCTTGTACTCAGCTCATCCCAGTAGCGCTGCTGGGAAATGGGTTGATGTTATGAAGGACTTTGTTGTTAGGGTCATTTTAGGGCATTTTATTTTTGTTTATTCTTCAAGAGCGTTGTGACGTTGAGCTCAGCAGTGCCTGTGGGGTGCTGATGCTGTTACTGCCCCAAATGCAGGAGTTAAGTCATCCCCAATGGGCTGGGACGTGGTAGGTTGGGTTGGTGAGCTCTATTCCAGCCTGGGTGTTCATGCAGCCAGCAGATGCCCGTGGGCTCAGCCTTTGCAGATGGCACCAAAGAAGCCCAGCTGACCGCCCGTGTTTAATGAACTCGGTATGAAGATGCAGCACAGTAGATGATGGCTTTACAAAAACAACAGGGAGAGGGAAAAAAAAAAAAATCTCTAATTAGATCCTATCAGGTAATTTCCCAATGAAACAACACAAGTGCTAATTACTGCTATTGGTGACAGGTGAAATTATTGGAGCATGATGCTGCTTTCAGGCTTAAAGAAAAAAAAGCTATATTTACAAAAAATAAGTTATTTAACACTCAACAGGGTGTATCTTAGATAGCATGGCAATGCACCTATTAAATTTTTATTGCCAGATTATGATTCACAGCCAGGGCACAGAAATTGCTGGGCAGCATAACCCAAGCAACAATTATTAATTAATCAGGTGCTGAAAGCGCCTAACGAGAGAACAGTAGGCAAATGATAAGAGCCTCCCTGGGATACGGTGCTCTTTTCTTCTTTCTTTTTCAGGTTGCAAATGAGTTGAGGCATGTATCATAACGTGATGTCCCTGTAGCTGATATTGCATCCATTATTCTTTCCACCCATATTAAGAAACCTATTGATGAATGCCCTCATTCTTTAGGCTGTTCCCAAAAATGATTTGCGATTGTGGAAGCATTTAACTTGGCAACTGTACGTACTGAAAGGAAACTTTGGGAGATGCTATAAATTATTTTGATGGATTTGAAAATGCTGTTTATATCTATTAGTCGCTACAAACACCAGGATGTTGTGATTTGGCTGCCTTGTTCTTCCTTGCTGAAGGAGGATGAGCTACATCATTTCTGAAGTCGGTGAAGGAGGAGGAAGGCATCCTGTAGGAGAAAACTAGCACTGGGTTTGTGGAGAGGTTGACTTTCTTCCCCAGGGCTGTCAGTGAAGTTGCCCCATGGGGTGGGCGTGTACAGGTGACACGTGTTTTGCTTGGGTGTGGGACAAAACTGCACCCTTATAAGTGAGAAATAATGTGTGTGGTGAAGCCTATTAGCGTCCCTTGAACGGTCACTTCTGGTGTCGTGTTGCTTCTTGTTTAGCTCATCATTTTCAGTGTAATCGGATTGCTTCCTGCGAGCCCTATTGCTTGTGCATTTGGGAATGGCTTGACTTTGCAGCTTAGGATTTTTAGAAGCACGAAGTCAGGATTAGAAGGAGGCTGGGGGGAGAAGGTCTGCTTTGCTCTTTATAACCACGTCTCTCCTAGAATATATGAAAGCAGTGCTGCTGAGGCAGAACCCAGCGCTGATACCCTGGTCATCAGTCAGAGCCTCTACCTATCCCCATGCCCCATTGCTGCAGGTGATGGAGGGGACAGGGACGGGGACCTGGCATTTGCAGTGCGGTAATGCAGGAGAAGCCCAGAATCTCACTCCGTGCAGTTGTAAGCCACCAATAAGAATATGCTGCTATTTTTGGGACAGTGTTAAGGTTTGGTGGCATCGCTATCACACAGTTATCACCTGTGTGTTGTCCGTGGAGCTCTTTATGGGGCTGCGCTGGGAAGTGGGATTCTTGTGATACGTGAAGCTTAACCCAGAGCGTCCTGCGCGGAGTGGGAGGTGGGCTGGGTGACGCTCGTGGTGCATTATTATTTTGTGGTTTGGCAGGTGGGATCTCTACACAGGGCTCCGGGGAATGGTGTCCTGACCGACGGACATAGCTTTACTCCTCAGCTGTCACTCTGGCTTTTCATTTGCAAATGGCGATGCAAGTAACCTGCTTTTTAACATATGGCTCATTAGCTGCCTCCTCCTATTCAGATGGTAATGGAGTGGACCGTCGGTGATTTACGCTCTGACTCGCATGGAAAATAACAGATTGTTTACGCTAGTAATTGCTCTCATTTCCATATCAATTGGCCCGGCTAGACCGATGCCTGAACGTCGGCAACTTGTGGCAGGACAGTGCTTCCCCGAAGTAGTTAATGGGAAAGCTTTGTGTTTGTCTTGGCCCCTGCTTCGGGGAAGCAGACAAAGGGAGAAAAGGGTTACAGATGAATCACGGGTGCCGTGGGTGAAGTCACCGAGTCCCGGCAGCACAGTGGGTGCGAGGAATTTGATGAGGCTGAGAAAAAGGGCGACTTTGAAGGATTGGTCAGAAGATACTATTCTAGATTACTGGCGGATAAAAGTCAGCAGGGGACTCTGGGGATCTATATATTTTTAATGCGAACAGAGTTCTGGCCTCTTGACTTCCCTCGAGTGGCAGTGATTCATACCAGCTGAGCACGGAACAGCTCCCATTAATTATTGCTAGGGTAGCTGTGTCAGGAGCAGCTGAGATCTGCTTGCTCTTGTTAGTCAACGAGAGTTTGTCATCAAAGCAAGAATAGGTTTTTTCGGTTTTTTTTCTGAAAGGGACGAAGCTTGCTTTATGGTCACTCAGCTCAAGGCAGGCTGTGACCTGGTGGCTTGTGAAGAGCTCTTCTGGTGACAGACATCAGGTGAAGGTTCATCTTTTGGTAGCTGGCATGGGAACGGAGATGTCCACCAGGCATTACTGTTGGATTTCTGCACCGTAGGATGTGTTTAAAGTGTTACTGACAGATGAGGAAGGGTGACTTGGTAACAGGCTGAGGATGTGAACCCAAAGTTGGTGATAATAAGGAGCAGAGCCAGGAAAGTGACACTTGTACTGGTTTCCTCTGAGCAAGCTCCGTGTGGAGCCTTGATGCATGGGACACTGCTTATGCAGGGTGTGCTGGCAGTGCACCTCTAACCTGTGCAGTCAGCGAGTGGTAATGGTGCAGGGGAGACAGCGTAATGGCAATTAGGTCCAAATGAACTAAAGAACCTAATGATGGTTAAACAGGCCCTGCAAGCCACAACCCAAACTTACAATCAGTAAGGAAAGGGAACGTGTATCAAGATGAGATGAGAAAGGAAAGTTGATAAGGTAGAAAAGGAAGAACTTGTTACTGTGGCTTTCTGGTACGTTTAGTTCACCGAGATCCCAGAGCCTTCTTTAACGTGGGTAATGTTCTTTACGTGCTTTTTATGCAAAACATATATATGTGTGTGTGTAATTTCTATATTCAAAATGTGGTGAGCACATTGTATTTTGAAATGAAAATGATCTAGAAAAGAGATAATACAGGACAAATAGGTATTATAGGATGATTATAATTACTGTAACATGCTGTGCGGAGCTTTCTGTTTTTCTCCCCTATTTGGCTTCACAGCCATTTATGTGAATGGAAGACAATGACTCAGTCGAGCTATTACTGTGAATGGAATAAACATGCTTTCTTATTAAAACCCCCAGTCAAGTACAGTTGAAATGTCAGTATACATTTGTCCTGTAGTATGATACAGAGGTGTGCTTATGGAATCACAGCATCCTTAGAGTTGGAGGGGACCCTTAGAGGCCACCTAGTCCAACTCCCCTGCAGTGAACAGGGGCACCCAGAGCTCCATCAGGTGCTCAGAGCCCCGTCCACCCTGACCTTGGGGGTTTCCACGATGGGGCACCACCACTTCTCTGGGCAGCCTGGGCCACTGCCTTACCACCCTTATTATAGGCGACTTCCTTACCTCAAGCACCAAGGTTTTTTAGGGCACGGGTGTCTCACCTGTTGGTTTGCCTGGGCTACGCTCAGTGGAGAGGAATTGTCTTGGGCCATGTATAAATTATATGTCACAGTTAATGTTATGTGTTACAAGCCTTTAAGTTCTTTTTCTCTACGTTCTTATCAAAACATAAATGGACAACAACAACATAAACCTAGTGGGACATTTGACTTTGTTTTTGTGAAACTAATGCATCAGTCTTCTTCAGTGGAAGTGGCTGCAGTTCCTAGTGAGATCCCCAGGTGTTTGTTGGAGATTTTTGATCTAATTCTACTCTTCTCACGCTTCTTTCTTGAAAATAATTGTTCACAAATATACAGCACTACTGACAAGGGACAACACGAATAAGGTGTGGTTGTGAAGCAAGGGATATTTTTCTCTGGTGAAAGAGCTGTAGGGGGGAACTGTTAGTTGAGGGCTTGAAGTGATGATGAGCACCTGGGGAAGGGCTGTGTCTGGCCCAAGGAGCACCGGCGAAGTGTTTGCACCTGTGCTCCCCAGCTGGCCAGAAGGGGTGGACCCACGGGGAAACCACCCTGGGCTCATATCAGGGGCAGCCATGGAAAGGAGAGCACCTCTTGAAGCTGGGGCTGCCTGACAAGGAGTGCTGCGTGGCCAGAGAGCTCCTTCTCCAGTTGGGTGAGTTCAGCTCTTTTTTCTGTGGGTTTACCTGTGAATACTTTGTCTGGTAGCACCAATAACCTGTCAGAAGCAATTTTGCTCCTTCCTGAGCGGAACAGGCAGTCTTACAAAAGTCTGGCAAGGTGGCGTGATCAGATTCTTCTTTGGGTTGAATATCTGATTGCACCTCTCTACATTTCATTTAAAGATTTGCAAGTAATGTATTGATGTTGACAGAAAATGGAGTTGCAAATGTACCAAGAAATTGATGGAGTTTTTTTTTGCAATCTTGAGATTTATTCTCAACTTCCTTTATTAAAATGGGAAGCAAGGCTTCATGGTTTTCACTGTTCACAGAACTGTGAGCCCTGCACTGTGCCCTCCCTTCTACAGCTTTCTGTTGTCGCCTGCACAATCTGTGTTCAAGATATGTGTGTCTGACCGCTAGAAAGCATCTCTAAAAATCTCATAATAATGTTAAAAGTTGACAGCGGGCAGCTCCTAACAGCCCGTTACCTTTTGCAGTGATTCTTTGTGCCTCTAAGTATGTCCTTTGGAAATGATCTTGTGAGAATTACAAGTTTTCCTAATTTTTCTGTTAGCGCAAACAGTGCTGTATTTTCCTCCAGCAGCCCCACTTTCCCTGCAGGAAAAAGTAATCTGTGATAAAATCTTATCGTAACTTTTCCAAGCGGTGTTTGGACCAGCAGAACCTGAAACAAATCCGGCTTATCGTTCCCGGCTCTGAGGCGGTGAGGTTTAGGATGGTGGTGTGCTGATTTTTATCTTGGGCATTAAAGGCATGCAGAAATGCTGCTGGAAAGCAGTTCTGTGCAGTCATTTAGGAGTGGTGTTTATCTCTGCTGTGGCTCAGCAGCCCACCTGGAGCGGGCTGGGAGGGAGTTTTCCAGTGCTGTTTATTATTGGGTGGTAGAGGTCTGGAGCAGGGGTTGGGGACCAAGGGAATACCAGGTGCTGTCATTTCAGTGCAGGTGATTGTATGGGAACTGCTGAATCACGGCCTGAACCACTGATTGGTCACCTGAGGTGAGCACCAAGTCAGCCATGGGGGCACAGGTGAAGGTGATATACCTGTGTGGGTGGAAGGGGTGGAGCCTGGTTCCTCCTCTCTCAAACCCCATTTAAGGGCTGACCACCACCAGGGAAGGATCTCTTCTTGGAGATCCCTCCCATGTGGAGTCCCCTGCGAGCCTTGTCATCATAAAGGTGAGCCATCTTCTCTTTTGTATTTTCTGTATACTGTTTATATAGAACTATTTAAAATATACCATTCTATATACTATTCCCTGGTGAAGTATCATCATTAGGAGTTATTTACCTTACATTTGGCGAGCCAGGCAGCTCTAACTAAATCCATAATGTCCTTTATTTGGAGTATGTTTAAATGGGCCAAGGGGGAGAACGTTACCACCCTAGAACAGACAATCCCTGGTCTAATTCCAGGATTCATGGGGTCACCCTACTATGGGTTGGCGTCCGTTATTGAGAAATGGGGACCCATGCGGGTTCCAGGGACTGCCTCTCCCTCTCCATCTTATTTGACTGACTACTTCGTAGGATTAGATAAAGACATACTTGTTACCAAGGAGCGGCGGTTAGCTGCCTCCGCAGTAGCCTGGCCATTAGTAATGGCCATACTCAAGTTAGATATTGCAAATGTTAATATGGAGACTGAAAATCAGTTATTACGAGACCGTATTGAGAAACTGGAACAACAGCTGGGTACATTAACAACCAAAAAGCCTGGCCTAAATGTCCCCACGAGACAAATACGGAATATATTGGTAGAAGACACCCCAAAATCAGAGGAAGAAGACTCTGATATGACAGGGGAAAAGATCTCTAAGGCAGATCTCGAAACTCCATCTATGATGGACCCATTCGAGATTCAGCCTATTATAACTCAAAAAACAAAAAAGGTACAGGATAGACCAGCAGGGGTGCCTCCTGACCAATGGCCCCCTGCAGAAACCTGCCTCCATGTGACCGCTCGTCCGTATACAGCTAATGAGTTGATGGACCTAGTACAACGGTTCCATCAGAAACCAAGGGAAAGCACACGAGGCTCAGTCCTCGTGATCAGCTGCTTTGGAGTCGGCACAGCCGGAGCTGCAGTGGCTGATTGAGGTACAGGGTGGGTTTTCGGGAGGTTCCAGTCTCTCGGGAACCGAGTGAGAGCAGGCAGTCCCAACGGCTGTTCTTGCGAGAGGTTAACGAAGCGTTAACGAGGCGCAGGTGTTAACGAGGTAGGTGTTAACGAGGCATAGGCGTTGCCAGGGTTTCAGCGCCCTCGCCCACACTCCTCAGCTGATTAGGGCTGAAGGGGTATATCCCTGAAGGGCTCAGGGAGGGCCGCGAAGTATCACATTACAATTCATATCTATATATATATTATTATAAACCATTATTTATTTATTTACTCTCAATTTTTTTCGTTTCTTTGTTTTTATTTTTTTCTGTCATGGTCTCTACAAGACAGAGGGCTTGCCTTAAGAAGGCTGTGGCGACCCAGACAGAAGGTCTGCCTAGAAGTGTGGCTACACAGGTCTCTGGTTGCAAGGAGTGTCAGAGCCTGCTACTACTAGATGAGGGTGCTAAGCAGTTCTCCTGTGCAAGGTGTGAGCAGGTGGAAGATCTGCTTAACATGGTGGTTGAATTGAAGGAGGAGGTTGAGAGACTGAGGGCCATCAGGGACTGTGAGAGGGAGATTGACTGGTGGAGTAACTCCCTAGAGTGCCAGAGAGAAAGGTACCAGGGAGATCCCCCACAGTTTCTGGTGGACTCCCTGACCTGTCCCCGTAGGGCAGAAGGGGGATATCTGAGGGATAGGGAGGGCTGGCAGAGAGTCCCTGCTCGGTGCCGTGGGCGATCTCCCCCTCTGCCTCCCCAGTGCCCCCAGATACCCCTAAGCAATAGATTTGCAGCATTGGAAGTTGAAGAGGTGATAAGGGGTGAAGTGCGGGAAGATTCCCGCAGGAGGTCACCAATGGCAAGGCAGTCACCTCCGTGCATTGAGACTGCTGCTACTAAGAAAGAAAGGAAGGTGATCGTAGTGGGTGGCTCCCTTCTAAAGGGAACTGAGGGCCCCATTTGCAGACCAGACCCAAACCGCAGGGAAGTGTGCTGTCTCCCTGGGGCTCGAATCAGGGACATTACTAGAAGACTCCCGGACTTGATACGCCCCACCGACTACTACCCATTACTAGTAGTTCAGGCAGACTGCAATGAAATATCTCAGAGAAGTCTGCGAACTATGAAAAGAGATTTTAGGGGATTAGGGCGATTAGTTCAAGGGGTGGGAGCACAAGTGGTGTTTGCTTCCATACCTTCTGGGGTGGTGAAGGACACAGAATGGGCTAGGAAAACACAAGTGATGAATAACTGGCTTAGAGGTTGGTGTAGAGATAGACACTTTGGGTTTTTTGACCATGGGACAGTTTACTCGGCTCCTGGCCTGTTATCTGTTGATGGGACACACCTATCCCAAAGGGGGAAACGAATCCTAGCACAGGAGCTAGCTGGACTCATTGAGAGAGCTTTAAACTAGCTGTGACGGGGGAAGGGGATAAAACAGGGCTCTCCAGTAAAGAGCCTAAGGAGGCTGTGCTGGAAAAAGGGGTGAGGCAGATATCTCAGCTGAAGTGCATCTATACCAATGCACGCAGCATGGGCAATAAACAAGAAGAGCTTGAAGCCATTGTGAGGCAGGCTAACTATGACCTTGTAGCTATTACAGAAACATGGTGGGACCTCTCCCATGACTGGAATACTGGGATTGATGGCTACAAGCTCTTCAGAAGGGATAGACAGGGAAGAAAGGGTGGTGGCATAGCTCTCTATATCAAAGAGTGTTTTGATGTTGAAGAACTAGTGGTTGGAAATGACAAAGTAGAGTGTCTATGGATAAGGATCAGGGGGATAGTCCTTAGGAGTGACATCGTGGTGGGGGTCTGTTACAGACCACCTAGTCAGGATGAAGAAATAGATGAGATGTTCTATAAACAACTCGTAGATGTTGCACGATGGCCAGCACTCGTTCTCATGGGGGACTTCAACTTCCCTGATATATGCTGGAAATACAATACTGCGCAGAGGAAGCAGTCCTTGAGATTTCTAGAATGTGTGGATGATTGCTTCCTGACTCAGCTGGTGCAAGAGCCTACCAGGGGAGATGCCTTGCTTGACCTACTTTTCACTAACAGGGAAGGACTAGTAGGGGATGTGAAGGTTGGAGATTGTCTTGGCCGGAGTGACCATGAAATGGTGGAGTTTGCTATTCTGGGTGCCGTCAAGAGGGTGACTAGCAAAACTATTACCTTGGACTTCCAGAGGGCAGACTTTGACTTGTTCAGGACGCTTGTTGCAAGGGTCCCTTGGGACTTGCTCCTGAAGGGTAAAGGGGTCCAGGAAGCCTGGATGCTCTTCAAGATGGAAATCTTAAAGGCACAGGAGCAGGCAGTCCCGGAGTCCTGTAAGTCAAGCCGGAGGAGCAAAAGACCAGTGTGGATGAACCGGGATCTTTTGTTGAGACTCCGAGAGAAAAGGAGAGTCTATGTCCTCTGGAAGATGGGTCAGGCTACTTGGGGTGACTACAGAGAACTGGCCAAGATCTGCAGGCAGAAAATTAGAAATGCTAAAGCCCAGCTTGAAATTAGGCTGGCTACTGCTGTAAAGGAGAACAGGAAACCCTTTTACAAATATATTAACAGCAGGAGAAAAACTAAGGAAAATTTCCCTCCTTTACTCAACGAGGCAGGCAATATAACCACAGATGATAAGGAAAAGGCTGAGGTTCTCAATGCCTTCTTCACATCTGTCTTTAATAGACAGGACAGTTATCCAAATGGTACTTGCCCTGACCTGGAAGTCCGGGACGGGGCGCATAATGCACCCCCTGTGATTCAAGCAGAGACGGTCAGAGATCTTCTCCTCCATCTGAACTGCCACAAGTCCATGGGGCCAGATGGGATCCACCCAAGGGTGCTGAGGGAGCTAGCAGAGGTGATTGCCGAGCCACTTTCTGCCATCTATCAGCATTCCTGGTTATCTGGAGAGGTCCCACAAGATTGGAGGCTTGCCGATGTGACTCCCATCTTCAAGAAAGGCCGTAAGGAAGACCCGGGGAACTACAGGCCTGTCAGCCTGACCTCGATATCAGGGAAAGTTATGGAACAGATGATATTGAGGGAGATCACACGACACGTGCATGGCAATAAAGGGATCAGACCCAGCCAGCACGGGTTCACCAGGGGCAGGTCGTGCTTGTCCAACCTCATCTCCTTCTATGACTGGGTGACCAGACAGGTAGATGAGGGAAAGGCTGTTGATGTAGTCTACCTGGACTTCAGCAAGGCCTTTGACACGGTCTCCCACAGTATTCTCCTAAGGAAACTGGCAGCCCGTGGTGTGGACAGGTTCACTCTTCTCTGGGTGGAGAACTGGCTGGAGGGCCGTGCCCAGAGGGTAGTGGTTAATGGAGTTAAGTCCAGCTGGCGTCCTGTAACGAGTGGTGTCCCCCAAGGGTCAGTTTTGGGGCCCATCTTGTTTAATATCTTTATTGATGACCTAGACGAGGGAATTGAGTGTATGCTCAGTAAGTTTGCAGATGACACAAAGCTGGGAGGATGTGTCAAACTGCCTGAGGGTAGGGAGGCCCTTCAGAGGGATTTGGATAGGCTGAACAGCTGGGCTGAGCTAAATGGGATGAGGTTCAATAAGACCAAGTGCCGGGTCCTGCACTTTGGCCACAATAACCCCATGCAATGCTATAGGCTTGGGGCAGAATGGCTTGAAGAATGTAGAGAGGAAAAGGACCTGGGGGTGTTGGTTGATGCTCGGCTCAACATGAGCCGGCAGTGTGCCCAGGTGGCTAAGAAGGCCAACAGCATCCTGGCCTGTATTAGAAATAGTGTAGCCAGCAGGAGCAGGGAGGTGATCATCCCCCTGTACTCAGCTCTGGTACGGCCGCACCTCGAGTACTGTGTTCAGTTTTGGGCCCCTCACTACAAGAAGGACATTGAGGCCCTGGAGCGTGTTCAGAGAAGGGCAACAAAACTGGTGAGGGGCCTGGAGCACAAGTCTTATGAGGAGCGGCTGAGGGAGCTGGGATTGTTCAGTCTGGAGAAGAGGAGGCTCAGAGGAGACCTTATTGCACTCTACCACTTCCTGAAGGGGGGTTGTGGTGAGGAGGGGGTAGGTCTCTTCTCCCTGATAAGTAATGACAGGACGAGAGGGAATGGCCACAAGTTGCGCCGGGGAAGATTTAGATTAGACCTGAGGAAGCATTTCTTTTCTGAAAGAGTGGTCAGGCACTGGAATGGCCTGCCTAGGGAGGTGGTTGAGGCACCATCCCTAGCGCTGTTCAAGAAGCGTTTAGATGAGGTGCTAAAGGACTTAATTTAGTAGTTGGGTAGAGATAGTGATAGGAGGATGGTTGGACTAGATGATCTTATAGGTCCTTTCCAACCTTATGAACTTATGAACTTATGAACATACCATCATGGCTCCTAAGGTTATGGGATGCAGGAGCTGAAAGTGTTTTAGTAAATGGAACAGAAATGTCAAAATTAGCATCTATAACGTGTCATGGTTTTATGATTTTTGGTACTGGTATTCCACATCATACCATCATGTAGTGCATTTAGAGTTAAAGAGTTAATGCTCCAGCTCCGTGGATCATCAATAGTTCCAGGTATACCTGTCTCAGAAGAGAAGAAGAACTCCATTCCCCAGAGGACTTTGTGATGCTTTGCGTTCTTACGTGTTTACGCTCAGAGGGAAAGATAAAAACTGTCTGCGGTCACGGGACACGCTCTTTTTCCTTTGGGATCGACTCAGCAGTGGGTGCTCGCTGCCGTCCGCCTTCAGCGTTAGCGTAAGGCCTTCGGTTTATCGGACACTCTCTCTCTTGCTCATTTTATTTGATTTATTAGCTTTAATTCCAATTATATTGTATTATATTGTGTTATTTTGCTTTCCGATATCTTATTTACTAAATTAGCTTTCCTCCTCAGATCGCTGCCGCTGTTTTGTTCCTAGGCCCATCTCCCTTTTCCCTTCTCCCTTTCCCCCTTCCCCTTTCCTGGGGCGTGGGTCCGTGGGTCCCCTTCACCAATCGTCACGGAACTGGGCTGAACCTGCCCGTAAACCGTTGACATTTTTGGCGCCCAACGTGGGGCAAAACCGGCTGCCTTAGCCGAGCAGAGACATACTTTTAGAGTGAATCTCTGTCTCTCGTTAGCAGGCTTATCTGTACTGCAGGTGCTGTACGGCAAAACACGACCTTGAAGCCTGGGCGTACTGCCAGTTGTCCTGGGATATTTGTAAACTTTTTGGGTACTGCCAGCTAGTTTTAGAAAAGAAAAAAAAAATTCTTTCTCTTTTTAAACTGGTCTTAAAGGGACTGCATTTCATCGGTTTTTCTCTTGTAATGCTCAGAACGTACTGGGACTTAATTAAGTTTGCCAGTCTGATCCATGGAGCTTGGTCTCTATATGATAAACTAAAAACACTGATGGACATACCTACCTGGCTTTTGTATACGATGTGGCATTCGGTTCCAGAGGGAGTAACTCCAGATGAAGTTGCTAACTCTATGGAACTTGTGATTTTTAAACAGACTCCTGGCCTCTCCTTTGAATTCATTATGCGTTTTCTGAATGCCCATCCAATGCTTGTTATGACTGTGGTATCAGTCTCCCTGAATGTACTTTTACTCAGTATTTGTATTTATAATATTTTGAGAAAACCCTCCCCAGAGCCAGAGAATACTGACTGGCAGGGAGTTTGGAGGGACTTAGGAGAGACTTTAGAGAAATGGGCATCACCGGTGTCATGGAACTTTTCTCCTGAACACCTGCAAGATCCTGAGAACTTAAGCAGATATTTGAGACAGGGATGTTGCGGCTCAAACAGATCTGAGGAGGCCCAAATTATTTGGGGTCTGGCTTATGCTTACCGGGCCTTATTCAATACTATCCCAGAGAGGCATAGAGTTTCTGAAATAGAGCGAGAGAGTCTCCGAGCCGAAAGGGACAGTCTCCTGATCCAGAAAGAGAGTCTTTTAACTGACAATCAGACTCTCCAGTCCAATCTAGACGCCCTCCAATCCGAGCGAGACGCCCTCCAGACCGAGAAAGACACCCTCCAGTCTCAACAAGAAGTCCTCCAATCCGAGAGAGACGCCCTCCAGGCCAAGAGAGACACGCTCCAGATTGAGAGAGACGCCCTCCAGACTGAGAAAAACGCCCTCCAGACTGAGAAAGATGCCCTCCAGTCTCAACAAGGAGCACTCCAATCCGAGAGAGACACCCTCCAGTCTCAACAAGACGCCCTCCAGACTGAGAAAGACACCCTCCAGTCTCAACAAGAAGCCCTCCAGACCGAGAGAGGCGCCCTCCAACCTGAAAGAGACACCCTCCAGTTTGAGCAAGACACCCTCCTATTTGAACGGTACTCCTTCAGAACTGAGCGAGGTACCTACCAGCCACAATAGCCCCTGCCCCCCAGCCAGGTGGAGGAAAGGGATAATAGAGTGTATTGGACTGTGTGGATTCGATGGCCTGGCACATCAGAACCACAGAAATATAAGGCCCTGGTGGACACTGGTGCACAGTGCACTCTAATGCCCTCGAGTCACCAAGGGACAGACTTAATCTATATTTCTGGGGTGACTGGGGGTTCCCAAGAGTTAACCATGTTGGAGGCCGAAATAAGCCTCACTGGTAAAGACTGGCATAAACATCCTATTGTGACTGGCCCAGGGGCTCCATGTATACTTGGTATTGATTACCTCAAAAGGGGATATTTTAAGGATCCCAAAGGGTATCGATGGGCCTTGGGAATAGCTGCTGTGAACGCAGACAACGTTAAGCAGCTGTCTGCTTTGCCTGGCCTATCAGAAGATCCGTCTGTGGTGGGGTTGCTCCACGTGGAGGAGCAACAGGTACCGATTGCTACAAAAACGGTGCACAGACGGCAGTACCGCACCAACAGGGATTCCTTGCTCCCCATTCATAATTTGATTCGTCAGCTAGAGAGCCAGGGAGTGATCAGCAAAACTCACTCACCTTTTAACAGCCCCATATGGCCGGTGCGTAAAGCCAGTGGAGAATGGAGGCTGACGGTAGATTACCGTGGCCTGAATGAAGTCACACCCCCACTGAGTGATGCTGTGCCGGACATGCTACAACTCCAGTACGAACTGGAGTCAAAAGCAGCCAAGTGGTATGCCACCACTGACATTGCTAATGCCTTCTTCTCAATTCCATTGGCCACAGAATGCAGGCCACAGTTTGCTTTCACCTGGAGGGGTGTTCAATACACCTGGAACCGTTTGCCCCAGGGGTGGAAGCACAGCCCAAACATTTGTCATGGGTTGGTCCAAACTGCATTGGAACAGGGCGGTGCTCCTGAGCACTTACAATACATTGATGATATCATTGTGTGGGGCAATACAGCAGGAGAAGTTTTTGAGAAAGGAGAGAGAATAATCCAGATCCTTCTGCAAGCTGGCTTTGCTATCAAGCGAAGCAAAGTGAAAGGGCCTGCACAGGAAATTCAGTTCCTAGGTATAAAGTGGCAAGATGGACGTCGTCACATCCCTAGAGATGTGATTAACAAAATCACTGCCATGTCTCCACCCACTAGTAAGACGAAGACCCAAGCTTTTTTGGGTGTAGTGGGCTTTTGGAGAATGCATGTTCCAAACTACAGTCTCATTGTGAGCCCTCTCTATCGGGTGACGCGGAAGAAGAATGATTTTGTGTGGGGCCCTGAGCAGCAGCAGGCTTTTGAGCAAATTAAGCAGGAGATAGCCCGTGCCATGGCCCTGGGGCCAGTGCGGACGGGACAGGATGTAAAGAACATCCTCTACACTGCTGCTGGAAAGGAAGGTCCCACTTGGAGTTTGTGGCAAAGAGCTCCTGGAGAGACCCGAGGCCGACTCCTTGGATTCTGGAGTCGGGCGTACAGGGGGTCTGAGGAGCGCTACACTCCAACTGAGAAGGAGATCTTAGCCGCGTACGAGGGGGTTCGAGCTGCTTCCGAAGTAATCGGTACTGAAACGCAGCTCCTTCTGGCACCTCGATTGCCAGTGCTGAACTGGATGTTCAAGGGAAAGGTTCCCTCTACCCATCATGCTACTGATGCCACTTGGAGTAAGTGGATTGCGCTGATTACACAGCGAGCTCGGACGGGGAACCTCAGTCATCCAGGAATCCTAGAAGTGATCATGGACTGGCCTGAAGGTAAAAAGTTTGGAACAACACCAGCAGAGGAGGTATCACGTGCCAAAGAGGCCCCACCGTATAATGAACTACCAGACAATGAAAAGAGATATGCCCTGTTCACAGATGGATCCTGTCGCATTGTGGGTAAGCACCGCAGATGGAAATCTGCTGTGTGGAGCCCCACACGACGAGTTGCTGAGGCCACTGAAGGAAAAGGAGAATCAAGTCAATTTGCAGAGGTAAAGGCTGTCCAGCTGGCCTTAGATATTGCTGAACGAGAGAGGTGGCCAGTGCTTTATCTTTACATTGACTCATGGATGGTGGCAAATGCTTTATGGGGGTGGTTACAGCAATGGGAACAAAATGGTTGGCAACGGAGGGGTAAACCTATTTGGGCTGCTGAACTGTGGAGAGACATTGCTGCCCGAATAAAGAATATGGTTGTAAACGTGCGGCATGTAGATGCTCATGTTCCTAAGAGCCGGGCAACTGAGGAACAACAAAATAACCATCAGGTAGATCGAGCTGCCAAAGTTAAGGTGGCTCAAGCAGACTTGGACTGGCAACACAAGAGCGAATTATTTTTAGCTCGATGGGCCCATGAGACCTCTGGCCATCAAGGAAGAGATGCAACATATAAATGGGCTAGAGACCGAGGGGTGGACTTAACTATGGATGCTATTGCACAGGTTATCCATGACTGTGATACGTGCGCCACAATTAAACAAGCTAAGAGAATGAAACCTCTTTGGGGGGAAGGGCGATGGCAAAAGTATAAATATGGGGAGGCGTGGCAGGTTGATTATATCACCTTGCCACGATCTCGCAGTGGTAAGCGTTATGTGCTCACCATGGTGGAAGCAACCACTGGGTGGCTTGAAACATATGCAGTACCCCATGCTACTGCCCGAAACACCATCTTAGGGCTCGAGAAACAAGTCCTATGGCGACATGGCACTCCAGAGAGAATTGAGTCCGATAATGGGACTCATTTCAAAAATTCTCTTGTAAATACTTGGGCCAAAGATCATGGCATTGAATGGATTTATCATATCCCCTATCACGCACCAGCTTCTGGTAAAATTGAAAGGTACAATGGGTTGTTAAAAACCACGTTGAAAGCAATGGGTGGCGGAACTTTTAAGCACTGGGAGAAGCATTTGGCAGAAGCCACCTGGTTGGTCAACACTCGAGGATCCATCAATCGCGATGGTCCTGCCCAATCCAGATCTCTACCTACTGTAGAGGGAGATAAGGTCCCTGTAGTACATGTAAAGAACATGTTGGGAAAAGCAATTTGGGTCCTTCCAGCTTCTGGAAAGGGTAAACCTCTCTGTGGAACTGTTTTTGCTCAAGGACCTGGGTCCACTTGGTGGGTGATGCAGAAGAATGGGGATGTTCAATGTGTACCACAAGGGAATTTGATGTTGGGCGAGTGCAGTCATTAATTCCATGTATATACATATATACATTGTGTGTATTTAATGCATGTCAATCATAGTTCTTCTATACATATATATCAAACATGATGTAGTGATGTGGAATAAGGGGTGGAATGTCATGGTTTTATGATTTTTGGTACTGGTATTCCACATCATACCATCATGTAGTGCATTTAGAGTTAAAGAGTTAATGCTCCAGCTCCGTGGATCATCGATAGTTCCAGGTATACCTGTCTCAGAAGAGAAGAAGAACTCCATTCCCCAGAGGACTTTGCGATGCTTTGCGTTCTTACGTGTTTACGCTCAGAGGGAAAGATAAAAACTGTCTGCGGTCACGGGACACGCTCTTTTTCCTTTGGGATCGACTCAGCAGTGGGTGCTCGCTGCCGTCCGCCTTCAGCGTTAGCGTAAGGCCTTCGGTTTATCGGACACTCTCTCTCTTGCTCATTTTATTTGATTTATTAGCTTTAATTCCAATTATATTGTATTATATTGTGTTATTTTGCTTTCCGATATCTTATTTACTAAATTAGCTTTCCTCCTCAGATCGCTGCCGCTGTTTTGTTCCTAGGCCCATCTCCCTTTTCCCTTCTCCCTTTCCCCCTTCCCCTTTCCTGGGGCGTGGGTCCGTGGGTCCCCTGCACCAATCGTCACGGAACTGGGCTGAACCTGCCCGTAAACCATTGACAAACGATAAACCCGGCCTTAAGACAAAGATTATATGCAGCTGTCCATTATAATGAGGAAAACCATTCTATTATAGATTGGTTGATGGCTGCATGCCGCTTAACATGGCCCAACAAAACCGATATCCCTCTTAATACTGGTTTGTGGTCCTCTATGGAGGACCTCCAGACCTATATCAGAGAACTAGGTATGAGGGAGGCTCTGTATGCAGACACTTTTGAAAGCCCCGATACGGAAAAATTTACAGCGGGCATGAGAGATCTGATACTACAGCAGGCCCCCTCCCACCTATATGGGATGTTGGTTTCCATATTAAATCCGTTGGTGGCATCAGAAGCCATCGTACAGCAGGCAGCCCAGTTAGTGGCAGACTTAGGGGAGACGGAGCGCGTAAGAACCAGGCGTAATGTTCGTATAGTGGAAGATGCTGAGGCCTTCCCTATTAGAACTAAAAAGCCTGCTCCACGGATGCCCCGATCAGGCCCCGTACGGGTATCCCGGAGGACTATGTTTAATGATCTCATACGGGCTGGGGTTGCATTTACCAAAATTGATGGGCAACCCAACCATGTTTTGTTACAGCTGTGGAAACAGCTTAGAAATGATCAGAAATTTCAGAGTGCTCCCAGAAAATCGGGAGTACGAATTATAGAAAAAACACCAACAACAACCTGGAATTTGGCTGACTTTATAATACCGAACAGAAGGAAAAAATATCCGCAGGTGTCACAGGCTACAGTGCCTGAGCCACCTGTGGCAAAAGATTTAGATCTGGCAAAATTCATGGATTAACGGAAAATTCTGGTCCCCATAGGGCCTCTAGCTGTGACCGGAGGCCCTATGTAGAACTAACAATATTCTGGTCCAGGACAAATGTGCAGAAGGTGATGGCTCTAGTGGATACTGGCGCAGAAACATCGATTATATATGGAGACCCAACGAAATTTAAGGGTAATAGAGTGATGATTGGTGGGTTTGGGGGACAGACTATTCCAGTCACCCAGACGTGGTTGAAATTGGGGGTTGGGCGTCTCCCGCCCCGGGAGTATAAGGTGTCGATTGCCCCAATTCCAGAATATATCTTGGGCATAGACATTCTATGGGGTCTGGCTCTCCAGACAACTGTGGGAGAGTTCAGACTACGGCAGAGGTACATTAGTATCCGGGCAATACGGACAATATTGAGGGGCCATGCGAAACATGAGCCCATTTGTTTGCCAAAACCACGCCGGATTACTAATGTAAGGCAGTACAGACTCCCGGGTGGGCAAGAAGAAATATCAAAAACAGTGCAGGAATTAGAGAAAGTAGGTATTATAAGGCCTGCACACAGCCCATATAATTCCCCCATATGGCCAGTACGGAAGTCGGATGGAACATGGAGAATGACGGTGGATTATAGGGAACTGAATAAGGTCACGCCGCCCATCCATGCGGCCGTACCCAATATTGCCTCCTTAATGGACACTCTTAGTAGGGAAATTAAAACCTACCATTGCGTCCTGGATTTAGCGAATGCGTTTTTTAGCATACCTATTGCTAAAGAATCACAAGATCAATTTGCATTTACGTGGGGAGGCAGGCAGTGGACCTTTCAGGTCTTGCCACAGGGGTACGTGCACTCACCAACATACTGTCATAATTTGGTGGCACGTGACCTGGCTGATTGGAGGAAACCAAACAGTGTGAACCTATACCACTATATTGATGACCTCCTGTTAACATCCGACTCACTGGAAGCAGTAGGGGAGGCAGCAGATTCATTAACTGCCTACCTAAGTGAAAGAGGATGGGCTATCAATCCTCAAAAAGTGCAAGGTCCAGGACTGTCCGTAAAATTTCTAGGGGTAGTCTGGTCAGGAAAGACCAAAGTATTACCTGATGCCGTCATAGATAAGGTTCAGGCATTTCCAGTCCCTACAACACCAAAGCAGCTGCAGGAATTCCTGGGTATATTGGGATATTGGCGTTCCTTTATACCTCATTTGGCGCAGCTGCTGAGACCTTTATATAGACTTACCAAAAAGGGCCAATTATGGGACTGGGGGAGAACAGAACAGGATGCTTTTCAACAGGCGAAACAGGCAGTTAAACAAGCCCAGGCACTGGGTATATTTGATCCTACCCTTCCAGCTGAGCTAGATGTTCACGTAACTCAAGATGGCTTTGGCTGGGGCCTGTGGCAACGTCAGAGTTCTGTTCGGACCCCCATTGGATTTTGGTCTCAGGTGTGGCATGGAGCAGAGGAAAGATATAGTATGATTGAAAAACAGTTATTGGCTGCCTATTCTGCATTACAAGCGGTAGAGCCAATAACCCAAACGGCCGAAGTTATAGTCAAGACTACATTGCCAATCCAGGGGTGGGTAAGAGATCTGACCCACCTTCCTAAGACGGGGGTGGCCCAGGCGCAGACGGTGGCACGATGGGTTGCCTATCTCAGTCAGAGGAGTAGTCTATCTTCCTCACCGTTGAAAGAAGAGCTTCAGAAGATTCTTGGCCCAGTAACGTATCATAGTGATGCACCAAAACAAACTTCGGTTGCTCCACCACAGAAGAGTCCCGTCCAGGAAGGAAAATATCCTATTCCTGAAGATGCCTGGTACACGGATGGGTCCAGCAAGGGCAACCCAAGTAAGTGGAGAGCAGTAGCGTACCATCCTGCCACAGACACAATCTGGTTCGAAGAGGGGGATGGTCAAAGCAGCCAGTGGGCAGAGCTGCGGGCGGTGTGGATGGTTATAACCAAAGAACCTGGTGATGGTATCCTGAATATTTGCACAGATAGTTGGGCTGTGTATCGGGGGCTCACTCTTTGGATCGCACAGTGGGCCACCCAGGATTGGACTATCCACTCCCGACCGATCTGGGGCAAAGATATGTGGTTAGACATATGGAATGCAGTCAAACACAGAACTGTGTGTGTCTACCATGTTTCTGGTCATCAACCCCTACAGTCACCAGGAAATGATGAAGCCGACACACTGGCCCGAGTTAGATGGGTTGAGAACTCGCCATCTGAGAATATCGCTTACTGGCTACATCAAAAGCTGCGGCATGCTGGGCAGAAGACCATGTGGGCAGCCGCTAAAGCGTGGGGACTGCCCGTACAACTATCGGACATCGCTCAAGCATGCCGAGACTGTGACGCCTGCTCTAAGATAAGACCGAGGTCGTTGCCTGAAACTACAGCCCATCTTGCTAGAGGACACAATCCTCTACAGAGGTGGCAGGTTGATTATATTGGGCCCCTCCCTCGGTCTGAGGGGGCGAGATATGCCCTAACCTGTGTCGACACCGCGAGTGGGCTAATGCAGGCCTATCCAGTACCAAAAGCCAACCAGGCATACACTATAAAGGCACTCGCAAGGTTGATGGCTGCCTACGGGACACCGCAAGTCATCGAGAGCGACCAAGGAAGTCATTTCACGGGTGCAATGATACAACGCTGGGCAGAAGAAAATAATATTGAGTGGCGATTCCACCTGCCATATAATCCAACGGGGGCAGGCCTTATCGAACGTTACAATGGTATTCTCAAGGCTGCCCTGAAGACAGACTCTCAGTCCCTGCAGGGGTGGACAAAGAGACTCCATGAGACCCTGCGGGACCTGAATGAAAGACCTAGAGATGGCAGACCCAGTGCCTTGAAAATGTTACAAACAATATGGGCCTCCCCACTTAGGATCCAAATTACGGGCACCGATAATGAAGTGAAACCTCAGATTGGTAATGAGAACAACCTTCTGCTCCCTGCCCCTGAGGACCTAGAACCAGGTACCAATAGAATAAAATGGCCCTGGAAGGTGCAGGTAGGACCACGATGGTGCGGCCTACTTGCACCTTGGGGGAGATTATTGGAGGTGGGGGGTTCGGTAGCTCCTCCGGTTATAGGTACATGGCCTACTGAAATAATGGTTAACACTCCAGTCTTCATTGCTAAGGGGACCCCTATCATGTCTCTGTGGCAGATCAGGACACCCCCTTTGGTGCCTGATATAGTCGTACAGCCACAGACATCGGGTCAAAGGGTTTGGTACAGGTGACCAGGGCGTGCCCCTGTACAAGCTGAAGTGTTAACCCAAGACAGGAATACGGCCTGTATCTTGCCCTGGAAAGCGGATCTTCCCCTCTTGGTACCTCTAAAACACTTGTATTACTCCCCATAAGTCTATGAGTCACCAGAAGGAATCAAAACAATACTGCAGTGTTCCAGAGTTGTAATAAGACCATGTGAAGCATCTGGTGATGGTCTAACCGGGACTGATGACACGTAAGATGGACCTGCACTGTATGATTACATGCTTCCAGTAGATACCACCGAGCACTGGCCCAAAGAAGAGTTCGACGGATGCGCCAATCATCACTCATCTCAGATTACATCAGCATGCGTTGCGACGGGCAATTATGTAAGCGTCGCGATGTATTGGGTCTCTGTATCAAGGGGAACTCACCTTATGGTTACTTGATCAGTGGTTCATGTCGTGAAGGGGTGGAATGTATGGGAACTGCTGAATCACGGCCTGAACCACTGATTGGTCACCTGAGGTGAGCACCAAGTCAGCCATGGGGGCACAGGTGAAGGTGATATACCTGTGTGGGTGGAAGGGGTGGAGCCTGGTTCCTCCTCTCTCAAACCCCATTTAAGGGCTGACCACCACCAGGGAAGGATCTCTTCTTGGAGATCCTTCCCATGTGGAGTCCCCTGCGAGCCTTGTCATCATAAAGGTGAGCCATCTTCTCTTTTGTATTTTCTGTATACTGTTTATATAGAACTACTTAAAATATACCATTCTATATACTATTCCCTGGTGAAGTATCATCATTAGGAGTTATTTACCTTACAGTGATGCAGCTTTGAGCTCATGTCACAACAGCTGCTGATACTCAGATTGCTGACCACATCTTAGAGGCAGTAAGATAGGAAAGGGTCTGGTTTTGCTGTAAAACCTACTTTACAATGTGAAAGGCTCAATAGCAACTTTCTTCTCAATCAAGTACCTATATTTTTCAGCAATTTAATACCAATTCTCAGTTCCTCCTGGGTTTTCATGTAATCTGTATCAACCAAGTACTTGGGCTGTTTTCCCCCACTTTTAAGCTTGGTGCGTGTAGGTGTTTTGCTCGAGGATTAACACATGTATGAAACTTGAAGCAAAGCTGAGACTGGAGAGGAATCTTACCCAGGAAGACTGACGTCCAGCAGGTGGATTTGTTTGGAAATGTGGGAGCCTCCTCCAAGCCATGGTGCCATAGCAGCTTATTTTTTCCCCCAGATCTGTTAATTTTTATTAACTCTTAAAGCATCTTTCTAGCTGGCACTGTTGTTCCCTCTGGTCCCTGAGCCCTCTTGCATCTACTGGTCCCCACTGCAGCTCTGCCCTGCTGCAGGAGAGCATGGAGAGCACTCGCTGTCAGGACCTTAAGCAAGATTTGGGTTTTGTCCCTCTGGATTGCCCCCTGTACTGCTCTGTGTCCCCTGGCCCCAAACCCCACCAGCCTTCAGAATCTCCTTGTCCGTACTGTCTTTGGCCGTACCCCTTCCCTGGGCATCCCTGCCACGTGCTTCTCACTGCCCTACCACATAAAATTGCAGGAAAATAGGGTAACAAATGCTGTGCTGATTTCTCGTAACTTCACTCTGCGGGAAACAATTTGGAGGCATTTGAGCGCTCCATCCAAGTACGAGCGCTGTAGGGTCTTGAGCAGTACATTTCCTTTTAAATACTGTAATTGAGGCCCTGAAATTTCTTTAAGGGTTTTATTTTAGGAAATAGCTGGGGTTTTGGAACGCAGTCCTATAAAGTCATATAAAGTTATTGCGGCACTTTGCGGTTTTAGGAGACTTCTAGCCTCTCAAATTGGAGCTCCGCTATCGGTATGCACGAGGGCCCTTCCTGTGTACAGCAGCAATCGCGCTGCCGACCTGCAGCACTTAAATCACGCCGGGTGCGCTAGCTCTTGGTTAGAGCACTGCAAAATGAGAATGCAGGGTTTTATGGCCCTTCATGAATAGGGCTATGAACCTGTCACTCGTGAGGCTTTACAAAACGTCCCCGTAAGAAGGGAAGTGGCGCTGGTGGCGTTTTATGCAGGAAGGTATTGTTATTGAACTCAGCAGCCGGCGCCTCCTGGCGAAGCCACGTTGGGTAGAACTGAATGTCACCGATATCATAGGCTTAGTCAGGTTGGAAAAGGGCACTAAGATCATTGAGTCTGACCCAGCTCCGCTGTGTCCATGTTGGCATGTCCCTCAGTGCCACGTCTCTATGTTTTTTCCACGCCTCCAGGGATGCTGACTCCAGCTGTGCCTTGGGCAGGTGCTCATGAATTGAAAAACCAAAACCAATGAGAAACCCACAGCTTTGGAACCGAGATTTGGTAGGAAGCAAGTTGAGTGCATCAGCTGCATCCTTTGGTTCAGCTTGGTGGGGAGCAGAGTGGCAAATAAGTGTGGTGAAGAGCCATGGCTGTGTGTGAGCTTGCTGCCAGAGGCATATCTGTATCTAGAGGAATTTTTTGTTCAGGAGGGGGAAGCCGAAGATCAAATTGGTTGGAAGGAGAATCAGCAGCTAAAATATATGCCTTTAATAAAGGGAGAAAGCGAAGATACACTGAGGATTGTTTCGATCTTCCTATTTTGCAACGCCTTTGGGTCTCTAATGACTTTGTGAGCCCGTGTGCAGCCATAAATCTGTCTCCTCAATGGACTGTGCACGAGGCTTGTTTTTCCTGCTGTGCTGCAGCTTTTGGTGCACATGATGCTGGTATCCCATCCTTGTGGTAGTGCTTAGGGTAGCAATTTTAGTTCAGAGCAGGTTGCTCCACAGCCCTTGCTTACTGTGTGTGGGTTTGGATTACAGTCCATCCTTGCTGTGTGTAAATAGTGTAATTGGGTGTTGTGGTCTCGGTCCAGGCTGCTTGCATGTGCTAAGTGTGTATGGTAGCTTGTACAGGGACTGTTTTACCCACTGGGGAATAAATATTGGTACTAAGTATAAAAGTTCAGGTGATATGTAATCCCCCTTGAGTGTAGCTTGCTGGTTGGTGATGTGCTTTGTGATATATATGAAAATGTTTGAGTTAGAAAGGATAAAGCCCCTGTGCATAATTGCTATCAGTTCCTCAGGGTGGGAGCCAAGTTGCTCCCAAACAGTGTTTGTTTGCTCTGGTCATGCACCTGCGAGATGCTGTGGTCTCTTTCATTAATGGGAAAAGAAAAGTAATGGAAAGGAAAACAGTTGGTTTAACTGTCTGGGGAAAGGGAATGGTTTGGGACAAAAGTCCAAAGCATTTGCCAAATTTCTTGCAACCGAATTGGCTGACAGTGTGTAACGTGAGTGAAGCAAATGGCAGCAAGGGCTTAGCTAATGCAATCCTATTTGGGGCTGCAGACAAAGACTTTGTCCTCTGAACAGTGCCTGACCTTCTGTTTGTGGATGGAAAATTCAAGGGCTCGTGGGCTTCGGTGCGATCCAGAAAACAGTGGGAGAGCAGAACAGAAGCTGATACCCAGGCCAGGTGTTGCTGGAAGGACATCTTGTTGGACAGCAGAGAACAAAATGCTTTGTCTTCACCTGCAGGTGTGATTTACAAGCGGACTGATCAAGGTGAGTCAGAATTTTGGAGCACAGCAGTGTCCACCTGATGCCTTGGGCACAATGGGCTGTTAAAAAACCCCAGCCTGGAGAGCCCAGGCGTTGTCTGCGAGCCATTGCTGCAATGTGTTTCCAGCTTTGTCTCCCAAGGGCATATTTTTCCTGTCAGTTCTACGTATGAAGAGCTCTTGGGGCTTGTTCTGTGTTAGCTCTTTGTTTTCCTTTTCTGCTGAGTGCCCAAGAAAAGGCTCTACAAGGGTCTGAAGCAGCAGTGTGGCTGAGCTGGAGCAGCAGAGCAGGTGGTTACAGCAAAGCATGTGAGGTTTATGTGCATTTTCCCACCCTTATTTTACTGAATGCTAAGATCAGAAGACTGGGAGGTGTTTTGTCAGACAAAAGGCCACTGCAGGTGGCTGTGCCTGTAGCCGTGCAGTGGGGATGCTCCTGCAGAGAACGCCAACGGGGCATTGCTCCCCTGTGTCTCAGCAGTTGGGTTTCAGAGCCATTTTGTTTTGTTCACGCCGAAGAAAACTGACATTCTGTGGTGGGGAAGTGTACAGTTTTTACTCCAGAATGTTTCCCTTTTAAGATCAAAACAAAAGCAAAATGAAATCTGTTTTAGGTAGGAGAGGGGAGAAAATATTGGCTGACTGCATGCTGTGGTTTAGCTGATGGTAGGGAACAAACAGTGGGTGCTGAGTGCCTGCACAGTGCCTGGGCCTTGGGCAGGGAGAGGAAACAAGTAGTGCTCTCAGGACCTCGCTCCAGGATGAGTGAAAAGCAGTGCTGAGGAAGCTCTCTTAGCTGTGTCCAAACTCCTCCTTGCGATAAAGAGGCAAGACTTCAAAATGAGCTGTTGGATGACATTTTTTTTCATTTTTGTTGTTGTTGTTTTGTTTTTCTGTCCAATTTTAAAATTCTTGGTATTTTTTTCTAAACAATAACAGGCAAGCATTTAACTTGCTTTCCAGGGCGTAATTACAAAAAAAAAATAAATGACTCAGCATCTCTTAGTCACCTTAAAAGATCCTACAGTCTGCAGTATCACTGTCTTCAGGCATGATGTGGGAAGTTCTTAGTGCATTATATGTTTCCTGGTGAGCCTTGGGAATGAGATGTTTGTTTAATTATACTGTAGCTTGTTTTTTTTCCCAATATGACTGAAGGTGTGGGTTTTCAGTAGTTGGTACACACAGGCTCTAGCACTCCGGTCTGTGTTCTACAGGCTTGCCTTTTTAATGCCTTTTTTTGTTGTTTGAAAAATCGTGTAAATGTAATAGGGATAATTAGCTTCGACTACGAGCAAATCTGGCAATAAAACACATTAGCTGCAGCTTTAAATCAACATCTCAGCCTGCAGTCTTGACTTAACTCGTAGTCCCGGTAAAATCTAATTAAAACTGAAATGATCATCTAGGCATTTGATTTTAATTGCATGTGAGTGTGTGTGCGTGTGTATATGTTTGGCTTTTTGGCCTTCACAGCTGATTTCCTTGAAGCAGCTGAATTTGCTGAGAGTGGCTTTGAGCCTTATGCTGTAATTGTAGAGAAAAGAGACAAACTCAACGGGGACTGTTGAGTTCAAAGCCAACTGATGACATTTTGAAGAACTGCTCCTGTAGGTAGCATGTCTGTGTTGCATTGCTTGGTGCCTGCGAATGTTAGTTATGTGTTGGCTCAGACCTGCAGGATTTGGGGGTCTGTGTCTAAATCCACATTCCTAGTTGAAGAAAAGTATGCCAGAAACATGAGCTGAAATGTATACTAAGGGAGCTTCAGTCTTATTCTCCTCCTGAAAGTCTGGCTCTGGGTGGACTTCAGCCATGAAAAGCCATTTGTGATGCAGATTAAATCTGTTCACATAGGAAATTGGCGTGGGATTACAAATTCATGTTCGATTCCTGCTTTCATTTACTCCGCAGTAATTTCACCTTGTAGGCGAGCGCTTGGGATTCAGAAAACCTAGCGTGGGTGCCTGCCTGTACCCTCCTGATGCCTTTGGAAAGATGACCTTAGGTGTTCACCTCGTACAAACGCTCCTCAGGAGGCGGTGGGGCCGTACTGATTTACTGTGACTGAGAATGTGACCTCGGCTCTCCGGCAGTAAACACCCGGAGAATGAATGAAACCAGTGCTACTTGTCCCATGTGGCTGCCCAGAGCGGAGCCAAATGCTGCTTGTGCAAGGTCCTTGTGATGGCACAGGCATCATCAGATTTAAGTGAGCTTAATGTCCACGTGCATTATTCCTGTTTCATTTCCCAGTGCCATCCAAAATAAGCAGAAGAAGCACAGTAATTTCCATCTTTGGAAAAGTGAAATTTGCAGCATTTGATGCTCAGTACCTACAATTGGGTGGGTGCCTCTCAAGTGGATGAAGTCACCACGAGTGTTAGTTTTGTTCTTTTCATTTTAATTTTTATCAAATTCACGTGGGTTTCAGGAAAAGCCCCCAGTGTGGAGTTGTGTACAGGGCGCCCAGCTGGGAGTGCTTGGCACCACGCCGGACATGATTTTGCATTCAGAGCTGCTGCTTTGTCTGCCTCATGCTCATTAGGCAATGCTAATCCCTGTCCCCGTCTCCTTGCTGCCTGGCTGAGTGACCTTGTTGAGTTGTAATGTAATTTTTCAAATTTAACAGATGCTGGTAGCATGTTGCACTTCCTGTGCTAAGGATAGGTGGGCTGTCCAACCTCCCTGGGCTGCAACCAGGAGCATCCAGCTTTAGGATTACTGGTGGGTATGAACCAGAGCATCAACTAAATTGGCCAAGAAAATGGGATTGAAGTGTTGCTCCAAGATAAGGAATCAGACCTGGGAAGTGGGTATCCTTTCCCTTGTTTTATAGGAGCAATCATTTAGTCCCATCATAACTCAACCTTAGGTCATGCTTTTTGTTTTCTTTGTTGTAGATCTCAGTCATGCTGTTGGCCACTGGTGTTGCAGAATAGGTGCTTTAAGAGGAGCGTTTCTTTGTGTGGAAAGTGTTAAAATTTTGAGTTAGTTCACTAGAGCAAAGCATTCAGAGTATATCAGCTGGTGGGGCACAGTGTTTCCCAAAGAAATGGTAGCTCGTTGCCTAAAGTCAGCTTCAGTGCCAGTGCTGATGATTAATGCCTGGAGATCCCAGTGGTCTTGGAAACAATATAGTTAAGTAAAAGGCAATGGGTTGGTTAAAAGGTCTTAAATCAGACTGATGTTAGCAAATGTCACTTGATAGAGAGGGATTTTAGAGGAGAGAAAAAAGAACAAGAAAAAATTCAGAAGAAGAAAAGCAGACGTGGCTACAAACTAATAAAATCCTTGCAAATGAGAAAATGAACCTTCTCAGATTGAAACTTAATCACAGAGTGGATTTGATTGTAATGAGGAAAATTATAATTACCACTTGACCAAGAAGAATTTCCTTGCCTCAGCTGGTGCATGGCTGTTGCATCCCAGTACAGAACTTGAGGGGATGATGCTTGGGAGGAAAGGGAAGCCAAGGTGGTTGCCCTAGCTTTAATGAACATGGATTCTACCAAAAATGGAATCGGGTTCATTTTGAGATGAACGTTTGGGAATTTTTTGTGTGTGAATACAATGCTAGCATTGCACAGGGGCATCTTCCCTGGCAGCACAACACCACTCTGAGATGGTCCTTGTTGGGTTTACATGGAGCTCCTCAAGCCACGATTCTATGGGTAGGTTTGGCCTAGGAAGACTTTAAGGACAACTGCTGGAAGATGTTGATCTTGTGCTCCAGCTTTAATTATGCTTCTGGCTCGTATAAGACCAGGAAAGTCAAATTGAAACAGGCAAAAATACAGTTATTAATGTGGCAGTGGCCAGTAAGAGAATGCCACTGCACATGTCATATTTCCTTGAGAAATTTAGTTGGTATTGGTATTTTAGTCCTAAGAAAGAATCAGAGGAGGACCAACGATAATCCCAGCTATTGTTTGTAGCTGAGAATTACAAATTCTTTCAGGAGCTGGCTGACCGTGCGGTTGGACTTCTAGCTTTATTTAGAAACAATTACAGTCTCCTCAGAGCCCAAAATATGTCTGTAGCTTCCCTTTTATAAGTAAATGTTTTTCTCAGTTATTCCCCTGCTGAATTGGTTGTTGTTTGCTTCCTTATTTTCGTTATAGATGGAATTCAAGCTGAGTTTGTTTGATTCATATGTTCTGTTTCTTTTCTCTATTTGTGTTATTGAGCTCCTGGATTCTCTACTGACTTCATTAGGGTATTTTGGAAAATGAGTATGTTCAGTGTTATTTTTTTCTACCTACCCCACTGAAAGGGAAAAATAAAAGAGAAAATGAAAAAGAAAAGGTACAGTGCTGAAGTATGCTGCGAGTGAATGTGGTGGAAAGGAATGAAACAGTCCCTGCATTCAGTGGTATGCAGAATAATGCCAACAAAGGTGATCAAGTTTCCCTTTTAGCATTTTATCCACTGATAGTTCTTTTAATTTTTTTAAATTAAGATGAGTATAATATTTGAAATACTTACTACGTTTAAAATTGATGATAAAGTGCTTGGTGGCAAAACTCACGTTCTGCCTCCTTAGTTTGGTTTCTTAATAGTCATTTTGCACCCACTTTGCTCCCTCTGAGTTTTAGATATGTTGTTTGCTTCATCTTGAATGCTCTTGTGATCGAGTGCATTGGAAGGAGGAGGTGCCTTGCAAATATGTCTTTGTGTCAGCCCTGGAAGGGTTAATAGGATGGGGATTTATAAAAGAAAAGAGGAAAAAAAACCTCTTATTTGGCAAGAATATGCAGTGTAGACTCAACCTATGCTACACCTCCAGCTTTTCGTGCTGGTGGAGGAGTGTGGCTCGTGGGAATTAAGCAAATAATTGTGCAAACATGGGGGAGAGTCACTGAAATTATTCAGCAGTCATTTTTTGCTACTTTAAGATTAATTTGTAAATTTGCTCTTGACAATCATTTGTAGAATAACCATCACCCTGGAATATTTCAGGTCACGGCAAGATAGTAGTTTAAACACATCCAGCCTGGTAAAATGAAAAGTCAATCAGAATAGAAATATCATTTCTCTGGTGTTTCCTATTATTTTGGAAGGGAAAGATCAAGAGAATTACAAAGCAGAAGCAAGTCCTTTGCATCTTCCGGGTGCCTAGTACTATTGTATTCAGTAAGCTGTAATTCTAGGAACTCTCTGAGAGCATAAATAGTCCTTTTTTTTTAATATTTGGAAATACTGTCTTTTTTAATTATCTCTATTAAAGAAAGAGTGATGGAACGTGCTTCTATGCTGTGTATTTTTACGGCAAAGTATTTAAACCGGCCAGTTGAATAATTTCATGGTGCATTAAGTTCAGTAAGATCTTTTTGTGTGCATCATTTTTAGTGCTTTCTAGGTCTTTGGCCATAAGCTTTTTAATTACCATTTGAAGAAATGTAAAATGAAATTTAATAAATACCTTTTTGGTCATTTGGCTTCATCTGATTTAGTGTTCTTTTCAAATCACATAGTTGGTGTCAGGTGCGTGTTTTATATGGAAATCGTTGGATTGCCTTTGGGACAACACTGTCCATCATTCACCAAAAGACATCAAAAGCAGCTGTTGTGTGAAGAAAGGAGGTTTTATTAGGGTAGAAAGTTTAATCTCTGGGAGCAGAAAAGCTGTGGGAATTTGAGTGCTCGTAGTGAGTCGTTAAATCAAGTTGGGAGTGGTCTTCCGTTGGGCACTGCTGATGGTGCCAGGATATCAGAGCTGACGCGTGGGTTGGTTTGGAGAAAGGGCACTCCAAGAGCAGGGGGAGCCCAGGGTTGGAGCTGTCTTGTCTACCATTCCCACACAGGGGATTACTTTTATTATCTCATTACATTTTTTTGACAGTTAGGTGCTTTTTCATCTACACTTGTGTTTTGACCAGACACGGCAGTACTGAAATTATAGATGTTTTCTAATGAAGTTTTTGTCAACGCTAGCGTGGTTGGATTTTGAGCAATCAGCATTTTCAGCAAAAGGGGAAAAAAACAAATAGAATTGATGAAAAAGATTCTGAACTTGGTGCAGTTCAGAGCTACAGGCTCTTGGCTGCCTTGGGATGCTTTCTTTGGAGGTGTTCTTCAGGTTAGACCTCCACATAAATAATTGATGAGTTATGTTTTTGGTGTTACCTTTCATGCAGCCTTTCTAAATGCAAATAACTTGCTTATAAGTTTGAGAAAGGGAAGGAAAAAATTAAAGTTGATGAGTCTGTCATATGTCTTAGTGGAAAAAAAGGAAAATAATCAGGTTTTCCACTTACCTTTTTTCCTTCAGCTATGAGCTGTTGTCTCCTTCCACCCATCAACTAGCTTCCACCATGTTTTGAAGTTTTATGACTCCATATTTTCATACTTAATTTTATTTTTAATTTATATATTGTTAGATGATTACAATAACCGTTACATAACCATGTACACATAACCAAATAAAGCAGGTCTGTTTTTCACAGAAGATTCTGTGATTCTGATTCTGAAGTCGAAGTAAATTACTGTTTAGGTGAGCAATTCACACCATAAATGTTGCTCGAGAGTGAGCGTATGCTTCTGTGGACTGTCCTGGTTGAAGATGCATGCAGATGGCTTCCCTGTTGTCTAATTGTGTTTTTAATTGGATGATAGCAAAGGGGTTCTCATTTGTACAATGCGTTTACTAATTGCTGAGTATCGTGGCTGAGCTGATTAAGAAATGAAATCTGAAAGAGCCAGATCCTCCCCAGGCTGAAATTGCTGCCAGTGGGTGCTGAATCTCTGCTTCTCCTTCGGTATTAAATGCGGTGGTGAGCTGCTGAGCCTGGAAAAATGAAATTAAAACTAGGATCTTCTCATTGCTTTACATTTTCTTCGGGATCCGCAGATGCTCTGAGAGCATTTTGTCTGACTTGCTTGCTGAGAGACTTGTGGGCTCCAAGAGATGAGGTTTTCACTTATTTTAGCCCTTGGTGTGTTCTGGGGCTTAAGCCAATCTACAAGTGCTGCTCCACTGCTGTCCCCTTCTTATGTGTGTGTTAGGGAGGAACTTATTGTTGGGTTGTTGACTCTGCTGAACATTAAAACATAAAAGATGGAAAGTCTGAGACGCTTGAGTTTGAAGGGGAAACTCAACTCTGGTTGTGGCTATGGGACAGGATCAGGTTATTCAGCACAGTTATTTTGGATTTTGGAGCTCGCTCTTTCATGGCTGTCAGGTCTGTGGGCTCTGTATCCCAGGCACTTCAATTCTCCCCTGCTGTCTTTTTGTTGCTTTGCCCAAATTTCTCACGGTGTCCTCTTCTGGACATCCCGTACCATTGCCGTGCTATCATGTCAATGCTTAGTTCAGGGAAAAATAAATAAATAAAAAAATATAAAAAAAATGTTGGGAATGTAGGTTTTTTTCCTTCCCCTCTTCCCCATTATTCTATTTAAGAGACTCATATTGTTTAATTTTAAGTCCTCCTTAGTGCTTATTGTTGTGACTGTCTGTATCAAAAGGGATGTCTGGGTCTTTCTGGTATCCCACATCAGCTCTTGCCTTAGAAATGCCTCTGGGTAATTGATGCGGTGGTTGGTTATGGATGTGTGGAACAGATGCTGTTTTATTCCCTTTCTGTGCTTGTTGTTTTTTTGGTTCTTATTCAAGTAGGTGGAATATTCCCCATTTTCTTTTATTATAAGGTAAACAAAATTGCCCTGATCTATCTTCTCCAATTTCAGTTACAATTGTCCTTTGAAACTGAAACTCGAATCTATTTTTAGCTGAAAATCCTTGGAGAAAGCAAGTCTAAAAAAGCCAGAAAATGTTTCAGTGGGAAAGTGATACATTCAAATAAACCTTAGAGATGGTGCTCACCCAGCAGATGAAAATATTAAGTCTGGGGATTGTTAGGCGGAAGAATCCTTCTGAATCTCTTTTCTTTCTATCTGTAAAGTAACCTGATTATCACAGTAATCTCTTTTGCTCTGTCAGTTTGAAAAGATAGTATCGTCTGTCATTCTGTAGGAAAAACCTAAAACCCTCAAATAATTGTAGGCAAACATGAGCATTCCTTATTTGAGCTTTGGTTTAAAAATGAAAGCAATACTTATACAGCCAGAAGCATATTCTGTATGTTATACTTGTGTATAAAAATAAATATAAAGGCTACATAAAAACATAAATATATGTGATGGAAGAAGGCACTGCATTTTTTGACCAAATACATTGGCATAAGGTTTATGTTGTGTGCAGTTTCTGCAGATGATATCAGGGCTGTTGGGTCGTTACTTATTAAACACTTTATCTTCTTAGCAGACATCTTCTGCCAGGGGGCACTGGTACAGCCTGAGTGCCCAAGCATGCGTATGCCAGCACGTACTTTTGTCTTCCAGAAGTGGACCTTGAATGTCCGTCCTGTAGGCACCCAAGGTCAGGCTGGATGGGGTTTTAAGCAGCTGATAGAGCTGTAGGTTGCAGGGGAGTTGGGATAGGTGACTTTTAATAGTCCCTTCCAACTCAAATGATTTTATGACTTTACTCCACCACCTAAGATGTGTATGGTACTGAGAGGAACTCTGTTGTCTTTGATTTGGCATCCTGTCCTGAAATAGCTTGCACGTATCCCAGAGCATCCCTGCAGTATCTGTTGCAGCTTTGGGGGCCAGAGTCAGAGCGCAGCTTCAGGTGTGTGCAGGAGTGTTGGTGTGCCTGTCACTAGTGACTTCAGTGGCCAAGTGTAATCCTCCAAGGAAATTGGTAAACCTCCATGGCAGACTTTTTTAGGTGATTCCTCTTTCTAAGTCGTGCTCGTTCTTCCTGTGCAACCACTCAACAGGGCCAGAGCTAATGGGAGTGATAACAAATGTAATTAAGTGAAATCTAACTTGCAGGAGATCAGAAATCAAAGGATACCATTTCCAAGGGGACAAGAGATTACAGCTACTTCTGCTTCTGCCTGGTAGTGAGTGTAGCTGGAGGTCTCTGTAGGCTGCAGGTAATAATGTCACAGATTTTGCTGGCAGGTGTTGACCTCTAAAGGCAGAAAGAAAGCTCTCATGGCCAACTCTGAGCCTTTTTAGTCTAGGAAATGGCTTTCAGAGATGTTTCAGACAGGCTTCCTTCTTCATTCAAGTCTGCGAGCCACCAACCTAAATGTCTGGATGATATACTTGGGGGATTAGCTAATAAATAAGTATTTTTCTCTGACTTGACTGTGATTTAAACCTTGCTTAGATGTAATTTTGCAGGCTGTTGCAATGGATTAAATAATCTCTTGTGATAGCATATCTGACTGGGTGGAGCTATTTTCCAACTTATAGCGTCATACACCAATGACGTGTTTTCCTCAGGAATCCTCCCTGCCATGGTGACTGGTTTGCACTCCAGTTCTTACCCCAGGTCCGTGGGATTTTGGAATTGATTCTCCTAAATACCTAAAACCAGAGCTCAGTAGATGGTTATGAATTTAATCAATGAATAGCTGTTTCCTATTTCATGTACTGGGTGTGAATTGCTTAGTTTCTGCTCTTGACTTGTTTAAATAAATAATAACAATAATAAGAGGTGTGCTTCCCAAGATCATGACACTTTTGCCAAATATTTCCAATGTGTTTTGTTATGAATTACAGACAAATCAAATTCAATTCAACTCAAAGAATATCCTGCCTTGTCATACTCCTTATTTTCTCCTTTATTTCTGAGACTTGGGCGGGTTGCTAAGATTGGCAGCACACAAAGTGGGGAGGAGCTGCTTTTAGAATCAGTGGCTGCGGCTTGAATTTCTTTGTGAAGAGTGGTCTCTCTTGTTTTAAGCTGTCAAAATAGCATTTGAGTGAGCCCACACTTGGCACAGGCACTGAACAACTTGGGGAGTAGCTCTTGAGACTCAAGTCAGAGCTGTGTCTTCTCCCACATTCTGCAGGAAGTCCCGAAGCAGTGCTCACAACCACTCCAGTTTGGGAGCTCCAAATATTGGTACTATTTTAGTGATGTAGCTATGAACTCTCTGAACAAACCAGACTGATTTACTCATGCCCACAATTAAGCCAAAACGTGTTGTGCTGAGTTGCAGTCCAGCGTGACGTTTATGCAGATCATACCGGGCTATCTCGGGAGGGTGAAGCTCATTAATTGTCCATCTCGTTATTGCTGCGAGTGTCTGTAATCCTGTCATCTCGTGTCAGCCACTAGATCTGCTTTGTGCACAGAGGGAAAGGTAACAGAAAAACAAAGCTGCTGTCAGGGGGCTTTGAGGTGATGCTGGGAAAGAGCAGTTTGACATAGCGGGGACCTGGCAGCAAAGGCAGCACTTAGTGTCGGAGGAGCCCTGTATAGGACTTCCCCTCAAAGGACTCTTCACGACTTAAAGGAAATTCCTAATCGAAATAATTGAGTCTGCTTGAAATAAGCAAGAGATGCTGAATGTTCTTTGTTGGAAGAAACCAGTCTCTTATGCAGAGAGAGTGTTGAGATGGTTAAAAACAACAAAGAAATAAGAAAAGGAGAAGAAAAGCCAAACCTACTGCAGCCTGGAAACTTTTATGGTATTTTTCCTAAGCAGATTTTGGAGTTCTTAATAGGTGTGTGTGTGGAGCTGCGGATGGGAGCTTTGAGCTGTGTAGCAGGGGCACAAAGAATGTTGACAGTCATTGCATTTTCTTAGTGCCGAGCTTCTCTCCTTGGGTTTGCCCGCCAGATGTTTCCCATTCAAGCCATGTTGGGCCCCGTTAGCACCTTGAATGTTGACTTGAGGTGGAAATGAATATTGCAATTATATCATTTACTTTTGCATAAATTAGTGTCATTTTCTGTTTAATACCCTGCCATTTTGGACAAGTGCAGTTTATTAAAAAATAATGGTAGTGGTTTAAAAGCATCATTTACGAATGCAAAGGGGGAAGGCTTCTTCATGACTTGAACTGAAGCAGAGTGCTGCTGTTGGGGCTCAATGCCTCTGTGCACCTGCAGCTGCCAGGGTACGAGTGGGTAATGGAGATTAACTGGGGTTAATGGGAGAGTTGTGTTCCAGTGTTTTGGCAGGGGGCTGATCCTGTTGGTCCACTGTGAAACCAGGTGAGGACTTTGAGGGGTCTCAATAACATAGTGGCTCCATCTGTCTGCAAATCATGCTGGAAAAAAATAAATCTGTGTCTGGGTCAGGGTTGCTGTCACTTGGTTTTAAGATGTTTTTGCTTCAGAGGGAAAGAGAAGCAGCTCTCCTGCATTTGTGAAGAGCCTGAAGCTGCCTGGGTTGGGCAGTGCTGTCTTCCGTAGAGCATTAGATTTAAGGAGAGCTCTGGTCTAAAGTCTGATGAGGGCATTTTGGTGTAAAAGTTACAGAAGGCAAGAAAGGGGGCACAGCACTGCAGCATGTGGATGTGGAGCCAGTTTCTGGGAGCCTGGTGCAAGTATACAAGAGATAAATCAAACTACGTAACGTCCTTAAAGAGTGCTCCACGTTTTCTTTAGGAATTACAAAGCGTGTAAGGTCCTTATGTTCTTAGAGGGTTTGTTTGGCAGCTCACTCGGAAATGACTGAAGGAGGAATAACCAAAATAATGGCAGAGGAGGGGGAAGGCAGCAGTCACCACACTGCTGGCAGCTTTGTAGGGTAGTACCTTGAAACCTGTGGCTCTTTTTCCTTTCCCTGGCTGGTGACCAAGGCTTAATGCCCTTGAGGACAGCAGCGTGTGGTCAAAGTGTGATTGAGACTCCATAATTTTACCTCAGGCTTCCAGTTGCTGCTGGATTTTGGGATGTCTGAGGGCGAGCCAATCCTTGTAATCCAAGTGTTTGCTCATTCTCCTGTAATTAGTCACATTTTAGGCTGAGAAGCTTCTTTGCTGCTAACCAGGAGCAGCAAGAAGTTGCAAGGTAAGCTTGCAGACAGTGGGGAAGAAATCTGTGCTATGTAGAGTCTGCTGCTTGCGAAGAGACGATGAGCAGCCAGGGCAAGGAAATGAGAGAAGGGTGGTGAACAGCAGAGAAGAGAGAGAAGTATTCAAATAGCCAGTGAATTAATAGGGCACAGTGCATATCTGTGTCTTCGCTCTCTTGATTTGAAAAACAGAACAGCTTCCAGCTCACCTGTAATATTAGTTTTTATACGGATACCCTTAATCCTGTAGTTTCCATTTTCAGAGCAAACAAAGATGTGTTTATTTTTCTTATAAGCCCTCTTCCTACCCTACATGCTGTGTTTTTGAAGCTAATGACCTAGTTACTGAGAAAGCAGAGGCAAGTGGGCACAGGATGCTAATGACAGCTTGTTGGAGACCTCTCCCCCTGATGTGGGGCTGTGGGCTCAGTGTCCCTGCTCAGCCCTATGGGGGGGAGCTGGGGGCAGTGCTGTCTGCGCACCTCCAGGGTAGGGCTGGCTGACCACCACTGCATGGCTGCTCTATGTGTTTTTTTTTCAGTTGTACTGATATATTTCTGTTGGCTGTAGCAGAAGTTTGCCTGTGTATTTTACTGAAGAAGTGCCCATTTTGCTGTCGCAGATGCAGCGTTCCAGATGTTGAAAGGAAGCCCATGGCCGCCCCCAGCAGGTGAACATCTCTCCTCTGCAAAATAGTTTCTCCTGGTGACTTGACCTCTCCCTTCTGCTTTTAAGTAGAAACGTCCCAAAGAGCCTTAGGGAGCCACTCTGGTTTAGGGGAGGTTTTGCATTACAGAAAATCAAAATAGAACACAGTGCTGTGAAAGGGATGCTAGTGCTATGATAACATGGTGTTTCATGTTCCAGAAGTAGGAGCAGCTGTAGCGAAGGTCTAGAGCTATGGGAAATTTTCCAATGCTTTCTCAATCTTTCTGTTCTCTTTTCATTACTTCCTCTTGCTCTGTTTGCCCTATTTTGTATTGATATCACAGAACTGGCAATTCCAAGCAAAATCACTTAAAAGAGCACTTTTACCTGATTCAGACCCCCAACCCACCCATACAACTGAAGCCCCCCCACCTTGCTTGGCACATGGCATGGGTCTCTTCCAGCCACCGTGGTGGGGCTGAGCTCCCAGCAGCCAGCTCAGCCTGCCTTGGTTCCTTCTCTCAGAGCATTCTGAGCTCTTTCTACCCTGTCAGCAATGGTCTACGGAAAGAACACTGCTCTCAGGATTCAGCCCTGCTGAACTCCTCGGCATTATTCATTTTGTTAAGACAAACACTGTGTACAAGTTCATAAGCTTGCAGTCACTTTCTGCAGCCTAGCTGCAAGGGATGGCTGCTCTGGGCCAGGATTTCTATGTGATGGAAGTGCTCTTTCTGGTTTTCTGGAAGAAATGTGGAGAGCTTCTGTGTTAGATGGATGGCATCCCAGATCTTCCAGACTCAGATCCCTGGGTGACAGATGAAGAAAGAGCAGTAAAAATATTGGCAGTGCTCAGACAGCAGAACCATGGGGAAAAAAATACTGCTTGGATTTCAGAGCCTTCCTTTGGGCAGCTCTGGTTTTGGGTGGTTCACACCGGACCCATCTCATGGTTGTTGAGCTTGACCTCAGGAATAAGCCTTTCCTGTGACTGGGCATCCTCTTACTTGACTTGAGGAAGAATGCCACCTGCCCATTGTAAGCCTTCTCTCTGTAGTATATCATTTTCCAAGTCTGCGTCCTTTTATGTTTTCTTCTTTTGACATCACTGAAATTAGTACTAAGATTCAGTGTCTGTGTGCCTAAAGATGTGTGTATTCATTTATATAAATGTATAGACGTAAGTATGCATTTAATCTGCCCAGTCAAAATACTTTTCCAACGCATCTGTTGCTGAACAGATGCTGTCTGTGTTGGTCGATTTGGCTGCTGTTGGCCTTCTGTGCTTGATGTTAACATAAATATTTGAAGAGTAATGAAGATTTGATTGCTGTGGTATAATCTAATGTAACGTAGGGGGATCCCAGAGGTTTGGCTTGCTTTGAGTGCCACGTATCTCAGAAACCGAACTCCTACTGTTTGCAGTTGAATTCACATCTTAAAGTGAAGGACTCAGCTACATGAATGACTTTGCTGGCACATGGGAACACATGTTGGCTGCTTCGAGGGGTGTGTGTACACAGATTAACCTCTGCCAGTTGAAATGATGCTTAGCAATGGAGAGTAGGCAATATTTGTAATAACAAATTATATCAGTATGTAAAAGCAATCAAAAAATGAAAGGTAATATAAGAAAGGGGTTGTAAGAGGATTTTGCAGTATTTAAGGAACTTCATGCATGTGAAGCTTTTACACAACTGTAGGATGTTTGCTTGTTTTGAAACCTTTGGTCTGTAATTTGCTGTATAAATAAAACACTTATTCCTTGTGTTTGTAATGTAGAAGTACTACAACCGTGGTTAATTAAAAGTGGTTTTGTGAGTGGAGGAAACAGTATCAGCAGTCATGCAGATACCGTTGGCTTCGTTTTGATTCCTCATTCATGAGGAGCTTCACCAGAGGTATAAGTATTGGTGTCCTCGCTTGAGAGATCTGTGCAGAGGGTTTAGGAGCTTTGCTTTGGAAAGTCCTGACCTCTGTCCCCAGCAGACTTCATGGATGCTGTGGCTTTCCAGCAGCCATACAGTTTGGGGAGTGCATTCCACCAACATCTGCTTCTGATGCAGTCGACCATCATCATAAAACAGGAGGCATTACTTTCAGAGCAGCATTACAGTGCCTCAGTTAGTTTAATTAGTGCCCTTTCTAGTAAGTGTATCCATTTTAGAGCTAATGGATTTCCAGCAGGATCACATTTTCTTCCTGACGCTTGCTGCTGGTTTGTTTAGAGATGATTTAATCTCTGTCAAAGTGGCCTCTCTGCTTGCTGTTCGTGATTATATTGCTACTTAACAAGCTATATTAAATTCTTGGAGGAAAAAAAAGAAAAAATCAAATCAGGAAATTGAGCACTAGACAGTAACAAGTTAAACATGTTTTGTTTTTTTCTTCTCCGGTGCAGTTTTCACTGATGGGAAGTGTATGTAATCAAGTTGTTTCTGAATTATCTTCAAGCTGGGAGAAAAAAGAGAACTTGGGATAATGAATTATTTGAAAGTAACTACACAGAAACACTGCTATAAGTGATGGTCCGTGACTTTGCCTTGTGTAACTTGGTCCCTGCCTTCCCAGCTGGACTCTGTTTTTTGCTTTTGCAGAGGGACTCATTTGGCTGCAGTCTGCCACACCCTGGACATAGAAATGTTTGAATGAAGGTGGTGCTGGGAGGGGGAGTCTTGTCTCTTGTTAAAGCCAAGAGAAGGAGAAATGCTGGGTTCTGTGCAGCAGATTCAACCCTTGGTGGGCATGCAGGCTGGTGGGGAGCCGATGGGTGGAAGTTGGTGTGGTTTCCTGACCCTAGTGAGTGTCACTAACCAAGAAAAGTCCAGGCATGTGGTTATGGCAAGTGTTCTGCGGGGCTGACAGGGCTGGTATCTGGCAGCCTTTCTAAATCACAGCCCCTCCCTGAGGTGGTCTTGTCTGGAGGGCCAGAAATGAGGACAGGACTCATTGCAGTGTGGCTGAAGGCAGCAGCAGAGAAGGGGTGGCTGGAAAGGACTAGGTCCCACAGGCCAGGGAAGGGGCAGGCAGTACTGTGCAGAGCTCTCAGCATCTCTGGAGCCATAGGGATGCAAGGACTACCTGAAGTTTCTTTCTCATGTCCATCATTTTATGGTTGGCTTATGCCCTTGAAGTGAGATGTCTTATACCTGTAATACAGCCACGGTAATTTTGTTTTAAAAGTACCCTGTTTGATGAAGAAACAGCCATGAAGGCAAATGTCACATCTCCAGGTGGAGGCTCAGCCTGGCTGAGGTCAATGAGAAGTTTCCATCAGGCGGGGCTTCCCCTCCGACCAGGGCACAGGGCTGCTCTGCTGCATGGCACGGCTCATTTAGCACTGCAGGAATGTCAATTTGTTTTCTATTACTGACATACAGTTGTCCTTTCCTTTATTGCTGCAATAACTTCTTACAAATACCTTTTAAAAAAAAAAAGTGTGGAGAGTGTCTGTTTCATCTTAATTTTGTCCTAACCTTTGCAAAATAGATTAAATTACTCCTGAAAGTAATATAGCAGCCTTACTCACATGGAGCAGCTCTGGCCAGTCAAGACAAGCTATGCACCTCGTAATATTCGTTAGAGCATGAAATGTGAAGTGCACCTGACCTGCAGCAGGCGTACAGGCCTTGGGTGCATTTCAACAGCATCACTCTTATAGAATGTCCTAATATCCAACCTGAGCTGCCCCTGGTGCAACTTACAGCTGTCTCTGGTCCTACCACTGCTGTAGGATGGTTTGGGTTGGACCTTTAAGGTCATCTGGTTCCAACCCCCTGCTATAGGCAGGGACATCATCTAGATCAGTCTGCTCCAAGTCTTGTTTCTGATCTCCTCTGCAGGGGATGAAAGCATTTTTTTCCTGCAGTAGAAATGTGTGTTTTCAAACAAGATGGACTGCTTACATCGTCTGTCACAGGCAGTCATTGGTCCCATCCACCCACCTCTGTCTTGTAAGTCCTTTGCGATGTCTGTTTGGTGTCTCTGCTGCATGTGGTAGAGGGAAGGCTGGGTGCTCTGATGGGAAGTTGTGTATTATTTATGTTTTTCAAAGCTATCTATGTATGAAATCATGCTGGTAGGTGATCTGATCTCTCCCACCCCTCTTGGGCTGATTCCTCCTGGCTGTACTTGAGTTGGCTCCAAAAGTAGTTGTCTTTGAATATGTGTGTGGAAAATGGTGGGAGAGCTGCTGGGCTCCCCCTGTGCTGAATCTTCCTGCCTGCCAGGGCCAGCTGAGCCTGCTCCCAGCCTCACATTTGTCATCTCAGCCCTGTTTGCATCCAGAACAGCCACGCAGCTCTTCTTGCCACTCCTGGTAAACAGTTGGCAGTGTGCTTTGCTGTAATAAATGGGAGTGCTGCACTGGAGGAGCCGATTCAGCTGTAGAAGAAAATAATTGGTTTTGTTGATTCTTTTATTCTTTTTTTTTTTAAGTGAAAAACAAAAGAGGAATCTCAAGGGAGAATAGAGGCTTGTTTGTTCATCAGCCTTTTTAGTACCTTTCTGCAATGTTTCTTTTTTCCCCTCGATAAAAGCAGGCTGCCCCAGCCCAAGAGGCTGCTGACGAGGCTGCTTTATTAGCAGGAGTCGGGGATTGAGACAGCAGTGTGTCGTGCTGTTGTTTTTAATAAGTAAACATAGGAGGTCTGGTTGTAAACAACTGGGATGGAACACTCCCTGATGCTGGGGACAGGTGAGGGTAGCAGGCACAGAGCTCAGGCTCTGGTTTCCTGAGCCCTTAGAGATGCACTGTGATGTTTCTGTGATGCCCTTATTTTAGAGCCTGGCTCTGTGGTTTAACTTCTTAAACTTTCCATTAAAAACAAAAAAGTCAGACTCTGCATGTGAATCACTGCAGATGCATCATTGGCGAGCTTGGCTGGAGCAGAAACTGGTGGCTCTCCCTCTTTAGCAGCATTCATCTTCATCTGCTTACCTTTGAAAAAAGAAATAAAAATAAGTGCCACTGAGGTCCATGAAAGAGTTCCCTCTTTATTATCATTTCACTGAAATCTGCTGTGTGTGGGAATGTGTGACCATAAAATCATTGAGATTGGAAAAGACCTCCAAGATGATCCAGTTTGATCATCAACCCATTGCCAGCATGTCCACTAAATGCATCCAGGGGTTAAAAATACATGTATATTCATATGGCCTGCCCTTGAATTTTGAGTTTTGCGCTGGAGTTCTTGTGTTGCTCTCAAATGATAAAGGTTTGAAAAGCCATTGAGAATGGGTGTTACCTGTGCAACCCGGTCTAGGGAGCGTGTTTAGGCAGTGGGGTTGGACTAGATGATCTCCAGAGGTCCCTTCCAACCCCTAGAATTCTGTGGTTCTGGGGTCTTCTCCAACTCAAACGGTTCTGTGATTCTAGGCGAGTACAGACAAATGGAGTAACCCATTTCCCATGTGGCTCTGTCCCTGTGTTCCTGGGGCTCTGTGGGGTGCAGAGGTGCTGGCTGTGGAGCTCAGGAGCTTGGGCTGTGTTTGCTGAGAGCACTGGTTGACCTCGGGCACCGAATGCCTCCAAGTCTGGCTGCTTCTTGCAGGAGAGCTGCCTCGTCTGTCTGCAGTGAACGGCGTGGGCCAAATTAATGGCTAACAGCAGTGGGCACAACTCATCGGCAGTATCCATCAATTATTTATGTTGGTGACAGCTTTAAGCCTGAGTTCTCGAGTTCATTTAAACACCACTCAAATCGATGACATGTTTTGAAATATGGCAAGGAACACTTTCATAGAAGAAAAATCCATAGAGGGTTATTAAATGTGGAGAAACTACCTGTGGCTCTGGGGCTCCCTTGGCTGGGAGAGGATTCACTGAAATACGGCGGTTTTGTCCTAATTGTATGGTCTTTCCTTGGGCCTTCCCCCAGCTGTAATTTATTGCAGGATTACGTTCATACATTAACTTCGATTCCTTCTGTATTGTGTTGGCTATATTTGAAAGAGCTGCTTAGAAAGAGATGAATGGCATCGCTCCAAATGCATCCCTGGTGGACTTCCATCGATGCTGGGGTCACTACAACAGGGTGCAGCTGGCTTGTATTTTTCACATGCCCTTTTGCCACCGTTTGTGCCCGTTCAGTGCTGCCCCACGGCTGAGTTGGCAATGCCCTGGCACCCAGTGCTGTGATTAACTGGTGTGTGTGCCCATGAGGTTTCCCCCTCAGTAAGTCCTCTTTCAGCAGATTCCTTATCTGCTATCAAGGGAGTGTTTACAGCAGCTAAAGCTCTTAAGTGCCTTGTCTCTGAGACTGATGGCAATAATTAAAGCAGTGCTTTCCAGACCTTGCCTCTCCTTCACTGAATTGCTGGAAAGTGGAATTGGGGTTGTGTGAGCCAACAGGAGACTGTGGAAATCCACGTTCAGCACTTTGGTGTGTATTATTTTCTGGGCTTGTTAGTTGTCCTCACTGCTGGATGCAGATACCTAGCTTGTGAAAACCTCCAGGCAGGGTGAGAATTGCCCGACAATTGTAGGCTGGGTTTTTTTCCTTCTGTGCATCAGAAGGTCCATCAGTATGCACTGTAATTGAATCAACGTAAGACCTGTGTGTGTTGAGTTATGAAATGATGGGAAGGGTAGTGGTATTACCTTCGTGGATGGAAAAAAAAAAAGCAAACAAAAAAATCAAATGAAACAACTGATTTCTCCTCTGTTACAATTACAGATGAAATAGCACGGAACAGCATCCAACTGTAAAGACAGACGCAGAGACCGTGGCTGGTAATCACAGCGGCACCAGGATGAGTTTTTCTAGAAGTGCTGTGAAATTGTGCAGTAAATGATGTTACACGAGATGTATTATGCCCTGTTTCAGTAAATAAGTCTCCTGACGAGAGGCCCTGCTGAGGCGGTCACAGATAGCTCCCAGCTCCAGTGTGGCAGTGTAGCTGTGTGCTGTGGCTCAGCACATCCCCGTTCAAACATGTTGTACGTGCATCCCTCCCTTCCATCCCTGTCTTCAGTGGAAGCAGGACTGAGTTTTGTAGATGTCTACATGCTGTGATGACCTAGCTGCTCAGCAGGAGGTGGGCTGCATAGTCCTGCCAAGTTGAGATGGGCTGGAGGTTGAGCACAGCGAGCAGCGCAGATGTTTGCACCTGTAGATGCACTCAATTTTTGGGTAGTAGTTGGAGGCATGCTGCAATGGGGAACTGCAGTGCAGAGTGGGATGTGCTGGTGCGTGAGCCTCAGCACTTACCAGCGCAGCGTGGTACCAGGAAGTGACCAACAACAGTTTTAAGTGCAGCATTAAAAAAATGTAATCAATATTCAGTTGACTTGAGATTTTGGTATTCAGTTGTAGTGCTTTCTTCCTTCCAGTAGCTGTTTAGCATCGTTGGCTGTGGCATCCTCTTAGCACAACACAGAAATGTGAGGTGGTAGTGGGCTGTCCAGAACCTGTTTTTGCTGAGACACCCCCATATAAGCAATGAAATGCGTGCTCAGAAATGTTGGTTTGCAAACTTCTTAAGGAGGGAGATGTTCAAGGAGCACCTACCATTGTAAACAAGTTGAGTTCCTTGAGTCACAGTTGAAGCTGCAACTTTTTCTCCCTTGGTTATCAAGGACTATATTCTGCATGGACAAATTCACAGCTTACAAAGATAGAAGCTTGCTGAATAATATAAGTAAATATATCTTAATAGGGCCTACTCCCATGTTCCTATTGAGCAGAAAATAGCCTTTGGGTGAGTGAAATGTGCTGGCTGGACTTGTTCTGGGGAGAGGGAAGGAAAAAAGAGCTATTAAAGCTTAGGGGAAAAAACAGAGAGAAGGGTAAGGGGCAAAACAGAGGAGAAGGACTCAGGGGAGGGGAAGTGAGAGTTGCCTCTACGCCAGACCCTGGGGTGCTGCACCAGACCCAGAGGCTCTGTGTGCTGAAAGGGGGATGTGCAAGAGGCAGATACTGGAGAGGTCGCTGCCGGTAGAGCTGTGACCGCAATAGATCCACGTGGTCCCTCAAAAGTGATGAAGCACCTGGTTGTGCTTTGCTCAAGGTTTAGAGGCTCTTTTTTTATTTTTATATTTTCCCTTGAGTGATTGCATAAAGGGTATTTTTCTTAGTAAGCACTTGGCTTTTCTCTTTTTATGTTTTAATAAGTTTGGGCACGGAAAGCCAACTGTCGACAAATCTGTGCGAAGTTACTAAATTTAGTTTTTGAGAACGCGCTGCTCGCAGGAGCATCTAGGTGGAAAACTGAGCTGAGCTCAGCTGACCTGCTCTTTCCAAGCCATGACGTTTCTGTAGTCAGCATGGGGTGCTCCAGAGGGGCTTTTTCAGTCCTTCAAGCAGCGAACCCAGGGTGGTGGTTGTGCCAGTGTGAGCCATCATCTCCTGAGGGTGCCTTTTCCCCTGGGGAAAACTCAGTTGCTGCTTTCTTGTGTTGCTGGAGGAAGAAGTTCTCTCCGCGTCTCTGTGACATTTAGCTCCATAGCAAAGCCAGCATGGCATTTGAGAGGGTATTTCCACAGGATCTCATCCCCAGGGCTTGGCTGTACTGCATTGTGTGAGTATCTTGGCTGTACTGCTTGATGGGTGCTGCCTTTGCCATCAGAGCTTACATTCCTCTTGCTTGGCAGCTGCGGTGCTTGTGGTGCGGTCCTTCTCTTTCTCTAACTAATCTCCTTTCAGCAATTAATTCCAAGTGTTACTCAGAGGTGGTTACTTTCTGGCACTGCTGATGATCCACAGTGGAAGCTCTTCAGGCATAAGGGTAAATCTGCACTTGTCCAGAAACGTTAGTAGGACTTGCATGGCTGAGGGTGTTTTCCCTGCTCCGTTATGGGCCTGGGTGATTTTGGCATAAGAACCTGTTTATGAGATCCTGGGAGGGTGGACAGTCCCTGGGAGAACTGTCAGGGACGGTTTGGAGGATCTGTGCTGGAACAATGAATCACACGTCTGTCTGCCCGCTGGTCTGAGGCTGCTGATTCCATCCTCACTGTCTCTACCATTTTACCCAGTAGGGATTAAAGATAGCACTAGCTCACCTCATTCCTGGCTTCAGCACGTCTCGCCTGTTCCCAGCACAGAAAGCGTTTGCTGTTTGCCTGTACGCACTGCAATGTCTGTGGTGTTGGTTTGCGAGGAGGAGGAGGGCTGGGCAGAGGTGAGCTGTCAGTGAAGGCTGCTGGAGGAGATGTGGCACAGGGGGATTGCTCTGCCATTTTCTTTACCAACTGTAAACAGAACGGATGAAGACGTGAATGCTGGTTGGTGGCGTTCCCTTATTAGCTACACCTCCCACAAAGACATTCAGTGGCTCCTTTATTATAAACCTCTTTGTGAGAAAAGATAATGGAGTTAAGTGATCTGCTAGCTGGGAAGAAAAGTGGGTGAGATGATAGTGTCAGAGTGAGGACTGTGGTTTTATGAAAATCAGGCAAAACCTATCCTTAGCTTTTATGCACGAGTATATAAACTTTCATCTACTGTGCTCTAAGGAAGATTTTCCCATCTAATACCCTGCTATTAAATGCATTTGCAGTGCAACTGGAGGCAGTATATGTCTTGACTTACTATGATTTGTTATAGGTTTTTTTTTGTTTGTTTTGTAGTCTGGTTGCATTTAGTGATCTTCCAGTGCCTGGGCATTGCGATGATGTGTGGGCTCCTTGGAACAGTGGTGTGCAGGAGTGCAATAACACACAGAAACATCTACACTAAAACTCAGGGACGGCTCTGGGGAGACCTCATTTCAAGACTTATGGTACTTGAAGGGAGCTTCCAAACAGGAGAGAGGAACAACTTCTTACAACAGGACGAGGAGGAGATTTAGATTAGATGTTAGGAGGAATTTCTTTATTGACAGTGTGGTGTGGTGCTGGAACCAGGTTGCCCTCCATCCCTGGAGTGGTATGGTCACTGAGCTACCATAATGACTGAGCTACTGAACATCATCCCTGTGTTCCCATGCACCCTGCTGTGCGTAGTGCTGATTTGTGGGAGGAGCAGACCTGGGAAGTGGTCTGGCACGCTGTGGGCTTTGGACACTGCATACTAAGTAAATTCTCCACTAGGGTGTTCTTGCCTTGAAACCAATGTGAAGTTCTGATTTATTTGCTTCTTGAACTTGCAGAACTGTAGCATATGTGAAAACATACGTATGAAATGTAAGGTGCCGTGTTTTGTTCTTTTTAATGGGCTTGGTTGCACTCGTAATGGAGAACATTTGTCTGTGATGTCCCGATAGCTCCATGAGCTGCATGGAGGAAACAATGTGCCTCTGGGGACAAACATCTGAAGATAAATACATTTTTCGTGGTATTCATGCTGCAGTCACAGAGGGGTGTGGAAATTCCCCGTGCTGCCCCTGGAAGCTGTCTGTGTGAAGCCTGCTGACCGCTGCCGAGGAGGACTCGGACAGGGCCTCTGGGCTCAGTGTGCATTTTGAGCAGAAGCTGGAATGAAGGGCGACACATAAAGTGCCTTTTGGGTTTGCAGAGGACTCCGTGTGGTGCTGGTGGGGAGCAGCACTTGGCTGCTTGGGTGGTGGGATGTGCAAGGAGCACCCCTAGCCCCCGCGTGTTTGGTGGGTGGTCTTGTCGGTCTCACTGTGGGCTTTGCTGCGTTAGGTGGCCTTCTGCTTTTGATTCAGTGACGTAGAGCTTTGCTGTGAAGTGATGTTTAGAGATGAACAGTGGTCCTGGAGCTAGTCTGAATTTATAGCTGTGTCACAAAAGATGGTTAAATTTAAATGTGTGTCCAATGCTTGCCATTTCAGTAGGCTGCAATCAGCTTGAATTGGTATAACCTGAATAAATCAAAGAGCTGAATAGCACATATATTTCTTAGAAAGTGGAGGACATTCTCTGAGGGTGAAAACTGCAGAGCCTCTGACTGGTGCTATTGTAACCGCTGCTTGATACTGTAACATAGAAGATCAGATTTTGGTATATTGGCTTACCCAAAATGGAACATGCTTGCCATCCCCAGTACAAAAGCTGGTAAATTACTGTGATTGCACACAGAGAGCTTGTAATGTCAGATGCCTACTGAATGGCCATGCGTGCCCTCATCTGTCCAGACTGGCCCTACTGCGTGGTTGTGGAATGGGCATTCTTCATAGGAGTTAAAACAGGTGGCCAGTTTGATGTGGCTGTGTTCAGTATTAGGACAGGACAGCCGGGGGTTACACCTCCCCACAGTACATCTTTATTTTTCAAGGGAAAAAGAAGTGGCTCTGGTTATTTCTGCCTTTCTTGTGCTAGGATGTTTCTCTCCAATGTGTTGTGATGGGATGAGGGAGGAGGTCTCCTTCTGTGCTGTCTTTTCACTGTGCAGTGTTTTACTGCTTGCCTTCCTCTCTGCTTATTGCTGCTTTTCTACAAGATACTCTGAAAACACTCGTACTGAATCCACCTGATTTGATTTTGGTTGGCGAAAACTGACTGCTTCCCATCTTACACCTCTGTCTGTTCCTTGCAGCCATTCTTTTTGCTCGCATTTGCGGTTCTCGTTGCAGACATGTAGTGAGATAATCACATCTCTGCTTTCTTCATCCCTTTTCAGCTTGCCATGATTCTTCTGCTGCTGTCCTGCCTCATTTGCTTCTTCCTCTGATTCTCCTCATTAAATAAATTGCAGCTGGAATGTCCTGTCAGATGAACAGTAAATTGATATATCGCAGCCCGAACTTCAAAAAGGAAGAAAGAAATTAATTACAGTGACCCACGTCCTTATCTCACCGTGGTCAGTGATGAAATGGCTGTCGATTTAATTGGGAACAAGGCAATGCTCCTCCTGATTTCACATAACTTCTTTATTGCCGCTAATAAGTGGGGTTTCACGGGTTGTGTGAGGAGCAGCCGGGTCCAGACCTTTCCTCTTTGTTGGTGCAGTGGCCGGGGAGGTTTCACAGCTGTAGGCCAGGGAGCTCCTTGATGGAGCTGGTGGAGGAAGATACCGCCTCCGTCAGGGGAAATAAGAAGAAACTCTGCAATACAAGATAGGAAATAACATACCAAGTGGGGATAAAATGCATTCATTTGGCTATGATATTTTTTTGTTGAAGTTCTGACGTGAAAGCTGTATGGAAATTGTCTTTCTGTTTTATATATTGAAATAGAGGAGCTCGGGGGCAGAATTGTAGATGATGTGGTTATGAGTTTACTCTGCACTCGTAGGTATGTTCCCTTATCTTGTTATGTGGCTGCTCCTAGGGATCAAATATTTAAGTTTACATTGCAGTACTTTGCTGGCTGGAAGCATTTGGTTTTGCACATGATGCTATATGTCAGGTTTATCGTCCTCTTGGTAGTTTAAAGGAAGGGGAGAACATACTCTTGTGACTCCTTCAGTGAGGCCTTAAAACTTTCTGCCATTCTCTTTCCTGGAGACAAGATTTACTCCAGCCATCTACAAGTGGACGTTTTTCAGTGACTGCAATTTGTGGTGCTGTCTGGGAAGCAAGGCTGCTCACAGTGATAGAGTTAAGTTCTCCGCTCTTCCTGGCTGTAGGGGAAAGAAAACAGTTTCCATTCCCTTTTCCTCTCCAGCATGCGCCGTGTCGTTATTCAGAAATGTGCTGTTTCCTTTCGCTTCTGAAACACCTTTTCCCTTCATTGCTTGCTGCTGTTGGAAGTGTTTTTGGCACTACGTGCTGGATCATTTTTGCTCTGCAAACAGTGATGAACTGGAGGCAGCACAGAAAGGTGTATTTCAGACTCTTGAGTGCAGGAAGGGCAAGCTTCATACTTGGGTATCAGTGCATGTGATCCGAAGCGTATCAAAGGTTTTTCAACGTGATCTGGGTTCTTTGCAGGTGTAAGGTGTTTTCAGATTACCTGGCAAGAGGTGTTCTCCTCTTCCTTTAGTTCTTGAAAAATTCATCTTGCTTAGGGATGCCTGAGAAAGCAAACTGCTGCAGAAGGGGGTGACTGCCAGCTGAGGGGGGGCTGATCTTGTGGAGGAGTGAGTGTCTGCGTGCCTGGGGGGTTGCTTGCATGCACCTGCAGGGCATCTGCAGCCTGGCATCAGGAGCTGGCTGATGTCTTTGTGTCCATTCGTCACCCTGAGACTAAGCCTAAGGAGCGAGAGGAAATTAATACATGTTAATATATGCTAGTTTAATTGTGAAGCGCTGTTTTCATCAACTGGTGTTTGAAGAACACAGTTAAGTATGTTTATAAGCTCAAACAAATGTTGGCTCTTTAAAGCTGTTGCACAAATACAAGCCTCTTGCTGCCTTTAAAGAGGTTTAGAGCTGTGAACTGTTCAGAACCCAAATCTATGGGTGAATGCTGTGCCTGCGATTCAACAAAGCTTATTAAAGCTATTATTCCCTACTCAGTAGCTTAAACCAAGCTGTAGTCAGCCTTCAAATCCTGGCTCATGGGTCACTCCAGCATGGCAGCATCCAGCTTTCTTGTTTATTTGAAATGAGCAGGGTTGAGTTGAGCAGGGACATCTCCCACACGACCAGGTTGCTCACAGCCCCGTCCAGCCTGGTCTTGAACGCTTCCAGGAAGGGGACATTCACAGCCTCACTGCGCAGGCAAGGCAGCCCAAGATCTTCCCAAACCAGCTTTCTGTAATGGATATAAATAGTGGAGAGGCAGACCACAGTGTAGCAGTACCCTCGCGTGGAGAGGCGACAGGCATCCCTTGTCAGCCTGCAAGGGTATGGGGGCAAAGCTCGTGTTTGCGTAGCAAACCATCCTCCTCCTGCTGCTCACCAGGCCCTGTTTTGCTTCCTGGGAGCTGACACAGGCACCATGCATTGATGTGGCAGCACAGATGCAGACTGGCATGGAAGGGGCTGGGCGCAGCCAGCCAAGTCCCACGGCTGTGCAGGTGCCACTGCCTTTGGTATCGTTCCCATTGGGAAACAGTAACCCCACTGTGAGGATGATATTGTTGTGAAAGAGTGCGAGAAGGGCTTTATTGTGACTCTGCAAGGATTAATTTCACTATTTTGTCTATTTATTTACTTATTGGCTAGCTCATTTAGCAAAGTTAGATAAAAATGCAAGAGGCAGATTGATGCTGTTGTGCTGCTTTTGGGTATTTCAGCAGCCACATTCCCCAGCCAAGAGTAGCTGCAAAAATCCAAACTGTGCAAAGCAGAGGCTAATGGCATCCCTCTGGAGCAGTCTTATTCGAGTAAATAATCTGATGTAATGGTTATTTTCATCACAAACAGCATTGGGAAACCTTAGAAAATATATCAGCCTCATTTCGTACTTAAGTGCAGGACACAGAAAAGCCAGGAGGTGGAGAAGCTATCAGGTGTATGTGCTGTCCTCCCAGCGATCTTCCTTTGCTCCCCAAGTGAAATCAGTGCCACCCTGCCTGCAGCACGTCTTGCTTTCCATGCGTGGTGCAGCATAACTTCAGCTCGGGGAAAAAGTCAGGTGAATGAAATGTCACGTTCTGTGCAAGTTATTCCTTGAAAACGTATTGTCCCCTTCTCAGGGATGCTGTCCTCAGCTGCACTCACAGGTGCAGCGGGTGTTCCCCACAGGTCGATGCTTTTAGAAGGGCTCCTGTTCCCAGCAACCACAGAAGGAGCCCAAGCACATTATGCAACTGCTGACCTTGATCAGAATTATTTAAACGTTAACCAGTAGCGAGCGTGACTTTTATTGCGAGGAGAGTTTCACACCACTCGGGTGCGATTGCTGTGGTCCAGCCTTGGTCTGGCTTTGACTTTACTGTGCTCCGCATCTTGCAAGTTAATTTATCAAAATGACATTCGGCTCTGGGGGCAGCTCCGTGGTATATGATTGACTAAATAATACTCAGAGTTTCTGAAGCACTTTGAAAGTTCACTGCTTTCACACGAGATGTTCTTGTTGTTCTAATGCAGTCCCTTCCCCTCTGTGCTGCCCATATTCTCTGAGTGGCAAAGTGATCATTGATGACACAGATTGGATTGTGGGGCTCACTGTGTCAAAAAGGCTCTTTCTTGTCCACGTGCTGCCAAACTGGTCCTTGCTTCCTTTTGACACACGTCCATTTCAGTTGTGATGGGGAGCTTGCGTTGTGAATTTCAGTGGAAGTCTGGAAGAGTCGCAGTAGGCATCGCAGTACCATTTTTGTTTGATTGGAAATTCACCTGTAGTTTCTGGAAAACAAAATAGCATTTGTATAGCTTACTCCATTGTTTTAATGGTTTTCAGTTCCCAGCTACTAATGAAAGAGTATGAAATTGAAGTGTTCGTTATAAACACATTCTTGATTCAGAAGGGCTCTGAAGAGGAGGGGTTGCAGAGGGGGCTTAGCCTGGGCAACACTGATGGCAGTGGGGACGTGAGGAAGCCTACGTTTATCATCCAGGTGCTCTGCCCTCAGCACTACGTGGGTGTTTTTAGATCAAACACCAGATTTCACATTTTGGAAGAGCACCTGCTTTTGGAGGCCAGATGTTTTGGGGCTGGGTGTTGCTTCTGGTCAGTTCCCAGCAAAACAGAGATCCCTTCCCAGTGGGGCCGTGGGGGTTGGCTGTCCCACGGCCGGACCTTGCACTCTGTCAATGGTGGGGAACCAGCAGTGCTGGATTTGGAGGCTGCGCAGATCCTTCCAAAGCAGGACTTGGCTTCAGGTGGAACAGACAGTGCTGACTTTGTTTCAGGATTGGACTAATTCTGTTTCTTCCTGAAGAAAATGAGTGTTTCTAATTTATTAGGCTCCAAAACAGGACATCAGGTGGAAATTCCAAGTTCTATGCCTAAGGGAAGATGGTTTTCCCGTTGTATTAGGGTATTTGGCAGGAGCTTATTCTCCTTCCCCAGTGGTCTGTGGTTGATATTGTGCTTCACTGAGTGATGACGATACGTGCGTACGCAGGGATTTCTTCCTTCCAAAATATATTTCCTAGTCTTTTTCTGGCGATTCACCTCAAACGAGAATAGCTCACTCACAGACACGCCGAAGGCTGGGCAAGGGCTGAAGGGGGAGCGTGAAGTCAGATAAGAGGCACCCTAGGAGTAAAGCAGATTAGACTGGGGAAGAAAACATGGAGAACCGGTACAGAGAAGTGGAGTTGCCCGAGACACAATTTCCTATTTTCTTTAAAGCAGAATTTGCCGCCAGATTCAGATTGCGTTACGTGTTTTATTATTTGCTTATTTTATTATTTATCAGCTGTATTACCATACCAATTCCTATTTCTGAACAATAATGAAGCGTTGGTGTGGGCTTGAGAACAAGGAGGAGCTGTCTGTGACAGGTCACATGCTGAGAAATAGAGGAGCACGGGGTATGGTGACACGCTGCGCTCAAGTGTACCCACAGCCAAAGTGAGGTGCTGAGAGTTCGTGACACCGGGATGTCACCGTTTCAGTTTGGAGGTCTGGGATCACAGGCAGGACAACCTGTTTGCGAGACGAGGTGATGTGCGATCATCCCTGTCTTAGTGACTGTGCCCCGGTTTGTAACCAGGGTGTGCTTCCAAAGCCAGAATTGCTATCATTTCCAAACAAGTATGGTGAGCAGTGGAAAAATGGAGTAAGAATTGTGGGAGTAGCTCTTGAAGACGTGCCTGGAGATTAAGCTAGCTCCAGCTGACATTAATAGGAGGGGTGTAGCTATTCTTTTCATCCCTTCTCCTAATTGCAGATGCTTTTTGAGCTATCTTGATGAAGATTTTTGCAAACCTCCTGAGGGTGACATCTGCTCCTGGTGGGAGGCTCCTAAATTGTAGGTTTCCTTTCCCACGACTGTCATGGAGTCTGCTAAATCTTGAAAATAGGAACTTCTAGTTAGGTGACTGTGGAGAGAGTGTGAAATGGTTGATGTCATCGAAGGAGCCGTACGTGTTGTCAGTCACAGAAGTGGCTCTGACCGGTTTGCAGGCAAAATTTTCAATGTCTGTGCTTTGCCAACTGCCGTGACAGAAGTCAGTGCTCTCTGAGGTGCTTCTCATTGGGTCCTTTGACATTTGCCCTGTCCGCAACTGCTGCAGTGGATTAGAGTGTATGCTGCTCAGCGGGGAGCAGGGCTGGGCTGACAATGAGTGTATATTCTAAGTGGAGCTGTTGCATTGCATTAGTGTTGTTTATCTTGCCTTTGTAGCCCTGCACTGGCACATGACATGAGCGATGTTAATGATGTGTGAAAGGCAGGGCTTTTTAAAGGGCCACGCTGGTGTGAAGCTGAGTGTGGTATAATTAGAGCGGTATCTGGTCTGCTGATAAAGTAAAGGCAGCCTAATTGCCAGCGTTTTCACTTTCTGGGCCTCTCTTATTCATCAAAGGCTTGCTCAGCTTGGTCCACACATCCCTCTCAGGGTAAGGCAACTCGAGTGAAAGCATTTGCAAGATTGATTTCCACTTATTGTCAGGAGAATTATGGCAGTTAAAACAACCGTGTAGATTCCTGTTACTTTGTTTGGCTTCTTTGCCCACGGGGGCGTTGCAGGGGCACCGAAGCAGTAGGCAGCACAGTTACACGGAGAGGGCAGCTGGAAGCTGTCTACACAAGTTGCATCACCAAGGGTGAGCCCAGCCGAGGGCTGCAGGGCCTGGAGCCACGCGTTGCTCGCACTCACATGTGCCCACAGGGAAACAGCACCGTGGGAAGCTGAAGCCCAGCGCAGGAAGGTGTGGGCAGGTGGGTTAGGATAGTGGAGTTTCCATGCCGGTCTGGGGTTGATGCTGAGATGCAGCCGCCTCCTGGTGACGCCCTGTGAGCAGGCTTGACCTCTCGCTTTGGGAAGGGAACAGCGTACGGCTTTCCACCGCAGCAAAGCTGCCAAGTGCAGCAACGACAGGTGCAGATAAGGAGGCTGAGTGAATGCAGCCTCTGTTTGTTGCGAAAAAGCCACGCAGTGTGTTGGACAAAGCCAGTCTCTTCCCACGTCCAAGGCCCATTAGGAACTTGTCAGCTATCGTTTATTTAGACAGGAAGTATATTCTCCTTTTTACAGTAATTTACTGGCAGATTTATAAAGGTTGCCAGTGAAGTCTGCTGGAGTGGGAGGACAGAGAAACGGCCAGCCAGCCCTTCTGCTCTCGTCAAGCCACTGTCCCAACCGCTTTCAAGGCTGCTAACAAAATGGGTTATTTCTGGTTGTTTTCAACTATTGGGAGCCACGTGATTCCTCTGACGCTCCACAAATCCTCACCAGACTCCAGAATCTGCTGCTCGTTCATCAAAGAGTTGAAGTCGTTTTACATAGTAATTGGAAGGATTAAAAAAAATTGGGGTTTGAAAACGATTTAGAGACACAGATATAGTAGGCTAAAGAAATAAGGAGTATAAATGGAGTACTGTTATGAGATGCTTTCATGGATTTGTGGAATCAGTTAATTCCTTTAGAAATAACCTGGCAGTGCTCACATTTTCCTTGAAGGCCAGCGCCAAGAATCTGCTATTTATTAGATTTATTTGTTTATTTATTTCAAAGGCATTAGCAAACAGGAGTTTTGCCAGCCTGTACCACATTTAAATCTATCAAATCCCACTCTCTGTCTCTCAGGGTCAGAATACTGGACGTTTGCAGGGAAGCGTTAGGCCAGTGGTACTGAAGTGTCAGAAAATATGGCCATAGGCTTCATTCACCCTGATCTCTGATAGCAAGAGTCTGGCTACACTGCCAAGGTTTACAGTTTAATATCTCTTCCAAGAAGTGCTGTCAGTGACCATGGCTCTGCAACTAAATCTTGCATCTTGTTTTATCTTTGGGACACTCTGAGGACTCCCAGTGCTTGCAGGCTGGAAATCAGAGCTTCCATGGCATCAGAGAGATGCAGCGCTTTGGGATGTTGCTTCCTATGCTCTGCTGGCTGGGGTGAGACACGATACGCCTCCTGCTCTTCTACCCCTTTGCTGCTCTGTGAAACAGCAGAACAAACAAGGATTGCCTACTTGGGTTAAGAACAAAGGGGAAAATGATACTGCTTTTAATAGGTGTGGTTAGTTTTTATTTCTATCAGATGCAGTTTCTCTCAGCTAGCTATGTTGCATTACAGTATCAAGTTGTTTAGAGTGGGAAATGAGGTTTGAAACTGTGAGGACAACATGCTAGGGGGCGGAAAGTTGAACAGCTTTCAGTGATAGCCAATGGTAGCCCTTGTTTCTCCTCTTCTCTGGAGAAGGTGAGCTTTTCCACGCACCCTGTAGTCTGTGCTTCTGGGTCTTGTATATGTGGAAGGCTTTTACCCACAGACTTTCTTTTGGGCTATGATCTACGATAAACTTTTTTTTACATGCACATAAGTATGTATAAAATATATACATACTTGTACACATGTACATTTATACATATATAAACATAGATATATCTATAGAAACACATATGTAGGTATGCACCTACATATATATGTGAGTGTACATACTTTTAAATATAATGTATCATTGCTTGCTGAAATGCACTTTTTGGGTCTGTTTCTAAGCACGAGGACTGGAAGTGTCCACTCTGGGATGTATCTATTTACAGAGATTTAATACACAGAGCTTTTAAGTTGTATATTAAAGAAGTTTGTTGTTGAACTGAAAAACTGAGCCACTGAGAAGCAGCTGGTGCTTTATTGCTTTTGAGTCCCTTTGTGTTTCCGTACAGCCACACGGTGGCACGTTTACAATTATTAAAAATCAAATGTAGAGTAGAAAGAACCATGTTGGATTTGAGATGTGACGTGCTCCAGTGGGGATTTCTGGTAGGTCTTGCAGCTGGTTGTCTATTGACTGAATGACTTTCTGCCTCTTTTCATTTTCTTTTGGATGTCTTGATTTCCTTGGTAGAAAGCTGTGCGAAGGGATGATCTGCTGAGAGCAGCTCAGCACCTTGAAGAAAAATGGATAAGCCCAGTGGGAATGCCCATTTAAAAACATTATTGATTTTTTTTTCCCTTTTACATGCATGTGTAGTGGGCACAGCCGTTTGTAGTTGTCAAACGTTCCTGCATTCCTTCTGCAAAGTATCCTGTAAGAGACTGGGGCTCCTGATACAAGTGACATTATTTAAAATAGCATCAGTAGAGTGATGTGCCTGTGTTAGCACTGTCTTTTAAGCTGCATCTGGACCTGATAAAGATGCTCTACTGTGTAGTGGTTGTCCTGTCTTTGGCCTTTGATTCTCTTTGTATTTCTGCTGTGAAGAGTGAAGTTAGGTGAAGATCTCACTAGCACCAATACACGTCAGATGCAAACGTGGAGCTGAGCTGAGGAGATTGTGGTGTTTTCATGAAGAGATAGGAGACTAGTGTGGGGAAAGGTAGCATGTTGGTTGTGGGAGTCCTGTGTATTGGAGGTAAGTCCAGTAGCTTTGGAGGCAAGAGCTCTGTGGGCAGATGGGACAGATTTGCACAATCGACTGTGATCATAGGCTGCTTACATTTGTGGGATGGTTACAGGTGGCCTCAAAGTGTAGATTATGTGGTGGAACTGGAGATAGCGTTAAAAATAAAAACTAAACTAGGAAATCCTGCTTCTGATCTCTCCAGCTTTGATATCCATCAAAAATTAAATGTAAAACAAAGCTCACCAAATCAAAGAACTTCCCTCAAAGTAGAAGCTGGCTAGTGAGTAGCTTCACGGGCAGGCTTGGCTCTCCTTTCAGACTAGCCCTTGCAGTATGCTTTCTGAGATCTGTAGTTGGCGTCCCATTTCAAGTCTCAAGGTTCAAGTTGTTTTTTTTTTTCCTCAGTTGGAAATGGCAGACAGTGATACAGTAACCTTCAAAATGTATGAGTAGCACCAGTTCTTTGTCAGAAAGCCATGCAGCTCAAATGGCTTGGTGGAACGACCTGGAGACAGTGCAGACAAAATGTGGTGGGTCACAACCCAAGTTTTATAGGGGCGTAAAAAGAGTGGAGCGCTCTCTGGATTTTAAAGGCTGGTAGAGTGAGTCACTGACAAGTTTTCATGGTCTTACGTGGCCAAGACTGGAGAGCACCTTTGGAGGGGGTGATTTTTGTACTGAAATGCATTCACGCTTTGAGCTTTGGGAAAAGATGGTGCTTGGCTGTGTACTTAGAAGTGTGGTATAGAAGAGATCATACTGAAGTACATCAGCTGAGTTTTGATTAGTAAATGTAGGGTTTCCATGTTATGAAGTAGTATTGGACTAAATTATAGAGTTGAGTTTTTTTTCTGTGAACAAAATTGAGGCTATGATGTTAAAGATATATTTACAAGTGGAAAAACCTGAGATGCTGCCTGATGCGGATGTTCCTGAGATGTCAGGAAAACATGTTGGCTTGGATATTACTCTGATATCCTTCCTCTTGTGTGGGACAGTATTGTTTTGAACACTTTCTATTTTTTCCTTTTTGATTTATAGGAATGCATGTCGTCTTCTGTAAACAGCTAAATGTCCCCTTAACATTTATTCTCTCGGGCAGAATAAGCTCAGTTTGTGCGTCTCCCCTGTGGAAGTGGGCTCCCCAGCTGCCCTGAAAGGCTGCGTCTCAGCTTCTTCCAGGGTGAAATTCTCTCTGGGCAAATTCCTGTTGACTCTCTTACCAAGGCACGAGTACAGGTCTCTTAGCCATCTCTAAGGGACCCTCTCTGTGATGCTGCTGACTTTTTTGTATTATTTGTATAGGAAAAAAAACATCCTCCACTATTTCCTCACTTCTTTCATGCCATTATTTTGCTTTGTGGTTCTCAGGGTGCTCTCCTGTGCAGCAGTCTTTCTCCTTGCTCCAGTTTCTCAGTTCCTGGATAGTCAGACATATTTTATTCTTTAGTCACAAGTATTTTTCTTGTCTCAAGTCTGCACACGGCTACGTGCTGGTCTCCAGTTGTCCACATTGCCTCTAGGCTATTACATCCTCCCTGCCCCTGCCTGAGCTCCAGGGTAGTTCCTAGCTGTTTCTCTAGTCTTGGTGGTACTTCCATACTAATCTGCAATTGTTTCAGCCAGGTATTTACTAAGTACGTATCCTACAGACTTTGTATCCTTTCATGTCTGTGTTAATTCTCAAACGTTTTCTCAGTACTGTCATCTTGTGTTCCTTCCTTATCTTCAGAGACAAACTGAACAAAGTCCTCAGATCTCTGTTCCCTGCAGTGTCTTGTTTTGCTTTCTGAGCAATCCCAAGCTTCTTGGGTGCAGACCCTTTTCTTCTTGCCCAATTTTTCTACCATAGCTTAAAGGAAGACAACTTTAGGGATTACATGTATGCTGCTCATGTTGCACAGCCACCACCTGAATGTGGCCATCTGCAAGCTTCCAGCAGCAAGAACACCAGCCATGCAGCATCAGAAAGATGCTAATGTTCATCCACACCAAAGGAGTACAAAATGGGGAAGGAACAAGTCCCAAGCAAGCTCTCTTGGTGATTGTGGTGTTGTTGTTCCTTTGCTTTTTAACTTCTCAGTGGGGATATTGGCTTTATGTATTCCTGCCTGGAAGCCAGCAAAACCACACTGACAGCTTCAGTTTTCGGTCTGATAGGAGTGCCAGAAATCTGAGCAGGTACTGTCCTTGATGTATGTAGCTATACGTCTGGGTTCATTTCAAAGAGTCTTCCATAATCCAGATAATAATCTACTATTCACAATTAGATGTAGTTCCAATTTCTTGAATGCTCAGGCAATCATTTTCTTTGGTAATTGAGTTCCCCATAGAATTCCACTATTCTGATCTCCTGCTCAGAAAACTAAGCATATTAATTTGAAAAGCTGCATGAATGCCTGGCCAGGATAATGGCAGCAGAATAATTGCAAGGAAATGTCTTACAACGGGCTTATTTTCATCTAATAAAGCCTTCCCCAATGGTTACGCTGTATGCTGTGAATATGATATGAGCTCTGTAGTCTGCATGTGTGTGTTTGCATGTACACATCGGAATTTTAACATGCTGAGATCTCAGCATTTTTTTTTACAAGTGTTTAGAGAGAGTTGTTTAACCATTTACCATCCTGTGTTTCTTCTCGTGACAGTTTTGAGCTGAGAGGAAAATGGACAGTTTCTGCCTACAATGTTTATGTATATGTAATATATATTTACATGGCTTACGGTAAAAGTTGCATTTTGGTCTCCAAATGAAGCTGAGGTATTCTTCAGCAGGTTATAGGGCAGACACCAGAGGGCTTTACAAATTGCTTACAGCTCATCAAAGCAGAGAGCAAGAAGGGGAACAGAGAGGTGAGAACTTCCCCTGTGCCAGCCAGCAGGTGTGGCAGGGCTGAGTTCCCACCTCTCCAGGTTGCTGTTAGCTGTCTTTGGTGACAGGGGATGTAAGCCTCGATCCGTCCGTCATGCTGGGCTGTGAAGCCATAGTGATAATGTTGCCTGGCTTAGAATAAGACCACGTTTGACTAGGTAACTGAGTTCAGCAGTTTATGATGGCATCAAGTGTGTGTGTGTGTATATACATATATATATATTTATATATATATAAAATATATGGAAAATATAGATATATGAAAATTTTGTGTTCCAAATGAGAGGTAAAGCACTGGAACAGGCTTCCTAGGGAGGTGGATGAGTCCCTGGAGGTGTTGATGAAATGTTTAGTGTTGTACTAAGGGATGTGGTTCAATGGGAAAACAGGGTGGCAGGTGGACATTTGGACTTGGATGATCTCGGAGGTCTTTTTCAACCTTGGTGAGTCTATAATTCTTCAAGGAATGTCTATGTATGTGCCAACCAAGTAGCAGATGACATTATTGTGCAAGAATATGTTACTCAAATCTCATGTATTACCTTATTAATCAGTGTTGCTGAGCTCCATGCCTGCTCCTGCTGTGTTGGAATTGCTCTCCCTTTGATTTTATTTGTTGCTTCTCAGTCATGTCACTCATTGGAGTCCTTGGTGAATGGGATGCTTAAATAATGGAGAGTGTCAAGTGATTAGAAGGGATCCCTGATAGGGAGTGGAGTTGATTCTTGTCTTATGTTTCCAGATACAATATTTCTCTTCTTATAATAAGGTCAAGTGGCATAATTGTGCATTTTCATAAGAGCAGACTGTTCAAATCCCATTGAAGCTGACCAGATTAGGTGAATTTTTGCATCTCATGTGATCCCAAATACTTTTTGGGCCCATTTTCCTTTTGCGTGTGTTTTGTAGCTTAATGGACTTAATGAGACCCAAGGATGCAGTACAAATAGAATGATTTTGAATCAGCATCAGAGAAAAGACAACAGCAGTATGGTCAGCAGTGAGACTGAAGTACTGTAGGGCTGCAAAACTAGTTATAAATGAAAAATGGCTTCAGACTTGCTGCATGCCCTCCTCTCTATAAAAGATGGCACAATCTGTAGAGTTATGACTCCATAAATATTTGGAATATGCCCACAGTTATGTGGCACAGCACTGTGAGCGTTCTGTTAGTTGCAAGTAGTTGCTTGTAGGAGTTTTGTCCAGTAATCTGGTTGCTGGAGTATTTCACAGAGAACTCTTACTTACTGACAGTCTGTTAGGTGATGTGTTGAATGTCAGAATTTCCAAAGATAACTGGATATGCCAGTTCTTGTTCAGGACTTCTATCATCTGCTCCCATCTCCCAGTACCTCTCCACACCTCAAATAACATTGAGTAGCTGAAAGTATCTTTGCCAGTTCAAGCAGACTTCAGTAAGAAATGAATTTCTTTCCTGTAATTATAAACTAAAAAGGCAGCAGAGGAAGGTGTTCTTGGTCATTCTTTTAATATGGACGATAGCTTAGCACCTAGGGTATGGGGAAAGCAAGTTCTAACTCCCTGGTCTAAGCAGAGATTTGAAGTCTTATTGCCATTTCTGTGTGGAAAATGCGGTCTCTAACTCCCAAGACGGGGAAGGTAGGATTTGGGTCCCCACCTGGAGTCTGCGTAAAGAGTAACAGCGCTTTGCCCGCATCACAGAACAACTTTCTTCAGATTTCTTCATGTTTGCTTTTGTCCCCTATGGTGCTTTCATACAGTGGCGTGCATTCATCTTGAGCTCTGTTTGTAGCAATGTGGAAGCTGGTGGTTTTTGTTTGCTGATGATGTGAGATTTTGCACAGCAAGAAAGCAAAGAGATTGTCAGACTGTGTATGAAAGGGGTAGATTTCCCCCAAGAAAAGTTGAAATAGGAGATCCTGCTTTTACTTAAGTACAAAGCAGCAGTTCAGTTGTATGTGATAGCAAATACGTGTCTCTATTGCTTGCACTGCTGCCTCATGATCATTTTTTAGGCCCTATATGAGGTGCAGTGGGACCCAAGGCTGAAAGGAAAGAGGATGAAATCTGCCTGAGATGTAAAAATAAAAGGAGGGGAAATAAGTTGTAGGAACCTAGCTGCAACCTTGCTATTACCTTTGTTCTGGGTGGGTTGGCTTGATATGATGTAGTGGTGAGCGACTGAATACTGAGATACTCCTCTGCTCCTATCAGAGGAGTTGCTTTCAGTTTCTGTGTTGCCTTCCTTCCACCAGCCATAAATGTCCTTGGCAAAATCACTTTTTTCATATATACAAGAAAAAAACAACCCATCCCTGGCATGTTTTTTTTCCTGCCTCGCTTCATGAGGTGGTAGAACAGACACCCTGTGTCTGTGCAGGTATATGTGCAGATGTGTAATATTGATAATTGATATTATTGATAATATTGAGCTAATAAAGAAGTGTTTTGTGTAAAGCAGAGGGTAAGCAACGGAAGCCAAGCTGCTGTTTCTGTTAGTGGGCTTTCCCTCGTTCTCCCTGCCAGCAACGCTGGTGTTTCCTATCTGTTGGTGTAGGTGATCCAATAATATCAAGTTTTACAGAATGTGGTGGTGGTATTTTTTTGTGTGTGTGTGTGTTTGTTTTATAGTGGAATGCTTACTCTGTCAAACAAGCGTCACTTTCCCTGCTAAAGGTTTTGAAGGTGATGCTGATCTTGAGGTCCCTCCTGCTTCTCTTTGCTCCCTCCCCCTCGCTGGCCTTGCTTCTGGAGGGGCAGCGTGGGACTTCCCAGGGACTTCCCTTCTGACAGCACAAGACATATGATGCAGCTGGCTCTGCTCCTTCCCTGCGGTTGCCTTCCTCCTTGAGCAGGAGACATCTGGGCTGCTTGGCTGCTCTCCTCTGCACCGCAGCCCCAGCACTGAACACCCCCACCCCCAGGAAGCACCCTGCAGCTTTGCTTTCCTTCCCTTGCCAGCTCCTTGGTTGTTGCTTTCTGAGAATTAACCTTCGGGATGGCTGTAATTCTGTTAGTGGATTGCGGTAATTTGCACACGTTCAGCTGTCTGTAACTGTGGTTTTTGACTCAAGCTGGCGGATATTTGGTGAAATTGGTGTTCGTTTTATGTGATGGGTTCCTGTGACTCACAGGATAATGAAGAGCAAAAGGTTTGCGTGTGCTGCATTTAACTCAGAGGTCATGATAGATTAAGAAGACTTCATATTTCTTCTATCTCATCTCTGATGAACTTAATTCCAGAGAGCAAATGAACTGTGTCCTTGGGGCAGGCAACTATGTACTTCAAAAGGAAAAAGTAGCCTCTGGATTGTTCTTGCAGCTAGACCAAGTGAGGAAGGAAAAGACATGAGAGAAAAACAAAACAATGCAAATTTACGCTGGATGAACTGGGCAAGCCAAGAATTTCTTGGTGGCATCCAGGGATGTATGGAATCTCTGCACAGAACACTTGAGCTTAGTGAGTTTGGTGTGGGTTGATTGTTTTTAAACACTGATGGTGTCTTGTGGCAAATGCTAGAAACTAGACACGTTTCTTGCATCAGCAGGATGTACTTGTTAATATATTTCAGTATTCAGAAGTAATCTGTGTCAAGTATTGAATATTGGCTTTCCACTCCACTGGCAAGCCCAAGGAAATGGCGAGGCGTTGGTGAAGCATTGATTCCCAGCGTATGTCATTAGAAGTGTTAGAGAACTTGGCTTAAGGTTTAACTTAGTCCATCTTTTCACATTCTTTAGGGAAGAAAGAGATGAGTGTTGTCAAATCACTGTGTGCCTCCTCTGCTTATGGGTTCCCATATCCGAGGAACCCAAGTGTAGCTGCTCTTCTGATTCAGATCAATGATTGAAATTGAATTGAGCTACCATTCGTCCAGCCCTCTGCTGCCTTTGCTTTCGGGGTGAGGAAGGGCCATCAGAATGTGGCTTCCCTTGCTTCTTGTGTGACAAGGAATGTCGTCTGCTTTCATAATGACAGGTGGGACTTGATTTAGCTGGCTCTTTGCTTTCTGTATTCTAACCGTAAGCACTACAGGTGCGATGGAAAGGAAATAAAGCTGTGCAACTGAAGGACAGAGTGAGTTGGAAGCTGGAAGAAATGTTCACTGCTCTTACGAATTCTCCCTTTACGCTTTGGCTAAATGGGATTTATTTAGTGGGATAAATCTTGTGGGACTTAAAGAGAAATTGCAAGAGCTGCGTTATTCTTGGTCCTGCCTGTGGTGCAGAAACATAACCCTGATCACTTATCCAAGGCAGCTGGGTTTGTTTTTTAATCTGATGTAACTTCAGATTTGGTTTTGCATAAAGTTCTTGCACACTGCTATGCCACATGATTTACAAACTGTTTTTTCTTTGAGGTCTGACACCAAGTCACGTCTTGCATTATCCATAGTTGCATCTTCTGTATCTGTTTTTCCATTTTGAAGATAAATATGATTTCCCTCAGTGTTTGACTCCTTCACACAAGAAGACGAGTTGTCTTGTCAGAGTTGCCTTCTCACTGTGGCAAATAGCTAACAACGGTGAGAACGTTATCAACAAGATTATTAATACTGTCCCAGTACTGGCAATAAAAGATGACTCTTGGGTACATATGTAGACACAAGATAAATGAAACGAAGAGTTAAAAGAATAAAATGCAAAAATTGCAGGCCGTGCTCCTTACAAGGGATACGAGGTAGTTCTCATTATGCAGAGACCATAAGCTGTCACTGATTAGACTTGTGGCCAGTTGACATGATAACCTCAGTCTTGAACGCTCCTTGACTGTAGCTCAGAGTTAATGCAAAAGCACAGGTCTGTTGTCTCGGTCTGTAAGGTTAAAGCTCGGCATTTCTGGAATGCCGCAGTTGGAGGAAGGGCACACTGAAGCTGCTAGTAGCTTGAAAAATAGTAATGCCTGCAGCTATATAACCTGTTAAACATCAACATCAGCTTTCAAACCGAAAAGAAAAATCTCTCACTCTTCTTCAGAGCGGGGCTAAGCTCAAATTCTGAATGAAAAATGCATTTTTTTTTTTTTAGTCTAGTTAGGCCAAATGGGCCTTCATTCTTCTCCTGACACTTAAAAATTGTCCTTTTTATTTTTTTAAGGAGAAGCTAGTTGCTTGGTTCCTGTCCAATCAGCTGACACTGAGCACCTCAAGCAGGCAATTTCTTTCAGTGCTTTATTGACAAACCACTTTTATCCAAATGCCAGGGGCAGTGTGGGTGCAATTCTGAGAGAGAGTGATTGGGAACTTGCTCTCACAATCACCGGGGACTCCAAGGTAAATTTGCCTGAAAGCGTATTTCAATGTGAGTGAGAATTGCCATGCAGCTTGTGTACGCCGAGCAGGAGAAACCTAATGATAAAGGAAAGAGCTTGGAGTGGGAATTTGAGCACGTATTTGCTCGCTGCGAGTCTGCAATCGCTGGGTCTGTTGAAAGGCAGAGTTGGGGAGCCTTGAGGTTTGTCAGAGCAGAAGGCTGGCCGGCTGATTTCCGTCAAGAGGTGATGCTGATGTCTGAGTCGGAAGGGTGGTTCTCTCAGCCATGTTTTCCTCAGAAGCTGATGTGCCGTGGAAGTTATTAAGCGTGGTAGTTGGCTGAGCGAGGCTGTGAACGCAACGTTTGTCAACTGCTTTTGCTTATTTAAAAAATTGTCATGACAGTAAAAATAGGAATTCGAGACTTGAACTAGAGAAGTTGGATCATAAAATATACATAGAGGCCTCAGGGGGACCTCACGTCTCTTGTAGAAGCAGAGACCTGCCAGTTTGTGCACGCTCAGAGCTGATTCTGCTTGTTGCTAACCAGTGTACCTGACTGGCACTACGTTAACAGCATTAAATGCTATTTCCCAGTGCTGGAGTAAAGAGAGACCCGAGCTTAGTTCAGCTCCGAGACTGAGGGTTGGGGTTGGCTCAGACAGAGGATTTCTGCAGGTTGGAGGAGCTTTGGGGCCGATTTCTTTCAAGTACTATGTCCTGTGGACAGGGCTTCTTTGTGCTGGTCGTGTGGAGAACCAGCACTTGGTTTGGTCCTGTGCTGCCCAGTATCTCTGTAAATGCTTTTGACTCTTGTGTAACTAGCTCCAGTGATGATGGTGATTCAAGCCAAGCCTTTTCTCGTTACACCAGTAAGCTATATGATGAATGTCAGGTTACATATTTGCTTTGCTGGATTTTGTGTTTGTGTGTGTTCTGCGTCTTCTAGAGATTTTGTGTTTCAGGAAACGTGCAGAAATACAGAAGGAGTGAATCTAAAATATAAGCTTTAGTAGTGAATTCAGATTCCAGGAAGAAACTGTGGGTTCAGATATGAGTTACGACCATTTTCTGTAAAGTGGACTTGTCTTGGGCGAGTTTCATCCCCCAGACTGAAGCCTCTCAAAATAATTAGACACCGAAAATTTAGACTTTGTTATTAATCCTGAAAGTTACATACATACTGATCTCGCTTGAAAATCATTAGCTCTTGAACAACTTAATAGAAAAATGCTGTGCTAGCTGAATAGTTTCCCTTTCGCTAGACATCTAACCTTATATACATGTGGCTTATGGTGGATTAATTTAGCAAGTCTTAAAGCTTCTAGTGCAGAACAGGAGTTGTTCTCCTGAACGAGAGCAAGCCTTATTCATACTTGCTCTGCTCCTTCCCTTCCTTTTGTGTCAGCCCCTTTTGTGACAGCTTACAGTACCTCCAGCAAGTGGCTGCCTGTAAAAGCTGGCAGTGTGCTTGTGTCGATTAGCTAGGTGCTCTGTGACTGTCTCTCCCCACCCCTGGCAAAGTGTGTAATTTGTGCTGTGTACTCACAATTCCTCACAAGCCCAGGGCATCTAAGCCACATCAGCTGCAGAACTTGTATTTCCCTGTTAATGGTTTGCTTAGACAGTTGCCTAAAGAGTGGGGTGGCCTTGATCATTTTTATTGTCCTTGAAATATTCTGTGTTTTTGTGCACGTGTGATATGTTCGTGTTGTTCTTCCATGGGAAACAGCTGTCTCTTGTTATGCAGGGAGCGATCAGATAGGTGAATAGAGAAGGAAAAACAGAGTGTGGGGGGAAGATGAAGAAACACTGAAATGGAATCACTCTACCGTGCTCCCAGCAGGGAGATTTAATTTCTGGCAGTACTACTTTGCTTTGACTCCAGCTACTATCTGAGGCCTGTTGCCACTAAGAAAGTACTTTTGTGGCAGTGGGTCCTTCAATATCCGGCCTTTTCTCTTCCTGAAATGCCTGTTTTCTCATTGGCATGCATGGCTGGATCCTGTGACAAAACTAGAAGCCCACAAGAACACCTCCAGCCAAAAGTAACCCCTCAAAAACCTGCGAGAAATTAACTCAAATTTCCTATCTAACTTAGATCATTAATTAATTCTCTCTCTGCCCCCTTTATACCATTAGAAATATTGCCAGTGTCCAAAAGCATGATTACTACATCTGTTAGGAAAGGGAAGAAACAAAAGAATTAATGTTGATGATAATTTATACTGACATGCTGAGGATGGGGAAAGCACTTGGGGCACTGAAGACCTGGCCGGAGATTTCAGCTGAACATTTGGAACAATGTAATGATTTGGGCATTATTCTTTCTTCTTTTCCTTTTGTTTTTCTGCCTTTTTAATTTTTTCTGTCTCTTTACCTCAGTGACCCGATGAGTTTTAAAGCACCTGACACGCTAACGTTCTGTTAACACGTCAACACAGCAAATATGTGGATAGCAGGGAAATCTTTCAAATGGTGTTTTTGTGTTATTTTTTGAGTATTTTAAAGGACCTTATGGAGTCCTTGACTGGAGTACTCTACAATTCTGTGCCTCTTGGATCAGACTGGTGGTGCAGCCATATAGGTGGTTAGGGAAAGGAGGTGGCTTTATCCATTGCATTGATGATCTTTGCATACCTTAGAATTGCCTTCTCGCTTCCTGCTTTGTCTTCCCTCAGCTGGGTTGTGGTACAGGGGATGGAGCTGGTGCCTTGCATCAGTTGCCCTTGAATAACTGCTGAAACCTTCCCGAGACCAAGACTGTGTGCAGGATAGGGGCACACTGAGGGGTTGCGAAGTGGCAAAGCAGCAGCTGTCCCTTTCACAGTAACCCTCCAGATGATTCACAGCATTTTGTTGACTGTTTATTTTTTTGGAGGCCACTGCACAATGAGCTGATAATTTCAGATAACTGTCAGTGTTGACTCCAAGATCCGAAATTGTGACTGCCTTGAGTGTCACTATTTCTCAGGCGTGGTGTAGATTAAAGGTAATGCACGGGGAGGTAATAAACTTGCCTAATCTGGCTCAGCTGCTTTCTTCTTCCCCACTCACTCGATTTTGGGGTTCTGCTGGAGTTCTTTGTCATTTCTTCAGCATTTGACTACCCGGAATGGTTTAGCTTCAGCTCCACGCCTTTGGATTTCATTATTTACTCTCTTCTCTGTATCTCTGATGGAGATGTTGCATGAAGTCCTTGCAAACATATATTACTGAATGCAGCAATGCTAGATTTTCTGCACATCAAAACCTTTTACTTATTAACCAGCTCTTGGTCCAAAGGACGTTTCCTTCATGTCAATGGTAGCTTAATTTAACAACACAGTATTAAAAAATGTAGGCAAAATAAAGCTATTAAAAATAAAATTAAAAAAAAAAAGTTAAATTGAATGATGTGGAGCTTAGAGGCCTTTGGAGAATTTTTCTCATCCATGTACTGACTGTTCACTCATATGAATCCAGGTTACCAAGGCAGATTTCCTCTTTTAGAAGACAGTTTGTTTCCCTACAAGTTTCTATTAATGACACTAGTGTTTTTATTAATTAAAACAAACCTTGGCATCTTAGCAGTACTCTAAATTTGATTTGGGGGTCTCCGGGTCTCAGGCTACCCTGTGGTGCCATTTTGAGGACGGACTTCTTTCTGTCCATCTGCCATCTTGTGGCCCAGCAGCTGCGTGTTGCGATTGCATCTCTGAGCTTATTCTTATGTGTTTTTCTTGGAATGTCTTCACAACTCTTGGGTGAATGCTGCCCTGAATAAGCATGAGTTAGAGGATGACCTGCAGGGAAGGACCTATATGTCCTGGTGGTAGACAACAGGTTGACCATGACCCAACAGTGTGCTTTTGTGGCCGAGAGGGCCAGTGGCGTCTTAGGGTGCATTAAAAAGAGCATGGGAGGAAGACAATGGCTTTCTTCCCCCTTTACTCACTGTTGGTTAAGCCACTTTTGTAGTACTGTGTCCAGTTCTGGGCTCCTCAGTTATAGAAAGACAGGGGATTGTAGAGAGTCTAGCAGAGGGCCATGAAAGGGGATTAGGAGCCTGGAGCATCTCTCTTATGAGGAAGGGCTGAGAGCCCTGAGGCTGTTCAACCTGGAGAACAGAAGGCTTAGAGGGGATCTTATCACTGCATTTAACTGTCTAAAGGACAGCTGTCCAGTGGATGGGGCCAGGCTCTCTGGTGGTGCCCAGTGACAGGACAAGGGGCCGAGACCACAGACACAGGATATTCCATACAAACATGAGGAAAAACTTCTTTACTGTGAAAGTGACCGAGTCCTGTAATGACTGCCTGGAGAGGTTGTTCACCAGAGATGTTCAAAACCTGCCTGGACACTTTCGTGTACAACCTGCGTTAGCAGGTTAGTGTTAGCAGGTGGGTTGGACAAAGCGAATCTCCAGAGGCGGTTCTGTGCTGCCTGTAAACATGTTATCCGAGAGCAGCTTTTCTGATTAATCTGCCCTAAAGATCACATCGGCAGAGGTATTTCCCTCAAGGTCTTCAGCAGCCGTGTAGGATGCTGGGGCTCCTGTGTTTGCCAGCCTCGAGCAGGCCCCAGTGCTTCCTGCAGCTTCTCCCTCCTTCCAGAGCCGTGTCAGTGGGGCTGTGCCCTGAGGGGCCGCTCCCTTCCGTGAGGGTCTGTGAGGAGGGAAGATGGTGTCCCCACCTCAGGGGCCAGTTCTCCTCATTGCCTGTTTGGCAGAAGCCCGTGCAGTCCCTACAGGCCCCCACAGTGAGCTCTGAGCAGTAAACACCAAGTATTTATATGCAGTCAAGGCAGACCAGGAGCTTTGGGCTCCTGTGGAGGAAGGAGATGGCGGCCGGTTCCTGCAAGTGGCCTGAGGGAACTGTGTGTAAAACAGCCAAAACGGGAGCCCAGCAAAACATCCCCTGTTTTGATCCACTGGGGAAATATGTCCTTTGAGTCTGTCCTGGAGGATGTGTATTGACTGGGAAAATGTGATGCTGTTAATGCCTGCCTGCCATCAGTCCTGCTGCTCAGCCAAAACCCTCATGAAATTTGGATTTATTTTCATCTCACTTGGTGTCTCACGGTAAGTCGTGTGAGTATGCAATGCTGTGGTCAGCTTCTGAGTACCTGAGTGTGGACCCGAAGATTTGACTGAACTCGGGGCGTGTGAAGAGAATCCAAGTCATGTCTTTGCAGAAATGATGGCTTTTCTCCACACAAATTGTCCCATAGCTCAAAAAAGCCGTGGTGGGGATGTGAAAAGGGCTGAGCAGTGTCTCACAACTTGGGGGAAGCTCGAATGAGGCATTGCCAGCGCGTTCGTGAGACGGTTGTCACAAATAATCTGAGCGTGACAGGTCCCGTGTGTCAGGGGCTCAGCAGATGCTGCTGTGAATGTGCTGTCCCAGGCAAAACCGTGTTATTAGCACTGCTTAACTTGATGGCATTTGGATAAATGCAAATTGAAAAAGCATTAAAATAGCGCCGTTATTAATGCGCTCCCTTAATAGCGTATGTGTGTGGGGTGTCTCCTGAGATCTCTAATGAGTTGTGCTTATACACAGTTGATATGAAAAGGGCTGGCGTGGGTTGCTGTGCAGCGCTGCTCAATTCCAGTCTTTCAAAGTATTTGGTAACAAGATGTGTTTGTTTAGGCTGTGGAGAACAGGTGCTTGTTTTTCTCTTAGTGCAGACAGAGCACTTTGTTATCCTCCCCCTCGCAGCAGCTCGCCGTGCTGTGCTCAGTGCTGTGTAAGTGCTGTCCGTAGTGCTGCCGTCTCACGTATGCCGAGTTTGTCAGGCAGCACCAGGGAACCCCCTGCAGCGATGCCCATGCAATGCTGCCTTGTGTTTTAATGAGCTGATCTCCCTTCTCAGCCGGGGACCAGGGGGGAAATAGCAGTGATTAAAGATCCTGCGCGTTCTTTTAGGTTTCTTGTTTCTCCTCATCAGTAACTCCGCACAATGCTGTGGAGATACGTAGTCCCTATGAAAAATTAATAGCTATGAGCTCCTTGTTACTGAGGCAGCCTTCTGATGTCCTGGCAAGGGAACAGAGTAGCAGATAGCAGGCAGGCAAGCTGCAAGTTGGGATCAAGGTATTTCTCTTGGTGTAGAAGATGGCTGCCTGTCTCACTTGTTTTTTTATCGTTTATTGGTGTATCAGTGGCACGCACACTTTATAAACTAAAATGCAGCTTCATATCTAAAGTCAGTGTCGTGGGTTGGTTTCTGCATCAGAACCTTTTCTTGTTCTGCAGAGACCATTTTGGAACATGCCAACCTGCAATTCCAGCCACGCTGAAGGCTATCACAAGCTGTCCTTGAGACTGCAATAGTGCTAGGCTGTTTCTTGCTCAGTTAGAACAAATCTCTATGCTAGCTCTTCGCTGTTACAGTGTAGATGTGTTTTTTGATCGTGTCTATGTCCTTTGTCACTGTATATACCAATACATGTGCTAAGTCAACTGTGTCAGGTCATGTAAATCAATGGTAAAACACTGTCAGCTGTAAGGAGGAACTAATTCTGTGTTGTCTTGGCTGCAGTACTTGCTGTGTAGGTGAATTGGTTGCATGCATAGCTGAGGTTAAGCTAATTCAATTAGATTTAATTGGGATAGCTTCCTTTCTTTTCTCGGTTCCTTTCCTGATGATCTATAATCGAATGGTAATATAGATGAGAATATTGACATCATAGAACACTTGTTTTCTTAAGTCTGCCAGATCAAAGCTTTCCAGGCTCGCTCTCTCCTTTTGAAACGGAATCTGGAATTGATCTGTACAGTACGTTTGCTGTCGTTGGAGCAGAGCTTGGCTATCTGGGTTCAAACTGAAATTCTGATCCAGAAAAACGCTCTTCATTTTAACTGGAATGCCGTTGATTTTGGTGTTGTGTAGTCCCAGTGGCTTCAGTAGTACATCACTGCTGAAATGCGACCAAGGTGAGGTTGGCACATCTCTGTAGGTTTGCAAGGATTAAGAAAATATTTTCCTTCTCGCTGGCGCCTGTTTCCTTGTTCCCATGGTGATGGCTATTAGTGTGTTAGACCAGCTCTGAAGTTGTGAGTAACAAGAACCAAGTTGCGTGTAATATTTTGCCACGTAGTTGAGTAATAGGTTCTGAAATGTATGTGTTTTTTGGGTGGCCAGGGTAAGGGAACACGTAGGCCTTGGTTAACACGTATCCATAGCAAAACTCATCTGAACACGCTGGATTGCACATTGTCCAATGCAGAATGGCAGCAACCTGCATCTTCTGGTGTAGGTATGTCCCTCCTGCTCTGAACCGTCTGACAGGTACAAGAGCTATGTGTGGTGTATTAAGCACAGGCTATCCTTATTTATTTATTTATTTATTTTTCTTTTTTTCCTCTCCTTGTTTCCACAGGCTCTAACATGAGAGAGCCTTGGTTTCCTGGGGAGTTTCCAGGGTGATTAGAAAGGAATGGCACGTCTCTTCAGTTTCCATTTGGACTCAGACACAATGTGAACTCGCTTGATGTCTAAATATTATTACTAAATTTAAGAAAAGAAACAAGAAACCAAACCTGGCACCCCGTAAGTGCAGCTGGCACTCGCAGTGCAGCAGAAGCAGGGATAACGTAGCCATGAGGGAAATAATCTGTGCATAGTGGGAAGAAGTCCCCCCCAAGTGCAACATGCAGGCAGGCGTGCAGACATCCCCACCAACACGGTGTCTGTGCTGTGCTGGCAGGAGGCAGGGCTGTGATGGATGGTTGCCTGGCTAGAGAAGTGTGTGTCAGATGCCCCCACCCCTGCTTCGTTATTTAATTACACGGCGGCCTGAATGCTGGGCGATAAAAATGTGTTTTCACCCGTAGCTGTCTTCCATTTAGTCTGTCATGTTAATAGTGAAATAAATTGCTTTAATTGCCTGCAAACTTCATCAAATTCATATTTCTTCCTTTTTTTTTTTGTTCTTTTTTTTGAATATTTATTAAACTTCATGCCGTCTTGCTTGGTTGGTAAAGTGGTCCAGTCTCTGCATAACATTATGCTTTATAATTCAGGGTGTCATGTTTTCTTCCTTCTCTTGAATTTTAATTTAGACCGTGAAGTTCTTGCATTTGTCTTCGTATTAATCACCCCCATTTGAAGGAAGAGAAGCATGTTTCCAAACACCTTTGTCTTTCCATAGTCAGTGGTTCTGGTCAAGCCTCATCTCTAAATGGCACTGGGGCCAAATACAAGCCTGGCATGAGTTTTCTGGAGTTTGCTGCTGTGTTGCAAGGACTGGGAATGTGAGGTTGTTGTCAGAATACTAGAGTCAGTCTAAGTTTGTGAAGTGCTCATCTGGTTTTGGGTTGTTCACGTACCTTTTGACTGCGGTCTGTGTGGAGGAGTCAAGTGAAATGTGCTTGGAGTCCTGCAGGAACTTTGAAGAGAAGCCTGAATTGATTCTGAATTAACTGTGGATTTAATGCTTCAGGCAAGTGGGGAGGGGAGAGGAGATTACTCTTGGATTTGTTTCTCTCTGTCCTATATCCTCCAGGAAAACTGATTGAGAGACGTATGAAAGAGAAGGAACGGGAAGCACTAGAACATTGACTAATAGGTGCTTGCAACCATATTAGTATGACACTGTAATTTTCTCAAGGATGCTTAAATGGCAATCTCTGCTGCCGCTTCTTTTTTTTATAATAATTCCTTGAAATGAATTTCTAGACTTTGTGATCGTGGAGAAGATAGAAGCAAAAATGAAAAGTTCCCAAATCATATGGCAAAGAAAAAAGTTATGAAGTGACTAAGCTGCTATTTACATTGATTTTTTTTTAATGTCATCATTTTAGGGTCAGCTTGATAATTGTTTTTACTTTTGAACAGCTGACTCCTGGTTTGCAAGACTGTGCTTTTAGAAAGCTCTAGGTAGTATCAAAGTTACTGCACAATATTCAGCAACATAAGCACTTTTTCCAAAGAATTAGAAGATCAGACACAGCAATGGGTGTTGAGGAAGGACTTTAGGTACCATAATTCCAGTTATATGTTGACCTAAGAGGAGAGTAAAGCAAGATGTTCTAGTGGCCAGAGCATTGGTTAGCTGCTCTGTAAACTGTTTTACCTCTTCCACCATTTCTCCTTTTCTCCTGTGATCAACTGAGGCACCCTTCTCTTGACTTTGAGTACCTCTGCCTCATATGATTCTGGTAAGTACTTGCCAGCCCATCTGTAAGGTGCTCATCATCAAGTTCTGGGAGTCCAGCACAGCAGGCAGTGCCTGTCAGCTCTGCTGGTGGGTGAGTGTCTGCATGCGGAGCTCATCCTTGCTCTGCTTTCCTTTGTAGGAGATCCTGGGGCAGTTGCCACAGCAGTTGTAGTTTTGTGCTCTGTTCCTTACATAAATTATTCTAAGTATGTATTTGGATTGCTTTATTTTCCCTCCTTTGTCAGCTTTGCCATTTCCAAAACTCACAGGAGGTAAAATTCCGCCTGCTCAAACTCAGAGGAAAGCAGAGCTGTGCCAAGTGATCACTTCCTCCAACTGTTCGTAGTTTTTCAGTGCTGTGTGTCCTCTTCCTTCTTTCAGCTCTACCCTTTAACTACTCGTAGTTGATGTTCTGAACTTCAGAATGAATGACATCTTTTCTTTTTTTCCCTCTTTTTTTTCCCCTTTCCAAACTTCTAACCCACATACAGGTCAAAAGCAGCATTACTCTTCCTGGATGTTGTCAGGAGCACATTATGTGCACGTAAACAAGGTGCGCATTCATTTTAAAAATAATAACAAATTGACCGGTCTATTTTTTCAACCTAAGTAGCAAATGCACTGAAGAGAGTTTATCTGTTTGTGTGAAAGGCTTTTATCAGAGTGCTGGTGGAATTGCACATAATGGTTTTGTGCACCTTTTATAGTCAGCGGAGCTACAATGCTGTAGACTTGCAGAAGGAATCTCATCCCATTCAGTAAAAAGGAAAAGAAAGTTACAAGTATGATTTGTATTCCAACTAAAGAAATGAATGTGGAAGTACTTATCAACAGGCACAGCTTTCATGTTTATTCATCCATAGACTAGAAGCACATATTTTAGCATCTGAATGATTATAAATATGTTTACTAGCTATCAAAATCAGAGCTATTTAATTTGAGAATACCATTTCATATTCAGATGCATTTTGCTTTTCACTAGTAGTGTTAGCTATCCTGTTCAGCATTCACGCTTCTGGCATTCAGCACTGTTAGCTCACAGCACACTGAGGTACAACTGAGGACCAGTGTCAGAGAGGTTAAGGGACATCGCTGTGTGTTTTGATTACTCTTGCGTCAATGTGTCTCGACAGAAAAATTGGATATGTTATGAATACATGCAGCATTACCCAGCGTATCAGAGAGGCAGCGTTTTCCAATTTTTCTTGTTTCAAGTAATGTGCATGTCCAAAGAAAACTCCTAAGTATAGAGTCAATAAAATAAGCCTGGCTCAATTAAAAATGATTGCTTGCTTTGAAATACCTATCTCTACCAAGCAGCTTCTGTGGCTGGAACAAAACCAGTGATGATGATTGTGATATAAGAACCTATTGGGGCACCCTTGCATGATGCTGCATTCATTTCCTAGTTGGCCTTGTCCTACACCACGCAATGTTAATTTGCCATGGCTCCCAACATCTGTTCTTGTTCCTTTTTTCTTTTTTTCCTGCCTGGTAAGATGTCTTTGCTCTGAGTTCATCCACCTGGAGCTTGCGTCAGCAAAATGAACAGTCCACAAAGATTTGCAGGAGCCAACAAAAGGAAAGAGCAGAGAGAAGGAGGTCAGCCCAGCAGTTTGCAGGACGAGGCTTCAGTAGTGGCCATGGATGCTGTAACCACCCCAGTGAGGACAGTGGGTAGGAAACTCTTTCCTCATTACGTGAGCAGGCTTTGCTGTGAAAGGCTTCTTAACGTGACCTAAACTCTCCTTTGCAGAAGTTCTTGTAAAATCATCAAACACAGAGAAGGTCTGTTTGGGACAATGTTTCGTCCTTCCCTCCTGCCTGGGTCGTGTCTGGCATCTTTCCTTTCCCAAAACCCATAACAGATTATTCCTAATGAAGTATGGGTGTACCAGTAATGTTATAGGTCAGTTCCTCACGTGCCTCGGACTTGCTTCACAAACCAGTTTTGTGAACATCACTGCTTTATTGCTGTCCTATGAATTACAGGCAGTTAAATGCAGCACTTTTTGGTCTTTCTCTCTCTCCTGCCTGTGCTGAAGATTAGTTTTGTACCTCTCTTCTTTTTTCTTCTGGAGCATTTTGCTTCTTTGCCTTTGGTGTTTCCTGTGGTTGTGCCCTGCTTGCTAACTATGATGCAGCAGCATGCCTCACATGTAGCCCATTCCTGCTCTTCTCTTTTCCTGGTTCTCCCTCCCAGGTTAGACACTCGTTTTTCCTAATGACCGATTCTCCTCTTGAATTCTTCCTTTGTTGCTAATGCATACAGCTGCCACCACTGCAGTCTTCACTTGTGAACAGTTTCCATCCAGCTATTGGACGTAGCACTGGATATCTCTTGGGCCCTCAGAGCAGGACTTCAAATGTAAGGGAAGTTCTCCTGGCAGCAGTGATCTGGCCAGAACTGTACATAGTGCCTCGCTCCCATTTCATTTTGTACTTGACTGTGGTGCTACACTGTATGGAAATACAATGGAAATCCAAAAGGAACGAGTGAGTGAAAAGTAGTGAGAAGTTCGTAGTTCAATAATAATTCTTCCATTTATTTTGTCTTATTCAGGCCCTGCATTAATCATTTTTGAGCGTATAGAAGCCTTCATTAAGACCTTGTTCCCTTCCTCTCAATCTCTGGCTTGCATACAGGTTTTTTCTAATTTGTGTGATACTTGTGGTGGCTACAGGCAAATAATGTTAATTTGTAATCAAGGTGTATTGCACAAAGGCACTGGGAAGGGCATTTCCTAGTATATTTGTTTTGGTAAAGAACAAAACAAAACAAATACTTGTGGTTAACGGGTGCAAATGAGGGCTGGATGTCCAAAAGCATTTGGTACCCTGCAGCTCCCATTGGGGTCAGTGGTGTTCAGCGTGAGTGAGGGCAGGAAGGTCAGCAGCACCTTCTGCTCTTATCTCACCTAGTTGATAAGCCTCCCAGCACAGCATCTATCCACTAATTGCTGAGTGGATGGTTGATTTGATGTAAGACACCACATGGGATAATCCATTGGAGTGGATGTAGCTATGTAAGTCTACTGGGCTCAAAAGGATTGAATGTCTCCATTGAAATAAAACAATTGTTGAGGCCTCCAGGTGAGAAGAGAGCTTACACGGGTGAACATATATTGCCCATAAAGCCTTCAGCATGTTTTGCAAATTCTGTTTGTTTCTTAAAATTGTCTTCAGGCTGTAATAGTACTTAGAGCAGTATTTCCTGGCAAGTTATTTCTGTGGTCTCATGTTCAGTTAACACAGAAATTGCCCGTGATGGTGGGGTTTAGGTTCCTTCTCAGGTGAACCTGTGATTTGGTGTAGACAGTGGGTCTGGATTGGGCAGATACTCCCAACCACAGCAGCACCCGAATGCGGAGGCATCTGCAGAGACTGCTTGATTGTTTTCAGGCAGGGGACCCTCAGCACTTTTCTTCCTTTTAAGTAGCAAAAGTTGCTGCTTCTATTGGGAAAAATAATTTTCTTTGTTATTGCCATTTGAAAGCAAGTTGCAGTGCTGAGCCTATTTCCCGCTTTATTTACTCTTCTCAGATGGAGAATATGGGAGAAAAGCATCCAGTATTTGTAAAGAGATACTTGTGTTCCTCTGCCAGATATAGAGAAGTGAAAGAAGGCATTATGCATAACGAGATATTCTCAGGAGATCTGTTTAGCAGAAGGGCACAGTGTTAGATGTAATTTGTTTACTGAGTTCCCAACAATGGTGCAATGGACCAGGAAACGTCACTAAAGTAATGAGTCCTTTCCTTTTTTAGAGCGATTATGTTTGAACAGTGCAAATTAACCTGCTTTTTGAGGCTGCTGCTTAGGGGAAACAATTTGCTGATGCTGAGGCATCCCCCAACTTGCTCCAGAGGTAGAGGATGCTGAGTACGCACATGCATGGGACAGAAGTTATCTGTAAATCAAGTGCAGCAAGCAAGCTGATCTAATGCTGAACCTACTGCAGTTAAATGGAGGGACTTAAAAAACCAAAAAACAAAATAACAGAAGACGTGTTACACCGTGTATAAAGATGCTACTGTAACTCAAGTTAGCTCAACTGGAAGGGCGGGGTACTTTCTGGGGGAGGAATTACTGCAAATGCTGGCTGATCTTTCCACACAACACAGGTGTCCTCCAGCTGCCTCTGCTTGTTTGTGTCTGGAGTGCAGGTTTTCTACAGCCCATTGTTCAGCCTCGTGGCTCAGCACAGCGGCTGGGCACCGATATTATTGGGGATGTTATCTCTGAATAATGTGGTGCCCTTACTGCTGTGTATCAAGCACTGTTTCATGATGCTGGCAATAATGAGCTGTGACTTGAGCTCCGTAGAGGAGCAACTCAGTATCTTGGGAAGGGCGCACGATTAATGAGGGAATGTAGAACAAATTTAGGCACATGCTATTTGTTATGTGTGCTTGACCAAAGCACAGAGGCATATGATAGCCGCTGTAGCTGCATCTGACTGTGAACTGCCTGTAAAAGACCAGATTTTCATTCTTTCTTAAATGTTACGGTTTTAGTTTTTATCTCAGGTTGTCCAAAATGTTAGAGTGACAGTAATGAAAGCAAGGGAGAAAAAAACATTCTCCTGTGAAATTTAACTCAAAAGGAACATTTATCTCTGATGATATTGCAGTCCAGCATGGAAATCCTGTAAGAGATTTCCATATCCACTGCTGAGAGTTAGGCTTGAGCATCAGTGGGAGCTCTGTGCCCGGCTGCCATTTGTCTTATAGCAGTCTCTTTTCATGGAAACACAGGGTGATTCCTATTTTCTGAGCAGTAAGTGAATCTCTTCCCCCCCCCCCCCCCCCCCCCTCCATCTGATTAGCCATAGTCTCTTCTAAAAGAGGAGTCTGTTTTGGCCTCATAACAAATCCTCACAAAATGATGTGATTAGAGTTATGATTTGCATTTCCTTAATTGCTGGGGTGGGCTCAAACTATTAAAATCTATATGAAAACTATTACAGTTTTCTTATTCGCTTGAGCCCCTCTTGACAGAGCTGTGCAACTCAGACCTCCAAGGCCATGTTTAGTTAGAGCTCCCATGCCTGCTGGAGGCAGGAATATGGCCACATCCCTGGGATTGAATTTCCTCCAGTGAAATCTCCTAACATGAAATGATCACCTATTTCAGGACAATATGTCTGCTGTAATTGCTTCCAGTATCTTCTGTTTGTCTCTTCCAGTGACTAATAGTGTTTTGGTGAACTAATGCTTGTAATAATGTTAACCACAGTTCTTCATAATGCCATCCTCTGGCCTAACAAGTGCTGCTTGTATTTTTTTTTCATTACCAAATATATTTTTAATTTCAAAATTATTTATGTATACTCTCCAAAGCAGAACGAAGCTCTGCAGGATTTAGCACTGCAGCTTTTGCTGCCTCAGTGCTAGCAAAAGCCAAATATTGACACGCCCTCTTCTCCTCCTCTTAGTTGCATTACACAGGAGAAACTGGAAAGCAGTAGTTATCCTCATGTGAGAGTAGTTATCCTCATGTGAGCGAGCCTTTGAAAAATGTTCTGCTTGAGGCTGAACTCTGTTTCTTCCACCTCCTGGCATGTGGAAGATGATGCCGACCTCTCAGCAACCTTTGGAGTATTCAGTGACATTTAATTCTCAATTAAAATCTTTGTGGTTTTTCTGTTTGCCAGCAGATGACGTTAGCGCAGATCTGTCTGTGCGTAGCCTAGGGGCTGGCTGGGGAATACCAGGTGATGTTAGTTCTCCAGAGTGATTTTGGCAGGAGGTGTTGTAAGCCTGTATGCTGCTGTTGTGTTCTGTAAACTCATCCCTAATCCTGTTTTTCAGTCTTTCTTTGTTTTTAGCGACTTTGTTAAAAGGCATAGAGATAGGAATTAAATCAGCAAGGGGAAGCAGGAAGCCGGCAGAAAAGGCATGCAGGAAAGTAGATAAAGTGCACATTCAGTAGATTAATTCCAAGTCCAACAGCCAATTTTGAGTCCAGTGAACAGATCAAGCACAAGAGAATAAAAGTAAAGAAAAATTATGTGACGTTTCAATCAATAGATACTAGATATTTATTTTGTTCTATTTGTGTCTTTTATTAGGATTTTCCCTTGGTCTTGCCTTTGGTAAGGAAGTACTCTGAAGGTTTCATTATTACTGAGTTTCTACCTTTGCTCTCAAGGCTGTGACATCCAGCTCTTTTTCTTCCCTCTCTCCCTCTTATATTTTTCTTTTCTTGGCACTGCAATTTAGAAACTATTAGATATATAATTTATAGCTATATAATTTATAGATTTATAATTTAGAAAAAATCCCCGGGAAAAGCTAGCTCAGGGAGAAATAACTTAGATACAACTTTAGTTATTTATTGTGAGGAAGAAAGTTTGGCAGGCTTTAAAGTGCTGGTTTTTGTTTGTTTGTGTTTCCTACAGATAGACAGTCGGTGTCAGCAATGGATGTACAAATTCAGCGGGTACCTGGAATATTAACATAGCTTTTTTCTTTCCCTAGGGGCAATGTTGGTAGGCCATGCTCTTGAAAACCTTTACAGGTATATACTGTACCTGTCAATTTTACTATGGGTTTTTAAGTTTATTTGGCTAAAGAGACTGGCAGCTTGTGTTTATATGCTAAACTGCTTATCTCAGGTGATAGCAAAACTTGATCCAGGACTTCCAAGTTAAGGATCAGTGATTTTGGTCCTGTATTTTATGGCATTGTCAATTGCAAGGACAGCGCTGTAAAATGTGGTTCATTGTGGATGTAAATGCTGTTCTGTTATCTATCTAATGTTCCCAGCTGCCGAGCTGAGAAGACAGAATTGCTTTGTTGCTTTAACTAGGTTGGTAGCTGTTTATTATGGTGCTGTCATTGAGAGGGTTTTGTCTTTTTCAGGATCTGATTTTTCCTCCCTTTCTCTTTCCATTGGCAACTCAAAGTGACCCACGGCACAGCATTTCTAAGCTGAAGGATCTATGTATCATGTCACATTGCTCCAGCTCCATGCCAGCTATGTGTTGGATGACAGTCAGTGATCACACCATGTGACATGGTGATGCCACATGTCTACAAACCAACACCTGGCTCCAGAGGCAGGGTTGCACTGTAGGGCTGCTGTGAAGGGAGAGCTGTTGTGTTCTTGGTCCTCTGTAGGCATCTGTCTTGGCTGTGGTTAAGGGCTAGCTGGCCTGTCCCTGCACAGGGGCTGCTGTGTAATGACCTCAGTGCATGGTGATGCTTGGCCTCTGCTGTCACTGCTTTCTCTGCTGCAGTATGTGACTTTCTAACGTACATGTTGGCCAGCATGGATTAAGGACTAGTAAGGCTTCAGTGGAAGAATGCCATGGAGTATGTGGAGCTCACTTACCTGAGCTGTGCAGGCTGAAGGCTCTGAGTTGCAGGACTGGAAGCCGTTCACCCAAAACTCCAGTTTGGGAAAGCATGTTGTGTCTTTGCCCATGACTGTAATTAGAAGGATAGAAAAACATACTTCAACTTAATCACTCTCAAGAGTAAGGAAAATAATGTAATCGAGTCTACAATAATTATTTTGCTATAGATGCTGCTCTTCTTCATTCCCTGAGCAGTTAAACCAAATGTGACTGTTTTCTTGGCTGGTGGTAAAGCACAGGCCTGTCACCTGGGGACTTGTTCAAGCTGCTTTGGTGCTCTAAGTTTGCAGCCAGTGACCTCCACAGTGGTCATACCGCCAAATGTCACACTCGGAACACTGGAAGTCAATGAAGCATCTAGGCTGCTCAGTATATCAGCGTTTAATTGACAGTGCACAAGACCTGCTTGTGATTTACAGCCCGATAAAGGGACACACTTTTCATGCTCTGCCAACGCAATTGGCAGAATATTTTAGGCACAGATGGCACATTAGCCTTGGACAGCTGGTTCCCTCTTTGCTGTCACATCCTAAGACCATCTAACTAATACTGTCACACACGACCCACTTCACTGGGTAGCTGAGAGAGGTTCTCGCACGTGGCTTTGTGTCAGCCTGAAGGCACATGAAAATCAATCTGCTTAAGGACTGCCTCAGTGAGGTTTCCAAGACTTAGCACCCCACCATGCCCTTCTGGCTGTTCGCTTGCTGACCTCTCTCTTGTAGCTGCGTGAGTGTAACTGGAGTGTTTCTTCCTAGGTGTGTGATGTGCACATGTGCAGCTTGCAGAGTGTGGTTCTCTCCTTGTAGCGTCCTCTACTTTGCATCTGTCCAAATGTGGATTGAAAAAAGGAAAAAGGAGAGATGCAAAACACCCACATAGAGCACATTTCTTAAACTAGAGAACAATTTGGGATCACTGAAAGGTGTCTATTTTGAAAAGTGTATCTTTAATACAAAAAAAATCAAGAATGCATAGGGGGAGAGGCAATAAATAACAACAATGTAAATTATATGTAGATGATAGCAAGGATAAAAGAGTAGAGAATGAAGTGGGACTTCAAATGCTCTCTGAAAAAACCATACATTTTCTGGAATGCAGTGAGGCGGGAAAGGTCTGAGGTGGAAAGCTAAAAGCTGTGTTTGTTGGTAGATGAAATGCATTTTTCACATCAGAAACTTACTATTTCAAGGTATGATCCCAGTAAAAATACAACAGTTTTATTTTTCCAAGGCATAGGAAATATGAGGTCCATAATTTCTTACTATTCTATCAGAGCTTCACGGACTTCACTACAAACAAACTGCTGTGCAAAAAGCCTTTAAAACTTGTCTTGTTTTATGGCATCAAATGCAGAGTCTAAGGACTCTTGTTGGAATTAGGACTGGTTATATCGATGCCAAGCAACTAGACCAGAAAAATGGGAGTCTTGCGTTTGCCTTGAAAGCCATAATTTGAGTAAGATAAAATATAGTTTGTCATAGAATAATCCTCTTGAACTGTAACCAACCAGAGTATGTGTGGCACTCCAGGCTATTTAGGTGTTGATCTTTAAAAATTTGGTACTATTTTTGGACTTAATAACAACAAATAGACAACTGAAGAAGCCATCAGATTTGGCTATAGATAAAGGCAGTGATTTGGATGTTTCTTACAGAGTTATCCCCCGTGACCATGGGAATTTGCACTCAGAGATGGGAATCTCATCGGGCTGGATAAATGTTTAGAGGAGAAAACTCTTGTCTGAATGTGTCACAAAGTTTTTCACCTACCGTGACAGAGAATGCAATAGTTCAATGCCACCTTCAATGAAATAAACATTAAAGTTCAATCTGCTCCAGGGGGAAACATCTCTTCCTGGTTTTTGTGTTTGTTTTTCTTTTGGTTTGTTTAAATCACACTTATTTTCTAGCTGTTGTGTTAGAGCTATGTTCCACGTTACCTGCCTCTGTAGGACAGCCGCGTAAGTTGCAAACTTTAATTTTTATGTTTTTTTGATTATTTCTATGCAGGATGTAGGTGGCTTCAGATTTGTTTGAGTAACAGCCACATGCAGGGAGCTGCAGATGGGATAAGGATAGCCTGTAGATCTCCTTCAAGGGGCAATGAAATACATTTATCTCAATACAAGAATCTCTTACCTACGTTAGTTGACTGACAGCTGTCTCTTAAGACACTCCTGCATCAGGATCAGGTAAGCTTTTAAAGTCTTAGTGCGGTAACAGCACAATAAAGTTAGATCACACAGATTGAGTATCTCGAAGTATTTGATAATCTATAACCAACAAATTAGTGCCAATCAACACCCTGTGGCGATGAATTGGCATTGGGATTGACATCGTGCTTCCGAGTCCTGCTATTTCATTTAGCAGCTGAAAACCTTTGTGCTGCAGAGTGTCAATCTCCTGTCGTCCCGGAGAAGTGGGGAGAACTGTCACCCCTCAAATAGGACTTAATAATTAGTTGGCTGTTCCCAAACTGGGCAGGGGGCCGAGGGAGCTTTCACTCGAGTCATTTGCGAATTGTGCGACTGAAGTGACCTTCCCTCCCATGTGTTTTTTCCTTTTTGCTCCCACCTGCTTCTCACAGCATAAACACTGGGGAAACGCTGATCAGCTAGATCCGTCAAACGGGAGCTGTAATTTCAAGTCAGGCTGTTACCCAAAATTAAAGCATATGTGGCAAAGAAATTAGCAGTCTGCCATGGAAATGCACGTTGGTATAGTACACCTGGAGGTATTATCTGCCTCTTGTTTCTGTGCTTTGAAGTTAGGCAGTGAGTAGCCTGAAATAAATGTGGACATGGGCTTGGAACATCTCGCTGAGCTTGTTCGGTTATTTCTGATGCTGAAATGAAACATTTTATCTGCGTTAAGTGATATACATCCCATCTTCTGTAATTACGGAGCATTATGTCTGGTTGCATGCGGGTTGTAGGCAAAGTCATTACCAAATGGGTCCCCTTTTCCTGTGTACCTACTGCCCTGGTGGTTATTGTTCCAAGTTGTATCATCATCCTTTCAGATAATTTAGGAGATGGCAGAGATCAGGGACATGCTTGTCCCTTGAACTTCATTCAGGAGAGGAATTGTGCTCCTTACCCTCGATGAAGGTCAGTAATAGCTGTGTGAATAAGTGCCATAAACCCTACTTGAAAATACGGTTGTCCAAAACCACTGCCTTACTGCTTATGGAGCGCGAGGAGATGAATGATGGAGCTGCCATTCAGTGGCCAGCAAGTTGTTTACTAAAAATAAGAGTGGCTCGTTTTCTGAGGTGATTTCATTTTGAAGGTATTTGGTCTTTACCTCTTTGTTTCTTAAATATGGCAATTTAGAAGGGAAGTTAAAACATTTCAGCAGTTTTACAGTTCCCTCATTATTTTTTTTCCTGGAAAGCTGTTCAATTAATTCCACTGGAAATTGTCCTTTTTGGCTAATTTTTACTTCACCTAACTAGAACTCTTAAAATGTCTATTTTAGTGGCTGTAGTAAAATGTTTTTACTGGATTTTACAGTTTTAAGCTACTGTAATTGGTTTGGTTGGTTGTTTGCTTTTATGTGGGTCCAAATCTCAAGAGAATAAACTGTGTACCGATTTTGGGACCTGAGATGCGTTTCTCAGTCCCCATGAACTTGTTAGCTAACTGTGTGTTCTCATTTCTAGCTTCTTCTCAGTTTTGATTTGGAGGTTTTGTTACAATAGAATAGTGCTGATGGATGAAACCAGTTCTCCCAGGTTACTCTGGCGGGGATGTTATTGCTGCTTGGGTTTTGTTCTTGCCAAGCAAGTCTTCATTAAAAAACAATTGTTTTAGTTTGTTGCAGCATGAGACTTCATTTTTCTGTAGTATCAGATTTACCTTTTTTTTTTTTGTTTTCCACCCTTTCGAGTTTGGAGCCTTACCCAAAACCTTTCCCAAGGTTTTTCTGCATTGTATGTCTGTTTATATATGCAATGTATGTTACTTTACTGTTAATTTAGGAGTGTTCAGGACTCCAGGTTGCAGCCACATGCCGCTCTGAGCACCATTTGTTACCTTAAGGCAGCACTCACTCCCTTACTCCATACAGTTACAGGCTGCTGGTGCAGCTGCTCTGGGAGTTACTGGGAAGGATGCTTTGGCCTCAAGCAAGTGAAACAGGCATAGCCACATTGATTGTCCTGTATTAATAGAGCAGCCAATGCTTCACTTCCTGTGGCAGAATTCAAGAAGTTGTCTCCAGCTGAGCTGTTAGACTTCTGGCTGGAGGGAGATGATGTCTTGAATGCAGTTTCACTCCAGGTAAAACTTCAAACCCATATTGATCACCTCCAGGTGTTTCATACAGACTTTTCTCGCCCAGTGTTAAAGGTAGTTAGCTTAGGAAAAAGAGCCATGTGTCAGTGGTCGTTCCCTTACAGTAGGTGGCTTCTTCTCAAGCAAAATAAAATAAATGAAGTTAAGTCCAGAGTAGATGTAGAGCGCTCCTAATGACAACTTTAAATCGCTGCTCTAATTAGCGAGCACTCCCTGGGGACTCATTAGAATTACAAAAGCATTATTGTCGGTTATGCAGTGGTTAGAACATGTCAAGTTTTGGGCAGTTCAACAATACTACCTTGAAGAAAGGACTTCTGCAGCCTTTAAGAATTTTCTGTAGTTTAGAAGAAAGCACAAATTGCAGTGTCCTAGAAATCCTTTATGAATTGGGCCTTATGTTCGCTCTTGTAAATAAGGAGGGTTTTGAGTTTATATGCCACAGTCTAATAGGTACGTAGTGACTGCTTAATGGGATTTACATCCACTCAAACAAAATTAGGTTGGTAAAAGACAATGCAACATGCTGTAATGTAAATGGGACTGACGGCAGAATTAAATGTTTGTGGAAACAGGGGCAGCAGATCTATCAAGAGCTAATTAGACAGAGTCCAGAGACAGACTTACAAATACACAGCATCAACAAAGAGAGGAGAGCGAGAAAGAGAGAAAATGGAGTCTTTGTGTGGCAATGAAAAGGAGTTACAAACAAAGTTATTTAAAGTGGAAGGTCCGATGGAGCCTACGCTGTGAGAAGGCTTAGTCTTATCTGAACCTGTTCTGTAACAAGCTGAATTGCAGCTCTGATATCCCTTTTTATGTGTAAGTAGTTCCTCTTGGTTGCAATTTGCTGTTTGTGGAATCTTTCTCTGGTAGAGACGTGGGTTAAAAGCAGACTTTGGCCCAAGGATTTCCAGCAGCAGGAAGGAGTCTGGAGGGCAGCACCAGTGAGGACGAGAGGGCTTGAATCCTTCCAGCTCACTGCAGGCTGCCTGCACCAGGTGCGATGCCCTACTGGCAGCCATCAGCTGAAAGTGATGCAGTGGCACAAGAGCGGACCTGGCACAGAAAGGATCCTGTTTGCCTATGTGCAGCCCGTGATGGTGTTGTTACCAGGATTGCTGCATTTGGCACAGCTACTGCCTTCTGTAAGCTCCTGGTGTCACATGAAGGAAGCAGCACATTTGAATATGACAGAAAAATACCGAGTATTGAGTTCATGAAGGCCAGTCCCTAAATTCAGTGGCATCAAAATGGGATTAAAATTCTATAAGGGGCTTTTATATAAGGGCTTGTAACAACAGGACGTGGAGAAATAGCTTTAAACTGGAAGAGGGGAGATTTAGACTAGATATTAGGAAGAAATTCTTTACTGTGAGGGTGGTGAGACACTGGAAGAGGTTGCCCGGTGAGGTTGTGGATGCCCCCTCCCTATAAGCATTCAAGGCAAGGCTGTATGGGGCTGTGAGCAGCCTGGTGAAGTGGAAGTTGTCCCTGCATACAGCAGGGGGGTTGGAAATAGAGGATCTTAAAAGGTTGCTTCCAACCCAAACCATTCTGTGATTCTACGACTCTGAAGGCCAGATCAGTTATGTGCTGTTGGGTTAAAGTGGCTGGATCTGCATCTTTGCTATTTCCATGATCTGTGGATGGGGAAGATCTGCCCTGAACATATCTGGCTCAGGCTGGGGCAGCTCCAAGCAGACAGTCCCACTGGGGCTGCTCCAGCATGTTCCTCCCTGCATTTCTTCCTTTCATCCTTGAAACAGGTGGGCAGGAGCTGCCCGAACCCCAGGCGTCAGTCTGCAAGTTTGTCACCAGAAACTACTTGCTCAAAGAAAGCAGTACTCTTGCAGAACAGTTTGGGCTTCAGCAAGCCCATTTTGTTGCAGGCTTTTTTGGGTGGGCAGAAGAGCAGAGAACGCATTTGAGGCCTTCAGTTGCTGGAGCAGTTGGTTTCTTAGTAAGAATAATTTTGTGCAGGCTATCCTCGTCCTCACTGAAGATTTAAAACACTCGTTTTGCTGCAGAATGAACCTGAAGGGCTGAGAGCAGTGGGAAGAGGATATTCAGTGGGGTCAATCCCAACCACCATGAGCTGCTGTGCCTCAGCTCCCTTTGCAGTCATTGGGAATGACAGATTTCCCCAGAAGACGGGAGAGGAATTGTGTCATCTGAGTGGTTGATTTTTCTGCCCCTATTCCATCTCAGCAGCATCTTTGTGTGTGTTCATAAGGATGCAGGATAGGCTGTGGCATGTATCCCATAATGAACTGGTCAATAGGAGGTGATTTTAGTGTTATGTATTTTTAAGTTTGTGTTATTTTTCTATAAACTCACGCTATTCAGAAGTTCAAGTTAGGCAAAATATTTCATCCTTCTGCTTCAAGGCTCAAAGTTAGGTTGTTTTTATTTCACCTGCATGACAGACTTTCCCCAGGGTGAGTAACCTTGCCTGGCCATGGTTGTTATCCATCAGAAATGCATTTCTTTCCTTTTTCCAGCTAAGTGTTTTGACAAGTACGGGTCACAGGTAGTTTCTTTACCTTCGCTGCATCGGAGCAGCATCCTTGCATTTGGAAGAGTCTGTGGGAAAATACTGTATTTTGTATTTACTTGACTGCAGTGTGAAAATGAAAGGCTTGCATTTCAGCACCACCCATAAAAGCACGTTTCTGATGGTCTTGCTTTAGTGGAAGCTTGCGTGACTGGGAGACCCAAGGTGCAGTGACAACTTGGTGCTGCTTGCCCTCTGCTATCTTTGCAGTCCTGATCCGGGATCTCTCATACAGTATTGCCCACGGGTTATTTTCTCAGCAAGGTGCTTTGAGATCTTGGGCTCAGCTTTATGTACAGTTGGCACCTGCCCCACAGTCACAGGCCATGATGAGTTCCTTGAGAGTCTCAGGTTGTTTTACTGTAATGCTTTGAGGTTTTATATGAATTATTTCGGTGGGAAGTGAGTATTTTTCCCAATGTTTCAACCGCTTCAGTTTTCTATGCATTTTGAATGTCGTGAAATACATCAAGAAATCATTTATTTCATGAATGTCTTGCAGTTATGTACGCTACATAATTTTAACACAGAAACTATATGCACAAGATTGATTTATTTATTTTTTTTAGTAGGGGAACTTGGAAAAGCGAGAGTTAAATCCGTGGATGTAAAAATCTGCCAGGTTGAAAAATCTGTGCGCACTGAGTCTTGACCTCACGAGGCTGCAATGTGCCAAATGCCTGAGTTGCTCTGCTGCTTTCTGCACCATGCTCTAGTGGTACAGCGTTGTACTGATGGATTGTAGTTGCCAGATGAGAGTACTGTACAGGCGTCCTCGCGCTTAGGATTTCAGGCGTAAGCAGATTTTAGTTGGTGGCTTCTCATCCCCTTCCTGCCTCGTCTCCTGGCTGCCCCCTCCCACCTCGCATCCTTGCTGGCTCCCTCACGTGATAAATAACACTGTCTTATCAAGGTCAGTCAGAAAGGCCCTTTTTTACATATCTCATAAATTTTAGCCAGGTGCCACTGATGTGAGATTAATGTAATGGCACTCCAGCAGGCACTCAGGCTTGTCTTAATTATGCTAAGGTTGCTGGTTCACCGTTTCTCTTCATCTGTCTCTTGCTTTAGGGAACACTAAACACTATGTCATTAGATTGTCTGTTCCACAACATTGGCCCTTTGCATTTACAAAGTCATCAGATGGCTTATGACCTAGCTTTTCTAAGAAATTTAACTAAATAAATAGTACAAAAAATCCCACAAAATTAAGCAGAAATGGAGCCTGCCTGGGGTTGAGGGTGGGAGGAAGGAGCTGGGAAGGGGCTGGGGTAGCTCCTTGATGCAGTTGCTTTCAGGAGAGCAGGGCTTGCTGGCAGGCCCTTTGTTCTGGGGCTGCTCTGCAGTGCATGGCTATCAGGCACTTCCTTTTGATGGTGTAAATGCACATGCCTTCCTGTGTGTCACAGGACTTGAAAAGGTAAAGGGCTGCAGGCTTTTTCATTTCCTCTCTCTTAGAAGTTAAAAATCCTTACAGTAGAGGCTGTTTGGGAATCTGTTGCTCACGTGAGTTCCCCGAGGCTGAAGCCAACCTTGGACACTTTTCTCCCTCAGCTCCAGGAAGGGCAGAGAGGACAGCAGAGTCCTGCAGCAGTGCGCTGCTGGTGGCTGTATGTCCTGCCCTGCCCAGGAAAGGGCCTCCTGGGGGCACGGATCTGTTCCCTGCTACATCTCAGAGGTTGCAGGGAGTGGTGTTTGGATGTAGGTTTCCTTTCAGCCATAGGCTGGATTTGTGAGTCTGAAAAAGACTGACCTTGATTTTTATTTTATTGTTTATTCTGTTGTGTTTTCGGCTGCCTGGACACGTTAAAAGAGGGATTTGTTTCCTATCTGAGCATCCTCTGTTGGCTTTTTGGTGCCGGTTCCTGCTGCCACGTCACTGAAACGCCCATAGTTGCTGTATCTGGTAGCTTGGGGTCTGGTGCTTCATCTCTGGCCCGCTGAGAGTTGTGCCAGGCATTTATCTCGCTCCAGACCCAGCCTGCTTTTTCTTGGGAAGACTTCTGCTTCTCTTCCTCTTCCATCTGCCACTCTTGGTCTATAGTCAAGCTATAGTCAAGAGGCAGAATGACTGTGCACCTGTAGGAAGCTTCTCTATTTCAATCCCTGCTACCCAAAAAAGAAGAAAACAGTGCACGAATCCTCAAAAAAGAAGCCAAGGTCAAGATTTTCTCAGTGACTTTAGTGCCTAAAGGGAAGCCTTTGGCCCTCATCCACTCAGTTCTGTGAAAAGTGCAGTTGAAATCAGTAACTGAAGTCTGAACTGAACCTCCCTCCCAGTTTTCTGTCGATGCTTCTTAATGTTTTAAGATAATTAGGTAGGATGAATTGGTTCACAAGTTTTGATGTCAGTCTGCTTATGGAATAAATGTCTCAGAAGGGACCGAGCAGGGCCTGTTTCAGAGCAGTCAGGCTTTTCTAGGCTGCTCCAGGAGTGGGAAGTCTCAGACTTCATAATGACAAGGAGAGAAAGCGGGTGTCTGGTATGTTTTGGTAGCAGCTACTTGAGATCTCATAAGACAGCTCAGACTTGCTGCTTCCAGCAGCGTATGAGAACTAATGTGGGTGTCACAGATGAAGCAAGCTTATCTGTCAATTGTATGCTCTGAATACCAGTCAGGTCTTACCGTGTAGGCAAACAAGGCCTGCATTAGAGGCTTGCCCTCCCCCTCCCTCTACTTGTTGGTACTTGAAAGCATGTTTTAAAAAGGAAAGTATTCTTCGTAAAGAATGGCATTATGTGAGGCATAGAAGGCCAGCCAGAGCGAAGCAGTCATGCTCTGAATAACACACAGGGCCCACTCTCTCCCAGGCCCACTAAGCAAAGACAAAGGACCTGATAAAGAGGTAATGTGAATAACTGATATTTTCCAGTGTTTTGCATAGAGCTGCTGACTGTTACGGCACCCGTGTGCTTGCAGTGCTGGCCAAAACTCTTCTTCTAGTGATGAACAAGAGGAGAGATGATGGTTCCCCAGCTCCTGTGCTACTAACTACACTGTAGCTAAAGGCATCGCAGGACCAAAGGGATCCCTGTCTCCATCTCTGGGCTTGGTTGCTAGTGCCACTGCCATGTGTTCAAGCATTGGGGCACTAAGCTAGGCATGATCCCTGGTTACTGGTCATAAATGAATTACTGCTGTCACATTAATAACAAAAAACAAAGGCAAATATCGGGACTTGTTAAGCCAGTCGATTTCTCATGACTGTCCAAGGAATATTTTAAAAGACACGTGTATTTTTAAACCTTAAATATTGTTTTAAATTCATCTGCAGCGTGTGAGTGGGCAGCTTAATTGAAAGTGCTATGGAAATAATCTTATCACCTCTGCTCAGGTTCACTCTCCTGCTGGCGTAAGGCTGGTGTGTGTGGTGGGGTTGCCTAGTTGCTCTCAGGCACGATAGCTGGCAGTGTGGTATCTGGTAGCGGTCTGTGCTGCCATGTTATCACAGCTTTACAGTGAAAACAGCTCCTGTCACCACAGTAGGAAGCACATCTATGATTTCCTCTTGTATGTCTATGAGATAAACATGGCCGTGATAAATTCAGCTCTGATGGCACATTTCAGGGCACGGGAGGTCTTGCGATAGCAGCTTGTCTTGGTGGGAAAAGATTTGTTTTAAGAAGTGATTTATTAAGGGAAAAGAAAAATCTTCCAACACAGCTTGAAGTTCAGCTTTGTTTGGTTTTCCTGCTAGACTGCTGTATTCTCCTTTTGTGGTGTAACATTACTGCAAGGACATATAGGGGTAGGTTTAGACAACTGTTCTTGCAGGCATTTCCCTAGAAGCCAGACCTCTGTGTCAGGCTCTGGAAACTGGGTCTGGATCTATCTTTGTCATCCTAACTCTTCTCATGGTGCTGCACCAGCTGTTGGTAAGCATGCGAGCATCCATTGTGGTGACTCTTGAAGGAAGGTAAAATCACTGACTCTGTTGGACTCTGTTGCTTGATCTGCTTGCATTTCTTGGATGGGAATTAACGGGAGGAAGGAAAAAGCTAAGCAAGAGTTGTAAAAGGAAGAGTGTTATTTCCCTTCCTTTGTTTTGTTGGAAGCCAAAGTATTTAAAAGAATCCAGTGCATAGACTGTGTGGACAGATGTGCCTTAAAATGCCATTATTTTTCACTTAAAGCTCTTAGTCTTGTGGGGGTTCTTTGTTTACCCAACTAATTTACCGTTTTGATTGGGTGTGCTAATTGCATGTTTAAAAGAAGAAAATTGCTTCATTTAAACTAAAACTTAATCTGTGTCAAAAATGTGCGTGTACCAACTGGATGGATCTGGCTCTCCGTGCTCATGCCTGTGTTCCCATGCTGGCTGAGTTTCTCCAAACTCCTTGCCCCGACAGATGGGATCTGATCCTCCTGCCACCCAGAACCTCCAATGCCATGTAGAAAGGAGACTGGCAGAAAGGGCAAGTAGTGAAGCCCCCAAAGCACTCACTGCAGTCCGCACTGTGTTTTTCTTGTCTCTCGGGGTGAAAGATCTGCCAAGCTGATGCATTTTAAGGAAAAGAAGGAAGGAACTGGAGAGGCTGCCCGTTCTGAGTGATTCAGTGTGTGAGATGATTTGGAAAGCACACTGCTCACTTAGAGGCTGTTAGAGTTAAAAAATGAAAATTACTTTTGCAGCAAAGTGCACCATAAGGTCTGCAGGGACCGATTAGCACAATGGCTCTGTGTCCTATATAGTAAACGCTGCTTCAGTGGTTGCTGTGAGATAGGATACGAAGGTGAGAAAAGTTAAGAGTTGCTTGAGCCCCTATGGTTCGCAGTTACCGTTATATTACGAGATAGTGGAGCTTTGGTTTTGCTTAATTGGCAAAGACAGCGATCGATCAGTCAGGCAGTTTAAGGCAGAGGATTTTTGTTTGAGCCACTCTTAACTTTGTGAAGTGTTTTTATGCAGCTGTGACATCAGGAAACCACTTGTTTTCTCTTAATAAAATGTATTTAGTCAGAGCTGCTTTGATGCTTGCCCATATATAGGAAGAGAGAGAAAGAAAGAGTGGGGTGAATCTTGAGTGAGTTGGGAAGGAGCAGAGGTGATAGGATTCTGGATGTGGATGTGAGGTGCTGCATCCGCTGTGGATAGGGGTAGCACTTAGGGACTTCAGAGGCTGCTTTTATTCCTGCTGGTGCCAGGAGTGAGCCCTCAGCCCAGAACATCGGGGTGACCTCAAATCAGGGCCAGACAGTTCCCATTTGTGTCTTTGAGGAAGTTGGAATTGCCCATCTGGCATCTAGTTGTTTCACAATGGTCTTCAGTGTACTGTTATTGACTCGGATGGGAAGTTTACGCTCTACTTGAAGGAATATATATTTTCCATAAATACTTTTTTTTGTCTTTTTTAGTAACGGAAATGTGATTTCACTTGCAATCACAAAGCAAGAATTTTACAAGAAATACCTGTGAGGAGAAAAATGGGCACAAGAAACACTCATGATTTAGGCTGGGAACCAGGAGTTTGAATCAGCTGGAGACCAGTGCTCTGGTTTGGCTTCCCACTGGGGGCACTGGGATGAGCAATCCTGGCAGGTTTCCGAGGGAGCTAGGAAAACACGAGGCAGGTTGTGCAGCCTGCTGATGGGCTTCACTGGGGACCTGCCCAGCTGACCTGAGGGCCTGCAGTCCTGTCCTAATGTACTGCTGAGAACTGAGGAAGCAGCTTTGGATCTTGTACAGCTTATTCGTGCAAGCGCCTTTTATTTTTAGCTTGAGTTACTCCAGGTCTGGGCATTTCAGGTGGCTTTGAAGAGCCTCTACCATCTTATTGCACCCCAGCTCAGGGATATAAGCTTGAAGGGCCTTCACAGTGAGGAATGAGAGTCAGATCCAGGGTTTGAAATGCAATCGATGGCGTGCAGAGCCTCCCAGAGATGTCACCTGAGGAGAAGTGCTTGGTCAGGCATGTTTTGTGCCAGGGAGGTTTGTGCCGGTAAGTCAGCAGCTGAAAAGAATGCTTGTGTGCATGCTGTGAGGTCACTACATCCGAGCACCTGAGCTGCCCTGCATTAGGGCAGAGCCTGCCTGCAGATACAGGAATCCTATAAAATAGTTTGATGTTACTGGCAGAGAGGGCACCCAAATGTATACACAGAAGAGAAAGAGACTGTGGTTGGATGCACTACCTTAATTATATTGCCTTATGATTTGACCTTAGCAAAATGCCCTTTTCAGTAAGAGCATGTATTAACACATGCTTAAAAATGAAGAATACAGAGAACATATATGCATATTTATGTTGGAAGAGATGCTGATACAGCTTATTTGCCCTTATGTGTTGTGGACTCTGTTTATGAGCTGTCTCTTGCAGATTGTACTGGCGTAGAGGCACTCAGTCCCTGCTCAGAAATAGCATTTCTTGTATTTTCCAGGTCAGGAAGGCAATGACCCAATATATGTTACAAAAAATTAAATAACAACAACAGTAATGATAATAATGAAAACTCAATGCTTGTGCAGGTTACTGTAATAGTGTATATACAATGAGATCAGGAGCATACTGGAGCCAGTGAATTGCCAGAAGAGACTCATGCCCTTTCCATGGCCTTCCTCCCATGTTTTAGTGGGCTGAAGGCAGGTGCCAGCTCCACCAAGTGATGGGATCCAGATGCTCCCTGCTTGGCTCGTGTTTGGTCAGCCATGTGTGCAGCAGTCATGTGAGATTCAACGCTCCTTGTGTTGTTCTGGTGGGCTTGGGGGCACAGTGAGTGTGTGCAGTCAGTACCTGGTTGGGATGAGGGCTCCTGGTAAGGCAGATGTGGAAAAGGGAAGGAGCTGTTTCGTTTGAACAGGCTCTTTTTTCTCTTCTAAATTTAAACTGTACTTAGAGAACCTTCCACGTAACTCGCTCTTTTAACCGAGCAATATTTTTATCTTATTTTGACATTTGTGTTGGAATTAACGTGATTGGCAGCAAATCCAATAAATGAGAATTTCAGAGGTGTTTCTGCTCTGCTAAATGAACCTTTGCCTGCAGTTTGACTTGGCAGCTCTTGTGGAGTTCTGCATCAGCTGGATTTTATTGTGTGGGGAGATGGGTAATCAAAAAGGGAATCGCACGTGCTGCAAATTAAACATTTTGTTGAGTGCCTGCTTGCCATTGAACAGCAGTGTAATGTCAGGGAGAGAGCACAGGGGTACATGAGCACTGCGAGCTGAGTGCTGAGCGCCTCGTCGTACAAAAGCACGATGGCACACGTTCAACAATGCAGTCGTGTCAAAACAAATCAGATCACGAGCAGCTCTGGCTTGCTTTGCTCAATTTGTAGGGAAGTTTTTATCGCCCCTGCCTTGCGATTAATGCTCCTGATAAGCACAGGAGGAGTTCCTCTATGCAGCTATAAAGAGTGCTTTAATACCTGTTAGAATGTTAATTGTCTTGCAGGAATGGTTTTGTTGTTTAGCCCTTTGCAGGCCTTCCGGAGTGAATTGATACTGCTATGAGATCCCTGGTTCCACTGCCCTGTTGCAGGCTTTCGAAGCACGTGGGAGTTTCTGTTACTTGCAGATGTTGCACTACACACAGAGATGCATCCAGAAGTGCACATGACATCTGCTGTGCCAAGAGTGCCAGAATCAGTGGGTCACACTCTGCTTTGAGGCTGTAGAGCCAGTCCTGTTGAAGCATGTGATGCTTGCTTGTCTGAATATTGATAATGTGGTGGGAGGAGCTGTTCTGCTTCCACGCCCCTCCTCTGTAGACCTATTGATCTTTTTGTTTTGATTCTGAAATTTATAGACCCCTGTCCTGGCCGTTAGTTGAAATCAGCAAGCAAGCTGATTTTCAGTGTATGCTTTTAATTCTGTGAAGGAGTGGAGGTAACATAAAGCTACAGTGTTGTTCAGTTGCGTGCACTGGGAAATGGCACAAGCCCTGTGGTTAGCAAGCAGGGTGATGCATGGAAGCATGCTTGGATGTGAGCGTGGTCATTGCTTTGAAGTAACTCATCCTGGTGGCACACGGGGTCTGGGATGGAGAATGTTGTTCTGAGGGTCACAGTTTCCTATTTTTTAATGCTCACTGTTTAGACACACAAGTGCTCTTCTGTTCTTCCATTGTGTATTTGGGAATAATCATTTCTAATCCTTCACCCAGCCTGGAGTGGAGACATCTCATGAACATTACCAGGAAGGATTTACGTGTTACTTGGGGGCTGCTTTTTGTGGTGTTCTCACTGCTGCTTTGCCCCAGTGAGCACACTTCTCAGTGGATGTAGGAAAATAACAAAACGCAGGCTGTGGATTGCCTTCAGTAGTTGTGTTTTGTTCAGAAGAATAATGCTGAATATGAAGTCAAAACCCAGCATTATTCTAGCCAACGTATTAATTGCATGGGATGTGAACACTGTTTTTCTTGCTGGTTTTTTTTTGTTCAAACCTTTGGCAAGACCATAAATAGCACATTTTAAAACATAGGCTGAAGCTTCGTGTCTCACCGTGTATATAAACCAGCAAGAAAAACAATCTCAAGGATCTTCTAGGTTTGAAATCGGAATTTTACAAATAATAAATAATAAATGTATTTTGTCTGGTTATTCTGACCAGGCTTTTCAGCTCTAATGGACATGCTGGGCTGAGCTGATGGGCAGAATTGAGAAGATTAGACATGTAAATGACATGAGCTGCAAAGAGGATTTAATATTTTATGGGGGGAAAAAAAAAGTAATAATCCTTCATCAAACGTATAAAATTTCTTTAATAACTAAACCTGGCAGGGAAGTCATGGAGTTCCAGCAGTGATAATCAGAGCTTAAACTCCCTGGAACAATCAGTGACCCAAAAGGTGTGGGTTTACCTGAGTCTTCTGGCACTTGCATGAGCGAGTGTATTTTCCTTCATGCCAAAACAAACAAACAAAAAAAAAGACACATGCAGAGGAAAAAATGTGCAAGGTTCTGTATAGGGTTGTTATTTTCTTTCCATGGTTTAGTGAGTATCCTCCTGGATGACTCCATCCTGCTCCGTGTCTCGCTTCTACCAAGGCTCAGAAACTGCTGGTTAGCTTTTACCCCTTCTCTCTCCATGTACTTGCCCAAAACTCTTGCCAACAGATTTACCTCCTACATCCAGCACACCCCATGGCTTCCAGTGGGACCGGTGTTTGTGGGTCAGCTCTTAGTTCACCTGCAGTTCTTTTCTTGAATACCTGTGCACTTGCAGGGATTGGTAAAGATAAGCAGACCTGGCTATGTCCCTGAGCCCCCTTCTCTGGATGCTGTGATACAATGTGGGGGAATCTCAGTTCCCATGTGGGTCTACTCCTCTGCCCTTTGGGGCGGGTGAAGGGCTGTGTGTCCTCATGGTTCAACCCATGCATTGGCTGTGTCTGAGCTCAAACAGGACCCAGGATTCAGGTGGTGGTGCTTCATCTATCACAAGTTATTTTCATCAGGATGTGTGCTTCTCCAGGATGTGCAGATCCTGACAAGGCCTGTGTCTCACCTCCTTGGCTGCTGCTGCCAGTTTTACTGATCTCCCATTGTTTCAGAGATCCTCCCACACCTACAGCCCCGTCACTGGGAAAAGCAAGGTCAAGTGTGCCTGATTTTTTGGGCTGACCCAGCTACAGCCCCGGCACGAGGCACAGCCAGCTTCCCTCCTGACTGTCTAGATTCGCTACAGAAAACCTCAGCACAACTGTTTGTACTTGACTAAGAGCAACAAGTGTAGCAGAAATAATTATTCCTTCTTTTTGCTGCACAGCATCTTGTGGGCCCTCAGGAAGAGCAGTCAGCGAGGAAATGTCTAAGCTCTTGCATGAGGAGTAGGAAGTAAGAGCAGACCAGACCTCAGATTTAAAGGCAATTTAGAGCTCCATTGACTTGTAAGGTAAAACGGTGATTTGAGTTTATTTCATTCCTCCCATGACCAGGGATGGTGAGCCACAGCAGGGGAAATAGGAACTGCCTGACCCAAGCTCAGTGTTGGCTCGAAGCTTGAACGTGAGCCAACCCATTGCTGGGTGTAAGGCAGAACCCCCTCTTCAGGCACAGCAGTGAGGAGCAGTCTGTGCAGCCAGAGGTATCAGGGTGAATAGGGACTGCTCGAGGGGGAAATGGGATCTTGCTGGAGCATTTGCTCCAGGCATGAGATATGTTCGTAGAAACGAGGGGATAATGGGAAAAATTGCGTTTGTTTGCGGTACCCTTTCTCTGCTTACACAAGTGAAGGCATGTGTGATTTAGGAGGTCAGGCCAAGTGGGCTTACATCTTGGGCACTGTGTCCTCAGCACATTTAGATGCTCCAGCCTGGCTGGGTCTGCTCCTGGCATCTGTTTGCTGTGTTCCAGCTTGGAGTCTGGAGAGATAGGTCTGGTGTTTTGAGAAAGTTACCAGATGTTCCTGGGTCAGCATTACCAAAGGAAAACAAATGGCCTGGCAAGCTCGCAGGAGGTGCAATAGTGATTTGCAAGGACTATTGCAGGAATGGAGGCATAAAGGTGCTGCCACAATGGGTGGATACTGCACAGAAGTGGCTCTGCAGACTGCCTGGTGTGGAGGTGCTGGAGGCGAGGATGATGTGGGCATCGCATCATCCTGGAAACAATTCTGTGGGCTACCAAATGAAATCTGGGCCTTTCTAGGAGAAAATACACTCCTGATGTATGTCATTGCATTGGCCCTTCTCACTTTTTAGCATGTGGCCCCCTTTTTGCTGTTGAGGTTGTTGTTCTGGTTTGTAGTCTCCATACAGGTTCCTGGGAGTCCTTGGATGTAGGAAGCTTCAATTCTCTTTCTGTAAGCGAGGTGACCGAGTCAGTTTTTTTGTGCTTTTTGTGGTTTCCTAGGCAGCGATAACAGAGGAGTCTTAAAAAAAAATAACAACAAAACACAATCACAAAAACTCAACCTCAACCAAAAGCCCTACGCTGGAAAAGCAAAAAACTGCACACATAAAAATAAAAAGCAAACCTTTGACACCCTTAGTGCCTCTAACTGAGGAGTTTGAAGCTGAAGCTGTTTTTTTTTTTCCTTTCTACCACACCAATTTAAGTGTGATAATCTCTCCCTATCAGATCATTTTGAGCAATTGCTGTCCGTGATGTTTGCTGCAGCCTTAGCTTTGTAAGATCATTAGGATGGAGAAAATGTGCACGTGGGGTGGGGGGGGAACTACACAGTTCTCGCCTTTCAGTGTGGAGTCCTTCCTCTTTAGGAAGAGAAACAGCTCAGCTCAGCCACTGAATAAACAGGGCTGTGGATTGGGGAGAGCTGGGTGCTGGGTTGGCTGTGCTTTGGGCAGAGGGTCTGAGCAGCAAAACCTGGCAGAGCAGAGCGGCTGGGGCAGAGAACAGCGCAGCAAGGTGAGGAGAGATGCTCCTTAGTATTGCTGAAAGGGGGGTTATTTTAAGGAAGAATCCATAGGGCTCTCGTTTCCATTGTGCAATGATCTCTGCGGACAGATCCAGTGCTGCTGTCTGCATTTTGCCCTAATCTGTGCAGTGTTGATCTAGATGTTTAATGAGTGGATGGGTGTGAAATCAGGCTCCAGGCGTGCAGGCAGCAGCTCAGTAAATACAATAAGCAGCCACTCCTCTAGCCTGGAGGGGTCGTTATGAATTTTTTATCACTGACTTTTATGATGTGCCATTCAGACAGCATTTGGATTTGTAGAAAAGGGGGGGGGGAGGGGAGAGAGAGAGAGAGAGAGAGAGAGAGAGAGAGAGAGAAAGAAGAAAGCCAAACTCAAACAAATCACTTTCTCAAGAAATCTCCATTTCAAAGGTTAATGCAGATCAGGAAACACCACCTTACTGTTTGCAGGTAGGCCCCTGCGTGGCAGTGCGGTTATACAAGCGAGGGAAGACAGACACTTGAAGAACTCATCCCGGTATTTCCTCTGACAGGCAGATAGAGAGATAGCAGGAGACCGATCAGAGGGTGTCAGCGGCTCTGACAAACTGCCTGCAAAGCCCAGGGACAGGCAGCACTGCCTGAAGCCTGCTCTGGTCTTGTAATGACTCCTGACAGCGGGGGGCTGGGTTCAGTGCAACGCTTTTGCTGTCCTCGCTGTCTAGCACCGTGCAGAATGCCTCCTGGAGCAGCAGGTGGACGCATCCCCTACAACCTCCCCTTTGATTGGGTTTCAGAAGAGCACCTGTACCAGCAAAAAGCCCTCCTTCCCTCCTCCAACAGCGCTGCAGGGCTGGGGCTGCTCCCATACAGTGCATGGAAGCGGCAGTGCTGCAGCACTCAGCGCTGGCCCGCTATTAAAAACAGGTAATGGGCCGTGACGTCCACCAAATGAGGTCTTGTGATCGTCACAACAAATGCAGGGTTTCAGGCAGATGAACATAATTCTATCAGTGGGATTAAAAGGAAAAGCTGCAAAATTACACAGATGGTTTTCAAGAAGTCGTAAAAAGTTAATTGAAACATTTTTTTTTATTAGTTGTGTGCTGTGTTGCCTCGAAGCGCTGGGCGTAGGGATGGAAAGGCTGGCCAGATCCTTGGGAAGGAAAGGAGTCTGTGGGAACTACATTTAAGGGAGGAGGGGAGCTTTTTCCTTCTTGAAGCTGTGGGGCTGGCCAAATGCATGTCCTTCTCTGGCAGCGTGCCGGAGGCGGCCGTGTCCCATCTCCCAGCAGGACCACTGTGAAAAATCTGGGGAGCCTGAGCAAAGTGCAGATGCGTCCAGCTTCCCCTGCCAAGTGCTTGAGCCCCAGCCCTTCCAGCCGAGCTGCAGGGCCTGGCTTTCAGCCTTCACGGGTAATTTGGTTCCTTGGAAATTGACAGTGTCATCTTCCAAACAGGCTGTAATAGAGCAAGCACAGGACTTTCATTACAGGGGCTCCTTTCTGACAAGGTGTGCTTGCTGCAGGGGTCTGTGCAAGAAATTAAATAAACACTTGCTGCTCCTTGCAGAGCAGGCATCTGACAGCCTGTGGCTAGGTTTCCTCTTTGCTGCAGATCCGAGCGCTGAAGATGAATGGCTAATGATGGACTCAAGCAACTGCACTGCCTGTCTGTGGGGTTTGCAAACCTGACAGCCTAGCAAATCAAGGGTGGATTTTGGGGATTCTTTAAGATGAATGCTCAGACTTCAAACTATAAGTTATCTATTTTGTAAGTAACATGCAGGCACCCTAGCCAAGCTGCGAGCTCCTAGCACAGGAGATGGCAGGCTGTATCCCCAGACACGCTGCAGACCGATCAGAAGGCGAACCAAAATCTCCATGCCCCAAGTCGTAGCATTGCAGAGCCATTAAGAGTTTGCAGCTGATATCTGGGTGATGCGTAGACAGATTTTTGCATCTCATCTAGCCCACAAATGCTGTAGTTGGTGCCTCATAGCTGTGTGGAGCAGACAGGGCTGTTGGTGTGGAAGTTGCGCTCTCTGGGCCATCCTGTCGGGCTCACGTCTTGGTTTTTCTGCCTGAGATAGAGGTGTGAATAGAGACTGAACCTGAACTCCTTCACAAACAAGCAGCAAGCGTGGTGCAGGTGGGCAGCCACCCTCTGAGCTGCTCTGTAAATGTCAGAACGTACGGCAGCAGAAATGCCACTTCTGCAGGTGAAAAGCTACCAGGGGGGATGAGCTCTATCTCTGTTGGAGCAGGCAGTATAGAGCTTTGAATGTGCTCCCAAATTCGTTGCTGTCAAGGCAGTACTGTGAAAAATCGTATCTGTTCGATGGCACATTTCCCTCTGTAGTGCTGCATGCGTATTTTTGTTTTGCTTTGCACATGTTGACTTCCTCCAGCCTGTGAATTCATGTGTGGTATTTTAGAGCTTACTCCTTGGGAGGGATTTAAGGCTTTTTAGGACCTGGATAGGGAAATGTTTAAAAGATTTCCTAGATGTTAGAGCCTTTAGCTCCTATGGTGTCAGGGAGGTAATTTCTTCTTTTAATCTTTACTTGACCTTGCTTTGCCTGTTGCACAGCTGTAGGAAATGCTGAGGAGATTTGTTTGGTGCTGCCATGAGACAAGCAGGATCGGATCTGGGTGGGTTTATCAACCTGTCAGTGAGCATCATTTTCTCTCGGGGGAAACACACGATCTGCCTGCCTTCCCTGCAAACCTCACGTTGGACTTGATGCTCCCTCTGTGGCAAAGATACCTTGAACTCTTTTAATCGTGCTCCTTTGGAGGTGGTGATAAAACAGTCTGCTCTCTGAAGACATCTCCCCAGCCCACAGGCGAATTGAGGCTGAACGGAAGTAAGCACCCTTGTAAACGAGCCCCTGGCCAGATATTGCATTTCTGTCTCACTGCTCTGTCCTTGTGTTTCAGGGATTTTGATAATCAAGACCAAGCCTCTTGTCTGAGGTACCAGATCTTAGGTCTAGCTGTGCTGAGCGCAGCTCTTTTTATCTCTCTAAAGCAAACTCTCATAATTATAAGCAGATAAGAGGGATTAATGCTAGTTAGTGATTTGTCTCTTGCTCTTTAACCTGCTTGTTGCCCTATGGGAAGGTGTGCCTTCTCCAGCATCTCAGAGGAGGCAAAGTGCTGGGTGAGCAAGGCAGATGGAGCTGGAGGGCTCAAGTGGGCCCTAGGCAAGAGATCAATCCTTGTCCTGTGCTCAAGTATTCATCCAGGCTTCCCTCTGGCTTGGTGCTTCAGAATCTGCTCCAGCAGCCTCGCAGCGGTTGTGCTGGAAGCTATTGAAATTGGCAGCCCAGCACCATGCAGAACAGTGCTGTTTTGTCAGCAATTCGTCCTTGAACGTTCCTCTCATCCACGATGTACCAGGGGGATGAGTTTCAGATTTCCTTTTGTCGTTTTGTCAAATTTGCTTTATGTGAAATGCTTTGAGACAGAAATGGAAGACTTGGCCTTGTCAGATAACTTGCTTTGTGATTTGAGCTCATTTCAGATGTCTGAAAGGTAAAATATCCATGAAGACACCTTACTTGAGGTAGGCACGTGAAAAAGCAGATATGAATGGTCCCTGCTGCAGAACAGCCTCAATTCCCACATCCTGCTTAGCAGTGCCTTGGGAAGCTCTTCTCAGGTGGTGTCTGCATTGTGTGACCCACCAAAAGCAGAATGCGATGCAGGAAAAGCATTCACATTGAAATCTTGAGAACGTCACTAAATGAATGGACTGAACAGGACTGAAGAGGACTTCAGTGCTTTGAAACACTCGTGAAGTGCTTAGTTGAGAAGGAATAGGCTGAAAGAAAGAAAGCTTAAGGTTTTCTTTATTTCTCACACACAAATGCGACAAAATAAATGTTTTCATCCTTGCAGAAATTCGGGTGCCAGTGCACACAGCTCCAACCAAAATAACTGCAGATGAAAAATGGCCGGATTTAATCGGGTCTGTTTAAGTGAGCAACTGACAGCTATCTGCTTTGTTTGAGCACAAATTAGCCTGTTTTCTTTCAGTTTCTTCCACTAATGTTTGGTGGATTTATGCACAGTCTCTTTTACATACCGTCTTAAGATGCGTACCGTGACAGTGGAGATAGAGAATCTGTCTCAATTCCAGACAACTTCAGTCACAGCACAAGTTAGGCAGAAACAGTACTGCTCTCCTTGTCTTCGGACAACGGTGGGCGAAAGTCCTGAGTCACGAATGGTGACAGGGGCTGGATTTCAGTTCTGGGGAAAGAGCTGACTTCTTGGAGGAGGTCTTCCCTGGTGTCCTGGAGGTCAGAGTGCATCAGGGTACCTAACTTCCTGAAGGATAAATATCCTGGTTGGGAGCATCATGCTGTTGCTATTGGAAACCGATATGAACGCCGAGTTCCTTCAGTCAGCTTTGCAAGATGTTGAACTGACACTCCTAATTTAGGAAGAGACCTCGCTTCTCTTACAGGGCTGCTTTTTTTTGACATTCCCAAACCATGCTGTGTTGTGTTGGTTGTTTTTGTTTTTATTCTTGATGCGTAGAGCACTTAGGTTTAACTTGAATACCTCTTTTCCAAAGATATTAATTTTATTCTGCTGTAGTCCCTTGCGTAGCAGTAGCTGAACCATGAGAACACTTGAGCGGTTGCCAAGAAAGCTGAGTGACAGGCAGGAGCTGCGTGGAAGATGTTATTATGGATGCTGGGTGTTTCCAGCACTGGCTGATCCTGTTATTTTGCCTCAATTTTTGAGATGACCCTGTTGTAGCTGAGCTGTAATGGGGCAGTGTTAGAGAGCCCAGGAGGCTACAAACGGGAATCTAAATGGCTCATATTGGGCTAATGCATATGGAAGGAGGAACAGTGACATACAGTAATTATCTTGAAACAGCAATTAAGTTGTCTTAGTTCGCTGTTGAGGGCCAGAGCTTTTTTGGATGTCAGAACAGGAGCTCAGCAACCACAACCTCAGGTTCTGTCACTGATCATTTTTCCTCCCTTAGTGCTGTCACCTTCCGTTGCGGGCTGTGTGGCATTCAAGCAGGCAGGGTTCCTTGTGAAAATCCTTGCCTGGGTGCCTCGTCAGCCTCCTTTGCAGCCTGTGATTTTATTTTTTATCAAATCCAGTAGCGTGCGACATCACCTCATTACTTGGTCATCTATCTCCAGTGCTTTCTTAGGTAATCCACTGCCTTAGCATGCTCTGGGCCTCACTTGCATTGATGGGCAGAGTACTTAGCAGCTTAGCTATTGGTTTTCCAGGTAAAGTTGGCATTTTTAGGAGGCACAACTTCCTGCACCGTCTTTGGCTGTTGGTGAAGAAGCCCTTTTCAGGGTGAGTGGAGGTGGAAGTGTGGCTGGTGCTGTCATGGCACTGGGGAGGCCAATGTGCTTTCCCAGATTGATGTTAGTGTAGGGTAAGTGCTTGCTTCGAAGCAGGTTCACCCCTTGTGGTTGCTTCTCGTTTTACAATAAAAACAGACTATGTCTGCCTTGGAGAGCGTGCACCAATTACAGCTAATGGTGGGCAATTAGATTGGATCCAGCACAAGCTCTGCTGTCACAAATTGCAGCTTAACTTTCCTTCCCTCCTCCTGCTGTCAGCAGCTGTAATTGGGTCTAACGGGACCACGAGGCCTCGCATCCCACTCCACGAATCCCTGTGCTGCCTCTCAACGTGCCAGAAAGCAGCCCGGCCTGCACGCTGCCCTACCTGGTGTCAATAGAGTTTGTGGCAACTGGAGAAGCAAGAAGAGTGGACAGAGCCCCGGATCCACTGCATTTATTCTTTGCATTGTGGGAGACGTCAGGAGAAAAACATGAGGCTGCTCACCTCATTCGCTGCTGGGTTCTGCGTAAGTGCAGCCCAGCCCGGTTTAGAAAAGCGTATGGTTCTGTATGGGTGAAGTGGGAGAGAAGAGCAAATAGTTTTAATTTTTCACGATGGAGAACTATGAGGCAGAGCAGTGTTCGACCTGCCCACATTGCATTGCTGACATTTGGCAGAGCTGAGCGTTTCGCATGCAGATTTCTTGGATGCCAGGCCAGTGCCCTGTAATACAGGTTGCCTTTTGTTGTTGGCATTGGGGCACGACGGCACGGGAGAGAGGCAATGAAGCGGCTCTGTAGGCAGGGCGCTGAGGAATGCTCGCTCAATTTACATATGAAAACGTTTATCCTCATTCTCTGGGCTTACATAGCTACCAGTGAGAGGTTTCCATGGGCCTCAAGTCTGGCAGAAAGAGGGTCGCACCACCCTCTTCAAATGAAATGCTTTAATTTTAATTAAGTCCACTACCTCCTGGGAAGTTGCAAGCTCCCACATTTCTTAATTACCTGCTGTGCTGCCGAAGCACAATTCTAATCTGGGGTTGGAGGTTTTTTTTCTTTCTTTCTTTAATTGTAAACAGCAGCAGCAGAGGAGCAGCGCATGCTGCAGTAGATGCAGTGGCATTGATAGATGAGCCAACGCAGAGAGACAGAAATAATGTGGCAGATTGGCTGTGGCTCGGGCTGTCTAGGAACACCCCGTGCACCATCTGGATGAGGCAGCAAGAGGTGGCGAACTTCACGTGAGCACCGGGAAGAGGGGAGGGTGCTTTTCAGCTGCTGGAGATCAGAACTGACACCTCGATGTGTTCAGGGTGCCATCTACCCTGTCTAAATATTTCTTTCTTCCGCTGTGCTCAGTCTAATGCAATCAGACTACAGTGCGGAGTGCTGCCATCTCCTTTTAGCTCTGAATGTGTTTTGCAGTAACAGGCTCTCCTGCCCCAACCTCCGCGTGCATATTGCAGGCAAGAAGGGAGGCTGAGCAGCAGCTTGCATTAGGGCACCTCATGTGCTGTCGCTTTTGTTGCCATCAATTAGATCAAACAGAGCTTGCTGCGTGGCCTACCTTAGGGTTTGTTGTTCAGAGCTGGTAGAGACGTTAAGTAAGTATCGTACAAGCTTGATTCCCTTTATGTTACGTCTAATAGGAAGATAAACCTACCTAGCGTTTGTCTCTAAAATGTAGAAACCGTATTCTGTTGACTTTTTCTAGTACATCCAGTGAATGTTGGATGATGACGTGCTCTGTATGTTCTCCATGTATCCCTGATAATTCAGGAACAGCCCTGCAACAAAGTCAAGGCAACCTCTGCTAAGCAATGTGAGCATGCCAGCCTCAAGTTGAATTACACGTTGCGTGCACACGGGCTGGCTTGGGAGAACTTTGTTTCTAAAAATCACTTGTGTTCCTCAGGCCTGGATGAGATATAGCGAGTTGGATTTGTTGAGCCCGGCACACCCATTGCAGCAATGTCACCAGCCTCGTGGTGCTTGTTGTCCAGCACAGTGCAATAGGCTTGTGCAGGATGGTGCCTTGATTAAGGAGCACAGACAGTGTTTTCCTTGGAGGAGGAGTGTTTTTCTTGCTCAGCTCAGGCGCGGTTGTGATGGTTGGGCTTGGCCCTTTGTTATTCCAGACTTCTTTGTAACTGCAGTGGCTGCCTTGAACTCACCACCCAATTTTGTCTGTGCAGCGTGGTGTCACCAGCACTTTGCAAGCCACACTGTCACTGTGTCATCACAAAGCTTGGTTGTACCACTTGCCCTACTCTGCTGTCCTGAGTGCTGCTCTGCCCTGTCCCCGCAGCGTGACACTGAGCTTCACCATGAATGCTCAGAATTGATGCTGAGATGGGGGAAGTATTCCCATTTTTCTTTTATTCTTTTTAAGAAACATTTATATCCATTTGGTTTTATTACCCATTCTCATGACATCTCAGAGGCATTTGGTTTAATAAACTTCAAGAAGCAATGATGGAAGAGAGATACTCTCCAGTTTTGTAACAGAATTAGAGAAGCAATCCCTGGAAAAGATGTGTTTGCATATATGCATACATAAATAAATTGTTATGATAGTATATAATTTATCTATGACTACAGATATTAACTGTGGGATTTATAGCATTCATTTATTAGCTGTATTGAACATCCTTTAAGTTGTGCTTACAACTGAATGCCGGAGAAGTAAATATGCTTATGGATTAAAGGCATCAGCTGCTGGATGAGGAACGGTGGGCTCAGCAAGGAAAAGTAGGCATGCCAGCTGTAAGCTCAGTGCATGGTTTGCCAAGGTGGGGTGTGTTTTTCATGTGTGAGTGTTGATGGCTGAGGGGTGCTGGGTTGCTGCTCCATGGTCTCACAGCCAATCCCCCCAGGGAACTTTTTTGAGGTGGGGTGGGCTCTTTGATCTTAGTGGTGGATGACTTCTTTAAAAGAGCAGCACAGAGGCCGTGCCTACCAGCAGGTTCCAGAAGGTTCCTGGTGGCGATTGCATCTGGGGACTCATCTGTCATGGTGCAGTGGGAGGGCAGATGCTGCCGCCTCCTCTGATGAGAATGAGGACGAGAAACAGTGGAAGGCATAATAATATGTAATTAAAAGATACACTGTTATCCCCTGTGTGTATTTGCTGCTGTGTATAATGCAATTAGCTTTACTTTAAAGATGTGTGGAGAAATACTCACTCCTCTGGGGAGTGGGTAAGTGGCAAAAGGACTTGTGCGTGAAGCCACCTCCTTTATTTCAGTGGAGCAGTTAAATGGAAAATAGGTGTTGAGCAGAAAAACTCAGTAAGTGGCACAGCAGCGGTCCATACGGGATGGGTTGTGTTGATCTGCTACGTGTGCCCTGCCTCGCAGCACCTCTGGGACTGCAGGATGAAGTCCCAGCACCTCAAGCCATGGGGAGATAATTTGGGAGGCCTAACTGGATGCTTGACACAACTTGGGCTTTCCTTGGTGCTTGGGTTCCTGCATCTTTAGCAGCTGAGCTAAAACATGGGATCAAGGAGAGGGAATAGGGCTGCACAGTGAGCAGGGGAGGATTGCGTGCTGGTGAATGGTCCTTAGGCTCTTGCTGTGGGTTCCAGCCTTGAAATGTATGGTTGACTAAGAATACCTCTGGTTGACTTCTACTTCTGCAGGTTTTGTTTGTGTATCCTTGAGAAGCTTATGCAATTCTTCCGTGGTCTAGGTCTTAGAGGGGCTCTGACCTGCCAGCAAACAAAGCTCCTTAAAGTTTGTTGCTAGAGCCTTATGCACAGCTCCCCCAAAAGGCATATTTCACCATTCCAGCATCTTTGTGTAATCTTTGCTTACTGTAGCCCTCAGAGGTGCTTTGTAGTCCTTCACTCTCTTTACGTGAGAGGCATTAAAAAAAAAAGTGTTATTCTTTGCTCTGTGTGAGATCTCCTTGTTTATGAAATTGCACCAGCTTGAGATACGATTATCACAAATAATTGCCAGGAGTACTTGCTCTAAAATCTAAACTTTCTGGTTATTGTTGGCAGTGCTTTTTACAAACTGAAATTGGCTGTTTAAGGCTAGGAATTATGCTTTCATACTTGGCAATCAGTCACCGGGACTGTGTGCGCAACAGCAAGATTTTATTACCCTTAAGTGGCATTTTATTTAACCGAAGGAATGAGAGGAGCAGAGTTCTAGCCCTTCAGTCACAGGGGCAAAGCAGTAAAGGAATCACTGTAGTTTATTCTCTCTATTTAAACATAAAAAGAATAAAAAAAAAACCTGCCAGACATTATTGCCCTGTTCAGCAAATCCTGCCTGCTCCGGCTTCCTTTACCCCCAGCCGTGAGAACTTGGTAGCTGGAAAACCTCATCCTTTTGGACTAAGAACAACAAGGAGGTTATTCACCACCTTTATTCTGCGGATACTGAGTAGCACTGGAGAAGTCTCGTGTAAGGGAGATTTAGATTGGATCATAATTTTTTCACCAAGATGTTGGTCAACCATTGGAAGGGGCTGTCTGGGGAAATGGTGGAGTCGCTGTCCCTGGAGGTATTTAAGGGATGTGTTGGTGTGGCACTTAAGGACATGGTTTAGTGTAGCCTTGGTGGGGTTAGGTGGTTGGACTAGATGATCTTTGAGGATCTTTTCCAACCTGAACAATCTTATGAGGCTATTAGCTATACCTGGTACTGCTGTGTTGCCCATGAGTGCTGTGGATGCCTGTTCCCTTTGCCGTGCAGTGGATGAAACAAGGATGAGTCCCTGCCCTTAGCTCAGCCATGAAGGGTCGTGCTCTCCAGCACCGTACAGCTGGGAGATGAGATGAGGGGGGGCTCGGCAGAGCTCCCTGCTCTCTCCCCACAGGGCTGGGTGCTCGGGACTGCTGCTTGAGCTTGGAGATTCAGCATGCAGCCAAATAATGGTGCACTGTGCTCCTTCCCGTTTTCCTGGCAGCAAATCATCGACTTGAAGAGTTCATGGCTTTAATCTCAATAGCATTTTGTTGCCATTTCCCCCAGTGGCTGGTGTATGCTTGTATTTTTAGATAATGGATGCTGGTGGGGTCATTTATCTCACCACTCCTTTCCTTCTGGAAAACCTTTCAGCTTGTCAGAGGTGCCGTTAAACCAGTGCTGACCGAAGAGAAATACAGACTGTTGGAGGTGCTTGCATTGTGTGCTGGGGAGTCTGGCTCGTAGGAAAAGGGTTTATGGTCCCACTCATCCCAGGAGCTGAGCTGGCATCGTCATTTCACCAGCTCTCTGCAGAAAGCGGGTTTGGATGCTGGGATGATGAAAGTTTCTGTCACTTGAAAGAGCCATGAATGCAGAATGCCTGCTTTTTTTCTTAGTAAATTATTTCCAGGATGCCACGGGGCCTCTTTTTTAACTGCAAAAGTACTGTGTAAGCTGCTGCGTTGTCATTCCAAAGCACCAGGCCTAATATTCAGATGCCGAGTATCTGCAGATTCCCCTAACTCCAGCTGGTGTTTTATTTCATCTTAAAGTCAATGTTGTGTTGTTTTGCATTTTTAAAACCCAAACTTTGGAAACTGTGTGATTTATGAGATTCTCGGCTTTGATAGAACAGAAGATCACAGGGAAGTAGGAAAATGTAAATATCAGATGTATAAAACAAGACAAGAGAAACTCTAGCTTGTATGTGCATACATCCTTGTGCACGTGTGTAAGAAGTAAATGATTCTGGGGCACCTGCCCTGTGGTTTTGGGTTGTGGATGGAGATGTTTCACCATTCAGATGGAAATACAGTGAGACATCCTTAAGGAAAATTCCTGGGTGGAGAATAACCGAGTTCATTGAAGGGCAAGCATTGCCTGCTGCCAGAAACGGGGCAGATTTCTGGAGACTTGCTTTCAATTCCGGAGGTAACTGGAGGAGTAGAAGGCTGATCCCGTTGGGCATGAAGTGCCCTGCTGTGAATGGGTGCGTGCCTTCTTCCTGGCAATTCCTGGGAATGGAAGGGCTGGGGGCCTCGCAGGCCTGGACTCTCATTGCACGTTTTCTTGCTACTGTTGGATTTAAATCACCCACCTTGTTGTTTTGAACTGAAGGATCAGTTAACAAGTGACGTATTAACTAACTGGTTTTCTCCTCTTTTAAATGCTTGCCCTATGCCTGTTCACGTCTCCACCAGCTCCGAGGCATTCGTGCATCTTTAAGCATGTGAGTGGCTCCCAGAGATCAAGGTCACTGCTCACGTGCTCTGCGTGTCTGCAGGACTAAGGCCCTGGAGAAAACCCAGTCTAAATAAGAAACCAGCATCTGTGGCTGCTGCTCCTGTGAGCAATCCTATTGCCCTGAGCTGGTGAACGTGCCTGGATGAGATTAAAGAAAGGGGGCAGAAAAACACTGGGGTTCAGACTTATCTGCTTGAATGTAACGTGTCCCTTGGGGTGACTCCATCTGTGGGCTCCCTGTTGTTCTGATCAGGTGTACTGTACACTTAAACCTCAGCGTCTCATCACGGTGCAGTGGTGCATCTTCCCATTGTTGGTGTGCCCTGACATGGAGCCACCATCTCTCTTGTTCTCCCTTGGGCAGGGCAGTGTGAGAGGACAGGGTGTGCCTGCTATGGATCCTGTACCACTGTGTGCAGGGCTGCAGGCAGTCGTCTTTCATGCGGGGTTTGTTACAGACTGGCCAACAATCAATCCATAGCGTCTGCACATGCTCTCTTCCATCTCCAGCCGACATCAAAAGCGCTTCCCAGTGTGATGAATAGGGATTTCTGCTTCTGCTGCGGTGGGAAGGGCACAGCGATGGCGAAGCAGAGCGCAGTTCAAAGATGTGCATTGCCAGAATTGCCTTGTAATGCTTTATTCATATCTCTGACGCTGCCTGACAGACAGCAAATTTATTCACGCTGTTGCTTGACCATGGTAGAGAGCTCAAACCCAGGGATAAGTCAGATAAGTAGTTCTCAGAGGTGTTATTAAAGCTTTTTCCTGGATTTTTTGAGGACAGAATGGCCGCCGTGCCATGTTGAGGGCCTTTTGGGAGTCACCTGCCCCGGTGTCAGAGCCCTGAAGGGCACTGCTGTGCCCAGCACTGGGCTGTGCATCTTCCTGGCAGCCTGCTGCTGGGAGGGGGCACGTGGGCAGCTGGGATGTGGCACCCTCCTCCACCTTCTTGTCCTTCACTGCCCAGGGCTGCAGTGCTCACAGAGGGAGCATCAACAGCTGCAAGGTTTTACAGTGCATCAGGAGTGGAAGCAGGCAGGTCTAGCTGTCGGCAGCGAGTCTTCTAAATGAAGCAGGCTTAGAGAGGATTATTTCTGTCTTTTCTTTCAGGGAAATAATCTCCGTTTAGAAGTTAGTTACTAATATGTCCCATGACTATACATTCTCTTTACCTCTAATAATGGATCTTATCATTAATGCGCATGAATTTTCACTTGGGTTATAATCCAATCAGCTGCAAATCTCCTCCTCTAAGTGCAAATGTTCAGCAGGACAGACTCTGTGGAACTTCGTGGCTCGGGAAGGTGGCTTGAGCACGGTGTACATTTGCCATCTGACGGAGCAGAAATGGCCTTTTGCCATATAAGTGGTATTTCCACGTGTACAGCATGTGCATGAATGAAGTGTTTGAACAACTGCAAAGCCAGAGTCTGGGGATTTGTCAGGTGTGGGGGAGATATGCAGGGACGATGGGGATTGCCTGTGTCAGGTGACAGACCTGGGAAAGAGTGTTCTCCTGCCTTTGGTTTGGCTGATCGTAATTGCAAATGTGTGCTTGTATTATCTGGATACTCACCAGGAGCTGCTCTTGAACCTTATGGTCCTTTACAGGCAGTGCTGGTGGATGTAGTGCTTGGCTGGGTGGCAGAAGGAGGTTATGAAGGTTATGTTCCTGCTGCTGCAGCACAGCCTGCGTCATCTGTATGGGGTCAGCAGGCTGGGGGAAGCTGGCAGTTTGTGCAGAGCTGCTGGTGGGTCCTGGGCTGGGCCGTGGGTCTCAGTGTGGATGTAGTGCTGCCAGGTTTTCCTCCTCCCAGTCTGGTATCAGTGAAGGGACTTTTTAATTATTATTTTATTATTTAGTATTTTTTTTTTGAGTGTTTGGTTTCACCTTTATATTTTTTTCCAGGAGATGCCACTAGTCACTCTGGCTCTGTGTTTGCCAGCCTTATTTTCTTTTATGCTCAATTCAGTAGTTTAATAGATGGAAATTGATACTAAATCTCACTTATATGACTTGGAGATGATGCTTTTTTTTTCTCTTCCTGCAACTTTCCCCCACAGTGTGTTACAGTTCTCAGTAAGCCGTTAAAATAAATTTGGGATTCATGTATTGACAGAACGGCATGGAACTGCTTTTCTTTTCATGTTGCCTGCTGCTCTGGTGTTCCTGGTGTCTGAATCCTGAAATCCAACTGTCAGAGCAGGCAAAGCTCGCGAGCCCAGAGCTGAGGAAAACACAGGGAGTGGAGCACATCCCAAGTGACAAAGTGGCGTTGCTGTTCCTTATGCTTTCCAGCAGTTCGGATGCTGTGTGTGCTTAGGACCTGCATAACTGCAGAGTCTCAATTGTGGTTCATTACGTGGTGATAAAGGACAGGAGTAAATGCCAACCAGGCAAAGACATGCCTCCTTTTGTGAGGGTCTGACCTCCCCATTCCTGAATGATGCTAAGGGAATGTGTGCAGAGCCAGGTACAAAGCTTATTAGTTCCCTTTGTGCTTTACCCATTGGGCTCAGGAATATTGCTGGCATGAGACAGATGTAGTTGCCAAACCTCTAGCCCAAAGTAAAGGACAAGAGGTCACCATTTTCCAAAGGGGAGAGCTTGGGTTTACCTTGAAACTCTGAGCTGTGGAGGCGGAAGGGAAGAGCTGGGCACTTTGCTTTCCATCCTCAGCAGGCAGCATGCAGAGAAGCCCCTCCACTGCTGCTTCCTTAATGGGTTTGCATCTCCCACCCCTGCAGCCCTGGCAGGACAGTGAGATCGGAGTGCTTTTTGTGCCTTTTCTTTACTTGTTATTCCTTGGAAAGAGGCTTGGGCTCCCCCCTCGCTGATTTTTTGACCTTTGGTGCTGAGCTAGCATTTGAAGATCATTTCATTTATATTTATACCTTGGCTTTATCAGGCTGCTCTGCATTGCCACTGACTCACAGCTTGGGTAGGAGTGTTGCTCAGGTCTTGCAGGAGCCTACTGCAGCTGCACAGCAGGAGTAGCTGCTTGCTCTGTTTTCTTCTTGAATAAAGGCTCTGTTTTCAAGCCCCTAGCCCCAACCAGTGCGTAGCTGCTATAATGTACTGTGATTTAGGCAGCATGCTAGGGTATAAATGAGAGCATGATGAGGCCAAAGTGATCATCACTGAAATACGTGGCTGTGCAGTGTGCTCTGGGGATCTTGTCCTACCAAGCTGTGTGCTTGTACCCACTCTCTGAGAGTCCGGTGCCTGGGTTTGGACAGTATAACTCAAAGTATCCTGAGCAAAAAAGAGATCAGAATGCCCTGCTGGACAGTGAAGGCCTGAAGGTTTGTGCTGAAATGTTGTGCTGAAATGTTTGTGATACCATAAGAGATGTGGTGCAGAGCTGGTGCTCCTTTTTAGTTCCTTGTGCCATGCTGATACCTTTTACTTTACAGCATTTAAAAGAAGTCCCTGAACCTTCCTCATGGGAAGGGACACTGACTTAGAAATACACAAGCTGTGCTGAAGTCTGGTGGACTTCTGCCCCTTGGCACAATGGGTTCAAATTGCACACAGCGAGAGAATCTAGGAGGGTAAAAATAATCCCCCTGAATATTCGGATCAACCTGTAGCTGTTCAGGATGCTGACAGATCCTTTATTTGCCTTTAAGTGCTGTGGGTTTTTTTTTTGTCCATTTACCACCAAATGACTGATCTCTGGGAGAGTTACAGTAAAAATGCATATATTTGATTTGGAAAAGCTCTTGCAGGGAGGAATGTATTTTTGCTGGTTTGCACAATAAAAGGGCAAAACACTTCTCATTCCTGCCTGATTTTTTTCTTTCTTTTTTTGTACTGGAAAAGGCAGCCTTCAAAGACAGAAAATTGTCGTTTTGCCATGAAAGGCTGTTTTTGCTGACACAATTGGTAGTTTAGCTCCGCTTTAATTTCCTATTCTAAATATGTTGTAAGATTATAGGGTGCATCGTTAGAAATATTCAGCATATTTTTCCTTTTGAATTGCTTAAAAATTAAGAGAATGATTATGAATATGGAATAAGTCTATGCAAGATGTCTTTTTTTTTCCTCTCCTTGACATTCAGCGTGTGCACTCTTGGGATGGTATTTTATTACAGGACATTGATTCCAAGAAGATATTTTAAGTACATCAGCAAAGAATTGAAAAATAAATGTATGATGGTGCTGCTCAGCTGGTGCAAATGGATGTCACTCTGCTGAAGCCAGTAGAGCCATGCCAGTTTATCTCAGCTGCAGATGTCCCTATGGTTATCTCTATCGTTCTGCTGTATTGCAGCTTTTGGTCATTAACACAGTCACCTTTTCCAGGTTTTTGCCCACAAGCAAACTGTGCTCAGAAAGCAACGATATCACAGATGAGGTTTCCTGGGTAGGTGTCTCTGAGCGTTGGTATTTTGGGCTGCCCTGTATAGGTTTGTGTTTTGTCTGTAGAAAGGTGAGAAGCTCTGTAATGTTACGTTGTATGGGGAGTCCAGCAGCCCTCTGAGCATTTGCCGTGGCTCAGGGGACTTGCTTCTTTTCCTCCATGTGTCTCTGGACCAGTGACAGTTGTTCAGAAGAAATCAAGGTATCATTTAACTAATAGGATTAATGGGTATTTCCTCAGTGGTTTCCCAAGCACTTATTATGGGATTTATTGAGAATACAGGTAAACGCTTGCTTTTCACGTTCATAGCAGTGGTCGGTGCTTGGAGGGGGATATGAGACATTTCCACCTGCCTGAGACTTGAATAAAGCCCCAGTTCCTCCCCATTCATTTGTGGGAGCCTCTAATTTGTCTTTCGTCACTGCAGTGGACATAGGTTGTGTTGTAGGACATGGCAACAATTATTTCTTTACTGACAGCCCACTGCTGATGCCATGATCACTCTGTTGTCCCCTTCGTCCTCCCTCCTCCCCAGTTTTAATGTCCTATTCCAGAAATGATTATTATTTTTCCCAGTTTTTCAGTGAGTCAGTCGTAAGAATTATTTTTACAGGTGAAAAAAAAAGTTTTCTGTAGTTTCATTCTTACCAATGACAAATCTGCTTTGGAATTTCCACCATTGCCCTTAAAAAGCAGGAAAAGCACTCCCAACTGGAGGCAGACATCCAGCAGGAGGGGTGGGAGCCCGGGCAGTGCTATTGGGTTTTGTCTTAGATGAGGAAATGTTATCTTAAAGTTGGGGTGGAGGCATTGCCCCATCTGTAACAGCTTAATCACCGTGGTATGAAATTAACCTTGTAACTAGTCTGACAAGTTCATTACACATGTCTGTTGATATCAGCTTTTTATGCGAGGGTGCTTTTATTCGAGGAGAAATCCATAGTGAGTGCTATTTTTAGATGCTAGCAACCCCCCCACGTTTAGAGTTGGATTTCTTTTGCCTACATATTGATGGCAAGTGCTTGCAAAACTTGATGCTGATCGAAAAATGCAAAAAAACAGCTTTTGTGCAAGGAGATTCACTACTGCAAATGTCATGTTTGCATATTTTTAAATTAAAAATCAATACACCATTATATGTCAAGAAAGACTGTTTCTCAGCATCTGTTGTGGGAGGGTTATGGATTTCCCCATTAGCAGCGGTCCGGGCTGCGTGGGGCATGCAGCTGAGCACAGGCTGCAGAAGGTGCATGGCTGTGCTGTGGGGGAATAGGCTCACTCGTGCTAGGTGTGTTTGTGTAAGGCTGCATCAGAAGTGCAGGTTTACCTGTCCATCACTGTGTGCCTACGGTGCTGCTGTGAATAACACATGCAGCTCTTCGGTGATACGGATGTGTGCGCATGTTTTCATTAAGACCATACACAAACAGCCCTTTAGGTGAAAGAAAAGCAGAAGTGTTGTGCTTGCTTGTGAATGAATTGTTCTTCTTGAGTCAAGTCCTGATATGTGGAGGTGGGACTTGCCCAGTTGTTGCAAAGATGATTTGTTCTGGTGGGTAGCACTTAAGATTTGGCTGTTCATTTCTTTGATTTCTAAGAACGCAAACGTTTTAAATGGCATCCCTGTAAATGCATAACTCACTGGCCCTAAGTTTCTCTAGAGGAATGTATTTGTGACTAATTCCCCGGCCAGGATACAAGCAACTCGCTCGCTTCATTAATCATAGGCTCCTTAAGGGCCACCAGTTCCAAGTGATCTCATTTTTGTTCACTTCATGTATTGGCTGCCTGCAGAAACTTCAAAGATATCTGCAGACAAAATGCTGGATTAGGTAAGCCGTTAGCCTGATAAGTTTGTTACACAGCATCTGTTTGAAGTGATCTGGGGTCATAGTCTGGCCTTCTGGACCACAGCATACCTTATCGGTCCTTACCAAATTTGCAGTCTTTTCCTGCACAGGTCGCCTTCTTTTTATGTCTGTAGGAGACCAGCTTGGAGACGTTCTGTCTTGTGCTAAATGTGAGAGAATGGAGGAGAATTAAATAACATGTTTATGCAGTATTTTGTACGATGGCCAGCCTTGCAGATTGCTCTTCTAATGCGATTGTGAGCACTGGGAGTCCTCCAAGGCCCCCAAATTACAGCTCTGAACTGCTGATGAGTGGGATGGAGAGCAGAAAGACCCATGAGTTTTGCCCAGAGCTGCCACTGCACAGCCATCTGTAGTATTACAGCAGATTTTCATGCTTACGTTCTGTGCAAATACTGGATAATAACACAGTGCCTTCCTGAAAGTCCCAGGCCAGGCAACCGATTCCTTAATTTCCTAAGGAGAGTAGCCTGAAGGTAGGCTGAAATAGTCAGGTGGCCAGATGGCTCAGGACTGTTGCACGTGTAGGTTTGCTTGTCTTGCTTCTAATGTTCTAATAGCTAGGCTTGTAAAAATGTGCAAATTGGAGCAGTTGGTGCTCTTCAGTGATGGCTCCTGGTCCTAGGTTAAGTTGGCTCCATTTGATGGGTTTGGCCCCTGCTTTTCTGCCTGGGATGGAGCAGTACCAGTAAGCACTGTGAGAATCCAAGCTGTCCTTGGAGCTCATGATGGCAACAAAGCTGTGTTGTTAATGTGCCCCACAATCATAGACCTGTTTCAGAAGGGCAAGAAAAGTGTGGGTGAGTGATTCTATATCATCTCAATAACGTGCTTCCTTGTCAAGAACAGTTTCAGCCAATAAATCCCTAAGCTCAGTTGTCATTAGCTTATTCTGTCTGTGTGACTCGGTGCTTCTGAGAAATTAAAATATATATATAAAACGAAAAGCATGCGAATATTACACTTTATTTTTTTCTTCTAAATATCTTTAGAAATAAAAACTGATTGGAACAGATGAATTGTGGCTTTTCTGCTGGAAGGAAATAGAAAGCCAGGTCGCACAAATGGTTTTGTCAGCACACAACGTTCAGAAAAGGAATAATTCAGTAAAAATGCAAATGATCGTTGCTCCAAACACCTCTGGAAAGATAAAATGAGTGCGTGTGTTGAAGGAGGTGGTTGCAGAGCAAAGATCTATTGCGTGCTAAGCTGTGCGGCGATAAAGATGGGCAGATGAGTGCAGGTCAGCACGGCAGATGAGGGAGGTAAAGGAAAGGCAACCCCTCATCTGAGGGCTGTATAAATCTGTAAGAGCCTTTACAACAGATGGCACCAAAACTTACAACACAAGTATTTTACGCACAACACTGGAGCAAATCTTTTTTTTATTAACTGAGTTGAACTTTAAAATTATGTTATGACCAAAAATCAATAAAGAGAAACTGATTTAAGTTCATCCAAGTGTGAAGGGGTTTATTACCGGTGCTATATCACTCTAATGATGTACTCTTAAAAATTTGTTTTTGTGATATATTACATCTATTATCGCTAAAAGGATAAAACTGCAAAGCAACAGTGGACATTAATAAATCAATTGAAAGAAAAACGGGCAGGTAGCCAGGGGAGAAGTAAATCCAATTTGCAGTTTTTAAAGGTTGCGTGGTCTATGCAAACGGCACCCCCGACCAGGCCATGGGTTCTCTCACTTGCTAATGGGATTCTCTCCTGCGCTTCTTTTGTTTGTTTGCTGTGCTGTAATCCTCCCCGCTGACTGCACGGTGACAGCGCGCTGATAAGTAATATTTCTAAAGCTAATTTTCGCACTTAACCTTCCATGTAGATCTACGCTTCAAAAACAGCCCAGAGGGGTTTTGTTGATCAGGTTGCACGAAGCATTTCTTTGAGTTGTTAAAATACAAAACATCTGTCTTCCTGTCCCTGTCTCGCTCCAGTTTTATTCTCCTGGTTGTCAAGAGCACACTGTTCAGAGGCGCTGAATTAGCGCTGTCTTTCTGCTTGTTAATACAAGAGTCTAAAGGCATCCTTAGTCAGTCTTCACCTAGTTGTAACCAGAAATTTTTCAGTGGGATGTATTTTAGCAAAGCAAACTGAACGTCTACTGCAAAGTGTTCAGTGCTGCATCCCTGAACGCCCTTACGGTTGCGGGCTCCACTCCTCACGAGGAATTACACGAGACCCCACTTGGGCTGTGACCTTTCTTATTCTATTGGCACCTGACAGTGAAAAATGGTGCGATTTGCAGCGGAGCCTGGGAATTTAATTGGACATCCACCTCTTTAAAGCTCCTTTAGCAAGCCTGGCTTATTTATTTTTATTAATATGCTCGCGCTTCTGGGAGAGGGTGATACAGTTGAAACTGAAGCATATACATAATTGCAAAGAATTTGCAAAATGCAGAGATTAAAGTAAGGCAACAGAGGATAAATACACTTTTGTCAGCCCCGCTCTAGAAAGCATTCAATCAATGTCAGGCCAGGGACTTCTTCATTAGGGTGCCATTGTGTGAGGAAAGCCGTGCTCCAGCGTCAAGCTCCGTGTTGATTGTTTCCGAGCAATTACCGTACCGAGTGCACTTGGGCCTGCGAGTGCTTCCAAGTGCTTGCCTCTTCACTTGGGGATGTCTTCACGTGGAAGAGCAGGCGAGACTGGACGTGGTCATCGTGCATTTGTCATTGGATGGAAGGCAGGATGCAGGGGTTTGGGATGGGTCTGTTGGGGATGGGGATCTTCAGTTGCTATGCTGTGAGAAGGCAAACTGTTAGGAGAGAGTTTTTACTTAAACAGGAGCTGCAATTGCTCTAGTGCTCAAGTTGCATCCAGTGCTCAAGTGACGTGTATTCAAATTAATTAGTTTCTCCAGTGTCCTCCAAATGCTTCCACAAAGCTCAGGGAAAGATGTACTCAGGAATCAGACCGAGTGCCAGTTTTCAGACAACTGAAAACTGTTTTCCAACAATGTGCAGATCACCTTCATGCAGCTGCAAGGTAAATGAATGCCAGCAGTAAACAGCCATCGCAGAGCTATTGCAGGATCATCACTACAGCGATACTTGAGCACACATCATTATTAATATTGAAATGTCAGTGGTATTTTTAGCCTAGCGTTTATTACCCCTTTGAGCAGGGTGCCTAAATGAATCCAAATGTCTTGATAGATGTCTTTCCTTGGTGCCTGCCCCAGAACAGTTGAGAACCAAACAATAATTTCAATCATTTCTATACAGGCAGGAGAATGATAATCTCAGATCTTGCAATTTTCTTCTGTCTTTAGTGATCATGCGAGTCTGTCATTCTTGCAAGTTTTAATTTCTGGCATCTGCTTAGCAGGGGTAAATTAGCTTAATTGCTGTAAGATTTTTCAGAAAGTCTTCCAAACATTGCTCCAGAAGAAAAATTGTGTTTGCCTCTCCATAAAGAGAAGAGCCTGTAGTACGTGTCTCGGAATGTATTACATCCACTTACTGACAATTTCTCCGCTTACCTCACAGTCAGAGTGCTGGTGAAGCACAGCGCTGCAGAGCAGTGCAAAGTTATCGAGCAGAAAACTTCTTTGTGTGCAGCAGTTTCTATTGTAAAATAGAGCGTTTCTTTTGATTAAAATGTGATGACACAACAGGTGATGTAAGTCCTAGCTCTCTAACAAAGTTTACTATTGAGATATACCAGTGACGTGTTGGACCGCTGTTTGCAAATGAGGATGGCTGCTGATTTGAGACAAGTCTACATCTGATCTTCCCCAGACCTCTGGGGCACTGATGCCCCTCAGAGACCCACCCGTGATAATGCAGCAAAGAGTGTCCCAAAAGTGGCAAATACCTATATACGCACAAATGTCATGTAGGCTTGGAGGGATCTTTGTTGCTGTGTTAACTGAAATGACTGTTGTGGATGGTTGTTTGACAAAGAGGGTGGTTTGTCCCTGTGGCGCGATGTCTGGTGTTGCATAACGAGCGGGCTGAGACATAGAAATGTTGCCATGTTTAGGATTACTGCTGTGCTGCCCCATTTGCCTCCTCTTGGGGGATTTAAAAAGACAAAATGGTAAAACTCAAGCCTTTATATGGTGTTCTATTTTTTCCCTCAGTGCTTCAGTGAAAAAAAATAAGTCTGAAGAAGAAGGTGAAGTAGTTTTCTTTAATTCACAGTTTCAGTTTACCTGTTCCATATGGCTGGCTCTCCTATCCACTGTTGATTCATTGGGGTGTTTGTTTTTTTTAATGATGGAAACAACTTGGTGCTGAGCATTTATTTAATAAAATGCAATAAAAACATAAAGCATGTTATTTGGTGGCGTGGAAAGGGCCTCAGTGCTTCTTCGCTTCTCAGTTGGCTGTAGACTTCAGCAATGTGCAGTTGAGCTGATGGGGAGCACTTGTGAAATCTCACCTTTGCGCTCTCCTCACTGGCCCACATCCGTGACACTGTACCACGTTTTTACAGCTGATAAAAACCTTTTTCATTCATTTGGAAGTTGTAAGTGCAGAGATAATAACTGCACCAGTGTCCTGGAGATAACATCTTAAACACCGCTGTGGCTTTTCAGCTTCTGTGCGTAGTGGAAGTGTGGGGTGGGGTTTGTTTTTATTTTTCACTATTTCTGAGCAAGTTTTACTTCACATAGCACACGTGGTGTTATCTTGCTAAGCGCAGTCACAACCGTGAGAGATCAGAGAGCCAAATATGCCCTGCCATTCTCCTCATCCTCAGGTTTTTCAACTACTTTTAAGAGCTGTGCATGAAATCTCAGTCTTGATGGAGAAGAAGACGACTCCTGTTGTTTTGAGTGAGCGCACGATCTGTGCATCCAACAAATGTCAAGTGATTTTGGCAGTGTTTGAGACTGTTAAATACTAAGTACGTATTTCATTGGTCCTTACTGTATAAACAGCACTTCTAAAATTGTCGATAAGAGCTAAGTGCCTAAATCGGTGAGATAATTGCTTCAAATAAGCATGATAGCTGTGCTGCTTCGTGCAGGACTGTTTTTTGATAAAGACTTCTCTTTTCTTTGTTTGTTTCTGCGAGGGCATATTGAGTGAGAATTAGATGGAGCCAGTTTGGCTGGATTTCTATTGGCAGGAGATAAATACTGTAGACGAGAAACATGTTTGTCTGGGCCAGAAACCTGGTGTTGCAGAGAGCAATCCAACAATATCCATTGACGTCCAGTTTTCTTGACGTGAATCTGTGTTGTTGTATTTTCAAGGTACCTCTTACTTTCTGTGGAAGTGCAGCACGCTTGCATGATGATAGCCATTCAGCGTGATCAAGCCGTTAAGGCCAAAGTTGTTAGCTGCAATGAATTGGATGCAGAGTTGAGAGTTATTTAAGCTGTATTCTACCAAAGTGACTCGGTAAAAGGTAACGTTAGTCCAAGCAAGCAAGCAAGCTGCTGGTTGCAGCTATCAGTGTAAAGACCTGGTGGTTCTGGTTGACAAGTTAAACTCCACTGCTGATTTGGTCACTTCTGAAAGGATGTGTCCTTGTGTACTTAGACATCAGTAAAACAGTACGTGGCATCCCTCTGAGCCTCAAAGCTTTCTTCCTTCTCTGTTACAAACTCTCATAAGCTCTTCAAAAGCTCCTCAATCCTGTGTTTAAAAGTGGCTTTGTGTAGGTAGAAGTTTCCTTATCTGTCATTTTGTTTAGACGTGGAGACATGGGACTTGCCACAAAACTTTTCTGAAGAAAATGTACTTTCATAACTCGAATAATGATCTGGGATAGAAGGGACCAGAGGTCAAGTTTCTGACTTGCCTGATTTGGCAGCTTTTAATGGAGTTTTTGTTTCCTGGGACTTTGTAGCTTGTCATTTCCTTGGGAAATTCACAGTTGTCAACCTGTGATGTTTCAAATGAAATGTTTGGTCTTCGGAGTGCAAAGGCCTTTGTCCAAGTAAATCTGACCATTCCTAATCAAAAGCACCTAAGAGCGAGTATTTATTTCCCCAGCACTTCCGTGCCATGGCCTCCAGACAGCACGTTCGATGGATGTGTGGGAAAGAAGGGTGTTGAGCACGCGACCCCGTGAGAAGTCCCAGGTCAGAGGCAGCTGGCTCTGCACCTCTGCTGGGAAGCCCATAGCACTCGGGCAGCCCTCAGCCCTAACCTCCAAGGTCCCGCACACAAAACTTGACCATTGTTCTTGGTTCAAGTTCACAAAAGCTACACAAACAGAATGGTTAGGACCAGACTTTTAAATACCAAATAGCAGTGCCTTTTATTGCTCATCCTGACCCCTTCTCTTCCCTACTGCCTTGACCCCTTTTCAGTTTTATGTCCTAGTAAAGCAGCTGCACAGCTTACGGTTTCTGGCTGCTGCTGTTGCTTTGAGAGGTTTATGAGGGTCTTTTAAAAGATTTATAGTTACTTCTGTAATGACCTTTCCCAGTTTATTGTTGATTAGTTTTCAGGCCTGCAGACCAGGAGGACAAGAGCCTACGGAGAATTTTCCGCCCCGCTGGCACGCCATGCCACTCGTTGCAGGAGACATCTCGGTGTCAAACACTCAATGTCTGATGCAGTTTCCCATATAATTCTTCATCCCTTGGTATTTGGCAGATGATGCCAGTGTGTTCTAATGTTACTTAAATCTTTTCACTCACAAATTGTACCTTGTTAGATCATCGTTGCTTAGAGTGCAGAGGGCGAAGAGTTATTTGTCCTTGAGAAGTGGGCTTCCAAATTCAGGCCTTGGCCCTTGAGTTCAGTGGTTCCTAAGCTGCAGTAGTCTGAGCGACTTATCTGGAGAGGTAACATTTGAAGAATGTTTTGCAAAAGCAGCTCAGCAAGGATTTCACAGTTGGTTGCTTTTGGCCGAAGTCTGTTGACATAGGTGACATTGTCTTCACGGAAAAGAAAAGGAAACTACAACAGCAAAACAAAAGGCGAAGTCTTTAATACCCTGCAAAGTCTCGTGTGTGATCTGTGTGGGAGTTTTGCTCGTTTTCGTGTTGTTAGAGAAAGGCAGAAATTGCCTGTGTATTTTGGTTTTTGATTTTTTTACGCCAGTACTACATGGCAGAAAACCAAACATTGTTGTTCCTTGATCTCAGGGCCAAGCAATGGCTTGGTACAGAGCCAGGCTCAGTGCTGCCAAGATAACCTGGCGAGGACACCAAAGGCAAGGCCCGCAACGTATCTGAAAACAGCCCCGAGCTAGGAGTCGGGATGATGAAACAGGGAGGGCTGTGCCACTGCGAGCGTCTTGGCAATGATTTATAGTTCTTATGTCATTTGTGCTCGCATTCGTTTCTGTTCCTCTGGTTTTCCTCTGGACTTTTGGCGAAGCGGTCGCAGAGACTGCGGTGGACTTGGCGAGGTGGATGGAGAAATTAATCTCCCACCAGACACCAGGGAGAGATGGATCCAGCACTCTGCAGGCCTGGGAGTGGGAAGGCTCCTGGGCAAAGCATTGTTCAGCCTTCTGGGCGGCTTCTGCAGATGCATCTGCTCTAGCTGTGCCCTGGATAGAGATGTAGTGAGCCTGGTTGAGCTTTTGCTGCCTCAGCTCTGTGTTGCATAAACGGCATCCCAACATAGGAACTGCACGATAGAGGTTGGTGTGCTCTTATCTAATGCAGTCTGTGGGTGACAGCCCATTAACTCCACTAGGCTGGGGAAATAAAAATCTAATGGCTGTCTGCAAACAACATCTCAAACTCATTTAAAATGTTCTCTTTAGATAATGACTGTTTATTAAAAACAAATAAACAAACAAAAAGACATTGGGTAGCTGGCCCGCAGACCTGAGGGCTGTGCCATTGTTTGCTGTTTAGTCTCCACAATGCTCCTCTGTGCTTGTGTTGGCAATCAGTGGGATACGGAGCCTGCTTAGGTATATTAAAACATCCCCTCTGTTGCTCTCTCTCCAAGAGATGTGCTTGAAAACATATCATGAAGGGTAGTAATAGCAGCCTTAGAAAAGTGCTTGGTAAATATCTGCGTGGATTTCTGCACATCAGCCAGATTGTCTGATAGCAAATTGCAAACTCTAAAGGGAGAGACTTAACAAAAGGCATACCTATGGCAATCTAGTAAATATGTTAGTCCTGGAATACAAAAACAGTGAAAGATGAGGAAGTTGAGGGTTTTACCTGCTAAGATGTGTTAAACTATATATTGTTGATGGCTGCGTGACTCATGCTGTTGCATGCTGGTGGTAGCTGACATAATGCTGCTGTTTTCCTCCTCAAAAGCAGGGGTATTTTAGGAAAACTATGTGTTAACAGCTTAGCGCCTTCCATTTTTGCAATGAAAATCACTGTTTGAAGGCTTTTTCTACAGCTGTCCGTTCATCATGTCGCTGTGTGATACAAACCAGCGCTGCTGAATCCCAGAACCAAGATGAAGAAGCCTTCAGTGTACCATTTTTGTTGTCTGTCACAGCCCTAATGTAGTTTTAAGTTGCCTTTATAACTTCTTGTCTGTAGAGCAGGAATACGTATCTGTCACAACACCTCATTAATGTAAATACTGCTGCTTTGCAATTTGTTTTAACAGAAGGCACCACAAACAAGTGTGGGCTGCTACTTTTCTGCTCTTGTGAGTTAGTTATTATGCCAGCTCTTCTCTCTTAACCACATGAGTTACAGTTGATTTGTCTCATACCGAGATGAGGTCGGCAGTGCTGCAGCAGAACCCTGTGAGTTTTGCCGTCGCGTGCGTTGCAAAGAAACAGAAGTCAGCTTGTAAAACTTGATGCAGACTTTTTGTTTGTTTGTTTTCCCTCTGCAGTCACTTGTTGGTGACCTGCTGCTTCTCTCCATTCAGCAGGGGGTGGTAAGATTGAGGGGTGACACCAGGTTTGTCCTTAAAATGCTTGAGAAGTTGGGTCAAAACGTCAAACTAGAACCTTTGTACTGGTGGTAATCTCCATTGTCTCCTGAAGCTGTTCTGGTATTGTTCTCAGGTAGGATTTCATGCACTGTAAGTGGGAAAAACAAGACAGAGCATTGATTTTTGTAATTTTAAGGTGACTTGGTGTCACCTTAAAATTACAAAAGTAGAAGTTGCATGCTGATTAGCTGATAATGAGGAGGGAAATTAATCAACAGACACTCAGTAATTAAACATTATGACAGGTGAAGAGAGACAAGAACTTAAGGAGGAAAGTGGGGAGTCCTGTTTTGTTATCCTTTTCTTGTTTTGTTTCTGGGTTAAACCAACAACGCAGAAGAAATTAAACACGTACAACCCTAGAAGTTTATTTTTTTTTCATATTACAGACAGGAGCCCCCTTTAACACCAAGCCTATCTGGGTAGTTAGTTTTTGACAACATGGAGCTCCGATTTATTTCAGATTTCATTTAAATTTGTCTGGTTTTGTGTTTGTTATCATGGAGGCAGCATTGTGGAGGACAACAAGTGGAATATTGGGCAGTTGTCTGTTCAGAGAGCTGGTGACTGCTCCTTCCTTTTAGCCTCAGTCCCCAGCAATTCAGAGAAGATTTGTTCCCAGTAGGTGCCTGTAAACTAAACAAAAGGACTTCAGAAAGAAATGGGGCCAGCTTAAAGTAGGGATGACGATGTATGAAGGCACGGAGCCACGCATCAGCTGTAGCAAGATTCAGAGAGCAGAGACCATGCTGTTAGCAGAAATGTGTGCTGAGGAGCAGGAGCTGTTTGCTGTGCCTTGCTGGGCAGATGCTCCTGAGATGATTGGTCTGATGGAAAGCCATGCAACATTTCACACATAGCATTTTGGATCCCACGTCCTCATTTGTGCAGGACTGTGAGATCTGTTTAACTCGTATCTTTGAAGTGCTTTGAAACATTAGCCTACTGTTACTGTGTGTGTAATACAAGGCTTTATGGAGCGCTGTTTGATTTGTTGTTTACCCAGCCTGGAGGCAAAATAACTGTATTTTTAGGTGTTCAAGCACTTTGTGGCTGGACGCTGCTTCCTTTGAAGGCTGTTTGTAAAAAGAGCTGGATGGGGCAGTCATCTAGTGGGGAATAAGCAGAAGGATGGAGGTAATTTTGCATTTGTGTGCATCTTTGGAAAAGAAACCAATGATTTAACGTGACCTAGAGTCACAGAATAAAACTGAAAATCAAGCAGTCTTTTATTGCCTTGATTATGACATTTTTATTGCATTCTTCAGCTGTACTTTTATATGAAGATCTCACACTGAGAAATTGGGAATGACTGGCACTTGTCAGTGCTATCAGTCAAGAGGGGGAGGACCAGCCAGCCTGAAATGCACTGGTGTGTAGCAGGATGCAGCATGGCACTGGCACTGCTGTGGGGATGCTGACCCGATGCTGGCTGGAATTGCTGGGAAGAGTTGCATTGGTCTTGGTGGCCTCTTGATTTCTCACCTGATTGACGTATGAATAACTTAGGGTAAATAACATGTAATTTGCTTTTAATTCCCTAGTCTTGGTGCTGTGGCACATCTTCAGAATGTCACGATAGAAGCGCTGAAAAGGCTCTGTTTGTTCAGCTACGTTTTCTTAACATTTCAAGCACAGATATGTGTGTTCTTCTGCATGTAATGAGAACCTGAAGCCTCAGGGAGCTCCTTTCTGCTGGGACCAGCTGCAGAGCCTTCCTGGCACGTGGTGGCTGTGCGGGAGGGAGCAAGGTGAGGTGCTCAGCTGTGGGTTCTTCAGGCTCTTGGTGCTCATATGGGAGGGCTGGAGCATGGTGTGCAGATGGACTGCACGTCATGCTGAAGTCCTTCATGGATGCTGTGTGTGCATCTGGGGGGTCAGCTCATCTCAGAGCAAGCTTGTGGACTTGTTGAAGAGCAGAGAAATAACAGGGACACCTCTAGACATTGTGCTTAAGAGGGAAAGGTGAGGCATGAACTGTGGGGAGTTGTGGCTGTGTGAGCACTTGTTGCCCGTTTGGGCAGGCTTTGTGTTTCCGTTCTGAGATACGTGGTGAGATAGTACCTGTTGTGTCGGTGAGGGGCTTGGCAAAGGAAATGGCTCTTGTGGGAAGGCGTAACATATCAAGGTAGCTGGTGTGTGTACAGAAATGGAGCCAGCTCTTTGGGGTTGCATTCTCCTTTTCCAATTCATTTTCTGTTCTTTCTTCCTGTTACCAGTCAGTCCATTAAAGGTACCATTGATTTCACCATTGGGCAGAAGCTGAAAACCTCAGCGTGCGATTTCAAGGTTAGCTCTAACAGCTACTCAGCAGCCATTAATTCACTTAAATGAGCTGAATTTTCGAAGTTGCATGACTCTCAGCAGTTCCCAGATCTCAGATAGTTCTCTACTAATAAGGAATGTTTTTAAAATATGACTCTTTAGTGGGGTGCCTAAATAGGCATCTATTCTGCCTGGGAATGTGGCCTGGCTTGTTTCTCTCCTGGCAAAAATGCAGGAAAAGCAGAATTGCTCAGGATGGGACGAGTGGCTTCCTGGCCAGTGAGCGTGGTGAGCCCCCAGGAGATCATTCTCAACACAACACAATGAGGACGTGCTCGCATACTGTGGCAAAGTCTGATAATAGCAAAACTTTCTCCGCAGAAGAGCTTCCGAGTGTGGTTTAAAGCATTGCAACCCCCTGCAGCAGAGAGATCTTCAGTTACTGGGTTCTTGGTCTCCTGTGGCTTGAGTTTCTCTATCCCACCTGTGTTACCAGCCGTGAGCATGGAGGAAGGTTTTGTGACTTCCCTCTGTCTCTTGTAATAGAAAGTTTTTTGCATTGCTGCACAAGAAACTCAGAACAGCACATTGCACAGAAGTCCCAGCTCCCCTGAGGAGCAAGTCTAGGTGTCAGCTACCCAAAAGCACCAGGAGCTCATCTCCCAATAAGCTTCTCTGGTCCTGTTTCTAGCCTATGGGCCTTGTTTTTTTCCATCCTGAAGGGCTGCTGGTTTTGGGGTGCAAGGCACTTTGCCTATTGCTCCTCTGCCTTCTCAGACAGGGAGCTAGCAGACTGCTCCTTGAAATATTAATCCGTAAATCCTTCCTATCCCAGTAAGTCTGAAGCAATTACAATATTTTCCCCTCATCTGCTAATTAAATTCATTTGGAAGCAGACGTAGCAGTCTCAAAGGACCATCCTTTTAATTTCCCTTCCGCGTGTAGCAATTAGATGGCGGTTGTTTGCAGATGAAACAATGAGCAGGCTGAATAGGTTGGTGTGTTAGGTACAGCAGGAAAGTTGTAGGGCCCTAGTGGGTGAGCCCTAACCAGCTTTGAAAGGAAGAGTAACATTCTTTTATTTTTTTCCTTATTTTTTCTTCTTCCCTTGCCCTCACAATGTAGCAGATATCAATCCGAGATTGCCCTGGGGAGACAAAGTGTGTGTTTTTTCAGGGGAAGGAAATCATATGAAGAATTCATATGGTGTAAGTAATTTTTGCATTGTCTGGAGTATTCATTTTTCATCTTAAAACTTACAGATATAGCCTTTTTAATGCTTTTTTTTTTTAATCTTTATCACTTGGCAGGGGTATAAAAAGTTAATAACGGATTTATAATTTTATTAGCATTTATGCAGTAAATGCAGGAGAGTTCCCCAGCCTGAGTTTAATGCATCCTTAAAGTCCCTTTTATTATCTTGTTAATTCCCAGCAGAACCCTTTTATTGAAATGTGTATTACTGCATTTTCTCTAGAGGAGATACAGTGGTTCAGGTCTGGACTATGAAAACTTTTTGGGTTTTTTTTTTCTGTAAGGGGAGAGGGTAATTCTTCATTTGCACTAATGCCAAAATGACTGCTGTGCAGTCATCTTGCAAGTGGGTGACAGTACAAGGTGACAGGGAGCGGACACTCAGGGTCATTCTTCTTGGCAGAGAACTGTGTGCAGTGGGAAGGAATAACAAGAAGCCTTTTGGTGACACAGACCCAGAGCAGGGAGCTCCTTCTTAATAATTTACATGTATCTGAAGAGTGGGGTCATGCCCATTTAGCTTTTATTGTCCGTGCATAAGCTGGACGAGATAGCATAAACTGAAGGTGTACAGTAGTTGTTCCACCAAGTGTGAGCTCTCTTGTTGCATCTCTAGCAGTCCATCTCACCTGGCAGACAGGACTGACAGATTTTGTGGCTGCCATTCTGTTTTGCACGCAGCAGAAGCTGGCAGCAGACTTGTGCAGTAAAACAGATTTCAGACATTTGCTGTATCGCTAATTGTAATTTCTGAGGCTTGCTCGGTGACAGAGCCTACGAAAGGGAGCCTTGAGAAAAACTGTCATTAGCCTCATGGATCAATACGGTTTAGGAAATACAAAACAACTGAAGTTGTTTAAAAATAGGAAGTGCTAGAGGGGGTTCCCACCTTCCTGCTGAAAGCAAATCACAGCATTGATCTGTCTGCAGTATAACTGCAAAATTTGCAGAAAACAGGTGAACTAACTGGGAATACAAATAGCTCTGTGAGTGGGTGCCTGTGATGTTCCCTCGCCCTCCTGGGTCCTCTGGGTGAGATGGTTGCCTGCTCTGGGAGTAGAAGGCAGGGAATCGATGCCAACCAGTAGATGCCTCTTCCACTGTAGTGTTGTTCCACTTCTCTATGAATACTTAAATTTCTCTCCAGCTCTCAGAGCAGAGCAATTTCTCAGTTAAGTCAGAAGTCAATTCCATGAAATCATCCATGGCAGCATTATGATTCACATAAAGGGAGGACGACGTGGTGGCCTAGGCCTAAGACAAGGCAAATGCTGGAAAAGAGGGGACGGCTCATCTTCTGCATGTTAAAATACATGGAGCAGTTGAATGGGGCTCAGTAAAGTGTTCCCTAGGTAATTGGCTTTGGTGTCTCTGAAGCAGTCACTCTGAATTTTGTCTCCTTACTCTTCAAGGTTATGTTTTCACGTTTGCTATGAAACACATTTCCCCTTCTCTCCTTCAGAGCCTTCCACCAAAATTACTGTGAGGTTCGGCGTTTCCGTCGGCACGCTCTAAGCTCTGTCCTTTGAAATACGGAGTAGTTTAGAAATCTGCTATTTATTGAAGTGTGACTGTTTCTCTGCTGCAAAGGAGGATAGGGCCCACAGGAGCGCTTCACAGAACCACTGGCTTTGATATTCAGATGTGAACATTACATCTGTGTGCAGTAGCGAAAGTATTACCTTTGTTGCATGCACTCTTTACACACAGGACAGTAAGAGCCTTCCTGGAAGATCCCAGCCATGCCAGTCATTGGGCTTGTCAGGTATTCATGTCTCTCGACTTGGTTTCTGGTGTCTGATTAATGAGCAACCTAAGAAGACCAGTGCTTAAGACCTCCTCTGTTAATTCTGTATCATATCGCATTCCCTCACAGTGTTTGAGAACGGTTTTCAGGAAAAATGCTTTGGGGAATGTATCTGGTGAAGAGTCAGTGCGGTTAGTTGTAGGTTTCTGATCACAACCACTAGAACTAAAGTTTCTCTCCCAAGTGTCACATTTCTTCCAGGCAGAGAGGGCTTTTTTAAGAGCAGCATCCAAACCCCGTTGAACTTGTGCTATTTCTATCTCAGCTCGCCAGCACTGAATGTGACGCTTATTTGAACTGTTATTTTAGCTTGCCAGTGGGATCCCAAATTAAAACATCAGGACGATGAAAGCCATCTTTGTCTTGACCAGGAAAGAACTGTGGCATCCGAGGACTGAAAATGTAAATTTCTGCAGGCTGAGCACAAGTGTGAGAGTGTTTATTTATTGAAGCGGCATCCAGTCCTCGGCATGTGGGATTGCTGCTTGTCTGGTAGCACGCATCAGACCAGCGGGTTAAATCAACGTATGGGGAAGCTGTCATTGTTCAGCTGCGAGTCCATACTGGAGAAGTTCTGTTTGAAAGGTCCTAATTAATGGATTGCGGTGACCACAAAATTAATTACGAATGACTACTAACTAATTAAAGCGACCTAACTTGGAAGGTATTCGTTTCCCTGTGCAAATCGGTTTCGTGAGTTGTTAGCTTGAAGTGAACTGAAGAGCTGTCCCCCAGGGGGCAGGCAGCAGCAGAGCCTGGCAGGGGCAGGACCACCTCGCTCAGGATGAGCCCCACTGCTCCCCACGTGCCTTGTGGTAGGAAGGAAACAACCAGAGGGCAGGGAGCTGCTGTAGCATCTCCCAAGGGTGGGTTTTGCAGTTTGAATCCCAGCCATTACAGCTCACGGTAATTCTTGGCAGCTTCGTTTCAAGGGAAAGATGAAATTACATAAAGCCATATTCAGAAACGAGGAAGGCTGAGTTCAGTGAGGTGTAAAAGATGCTGAAGTCTAATTTTGCTTATGTGTGTTCGCTAAGATAGATTGCTGAGCTCTCTCCCTCACAGGTGGATGGATACCTCTAACGGTGATTTTATCCCAACTAAAACAGTCGTTTGAGGTTGAATTGCCCACAGTCAGTAGCTCATGCTCTCCCAGACTAAGCAAAATATTTTAGTACCGTTTCACATTTGGATGGCCTACAGGGGCTAGGAGGAGTCGCATTCTTCCTACTGTTAAGATCTCTGTGATTGAATTGTGGCATTTTAAGGATTACTAGCCTAAAGATAAACAAGCATGACCACTTAATCCATAATTAACCTATTTACTGAAGGCTTTCTATAGATTATATTAATATTATGGGGTTTCTGTGGTTTCTCAAGGTATCCTTAAATGCTGTAATCTGCTGTTTTGTATTCAGTGAACTCATTGGCATTTGTGTGATAGGGAATGGCTGAGCAAAATACTGTCATAGGCTGCAAATGAATACCATGCACTGGAAGCCACTAGGGTTTACATCTGAAGGAGATACCTTACAGAACTGTTTGCTTAAACCTCCTTTTCTTGGTCATTGTGTTTTCAGTCCACACTGTCGGCGCGGCTCTAAATATTATGGCACGCTATTTCGAGACGATTCGGGCTTTGGTGAGCCTCTGAGAGCTACAAAGATAACGTCTGAGTGCTACTAGGAAAGATACTGTAGATAAAATAGACCATTTATAAATATAACTGATGGTTCAAACATTTGGGCCTTTGGAAATGGTTGATGTGATTTTGATGTGATTGATGCCATTCTTTATGGCATCAGTTTTCAAAGAGTTGTTTTAAATTTGAACTCTTCCTCTTGATAACTTTTCCTTTAATAACGAAGACATTGTAATAAATTATTTCTATTTCTTAAATTTCTTTTTGTTCTAAACTGTTTTCTCGATTTCGCTGTGATTTTGCAGGAGAAGCAACAGAATGGTGACAAAACCAACCATATCACTTATAAATAGGTTTATATATGCTAGCACATGGTTGATAGCTTATTGCAAGTCACTTCAGAGCTGGTGGAATGACTTACATGCTTAAATGTAAGCCTGTGCTGAAATGCTTTGCTGTATCGGGACGTCCAACTTTGCTTTGGTTGCATCTGAGTAGCTAAATTCTTCATTTATTTTGAGCAGGCACTGTTTCTAGTGCCTATGGTGCAAAAAATACAGTGTCACAGAGAGGAAATAATAATCAAAATTAAATCTTTAGACGCTTCTCAACAACTGGAGGGGTGGCAAACATCCCTGTTGGCATGTCGATTATTGTAGCAGAGCAATGGAAGAGACAGGCAGTCCTAATATTATCAACAATGGCAGAGCATTATCTGAAATATTCAAAGAACAGCTGTGTTGTTTTGGCTATTGCAATCTTGATTGTGTCAGCACGGATAGATTTCTTTCTGTTTTCTGGAAGAATATAATAGACAAATGAAACCTTGCTAACTACAGCCTAGGGGCTGAGTCAGTGCTCCTTACCTGAGATGCGATTGCAATTTTTGACAGGAAGACTAATGCGTGTTTTATTGTTGTGTATTTAAATTTGATTTGAGGAAAGAAAATGTTTTATTAAAAAGGGGAAGGAATATAACTTCTTAAAGTATTCCCCGTTGCTCCTCAGATGCCTGCGGAAGAGAAGGCAGAGAGACCCCGGTGGTGTGGTTCACCTGGGGCTTTGGGCACTACAGAAATAATTCTATGGTCATTCCCATCAGTGTAGATTCCATGTAGGATAAGGTCATGATTGAACTATGTGGAGTCTTTCGTGAGTCTTTTCTGTCTCTGACTGAGCAGGGCAGGCTGGAAGGCTCCAAGGCATGTGGTGTGGCCACCATCCAACATGGTACCCGGGGTGGAGCTTCTGAGTCTGCTGAGAAGGGTCATGGGGGGGTTTGGGTGACACATTTTGAATTGGTTGGTAGCTCTTCTGGAGAATGTCTAGCTCCAGAGAGAATATTGGAGGTCAAGGTGTTATATTCAAAAATAAGCTCTTGATTTAGAGGTTGCATATAGAAGATGTACAGTGCAGAAAGACAGTATGTTCAAGAGATCTCTGAAGCATATGAGCACGGGTGGAGCACAGGTCTTTATGTGCAGCTGAGCTGCAGTCCTGGGCCATTCCTGCTTTTTGGTTTTCTGTGGACTTAGAAGAGCTTCACGAGGGCTGCCTTCTGCGAGCAGCTGCATTTTTCTTCCTGGGGCAGCAGCTGGAATTAACAGAACTAACAAAAACCTTAGGGGAAGGGTAAGGGGGTGGAGGAATGAGCAAAAAGAGACTAACTTAGCAGCTGGGATTTTGCATGGCAGGAGCGGGTTGGCTTTGCCGTGCAGGTACTTGTGTACAGGAGCTGAGCATGCTTGGCACCACCCAAAAGAATGGAAGTGTTTTTTATGTTTAAGTCTGTATGAAACTCCCGTAGGTCCCATACGAACGAAACAGAAATCCTTTGTCACTTGGCCAGACAAGAGCCAGCCTGAATCATCGCTGAGCCCGACGTGAGCCATCCCAGTAAATAGAGTTTCAGCAATTTACTGCTCAGCTCAGTCACCAGCCGTGCCCTCGGGTCTGTAAGAAGCACTGTCATTCCTCGGGCTTTGCAATAACTGCAGGAGCACAGGCAGCTCTCTTCCAGGCCTTGCAATCCAAGCGTTTGTCATAAGGAGAATTGTGAACTTTTCAAATGCTATTTTTTTTCTTTTTATGAGAGAAAGTGGCCAGGAGTGGACAGACAGTACCACATGTGCCATTTCTGCTTCCCTTTCCAGGATTTTCTCAGCCCTCGGGGCAGGATGACCTTTAGCAGCCTCAAAATGAAGGAGTGTCAAATGATTTTTTCATTTTGCGAGCGATGTAATATGGCTGGATAATAAATGTAACGCTCTGAGCGGTGTCTGAATGCTGGGCTGCAGCTGGGAGCTGTGCCTTGGAGTTTACTAGCACTGCCAAATGGTTCCCCGTGTCCATGCGTCCCACTGGGACGGGGCTGTTGGGAGCCACAGGAGATGAGAAATATGAAATAAAAGAGCCTCTCTGCTGGAAACAGAGAGGAGCCACGTGTCCGAAGGACCCAGTAGGGTATGTGCTTTGGCTCCTCTGGCCCTGACCCCGTTGAAACAGGCACTGGTTGTCTGAGCGTGACGTTTCATCCTTCTTGGTACAAGTCCCTCTGCAGGACGCCCCTTTCCCTCCTACTTCCTATGTTTCTCTTCCATAATAGTGATTAATGAACAGCACAACATTAAATTAGTTTTAGCCTTATTAGCAGAGCTGCTCGAGTGCAGAAATGTTTAAAGGTACATCAGCACTCGAGAATCAAATTTACCACTGTAAATTGAACTTGCATTGTCTTTGGAGTTACTTGTCGACTGGTAATTTGTTCCAACTTGCTGGTGCTGCGTTTCCTGCTCCTGCAGAGCTGATGTGTGCTCAGCACCTCACCTTGCACAGCAGCGTGTAGCAGCTTGAAGGGCGCAGTGGTGTGGTGATGCCTGTGTACGTGCTGCTGTGTGCCGTGGCAGAGGGCATGGCGTGCCATGTGTTGGTGCTGACCATGTGTGGGGTATGAATGCAGTGGGGCAGTGAGCATTCCTGGGGAGGCAGCATCCTAGAGAAGCACTCAGCAGACTCTGCCCTTTGTGAAGTACACAGGAAAGAACCAAAAATGCATGCTTTTTTTTTTCCTTCCTTTCTTCCCCATTGCTTACCTTGGGAGCTTGCAGGCTCTCGAATGATTGTTAGCTCTAATTGGAAATTGAGTCCCTCGCTTTTAAAATCTTTTCATAAGACTCTCTCCTACTTCATTAAATCATTAAATGAGTTTAGCAGGTATTAGTTTTGAGCTTTATTAATTGTGACTTGTTTTTCATTACGAGATAATTGTCAGTCACAAAGCATAACTGCTGTAACATATCTGAGCGGAGACAAAAGTTTGCAGGAGGCAGGGAGAGGAAACACAGGAAGGTCAGGTGTAGAAAAACTTCTTTAAGTAAATTGTTGCTGTAGGTGTTTAGGGATTCCTGGAAGGTACCACTTTGGACATAAAGCGAGCAGCATAAAAGCTTCTCTAAAGTATCGGACCTCAGGAAGGAACTGGGTGAAGAACATATGATGTATTTGTGTGTTGGACCGACTGTGAATGTAAGCAGTGCTACCCTCAGTGGGAAAACTTCCTGATTTCCAAGGCAGCTTGGTTAAAGTGATTTATAGGCATGGCACAGCTATGCAGCTTCTTGAAGGCTCAGCACATACTTGGGACTGCAGAGAGATTCGGTTAACTTTGGGACCTGGGGCTGCTTGAAGCCAAAATGCTTTTTTTCTTTTTACACGCTGCTCAAATTTGGTGTCTTCTGTAGGTCCTACCCAGCTGATAAGCATCCTAAGGGTGCTTCTATGAAACGATTAAGCTGCATTAAATTATTTTTACTTGAGTGCAAAAGCCATCTGAAGGCTTTTCTTGGTGAGCACAGACCCCAATGCACAACTCTAGGGAATGAAGAACAAATGCAAGCTACGCACTGAGCTTGTAACTAACACACAGGTAATGCATTTTAAAGTTCTTTAGAGTCTCTGTTGTTAATCTAAATGTAATTCATCCTTTCACTCAGGGAGGAATTACGGCTGTAACTGCACTATTTGCAAGCAGCAGTGAGCGATACCGGTAGCCTCTGAACACCCATTCTTTACTGAAAATAGATTTGCCATTGCAAAGTGATAAGATAAAATCTTTACTGCAGATGATGGCTTCTGAAATATATATATATATATATATATATATATATATATATATGCAGTTTCTGAGAATAAAAGATGCATAGTCTGGTAAGGGACTGTGTCTTGGAAATGGCACCACTGCTTTGATTTCAGTAGCCAGGTATTGCATCTGTTGTTTAATGGTCTAACAGAGTAAAATATCACCCCATAATGATTCTTGAATGCACGTGTTCTTCTTTATAGTCTTTCATGGTGACACAGGCTTCAATTTTGTCCTGAAGAAGCTCCTAGTATCAATTGGGCAATGGCCCCATAAATCAGGTAAAGCCTGCTTGGGGGAAGGCACAGAGGCAAGGCTGCCCATGAGCAGTGGCAGCACTGCAGCACTCCTTGCTGGCAATAGGAGCTCATCAGCTGCTGGGCAAGGGGAGCTTCCTTGGCTGCTGGGTGAGGCTGGAGGGAAGCATTGCACCACCTCTGCATTGTGTAGCCTGAACTCATTCTTGAAGCACGCAGGAGGGGATCCAGAGAGAAAATTTAGGTTAGAAAATTAGATGTTAAGAAGAAATTATTTATTCAGAGAGTGGTGAGGGCCTGGCACTGCTGCCCACAGAACTGTGGGTGCTCCATGTCTGGAGGTGTTCAAGGTCAGGTTGGATGGGGCCATGGGCAAAGGCGTGGTGTATTATGCAGGAATGTGAAGTTTTGATGCACTGCACTAAGAGGAGTTTGTGCTGTGTCAAGCAGTTCCTTGAGTTGATAGCGATGCTGCTGTTAGGGTTTTTTATCTAGCATCTTCCTAGACCAAGATGTCTTCTCTGCTAGGGATACCCCTGGAATTTATCCATTCTTGGCTGGCTGTCAGGTGTGCAAGATAAAATCATGGCTGTAAGCGCCAGCTAGGTTTCTGTGACACTGACTGCCTGCCAGCTTCTGTGAACTCGCATTATTTTGTGTGAATATTTATTTTTATACTTCTTTTTGAGTCTGTGTAGTAGGGCTAAGCAGTATGCAAATATATTGTCTACACACACAAAGTTGTGTCAGGGAATGGGAGATATATTCCCTTGTTTCTTATTGACCTTTAATCTAGACCCCTCCACGCAAGAGCCAACGCTAGTTCTAGACTTTCCAGACTGAGTTTTAAACATGGCAAGCTGGGGCCTCCTAAGAAATCATAAAACCATTCCCTCCACAGGGCATTAGGATAGCCAGGATAACACTGCTCTGTGCAGAGGGAAGATTCAAGGTTAAACTCGCTGCTCCTGCCTCGTTTTCTGCTCACGCCATTCGCATTCACGATGGAACTCCATTGTATTTCAGTGCTTACCGCCCTGCAGAAATATGTCGGCTCTCCACGAGGATGGGATTCCATATGTACTGCTTTCACTGAAATCTGTTTATCCTCGCAGTTGGCCAAGAATAAATAAAACAGCCTTATGGCTCCCATGAGTACACACTATACGCCTCAATTATTGGTGCATTATATTAGTAGCAGATGCTGCATTCCCCCATATAAAAAGGAAGAAGATTTCTGAACAGTAAAACCAAATTTTTTGCGTATACACAGTAATTATCCCCATTCTTTCATTTCAGAGGCATCTGTCTGGCACACCCGAGTTGTGATGTGTTGCATTGCCATTTGCATCGCGTTTTGTTCTCGCAGATAACAGCGGTGGTGACTTGTAGAGTTAAGGTTGCAGGAAGGTTTCTGCTCAGTTGGAGTGCCTTAAACTTTGCCACAGTGTTTTATATTTACCTAGAGTCACTTCGTGTATTTCTCTTGGGCAAAGCAGTGTGCTCTCGAGAGAGCTGGTGCGGGCTCTCTTGAGCCCGTGGGCTCAGGGCTGGGCAGTTTGTGCTGGTTAGGGGCTGGACAGATGGCTGCACACCTTCTGTGTGCTTTGCCCCCACCTGTGGGCAGTGCAGCACTAACACCAACAAAGGTATTTCAGCTGGTTCAGCTTCCTTCACTAATAAAGCTTATCCTTACAGGGGGCACGGATGAAGGTGCAGTGGGGACGCAGGCAGCCCCGATCTTGCTCAGCCCCTCTGGAATTGCCACGTCAGTGTTGTTTCCCCCCAAAAGCCTCCTGTGAGTCATCTTTGGAGCTGTGTTTCTCTCTGATTCCTGCCCTACCTGTAGTGTTCAATCAGAGTGGCTGCAGCAGGAGGCTGTCTAATAGCAGACCTTTACAGAGACAGGCAGTTAAAGGGAACAGTAGCAGGCCCCGAGGTGTGTTTATACAGTCGGTCTCGCTTCCTCCGCTCCTGTGATATATTAACTACTTCGGAAGTTTCCCAGCTGTTTCAGGGGATAAATAATGGCAGTGGGAGCCCATATTTAACCTTCACCATTCAGGCTGTGCGCTTTGTAGTTGTCGGCTTTTATCTCCCTGGCTATCTGGGGAAGACTTCAGAGGCTGCTATGCTCTCGGCCATGTGGCTCCACTGTCTGGCTGCTGCTGGGCATATGGGATGAGAGCACAGCCTTCGTCCTCACATTGATCCCCATCCCTCTGAGTTTGCTCCCCCAGCAGCATTTGAGGAGGTTGTGAAACCTTTGCATCTTTCATCTCTGTGTTGTTTGTTGGGGTGTAGCCTGTTGCTAGTTCTTGTTGCGTTGTTTGGGTCAATACCCACCAGTGTCAAGTTCCCCACAGCTCTGACTCACCAGAGTTGCTCCAATAAGGGAAAATCCCTTCCTGGCAAAAAGGTAGTAAGTGTGGTGGAGTTGCATTGAGGTGTGTGAAGCTATGCCAAAGCATCTTGGTGATCCTCGCCTTCACCTAGCTGCTATCTACCTGAGGATAACTCTCAGGGTTTTAAAACGGGTGTGTTGATGCAATGGGCCTGTGCCAAATGCAGTAATTGGAGAAGAGGGAGGAGTTTCCTCTCACTGCTAGTAGCAAGGTAGTTGCAGAAAAGCCATAGAGGTGGAGTGAGCAAGTAGGGTTCCTTCCTTGATGCTTGCAGAAGGAAGAGGAGAAAGGGTTTGGTTGCTGTTGCTCTCACAGTGATGTACTGCATTACACTGCAGAGCTGGTGGACAAAACAGTTTCATGGATGCTGTGCAAAAAGAGAACATTAAGGTGGTCCGCGTCCTCAGTATCTTGCAGCATAGCAGTTTGGGCAGTGACAAGTAAATAGGGGCAAATGAGATGAAAGGGGAAGTTGGTGGGCTTGTAGCAGAGGGATGTGGGAATATATATCTATTTAAGCAGTGCACTCAGTGGCCTCAGGTAGATGTATGGCCACGTAGTGAACTGTATCCACCAGTCAGCTAGATCTTGAGCAGCACGTGATTGGTCTTGGAGCATTTCAGGTTGTACTAGAGGGTATATGCAGCTGGGCAGAGGGAAGGACTCTCTGACTTCCTGGGGGCCCTGCTCTTCGGATTCAGTGATGGAAAAACTTCCTGAGAGTTGTTTTGCTGCTAAATGAGCTGGTTTTGCTTGCCTTCCTTTGCAGTCCCATGTCTATCCAAGTAACCTACTTAACCTCAGTGATTAGTGGCTCCTGTTCTTTGTTTCACCAAGTTAGTGGCTTGAGGATCTGCAGGTTGACACGTTTGTAGTCTTGAAGAAAGCGTGCTTGAACTTTAGGACCGTTCAGGAGATGCAGCAATCTTGCACTTTAGTTTTTGTCTGAATCTAAATTTCAAAATGAAAGGGCTTTGGTCGCAGCAGTTCAAGGGTACTCACCTTGGTTACGAACACAAAATGGAAATACATGCTGTTCCAGCACAAACTGACTTCTGTCCTTGGTACAGTGATGAGCAAGATATTATTTCCTCGTCTCTCTTGACTTCGAGGCTATAGAAGTGTTGCTGCTGACTGTAAACAATGTCACTGACTGTAAACTATACTGGGGTAGCTTGTTTTAAAGTATCATGCTTGGAAGATGTGTAGTTCCTCCAAAACTAGTGTTGCAGCACTGATTGTGGTAGTTTGGTATGGGGATCAATGAAGTCGTGGGTCAGGAGCTGTGATTTACTATAAAACAATGTTTTTCCCCACTCCATACTCGCGTTGTACTTGGTCTTTCTCTGCGAAGGCTCTTGGCAGTGTTTGGGAAGGGAAGCTTAATTCTGACTGACTTGTGGCCAGAGGTATTTAACCCAATTTAACATCCCATTTAAAGTGGCTGGCTCTAAGCATGGCTCCATGCCTTCTGGCCTCAGTGAGCTTGTGCAAGTACTAAGTTGTCAGAAAGGTTTCTCTCTCATTTAGAAACACAAAGAAGGCGGCGTGTTTTCAGATTGGAAGCTACTCTTGAAAAAACTTATTTGAGCTTGTTGATTTTGCAACTACTGGAAAAAAAAAAACCCACCTGTATTTGAACTTACTTCATCACAGTCGTCCTCTGGAATAAGTAAATAAATAGAATTCATGCTTGCATCATCAGGTCATTGCAGTAACCCTGACTAATTCATGAAGGAGCCACAACTGTCTGTTCTTTTCCTTATCGCATCCCCTCCTGCACAGGTGAAAGTTACAGGTCCCATCGTGTCTCTCTTTGAGGTGCTGGATTTATTGGACTCCAGAGGGGCTGTGGTCCAGGATACTTGCTCTGCTAATGAGTAGTGCTCACAGATGATTTAAAAACCTTGGAAACTGGAGAGCTGACCAGGTAGCCCCTGCTGCTGCATCCTCCCTGCTGTGCCTGGCGATAAGGCGTAGCTTCAATCTTCAAATGCCACCGCCGGGCTGATCCGTTGCAGTCTGGCCCCGTCCTTCTCTCCCCCAACCTTCTGCTGAGGATGAGATGAAAAACTAAGTGCCTGCTTTGGGGCACGGGAATCTCAAAGGCAGGGGAGTTGAAATCGATCACAACAACTACAAAGGGCTTGGAACTTAATCTCAGGGCACGTTGCTGCTGTGGGATCCCAGAAGCAAGCAAAAATGTAAGGCACAGATATAGACAAAGATAAAAATTCTTGGGTTTTATTGTGTTTTTTTTTTCATATTATTACCCTCAATAGAGGAAAAACTGCATATTCCATCCACCCCCCAAAGAACCTGAAGTTAAAATAAGATAGTAGGGTTGTTGCTTATCTGATAATGATAGTGACAATGCAATGTGCATATGATATACAGCAGTGAATTCACATCATGCAGAACGCAATGTAGCCTTAATCCCCAGGAAATGTCTCTAGACATGAACACAAGGTGCCATATATTTTAATCAGGGAACATTTTCAGGCATTTAGACAATTCTGTATCTTCTCCAAGGGCAATGAAGACAATGCTTTTTCAGGTTTGTTTATTTATTTATTTATTTTAACCTTTTGGCAAACAATTGATCCTCAGATTCTCTCAAAGGTCTCCTTCCTGTCATTGAGATTTTCTGTTGTATTTGAAAAATGCTTTGATCTGTATAACTCGTTAATATCTGACACTGAGGCAGGGTCTGTACTTTCTTTGTCTTTTCAACAAAGGTATGTTCAGGTAAGCCATGCTTTGAGCAATGGGATGAAGCTTTTTGGCACCACCTGAAATCCAGACAGTGATTAGATGCCTGACTGCTCCATAAGTACCCCTTGCAAGGCTTCAAAGTCTTAAAAGGAGCTGTGAATTCTTACAAGGAGGTTAATTTACCTGGTGATGGTTGAAATAAGAAAAGAAACCCTGTTGCTATATCACCTATTGCCAGGTCACCAGATGAAAGGTAACAGGAACCAAGTGCTGTCATTTCAGATGGAGTGGCAGCCTGCTCTTCCTCAACCCTAAAGCCAGCTTGCCATCTGCTTTGCTTCTTTATCAGGTGCTTCTCCACTATTTGGTGTTCTCCCTAGACTGGGTAGACCGTGAGTCTTTGATGACTTGGTATTGAGAACCCCAAGCCTTTCCCTTCCAACTCTTTTCCAGGTGATAATTTTAAATTGATGTTTCTCCCCTTGCTGTTAGCGTTCTCCTTCCTCTAGTGTTTTGTTTTGGAGACTGGAATTCAGAGCATTTGCATTTGGGGTATGCCAAGGTCGCTCCAGGTGCGGAGGTTAATTTCTGCAGCCCGGAAATGGGTCTGAGCCATCCGAGGAGAAAGTTGGAATTCAGCACAAAACGTGGTCCCGGGTGACATGCTGCTGTTGTTTTGTAATGCAACATCCCTGCTCAGATGGTAAAATACAATCAGGGTGTTCTGGTACACCCTGTGTACATCTGAAACGATAAATGTGTTATCGGAGGTGATTTCCCCTGAGCTGTAGGATTGAGTCATGTCATCTGTGACAATGATTGTGTGGAGAAGGCAGCAAAGATGTTTGAGTTTCAATTAAACTTCCTTTTGGTTAAATGCGATGGCCTGGAAAGCTTTCTTCCTGCTTTTACACTGCTGCAAAGCCTTAGTTCTGTCTGTGTTCCAGGTCTGCTTTTTGCAAGGTGATTCATCTGTATCGAGTTTGCTGCATGTCTATAAAACCAGCAGCCAGGCTGAGTAAATTAGGAGTGAATGAAAAGTTTTTAGTCTGGGGACCAACAAGATAAATCCATCATACAAAATGAATCTGAATTTTTGCCGAGTGCTGTAGCTCAGTATTGTCTGGCATTACTTTGTACAAGACTTCATAAGAATTATAGCAATTTCTCCCAGCTGGGAAGGAGATTTCCTGATGTTCATACGTATATTTCTTTTCAAGACCACCTGAACCTTTTCAAGTAATGCAGTCATTCCCAATTCTAGAAACCATGTTTTTTTCCTGCTGTTCTGCAAGAAGTCTTTTGTTCTATTTCAGGAACATTAGAAGTACACATGCTTTCCCCCTGCCTACATCTCACATCTGTTGAACATGGTTGGTGGGCATGGTGGGGATGTTTTGGGGTTGGACTGGATGAGCTTGGTGGTCTTTCCCAACCTTAATGATCCTCATCGTATCTCACAGCAGTCATTTAACAGGAGGAAAACCAAACACAACTTCGGTTTCATTCTGATCTGAAAGAAAATCAGTTTATTTCCCGACGTTGGGAGTTTAGATGATGCAACAATTTGTTTGGTCTTCTCTGGTTTCTTCAGCAGTGATGGAAAGCCATTAGGAAACTATTTCTCTGCTTTGACTTCTTATGGTTGAAAATTCCATTGATTTGTGCAATTACAATGTTGGAAAAATGTGACCAGTGTTTGCCCACTAAGGAACAGCAGCCTGTAAAAGAGGGAGAGGGAGGGAATGGTGTTGCACAAAATCAATCATTTCAGTCACAGTTCACCCCCATTAGCTGAGTCTTGAACACTTACAATTGAATATGTGCTTCTGTAATTTGCTGAATTGGTGCCTTGCAGCTCACTCCTGCCAGCACTAAAATTAGCACCAACGTGGTATGTGAATTTGCATCCTAAGGAATGGGCTTGCTGGCAGAGTTCTCCATTCTGCTAGCATAGTGTAATGTGGGTGCCATGGGTCAGGTGCTGTTAACAGATAATGTTTCTTCATTCCAGCGGATTGCGCTTGATGTGAGAAAGCGCTGCCGCACCTCCTAAAGCCCCACAGCTGGAGCAGCCTTGTGCATGGAGGTGGTGTGGGGGATGCAGATGGACCTCTCTGGACAGGAGGGTTGTAAGGTGTGAGGTTGGGTGGGGAGGGAGAGCCGTTGCCCTGAGAAACCACGAGGGCACGGAGCAGGTGACTGCACCACGAGGAGCCCGCTCCCTGCAGCGCTGCGTCGCTGTTAGCTTGGAGCAGTGGCACGAAGCCCAGGCAGCACGTGCACGTAGAAATGCATCGTGCTGGCCCACTGGTGCAAATTATCTGCTGAGCCGGCAGGAGGAGAAACTTGCAAGGTTTTCAGGTCCTCTGTGAATAATTCAATTTTGATTTTCACATCGCTTCTGGTGGCGTTCATTGCAAGGGGGTGTGGTAAGCAGAACAACAGAAAGGAAATCAAAAAGGCAGGGTGGCCCTCAAGGGGGTGTATGCCACGCTGGGGCTTTAATGAAGTACCAGTGATCTTTCTTTAAGGGAACAGTTTGATTTATTCAATGGTATTGGAGTGGAATTTGTTGATATCTAATATCCTGCAGGCTGGGAATAGTCAGTGAGGGAGCTGCAGCCACAGCCTTTTTCCAAATCTTATTTCAGGGGTAGTTCTGAGGCTCATTTCCACGTGGAGAGGAAGACTGAGAGAGAATTTGATCAGTGTTTTTAAAATCTACAAGAGGATGGATTTTTTTTGATGTTAACATCCAGTTAGTGCCTTATAGTCAATGGCAGTGGAGAATCAGAGAGGTATTCTGAGTCACGAAGCAAGATCTTTCCACTGGAAAAGTACACATCCCTAGTCAGGCAGCTCGGCAGTGTCAGAGTTTTATTGGAAGCATGTTTCCATGGACAGAAAAGAGCGGGGACGATCCAATAGCTGTAACATTTATGTTGGAGTTTGGTAACCTGGTCATTTAATTTTTCTGCCTCGTATTTCTGGTACATCCATGACTGAGATCGGAGGTGGAGTTAGTAGTTCTCTTTTGATAATGATGGGTGGCCCTGTGTGTAGATTGCAAAGGTCACCTCAAATAGCTCTGCTCCTTCTATCCCTAGACACTGAGCTCAGCTTGGGAGCAGGCACTGGGGCAGCAGTGAACATGTGTCCTTCCTTGGCAGCTGTCCTGCCCTGGCAGTGCTGAGACGAGGTGTGTTCCTGCTCCTTCTGGGAGCCAGGCTGGGCTTTGGGCACCATTCCTGCCCAGTCTCCTTGCTGTGGGGTTGATATCACAGCATGGTTAACTCTGGGCTTGGTAGCCCATTGGTTTCTACAGGAGGTTCTTTTAGAGTTCAGTTTGTGCTAAGCTTACTTCCTGAGCAGTGCTGGCACTCCCTGGAGGTGACTTTTATAAAGTAATGGGGATGAATAGTTGTTAATAGATTTTTACTCTTCCACCCAGCAAAATAATGTACCCTCAGTGCCAAGGGGCTTCACAGAGCAGTGAAGGAAGTACGTAAGTAAATCACAGTCGAGACATTTCTTGTGATGGACAGGCAGGAGCTCCGGCTCAGTAGCCCTTAGACCAGCTCCAGAGAATGATCTCTGTGTGTGTCCTGGAAGATCTAGGAGGGAAGAAAACTACATACGAAGGGAAATAGCATCAACTAGGCTTGCTTTTTTTTGGTACTTAGAAAATCAGTGCATGAGTAGCATCTGTGCTTTGGAGTAGAAGGTATTAATGATTAATTATTCTGATATCCATTCTGGCATCCAGCGACGTACAGAGATGGATGTAACTGTAGGGAAACGTTAGCTGGTCAGAGCTTTGATGGGAGGAGGAGCCAGAGCCAGGCCTGTCTGTGTGGAGGATCGGGAATTGCATTGGCTTCCAGCCCTCGTGCTGCACACCTGCTGGTGGGGTTGGCACACGTGGCAGTGCCAAGTGAATGGAGTTGCCAATTGTGCAGCCCTCTGTTGTCCCTCTTGTCAGATTTTCCCTGATAACATTCAGCAATTCTCCTGATTGCTGGGCCTGAATTAGTGAGGGCAGCTTGAGATCCAGATAAAAAAAGCAACAGGGGAGGAGGATGAGGCAGAGGAGAGATGCAACTGGAAGAAGACTAGGAAAAGGACGAGCTGCCCAAGTGAGATTTCAGATTGCATAAACACTGTTCTCTCGTGACGAATTCAGCTTTTGCTGGTGCTGTGCGTGTGACAGAAGCGTGTGAAAACCTGTGTGCCAACACTGTGGAATGGGAAGAGGTTCTGGAAAGCTGCATCGCACCGGCAGCAGGGGGGCATGCAGCGGACAGCAGTGCTTGTAAACAGGATGCAGAGAAGATAACAAAGAGAAGTAATTTTCCCACCATCATTTCCGTTTCTTCTATTACCAAAGGAAAAAAAAAAGTCACAAACAAGATACGTTTTGAAATAAAAAGCAAGCAGCTGTATAATATTACTACAAAGTACCTGGAGGAAGGATCATGATAGAATCAAACTGCCACAGAGAGAAGCAGTTAGGGCTGTGGAAAAATAATCTCAGTGCTTTTCCTACTCAGATACAGGTATGGGGAGGAACATCGCAGCATGGCAATGAGGTGATTCTTGTCATTTGTATGACAGAGACAAATTAGAGCCCAGCCATCCCAGGGTGGGAATGATTTTTGTGAAAATTAATGACTTGATTAGAAGGAGAAATGAAGCTTCTTCAAGGGGACATGCAAATAAAGGAGGAATCACTAAAACTGTCACCTGATGTAAAGCGAACATTACCAAAGGAAAGATTGGTGGGATATTGTAAAAAGACAAATTTGATACGATATTAATCATGTACCGCCAGCAACGGCAGAGGGAAGAGCAGGAGGAAGAATTCAGCTCAGTATGTGCCCGTATGACTTGGGAAGTGTCTTCTGTTTAGGTGAGGGATGAAAATCCCATTTCCAGGGGAGCTGGCTGTGTCCTGTGCACCCCTGCTGGGGTACTCAGGTCCATATTAGCCTGGATGGCGTTTCTATCTCCAGCCTCAATGGAACAAATTCGCCTGCTTTCATCTAGGGATGAGGGCAGTTCATTTCAGTAAGTGCCTGCAGCTCCCAGATGGCAAGTTTGCTAAGCACTGTGTCTGTATTGCATGATTTCTGCAACCTTTCGTGAGGATTAGGGCCGCTGTATTTTAAACAACAAACAGTTTCAGTCTCTTTTGGGAAGGATCACATCAGGCTAAAGCTGAGCAAGCATTAAATCTGATTTTGAACTTCACCTGCTTCATTAACATCTGAGTCTACAGGGGTAATTAGTTTCAGGTTCAATCCCAATCTTTTCTTTCCTTGTCCTCTGAGAACAAGCAAGACAGTGAAAGCAAAAGCAGTGCTTTAGCTAAGGAGGAGTACCCCCACTGTTAATGACTGATGGTGTGCAACAGTGCCTTGAGTTCAAGGAGTGCCTTGAGGGGTTTTCTTGTGTTTTCTACAATGTCTGTTTTAGTTTCATTCTCTTTTCCTTGAGTGTGGAGGGCCACAGACCTTTCAGGTTGGTGTAGATGATGCAAGTAGGGTCTGAAGGTGCTTATCAGACCCCTTTGTTGTTCTTGTCCAACGCTGCCAGTGCTCCTGGTGATGCCTCGTATCAGACTGAAGCCTGGTGGGAATTTGGCCTGGCACAGTGAGGAGGGGCCTGGCACGGACCTGACAAGAGTGTGAGCTCAGGTGCTGTGCTCTAGTTGCATGTGGCACAGTTGGGCAAGGGGGGGTAAGGTGTTAACTTCGTGACACGTGGGTCTCCGTGTCCTCAGGTAGCAGCAGAGATGTGGGCTCGTGGCGTGCCCTGGGGGTGCTGATGCTGAGACCCAGCGGGATGCGTTCCTGCTGCTGGAAGTGTATCTTGGCTCATCTGTCTGCAGGCTCTGGCAGCAGCCCCGGAACAGTTTTCATACTTAGAGACACATTTTTACAACAGCACGGCTCTGATTTATTTATTTTTTTTAATATAGGGGAAACGTATGTTGCTGAACACATGGCAGCTTTTTGCTGAGGGTAGTGCTCTGCAAAGGGAAGAATTGCAGGGCAGGGCTGCTCTCCTTGGGCTCTGGTTCTAGCACACCTGGTCTGGGCCTGCCTGCTTTAGGAAGTGCCATTTGTGCTGCTGGCAAGGAGCCCCAAACGCTCACTTTTCTAATGGCATCGCACCTGCATCGTAAACTCCTCCAAAACGTTTCCTCCTGGCCCAGCGTTGCCTCCTGTGTGCTGCGTGCATTGAAGCCTCTGCCTTTCTGCTCTCACCTGTGTGGGGAGCACGGGGCTGGCCCCCAACCCGCGGGCATCAAACCCTTCTCCAGGCTCTCATTTCCCTTTCTTACAAATGAAGGGGTTTCCCCTCCCTCCTCAGCAGGAAAATTTCCCAGTGATGTGCTCCTGAGGTGTTTGACCAAATATTATTAAATCTCTGCAAGGGCTGATAATCCCAGAAGCGGCGTGGTGCATTCCTGTGACATTGAAATCATTTAGTAATTTTACAGTACATTTGAATTTCAGCATCACTCGGCCGCTCGCTTCCCATTAACGCTGCCCGGAATTTCTTATGTCCGTGCACACAAGCAAAAGTGTCAAGTTTCTCCTTCATGCTCCAGAACGCCACCTGAATCACAATTGTGCTGCAGCTAATTGTTATTAATTAAGCTGTTCCTAGTGCTCCTAGCTGGGCTGCTTCTTTGGGTTGTAATACAAAGCAAACACATTTTGTGAGAAAGGCAGTTGCCGAGGTTCAGAAGGAAAACAAGGGTGTCCTGTTCCTGGGAGCCCCTCCTCGTCCCGTGAGTGCTTTTGGTGCTGGTTTTGGGGTGGGTGCTGGATGTTTAAGGATGTTTTGGAGCAGAGCAGGGCTGCCTGCTGAGGTGTGCTGCCCTTCTCTGCTATTTCCAAGGGCATTTGGCAGTGGGTATATTTGCACCGAGCCGCTCTCCCTGCACGTGCTCCTGCATCACTTAAGCGTGCGGCCGTGGCAAAGCCCCGGTCACAAGTTTAGGAAGGGATCACAAGGCAGGAGCTCTGTGCATCCCATCGTGCTCCCCCTCCCACCTCTGTTGCCTTTCCCAGGTTCAGTTTAATGAGATCATCAAGCGGAGCAAGTGAGGAGAGGGCATTAATGAAACAGGGACCCCGAGAGCGGCATCCTCGCTGTTAGGAAAATTGCTGGCTGGCCTTTTCCTCTTAATGAGGCCGCTAATAATGTGCCCGGTGCTTCCCAGCCAGCAGCAGGGAGCAGGGTGCATCACTCCCCCTCCTGCCTCCGTGTTTGTTGGTGATAAGAAAGTAAGGTGGGGAGGTCTTGGGGCAGGAAGGCTGTTGTTGGCTTGTGGGATAGAGGAATCTAAAGCTGACTTTTATCTGTGGGAATATGTCATCCCTGTCTTCGAAAAAAGCAACCAGACATCTGCTGCGCCTTTTGCTTTTCTTCTCCCTTGTGTTAGGTTAGGAAGCAGAAAACGGGTTATTTTGGCACATCACTGGGACGTGTTATTTTAACAGAGAGCTAGCAGTTGCCATTTACAGGATAAAGGTGCTTGTAAATGTAAGAGGTAAGAACTTAGCCCTGGGGCACTGGGTGGTGATGGCTCTCTGCTCCAGGTGTGTGCAAGGCACTGCCTTTCCTCGCTGATGCAATCCCAGCCTTGCACTGCTGTCTTTGCTGCCCTCCCCGATTCCCTGCAAAGGGTTGGTCGATTTTCCCAGCCCTGCAGTTAGTAAGGGAGCAAGCTGCAGCACTGATTACCCCATTGATAAAACAAGCCCGCTGCTGCAGAGCGCAGGACTCAAAACTGATGGTGCTCCTGCTCCTGGGATTTACCACGTGAAGATATTTTATTGCTATCTTGTGACATTTCCCTGCACTTTTATGCTCATTTATATAACTGTTGTCTTTGATTTATGGCGGATTTTCTTCACGTGTAGCAGTGCCATAAATTGTGCAGCCCTACTTTCAGTGGTTTTAAATTTAAGGAATTCAGTAAACTATGGGATCGAGGGGTAAGGGCAGAAGCCTTTTGGTGAGGCTTTTGATCACAACCCTGGGCAAAATAACCAGCTCTCTCAGTGCAAAGCTGAAGCAGGCGTCAGTATAGGTTGACACAGCCTATTTTCCCCAGCTGTGGGGTATTTCTAGTGTGAAATGTAAGTGTTTTGGTGTCTGATAAAAGAATATATGAGGCCAAAACCACATGGTGGTGGCGTTTCTTTGGAGGTCCCTTGGAGCTCTGCTAACTGAGGTCATCCAGTGTTTTAAGAGGAGCAGCACATTAATGTTCTTCTTTTCATCATGAACCTGCTTGTTCATAGGTTGTGTTTTAAGATCCTCAGAGAAGCTCAGATTTCCAAGGGGTGTTCTGCAGCCACCGGAGATGCGAAGCCTATCAAAGCCACTGGTTGGGCCGATGAAATAAAGACCTTGGGTTTTTGATTTTGTCGGCGTCTCTCGTTGTAGGGGAAGAGAAACAGCTCATTTAAAAATTGCTTTCTGAGTTGGGCTGTCAAAGCAGTTTTCCGTTGACCTTTACAAATTGATACCGTCACAATCAATGGACAGAAGTTTAAGGGCAGCCTCTGGGGGTGGGAAATAAGCCTAAACCTTTATAAATAATATATGGAGTGCATTTTAAGAATCCCGGCAGAAAGAACAAACAATATTAGCAGGGATCGTATTGGAGCAAACAGATCCATAAAGAATTCATAAGACACAGTTTTGACAAATACAGTAACTCGGGGCTTGTCTTTTGGCACGACTTCTCAAAGCATGGGAAACTAAAATTCCAAATGTGCTTTAAAGGTTAGGCCAGCAGAATGGTATATTGGGTTTGGACGCAGTCGGAGGTTTTGAAGTTGCTAACCTGTGCTGTGGAGCAGCGTTTAGTGACTAATACAGGGACATCTAAGACTGATGCCCTGAATGCTTTCCTGCATGCTCTGGGTTGCAAATAACAGCCCTTAGCCTTGCTTTCCCCCTGAGGCTGGTGGTGTATTTCAGGATCCATCTCTGCTATCTTAAACCAAGGCTTACCTGAACTGGGCCTGGAGCTGGAAGCAGAAACCGCCTGAATCTCTCTTAGATAATGTCTGTTAATTGCTTGGCTTGGTGAGGCACTTTGTTGGAAACTAAACTGTGAACGCTGAAGGCATTTCAATGAAGTAAGCTATTTTTTGCATCCTGCATCTGGTAAGGAAATGCCACTCTTCCCTCTAAGCTGTGCAGTCATTCTCACTAAACATTTATTTGCATGACCGTAAAGGAAATCTTTAATTTTAAACGCTTTTCTAACGCAACTTGAACACTGATAAGTTACCAGAGTGATCGCTGGAGCCAGCGAGCGTGGCCTCGGTGCTGACCCTGCCTGTTGGGCAGAGAGGGTGTTGTGGGGTCCCTTCCCACCTCTGTGTCACCCCCCGTCACCACTGTCCCTTGGCCCTGGCAGCCGAGGGAGGCTTAGCTGCTGCCTCCTCATTGGAGCGAGTGCTTCCAGCTTCACAGCAAGACCTCAAGGAGAGCCAGATGATAGAGCAGATGGCAGATGACTAATTTGGCAAAGTTAGATGAGTGGAAATTGTTTGCTTTAATTGCTTGTCAAGTCCAGTACCTACATTATAGTTAAGGAGCAACTATTTACCCTCAAAATAGAGCAAAATGAGCAAAGTGCGTGTGACTGTGTAGAGTAGGGAGAAGAAGGAAAGGAGATGGACCCAGAGAAGATAATTTGGAATGCACTCTTGGAGAAAAGGTGGAGAAAAGGAACCACTGGCAAGACCTCTTGTATTGATATCTGCTTTTTTGAGTGGTAGCCTTGTAGCACATCTGTCCCGTTGTGCCTTTTCCGCATCATCATATGTACAAGAGGAAACTTAAGGTGAAACAACGCTGTAAATGTTTACATAAAACAAGCAGATGACAGTGGCTTGACTCGATTGGCGCAGGCAATTATCCTTGAAATGCTGCAGCATAAATCAGGTCAACGTTTTGATGCCATCTTTTGTTGATTCAAACATGGACACTCCATGGGTAAATTACACTGCGCAGCATCAACCAGCCAGATTTTGGAGAGCTCGGTGCAAGGACGGGGTGCCGTCAGCTTGGGGAAGTGTAATCACACATAAATAATCCTTCTCGATGAAGTTGCAATCCCTGTCAATCCTTTCTGTGCCTGTTTCCTTGTTTGGAGCAGTGGGAAGGATCTGCTCGTCGCAGATGGCAGCCGACGGGCCCGGCTGGAGCTGGGATCGCCCTCCTGAAGCACGGCTTGGTGGTTTTTGTGAGAGCACTGAGTAGCTTTGACTTCACTGTGGTCTGCCACATAGGGAAGGAGGAAAAGCCTCTCATTTTAAAACATCTCTCCAGAAGCTGCTAGGGTTGAAGGAGAGCGGCTGGTGACCTCAGGTAGGTTTTGGCCTTCTCTCAGGAGCCATCTGTGAGACTGTGAGCCCCCTTTCATTCAGGATGTGCCTAATTGCAAGAAAAAACAGGGCTTCGGCAGCTCCTTCAAAGAGGGCTGTGAAATAATGGAAGGATTAAAACTGCTTACCCCTTCTTCAGTGCCCGTACATGACAGGGTACCCAGACTAGTGCTGAGAGTGGAGAGCTTTAGGAAATGAATGGGGGCTGCTACGAAATGCTGGTAATTAGCTGCTCGAGTATTCTCTCCCCATCTGGGGGGGTCTTAGCAAATTGCCAGGAGCGTTTGCAATTATTAATAAACAGTTACTTCGGCTGCCTTTCAGGAAACCCTGATAATGGTGCTGTCTGTAAAAAGGCAGCTAATTAAGTAAATAAATTAGAGGGAAGAACCAAAAGGCTGTGTTAGGAAGAAGTTGTTTAGCTCTTCCTGGCTGGCATAAAAGAACATATTATTCTGTTTTGCTGAAATGAGCACGTCACGGCGTTTAAGCCTCTTAGTGGTCTTGGCCTGCTTGACAACTCCATCAACAAGGAGGGGATGTGCTGCAATCAGGCGGAGACACGCTCCTGTGTTCTCACACGGAGATCCACGCTACCTTCGCTACCTTGTGTGTAAGGCAGAACAGTAACAGGGAGACCCTGGGGGCACAGCATTCCCCAGGGACAGGCTCTGATGTGTCCTGTGATGTACCTCAATTCCTGAGGCAGACAGGCTGGCATTCATGTGTCCTGAGTAACTCCAGATGTAGGCAGATGCAGGGGGAATGAATAAAAACATGAAGCAGATCTCCCTCCTTCCCAGAGTTAGCTGTCTGCTGGGCTGGGAGGATTACCAAATCAGTTAGAGTTACGAGAAGCAGAACCAGACTGAGTCGAAGCTATTTTGTAATATAACATGTAGATGTATCATCAGTGGAGCAAAGGAAGAACAGCCCAAAAAGCAGAAAACTCAAAGACATTTTCAAATGCCTCGACGGTTTCTTACCTCTGAGTGAGCATCGGAATGGTGTGGCTTCGTTAGGAAAAAATGTCAATGTGAAATTAATTTCAAAGGCATGTGCATGAATATTGATGAAATACGTAAATTCAATCCAACGCAGACAATTATGACTGCTGTAATTAGGGCCATTAGGAGCTGCAGCAGTTCTCTGTCACTTTAGGTAGCTGGGAATCAGTAAGCAACTGAACGTGAACCGTCAGTGCATCAAACGGAGTGGGCATGAAATAATTATATTAAAAACACAGTAGTGCTGGAATTAATGTTATATTTTCCTTCTTAACATTCCCTTTTCTGAGAGAATTTGTTGTCTCACCACTGAGACCTACGTTTTGCCTAGTGCAGGACTCTGCCTCAGGGGCTGGATGCCTGCTTCTGTCCTCCTTTGCAAAGAGGCAGCTCGCAGCTCCAGGCTCCCGCTGCAGGACAAGTTGGCTTCTGGACTGCAGAAAGGGTCTTCAGGGTCAGAAAACATCGATAAAATGAATTAAAATGAACAAGCTGTAGATCTACTCCAGGTCATTGGGTGCAGGAGTTGTAGGTTTTCCATTTGTGTTTCTGCTGGTTGCACTTTGCACGGCGGGAGGATGCGCCGCGTGCAGCTCCCACTCGTTACCCAGGTTTGGGATTTAAATGAGAAGGAGGCATGGAACAGCCAAGGTCTGAAGGTGATGAGATCTGTGGGTATCTGCCTATAACCACTTTAAAGGGTTTGTTGCTGTAATAATCCCAAGAGAGAGCGTGGCAGTGAGCTTGTTTGTAGAGAAATGGATTTGAGAGCATCACAGCGTGTTGGTAGCCCGGCACAGGTCAGCAGCTCGCTGGGTTTCTGTCTGCAAGTGTGTCATGTTTTCCTGTGTGTGCAGCATCAAAATGTCTCTGAAGGGTTTCCCTCATTGAGACAGCTGTGCAAAATCTCAGGTTTGCATTCAGATCCAGTGCTGGGAGAAGCTACAGGCTGGGAATGCATTCAAGCTAGTACTGTTTTGACTACCGTTAGAGACAGATGTATTAGTGTTTTTTATGAACCCAAGAGAGGATGTGCTGCAGGGACTGCTTTCGACATATAATCTTTATTTTCATACCACTCATCAGTTTCTGGGGCTATATAAGATAAGGTGTTTACCAACGTGTAACAAAGTGCTTTGAAGAGCTTCTTCTTTATGAAGTATAGATGACGGTGTTTTTGTAAGGCACGACAAGGAACGCGCTTTGTCGCACTCGTGTTTATTTTGGCACTTTTATTTCTGAGATGCTCCAGCATATAAATGCCAGTTACCATTTGAAAGACTGTGGGAAGGATGGAGGTGCTCTCCCAGCTCCATTCTCCTGCAAGACACAAACAACACGGTCATTTCCCTGGCTTTCCTATTATTTTGCATTGGCACTTCAGTTTCCATCTCAGCTGGTTTCTCTCCTGTTGCTGCAAGAGCAGGCTCCAAATGTTCTGCCTCCTACAACAAGAGATGGCTAAATTAGCTTCCGCCAAACATTTAACGTGCATGCAACATGAAACGGCAGTGTTGCGGTGGATAGCTTTATTAGCTGAGCTGCTGGAATTGTTTTCTGAGCTACGCTGATCCTTAGCACCGATTGCAGAATGGAATAGAAATTATTTATTAGTCCTCGGGAGCCGTAAGACAGAATAATACTTATTGGGCTGGAAACACAGTCAATCTCGTTGTGATAGATGGTGCTGCTGCTGCTTTCAAGGAAAGAGCAAGCAAAGTGATTTTGTAACGGGGAGCAAATGATTGCAGGAGGCTTCTGGTAGGGATACGTGGTGTCTCCTGTGAAGGGTTTCAGTGCTTGTGTGGCGGATCTAAACTACGCTTGAAGCATGTGGTAGGAAGGGGCTTTGTATTTCCAAAAGGAAGACGTGTCATCCCCCAAAATGCCCATTAAGTACGTTATGAACAATATCTCAGAGTGTTTTTACTTTATGTGGGTAAGGTTTTATGGGAATTGTTCCTATTAAAAAAAAGAAAGCATGTAGTGGGTATATAATAGTAGCAGTCCTCGATCACCTGGTCGCTTGTATGAAAAAAAGAGAGCATGTTTTAGTTAACTCTGCTGCTTGTGCCTCAAGTCGTGGAGGGTCCTGTTGGCACTGATCTATCCAGGGGTGGGAATGGCCCCGGAAATGCTCCTTTGGTCTGGCTCGTGCTCTGCGCCCATTTCAAAAGTTTAGGTATGTTCAGATTAATTAAGCTGCACGCGACCATGTCCCAGAAACTGTCGGTAACGAGGAAAAAAGTCTGTGCAGGAATAAGCCCAATGGCATGCTCGAGCATTAAGTAACATTGCTGTCGGACAGGCTGACAGCTGCATGAAGTAATGCTGCTTCTGTATTTTTCTACCAGCTTCATTTTTGTCACCTCTTGATGCACAGCAGTGTAATAGACCGAGCAGAGCAATAATTCAGCAGTAGCTTTGAACCGGACTTCAAGATCAGAGGAGTGTAATATTAAAGAACAGCTTCTGAAAACTGTCTGTATTAGGCTGGGATTGCCTCGCTCATCTGGCACGTCTCCCTTGTGCATTCACATCACAGTCTGGTGGCTTATGGAAGGGCTTCTTGCTCTTCTCTTTCTTCTGCTTAACTGTGCAAAGCAGGGAAGAGCTGGGGATCTTGGGGGAGAGGAGGGAGAACGATGCTGTGTGCAGCCCTTCTGGGCAGCTGGCTGTTGGTTTCTGGGCAGACCCCTCTACACATCAGTTGATAGAATGCCAGGTGTTGTGGGTCCTCTCAGGACTCTCTGTCCCCGTGTCCTTTAATCTGTGGGCTGATATCCATTTGTTCTGTGTTGCTGCGTTTCCCACCTCCCTGCATATTCAGCAGTAAATACCAGCACCTCCCTTTGCTGAGAGGTGTTTAGCTGGCTGAGGTGAACATGGGTCTTCCCACCTCTGCTGCTCATACCTGGTCCTGTGAATAATTCAGAATGTTTATTGCAGTTACCTGTATCCCTGGACATAAAACTTAGATCTCTTTCTTTGCTCCTGTGTTTCCTTACTCACCTGATTTGTGCTTGTGGTTTCTTGCAGTGTGTGCTGGCACAGAGAACAAGCTGAGCTCCCTCTCTGACCTGGAGCAGCAGTACCGGGCCCTGCGCAAGTACTATGAGAACTGTGAGGTAGTTATGGGCAACCTGGAAATCACCAGCATCGAGCACAACAGAGACCTCTCCTTCCTGCGGGTAAGCAACCTTCTCTTTATTTTCTCCATCTTATGCATATAGAGGAGTAGCTGTGGATGCTGGGCTGGTGTTATGAGCCTAATGGAACAGTCAGTGTCTGGAGGAGGGCTGTGATAATAAAGGCTGTGGTAGGAAACATGGCTTGTGGTGGTCGTGCTCTCGAATAGAAGTCAGCCCAAGACACAGATTTGTGCTGCTTGGAGCTCATTCTGCACAACACTCGTGTCACAATTCGAGATGCACGTCTGTGTGTGAGTGGTATTTTGATCAGGAGCATGTAGGGGAGCGGAGGAGTTCCAGTGCAGCAGCAGGCAGCCCCACAGGTTGTGTTACAGCCAGGCACTCGTGAGCCTGGTGCTCAGTTTCAGTTCACAAAAACCTGCACTTTCTGTACAGCAAAGCAGCTTCTCTAACAGCGTGCTTAGCTGTGCCTCGTGTTAAATTTGTTGGGGATTTCACAGGATTTCTGCTCTATACGTCAGCCTTTATTTGCTCAAAGCTGTTGAGAGATCTGCAAGCAGAATCCTGCTACCAGATACACGTCTGGAGTGCAGTTTGGGGTGCTAATTGCACTCAGACTAACAGGTTGCCTGTTAATTTGAGCGACGAATGCCTCGGAAGTAAATGCTATCTGTGCATTTCACAGTTGTGACAGGTGGGGGAAAGGCATATGTGCTTGTGCTCCGAAATAGATAGCCTTGGGGCAGCTGGGCTAATGTTGCCCACTGCGCAGCCTTCGTGCGAGGGCAGGATCCCTGCACAGCTCCAGGCATCGCTGGGGTTCCAGAAGCTCCCCTGAACCCCCAGTGGAGTCATTGTGCATGCTGCTAAATTCATTGCAGATAGTCCACCCGCTTCAGCTTCCCATCCTTCCTGCATTGTCGGGGGTTAGGTGGGGAAAGCAAATTAATGCTCAGTGAGAGATTCGCTTTTCCTTGTGTGTTCCTCTTCCGTAGGCACAGTTAAATGTTGGCAGTATCGTGGCACTAAAATCAGCAAATGAGAGCAAGGAAGAAGGGTGCTGGTAGTGAAAGATGGTGGTCCGGTCACATTGGCTTCTTGATACCAGTTGTTATTGCCTTTTTGTTGGTGTTATCTCTTGTCGTACCAGAGACTGCCCTCTCACAGAAGTCCCAGCAAAGAGCAGAACTTGAAACAACACCCAGCAAACTAAAACTCTAGGTAGCATGATAAATGGTGGTCATTAAAACAGAATACCAAACAGAGGAGGACGTGTTCTTAGCGAGGAGAATAAATAAATAAGATTTGGCATATTTATGCTGATAATTCAACATTCATTAGTTACGCAGTATTACTTGTTTTATCATTTAAATAATGGCTTGAATGGCCAAATGAAGGTGGCAGATGAGAGATAAGCAGATGAGAGACCATTTGTCTCCTTGACTTCAACGTGGCGAACTCTTCCTGCACTGTGATGTTCTGCCACTCTGCTCCCTTTCTCTCAGTCTCCTGTAAAAATTGCCCACTTCTCCTTTGCTCAGGCCATCAGTGGTTTGGGCTGTCTGTTTGTCTGTACATTAAGTACAGGGGCACTGTGTCCTTTGGCCTTGGCCTTGCTCAGCTTAGCTGTGCAGCCTGTCACCCATGGGAAGAGGGAATACCTACCCACCAGTGCCTGCTGCACCGTCGTGTAAACAAACGCCATAAATGAGCTCAAGTAGGGGAAGAAAAAAGCTCTGTAATTGTATTTACCCTGCAGAGGAAGATTAAAAGATGTGCGTCCCATCTTTCATATTTATTCAGACGCTTATTTCCTAAGTAGATTTGCTTTAAGTGTGCGAGTTAGCTCTCAGGATATCTGCTGATTGAGACTAAGGAGGGCTGCGTGTCACCTCAATGAAATGCTCAGCCTCTCAGCTTTGAAGCGTGGTGTTGAGATCATAAGTAGCTCTGTTAACCTAAGAAAGGTTTGAACGTGTGCTCCCTGTTCTTCCTAGCAGTTTAGAGTTGGTGTGGGCTGGGAGCATACATCTGCTGTCTTGGTTTGGGAAGCTGGGTATCACCTGCCACGTGGGTAGCCAAACTGGGGAGAGGGGTTGTGGTGTGAGGTCCTCTCATGGAGGCACAGCTGAGATTTTTCTCCCCATCAGAAATTTCCTGGTAGAGCAGACACCTGTTGTAGATCAGGTACCTATTGTAGATCAGTTATCTATTGCAAGTGACTGATGCCAGAAGCAGGACCCTGTTTTACTGTTGCTTGGCAAAACTGACTGTACTGGAAGACAAAATCAGTGTAGCACAAAACCATCTTCTGTGGGAGCTTCTCTTCTCCTCCAGCACTTTTGGTAAAGTTGTCTTTGACCAATCCTCAGCCTTTCAACAATTCACAGTCAGAAGGTTGTCTTCTTGTCCCTGGATTTTATTTAACCAATTCCGATTATTTATTTTTGAAGACGTAACTGAAGCTCTGCACCATGTGCTGCAATAACTCTCCCAAACAATTGTGAAACTTATTTCCAACCGCAGTCATCAGCCTTTGGAAATGATCTACCAGTGCTTTTTACATTCTTTCTTAATTCACCTCGGCAGTGCTGCTGCAGTTCCCTGGGCTGTGGCTCCGTTGGCACTCTGCAGCTTTATCAGTGTAGCCCCTTCTTCCCTCTGTCAACATGCAGAACTTTGTGCTCTGAGCCTGTGTTTATTGTTCTCCTTACAGTGATGCTTAAGCTTTGTGGCAGATGGGATGTGAGGGCTGGGGTTTTCTATAGAGGACATAGTATATTTTTTTGCTTCTGGTTATATTCAGTTTTGGAGGAAGACTGACTCAGACAGAGCTCCTCCAAGGGAGGCTTCCAGCACAGGCAGGGCAGGAGTTGTTGCATACCTCGCTGCCCATCGGTGTTCAGGGCTGCATATGGTCAAAAAAATAAGTACTGCGTAGCTTTGAAAAGCTTTTCAGTCTACTGCAGCAAAACAGGACTGTACAAACCCTTGTGAGAGCTCCAGCTGCCTTGAGGAGCAGGAGAGAGCTGGCAGGCTTGGATAAAGGACAGGGACTAGCACCTGTCAGGAGACCCCAAAAACGAAGTGCTGTAGGGTGGCTTTGTGTGTAGGGAGGGGAATTTTCTCTAGTAGTTCTTGGGAAGCATTGCAGTCCATCCCTAAGAGATTTAGAGGGGTAAAGTTGCCCTGTGGCATCTCTCCTGCACTGAGTTGCACCTGGACATCCTCACCAACATCTTTGGCTGGCAAGAGGCAAAGAGGTCTCCACGTAATGCCAGACGTGGAAATCGAATACTTGCACTTACTTATTTGTAATTGCCTTCCCAGCACCTTGCCATTAGAAGACAAAGCATCAGAGTGGAGCAGTGTGCTGGGCAGGGCAGCCTGTGCCACATACACCACTTCTGCAGAAAGAGGACACTGCTGCCCTTCTGCCTCAGTCTGGCTGAGGCACATGAAACAGAAAAGGCAGCTGCTGTGCTAGGTGGGTTACAAGAGGCCAGGGGCATGCCAGACCATGCTCCTGGCATGGACAAAATGTTTTACACTGGTCAGGATCAGCTGCCAACTGTGTTGGGCGAACCCGAGCTGTGTTTGCAAGTTGGATCCCGAACTCAGAGGGTGGAGCGGGAGCAGAGCTCAGCTGTGCAGTGCGCCTGATGCATCTGTGGTACAGCTCTTCTCCAGGAGGATGGCTTTTTCTTTCGTTTCTTCTTGTTTCTGAAGAAGCTGTAGCTTAAAATAATCTAGGCAGAGAGCATTAATAGCCAAGGGAAGTAACAGTTCAGGTTTGTGGGGTCATCCGGATCTGTCGTGCATGCAGACATGGGTGGTCAGATGGCAAGGCATGCTGCAGTTCTGTCTATAGCACAGTGCAGTGCCATGATACAGTAAGAAGTGAGGTGATGAAAAAAAAAGTTGTTCCACCAACTTCAGGGCAGGGATCAGCATGTCCAGAGCAACACCCATCACCTCTTGAAGCACTGTGCTGTCCTGTTCTCCTCCCTTCCTAGCGTTCACACTGCCCTTATACCTGTGAGGTGAGACAGCACCCGGGTGCTCGCTGCACGTGCCTGTACTGAAGACTGATGTTATACACCGTGCAGTCCCTAGCATCATCTCCTCCAACTCCATCCCAACCCCACCATTCCCCACGAGTCCTTTCCAGCAGCCCCCTTCCCCCAGAGCTGCCTGTGTGGCCCCTGGCCCCTGCCTGCTCCCTCATTGCACTCCTGCCAGGACCGCCATGTATTGCCCAGCTATGCGTGCCCCCTGTGGTGATGAATAACCCTGAAGCCATCGGCTGCAGCAGGAGGAGCACGGGGTTAAACAAATGCATTTGCTTTTGCTCCTAGCCCTGCAACTCAGCACACAGCTATTTCTGTCTGGCTCTTGTAGAGTGCTTTTTGTTAACGTTGTTTACAAACTCTGCATCTCCGTCTCTCGCTCAGCTCATGTTTTTGCTGGGTCCCCACAGCCAGCTTTCCACTCTGTTTTTACACTCCTCCCGTCCCTGTTCTTTTATTTTCATAGCTGCCCAGGCCACTGCAGCAGGCACGATAGCTGGGCCGGGAGGATTGCTTCTCTTACGTACACAGAGCTGGCCTCCTACATTACATAAGTAACGTGAGGAACCCATTGGTGTGCCTTTCTGCCATCCTCTTTTCCCCACCAGCACTGCCAAAACACCTCAGAGCTGCTCTGCAGTGTAGCTTTGGCTTGGTTTTAAGTCTGAAAGTGTAACTGGTACTCTTCTGTTTGAATTCAATTTTTAGCTTCTGCAAAGCAAACATAGAAGAGAATTAATATACAATTAATCCTCAAGCTGGGTTTGCCAAGCCATAGCCAAATATATGTACATTAGCGATTTCCCCATTAATTTAGCAATTATTTTTGGTGACTTCCTATGGAAGATAGACTTTGAAATAACCACTTGTGTTTGCGAGAGGAGCGGCGCGCTGCATAAATGCCAGCTCCTGCTACGACACAGGGTCAGTGCATGCAGCTGTGTGCGAGGCTCCCAGGCAGAGCTCTGGGGAGGCTGTGATGGAGCAGAGCTGAGTGCTGCCCCTCTGCAGGGAGCCTGCTGCTGGGTTGGCTCTGGGCTGCTGGCACGCTGTGGGGCTGGAGGCCACAATGGGGATGCTGGCTTGCTTCTGCTGTTTGCCATCGCTTTGCTGGGTAGAACGTGTCTGTTGTCCTTGTGGAACAGCTAGCAGGTGGCATTAGCAAGCCTGCTGACACACGTGCATCTGCTTCTGGAGGGACCCACCTGGCAGGGCTCTGCCACGGGGACTGATCTTTGGGGGATCCACGGGGACTGACTCAGCTTCGGCAGAGCACTTCCCTGCTCTCCAGCTGCCCCTGCCTTTGTGGAGGAGCCTTCAGTTTGGGAGAACGTCCTTCAGCTGTGACACACGTGGAGATGAGAGGATCACAAGTAGAGATTTGAAGTCCGAGGTGATTAAGAAGTCTCTTTCAGTTGTCTTTTAGCTTCTCCCTTTCAGCTCCCATTGTACTGGAGGCACCCCACCTCCTGCTGCCCTGGAAGCCTGTCTGATTCATGTGCGTGGCAGTGATAGCAACTCTTGAGAGATAAAAGGAGCCTGACTTAAATTATTCACAGCAACCCAAACCCACGCACATGCTCCGCATCCCTATTCCCTTTTCCTCCTGCCATCCTGTTCTCACGGCTGCAGCAGAGCCTCCTGTTTTCACATGGGGCGGTGTGCTGGCACCCAGCACTTTCCAGGTTCCTGCACCCATCCTGATGTGGGGCAGAGATCTGGAAATCTGTTCTTCCCTCTGACCCCTGTCAGCCCCTCCAGCACCTTGCGGGGGCCAGGCAGGGATGGGAGCGTTCTCGCAGGGGTGTGTTATCTGTAAGGTGTTTAGCAAAGCCAGCGTCCCGAAATGCTGGGGCATTCACTATAAAGGCACTGCTGGTGGGAGGAGGTTGTTATTAAACATAGAACAGTGCAAACCTTCTTAATGAGGCGGTGTTTCTCTTAGAAGCACTTCTGGCCTCCGGGCAAGTGAAATGAGTTACGCTTTCCCTTTCAACCACCTTATGCTTTTAATGATCTTCCTCTTGTAAATGTAAACCTCTCCCGTACCGACGTGTGGGGAAATGCTGGCTGAGTTGAAGCCATGATAAATCAAACAAGGAGTGGTAAAGTTTAGCTAACCAAGAAAAAAAAAAAAAGAGAGACCAGTTGCAAACACTTTAAAATTACAAATGGATTTATTGGATTAGAAAGAAAACAAGTGCTTTTCTTTGTGCCACAGGAAGAGAGCTGTCTCCATTTGGGGCCAATGATGAGCACAGTGAGTTTTCAGCCTGACCTTAACCCTAATTTGATACTGGAGGAACCCTCCCCGTTTCACATCATTCCCTGACAAACTCAGCTCAGCTGACGTTTAGGTTTATTTCTTCTCTTTGTCCACTCACTATCTCAAATCCTGCCACAGAGCAGAGTATGAAGTCAAGAGAGGCCCAGATGAGGTATAGGCAGGTACAGAGATAATCATAGAGCGGTATGCACTAAGTGAAAGTATTTTGTGCTTTCCTTTAGGTATCATTTTTCTCTTTCTCTCAGCATTTAGGGAATGAATCACCAATTTTCCCCCTAGCCCTCCCTCTCTCCAATCCCATTTTACTATGGAACAAAATGAAATTTAACTAACTGACTGTCAGAGAGCTGAATAATCTTGCATTGTAATACACCAGCTTGGAGTCCTGGATCAATGGGCTTGAATTGCTGTTAAAAGCTATATGAAAGGGAAAGCAAAGTCTTTTGCTGTAAGCTGTGTCAAGGGGTGGAGGAGCAGAGGGATGGATGTAGGCTTAGCCAACAGTTTTTGTGCTAAACCAGATCAATTTTAAAGGTTTCCTCTGTAGCTGCCTGCCAGAGGGCTTTTGTAGCTCAGAACTGTCAGCACAATTGTGCAGATTGCAGCATTTAGCAATGTTAACACTCCCCCCAGCCCTGATGCTCACACAGGGCCACCTGATGGCAGAGCCATGTGTGCCCAGCAGGCGTCCTGCACAGGTGGGGTGCAGGCAGAAGGAGGAGGTGGCCTTTCCTGAACGTCCACCCATCCACCAGTGCTCCTAAAGTCGTGTCCTCATGGCTGCTGCTCCATAGTGCTGGGAATGATAGTGGCCAATCATCCCTCAAGAGCACCAAGCAGAGTGAGGGCCTGAGAAATGAGAATCTATAACAAATATCAAGGAGTTAATGGCTGTCTCTGCAAAACTGCAAAATACCCTCTTCAGGAAGCAGATGATTGTTGCTGGATTCTTTTCAATCCCTCTGAGTGATCAGATGGAAAGTTTTATCTGCTGTAAAGAAGTTCCTTGCTTTGATAAGGATGTGGGAAACATGACCTAATAGGTTTCAGATTAAAAAAAACAACACTGTTTTTTAATTTCTCGGGAGACCGGGGGATTTTTAGGTAAAAGAGAGAAGAAAGTGTGTTCTCAGGATGGTTGCAACTGCAGGGACTTACAAGTGCTTTGGAAAAGGCTCTTGTAGTTAAAAGTACAGGGGGTGATGAAGGAAAAAAACCAAAGCCTGCAACCTCCCGTGTGCCTTTTATTTCTGTCCCTTTCACGTGATGTTCTCGTGAGCAGGTGAAGTACCATCCCTGAAACAGAGAGACCTCTGTAAAACATCCCCAGCCGTTTCCCAGTGTCGGTGTGGCTGGAGCTGAAGCAGCATCGCCCATCCGCTCAGTGCCCAAACAGTCATTAGACCTCAGCAGAACAGCTAGTTTTAAACTGCAGATTATCCACCACTCCGTGTACTCACGTAGCTGCGGAGCTGATTTGTTTTGGCTGTAGAGAAATTACACCCCAAAACCAATGCTCAGTTCGCTCAAAGCGTGTGAAATGAAGACAGAACCGTTTCTGGCACAACCGATAGATCTTCCATTACAGCTCCTCCATCCCTGCACATCAATACCCATCGCTGGGCAGTGACTGTTTGTTCATTCCTCCAGCCCGTCCTGCTCATTTCACTAGGATACAGTGAATTATTTTAACAGAATGGTGCACATATAAGAATGAAATGTGGTTAAAAGGCCATTTGTTTCTTGCGCTGCCTATAAGTGTCCCCCGTTGGATGACACCAAAATCACTCAAACTGATCAAATGCAAAATCAAGCACGTATGGTCAGAGCCCATCAGGAGGTGATGTTTGTCACAGATGAGGCAATTCCATCATACCAGAGTGTTTTCACTCTGCTTGTTTCTCGATGGCATTATGGCCTTTTAATCAAAAATATTCTCCCTTTGCAGCCCCCCTAAAAAGCTTGGGAAGGTCGTTGGGATTTGGGAAGAAGGTGTGATGGACCAGGTGATAGCAGTGCAGGAGGAGCCCTTTTCTACTCCTTTTACTTTGTTGGCGGTCATGCGGTCTTAATTAAGGAGAAAAGAACCTCTTTTATTCCCTCTGAAGAGTTAGCCTGAGTTTTTTTTTGCATCCTCCACCCCATTGGTCTTGACCTGGCGAATTGATCCAGCTGGGCTAGGCTGGCAGAACAGCAGATTCCCAGAATGCTGAAATAATGCCATTGCTACAGGTATTTCTACTAGGCCAGCTGACATTTCCATGGGCTGGATGGGTCTTGAAGATACAAATCTATACCCACATTGGCATGTGTGCATCTCCTGCAGCATCCCTGAGGTGTCTTGCCTTGGGATCAGCTCAGTGTGTGTCAGCTGAGCAGTGCAGGGCAGAGTGCAGCTGGCTGCAGGTATTTGTGATGTAAATTTCAGGTAAATAATTAAAAGAGCTTTTTTATTTTGGCTTGTAATACTGTCGCTTGACCAAAATGGCAGGGGGGTTGGACTCGGTGATCTCTAGAGGTCCCTTCCAGCCCCCATGATTCTATGAAAATGTGTCGTTTTCCAATCTCTATTTAATGGAAGAGGTAAAGACTGTCTGCCTGCTGATGTGCTGTAACAGCGATGCAGCGCATCGTGCTGATGTGTATCACAAAGCTCTCCAGTCTTTCATCCTCTATGTAAAATAAAGGGCATGAAGAGAAATAATTTGGATTGCAGTTCTGCACCTCAGCTCCTCCCTCAAAATGTCACCATTCTCCAAACGTGCCTCCAGTTTGAGGTGTCATCTCATTTTTTGTTTCCTTCTGAAGTGCAAATTGTTTTGCTGTCCTGCTGTATCTCAAGTGTTGGGTTGGAGCTCAGACCTCTAAGGGGAAACTACCCAATATCTTTTTACATCTGCTAGGAGCTGAGGTTTTGCTAGGTGAAGCCACTGGCAGCTCTGCAATGACTGTTGCCTGGAACTGCTAGGGCAACTGTGAGGAGCTCAAAGTTGACAGCTCCTTAAGCAATAGGTTTTTTTGGGGCCATGAAATTTTAATGCTGCATCACCCTGTGAAGCTGTGGGTGATGCAAATACTTGTCAGGTCTGCTGCAGACAGTGTCCACTGGATGTTAATTTGTCAGAACCTTGAATCCAGTTGCCCCGGGTTAGCGTGAACTTCCCAGAAGCAGAATAAGATTTCATCTTATTCTGGGTTTCAGGAATGCTACCAGCAAAGGCTCCTCTTGTTCTCTCAAATCAGTGTCTCCAGCTCCATCAGATACATCTCCTGGTGCCCCTCTGGGGCTCTCTCATCCAAAAGGCCTCCTGTGTGACAGGGCTTGTGAGAGGCAGGGATTTTTCCTAGCCCTCACTGCCAGCAAATCGGCTGTCATCTTGCCTAGTGCAGGGCTTTATATTTATTTGTTTCTTTTTTAATTGAGCTAAATGCATCTTCTGCCTCCGTACTGCGTTTGATCTCTGCTGGATAGAGCAAATCTTTGCATCATGTAACATCACATGTTTCTCTGATGGCTTTCGTCTCCCATATGCTCCGGTTCGGTAACAGTTTTGGCTGATCACTGTGACAGCAAAACACCTTTTTATTTAATGTGCAGCTTTCTGGAAACATGTCTGTGGGTATAATCAACATAACCTTCAGCTCTTCTTTGAAACCCTGGATCTAAAAGGCAGGAATGTCAGAAAAGCTTTGCGGCTTGCGGGAGACTTCAGCGCGTCTGGCAGATGAAAGCAGAGGAGGGAACCATCACAAATGCACCAGATCCACGCTCATCGGGCTGCTTGATGGTGGTGGGACCCCTGCACTGGGAAGGACAGTCTGCCCAGAGGAAATCCCACTGGGAAGAAGTCAAAAACAGAATATGGGCTCCACTATGCTGGAGGTGCTCCATCGGTCTTAGCGAGCACTGTGCTTTGCTGCTGTTCACCAGCAGAAGCTGCCCTCTGTTGAAGGGTCTTTTGAACTTAAGAACTGTTGGTTTATTATTGGAAAAGTAGCGGTGTTGTTATTTTTAAGAAGAAGAGGAGAAAATTACAGCAAAATTACAGGATTAAATTACAGCAAAATGTCAGCAACTGCTGAAAATAGAGAAGTAGCAACAGGGGCTCTTTGGTGTTTTTGCAGCCAGGAAAGCACAGGCAGCAGGAATAGTGCCAGCATACAATTTCCATCAGTTCAACTCATTACCTTCACCTGTTTTTATATATTTTGAGTTTAATTTCTAATTTTGGATGGCACTGGATAACAAAAGAATCAAAATATGAAAATTCACCTTGTAATAGTAGTTGCAGAAAGCATCCATCAATAATGTAAGTGGTGTGGGACTGAATGGCCACGGTCTTCCAAGAAATCTTTTCCATTTCCCATGTTCCCTGTCTGGACAAGATTTATTAAACAACCCTCTGAAAGGATTGTCCCCCTTCCCTACCTTTTATTACTGGTGGGAGCCAATTTGAGGCTCTTTTTGTTGCTCGAAGGGCTGGTGTCCCTGGTGATTGATGAGCCCAATGGAAAGGGATTTGAAATTTTACAAGTCTACACTGCTTGGAATAATACTATCAGAAAAAAAAAAAAAAAGGCTGTTGTTCACGTTTCAACTTCATTGCCTGTTATTCCCGAGCTTCAGTCTTCCTTTCCTTCTCCGCCCCTCCTCTTGGATGTCTCCTTGATTTTCTGCCTCGCTTTGAGGGGTGAGGAGAGAGAAAGTGAAATGTGTGTGGTGCAACTGGTGAAGGTAGCTGTTGAGGAGAGAGCTGCCAGCCATCGTGGGCAGTGGTGATTTCTGTTTTATTATTAATGATGATGATGACTAGTAATGATTTGTTCTTGATACACTTCCCTAGAGCTCTGCACTATTCAGGGAGGGTAAACATAAGCAAAGGAGGTAGGGAGGTGGTGGAGAGTCGCCAGCCTTGTAGGTGTTCAGGAAAAGGGTATATGTGGCACTGAGGGATGTGGTGTAGGAGACATAGTGGTGATGGGTTGGAGTTGGACTAGTTTGTCTTAAGAAGTCTTTTCCAGCCTAAACGATTCTCTGATTCTACGCTAAGCCTGGCAGGAGAGCAGTAGGGCAGGTAGGGTGCATGTGCTGGTTTCCCAAATACAGCTGTAGTCCATTTTTTGTTGGGGCTGACAGTGCAAAACTGCTTTGTTCTCTTTCAAAGAGCATTTGCTGGACCATGGTTCGATTGTGATGATGGCCAAACACAGACATTTCTCCCAGGGATCCCAACAAATTTGGTATCTGACTGCTTCTCGTGCAGACTTGCTTTTGCCAGTGCTTGGGGTCTGGGAAGAGTCTATCGTGGCAGAATTTCCCATCTTATTCTCTAGCATACATTGACTTATTTTATGTTCAGACCTCTGATCTTTCTCCTTTTCCTGGGTGCCCAGCAGAGATTTTCATCCTGTAAATACCAGAAGGTGCCTAATCATCCTTGTCTCTAGGAGTCCTAATTTAATTCCTCTTGTTTTCATTAGGGGGTTTCCGCCTTGCTATTTTTTTTCCTAATCCTCCTCAGGAGGCCTCTAAAACTTTTCCACCGGAGCAATGGCAAATTTAAACCAGAAGGTTGTTTTTCTTAAGCACCTCTTGAGGATCCACTGATGCAGGCTGAAACAGAGACATGCTATACATACAGCAAACGGGTATTCAAGTGAGTGAATTGAATACTAAAAGTCAGATGAATTATTCCTTTTTAGCTCTCACTCTCAGCTCTTCCTACACACTCAGGGCTTCAGGGGACTGTCCCCCCTTGAGGCTGCCAGCTGAAAATGCTAAGGAAGAAAAAAGGCAATGTGCGATGTTGTGTAAAATTGTCAAAAGAGAAACTGTGTAGTGACAGTAGTCAGCTGAGTGATGAGGATGCAAAGGGTGGGTTGAGACTCGGAAGTATTTGGCACCTCTGCAGTAGTCATCGTGGGTTTGACCCAAGTGAAAGAGTGGTTGGATTTTGTTGAGTGCATTTTTCCTTCCCCTCCAGCTGGAGCTCTTTGCCACATTCAAGATTAAGATTCGATTTACTTTGGTCAACCAAAAATTGGTCTTTTCCCCCTTTGCTGATATGTTTATTCTTTGAGAGCTTTCTCCAACTTAATAAGGATAGATTTTTCTCTTGGCGTTTTATCAGATCTGCCTTCTCTTGGCTGGGTTGAGATTTGAAATGAGTTGCTTGTAAAAATGCAGGTCAGTTCTTACTTTAGTGAAAAGAGCTTTTGCCTCTGTAAGAAATATAATGAATGTAACAAAACAAGGATACACAGATGTGGTAATAAAATTAGTAAATTCGTGAATCATTGAATTTCATTGAAATTATTGTAAACGGTGCTGTTACATTGTTTAATTATGTACAATTAGCACTGGAATTGCTAACTCCCTGCTGGAGCCTTTTCTCTTAGATTTACAATAGGTCATGGTAGAGTATTTTTCTCATTACTGTCATAGAGGCATTAATTGAACTGGATCTGATCTCCCACACTGACTAGTTTTCTCCATAGAAGAATAATTTATTTATGTACAAATAGTTCTTCTTTGCCATATTTAACCGGAGCCTGGAGCAGACATAGAGGAGATGGCAGAATTTATAGTCCATTAAAGCATTTTCCATCAGTTGTCGTCTGTGAAAACTCTTTTGGGCATATGAATCAGGAGCAAGATAAATGTAGTTTTGGTAAGTCTTGAAAATGCTTTTCTTCTGGCCTACAGCCAGCCAGCATGGGGAAGCTCTGGGGAGCTGTACAAAAGAAATGGGCAACACTCAATTTAGATAAACACATTGAGAGTCCTTCTGCTTGCAGCCTAGGAAGTGCCGTGTTGGGGTTGTGCTTTCAGAAGGCTTTATGACTCCTCTCAGAGAGCTGAGGAAGAGGTGGGAGTTGCTTTGCTGGATGAGCCTGTGGACAGGAGTGTGCGTGGTGTCTGGTCCTTGCAAGTCTGAACTGACACTGCCTGGTCACCCTTGCAGGAAAGCGAGTGAAAAGCAGTGAGATGGGAGAGCTCCTCATTTATTTCCTATCTGAAATCTCAAAAATGCCAGAGCAGAAGCCAGTCCTCACCAAGGCTGACGTGTACTGACATCGTGGATCCAAGGGCGTTGGCTTCTCAGCCTTTTTGGGGCTTTCTTTGTATTGATCATCCCAGCTAAACCCTTTCAATAGTATGTATAAATAATCTATTTGATGTCACTTTTCCCAACCTGCTCTCTCTGAACCTTCCCCGAGGTTGGTTTTGGACACAAGGAAGGCAGCGAGAAACAAAGTTTGGCTGAAGGCTCTCCTTTGAGATTGGCTGCCTTGGGCTGGCACCAAGGATGTGGGGATGGAGCTGCTGTAGTCTGAAATAGGCTTTGGCTGTTGGGAGAAGGGTGTTTGGCAGGAGGGATGTGCACGGTGTTGCGTGGAGGTACCAGCTTGTGCCTGGGCATAGCAGCCCTCCGTCACGTTTGAGCTTGAACCAGGTGGACTTCAGGTTTAAGACCAGACAAAACCACCTCAAGTCTTTCTCTGCCTATCTGTAGGCACAAACTCAGCACAGTTTTATGTGTGTGTGTGTCTGCGCCCGTGGAGATCAGTGGATAGGGAGTGCAGTGTCACCTCTGCAGGGCAGCAGGTCCCTCTGCATCCAGTTGAGGATGTCAGCTCCCTCCTTGCTCCCTAAGAGCTCAGATTTTACATCAAACGGAGCCCAGCATCCCGGGGCTGCCTCCCGAGGCTCCTGTAGTGCCTGTGGGATGCCAGCAAACAATGCTGGACACGGGCGAGCATATTCAAAACTGTTTCCGTCAGCGAGGAGTGTATTATTTAAGATTCCATTTTCTCTGTATGTTTGGAGAGCATTTATCAAATCAATCAGAGAATTCATTAGGTAATTATTATTTTTTCATTATTTGCCTAAGGCTTGGTGCGTATACCCCATAAAAATACAGAAGCCACGTAGTAAATGGGATCAGGAACTCGAACCAACCATTTTGTTCCCTGCAGCCCCACAGTATGACAGCTAGCAGCCAAGTTACAACAGATAAGAAGTGACAAGATGCTGTCGTGTGTCATTTATCATCTGTGGCCACAGATGAGATTGCCTCTGCTGGGCACTGGTGGATGGCCAGAGAGGATTTGTGCCCCTTTTCACGTTCAAGGCTGGGCTGTGTTTCTACCCTCTGCCTGCAGTGTCCGAGGCATTCCCTTTGCAGAGTTAATAAGAAAGCTTTTTGATGCCTTTTTTCTCCAGGTGATCCACCTGATGTGAAAAGGACTAAGGGCCAACAAACAAAAAATAGATATAATGTATAATTAGTGCAATAACTGTGTAATTTTATTCCTCTTTTCATCAGAGCTGCTGTACATAGCACACATCTTAAATATGTCTGCGGTGCTGTTTCCGAAGACAACTGCTGCAGATGAGTTAGGAAGACCTCTGTAGGCTCTTCCAGTTAAACATTCCCTTTGCAAAATAAATACAGGCTGTCTTGTGAATAAGAATGAGATTAGCTAAAGCCATTAATTAGTATGAGTTTTTAAAAGGAAAACGTACATGCAGTAATTTACCGTGTATGGCATCTTAATATTCTTCACTGCGAAACAGTTTCCTGTTTGTGTTGTACAAATCATGGGGAGATTGAAACGACCTCAGGGTGGATGGAAGGGGTTAAAATGAAGTGAAACACAACTTTTGGGAGGCTGTGGAAAGAAATGTGGAAACGCAGAATTGCTTGGTTTATTCTCAGAGCTTTTCCCTAAAGCTGGGAGCAATTTAACTCTGATTTGAACATTTATTTTCCTGCTTTTTTTTTTCCAGTGGCTTAATTTCTATTCCTTGTCTGGCATGCCTGTTAATTTTGCATGCTATCACAAGCCTAATTCTTCTCTGTTTCAAATGAATATCATATAAATTAATTGCCATATGATTACCATGTAATTACATTGTGACTCATGACAGTTTAGACAAAGTATCATAGCTACATTTTAAGAAATGATAAATGTTTGACTAATGTGTCAGAAAAATGTAAATATATTGTGATTATTGTGGCACTCTTATGCACATTAATTCTCCCCTTAGTTTCTGTAAGCTGTCAGTCATCCCGTGGTAGAGAGCAGGCAATCCACGCACCTAAATTTATCCATGTTTAGGCGATGTTTAGCATTTGGGAAGCTTTCAGCACAGCATCTGGCAGGGTCCACAGAGTCGAGTCACGCAGTGGGATCCTGCCTGCTGCTCTGGAGACCTGTATCTTCCCAGTAAGCTTCTTATTTAAGGAGTTTATCCTATTGTGCAGTTCCAGATACCTTTGCAGTATTTCACAGCACGTACACCATTTTATTGCAGCTCGGCAGCGGGGGCTGTCACTGAGTTTGTGTTGTCTGGGGGCTCCATTGGCCTCGCCTGTCTCATGCAGACATCTCTGCTGCCTGTGACCTCACTGCCGGCCACGGAGCTGAGCAGGGGTCACTGTGAGCTGTCATCCTGCAGCCAAGCATCCCTCCAAACAGCAGCAGGTGGGAAGGGGGCATGCTCTGTTGAGCACCCAGCGAAGGAAATTTTGCCTTCAGTTGAGCATTAGAAGTGTTTTTGTGACGTTAATTTCTTTGTCGTTCAGTGGTGTCTTGAGGTCAGCTGTGTGGTGTCACTCTTTGCTTTGTAAAAGCACCTTTTAGGCCTGAACTGCTTAAAATAACGTCTCAAGTGTAGACTGCTCTGAGTTCTCTAAAGGTACAAGGGAAACCCATTGGCTGTGCTAAGGTAGCCCCTGGAAGGCAGCTAATGGATGTTTGGCTTCAGTTATGAGGAGCATCACTGCTGATCTTGACTTATCACTTAGAGTGAAGTGTCCTTAGCAAGCCAGCAAGATTAGGAAAGAGCACTTTGCTGCTTTCAGCTTGCTTCTGCACTCGTGTGTCGGGGAAAACCTGGTTATGGTTATCTGTGGGCCCATGGCAATGCTGGGAGCCCTGTGTGTGCATGGGGCCAGCTCTTCCCAACTCCAGGGAACTTGTCTGTGATCTGTGGCCCCAGGAATAAAGAAATGATCCCCATGCGGGGAGGTGTGAACTTCAGACAGCTATGCAGAGCTTGTTTAGTACTAGCAGTGCAGGACGTGGGCAGTTTCTTTCTGCTTCCTTCTTTCTCTGCTTTAGTTAACTGAGAAAAACAGGGAAGAAAATGCATTGAAAGACTTGGCTAATGCATTGTGTGACACTGGAAATTGCTTTAATAATGAAAGGCATCATTACAGCAATTAGGAAGGGAGGGTGGAAGGGCTGTGTGTATATATATAATGCGTGCTTAGTCCTTATAAAGCCGTCAGGGAGTTAAAGAAAGGAATGTGCATTTTCTCGACTTGGAAACTCTGGCCTGATGGCTTTTTCTTTGACCCAAACCAGGTTGTTTTTGCCCTCCTGACTTTGATTTGTGCCAAGATTGCTGATTCTCCCCTACCTCGCTCTATGCCCCATTGAGTTATCCCCCTGTTTCTCCTCCTCTCTGTCCCCAGAGCAGCATCACACTCAGACTGGGGTCATCCGATCTCTGCATTAGGATCTCATATACTTCCCAGTGTTGGGATAGCATGTCAAGATTACTAGTACTGGGGAAATCAGAGGGCAGAGACTCGGTTGGTGTCTACAGAGCCTACCTTTCTGCAGTGCTGCCTTGCAAGTTCATCAAGGAGGACAGAATAACCAGAATTGAAAAAGGACCCATAAGGATCATTGAGTCCAACTGCTGGCTCTGCTGGATGACTTAGATTGTCTCTTCTGTAGGATTGGTAATAGGGAAAAGCTGTATTTTCCATACGGTGGTGCATTGCTCTTTCTCAGCCACCATTGCCATGTGTAAAGAGATCTGTACAGCAGTACAGATGAGGATTTGCAAACGGTTGCCAGAAGTCCTTGCTGAATGTGGTGCTCAGCTTCTTGAAGCTCTAGACCACGTCCTGGGATTGATGTTCTGAGTCTTGTGTGCCCGTGGCCTAAATGGCTGGTAGCAATACAGGGAGAGCATTTGTGAGCAGCTGTGTGAATGCTGCTGGAAAGCAGCTTAGCTCTCCTGTCCCCACCAGAGCAGCATCTCAGTGAAACATTGCTCAGAAAACACTGAGCTTGCCTAACTGACATCTTGTGCGGAAACCTGGCAGTCTGGGCCCAACATGTTGTGCCAGTTCAAGCTGCAAACAGATTTCTTGATCTCCAACAAATGGAAATGCTGGTTTTCAGCCAGGTCTGTTCAGGTTGGAGGAATACAGTAGCACTAACGTGGTGCTGAATTATGTTAAAGAACTAGAGAAGGCTGAAGCGGTTAATGCAGTGTGATATGCTGGGTAGCTGTTTTTAATGCTGCTGTTAGCTGTCGTGAGGTATGCTTATTTCCTGCTAGAAAAGGCTCAAAAGTGGATCACTGAGAAGAAAGGAGAAGTTAAAATTTGAAGCAGTTTTTAACCTTTCTCTTCATAGTAAATTCAAGTGTAGAAAGCATACAGCTCTACGTTTTCCCCGTCGTTTCTTCAGACAGCCTACTTTCCCAACTTGTCTTTTACAGTGCAGTGTATTCCTTACTAGTTAGTCACTGTTTCTACAGAAATTCCATTTTTCTGCCTACCTGAGAGGTGAGCTGATGATCTTGGTGCACCATGTTAGCTGTGAAACTCTTTGTCCCCAAGAAAGCATCAGCACTGCCTTCTTTAGAAGCAGGGCAGTGATGGGGAGGGCACCACTTGTGCTGTGCTGCTCACGGTGTGTTTCCCATGCTTAGTGATGCTGGGCACTCTCAGTTCTCCCTCTGTTTTCTGCAGTTGAGTTTTCAATTACAGGAACATGTTGGTAGGTGCTGCTTGAGGACCATTCTTTAGATAGCTGGGAGAGCTACGGATAAACAGGTGTAAATGAAGATGCTGCATCGAGTAATATATTCGAGTGCCTCATTTCAGATCGATGATGATGAATGAAACAAGAAGGGTTACGTAACAGAATAGACCCAGGAGTCATCTTAACCACAAGAAAATACTTGACACAATAACTAAGTAGGGAATTAAAAGTACCGTGCTTACATCAAGTATGGTACTCTCTGAGTGAGAGCTAGCAGTTGTGTAAATAGAGGGAATTTCAATTACATTGCTGTTTGGCACAGCAGTACCTCGCCCCATGTGACAAATTATGGCGTTAACCAGCAGCACTGGTACAGAAATGGCAGAGATGTGGGCAGCCCTGCTCCGGGCACACTGCTGCAGGCCAGGCCCGCAGCCTCCCCACGGGCAGCGTCTGGCTCCCCGCTCCAGGCCCGCTCCCCGCTGCTGCTGCTGGCGTGAGGGCCATCTGCCGCTGCCCGCAGGAGGGACCGCGACCATGGGAGGAGGTAATCGCCTTAGTTCCTCTTCCAAGCTTCACCCAGCAGTTGCCTCCCAGCCTGTGGGGCTCAGCTTTCCCTAATTACAGCAGCTCTTTCCTGGTGTTGGTGCTTTCTCCTCACGGCTGAGCTGCACGTGCGTGTTTTATTTCAGCAGCGTGCCTCGCTGCGGCCACCACCCTGTCATTTTTACCATTTATCCCAACAGTGGGGCAGACTCATAGCCTCGTGTGGCAGCACGAAGGCATGTTGCCGAGCATGAAGTGTGAAGGATGAGATTTGAAGCCACAGATTTGGAAAAGACCTCTAAGATGATCTAGTCCAACCCCAACCTGTCCCCGCCATGCCTACTAAACTGCATCCCTAAGCATGGCATCTCCACATTTCCTGACTGCCTGAACGGAGTGAGTTTTTATCCGCCAAGCAGATGCTTGCTTGAAGCAGAGACCCCACAAAGTAAACCTAGTTGTTATTCCAGGGGGACTGCAGTCACGCTGTGTGTCTGCCCTCAATGTGGTATAGAGGGCTAAGAAAACAGGCACTTCCAGCCTGCACCGGGTGTGTCTGAAGAGCCCTTTCTTGAAACTACCACCAGGAGCAAAATCCAAAGCTTTGTGAAATTCAGTGGAAAATTGGCTTCAAGGAGCATTAACTCAGGTTCTTGGTGAATGTCTTTCTTCTTTATTAAGAGGGGAAAAAGGAAGGAAAAAGAGCACCTTTAGATGCTAAAGTCACTTTTTTTATTTTCCCTATGCGTTTTAACTTGTCCACTACCTGGAGTATTTTACTATTTTATTTATTGCCACTGAGGCAGAACTAGATTTAGGCTTAACACTGGGCTCCAGATGGCTTTTGGAAGGTGATCAGATTTACAGTTACGACACCTGCGCATGGCTCTCTCCCCCTTCATGCCTTACAGCTATGCCCAGCTCCCTCAAATGCGTGCTGCTGGAAATGCTTTATGGCATTTCACACTCCCTATAAAGGCAAAGATCTTTATTTCTGCAGAGCCGTGGCTTCAGTCTCTGTCTCCACAGCCTTTCCCATTGCAGAACAAGATGGCACTGAAACTTTACCCCCCACAGGCATGCGCACCTTGGTGGCACGGGGCATCAGCTTGCTCCACAGCCAGGCTTTGCTGTATGCTCCTTGGAGAGGTGGGAGAAGCAAAGATATTTTCATCCATCCCCAATTCAGCGTGGACAATAGCACAAGGAAGCATATCTTCCATCGTTCCTTTGTACGCTTGCTTTTCAGATCCACTTGCAATAAGCTTTTTCAGTTTTTGCATCTGGTATATTATTTTGCTTTCATTTTTAAAGTGTTCTACATACAACTAAATCCGCACGAGGATGAGCAGTTTTCTCCTTTTTGTTTCTTTCCAAGGCAATAAGACATCTGGCTGCTGCTAGCGCGTATTATCAAGTCGCATCCTTTTAACCCTCTTCATCATTTTATTTGTAAAGTGCTCCCCTGCTGAGATACCAGGGGCCATGTGCAAACAGTTTAAAACAACATCGAGAAATAAACAGTATGGGCAAAAATGATGAGATGCTTTTTAAAGCCAACAAGCTGCGACTGCTGAAAAACAAGTGTGCTGTATGGGAGGGGGGAGGAGAGAGGTGGGATTGGTCCAGCAAAGCGGCAGAGGTTGAAGCTGACCTTCGTTTCAAAAATTAGGTGTACAATAGAGCTCTTCAGCCTGGTAAATTGGTTTCTGAATGTGTAGCTCCCAGAGCAAATGTAGAATCCGTGCTCTTGTGCAGGAGCAGCACACCAAGGCACTCTATTAGGGAACGCATGGGGCGCACTGGGTTTGTGACACCCATTGTGGAGAATACTGCGGGTCATTTGAGCAAGGATGGGGTCTGTGAGTGACATGTCTGTGAACTGCTTCTTGAGCATCTTCCATGCTGTTCCTGTGAACCACTGAGCCCCCTCCCAGCCGGGGCACCCCACTGCTGGTTGTGTTTGTGGGATCAGTGTGGCTGTCAGCAGCTGGGACGGTATCTTCCCTCTGGTTGTGGCTTTCCCGGCACTGCAGAAAATAAGAGGGTGATAAAACAAATAACACATCCCTGATCTGTACAATTGGAAAACACTTTAAATGCAGGAGGAAGATCAATAAGGGAAACTTCCACAAGTGCTCTTGTGTTGAAATGGCTGCAGGAACCGAGCTGTCAGTCCGTCTGTCTGCCTAACGCAGCCTGCACTGGGCACTGTGGGGGGCACCAGCAGGAGAAAATAAATCCTGCTTATCAGAAGGGATCAGTGCTAATGTTCCCAACCTTTTCCCATCTGACAGAGTCTCACACCTCACCTCCAAGTGTTAGAGCTACTGCAGCAAGACTGCTTGTACGGAAAGCTGGAGGGACAGCAGAGGGAGGGCAGGGGCAGAGGCCAGCGGGAGCCTGGGTAGGGAACGGGAACGTGGAGTGCATTACTGCAGTGAGGCTGGTGCAGGGATGGGGAGCCTTCAGGAGGTATCCAGAGCCCCTTCCTATCACCTCTCTGTCCTCTGGGTGTTTGTTCACGTTCTGTACATTTTTACTAATCCTCTGTGGGACACGTTTAGTGAGGTCCCTCAGGGTTTTCTTGGTAGAGACAAACGCGAGCACGTTTTGAGCACTGGAAGGGCAGGTGCCTGCAGCAAAGGAGGAATTTTTCCAAGTAACAGCAGGAGCACAAAGACAGGAAATTTGGGTTTGCTGTGGTAGACGGCGTAAGACTCAGTGGGTAGCTCAGAAATCAAGGAATTTAATCAACATAGTAAATGATAGATGTGACTCTTAAGAGATCCTGTTCCCTTCAAATGGAGACAAAGGGTTTCAGATAGTAAGCAAATGCGAGGTGGGAAAGCTTGGTAGGAAGATGCCTGGCGCTAGCTCCCCCAGCTCCAGGGCTCAAACCGCATTGCTGGGGGTTGTCCTGCTGTCGTCGGCAGTGCTTTCTCATCCTTTGCTGTTACTAAATCAGAACTGTCTGATTACAAAGCGCTGATAGGCAAGCAGCCCCACGACAGACAAGTGGAGAAAGGAGGCAGAATGCCCACGAGCAGCCTGGGGCCACTATCAGTGATGGCCTCTGTGCTCCTACAAAGGCGGTGCTGTAGAAATATTACAGCCCTTTTTAAATGACTTTAGCCAGGAAGGCGGGAGAGGAAAGGGTATATAATAACCCGAGAGTTGCCTGCACTGATTGCAAAGCAAATGAGTGATTTTCAGCCACAAGAATCAAGTGAGAGGACGAAGAAAAGGAGACCTACGAGGCAGGCTAATAATCAAGATAAGTGCCAGAGATAAAAAAGTCTAGCGCAGCATTATCGTGTGCTGCAGAGTATTTGTAAGGAGATTTCCTATGTGCCGTGAGAATCTGCCGGCGCCGCTGTCTAGGTGGAGTCAGGATTCTCCAGTAGTTACATGGAGCTTATTACCAACATTTGTCTCCAGGACGTTACCAAAACCAGTAGAAAAAAATACTTCTGATCTTTTCCTTCGGGCATAAAGTGACATAAATAATGTGATCAAAACCAAAATAGTTTTTTTTTCTATTTCTTCTTCCTTCTCATTAGCGTAACTGCACGATGTGGCTTTAAGTGTTCTGAAGGAGCAATTAAGGATCCTTTTTTTTTTTTTACGCAAATATTTCTCTGTCGCTTTCCTACTCCAGGCAGCTTTTGTAAAACAAAAGCGGCTTCAACTGGAGAGGAGAGAAGTTTCAAATATTTGGAACAAATTGTCTTCTCCTAGGACCTCAACCACAGTACTCGCTTGGAATGTTAAATGAAATTGTGTGAATAAACTGTATGAGGTCCTTCTTTAAAAAAAAAAAAAAAAAAGGAAATAAAAAAGAACAGCCTCTGAAACAAGCCAGAGAAAAAGAAGATAATAGCTCTTGGAAAGCAACCTCTTGGCAAAGAGGAACAAGAGCAGTGGAATAATTTAATTGCTCATCAGCTAATTATACGGTATTATAATGTTAATGTGTCTTCATCATGACAATGTAATAGGTATAGATTGAAGCATATGAAAAAGAAAGTGTTGATGCAGTAATTATAACTAAGAGCGGAGCTGTTAGAGTAATTATAACGCTTCATCAGGTAATTAACGTATTGTTCAACTTGAGACAGAGAACAAAGAGTGAAGAAGTTAAATATTGAAGGACATGCCTTCCACGCTCCGGGGCTGCCTTCCCGCATTTGCTGCAGTGGGTGATACTCTGTACTGATACTGTTATTTTCCCATTTTCCTCTCCGTGTTTTATCGAGCTGGGGGCCCTGGCCGGGCTGCCTGTGGTGACACAAGCCTTGTTTCCAGGCGGTGATCCCACAGACCCCCCCTGGTCCTGCTCACACCACAAGCAATCGATGGGCAGGCAGCTCGCTGGGAGCGGGGGAAGGACCCGCTGCTGTGCGTTGACCTCCTGTCAAAGATCCCGTTGGGTTCAGCCAGAGCTCATCTGCTGTGGGTTCCTCCTCACTGCGTAGTGGCCCTTGGGGTGCACGCAGGGGTGCTGAGCCCGCACCCTGCTCCTTCTGCCCCCAAATGCTGGGGAGAGGAGAGCTGTGGAGCTCCCTGGCAGTATGTTGCACTGGTCAGGATTGGGGCAGTTCTTTGGGATTGAGCGGTCTGAGCTTGATTTTTGATATGCTGGTAAAACAGCTCAGGGTTTGGTCGCAGCTTTGTACGGTGCTAACAGCAGAGCCTTTGCTTCTTGAACTCCAGAGCAACGTAAGCACTACTCTAAGACACCCATCTTTCTAACTCTGTCCCCAAAGACACCAGGGCAGGAGTTCCTACCTGTCTTCTGCACCCTAAGAGTGTTAGGTACTAGAGCTGTGCAGCTGCACTTGACCACGAAAATGTATTCTCACAGCATATAGACTATTAACCTCGGAAGAGCTTATTCCCGTCTCATTGTGAAAATAGTGAGGTCAGTAATTTTGGTCAGGGGATCTCCCACTCAACTCCCAACCCCGACTGTGATGTGCAAAGGGAGAGGGATCGCCGCTGGTGGGTGGGTTGGACCCCTGCCCTCGGTGAGGAGGGGCACCGTCATCTCCAGCACCACCTGCACGGCCCCTGCAGAGCTCGTGGAATTGTTGGCTGTCTTTTATCCTATTTACTTTTATTTTTAGCTTAACCTACCTTCTTCAACCTCAGGATGGTTTTCCTCTGAAAATCAAGCCGCCTCACGCTGATTGCCATCAGCCGCCGCAGAATTTGTGATGAAATTAGGGCAGCGGCGAGGCGGGCTTGGTCAGCTCATTTAGCAACCTGCTGATTTGCAAGGCGTTTAAGAATTCATTTAGGAACTTCTGAGCCTTGCTCACCCTGTTTATGAGCACTGCACCTATCTGCAGGCTCTACAGGCATAATGCTTTCCTAGTGTACCCAGCTTAAAACACGAAGAGATTGGTTTTGTAAGATAAAAACGATGTGTTAAAATGTTAACATGAATAATGCTATGCAGCAGAATGAAGGGTGTCGTGCTTCTGGTGAAGGGCATGGAAATGGATACTGAATGGTGACAGAAAGATGGAGTGAGTGTAAGGGAGACCTGGATGAGCTGAGCTGCTGGGAGCTCAGGAGCTGGAATCATCTGCAGCGATGGCCAGTGTGCTGTACGTGCTGATTGCAGACTGCGGTCCTATTCTGGTGAGTTTAAGTTACTTAAGTGCCACAAAGAGAGGATTGGAAGGACGTGAGATTGCTGGTGAGGAAGGAAGAAACTGAAAAGAGTGAAAAAAAAGGTCTTATAAACTAAAAGGGCAGAGTTAAAGTGAGGGTGCGTGGGGTAAGTGCAGGTTAAAAGCGGGTATCAGAGGGCAGAAGCTCTGGAGCAAGCTGCTGCCTGGCAGGGAGCACACACAGACCTGGTGCTCTCTAACTGAGCCTTGCAGCTGGCTGAAAGCAGTTTCAGCTGCTCTTAAATGAAAATCGGACCCCCACATCTTTAGGAAAAATTACCCTTAAAGTCAAGCATCACGCAGAGTATGCAACAAACTGATGATGAAATGGAGATAAGCTGTTGCTTAAAAAGGATTTAAATAGACTTCAAATATTATTTCCTGGACTTAATATGCAAAAGCACAGTGAGCAGAATGACGTATTCTTTCGGTTGGCTCTTTCCCTTTCTATGTTGTAATTTTGGAACATTTGTTCCGTGTTGAATGCCTTTCTGTCTTGGAAGCATTGTGAGGTATTTCTCCGAGTGCCTCAATTGCAGACATAGAAGATATGCTGTTTTAACAAGTCTGTTAGTTCAGGCTTCCCTGTGTAATAGCGCTCAGGAAGAGCTCCTCTGAAGTAAACCAGGAGGGCATAGCCTGTCAGCGTGCACTAATAGCAGAGGCCAAGGGATGTCACCTCCTGTGTAGGCTGGTCCCGTGTTGAGCCAGAACAGACCTTGACTGATTGTAGCTGAAGCTGTGCGAAGAGCTCCGGACTCACCTGCTCCTCTCCCCAAAAGCCACACTGTTCTGGGCCCCAGCCCTGGAGGGATTATATTTATACCTTTAAAAGATACGCTGTTATACCTGAGGATGCTCTTGCCATCGTTTCAGCTGTAGGAACCTTACTTAAATCCTCTTCTGAATGCTTGAATTTTATGGCACCTTTGAGCAGTGAGACCGCAGCTAGCTGGGCATTGGCATTCATTTTTTTATGCCCATTTATCACGTTTAAATTGGGTGGCTTTCACATCCTTTCAGTAGCGGTTATGCATTTGGAGGGAGCCTGAATGGAATTTGGCAATCCATCTCCTCCTCACCACTTGGTGTAGTTTTATCCTTTCTCCTCTCCCTTTCAGCAGTCGCTCTTTTGATATGGCTGTGTCCTGTCAGGTTGGGAGCGCAATGCTCCACGTGAAACTGGACTCCCTGGGACTGCAGTGTGTTCCAGCACCTCTCTGGTATCTGCTTTCCCTCTGGTCCTCTTACTAGCTGCCGTGCTTTTCTGATTGCTGGGGCACTCAAACCTGGGCTTGCAGCTTTTCAGCAGGGCCAGGAGTGACCTGTTTGAATATACTCAACTGCCCTTTGCAAGGGGGGGAAGTGAAACCTGGGGCAGATACTGGGATGGAGGGCAGGTAGATATTACAAACTTCCAGGAGTTTGCAAAGTGGTTACTCAAAGTCTTTGGGTGATTTTGCCTGTCCTTTCTGCATTCCCAGAGGATTTTTGTGGCAAGTAGTGGTGATCAAAATGTTTCCTTTTCCCCAGTACTGCCTTGTTTCAGCCATTTTTCCCCTTGATTGATCCATCCACGGAGTTTAAAAGATCAGCCAGGGAGAGCTTTTGTGTTGAAGCAGAAAAGCAAACACATCAATGGGCATCGTAGTGCTCCTCTGCTATTGTCACCAAAGCCAGGCTGAGGCTGTGCCTTGCTGAATTTAAAGCTGAAAAGCAATTAGAGGAGCCGCTTTGGAAATACAGAACCACAGAACTGTAGGGGTTGGAAGGAACCTCTAGAGGTCATAGAGTCCAACCTCCCTTCCAAAGCAGCTCCTGGACCAGGTTGCACAGGTAGGCATGCACGTCATCAGGCACAGCCATGGCCTAATGTTTTTGTCCTCCTCTCCACCACCGTCACCATACACCTTTTTAATTTCTTTTCTTACTAGCCATCCATTCACATTGCCCGGGAGTGGAAAACAGAGCTATTGACTGTCTTTTCATGAGCTGTCATGAAACTGTAAATAGAAGCAAAAGACAAATGTAGGCACATCCGAGGAAGGAAAAATCATAATTAATATTTCAGTAGAATAAAGTGCCTCTATAAGGACGAGATTGAAAATAAAATAGAAGGAGATATTAGCTTGACGTATATCAAGGTTTTAGCTATAATACATATTCACATAAATCCATACTGCATTTGTGCCTAGTATGCATGTTCAACTAATAGGGAGCACAAAGGCGGTAGGGAAATGAAGCCTCTGAATGAGTTTTTAAGCAGTTTCCATCGATTGTCAGACGTGGGGATAAGTCTTGGGTGTCAGAGCTGCGGGAGCCGTGGAGCTGCATTTCCTCGTGGTGGTAGAGCTCTAGGAACGCTTCCAAACATTGATGTTGTGCTATTAGAAATGTTACCAACGCAATATGTGAAATGTATTAAAGCAGCTCGTCACCTGGAGGTTTGCAGGGTCCCAGCTTGTGGTTTTCCTGTGACGCAGGGCTGCTGTGCATAACCAGCAGCGCTGCTGACAGCAGCTCTCCCTGTCTTTCCAAAGATGTGGGGTTTCCAAGCGTTTGCTGTTAACAATGGACGTTAACGTGCTGTTAATGTGCTTGCACTCTGCTTTTAAATGCTTTTCAGGAAGACTTAGCAGCAATTTCCGGTGGAGATGGAGGTGCTTTATTAACAATAGAAAAAACTATCTCAACTGGCTTAAAGAGGGATTTAAAAGGGCACCAGGCTTGTGTACGGGCTTTTGCAGGGCATGATCCCATCAACTGACCTGGAGTATTTTGGAGATTCACGCTGTAAGAGTGACTGTGGTGCTGCAGATTCCTGTGCAGAGCCTGAGGTCTGGCAGACAAGGAAAACTAACTCAAAACCCAAACATTTGCCCTGTAATTTATATAGATCATTTGCAAGTGTAGTCCTGAGGCAAAGAGCAGATAAATTGTTCTGACAGTATCCAATAAGTTACAGCCATTGTGTGACTACTAATAATAGTGTTGTTGTTTTCTTTTTTGCAAGATGTGTGTTTTGCACAGATACAATTACTATATTTTACAGCAGTCAATGGAAATCACTCATTTCCATATTGCATACCAACTTCATATCTGATTAGTGTGGCAAATTCAATTTGTGTTAATAAGCCTAAGGCAGAATTAACTTGATACGTTACCATTTAGCAGTATTTAGATAAGAAAAACAAGTTGTTTGGTTTTGCTTTACTTCGGTTTGCTGTGGTAAAATCAACAAGTTCATTTGCAGTGTTTGTGTGAAACCTTTTGTATCTGGAAAGATCATCTGTTGGTCTGAGAGCGTGTAGGTACAGATATAGACGTCACTGGAGGTGTCACAGTCACTGACTTACACCACTGGGCTAACAGGAGACAGAACAGGTGGGAATAACATGAGAGTATCCACAAAATGTTTCCTAGGAGTCTGAAAACCATTCCAAGCCTGCGTTGCAGCTTGGTTATAATGCCACTGAGCATTCTGGCACTGTGTGGGCTCGGGAACTCAGTGCCTAATATGATTTGGAAAATATCATCAGAAGGTAGCCTGCAACACAAAGATGCTGTGAGGAGCATTTTCTGCTCCTGATTATACCTGTGATATCTTAACTCGTGTAGGACAGCATCATTTTGTTTTTGCAAAAGTCAACTCTTCTCAGCAGAAGTAGCCATAGGTGGACACCAGTCCACATGAAATGGATTTAAGAGAGTAATTTTAAACCCTTTAATGGCAATTCTCACATGTAAATCACTTAGGAGCATGCATGCCCCTTGGCTGTGTGCAAAACCTCAACCACTGGAGTGCTTCAGTAAGGTTACTTCTTACTTTCCCTTCGAGGTGTCCCTGCTGTCCCAGCTGACTGGTGCAGTGGGATTGATCAACGCAGGGCACACATAGCTGTGAGCAGCCGTTGCCATTTTTGCTGCTCAATACACAGATGGGAATATTTGAAATATTTTGAAAGGGTAAAGATTTGGAAGTGATCTGTGGGCTCGTGTGCATAGAGTGCTTGCTGGGCATCGTGTCCTGTAATGCCCAGATCTTTCTGAGGGGTGACATTGTCTCTAAATCCAATGAGGGATAGCTAATTCTGCTTGAGCTGAGTCTTGGCCTGGCTTTCAGGAGCTTGAAGAATGGCTTCCTGCAGTGCCTTTTTTATTTCTATGTGCCCCTAATTGGAGATCACACACCGTTATCCCCGTGCAAACTGCAAAATGAACTGGAGTAATTATTTCCTGAGCAAACCAGCCCACAGCTCTGCTCACGTGGGGAGCTATCCGCCGATCTACATGAGCTGAGGATCCAGCCTGGACTTCCACCAGTCTGATGGGTGTGGGACTGCCTGCAGGACCTCGATTGTCAGTAAAAAGCCGATGCTAGCAATTTTCATCAGGCAGCATGGAAATTAATTAGCCCAATTTTATGGAAATCAGCTCATTATAAATAATTTTAGCTGGCCCATTCACAAAGCACTTTTCACATTAGGGAAAATAAAAAAGAAAAAGCAGAGCTCTGTGAATTGGATACCGAAAAAAAATCTTTTCTCCCTTTCCCTCTTTCTAAAAACAAATGAATTTCAGCAGCTGTGCCATGTGCAGGGGAGGGGCAGCACCCGCAGCTTGAGCCCCCAGACTTTGCTCTCCCTCTCAGCACCTAGAAGAGCAACATGAATGAGTGCATGAGTTCGTGCATGCTGCTGCTGCTGCCCTGTCTCCTGCTCCTGGTTTTGCCCCCTTCAGCACATTTGCCAAGGAGATTTCTAATGGCAGTCTGTCTTTAGGCCTGTCATGATTTTTCACGGGTCACGGAAGGAGTGAGCACCTTCACCTCGTGCACAGTTGTGTCTGCATCAGTTCTTGTAGGACTCATCAGGATTTGCTGATCTTCAGGGTGTCTAGCAACTGATGCTTGTCATGTTGTTTTCCTTCTGACTTGGCGAATATCTCTGCCCAGCAGCCCCTTGTTTCCCACTCAAGACTGGGTGTCCAGATGAAAAAAACACTTCTGTTTCTGAAGGCAGTCCCTCTCTTTCCCAGTTTCTTCTCTCCAGTCCCTCTGGGCTTGGGACTCATGCCTTCCCTTTCCTGGAAAAAACCATTCTTGAAACCACTTCAGGGGAAAAAGCTCATTTTATTTGGTATGTCATGTTTTCTGTCTGCCCAGTGAGCAAAATCTGCTCAGCTGCTGTAGTTCTTCAGCCACGGTCACCATCACCCAAAGGTCCCTCCTCTTTCCTTGCTCCATTGACCCAGACATCACAAAGTGAAAACGCAGGAAAAGCAGTCTGGGAGTGATAAAATCACGGTCAGTTTTGGGAGTGGTGCAGGACTTGGGTGCAGGTGTTTTTAGCATCCCCATCTCCAACCCACGTCTGTGTAGGGACAGCTTTGTCCGTATTTGTGGGATCTTGCTGTGCCCAGACCCTGCTGCTGGTCACATACACCTGCCTTCAAACAGCACTGCCATGGCCCTTCAGCAGCACAAGCATACCTTCACTCTGACGTAGGGAATTACCCCACAGAACACGCTGGATTGTTGCAAAATGTGAAGTTAAAGTAAACTGGAGCTGAAGGCATGTTTTGGAGGCGCGAAAAATCTTTCTGGCAAGTGACAAGATCAGAGTTATTACTCCTCCACTATTTGCTTAAGCAGCTACCATAAACAGCTACTAATCAGGCTCCCCCGGTGCTTAGAGGGATCGGTGGATTGGTTTTAATTAGATTGGCACCTCTTTGTTAATTCTATAATGTTTGTTTGCTGCTAAGTTAGAGTATTCGGATGCTGTGATTTTGTGTAACTTCTTTAGGCAGATGTGAATTAGTGAGCTCTCGGGCATGTTGCTCCCTTTGCCTGTGGGGTTTTGCAAGAAGGATTTTTAAACACCCCTCAGAGCAATTTGCAAAAGCACCTTATGCACCTCCGTTGGGTTGATCAGTGTCGCTATACAACTCACTCAGCTAAAAGGAGACATAAAAAAATGCCAGTGTTTGGGTATCTTACTGCAAGTCCAGCAGTCCTTTGAGAGGATTGCTGAAGAACAGCTACAAAGGAGGAATGGGAGGGAAAAAACACCTTTCAAGGTGTTTCAGCCCCGTAGTGCTTTGCCCCAAGTGTTACGTGGGATTCAATCTGTGTCAGCAGAGCAGAGAAGGGGCTGAACCCTACAAACTGAACTGAGCGAAGTCTGGAGCCTGCGCTTTTGGTGTCTTTTTTTTCCCCTTCCCTTCTCTCTTTCTTTGGTGTGAAATTGTTCCTCTGCAATAAGAAGTGATTATTTCTAAACTGGATCTTTTCTTTTATGATTTTTGTCTATTTACCTTGATTTGAGTTTGTTTTTCCTGGTTATTACAGATTTTAAGCTACTTCCCACAGGTTATCAGTGCTATTCCTATGCTGAACCCATTTCTTTCTGATTAACCGAGGGTGCCCCGATGTGTTCCTGATGAAAAGCAGGTAGGGGGCTTGTAAATTGAAAAATGAACTTTAAAACAAGCCCCCACAGCAAAGCGTGCTCTACACGAAGAGAATATTGAGCATTTGGATACATTTACACCACACTCCTTTTCTAAGCTCAGCCAGGGCACATTTCACTGTGGTTGGAAGCAGGCTTTTTGTGATCACATCCTCGGTGCCACCTGGGTGAAGCTGTTGAAGCCAACCAACCCATTTGTGCAAATCCCCAAGCACCTGAAGAGTTGAAGACTTTATAAAGCGTCAATGTGACGTGTCTTCAAGTATGAGAACGGGCATGGAGAGCCCATGTGGTGGTACCGAGCCCGCTGCTATGGGGTTTTCCATGTCTTCTTCCCAGCACCTTCGTGCAGTTGTTTTGAATCTTTTTTGGGTTTCAGTCTTTCATCTGATGCCTTTCATCCTAATGCGTCTCATCTGTTCTTGATCTCACGTCTGACAACAGAAAACAAACCCAACTTCCTCACTCCGCAACAAGTGTTTAATTCAAAGGCTATTTGAAGATGGAGGGAAGAAATTTGCTGAACTAGTTAGTCCAGACAGCTGAAGAAGGCTCATTTGCTGTGGTTTATTATTCGTTTTTCGTGATTCTTTGTCTGCACTCTTTGCTCAGTGGTGGATTTGATTGCACGTCTCTCTGCATCAGCTGGTGAGTACTCTTCCTCAGTGTAAGCAGTGCCTTTGTGCCCTGGCCTAACAGCCTCAGGGATGGCTCAGCATCTGTCAGCAGAGAGGAGGAAGGACACAGAGGAGTAGCAGGCACACCCAGGTGCAGGACATCTGCATGCCCTCCCACATGGGGGGATTACATTCAAGGCAGTTGCAGTAGTCCTCCTTAAACCTCTAAATGCAATTAAATCCTGAGTTAAGCCTGACTAACGTGACTTGACGTTGTGCCTTTGACTCGTGCCGTCCTTGCTTTTCGGTGTTGCAGTGAATGAGCTGCAGCAGATCACCTGCTCCACACAGTGCTGGGGACATCCAGGCCCAGCGCTGGGCTTGCTCTCTCATATCAGTCTCCCTTTTTGTGATGTACACTTACGTGTGACAGCTGAACGTGTGTTTAATGAGATTCCTGTAACCACAGGGTTTTGATCCGTTGGAACAACACTCCGTGTGAGAAGGAGCCTGTGCTGCTGCACAGCCAAATGCTTTAGGAAGATTAACTCACGGGGACGCTACGTAAGGCTGAATGCCAGCTCATGAGCAGGAGAGGTGTGATCTGCTCCATCCCAAAGCGTACCTGAGTGAGGAAATGCAGCCTTCTTGAAGGCTGGAAAGCATTTAATTAACCTGACTCCTCCCGTTGTGCTTTTCACGTTCATCACTGAGCTTCTCTCAGGAGGTTGCTGTGTCTCTTGGTTTCCTCACATCTCCGGGTTGGTAGCCCAAGGGGGGGGCTTAATTTTGTGTTGATGTTCTCCCAGCCGCTGCTGCAGTGCAGGTAATAAACAGCATCCAGGAGAAATAGGGGATGCAGCAACAGGCTGGAGCAGGGTGCTTTTCCTGCCTGCACCTGTCAAAAAATGCCAGATATAGTAAAAAGCGTCAGGAGGAGCAGAAGATATATCAAGGATTGCTTGTGCAAAGCTTCTGCTGCAGATAGCAGAGGCCGGGGTAATTCAGGTGAGCATCTGAAGCACGGGGATTTCTCTCAGCTTTGAAGCTCTTGGAGGTTTAGCCATTGTTCATGGGAAACAGCCCACATTAGAGTGCAGCAGGCTGAACTCGTCCCCGCTCGAGGAGCAGTAGCTCACAGACACCAGAGCTGTTTCTTGGGAGCTGTGGTTTGTTGGATGTGCGGGAGAGTCTGGAAGGATCCTAATTGTGAGCATTCCCCAGTGTGGGGAAGCACGAGCCCTGCTGCAGCTAAAGCCCAGTGCAGGCATTCCAACAAATAATTAGGGGTGCTGGAATAATGGGGTGAGTGCTGGGAGGGCTGATGCTGTGCGTGGCCATACTCCTGGATTCTTTGCCCACTGAAAGTGCGGCAGCATTGAGGCCATCTGGGGAAATTTCTGCATTGATTTCCATTGTATTTGTCCTTTGCTTTGCCTCTGACTGTGACAGAGCCAGGTGAAAAGCACTTAGCTTCAGCAACAGGCCGATAGCTAAGCAGACACCTGCATGCCCCAGCATGGACAGCGGTCCATAGAAGCACTGCCTGAGCTGTGCTGCAGTAGTTGCAAGCAGATGGTGGGTTGGATTGCCACTGACCTGAAACGTGGCTTACGTGGTAACTCCTGGTACTTCTCCTACCCAGCTGTCTGTCTTTGTTCTCCCGAGGCTGGGAGTGACATGGGAGCTGTGTGCAAGGCTTGGTATCAAAACCTCTTTTCATCCAGGTTGTGTTTTTGTTATGACAGTAAGGCACTTCATCTCTCCTTGAAGGTCTTTGCAATGGACAGTTCTGTGAGTTCTTTCTAAAAATGGATGCTATTTCTTGGCCAGATGTGTTTCTGGCAGTGTTTGTGTTTTTCTATGGCTCAGTATTGCTGGTACCTTTTTTAGACCTGTCAGTTGCTGGCATTTGCCAGGAGGTGTTGCACCTTGAGAATAGAACAAATGACTGGGTTTGGTTTTGGTTGCTTTTTCAGGAAATTACCCTGAAGAAAGTGTGTTTACGTTCACTTTCATCGGTGTCTTTTCAAAGCAAGTCTTCGTGGTACAAAGAAGATTTCTTTACAGATGCCGACAGTTTAGTTATCTCTGTATCAGCTCCGTAGAAAACTCTGTTAAGGAGTTTAGGAGTAGGTTAGAAATGTGTCTGCTGGAGATACGAACAGTGAGGGAGTCTCCAAAGAGTCTTTCTTTGAAATCTCTGTTCCTGTAGGCATAAAGAGATGAATGCGTTAGTGAATAGTGAGGCAGATCAGACCTCGTGCTGCAGTGATCAGGGAATGGGTCTCAGTGAGATCAGTTTGTATCTGGAAAGTTTAAGGTCTAAGGTGCCTCTTAAAGAGAGAACTGAAAAAATGGGAAAAGGAAAAAAAAACCAAAACCCTTTCCTGAAGTCGTTTTTTATATTCCTTTTAAAATGTCTTGGCTCAAGAGTTGTGCTACACAGCCTGCATGGCCTTCAAGATGTACCATTCTGGGGGGAGCTTTTCTAAATTTTTTCTAATGCTGATCTGCCTAATGCTGTTTTAATCTGTCTTCTAATTAATTTGCATTGTTATAATTCACTGACCTTCTCAAAACTCTTGTTCCAATGTATGCAAACATTGCAAAAGCTTTGCTCCAAAGCTCTGTTCTTAAGCTATGGCTTAGGCCTCTCTTTAGTCTTTCTTTTGTGCATAGGTTCTTTGTACATTAGGTTTTGTGCATCCCTGTGAGAAGAGGCGAGAGAAGATGAGAGCTGGCCATACCTCCAGCAAATAAGTCACACAGGGGAAGGGCAAGTGAGTGCTTTGCTGGGAGAGAGCTTTAAGTTGTCATTCTGCTCTCTTTCTATACTGCCTCAGCCCCACTGGCCCCTGTTTGCTTGGCTTTGGAGACAAGTTAGATCACTTTGCAGTATGCTTGGCTGATCAGACAGTATTATAGGGAAGATTTTTCTGTCACTGACCTCATTTCCCTTTGGCTGGGTGGGTGGCTTTGAATTTGGATTGAAACTCCCCCGGTTGTGCTGCATTTCCATGTGCTCTGTTAGACTTGGTTGAGGCTGTTTGCTGATGGGAGGCACCCAAGGTGACTTCGGTATTTGTGCTCTGTGCAGGGCAAATAGCAAGCCCATCCAAGAAGCCCTCAGGATGTATTTTAGCCATGCTATGCCCATACTGAGCTTGGACAAATGGTAGGTGAGGGAAGGCCAGTCCTTCGTGATTTGAGCTCAAGCCAAACTTTTCTGTGGGATTTTAATATGATTTACCTTTACCTCTGTACTCTGGAAATTGCAGTGGTATAGCAAAGTCCTTACGGTGTTTGTGAGCATGTGTACAGCTACGCTCTTCTCATTCCCTTCAGAAAGAAATGGAGAGAGAAACCTCTCTTTGTCCTTGTTTCACCATTAAGGAAAACTTGAGACCAGAGACCAGAGAAAGTGTATGACTTTGAATGATCTCAGGATGTAGCTCTGATTGTCAGTGTTCATTTTTATACTCTTGTAATAAGTTAACAAGGCTAGGAATGGAGTTAAATGCAATTACCTTTATTCGTTTTGCAAACTAATGAAGAATCCAGGGAGAGAGGTGGCAGTGAGTCACGCAAAGACGTTCATGATCAAAATGAAATTTGCTCTTTCCTGAAGGAAAATGCCTCAGGACTTTAAGGCAAGGCCAAGAAAAAGATGTATGGCGTTGTGTCAGCCCTGGTTTGGCTGACTGCAATGCATCCAGATCAGGACTTGTATTGATTCAGCATCACACATAACAAACAAAGCAAGCTCTGGCTGTTGGGTTATTCATTGGCTGGAGCTGATTTGGGGCGCTTGGAAGGAAAGTAGCACAGAAGTGACTCCAGTTGTTTAGTGGAGCATGTCTCATAGGTACATCCTGGGGAAGCCTTTTGCCTTTTTGTCTGGTGTTCACATCCACGTGCCTCTTTGTGGCACGGAGATAACCTTCAGGCAGCTCAACTTGAGGCCTGGAGCAGAAGATTACACCGAGCATGGATGATGCTCTCAAACCACTCCACAGAGATTTGGGCCTGAGGAGCCTGTGGATGCTTGCTAAAAGGGCATGAAGTTTCTCCAGTAGGATTTCACGGCTTGAGGGAAGACCACATCTATCAAAAGCTTTGCAGGGCTGGCTTAGTTATAGCGTCTCGCGTTCAAAGCTCTTTTCTGATCAACTTTGGCTTTGAACCCATGCCAGCCTTATAAATCCAGTTCTATTGGTGGCTCTTTTATTTTTTAGCTATGAAAAAAAAGAATGCAAAGACTTTAAAGCGGTGCTATAATGACACAGATAAACAGTCTTTGTGTGCTTAATTTCAAAACATTTAAGGCAGCTTTCTTTTCCCCTAGATTAAAACATAAAGGAAATTCACTGAGCAAATGTAGTGCCTTGAAATATTTCAAAGAACCTGTAGGCAGCGAGCATCTCCCCAGTCTGTGCTGCTGACCCTTGCTTTGCCTGAGGGAAATGATAGTGTTGAGACAATGCGAGGCATTTATCAAGAGCTGTGGCCTTAATGTTGGTCTCTGCTGTCTTACCCAGTTTGTGTTTCTTGCTCAGAGATGGGCCGCATCTCTGAGACTCTGGGAAGAGACAGCACGGAGCCCTAATAGGCATTTTTAATACTATTCACAGTGAACATTTTACTTCTGGCAGGCTTCAGTACTTGGTCATTCACATGCTGATTTTTATAGAGAGTATGTTCCCTAGAGCAAGAAAGCTTTGTTGCCATAGCCCTCCTGTAGCATATTACTGACCTTTGCAAGGCTTTTTGAAATGCTGCATGAGATCCCTGCTCTGGGCAGGGAGACCATAGGAAATCCCACTTTGTGAGGCACTAGATTTTGCCCTGCACTTCAGCATACGTGTCAAGAAATACAAAAAGTGGATCTGAGGAGTTCTTTCCAAGTGGAATGAGCTTTTCTGCTGCCACATGTCAACCAGTCAGCTCAGCTCTTAACTGCCCCTCGTTACTGAGCAGATGTAAAGCACAGGACTTGCAGAGGTGCCAGATTCTGGGCTTCTGAGTGTTGTGTCACATGGAGCTAAGGCTTCTGAGTGAATCAGATGTCATTTTAAAGGGAGAAATGCAGCGGATCATCATGTAGATCACCCTGAACATGTCCAACACTTTTGGTTCTTTAACACTATTTTCCCGTGTTACTGCATATTTGTAACTCTATTGCTGTTTCCCATTGCTGGAACAGCCTGGAGTCCATCTCGTAGGTACGTTCTTTCATTCCTACTTGGGCTCAGTACAAATGTTCTGCAAAGCTTTCTGACATCTAGTTAACCCTGAGCAGATGGATGGATTTCCTTGGCTTCTGAAACTAAGGTACATGCTTCACAGTGCTAAATAAGATGAATTTAAGCACTTGCTTATTGCAGAAGATCATTCATGAATGGCCTGAGATGTCTGCTCCTGATGTGGTTAGCAAATTGCTGATGTCCAGTTTCATATTCTTCATGCATTTCTGGTATTCATAAGAAATTACCATATACTGTACTTCAGACGAACATTTCCCATACTGCCAGTTGGCAGCAAGCTGCTCTGAGGGATATCCCACTGTTTCTATTTCTGATAAGAGGTGTTTGGTCACACCAATCTGTATTGCTGTTGACATATATGCCCTCCTTTATAATTTCAGTTCTCTCCCTGGAGGACTGAAACTATTTTTTAGAACAATTTTCATGAATTGCTGAGGGCAAAAAGTGTGTTTATGGTGTGAATCATCAAATGGAGATTCGTGTGTGCCAAAACTCATGTAACTACGAAGCATGCAGACGGCTTTCTGAGCGTTATTCATGTGCTCTTTACACTTGGCTCAGTGAGTGTAGGTTCAATCTATTTTGACTTTGTGCAAAACACAGTCTTCCTCATGGACTCTTTCAAGGTGCGGTATTCCTCTGGCAGCTCTGGTACAGGCGTGGAACCCCTTCAGGGCTCCCTGGTGACTTCATGAGACTCTTAGTGAAGAAGTAGTGCTAGATGAGGCCTGGCAATGGTAATTAGAGATATGGTACTTACATGTTTTTGGCAAGGAGTCTTTTGGTTGGAATCTGTGTGATGGGAGGAAGATAGAACCTCTGTCACCATGCCTTTTCTTTGTGTCATTTCTGCTTGATGGACGGAGTCTAAAACCCATTTGTTTCCTGTAATCTCATTGAAGATAAGTTTGAGAAACTGAAAAAAGGAAGATTTATTCTGGGGCAGTGTACAGTTAAAGTACTTCCGTTTGTTGCGCTGGCCTAAAGCTCTGCTGCAGATCAGTTCATCATTACCTTGTGCTTCTGTATTTTAGGCGGCCAGGGTGGAGGAAGGGAGAAGAGAATTATTCTTTTTTTCTGACATAATAAGGCCTTGATAATTCTTGCGTGAAGCAGATTTTATTTATCTCCTTGAGCATTTCATAGATTTTCTTTTATAACTAAGGTAGAGGTACTTTCTCATCTTGTCACAACTCATTCCTCCTTCCATCACCTTGGTGTTGATTTTCACTAGCTGCAGGGTCAGAGAGACCAAATGGCTTTTTTCTTTCAATTCTTTGGTCATTCAATCTTGGAAGGGGAGGACGTCTATTTTTTTTTAAACTATGCACTGCTGAACGACTTTGATATAATGAGATATTGAGCAGCAGCAGCAAACTTCTCCACTAACAGTAGCAGTGTTAACTGTGAGGCTAAACGTGGCACTGGCGTTCCTGCCTTATGGGAAAACTCTGCTCTTTCAACATTTATGGTAATCCTGATTTGGGATGACAAGTTAAAACATCCAGAAATTCAGCAGAATGAAAAGCCCACGCAGCAGCCTATTGGCAATGACAAAATCAACTGTGTTGTGAGGTGTGATGGTATGAGCTGCACCATGATGTTGTCTGAGCAGCAAGTTCAGGATAAAAATCAGCAAGGCTATAAGTCATAAGTGCCGTGAAGCAACATGGCCGTAAGTTAAGGATGGACAGAGTTGAACCAGGGTACTCCAGTCCAGCTCTTCAGGATTACTTCACTTCTGAGTTCAGCTAAAACTTCTGTGCATTTTTGCCTTTGGAGTTTCCAAAATAACTGCAAAAGAATAAGTGTAGGAAGCAAGTGTTATCAGAAAAACAAAAAGATGAAAGGGAGAGGAGGAGAAACTCCTGGGATTTGGGTGAGTGGAGCTTATTCAGCTCAGGGCTTGAAATGCACATCCACTGTCTTTTCATTCCCTACAAAAATGGTGATCTGTCATTTCTGGGCTGAATACCTGTGTGGTTACTGCAGTTTCAGGGTACGATGTTCCTATTGCTCTAGTGCTGTTCTACATAAGCTGTAACAAAATAGGAAGAGATTTTGCTCGTACTGTTCACGGGAGTATTTAGGGGGGAATCAGCATGAAGCAGAAAGTAAGAAACTGCAATCCGAAATCATAGTTCTTCCCCTCGCAAAGTGATGGCACCACACAGTGCCAGGCTAAGGGGCTTTTCTCCATCCTCCACTGAGATGATGCATGCAATTAAGGAAAACGAAACATGTGCAATGAAAGACAATAGATTTTCCAGTTCAAGTTTGATTGCAAGTTGCATGTTATTTAAGTGGAACTTTGGGAGTTCATCGTTGGGGACCATTTTAACACGTTGGGCACCTGACATAAGTTTGCACTGCGTGGTCTCTTTTTAGGAGAATCCCTGAATAAGAAAGCTTGCTTGATCTGGAACTTACAGGGGATAATGTGAAGCAGAAGGCTGGGAGAGAGCTAGATGCTGGCAGTTAGGGAAAAATTGCCTTCATTTTAGAGTACTGCAGGTATGATTTTCTCAATAGGCAAATAATTACAGTCAAAGAGTAGGTAATTAAAAAGCAGTGTCTTAGTAGCTCGTGATCAATGCATGTAACTGAAGACCTCTCAGTTTCTTGCATAGAGTGTTTAGGAAACTTGTGTGAGCACTGATAGAAACACAGACAGTATTTGTGAATGATGGAGGAGCGATCAGAATACCAAAGAGACTTCACAAAAGGCACTAGGATGAGTGGAAGAGATTTGCTCCCTCTATGGACATCTGGATAAAGAGACTTTGCTGTTTTACCTCTCCTGCCCTAAGGGTATGGCTTCTGAGAGGCAGAAAACGACAGCTGGAGAAAAAAATTACATATGCTAATCAAAGATGAATTAATTGCTGTTAATTGTTCTATCACAAAATCAATTAGTATTGTCGTGCCAGTTGCTTTAAAGCAGTCGATAAAATCAGATAAACTGTAGATACGACAGAATTATGTGTGAGACTCCAAAATTAGTCTCTAATAAGAACAGAAGCCCAGAATGGCTCAGCAGCACTGAGATTGAATTAGCTGTTAATTTTATTAACAAATTAGAGCTCACAGGAAAAACATGCGAGCGAGAAGCTCCTTTGCAAAAGAGAAGAAAGCTTTTGGTGTTGATCAACGAAGTGAAAAGGACAGCATTATCTATTTATTTCTTGTATCTTCCTGTGTGTTTTAGAGATAATTTTCACATTCCTTTAAAAAATGTCACTGTTCTTTAGTGTTTAGGTTATCCTGTTTGCAGGCATGCTGGAAGGTGTCCCGATCTTGCATATTTATCATCCCTTGGAACAGAAATACATGCTGTCTTTATATTCCACCAAACAAACGTACTTGTTGCAATTTGTTCCTAATCTTGGGAGTAATCAGATTGCTAAAGAAGGAAAATGCATGAGAATCATCTCAGCAAAAGCTAGGCAAAAATGGCCTGCAGTAGCAATCAGTTGGAGGTGACTGTGCAAAGGCATGGGGCTGGATCCCGGGCTGATGCGTCTCTGTTGGCACCACGGTGTTTCTCCCATCGCCCATCTGACAGACGTGGCCAACCACTGAATGAGGCTTTGGGCAGATTTAGGGATGCCAATCTTTCCGAATTGGATAATGGCAAGAACAAAAACTTTAGAGCACCAGAGGTGTAATTAATCCGATGCCTTTGCTTTCGAGTCATTATGTGTGGTATGCGAGTGGGTGGAAGTTTGCATGAGAAAGGAAGATGTACTGCTGCCTAGAAAAGGACGTGGTGGTCTGCTGGGTGTCAGGAACATGCAGGTGTTTGTTGTCTAATGATTTGCTGGAGGTTAATGACAGCAGCTATGAGGAGTGGATGTGGACCTTCCAGCACTCGGGCTGTTTTTGCATGGAAATGTGAGCGTGCTGTAACACGTGCTCTTAATGGGATCACAGGAAGGAGCACTTCAGGCAGAAGAGGATGACAAAGCAGAGACAAAAGTTATCCAGGATGAATTGTTCTGACTCCTGAGCAGAACGTAATGCTTGGGACTTCATTGAGTAATGCGCAAAGCGGTTTGAGTAAAGAATAACTACTCTTCGTAAAGCAGGAAAACAAGAGGCGTTGATGGAAAAGCTAATTTATTTACTCTTTATGGAGAGAACGTGCTTTGCCCAAGTTCAAAACTGCTTGTGCAGCTACTGATGAGTGTTCCTGTGAGTAAAACAGCTAATGAAAGCGCTGCTGCTCTCCTCATGTCTCTTTTTCAAGGGCTGAAAGTGCAGCTTTGCTGTACAGCTGTAGAGGAAGGAAGTCACAAGAGGAGGCAGTTGTTTGGTGAGCACTCGACAGTGTTGCCATATGGTGAAAGGCTGCATTTTTCAGGTCTTGGGCGATAGAAATAACTGGTTGGCTCAGCTCTGGCTGATGAAGTGGCTGGAAGGCGTTTGGTGATGGCTGCCCCCGTAGTGACTGTGCCATCACTCAGAGCCAGGAGGCCCAGCCCTGCCTCTTGCAGTCTGCATGGAGTTGCTTTGTGTAACGAGCAGTGTGAAGTCAGAGTATAAGTTGTGAATTTTTGCTGAAGCTTGAATGAAGATACAGGGCTTCTGACTTTGGGCTCTGGTCCCCTAAAGCTGATGTACCCCCATAAAACCTCCCACGGCCGCGTACAGAAAATGAATGCCAGCTGAACAGCATTCGTTTACATGTACAAGTATGCCAAAGTGACACTAATGCCTACAGTCTCAACTATGTTAATCCTACGGATGTTTTTGGTGGAAATGTATCATGCTGACCCTTAATGAATTTCTGCAGAGCTCTGCAGCACGCTGCCCACACGGAAAGCCATAGCGGTGTGGGGACCGGACTCCTACACCCTGTGCAGCCAGAGGCAGCTGGTGGTATGCAGGGGATGGGAGGAAATATATCCAAAGAACTCTATGTGAGGTTAACAGCACAATATTTCCACCGACCTCGTTAAAGATTAAATTGCAGTGCGAGCTAACAGGCATCAGTTTAGGGCGTGGGCATCCAAAACAGTAGCAAAACTATTCTGTTTATCCATTCCTTTTCTCATTCTGTAGCTGCTGTGAGCAGAGCAAGACAAATCTTACCCATCCTCCCATCCCTTTTCCACTGCCAGGTGGAAGAGCCTGTACCAACCATGTATCGCATCTTCCTCACACGCAGCTTGTTGCATGTAGATACCAGCAGCAGGAGGAAGGTAAATAAGTGCCTTTCTTCCCTGCTTGTCCTCCTGGGAGCAGCTGCCAGGTTGCTCACACACAGGGTCATTTGGCCTCACCCTTGGCTATTGCCACGTCTGCCACTTCTTTCTCATCCTGCATTAAGAGCAAAGGGCACCAAAGTCAACTGCTTTTTTACCCACCTTGTTTTCATGCCACCTCCCCAGAGGTGGGAAATCGCCCAGTGTTTTAGTACCCCGAGATCACCACTTTCTGTATTCAGAAGCCTTTAGAAAGAAAGGTATGTTTAGAGCTTTCTCATTTTGTTTTACACTTCAGATCATGCTGTTATCGATGTCTTGTTCCATCATGTCACAGGGCTAATGCAGGAGGACAAGTGCAGTAAGGTGTTCACTGTGTAGGTGGAAAATCTGAAGAGATGGAGTTCTCTGAAACATATGGCTGGGCTTTCATCAGAAATTTCTATATATTTTTTTAAATGGTTTGCTTTTTTAAAAGGTCAGTCTGTCTGCAGGAAAGTGACATTTCTGAGATGGATGCAGTCCAGTAGGCATGTACAGTGAAACCAAGAGGCAGCACAAACCAAATCAGCCCCGCTTGCGCTCTTGAGCAAGCAAGCCCAGCCTTGGGAGCCACCAAGCAGGATAGAGATGTGTAGGAGAACTACAGATGCTGTGCATCTTCACAGGGATTCTAGCAAATGGAGGCCAGAGGCTGTCCCCAGAGCAGGATGTGTCCTCTCGCTATATCCCCCTTGAAAGCAGGGTTGGGTTGAAGCATGGAGACAAAGGCAGTGCTGCGAGAGGTCAGGGTGATGTGCTGACAAGTCCTTTGATCCGGGAGAGGGAACGTGGCAGTGTGTCTTACCAAAGGTAGGTGCTCTTTGGGCCTTGAAAGTAAGATGCATTGCCTTGCAGTCTCACTTCTTCCAGTGTAGTGATGGTTCAGAATGGCAGCTTACCATTTAATGAGGACTTATGTATAGGGCTGCCTCACAGATTGTCCCCGCTGAGCTCTCGCTAAGAAGTTGTATTCTCAAGGAAACTTTCTGAAGGGTCACCCATGCCTGGGGCCAGGTCCTCACCACACATTCAGGAGCAGCCCCTGCTCCACCCCACCCTGCTGGCCTCAGCACTGGTGCTCATACAGTGCTTCTGAATGGGGGGAAAGAAGCTGGAGAGTTATTTTCTAAGAATAAAAATTCCTTTTTGGTTTTTTGAAAACTGCGCTTTGCACAAATGTTCACTTAGCATCTGGCAGGCTGGGTTTTTGCCATGTGTGGCAGAGGATACAGCTTGTGTGGTTGCAAGCAATCTACTCAAAAAGCTTTTGTGTAGTCCTGGAGCCCAGGAACTTGTTAATTTTGAGCAGTCATTTTCCACATTTAGCCCATTAGAGACTCTATTTTTGGTGACCTAGTTCGAGCTCTTTAAAAAATAATCAAGCAGCATTTTTCAGATCTGATTTGTAAAGGGACTGTGGATTGGTTTTGAATCTTGAAATGAAAGTTTGTAGGGGGGACAGAAACCAGTTTTTATCTGCCTGCTCCTTCAGAGCTAACATTTACAATTGATTTTAGAAGGCCTCTAGGAAGGTTAATCTGACACAGACTACGGCTTGGCTTCACCACATCAAGGCATATTGTTGGACGTGCTGCTGGGAAAATAGTAATGTAGTTAGGTTTAAATAATACTTTCTGTGTGATAACCTCCAAGAGGGCTACCAAGTATTACTGGGCATGTTCCAAACATCGTTACAGCCCGTGGATTCTCTTGCTCCCTAGTGAGTATGGCAGAATTTGGATTAGAGAGCGTGCAGTTGGAGCACATGCCAAAATGGTTTGCCTTGGGCACTCACAGCTCTGCAGTGGCAGTGCAGGGCTTAGGGTTCAGGCCCAGAGATCCCATTTCCCTGCTCTGACACAGCTGTAGGAATGAGCATCACAGAAAAGAAGAACTGACCTCTGGCTGCTGGTGAGTGCTGGGAGGGCTCTGACAGTCACAGACCTTCAGTTGTAGTGAGACAGATGCTTAAGGCCAGCTCAGGCCTGAGAGCTAGCTTGTTCAGATGGCTGGTTGTGAGCAATTTCAGCAAAACTGGGAGAAAAATACTTAAGAGTAAAAATAAATAAATAAATATCTTTCTAATGTATATATACAGCTGTTTCCACTTTACGGAGATGCAAAAATATATTCTTAAAGATTAAATGACATGGAGCAGCAATGCAGTGGGAACCTACTACTTTCACTTATCTGAAAGGAGCTGACCCACAGTGCCCAGCTCTGCTTCGAACAGAAGTTGCTCTGAGCTGCCTGTTCTGCCCCGTGCCTCTCAGTGGGCATCTATCAGTGTACATACTCTTTCAAGGTCAGAATTTGGCAAAGAGGATCGTATAATTCAGTTGAAATCAGATTGTAAGTAATTAAAAATGTTTGGCCTATTAGAAAGTGAAAGCTTTAATTTATATTAAACTGTTGAAAAAAAACCAAAAAAACTGAAATCAATAATTTACTAGATTCTACTGCCATTTTTGTGTTTCTGTTGCTCAAAAGTATCGTGATCCAACAAATGAGATATGGCAAATATTCTAAATACTGTTTAATTTATTTATTTTTTCCTGAAAAATATGTAAATGCCTGAGAAATTATACTTTGAAAAGTGGCTACTGCAAATGAACAGCATTTCACATGGATCTTACTTTGCATTTTTAATACACATAATGCGTGTCCTAAATTACATGATTTGCATTACAAACCAGAACAGCTCCTGTGTCGCTGCTGCTGTCCAACAGTTGAATAACAAGGCTTTTCTTTCCAAACTGTATAAATGCATATTTACCCAAATGATGCAATTTAGGGCTCTTTTATTTACATTTTTCTGGTCAGTCAATCACGTTGACATTTTTTATAAGCAACACTTTTTAAACACGTCCAAGTAAATCTCGCGTTTGAGAGATATATGTATGGCCAGACCTAGGGTGGAAGTAGGTGCTAACTTGTGCTGACATCTTGGCTCCAGCGTTGGCTCTTCTCTGTGATGTTGCATGATCATGGTGTGCCATTTCCAGCCACAGAGGTTTTATCTTTCCCTGCTACACCTATGGCTTAGGGACAGGGTTGCCCTGCCTCCTGGGGCCACTCCTGTCCCAGGGCTTATTTTATTTCACATCCAACCAAGACCCATAATACAAAAACGTGTCTAGTCATCATCCCTTCACAACTCATGGGCATACAGAAGGCAGGGGCCTGTTCCTTTCTGAGCCTTTCTCCTCCAGGTCCTGCCTCATTTCCCCAATCTCTTGCTGTCTCAAGTGTCTGGAGAAAGAGTTGGATGACCTCCATCATGTAACTGTGTCTCCGTTGACACTGTCAATTGCTCAGAGCCTAAGATCAGGTCATCTGCATCTCTTTGCAGTGATGTTCAGGGATTGGTCTTCGTAGTCCAAGGATATTCAGAGTACAGGTTTAATATTCCTGCATTGTTAGCAGGTTATCACTACTGCTTGAATTTCATTCCAAGCTGGAGATCAAGATCATAAATGATTTTGAGTCAGCTCACTCCAGTAACTTGTGACTTCTGGCTCAAATGTGGAGAGGGAGAAAACTAAATGGGTGGATGAACTTAGAAACGTGGTTCCTTCAGATCTATCCCCCTTACCCAGTCCCTCTGTAGCCTGATTTCTTAAGCTTTCAGAGGTTGTGAATATGTGCTATCCAGCCTCCTTCCCTTTTAACTTGCATTGTCTAGATTCGACCAGATTTGTCGGGTAGAATTTCTGGTGCTCATGTATTCCAACACAGGCTGTAAAAAATAATCACCTGGGCAGATGAAACGGGTGTGAATCAGTGACCCCTCATAGGGATTTGCTGCAGCTTGAGCTTCACCTAGGTACTAGCTACCAGAAAATCCCCACTAGGAAGCACTCAGCAAAACCAGAAGACAACAAGACCTGTGTTGGGGCAGACAGTATGTAACATCCTACCTCCACCTCACAAAGAGACGAGAAGGAGTGCTGGTGGACGAGCTGAACACTCAGTGAATTGTTTCCCATGCAAAAGCCACAGTGCGCTGGGCAGTGCCTCGCCCGGGGGCGGCCAAGGTGCCAGCCTCAGGGGATATTCACAATGTATAGCACAGAGGATCAAAACAGGTTTTCTAGAGCTTTCCCCCGATGATAGCCTCTGTTATGCAAAAGGAGCGGGTTCCCAGCTGGCTCTGTGTAAGCATCGCTTTGCTTTTTTTGAGGAAGAGAAGCCACGTGCTGTTTCTCATCAACATTTTCACTGCATCCTTGCTATTGTGTCGAGCTCCGTGCAGCACTGCAGACTGGAGGGATCTTGCTCCCTGACTGCCTTGTTTTGCTGCTTTGATATTGCATGGGCATCGCCTCCTTCGTCCCTAGCTGCCCGCTCCCTGAACCATGTTTCTCACCTTGCAGTAGTTACAGGCGTTCTGTAAAAGGCTGTGTACTGCATTTCATGCATATGCTAATGGCTGTGTCCTTCTGGAGTGTGTAATTAAATCCCTAGCTACCAAAGCGGAACCACATCATGGAGTTATCTCTAGTTATACCAGTATTTCCAGGACTGTGGGAACTGTTGACTGTCTCCCATGGCTTCTCCCCAGGCTGCGGCCATGACCTGACGAGCAGAAGTTTATCTTCCACGTGATGTGCTGAGAAAGTAGCAAGGAGCAGAGTTTTCTCAGTGGCAACACAACACACGCTTCAGAAATCATCTCTGAGATGAGGAGAGGGTGGGAATAGCAGCAGCAGGGTACTGAGAAATTGGGAATTGAAGATGCATTACATAAACAGCGCTTTTGCCAGCTGAAAAGCCATCAGGATGATGATAAAGTGCACAATGTTTATTGATATCTGAATAACTATTTGTTGCAAAAAAATGCATTTTAGAAGTTAGCATAAATTCAGTTATCTGATTCTAGCACAGTTTAGTATTTATTAGGAAATCTATAGCTTTTTTATAGCCATTGTTCACCTTAGGGAGAAAATAAAGAAAGGGAGAAAGCCATTTTATTTTAATAGCACTGACTTCCTAATCTAAGCACTCTATACTAGCAGCTTGGTTGCAGAGTGGAAAGAAATGGTGGATATTACCATTTATCCTTTGTTATGGAACGCTATCACCTCTCTCTATCTCCATCAGCAGAGCCAGGCAATAATTTAGCGCAGCGGACGCTGAGGGATCTCAGCTCCAGAGCTGCTCCGGTTCAGATACTTTGTCATCATGAGCTTTCAAGGAGGTAAATAAGTTGATCAAGGGGGAAGATCTGTCATGTCAGCCTTTTTGCCCACCTAGAATTCAGTACTCCTTCCCTCTCTCCTTATCTGACCCCTGCCTTGCTTGCATCGAGTTGCCTTGCCGTGTATATAGGCAGCTTAGATAAGGACATTTGTCCTTAGCTGTGCCTCAGAACCAGCGAGTGTTAAATGTATGGAAATGTAACCGATGCTGATTAGCCAGGTGCTGTGGCTTGAGGAGGAAAGTTCAATCAGAGCATAAAGAACAGGAAGGGTTTTTGGCAGCCCCGTGCATGATCAGCTTTTCAGCAGCTGCTGGAGAGATTCCTACTAACGCTCAGAAAAGCAGGACCCAGGGAAGGCAGTCAGTGATTGTAAAAGATGAAGACATGCAACCAGCATAGCATTTTTCTGGTGTCTTGTGTTTGTATTTCCTAACCTCACCTTACTTTGTCTCTGTAAATTCATAAGCATGCTGAACAGGAAAAGTATTGGGAGCCAAGGAGCACGCAGCAATTCAGCGCTCTCGTTGTCTGTCACCAGCTCGTGATTTTCTGTGATTAGGGTGTGAATGTCTCACAGTGATTCCCAGAGCTGATCGTACAGGATCCGAGCAGGCCTTCAGGCAGACTTGTGGCTCTGGTGATGTGCCCACACCTTGACCCACCACTAAACTTGGCCCCGTGTCCCGGAGCCTGGCTGCATGTGACTGACCACAATGCACTGTGCTATGTTCTGACTACTAATATATTTTCAGAGAGTAAAGCAGCAGTTCTGCTGCAGAGGCCAAGCTGGATTCTGGCAGTAGGAGTCTTGGGATGCTCCATGCCTGAATCCAGGGCTGCCATCCAGACTCGTTCCAGGCTTACACCGAGAGCTGCTTCCTCACAAAGTGGGAAATGTTTCCAGACACGCAGGAGGCTGTGGATAGGCTCTGTAGGCACAACATGCAAATGAATCTTGATATTAAAAAAGGAAGGCTTAGACATTTTTCTTTGCTCTTACATCTTTCTTGTTGCCCCTTGGCAATATAAGACTGAACCATGGCGGTTTTCTGAGACGCTGGTCTCCAAATCAGAGCCAGCAGTTTTGCATAAGGCATTATTTTAAAGAAAAGCATCACAGAGTTTCTACCCAAAGATTGTGTTCTGTCTAAATCATTCTCCCTTCAAAATGCTGTTAGCCTGGGAACACTGATGGAGTTTGACATGCTGATGTCAGCCGGGGAGGGCATCCTGTGGCAGAAAAGAAAGCATTTCCAGCTGCATTACAGCACCAGCAGCTGTGTGGGGTTGCGTATGTCGCTGAGAAGGGACAAGATCTGCATGGTTTGCAGCACATTCTTGAAGTCTGATCTTAACCCAAGCCCAGCACTCCTTTTCATGGGCACACGTACGTATGCACATGCAATCCTGTTGTCCATGCAAACCTGTGCCACTCCTTTGGTATTCTGCAGTGCTGAACAGTGGTGGCTTGCTGGCAAAGATGAGAGTGGTGAAATATTTCCAGTTCTATGAAAGGATATAGCATGAAGCTAATTAATTAGAACTATTGGGAGTTCCTTTGAAGCAGCCAGTGATTAAACATAAGGATTTATTGTGGAACAATTAGGTAAATTTGGCCTCAGGTATCTCCCCTGACTTCTTGGTCCCTAGGGAAGAGACGATGAAATTCTGGCTTAGAGCTATGCTTTATTAGCGTTCTGTCTGTTTTAATTGATTCAGCTTTGGTTATATATCTCATTGAGAAGAGTGGAAGCAGAGGATGTGTTAATTTGTAGGCAACTTGTGAATTTTCCTGCAAGGAAAAGGAAAACGCATTTTGCCGTGTTGGAATCAGCTGAACGTGAAATGATGTGAAAATGAGCTGCAGGTTTAGCCTCCAGTGCCTTCACCATCTTCATATTTCATCTGTATCTTCAGTCTAATATTTGCCATGAGAGTGGTAAAGACCTCTGTAGTGGAGTTTCTCCAGCAGATGTTATCCTTTAGATTACAGTGCTGTGTCAACAGCCTGAGGATCACTTCTTTTTTCCTTCAGCTTGCTATGAATCTGGTCACTTGGGTTATTGAAGTCCTGTCTTACCATTTGTTCCATTTTGATAATATTTTTAGATGCTGATAAGACAGACTAATCTTACTCTTTGGGCTCCATATCAGCCCGCCCTGAATTGCTGGAAAGACAAGGTGGAAAAGCCAATGAGCCTCCGCTAGAACTTGCAGGATCGCTGGTATTCGTAGTGCAGGGTGTGCAGGCATCACGATAGGCTCTGTTTTAGTGAATAATTGGAAAGAAATGCTTATATGGAACTGCTACTTCTCAGCTCGTTTTACTAAGCTTTAAGCATTGACTAGCAAAGATCACGACCGTTTTTCTGAAACACCTGATAATTTGAGTTTTACTCTTGACTTTGCAGCTTCCTTTCAGCTGAGAATTTCATTATGCAGTGCAGGGACATTGTACAACACAGATCTTTACAGTCTAAATGGACGAGAGAGGGGAAAAAAAGAGCCAATTTTATAAAGGAAAGGACATATAATGAATTTTTTTTTCCTTTTAGTATTAGAGGAAGCAGGGAGTTGAACTACTGTGCTGATGTAAGGGAATAGAGAGCCTCTCAAGGAAGAGACTAGAAGAGCTGAGCTGGGCTTGCTTAAGTTTTAACAGAACAAGATACCAAATGGTGTATTAATTGCTGCCTGTGCTTGGGAGCAGCTTGAACTAAAGGAAGGTGGTGGCACACAAGCAAATGTCAAGTGAAATAAAAAGCCTTTGGTTTTGGGAGGGTGTGAGCAGGTGATGGTTCCGTTCTTTCTCAAGCTCTGGTTCGACAATAGACAAAGCCGAGAGCGCTTGCAGTGACATTCACACTGGCAAATGTGCTTGAGGACTGCGAGGGTTGCACCCTGAACAGAATTTCTCTCTTGATTTGTAATGCTTTAACTTAGTATCAACTATTCGTGGACTGGCAGGGTCAGACAGGGATAGGAAAGTGGTGTAACAGACTTTGGGAAGGTGGGATGCCAAAGTATTCAGCCAAAAGGTCAACCAGCGTGGAAACTCATTAGGAAAAATACCGTGAATACATCGTTGCATGTGTGAGCTATGGAGCTAAACATGAGCTGCTCCAAGCCCTGCTGTGTAGGACTTACACAACATCAAGTGCAACGTGTGCAAGCTCGCACACCCCAACACAAACATCTTTAGATGAGCAGGCAGCCAAAGATACCAGCCTATAGTTACATAAATATACTTGCCCAAATGTTGGAGCACATGGGGTGCATTCTGTGGTCTGAACGAGAAGAGTGGTATCTCATAGTTGTCAGGGGTAGAAAGGGCTGTTTGGAAGGCCTGGAAATACTTGTGCAGGTTTGTTGTATGACCAAGTCATCTTTGCAATTAAAGGCCCGATGCAAAGCCTCTGAAATGATTTTTATTGGCTTCAAAGGAGCAGGACCTACACTGTTGAGCTTTATGTTCTCCAAATAAATGTAGACAATAAATAAATTCATTGAATGAATTCACTCCAATAAGAAAGAATCGATTTATTCCTTCAGTAAGATGTTTATGAGACTTAAGAGCCTCTGTGGTGAACGTGGTGGGGAGTCTGAATGTGAGTTGTGGTGAGGTGGGGGTCAGCCTCTTTTCTTGTGTAGCTACCAATAGGACTAGAAGGAACATCCTCAAGTTGTGCCAGGGGAGGTTCAGGTTGGATATTAGGAAATACTTCTCTGAAAGAGTGGTCAAGCACTGGCACAGGCTGCCCAGAGAGGTGGTGGAGTCACCGTCCCTGGAGGTGTTCAGGAAACGTTTAGATGTTGTACTGAGGGACGTGGGTTGGTGGGAGCTCCTGGTGATAAGCAGACAGTTGGACTGGATGACCTCGGAGCTCTTTTCCAAACTTGGTGATTCTGCAAGTCTCAAGTTTGGGAGGATTGGGCCAGGAAGCAGAACAGAGGGCAAAGGCATCTCTGGACCAGTGGGACCGAGCAAGAAGGCGGCCAAAATTCAGAGATTTGAGCAATTAATGTTTACAAGTCCAAGTGTCTCTCCTGTTGTGGACTGTGTGAGAAAACAGGGAGGAGCAAAGCTAGCTAAAAATAATTGGATAAACAGAGGCTGTGGAGAAATATGGAGAGAACAGTTGTCTGGCTGCAACTTCTGGAAACTTAGGGTAACGTGGGAGGCAGCATATATGGATACTGGGGGCCAGCACTGGGTGTACTGAGCATTCACTCTCATTGCATCTCCAGCAGTAAAACCAGTCTGACCTTACCATCTTCTGATTTCCCACTTGGCAGCTATAAGTAGATGAGAATTAGATAAAAAGGAAAAAGTGAAGTCCTCTAGAGCTAGAAATGCCTGTAACTTTAACCTGGCATTATACCTGTCTGTCTAGCCTTCAAGTCAGGCTGGGTGCTGTGAGAATGAGAGCTGGGTTTGCTTGACTGAGAAACAACTGTCATTTTATCCAGGATTTTTCTCATCTCACAGCAGTGTGCAGTTCAGTGAGGAAACTGCCAAAGGATTGCATTGTTAGAAATGCACAAAACTGGTGATAAGAAATCCTGCAGGAATACAAATGCACACACTTATTAAAAAAACACATAAAACAAATAAGTGTGAATGCATATAGAAGCTGCAGATATATACACACATGTATGTGATAGAGAAGCTCTGAATTTTGTGAAAACTCCAGAGTAACAAAATTTAGTTCTGCAAAATCCTCGGGCACTTTTTGGAGTTAAATTAATACTAATGCAATTAAAGTGGTAATGCTATTTGTTAAGAGTACTTAAATAATTCATTTTCCTGTTAGTGATACAGAATATACTTACTGCAATTACTTGCTGTGAAAGCAGCATTGCCCATAGTGACTTCATGATAGCCTGACCTTTGATGGTCCTAGCTCACAACAGCTGGAACTTCCTGTGTATTATAGAGGCTGTAAAGTAATGAATAGGTATGAAATAACCACTTCTGGCCTTCTGATGTCGTCTCCCTTAGCTGTGCTCAAGCCTGGACTTCAATTGCAACTTAACCCCTAGAGTTTTCTTTCTGGGGAAGACATGTCACCTCTGTGCTCTGTGGGGTGACTTAAGCCCAGACTTTTTGGTTTTTTTTGTTTGTTTGTTTGTTTTGGATGTAGTTGAGCTCGCTAGGGTTCGCTCAGCATGTCAGGGTTACAAGTGGATGGTGAGGTTCTGGGGGTCGGGCTGCTGGACTTGTTCCAAAGGGTATGTCCTAGATGAGGGACGCAGGTGTGGACCCCCCGATGTAGAGATTGATAAATTCTATTTAATATTAAGCACAATAGCATCTCTGTCTTTGAGGGAGAGGTAATAAGAGTATTAATAAAAGGCAGGTGAAGAGAGAAGGTCCTTTTTTAGCTGCTGCATTGTTTTATCATTGTCAATCAGCTGGGAGCTCCTCTGAGATTATCCTGCTGCAGTTTAATAACATTATTTCTGTGATGACTTTAATGACTGAGCCTTTCTTCCGTCCTTAGTTATGACAATAGCCCCACTGTTTTTTCTCCTTCAACAAGCTATTGTGTGTGATTCAGTACATTAAGGAACATTATTAAATATAGAGGTTTCCTCTAATTAAGCCGTTTGCAAAAGATTGCTTGTCCAATCATTTGCTGGTGGTAAGTATTGAAAGAAATTGTATCTTACCTTGAGAAGGACAGTTTTCCTGCCATACTTTGCAAAAATAATAATAATAATAATAATAAAGCAGTAAGACTATAAACTGAAGCACTCAGAAATTAGATAATGGCAGAATTATGGCTCCTGAATTTTCTTTTTTTTGTTTTGTTGTTATGAACAATGTATTCTGTTTTTCTATGCTCCTGATCACATGCAGTTCCCCTTCCCCATCTGATCTTTTGCCCTACTCCTCACCATTGCCATTTATAAAACAACCACTTATTCTGCAACGTTATCTTCTGCAATTTTTAGAGTTTTTAGAGTCCCTCATTCCGGAACCAACTGTTGAGTGGGAGAAGCTTTTAACACGCCCACCTGGAAGATAAGTATTGAACTGAATGCAGAGAAACGTCTTATCTGTATGGTTAGTTCAGCCACTGCAGATCAGAGGTTGTTTCTCTGGTTGTTGCCACTCTTCATAATCTCAGTATCTGAAGTTTAGCACGTCCTTCCTGAAGAATACTTGAGAATTTAAATTCAGGTGCATTTACTAATGCCTTGTACCATATAAATTAGGGGCCTGTGCTTGAAGGAGACTTCAACAATCTATTAGTGCCTGAATAACAGAGCTATTCTCCAGCTTCTAGATAAACAAAAGAAAACCACATCTTTAAAGACAAGAAGCCTCTTCACTTTTTATCTTAATGGAAATAAGCCTAATCAAAAGCCAGCGATTAATGGCTCTCTCCAGGGTTTCTGTTCTTGAAGATCAGAGAATCACAGAGTCTGAAATAGTTTCTATTGGAAGGTGTGATGCTGATCTCAGATTGTGTATTTGTATATACTCAGCTAGAAACAGATTTGCTGAAATCCAGTATTTGAATGAAGATTCTCCTCTTCAACAGAGAAACAAGCAGCAGCAGCTCCAATATCTGCTAATTTATGTGTGCAAAAATGTCCTACAGTGCCAATAAACTTGTTTCTTCCCAGGAAATGCATTTAAAATACTCATTAAAGAGTGATTGTTGCACGAATGAAACAAGTTGAAAGTAATTTTTTCTTTTTTTTAAAGAAAGGATTTTCTTGGTAAAGGAAAGCAAAGCTCTCCAAGAAAAAAACCTGCTTTTTCAGACAACCAGACATTCTATTCTTGCACAAAAAAAAAAAAAAAAAAAAAAAAAAACACCCAAAAGTTTGAGGTTCCTTACATGAAACCCAAAGTCTGAGGTTGCTTACATGAAATTTGACATGGTTGCCCCATTTGCCCCATCTTCTCTACATGCAGTTGCTTCCTGTGTTCAGAGGTCGAAGCAGCCTTGTGCATCAGGAGTGGCCTGGCACCTCTGTCTGCATTTTGAATAGGAAGGTGTAGTAGTCCTGTTGGTGAGCTCTGTGCCTTATCTTGGGGGTGGTTAATGGACTGCGTCACTCTAAGGAGCGGGAGACATGCCAACCAGCATCTCCTGTTGCTTCCATAGTAGATGGTGGAGAAATTTTAATAAATGCATTTAATTTATCAGGCTAACCATAGACTTGACAGTAATTCATGCCAGACAGCCTGGCCGTATATGAGAAAAAGAAATCACGAAGTCTGATGTACAAAGTCTGTCACTCATCATCTATCAGATGAATATATAAAACCCCTTTCTAGTGATAAATGAACATAAAACATTTCTCGCATCTCTGCAGGCAGCTTCCTCGATGCACTGTGTCATTCTGGACACCCCGTTCAGCCTGCACATCATTTGTTGGGCATGTTGTTCCACTTGACTTCTTATCAGACACTTGACCTTTCACTGCCATTGTGGGAAGTGCATCCTTTTTCACCTCTTCTTTTTGTTCTCTGTGTAAAATGTCATCCGTTTGCTGTCTCGAGCTGCATTTAAGGTAGGGAAGCCAGAAGGCTTCTGATCTGGGAGAGACATTGTGAGTGCCAGTTGTCCTCCTCTTCTTCCTTATCCACCTTCCCTCTCTTTCCCTTGGAAGGGAGCTTGGGCATGCCAGTTGGATGGGCTTCCTGGTGTGCTCACCCTGTTTCCTTATCTGGAGGACCAAATAATCAACCTCCCAATCCGTTGGTCAGCTTAGTCACAAACAGAAATCTTATTGTGATTTACAGCATCACAAATAATTAAGAAGAATGAAGAACCAAACAAATAATTTTTCTTTCTGTAGATGGTATCTTGTACTAAAATAAATATATTGGCCTGGTTCAGCACACAGTCATCTCAGGGTGCCCGTAGCAGCGCAGTCATGAAACAGACATGAAGCATTGTGCAGTGAAAGTTACAACTGGGGTCAAGGCCTCTTGCGTTATTAGGAAAACACCTCTGCCCCAGTGACTAATAACTACAGGAAAGATGTGTCAGACCTGATAGCAGATCCAGACATCCCAGGGTAATGCTTGCACTGCTGGCTCGCAGTGCTGAAGGAGCTTTGACCATCATTTGGTAAGCCAGCCGTCGCTTCATCTTTTCCTGGTGAACGTATCCCGAGACCCTTGAACACTTCTCACAGGCTCTAGCTATCTGAGGCAAATTGATAAAAGGCAGTGTGTTTTCCCATGGTTATTACTTTCCTAAAACCCTTCCACACTGCTGGCATTATTTTGTTTATGAGGTGGTAGTTTGTGCACTTTTATGTTGCCTGGAAAGCAAGATTTACTTGATGGAAGCTCCCGAATGCAGACAAAGCAAAAGGCATTAATCTCTCCAATTGGAAATTCTGTAACTGGGCAGCTGTAAGCTGATATGCTTTGAGTTTCTGCAACTAAACAGCCCAAATGGTGAAGCATTCTCTATGAGCGTAGTGCTTTGATTTTAATCTTTCTGATCTAATTTATGGCTGAATTTTCCCGTGGGAGATGATGCAATAAGCTCTTCTGGAAACCACTTTGCAAATATGTTGAAGGCCGATCAGGTATTGCAGTTATAATGCCAAAATTCATACTGACTCTAAATACATAGTCATCCATAGCTTTCCTCGGGACAGTTTGTTGTGGAGATTGGGTTGTTACAGAGTAAAAGCTTTGTCTCAATCATAATGTAGCTCAGCTTAACCACTTTAGGATTTATTGCTTGTGCTCAAGCAGCCCGTGTCCGTGAAAGTCAGACACTCCCTTAGCTAGCACACTAACATAGGAATTGTGTTTTAGGCAGGAAACAAGGGAGACTCAGATATTGATGTCCAAGATCTCTGTAGAGAAGAGCCTGTCTCACTTGGTTCGGGTATGCAACAATGTGATTTCTGCATCACACGTGGTAAATACATAGCTACACAGTTAATTCTCTGATGTTTAGTGGATTCTAAAGTGGTGTTTACTTGGTGTCTAAGGCCTTCTCTACAGAGAAGAGCCTGTCTCACTTGGTTCAGGTATGCAACAATGTGATTTCTGCATCACGCTTGGTAAATGCATAGCTACAGTTAATTCTCTGCTGTTCCCATACTACAAGGCCCTCTCCTGGAATAAAACGAAGATCAGCCATCCTGAAAACACACCTTCAGTTCAACCACTCCAAAGGCTCTTCCTCTATGTTGTGGGAGAACCTGCGCCTACAAATTCCCATTGGCATAGCAAAATATGTTTCTTGTTGACTGTCACTTTAAATTTTGGGAAAGCTAGTGTAATGATCAATTCACTGATGTGTTGCTTAAGGTATTACTGATCATTTTTAATGCACATTAACAAAGAAGTCAAAATGACTGCTTAACGTTCTTTTTCTTCTTCTTCTTCTTCTTCTTTTTTTTTTTTTTTTTTTTTTTTTTTTAACAAATCTGAGTCTAAACAAGTTCAGTGTTTTGGACAATAAATTCTCTGTAACTATCAAGGCAACTCCGGTTATGATACACTATTTGCTTCCAGATCAGGCACCAGAAAACTATTTTTCACAATCTGTGTTCTGATATTTGTCAGTATGCTCAGAGTTGAGGGGTTTTCATCGAAGCTTGCACTTCATATCTGAAAAACCAGTGGTGCTCAGAGGGGCTTAACATCACAATTTCATGAATGTTGACGTAATTGAAGAATAAGCAGTGTGGAAGGAGACAAGACACAAGCTTGCTCTGGAACAGCATTCCTGACATGCGTGCTCTGTGTCAGTTTTGACATTGTCTCAAAATGAAGCATCCTCTTTGACATGAGAAACATCAGTATGTACTAAATATTTCTTGTGGTTGGTAATGGGGGCTTTGAGAGAAGCTGGCAGCAGCCACATCCCTGAATCCAGTGCAGTATGTCTCCTGAACTCTTGAAAATGTTTATCTTGCCATTAAGAATTCATAATTGTCAATGAGCAATGCATGGAACAGCTAATGGAGCTCCATAAAGTGCAGCAGGCTGACAATTTCCACATGGCTACAGTGTGGATATTACTGTTTCCCTTAGAGTTAGCACCATAACTGCTGTAGCTGCTTAGAGACCACTCTCTGCTTAGAGACTACTTTAGCAAACGTTATTTTTTTAATTGTCACAATGGAAGACAGTGCATTGTATCAGTGAAAATGTATGCAAAAAATAATGAAAATGAATTGATGGCATTTTAGGTGGTCAGCACACACACTAGCATGCTTGGCTGCCTTTCGTAAAGGTGAATATTACGATTGCCCCAAGAGCTTGTCTAAAGTTTCACTAGTGTTCCCCTTAAGGGCACTGTCGAAGTTCATTGTAATAAAAACAGGAAACAACTTTAGCCAGTTTGGTTTTGCTCTAACAGATACGAATGCTTAGCTTTTAATTGATCGAAAAATAAAATGTGAAATGTGCTTTTCAGGTTAACTTGAGACGTGAAAAGCTTCCAAAACAGATGACGTGGTGGTAAACTATTCATGGTAGATGAGCTCCTGACTTCACCGTGGCATGCTGACCTTAAATTACATAGGGAAAAAAAAGGGTTGTGCACATAGGAAGTACTTTCCCCTTTGTGTCACTTAGAAATCTGACTTTTTTGGAGATTTCATGTAACGGGACAAAACACATGGGCCACGTTGCAGGGGAGAACAACCAAGTTCTCACTGGTATTTTGCTGCGTTTCATTCAGGTTCACTTTGGGTTTGTCTGGACAAGAGGGCGATTTAAGATCGCTGGTAACAATCACGTCTTTTACTCCCTGCTGGCAGGATGACTCTGGCTGTTGGGAGCTTAAAATACTTTACCTGTGCTCAGCCTGTATTAGTCCTAATTAACGCTCCTGGGTTGTACCTTGCAAGGGAGCAGGTTGTCTGGAGCTCTTTGGTATAGCTCATCTCCTGGAAAGGAACCTCAGGAAGCAGCTGTGTGCATGCCATCTTGAGGACTTGTTTCTCTGCTTGCCTTGTGCACAGTATAACGCTGAGAAATGAAACAAAACGTGCTGGAGAAATTGTCCTCAAATGGAGCTGTACTGTCCCTGATGAAAGGACCCAAATTCCAGATGGCGATACCCAGTGCTTGCACTCAAAAGCTGTTTTGCTTCTGTCCCCTGAGCATCTCTTTGCTGACGGCTTGTCTGCATGCTGCTGCGCCATCTTGGGCTGCCATGTTGGGCTGGCTCCTGAGGTGAGGTTGGCGCCATTTTGGGGCTAGCCCAGAGTCACGGGTCTGCCACGTTGGGGTAGACTGTGGGGCACAGCTTCTGCCATTTAGGGGTGGTTTTTGAGGTGGGACGGCCGCCATCTTGGGACAGCCCTTAAGGTGTCACGTCAGCCCTGCTGTGAGGAGACTCTTCCGCCATTTTGAGGCGGCACCTGAGGTACCCTGACCACCATGCTGGACCGGGGCTGGACTCTATCTCCTTTTTCTTTTAATCTTTTTTTTTTTTTTTCTCCTAAACTTTGCACATAAAGTCACTGGTGAGTGTGTGTATGCATAATGCATGTGTTAGCAGTTCCGTGCTGAATTAGGGCCCTTTCGGGTGTGCTTGCTCTATGGGAGAAGCATGGCGTCCCTAAAATTAGAAAATGTGACCAGAATTGGCATGGAAGACTTGGTCAGATACAGTTTTAGAACTGCTTTTGATGCTTTTTTGACTCTATTCTGATTTTAAAGCACTCATTTAAATGAATTAGGACAGCCATAGTATCCTTGGAGCGTGAGTGGAGACATTTTCGTCTCGAGTGTAATTTCAGCATTTCCTTTTCACCGAAGAGCATCTTGAGAAGCCAGCTTAAGGAAATTTCTGCTGACCAAACTGGCTAAGCTGCAATGTCCAAAAGCAAAGAGCTATCATGGAAGTGCTGGAAAGCCTCTGATTATAATGGAATCAGCGTCCCAGGGTATAATGCAGCTCTACATTTAGTACTGAGCTACTGAACCGTGCATCTCAACATAGCTGAAGTCACTGGGTTCTCATCAAAGTTCTGCAATGACTCTGTGCTCTGCTTGGATGCCAAACAACTCTTGAAATAGCTCCAGAGATTTTTTAGCAGCTTCAGCTGTACAGACATTAGACTTCAGAAGGACAGCTACTGCCATGGCATAAATACATCTTTCATTATATACACTGCCACACTTGGCTGTAAACTTAGGAACTTATATAAACATAATTAAAAGGTTTTTGCACTCTTACAGGTGACATCATGGCAGCAGTGCTGATGCAGCACAAGAAAAGCCTGTCCTTTGTTCTGGAAATCCGTTTTGTCTTTCCTTAGTACTGATGCATCCACGACACATTTAATTCAATGCCTCCTATTGTTTGCCTGTGGTTTTTTTTGTTGTTTGTTTGTTTGTTTTTTATTATGGCATTGACTGGAGTCCCTGTCATGTTCATTATAGTTTGGGCATGTTATTTTAATCAGATTTTTTCTATTATATATTGTTTAACGTATTGACTTTGCCAAAGGGAAGAAAAAAGTGCTTGTATCCACTTAACCAGACAAGTGGTTGTAAATTTCTGCCCATTAAATATACATACACGCATAAGTGTACACATATGCAGTGATTACAGGCTGATGCAGTTAGAGAATTAGGTGAGATTTGAAAACTGTATTTCCAGGAACATTTTCAGCACAGGAGCTGTGTTTCTGGGAGCAGCTCTGGGCAGGAGCATCCTTCAGCCTGTCCCCTGTCCTGCTGAGGACAGTAAGGCTCCATGCAAGTGCTAGGATGGCACTTCTGGAAAAAGTATTGTTAACCTTTGAGATTTTACAAGACCGTATCCGGTTTGTTTGGTCTGGGGCCAACCAATTCTTGGGTACAATCAGGAGACTTACTGCACAGTTTATCTAAAGCAAATGATTTTCAGCCAACTTGAAGTAGCAGCAATTGTTTTGTTAATGGTTTTGATACTATTTTTGCTAGAAATCTGGAACTTGGGTGGAACTTGAAGTTGAATCTGTGTAAATATTCAGTGGTTGATTTCATTTATATGGAAGTACAAGGTGATGGTCATGCTTATGGGCTTTCTGTTTTCTCTTCCAAATATACTCTTCATTTCAGTCATCCATTACTGGTTGATGGTGAGCTCTTCCAGTGGTCTCTCCACTGTCATACGTTGTAGCCTTCAGTCTCACCCTACACAGCAGAGAGTTACTTGCTAGTATCTCTAAAGATCTCAGTTACATTGAGACAGAAATGTGGTTAAATTCAAGAAGTTGAAACGTAAATTTATTTGGGGGTTGTGCCCACATCTCATACGAAAGCAGCTGATGCGTGAAAAGTTCAGACCGATTATAAATGGACTGTACCTAATGTGTTTATTTATTTCATTTTTGTCTTTCAGTCTATCAGAGAAGTCACAGGCTATGTGTTGGTGGCATTGAATCAGTTTGAATACCTGCCTCTGGAGAACCTGCGCATCGTTCGTGGCACCAAGCTCTACGAGGACCGATACGCTCTGGCGATATTTCTTAACTACAGAAAGGATGGTAATTTTGGACTCAGGGAACTTGGCTTGAAGAACTTGACAGGTAAGTGAAACCCATGGGTGTGGTGAAAAAACAGAACAGAAGAGGTGGGCTTGTTGTATTTTGAATATGTGCATCACATCCCTCAGTCATTTACATTGTGCATTTAACAGAGGTGCCATCAGATGCTGGCAGCTGTACGTTGTTTGGAGGACTCACTGGTACTTCATTTCATTTCCTTTCTGGTTCACAATGGAGCTTTTCTCCTTACCAGTCAAAGGCTGTGTATGGAATTCATAGCAAGAGCATATTTAAAATAAAAATAACTGTTGGAGGTGACATTTTTTCCTTAGTTTTCAAGAACACTGTTTCCCAGAGATCCTTGGTTACTGCATGTAAGTTGCTTCAGGTGTTACACATATTCTGGCAAAGCAGCTTAGCTTTAGCTTTCCCTCTGCCTCTGCTCTTGTCTCTGTCTGAGTCACTATTGCTGCTGTGCTGGTAGTGGTGCAGGGGGGGAAGGGTCACTGGATCTTTGGTGTGTTTCTTTTTAGAGCTTCCTTTTCAAAGAGGAAAGCTTTATTATGTATAGTGAAAAAACATTCTTCCTATGAGCAAAAAGATAAGCTAAGTCCATGGTTTAGTATTCCTCTGTAAATTCCTGGCTAGATAATGATGTGGAGTTTGTCATTATTTCTTTTTTCCCAACAGAGAGTCTATAGCAAGTGGTTTGAGAAATTAAAAGTTGGCTAAATATCATACTGTGTATGTTGAATTGCAATTTAATAAAGTGCAGGCAGTGGCAGATGTTTTTAGGGAGTTCACTTGGTTATACTTGGTTCCTCATAAAGGGAGGACATTTGATATGATCTAAGCTATCTAAGCTCTGGTGTTTGTGAAATGGCTTTATTTCTGCAAGTCTCTAAACGTTGAGTGCAAATCACTGACCAGGGCTGGATGTAGAGCTTGAATCTTAGTACAGAGAGGTGGGAACTTGGTGGACTATATTTAGGCACCCTTCTCTCTTTGCTTTTTTTGTGTCTCTGTAGGCACTGGCACACAAATGCCTATAGTTCTGTGTTGTTCATGTCTCTCTGAGCTGTATGATGATGCTTTCAAAAACAGGAAGGTAAAGGAGACTTCAGCTGTTTGATGGAGTAAAGCACGATTTTGGCAGGCTTTCAAGAGCAAGTTCTTTCTCCTGGTCAGACTTTTAACAGTTTTCTTTGCAGAAGCCATCATGCTGATATCAGAGTGCTTCCCAAGGTCTCTTAAATCCCTGCCATCCCTATTGCACTTCTCTCTACTGCTGTCATAATCCAATTTTCTTCTATTCTGTTTCCAGTTTTTCCCCATCCTTCTGATTTAGGGTGTTCATTGTGGCTATCCATGCTTTCACTTAACACACAGCTACAGCATCATGCACGAATAGAATTTTCTATTTCATATAGCTTTTATTGTCTATGGATCTCAGAATGCTTTGTAAGAGGCATTAGTCCAGATAAAACTGAGACAGAAGGGCTAAGGCTGGAGAAGGGTGGTAACCCTTTCCTGTTGGGTTGGAGGCTGTTGTTCTGCAAGGAAGCAAGGGTTGTGTTTTCAGTGATTATCTATCCATTGCTATGCTGCTCGGTAGCATGAACAAACTTATCTCGTAGGCTTTGGCTCAAGGTTTTGTTCTTGAACCAGCTGCCCTTTGCCTGTCTCCAGAAGGTTCTCTCTGTATGCTGCTTTTTTTGTGATAGGCACAGCACCAAGACTATCCACTGAATAGCTCACTGTCTTTTCCAGCGTTGTGAAAAAGTCTCCCTTAGCTCAGTCTTTGAATCCTTCCTAACATGACATCACCACAGCCACTTCATCTAATGGAGGTGGTGTTTACAAAGCCCTCTGATGGGATTATTTGGCTCAAAATGTATTGTCTCTTGGAAGTGCCTAATAGCACTAGCTTGTCTCCTCTGAGTGCTTAAAATAGCTTCTGGGTGCTGAGTATGAGCCAGTATGGGCTTAAAAAATACTCTTACTATTTTCTAGATAGTGTGGGCCAGGGCTTCATGAGTCCCCCCAGCAGCTGTTCTTTGACTGTTTTCTGTACTGGTTAAGATACACCTGACTGTTTTATCCCACAACCTGCTTCTTGATGCAAACACTTTCCCTGGAGCATATTGCTCCTTCATTCATTTTCCTAACACATCCTTAGCCTTAATAGTGGCATAAAAATAAGTGTTGTTTTCAGCAGCCAGTAATAGCACCAGGCTACAATAGATGAGCTGTGTCTGGGTCTTCCCCATGTCTACCAACTGCTCCATGTTTACATTAGAAACAAGCAGTGATTTGCACTGAATTTCAGATGAAGCAGTTCCCACAAGCTTGCTTCCGTCCAGCTTCTAGTCCACTGCAGATTTAAAGAGGTTGGCATTGGAAAATGGAGTGCAGAGGCTTTTCTCACCTGCTGAGATCATCCCGTGTCTTAACTGGAGGCAGGATTTCATTCCCCAGTGACGTACCATTGCATTATTTTTAGTGTGCTGTTAACAGCTGTGTTTTTATTGTCAGATATTTCTTGACGTACTTACATTTCATCTTTAAATTTAAATGCTTGTTTGGTTTTTTTTCCTCTTAAGCAATAATAAAAAAAAAATGACAACTATGATGACAATAAGTTTTATCTGACACAGAAAACACAATCCTGCTTTTGCTTGTGGTGTCTGGCAGCCTGAGAGTTGTGTTGGTGTAGCACGGGTCGGGAGCAGGCCCCAAAATTCATGTGGCTCTTCCAGAAAGCCTCGCCTGGAAAAATCTTATTTCTCACTCATTATGAAAACGTAGTCAGTGATTCCACAGCAGTGTCAAAACCAAACAGACATTGAACCAGCCAAGTGCTGCTGCCACCTCAGCTGGACTCATCTCAGCTTGCAGACTCAGCTGCCAAGCAGCTTTAAAATAAAGTGCAGGTTTGACACACTGAATGTATTATTCAGCCTGAGATTAGCAGAATAACTGATGCTGAGGGAGAGGGGATGCCACCTTTTTCCATTTACTCTGTATGAGCTAGTGCAAATCATTCCTGTCTCTCCCATGTAGCTAGGCAGTCAACCTTAACTTATGCAATGAAAGGGCATAATCATTGTTCACACTTTGAGTACTCCAAATATAGAGAATACCTGATGGCTGCATTTCATTACGGCATTTATCTTCATGAGCTGGGAAAGAGGGATAACTCACAAGCCAGAACCACTTATGAAGTATCCCATATTTTCCTCTGAGTGAAGATGAGTAACAGAGATCTACAGCGAATGCAGTATCTCTGAATAAGCAGGGATCAGCTAATCTCTGCTATTGGCCTTGGTAATAGAGTTTCCCTGCATGTGTCCGTGCAACTCTGGAATTTCTTAAATGTATGGGAATAAAGCAGAGTTAGAAGCGATTAGTGTGAGAACACAGAAAAGCAGCAAAATCTGTAGTTCTGTATCTGCCCGCTTTGCATGAATGGAGATAAATGCTGGATTAGAATAATGAGTTTGAGTGACAGATGCATACTGTAGCCCAAAGGATTTGGTCAGTGCTGCCCAGAGAAAGGACGTCTCATTTGACCAGCAGGAAAATCCCAGGGCAAGGAACATCTTCACCCACCCATGGTAAATGGGCTGAGCCCGTTCAGCACTGTGACTGCGCACCAGCGTTCCTGCAGCAGAGGTTGGGACTGTTCCCTTTCTGTCACCTTTCCTTGGTCCACACACACTGCACATTGTGTGAGTCACTGCCGAGATGACACCCGGCCTGAGTGGGTGAGCCTGCTCTGTGCTGGTTGCAGTGATCCCTTGGTCACTCTGGCTCCCTACTATTGGGTGAGCTGGAAAGAAAGCAATATGTAGTTTGCCTCAGGCTTCCCATGCAACAGGTGGGCAAGGCATTGCATCTCTAACCTCGGAGAGGTGTTGCTAGGATACATGGAAGAATGAGGAATTTGTTTAAAAATCCCTTTGGTACCATCTGCGATCAGGGCTGCTGCAGGAGTTAGGATGTTGTGCCTTGCAGAAGCAGGCACAGCACTCAGTGCCTGCCCGGTGGCACTCGTTCCCTGTAGCCTTGGAATTGCCAGATGGCATTGCTGTCCCAGCACTGCACCACTGAGGAGCTGGTGGGGAGAAAAAGGAGGAACACCCTGAACACGGCTGCTCTTGCTTTGGGAAAGGAAAGCTCCTTTGTGCTGCAGCACAACCTCTGGAGCCAGTGGGAAATGGGTCACAGGCGGTATAGTGAGGCCAAGAGGTGCACTGTGTTTGGCCAGAACTAAATACTGATCCTCAGCCCCAGGAGATGTATACTCATGAACTGATTATTGTCAGTAACAATGATTGAGCTTTGGATTTTTAATTGTAGTGAGGCTGGAATTTTACAGTCTCTAAAGCATTCAGATATGCTTTTGTCATGCTAAATGTTGTGACTAATGTCTGATTTTCTTGCAACCTGTAGATTACCCATTTATGCTTAGCTTCTTCCTAAGCACTTTTGTCTTTTTAGTTCTGTCTCTAGAGTTAGAAATGTGCAACCTTGTTTGGAATCATTATGGCAAAAGGAAATAAAAGTAGCTCATACTTCTGATTTATTGGTAAATGTTTTCTAATTGGACATTCAAAGTATTCAACGTATTTTAAACTCCCGCCTTTGGTCACTCGAAGTTGTTTGCTGCCCCCTCTCCTGCCATTCATTTCACACAAACTATGAAATGCATATTGTGTATGGCAGACAGGCTGAGCCAATGTATCAGGAGCTGCTGGCATAACGTTCCACATTTGCCTCCAGTGCCTCACAGCCAGGAGAAGGTCTCATCAACCAACTTGTCCTGCGACCAAAGCCGGGCTTGGAACCACAAGGAGGAGAAGACAGGCCAAACTCTTGGTCTTGTTGCTCTTTGTAATAAACTGAAATTCTAATTGGCCCATACTTTCTTCCACAACACCTCCAGGTATGCTGCCATTGTCACCTGAAAATGCCGTATAAAATAACGATGTCGCTTGTTCTCTCTTTCCTGGCGGTTTGTCCTCTTGACCTCTCTGCAGGACTGTTCTCTATCAGTGCATTTTTCAGTGATAAAGTAAGAAATTTTCCAGGTTTTGGATGTGTGAATCACCCTTTAACTTTTTAGATATACAGACAATCGAGATAAATCCAACAATGCTAAAACCTCCTAACAAAGTAGTAGCTTTGCCTGACTTCAGCAACTCACGAGCCCAAGCAGCACAGGGATTTCTCTGGCCACGTGCTTCGCAGAGAGCTAGACATCTGAGCAGAGTAATCCCTCCATTTCAATCACACAGGTCAGGAATGGGTGACACTGCGACATGTTTGAGTTTGACAGAGAGATCGGTGCTGAGCTGCTCTGTAACTTAAAGCAAAATGCAGTCAGCATTACACTAGGGAAGAAATGGTACAGCCTGTAGTGACGGTGCTGCTGAGAAGTACATCCCAGCTCCTGCTTGGAAGGGGGCTGTGCCTGTGCTGGTTGGGGCTGGGTATTTTAGAAGTGGAAATCCTTGTTGCTCTGGTAGTATATCTTACTCAGTTCAGGTGAATGAAAGAGGCACTGATTTCAGTGAGGGTTTTTTATTTCTTCTTTTTCTGCTTTTTTTCTTCTCTCTACAGTCTTTTGATTTCATTGATTTTCTTATTTTCTTCTGACAGGCAACAGCTGACACAGAATGTGGTGCTTTTGTAAAATAATTAGTCTTGTGTTACATGGTAAATGTAACCCATCAGCTCTCCCTAGCAGGAGGGTGGGTTCTGTAGCAGAGTGGTTCAGCTGCTGTAGGTGGCAGGCTGTGCCAACACCATGGGGATGTGAGGTGTGAGCCGCTGGGGCTCAAAATGGGCACAACTCTGAGCATCAGGTGTCAGGTAAAAGTCTTTAAGCACAGGCATTTCAGTGGCATTGCAGCATATGTCTACGAGGCAGCACAGATCTACAGACCTCACTCTGAAACGAAATCCAGGAGTGTGAGCTCCCTTCTTTCTTTTGGGAAACACCCAAATATCACAGTCTAATGGCAAAGCAAAAGCACTCACCAAAACAGTAGCTGCATTAGGAATGAAGAAGCAGGCAGGCTGTGCAGGAGCGTGGCTGATAGCAGAGCTGCTGTAGCTCTCTGGTACTCCCCAGCTGGTTCCACCTGCTCTGCAAGAGCCTCCTTCCGCACAGAATGGAGCTTGATTGCTCTGAAATGACAGTGCCAGGTACTCAGAGCAAGAGGCAGGTGATGCATGTGGATGTGGAGCTGCCCAGAGCTGTAGGAAAATGCCTGCAGCCGGGGAGGGGGGAGCCAAGCTGTCATGTGAGGAGAACATGCTGGAGGCCTTCTTCTTTGATGTTTGGATATCGCTCAAGGGACTGTCTTGTCTGAAGCCCTTTTGCCTTCTCTCTTTTTATTTTCCTTCCCCCACCCCCACCTCGGTGAAACTTTCACAGATGTACTTTTCATTTCTTTAAGGCTTAGAGGACAGAGGGCGTCCGTCAGGCCAGCCCTTGCACAGAAGCTGTGCTCACACCAGGCTCATGTTGGAGATCCCCTGGGAGCTGATTTCTGCTTCTGCCCATCAGAAATAGTCCTGCTGCACGCTTTGGCTTTGAAACCACACGTAGCCCTGATGTGGGGGCTCAGACTTGGGGAAGGGAGTGCATCAAAGATGGTTCTATCTGCCTTGCTGGAAAGATGAGATAGTGTTACTGGGTTTTGGTTTGTGTTTAATGGATCAGCTAAACATGAGTTCAGGCTGTAAAAGCTCTGGGTGTTAGTTCTGTCATTGGGGTCTAGATGGAGTGCTGCAGAGCCAGCCTGCTTCAGAGATGCTGTGGGCAGGATGCAGAGGCTGAGAGTACCTGCAGATTTCAAGGTGCTTTTATCGAGGGTATTTCTTGACTTTTTTTTTAATGGAAAAATCTTTTAAATGGCATGGAAGTTGTCTGCAAGGAGGGAGGAGTTAAATCAAGGGGGAATCAATGAAATTAGCAGGCACTCTCTTTCATTTCAAAATGAGCGCGTATAGCTAATGACAGTAAATGGCTCCTCATGCTTTCTTATATAAATTAACTTCCATTTTCGATCAAGTCAAAATATTTTGTGATAACTGAACAAAAATAACGGAATCTGTTGTAGACCTGTGTTTTCCTTTCCATCAGATCTCAGCTTGCAGATTTGTCTGGTGTTGGCTTGTTAACCCAGTCCAGGAAATTTTGAAAACCCTGGAAAACATTTAGGGGCTGGAAAAGCATCTTTCTTCTCATATTTCATGCCGACATCAGTCACAAGGTGCTTGCCTTGTTATAAGATAGTGTCCAATGAAGAACAGACATACAGAGCAAATTTTAAATGGACAGGTTTGGCTGCTGGCTGTGGTGAAGGTGTATTGAGATGGAGTTTGACATAAGCAACTTGCTTTTTGGCAGGGTGAACAGTCCTTTGTCCTGAGCTGCTCACTGCAGTGCCTGATCTGATCCCGACATACCAGTGTTGGGGTGGGCTCGGTGTCCCTGGAGCATGCTGTCATCACTTCTGAGGTCATGTTGGATGCACAGCCCTCTTTTCTGTGCGTGTCACACTGAGCTCTCAGTATGTCTCTGGTTTTGAAGTGGAGAGTGGATTGTGTTCTTTCTTGTTGGAGTGTTTTGTTGTTGTTGCTTGTTTCGTTTGTTTATTTTTAGCCAAATCAACATCAAAGAAGTGCCCTTGAAGTAGTGGCAAACTTTGTGTTGTGATTTGGGTTGTGGATGAGTTCATTTCTCTAGCTTGACTACCCAGGCCATATCCTACTGAAATTTGCTCTTACTATGAGAAGCAAGAGTGGAAGAAACATGCGCTGGGTTTCTCCTCCGTTGGAGTTCAAACAACAGTGCTTCATTCCCGTGAAATAATAATGATTCTCTTTGCATTATACTTCAATTCTTTACAAGCCACAGCCGGTTACAAATCCATTATCCTGAGCACAGTGTTGCAAACAATGATAATAATAATTAAATAAAATGTAATGCACAAAAGGATCAGCCTGCTGCCGGCTCTTTTTACAGACCAAAGTGCTGGGTATTATTTCTTTACCAGGAAACTGTTGCTCTGCGGGAAGGTGTCAGAGCCCTGCTGCCACAGGTGTGGGCAGCCGTGCTGGGGAGGGGCAGGGCCCTCTGCTCAGAGGTAGAAGGGCAGCTGCTCAGAAACAGTGCAAGGTGGATTGAATGGATTGGGAGGATCAGGCCTTGTCTCCTTTTTTCTCTCTGTTGCTCATGCAGGGTTGTGTGGGAGTTCTTAAATGGTGATATTATGGCTGTGGTTTTGTTCTCTCCTGCTGAGCTAACTAGGGCTTGTGATGGCCGTGCTTCTGGTGGTCACACTGCTGTGCTGACAGAGGGCGGCCCCTACTACTGTAGGGTTGCTTTAGCAATGACTGGGCTTGGAGGCTGATCTTTAAGTGAGACTTGATGTCTTAAAAGCAAGCACCCAGCTAAAATATGCATTAGGTAAGGTTGCAAGGGCAGCATCCTGCTCAGTGCACGTAGGAAGAAGAGCTGAGAGGGGTGTTTTAATGGTTGTGACTACAGAATGGATTAATCCCAAGGGCTGTGCAGTTAGCCCCATGCGAGCTCACTAAATCTCACCACAGTCCCAGTGTCATCCAGGAGTGAGACTTCTGGGTGTAGAGAACTGAATGGTTTTGATTTAATATTCAGAAGCATTCAGCTTCTCAAATAAAGATAATATTTTTGCTAGCTGAGAGATTTATTAATATCTTAACGTGGCCTTGGCTTTAGCCTTTTATTCCTCTCTTCCTAAAAAAAACATAAAATCTTAGCACAAACCAGCCTTGAAGTTTGGAGAAGCAATCAAAGCTCCGCTGAGCAGATTTGACTGTACTGATGTGTTGAATGAGCTGTGGCCTCTGCCGACCTCATTCTGCTCCATTTCCCCTTCAGGCTGGTAGCAGCGGTTGGATGTAAACATTAATCTGTTAATTTAGCTTCTGATATAAATAGAAATAACATCTAATTGCAATCGCTACTTTGTCAGTGGCCTATCCAACCTTCCTGCTTTGCTTCTGAGAGAGGTGGCTGTGCTGCTGCATGCTTCTCTGCTCAGGGCACTTCCTGTCCTCGGTGTTTGGATGGGGCAGGTTATGGCTCGCCTGGTGGGACACCTGCTTCCTGACCATGAAGGAGGTCCTCCAGCAGCCCTGTGTGATAACTCTTCTTCTTTTTCACATCCTTTCCCGGTGTTGGTAGTTGTCCATTTTATTTTTCTTCGGATGTTTCTGGAAGGAGATGAATCTTGTATGGAGACAAGTTGTCACAGGTTGCCTCACTGCATCCTCAAGGAAACTGAGGAATGTGGAAAGAATACTTCAATTGAGAAAAGGAGGGCTGGAAGGGATCATGTTCAATGTGGCCAGGTTCTGATAACCTTTGTAACCTCGTCAAGGGCGAGCCATGAGTTTATAGAAGGGAGGAAGGAGCTAAACATATGGAAATGGAGCTTCCATCTCACTTCTCAAGCACTGGCATGGAGTTTTCATGTGCTGTGTGGCACACTGACAGTGTTTGTGGCTGCAGAGGACTTCTGGACTGGAGCTTAGTCTCCCTGTGAATACCATCTTACAGGCAGTTAGTGTGTTGTTTGGCCATGCCTTGCAAAGCCACGTCAAAACTCTCATTCCTGTCATTTGTTGGTATCCAAATAGGAGGCCTTTTCAAGAGCAGCATCAGAAAGCTCCTTTGGTGCTGCTGACTCCTGAGCCTGTGTAGCTTGGAAGGAGGATGCCGTGCAGTTTGGAGGTTGCTGATTCCCCTTTGCTTCAGCATATGAGCCGTGAGTGATGCTGAATGTGCCTTGGCACTGCATAATGGTGGTTTTGCTGCCCCAGCAGTGAGAGGTTGGTGACACCACATTCTGATGGCAGGTTTCACATCCATCTGATGTGGGTTGTGCTGCAGAGACGCTGGGTAGCCTGCTCAGAGATGTGTGAGTTGCTTTCTGATGTGGAAAATTAGTGTCATAATCTGGGGTTTAACGATAGCCTATGAAGAAAACTTGGGTTTAACTAAAATTGCTCCCCAACACAACTGGCTAAATTGAAGCAAACCCCACGTGAATGTATTTTATACCCATTTACAAGTGCCTCGTATTGATTTAGCCTGCTGCAGCAACTCAGATGAGCTAAATTGATGTCTGTGCACTAAGTTAAGTGGATTCATATGGGATTTCTTACCTGCTGAACTGACTTGACTTCAAAACTGATCTTAGTTAAACCAGTGTAAGCCTTGTTTGAGGCATAGGCCTTTCTTATTTGTTGGAACTGCTTTGACCAAGAGTTACATGAGTGCTTAGGGGAAAATAAATTGCAGCTGGAAAGGAAGAATGTGCCTCTTGTCCTGCTGGCTGTGGTGCTGTGGTACCCTACTAACCTTGTCCAGATTTTCAGCTTGAAAGAGGGTTGCTGACTTTGCTTAGTATCAGTCTTATTTCTGAAAGGCAGAGATTGGAAAAAGACTGTTTATTTAATCTGTTTGCTTTCACGTGCAGTTGTGTCTAATGTCTGGAGAGAGCCAAAGAAACAAATGCTTGCAAACTTACTTCTGTGCAGTCTTGCCTTGTGCCCCTGAAGCCAGCAGCTGGCTGAAGAGCTCTTTCTCTTGCCATGCAATGTCTTTCAGCTTTGTCTGTGCTTCCATACTCTTTGTCCTCTATATATACTAGAGTTACTCCAACACTTGAGCTGGCAGGCTTTTGGTATCTTGGCCATCAGAAGCTAATGTGAAGTGCCTAAGCTAGTATGCCCAAAGACTGTGGCCAAAAGTGCTACACTGGAAGGGAACTGAAGTCTAAGCCATCATCTTTCTGCAATGAGAGTCACATTTGACATCAGGCTCCTTAAAGATAAGGAGTAGAAGATGTCTGCTGGTATGCACATCTCCACAGGTTCACAAATTGCTGGTTCATAAGTTCTTATTCAGCAGTGCAGCAATGGTAAGAAGAGATGTATGTGTTTCTCTTTGCTCCCCAAATGACTTACAGGAATGTGTTTTACGTGATTTTACTAAAGCTGGGCAATATTATAGTATCAAACCGCAGCAGCACAACCTCTTGAAACTTCTCTCAATAATCATAGTGATTTCTCTTAGCTGTTAAGTGTTTCTGTGCAGACATTTCTATGTTAGGGACAGTGTTCATATTTTAAGTAATAATCCATAAACTTCTGCTATTTTTTCTCTGAAACATAGGGGTCATCATCTGTTTTTTTCATCTATAGGCAGCACTTACATTCCCAGTCATGGCTCATAAATTTATAGAGGACTGACAGAAATAGCCCCTACCCTAAATAGCTCAGTGTGTCTAAGGGAGGAGCCCACCAGAGGACTCTGCAGCTTCTTCTGGGTAATATCAGTTCTGCACAGCCACAGGTAGCAGGGATGCCAAGTTTCACTTATTTTTGAAGGCAAGGAAGATTTGAGAAAAGTATTTGAAAGAGGTCAATGAGATAACTTGCTGGCTGGCCACATCTTTGTATGAGATACAGCACAGAAGAAAGAACAAAAGATGTTTGAAAATGTCTTGTGTGTGATGAAAGGTGGCGTGACAGGCTCATTGAAGGTGGGAGAAGGCATAAATAGTGTATGAGAGAATGATTGGCCCTGGAAGATCTTGGGAATGAACAAAAGTTGCTTTTATTTGATGTGATAAGAAGGAAGCACGAAGTGTGGGGGTAAGAAAAAAGCATAGAGTGATGAGCTAGAGAGGTGGAATTTGGAAGGAAACTGAGAAGGGTGAGGTGTGGGGTGGTTTTTTTTTTGAAGGAAAGGTGGTGTTGTCAAGGCATGAGAAGAGCCTGGGCAGGAGCTCTAGGTGCAGTGATAGACAAAGTGGCCACGAGAGCTGAGGTGATACCAACAAGTCTGGTTTCACAAACTGAAAAGAGATCAGAGACGAAGATCTCCAGTGGAGCGGTGGAAGTGATGGAGCAGTTGGCAGTGCTGGTTGCTGAGGCTGGAAGTGTGAGAGTGCCAGCAGGAGGGAGGTGCAGAGCTTGCTCCCTGGAGCAAGCATTTGTGCAGTATCTGCACACAGCAACTTCTGGTGCAGCTCTAATCTGGGAGCTCGATCTCCAGGCGTCCCTCCAAACGCAATGTACCTCCTGGTTGGCTTTGTCAGGAGCTGCAGAGTGTGAGTGTTTGGGGAGTGTTGTCCAGTCTCACCTGCTCTCTGAAACTGTGCTTCCTTATGTCAACAAGCCGTTGTGTTCACTGATGTCAGTGGGAAATACATACTGGCTTTTGTAGCACAGGCCCATTTCTGATGAGAGACACGTATCCCAGAAGGGAAAGTTCCAATAAATTCAGAGGGAAGCTGCAGCAGTTGAAGCTTATATTGTGTTTCTCTTGCTATCACATTTGTTGTGTTATCTAAAGAGATCTATGAGTGAGGTGGTAAAACAGGGCTTTTTAAATTATACATCACCTAGCAAACTGATAAAGCAAACAAAGCAGGCAACTGAATAACACAGGCATGAACCACTTGAAAATAATGATATAGCAAGAACAATAGGGGAGTAATTCACAGCTCCCTAAGACATTTTTGCAGTTCAGAGGGAGTGTGATAACAAGCAGCTATTGACTCTTCTTCTATCGTGTTTTCCACCTGTCTGCTGTGTGATTGGGAAGTGTATTACCTGCATCCTTGCCAGGGGTTTTTATACTTCTGTGTTAAAATCCTTGCTCTACAAGAAATGATCACAGTGGAAACAGGTGCAGGTCAGAAATGCATGTAGGGGCTGGAAGGGGAGCGACAAATAATTTAAATAGAGTTTAAGTCCTTTAGAAGTTGCCTTATGTTCAGTGTACAAAGGCAGCTCTAGCCCTTTTTGGCCCCAGTGGGCAGCTCTGTGAGCTGCCTGGCAGCCACCCAGCACAAGGGAGCTCCCTTCCGACTTGGGCACCTTCCACCAGTGCTAAGGAAGGAGAAGGAAGGTGGTGCTGAGCGGGCAGCGTGCTCACAGCACAAGCACCAAGTGTTATGTTAGTCTGGCTCCATCCAAACAGAGGTGTGTGAGCGTGTGTGGTTGACCAAGGTGTTTGCTCACGTGGAGCTCCTAGCACACACAGCACAAGTTTCACAAGCACCTAGTGAGGTTAAAGATGGGAATGAATAGCAGTCCTGGTACCTGCAGTAGTGAGCAGAAGAGGGGCATTTGGTGATGTCATTCGTACATGAAAAATGTCATATTGGTGTGGCCCGAGACTTGCGGGGTTGTTTTATCCTCTGTCTTTTCTGTGTTAGTGCTGAAGTACACTTTGGCACCATGGGAGCAAGGGAGTTGAACCCAGCTCAGCTGCTCTTGGCAATGGACGAAGGAAATCCAGGCAGGCCACAAAAGCTTCCCTAGATACTAAGTAAACACTTGGGCTGCAGGCCAGAAGTCATCTCCACACTACCACAGTCACACTGTTCACAGTAAGACATCTAAGTGGTCTGAAGCCAGCTCAGAACTTCTACTTGAGATACTGTGACTGCAGTGCAGACTTAACCTTTTTAAACGAGAACAAGACATTTTGAAATCCTAATCTGCCTCAGAGAACTGTAGTGATTCACATTTGATCTTCACTCCTGGCCGGGGAAGAAAAGAAAGCTCTCACAAGCTTGTCTTTTGTCCTTTCAGCCTCAAGGTGAATGAGGTACTGGAGTAATCAGACCCAGAGTTAAATTTCTTCACCTTGGATTTTAGCATCTTTTTAGAGAAGGGAATATTCATGTGCTGGAGAGATTTAATGGAGGTATTCATTGCGAATTCACTAAGGGTGTGTATTAAAATACCAGGCAGAGTAAGAATTCTGGCTGGCTGTGTGTGTGAGGGCACATACTGCTTGTTCTTATCACAGACCGCAGAGGATCGATTTCAAGACAAAGCAGTGGCAGCTCAGGATTTGTAGGGGTGAGCTGTGCTATTTGCCTTGTTTAACTTCTTGCCATTTGCAAGAGCAAAGGATGTCCCAATGTCACTGCCTTGGAGGAACTTAAAATTTACTAGAATTTAAAGACTGGTAGCATTCAGCTGTTAGACTGTTGGAGTTTAGCTTGATTCTGATAAGCATTAGAGAGGCTTAGAGAAATATGCATAACTTTCTCAAGACTTTGCAGTTGTAGAAGATACAGGAGACTCACTTCCACTTGAAATCCAAAACACAAATTCTGCTTCTCCATGTCTGTTCCAAATGCACACACCAACAAGATTACTCGGAGTAAATAAAATGAGGGGAAGAAGAAACTTCTCTGTTTTACTTTTCTAAGTATGTTTATCTGTCAATCCTTTCAGTTTAGTGCCAGTGTTCTGCCTTACTGCCAGTGCTGCAGTATTTCAGATATAACTTTCAAAAGCAATGTTAGAGAGTGGCACATATTAATAGTCCAAGTATTAGGATTTAGCCATCTAAATGCCTTTTAAAATACTATGTCCTCTAGGAAGATGAGTCTAGTTTGGAAAGGGTGGGGCACAGTCTTGAGCTCCCAGATTCCAGGGCTCTGCTGAAAAAGGTTAACAATTTAAATTACATGGTTTGAGGGAGTCGATTTTTGACAGTTCTTAACTCCATAAGCACTCAAGTTTTGTGACGGCCTGAGAATTTCAACTTTCTTTCAGAAAAAAATAGCCATTTCCTACCACCACAAGCCCAGAGTAAAAATGAAAAGCATGAATCCTGAATTCTCAGGAGCTAGAACACACGTACGAAAAATAGCATTGATTATTTTTAACATCTCAGCATTTTTTTGTCATGGCTTTTTGAGGGTTGACTAAGATCCTGGAATGCTGGGGCTGGTTATCCCACGTTTGTAAAAATAGCATATGTCTAGCAAAGGCAAGAATGCTGACGGACTTTGCACGCCACCTTTTGTGTGCTTGCAGGGTGGTGTAATGTAACATACTTGTGCTTTACTTTTAGGGGCTGCAGGTGATTATTAGGACTTGCAGAAGTCGTATCTATTTCTGTGAATATTTCATTGCTGATGAAACTTTCTGTTGTTGGCTGCTTTCCAGTCAATGCTGTCTGATTTTTACAGGCCATGTGTGGGAATGGAGTCATAAACAACCTCTTATTTTGGCGAAAACAGAACACTAATCACTTTTATATTAGCTCTGGTAAATCCTGAAAAAGTAAATGTTGTGGATTAAAAAGGTAATATTGTGCTAATCCTTTCTGTGGTCACTGACCATTTTAAGCTTTTCCATCTCTCAACCCTGACGGATAAATCCAGGCTCTTGATTAAAAGTTAGATAATGAAGTATATATGTACATCAGGCATCAGGCTTGTTATCAACAAATGCATTTTTCTCACTATTGCAGATCATTTTTGATCGTCTTTACCTTCAACCTGTGATCTCTCCTTTCCTCCCCTCCCAAGACACTCCTTAGTCTTCTGTCACCTGGTCTCCTTCACTGCACACTGACAAAGAGATCGTCTTGCAGAAAGATGTCCAAGAAGAGGTCCCTCAGGCTTGGGATCAGGCCTTGGTGGGTTGGGCTGGTTGCCCAAAGCTGCAGTGAGTGCCAGCGCCGTCTGTAGTTGTTAGTTACGAGCTGGGTAACGTGGAACGGTCAGCACACCTCTTGTTGGTGGTGGTTGGCTCTGGAAGAGGTGTTTTTCCTTTGCTAAGTGAATATTGTTCTTCTCACAGACGGAAGCTCAGGAATTGCATGGTTTGTGGAACAAGCAGTTGATTAAAGATTAGAATAATGATGAATATCCTAAAGTGGAATGTACTCGGATAACTGATTAATTGATGCAGTCTAAGCTACTTGCAGAGCATTACACTCATTCTCTGTTAAATCAATCTCTGTCTTCTGTCCACACCTTGCGACTAAGAGCTGAAAGGCATGAACAACGCACTAAAGTCATCCAGATCAGTGGCTCTGGAACAGAGGGAGCTGGGCTATGTCCAAGATCCCATACACATTGCTGTTGCTTATGCCTATTGCTTGTGCTGGATCTCGTGCTTGCATTTCAGCAGTATCACAGTATTGCAGGCAGGTGGAAAGTGAAATTAGCAATGCTCTTATCATCCCGTAGCCCACTTGTGCTTTTCTCCCACCTTGCTGTTGCTTCCTTCTTAAAAACAAAACCGTGAGCTCACACAGACAGAAGTGTCGTAATGGCATTTTAATTAACGTGTTTGTCCAAAGGGTTGCTGTGAGAAACCGTGGTTTGAAATAGGAACTGTACATTCCTTAGCAACAAAGGAGTGACAAAAAGGCACCTTTTTAAGATTAAAACTGCATAGCAAGTGAAAGGCACAGATTCACTGTTCTGGGACTATGAGTCTGTAGGGCAACACCATATCTATGTCTGGGGGAAAAATGAGATGGGGTAGGACTGACTTCCTGAAGAACCTGCTTTATGGAAAGCTCCTGTTTCATAATTTTAGTAACTGCAGGGTTTACAGGGCCCACTGGAAGGCTGGTATACAAGGAAGTCAGTGAACTGATGGAGGCCCATAAAATGAATGGCACATTTGGCACCTTTTATGAGCTTTCTCTCAGGCTTTTCAGAGTCCACGCTGTCTTCTGCTTTTCTGCTGCTGGGCTATTTCTGCTACCACCTAGTGACTGACATGGAGCCAAATAAATACAAGTGCATCGTACGTGCAACGCCTGTATTGTTACCAGCTACTCAGATAACACTCTGATCTGTCAGGTATCCTGGAGAGGTAGGAAAACCTCTCCTCTGGGAATGCTCTTCATCTTCTGAGTGCTGTGAAGAGCTGCAGGTCTTCGCTCTAAGTGCCATCCTCTTCCTTGATGACTCTGTCCCAAATGGACATTTCAGGCGTTGAATCTTATTTATCCCACTTACAGTTTGTTTAAAACAGTGCGTGAATCTTTTCAGAGCGTTCAACAAACACAGTCTGTAGGAAGGCAGACCTTTCTGTTTGTAAACAGTCCTTAGGACCATCCCCAGAGTAAATAGCATCCTCTTATTTTGTTTTTGTTATTCGCTCAGGTGTAGGAAGCCGAGTGCTGGTGGTTTCCCGAGTGTTTTGTTTGTTGGTTTTTAAACCCCACCAATGTACAGTTTGTACACGTGAGTGGGGGTTTTGTATTGGTGCCCAAACAGGCTGGCTTTCAGTTACTGTTTTAGAAATGGATCGTGTATGTGGCTTTTATTTCTCAGCCACCCTAAAGCACTGCCAAAACCCAGAGACACTCAGCAACAACTACTGTTAGCTTCCAAAAAATATGGCTTAATTTCTGACCATGAATATTCAGTGTTGAGAGCCTCTAACGCTGTAATATGATAAACACTGCGGCTGGGGGCTGCAGCATCCACTTGCATAGGAACAGTTTATTATCAGCAAACATGATTCTGACAACCACTTTGAGGCAACGCTGCTCTATATCAAATATCAACAGAATTAGCATGTGTTTCTGCATTAATTACTGCAGTGCACCGTGCTGTGTGACGGCCAGGGAATGCAGCAGGGAGGGCTGAGCTTTGCCAGTCACTTGTGATGTGGGATTCAGCTAATGCGCGTTTATTAGCTCTGAGGAGCAGCATTTAATGAGCTGCTAACCCCACGGTAGGCCTGCCTTCCAAGTGCTTAACGGGGCCTGCCAGATCACAAGTGATGTATGAGGGGGAAGGAGGACGTGGCCGTGGGTCTCTGGTGTTCACTGAGCAGCAAAGGTGGGCGACCCTGTGGTAAAACCCTTGGAAATGGAAATGAAATGGGTCTTCCAGTGCCTTGCTCTTGGGCAGTTATGTTTAAACACAGTTAACCAGAAGCAATGGGAGAGCAGTACGAACATACCTTGTATTTAAACACTGTGTTTTTGAGCGCTCTTTGAAAACTTTCTGAAGGTGCTGCACATTAACAGAAATGTGCCAACGTGGGTGTTTCTGGGGGAGGATACTCTCCTCTGACAGAAGGGTAATAGAAAAATAATAAATCAAGTAGCTCGGGCTGTTATTGAATGTAACTGGGGAAAGAATATCCTTGATAGTATGTTCTTCCTCATCAGTATGGTCTAAAAATGCTTAATAGTGTCGCTGCAAAGCATAAATTTCAAGAATACGTGGTACAACATTCAGGTTAAACTGCTCCTTTCTCAGCACTGCCATTACTTTGATTTATTTGGGCAGCATGGCTGCAGGCGTTGTCTGGCAAACGTGTTTCTCTGCTCTCTAAATTGATCATCGCATTGGTTTATTATTTTAATCAGGCCTTAAAGCTGCGCTGAGAAATGAAAAGGAGCCCATTTCACAGGCACAGGCGGTCACATCTTTGCTCTCTTTCTTTAGGTGAATTTGTTTAACAATCTCTTTTACTACAGCACTGATTGGGAAAACAATTTCCCACCAAAGCACAGTAAGGAGAAATGTAATAAAAAAAGATGTCGGCAGACACTGCTCATTTGCAGTTGTTTGGCTAAAAAATAGGTTTCATAAAACTTAGGTGAACTTGGGAATCACCTGAGCACATTGCTCTGCAGATTTATGGCTCAATAAGGCTGCATATATGCTCACAGCCACTTGAGAGTCAGAGCACAGCCTTGTGCACATACTGACTGCCTTTCTGTAGGGTAATTATTTAATGAGTGACATGTTTCTTCTGAACTCGTATGGGCAGTGGAGGTATTACACGTGGTGGGAGGGCCCAGATTCCTGCAAACAGTTTTCCTGAATATACACACCAGGACACTAAGATTTCCTCAGCAGCATGAAGGAAGGATAAGTGTGTCTGTATCAGTGGGATTACAGATTCACCAGTGACTCAAAACTAGTTTAATCCAGTGCAGCCCAATGTCCAGCCCGGAATATTTTACTGCTGGGATCTCAGAGCAGAGACTTCTCTTCCAAAGAGGACACTCCTGTGCAAGCAGCCAGCTCAGATTACTGCCACGGAGTTATTTCCTGCATGTCACCAGTGCTGTTGCTGAGCACCACGCTCCGTCCCAGAATAGCACTGAAGTTGCGCAGGAGAAATGAAGTCTCTTGCTTGTGTTGCAGTGTCAGACACCTGTAGCACTGTCTGCTGAAGCAGGAATGTGCCTTTCTCTTTTCTCTTCTGCTCTGAAGTACCAACTTCTGGAGCGAGATGCAGGAGGAAAGCAGGGGCAGTGCCTAGTTTGTGTTCCAGTGTAGGAAATGAGGTGGTAGCCAAGCTGCACCCCAATACTTCAGTATCGTCACTGATTTTAGAGTTCATGCTCATGGAAAAGAGCTTGCTATCAGACCTGCTATTAAACCTTGGAGCGTGGGAGGTACAAGTTTCTTCTTGATGCTGTCTATATGACCATTAGTGTTTCTATGCCTAGTTTATTAAAGCTGCGTCCTGTTCAATTCATTCATATGTGCAAAGGCCTTTCTTGCTTTCAACTGTTCTTGCTCTCTTGCATCCGTTCTGGTCTCCCCCCAGCAGGCCTGGGCTGCACCAGTTCTGCTCCGTGTTCGTGGCAGGGCTGTGGGACCTTGCAACAGTGACACACGGAGATAAATTCAGTGCAAAGTGCAATCATTTCACTCTTTCCATGGACTCTGGATGAAACCTTTCATCATTAGGTTGTTATATTTTGAGCTTCATAAGTTGTTTTCCATTTCCTCTGAGAAAAGAATGATTCCAAAGAAGAAAGAAGAATGTCTTCATACAACTTCACATCCTTTGGTGATTTGCTCCCTGAAAGTTGGGTGTGTTACCACCAAGAAGGATGAAGAGTTCCCCAAAATAAAGGTTTGTATGCATTCTGTGAGTGGCTTCAATTAAAAAAAAATTACATATGCTTTAAAAGCATGCTTAGGATTCACATGTAGTTTTTCTGTATATATTCTTCCTGAAAGGCACAGACATGTGAAGTGTGAAGGCTATAATTGAAAATAAAGTAGTATCCAGAAAAGGTGTTCACTGAATTTCCTAAAGCTAGACTGCCTGTGTCCCAGGGCTTTTTGTGCACATGCTGAGGCACTATGCCTCCTGCAGTCTTGGGCAGGACCCGGCTTTTAAACTCATGGTTCACAAAGGCCTTCTAACTTCTGATCACAGGAAGGGAAGCATTTATTTCAAGCTTCCTGGGAAGGTATTTTAAATAGCCCCTCGTCATGCAGATCCATTATATCTAATGTGAAGCAGAGAAGGCTGCGTGCTGGCTTCAGATGCAGGCTCGCATTGCTCACCCAGCAAGCCAAGGGATTGGGTTGTTTGGGCAAGCAGTAGCACATGGGTCTGGCCGGAATTCCGGGCGTGTGGGGCTGGGCAATGCTTCCTTTTGGTTCCCAGCCCCACAGATGTCCTTGTGTGTGTGTGAGCACGCACGGTGCACATCCCACCGGGCATGTGAGCCCGGCACTTGACACCGAGCTCGGAAGTAGGGCTGTGCAGCACTGTGACTAGTGTCACTTAGAGAAGCCTTTAAATTCCTGGGGGTAGAGTTGTGTAAGGCTGTGCAGTCGCTTGAATTCCAGTAGGAGAGGGGCTTATTGAACAGATGAAAGTGACCGTGCTCTGCTTTGATGGTATCTCCTTCGTGCTGCGAGTGGTGGCAGCACTTGTGTGCACAGCCCTTGGTCAGGGTGCTGCCGTTTGCTTTATCCACATGAGTGCAACGTACACTGGGCTTCAAACACAAGGAGCTTCTCCTACATTCCCTTGTGTTTACAGACACCCTGTGAATGGTGGAGCACTGCAGCAAGTGTAGCTTCTGCCCTGTAATGAACTGGGGATATGGTTGTTGTGCTGGGACTGTCGTTTGGGCACAGGCTCAGGGTTAGGTGGGGTAAAACTCTCCTGCAGAATCTCCCATGGAGATGTTTCTGAGCCATTCTTTCCTCTGTAAGATCTGCTAAATAATTGCCTTTTTGATCTACGAGTAGCACTTAGAATTTGCTGCTGGCCTGGGAAAGGTTAAGCCTTCCTCTGGGGCTATTTTTAAACGTGGTAACAACTGTCCTTGCTGTTTGTAATCTGTTCAGAAATAGATACCTCTTAACAAGAGTGCTAAGCAAAGAGAAGGACCTTTTTCAGGAATTCCCACTCTAGAGTTTGGCGCTTGCTCTCAGCCCAAGGACACTTGTGGCTGCTGCTGCTCGTGCTGCTGACCCTGGCCCTGCTGGAGCTGCAGATGCAGAGCAACACCTAATGGAGCATGGGCTGAGCCGCAGGGACTGCGGGCACAGAGCTGAAGGAATATAAACCTGGTGCTGCACTGAGGGGAGGGGGACTGCTCCCAGGCCAGCTGGAGTGAGGCTGCATCTATATGGACTCCTCTGTGTGCATCTTGCAGGCTGAACTTGTCTGCATGCTATCGCTGGTGACATGGTAAGCTCAGACACTTATCAGTGTGAACAGCAGTTCTGTACTTCGTTGACAGGTCCTGCACAGTTCCTACCAGCCAAGCCACATGCCTTGTGAGAGGGAGGGGAAATGTCTCCACAGCTGTAATGCTTCCCCAGCTGTCAGACCCATTTCAGGGGTGCTCGTTCTGGTGAATTACTGTCTTCATTGGTTCCAAAAGCAGTTTTGGAAAGGAGCTGTGCCTCCAAGGAGCCGTCTACAGATCAGCCTCATACTCCTTTTCCTTACATGAGTTCATGTTGTACTGCTCTCCTTTCCCCTCCGCAGGCTGGAAAGCCCCATTGCACTTCCTGAGAATAGGGTCAGGATAGATTAAGGCGCTCCTTGTCATCTGTTTCCACTCCCCTTCCTACTTTGCAGGGACAGGATTTCAGCCACACCCTTTGCATAGTTGCTGTGTTGTTCACAGATGCTGCATGAAGGTAAGGGACCTTTCCAGGGACCCAGGTACAATATGAACTCAGAGGCTCTCTCTCCACTTCACTAAATCTAATGTAAATTTTGCTTTATTTGTGCAGAATTGAGCTTTTAAGGTGTTGTTTTCCTCAAACATAGTAAGCTGGCAAGTTTATATTTTAAAATAGAATAGAAAGCATCTTGGTGTATGCAAGGTTGTCAGATTCCACACTAGCTTGCAGCCAGGAAGTAGTACTTTTAGCAGGAATTGAAAAGGTATTTTTCTCTGCCAGGGACTGAAGATTATAGTTGGCTGTGATTTCTGCGTCTGGTAGTTCTGAGCTGTGAAGGGAACAGTTCATTCTCAGCTGGCTCTGATATGTGAGAAACCTGGGATCTAGGTTTAGAGTGTCTCTGACAGCTTCATGTGCAGCACCAAAGTTGCAACTGCTTGAGCCAGACATGTCACTTAACAAAAACTGTTCTTGGTCAGCTTAAGAAACAGGCGTACAATAGAAAACGGGCTGCGAGTTTTTGGCAACTTCTTTAGTATATGATTTTGCATGTCAGCATTCATCTCAGAGTTTCTTAATGGGACTAGCAACAAATGGAAAGACTGAGTTTCCCAACTGACTTCAAAACAAAGTACTTTCTGTACTAATAAGACATTTGTAACTTAATATACCTCTGCATCAAGACAGTGGTAGAGAAAACCTGGTGTTAAGTGTTACTCTTCTGTTGAGGGCAGAGGTTGAAATCCCTGCTCCACAGGTGTTTAATGTCAATACAAATCACTGGCTGTGTGATGAAAAAGCAAAAGAGAAATGGAGATGAAGTAGTTACAAATTCCAGGGAGTGGAAGCTAGAGAGATGGCCCTTGCTCCATCCTGCCCTGCATCTGGGGAAAGGGATGGGTGGTTTTTCTGTCTTGCTTTCCTGCACTTTCCCCTACTGCTATAGTCACACATACAGCAAGGAAAAAAGACATGCACAGGGAGTTCACAGGGTTTTCCTACTGTGCACATTAGCAGATTGAGCCAATTTGGTATTGAGGGAGTTGAGAATTAAAAAGATGTGCTTGGTTGCCAGAATTTAGGCAGAAACAACATTCTTATTTGTATTGGCTAGAGAAACTGCTTCCAAATAACTTGGGGTAAATTGCTTTGGACAACCATATGTAATTCAATTTCCATTTATAATGATGAATAGACATTTCGGAGGTGATCTGCTGTCCCTCAGCTGGGGTGGGTGAAGTATTGATCCTTGGCTGCTGAAACATCCTCTGGAGTGCTGCAGGCTCATTCAGTGCTGTCTGATGGATGGACCAAGGGTTGCTCCCATTGGAAGATAACGATGCATTCAGTTTACTCATGAAAGTTTTAGCCAAGTATGAGGATTGTTTGAGATGAAAGATTGACACTCCAAAGCTGCTGGCTGTTAGATGGAGTTTGGTTGGATGTTCTACCCTGGCTGCAGCCAAAGAGCTGGAAAGGGGTGGAGAAGTAAGTTGAGATGAAGAAATTACTTTTGTTAGGTCAATATGCTGCACTATTAGTTTTTAATTAGGCTACAGCAGTCTCTGCCTGTGTTGTACTGATCACATATTCTAAGATCATCCAGAATATGCTAATGCAAGACTTTTAGTATCCTTTTAGGGATACATTTGGCATATTAAAAGCATATTCTGAGCATTAGCAAGTCATATGGTGCTGATGGTTCGTTCTCAGCCAGACCTGGAGTTTACTTAGGCCATGGTATGCTCTGTGTCCTGTAAATTATTGCCATGCATATTTTTTAAATTGAAAGCAGGTCACTGTTTTCCTTACTAATTAAGACTGGAAGCTTACTTCATTATGTCCATCTCCGTTAATATGCTACTCAGTAAAATCACCATTCTTAACTGATTTATTCAGAACATACAGATGCTTCTTACGTGCTCTGAGGTCTTTTCCATCAAGGCAGTAACAAAGTAGTTATAGTACAGTGAGTTTATCATTTAACCACTGCTGATTACAATTTGGACTTCAGAGAAATGAAGGCCTAGGGGAATGGTCCCTGGCCACTGGTTGTGGAGCCAACCTTTCAGAGTTACTGCGGGCTTTCGTTACTCCTTCGCTAAAGGCAGGTAAAGGTAGAAGTTTCCCCTCCTCACTGAGTGGGTGGCATAGAATCACAGAAGTGTTGGGGTTGGAGGGACCATTAAAGGTGTCCGGTCCAATTCCCCTGCAGTGAACAGGAGCACCTACAGCTCCATCAGGTGCTCAGAGCCTGGTAAGCATTCTCTTAGGGCTCTGTGATTCGTTGCACAGTGTTAGCATGCTTCCTAACACACCTGCTCCTGGAAGAGTACTTGTCATGGAGGCCACTGCAAGAGCTGATTTTAAACCATAGACAAAGCGCAGGTACAAGCTTGTGATATTCTCCAGCTTCAGACGAAATAAGCAAGTGGTGAGTTTAGTTTTCTTTGTTTTTCCATTGAAGTTAGGAAATCAATGGGAAGAGGTGCAGAAAAGGAAATGTCTCCTGTTAGAGAAATAACTGTCAACCCGTTCCACTCCATTGTGGTGTTTGCTCTGTGATGATGACAGACAGTCATTGAGCCCCGAGTGCTTCTACCTCCAGTACCCATCCTGTTGTTCTTCAGCTCTCTCTCACTGTGGGACCCTAAAATCAGCTGCTGTTTCTTCTCTGTTGGAAATGCTTTGGGCCTTCCTCTTTGAGAATGTGTTGAACCCGGTTCCTTCTCTCCCTGCTCCTGCAATGCTTGTGAGATATTGTGCTGCAAGGTTACTTACACACCATTCTTGTTCACTCCTGTGAAGGAGTGTTTCAAGAGCCAGCTCAGAGCAGGACACTAACAACTCCAGGCATTTTAGAGAATTAAGTGATTTCAAAATTAACATAGCAATTTGCATAAATTACTGTGTAATCGCTCCAATATTTTTTCAGTCTCTCTAGGGTAATGTTTTTAAGGCATGTTACATAGTAAAAGTGGGATGAAACAAATTAACATTCATGTAGGATTTTCTAGACAGATCAGTGTTGGTGTCATACTGGCAGGATTTTGCTTCACTGAGGTCACTGATGAAGATCTCACTACATCCCCACTATAAACCCCACCTTTATGGCATGGGGATGCTCAGCTCTCACACGACTCACCTTTCAGCCACACATCCATACAGCAGGTGTGCACATAACACACTTTTCAGTCAGAGGGAAGAGCCACTGACATCTTAGAGGACAAAGCTAAAGTACATTCAATGATGTTTTGCTCTTCTCCAAAAGAAGCCTGTGTTTCTCTCACTAGTGTAGATACAAGCACCTGCACAGTGATTGCAATGGAGAAAAGAAAGGGGCTTCTTGCTGTGTTTGTACTTTTCAGGCACGGCAGTTCCTGTGAGAACGTATTACAGATTGCAGTAGTGTGAGGTTTTCATCTTCGTCATTGACCCCTGAGCTCCCTTCTGTCCTAATGAGTTCTGCTCAGTAATCATCTCCCTTTGCAATCATGGTCATATGGGTCAGTCCCTTAAATACCATCCTGTAGACTATGGCAGCAGCACTAGAAAAATAATTATTGTATCAGCTTCTTATGGCAGTGAAGTAGCTGGAAGTGGAGGATTTACTTGCTGGTCCCAGTGAGTCTTGCAGAGACTGAACAGAGATTAGCAAAGATTTTGGCTCTAGAACCAGGCCTATAAATTCCTGTGTTATTTGTGGATTTTATTTCAAATGCTGGAAGACTTGAATACCATGTGAGCCCACGATTTTCAAGGATCAGCACTCTTTGAAGCCTGAAAAGAGTATTTGATAATGTAGTTAGATCTCCTGAGATCAGAGTGGATTGGAAATTGCCTGAATTTCACTTGTTGTGTCCAGGATATTTGTTTGATCTAATTGACGAAAGAATATAGGTGGAGCTCCAGAAGCTTTCAAATTGTAATGATTCACTTCTGAACCTTATCCAGTCCACTTTTATTCCAATTTGGTCACCAAAAATGGGCACAGAACTCCAAGATCCCACTGTGGTCAAGCAAAGCACCTACTCGTTAGCTGTTATGGCCCAAGTAGAGAACTTGCCTTTGGCTCCTGTGCAAGGACTTGGTCACACTGAGGGCCTGGCTTCCTGCAGCCACCCTTGTGGCATGGAGCCCTGCTTCTTCATGCTTGGACACCTTTGACTATGCTGGAGTTATTTATTGAGCAACCTGACAGGTTCTGAAGTGTGGTAAACCAGTGGATGTCGCAGGGCTCAGCACTGTGCAGCCATGTAGTCACTGTGCTCTTTGGGTCGAGCAAAAATTTAGCACAACATTGTCAGAGGAGCAAAGACTGACTTGGTGGTGTATCTCCTTGCACTTCCTGGTGCCATTCCTTTAACTTTTTTGCTCTTCTTTATTATTTTTTTTCTAACTCAATTAATGCATTTTGAGGAATGCAAAAAAAGTTCCTGTATGCAGATTTGTTTTGGAACTGATTCTGCTTTGCTTCAGAAGAGTTATTGAAGATAATCAAAGTCATGCTAAGCATTAGAGAAGATTACAACAATTATTTCATTTCATCTGTCAGTCTCTTGTTGTTGCTCGTTGTTCTAGCTGCCTCTGTTTAAGTCTGTACAATTTCAGATGGGTTCACCATTCTGTCACTGAAGTTTCAGCTTTTTTACAGAACCATCAAGGAATCACATATTGACTTTCTTTCCATCTTGGCAGAAGAAGTGCTTACCTTTCAGCTTTCTCTGTGTATAACAAATGTTCTTCATTTTTCCTTTGCTAAGCTTAAACAGAGTACCTCTTGGTAGGGACTGCTGTGTGCTAAATTAGTTCCAGTCTGAAACAGAGAACAATCCCAACAGGAAAGAAATTGTAAGAGAGATCCATCTCTGTGTACGTACTTCCCTTTTCCTTTCCCCTTTTTCCTTTTCCTCCCTCCTCCTCTGTTTCTGTTGAGAACCAGAATTAAGGCAGGCATGTAATTGCAGAGTTACATGTTTATCTCTGTTTCAGTAGAACTTTCTATACAGTGAAATAAAATTCGTACACACAACAGTTTGAACCCTGGGAGGAATTGGCTTTCATAAAGGTGGTTCTTACATTCTGTAGTCTAACGCCTGCCTGAAGGAGCAGATTCAATAGGCAAGATTCAATAGAACGTAGTAGAAATGATTCCAGAGGCATGCAGTACTGCCACTTCTTGTATATGTTTTTAAAGGAACAGTAATTACCTTTCTTATTTGTGCAGTAGTGCTTTGTGTAGCTGTCACTCATTATCTGGTCAGTTGCCATGTCATTTCCATCAGGAGACTTCAGAAATGTTACTTGGCTTTGTTGCAGTCAGGTTAGTCATAAACGTGATACCAGCTATCAGCAGAATTTATATTCTAATCATAGGAGAAATAGGATTTAGGTCACTGATCAATTTCATCTTTCTCTCTGTCTCTGAAAGAATTGCTGCTGTGGGCAGCACTGAACTGACAGGGTTTGTGTTATGGGTGGGGTGGCAACACTGTCAGCATTTTGAGCCAGTGAAGTTTTTCTCAAGTCCTCCTAGCAAAAAAACCCATTAATTTACACGGGGATTCCCATTCTTCTTCCAAATAAAACAGACAAAGTTGGGGAAAGCTGAAGAAGTATTTAAAATGACAAGACGTATCAGCAGAAGAGGTCATAACTGTCACAGCTTCAGTTTATCTAATTCTTTACATTCAAACCAGTGCTTGAGAAGGTTTAACACCAAGGTAATTAAAGTTGTTTTGTAGTTTGGTCACTTTGCCTGCTATCTTGCTGATATGGGTGGTATTTTATTAATGATCTCTCAAGGGAAAACTACTGTAGCTGGGAAATTAATGAAATATTTATAACAACCAAAGCGATGCGCATGGTTCTGCTTTGGAAAAACCTGACCTGAATGTGCTCTTCACTTACAGTGCTCCACAAGCAGAGAAGGCAGAGCAGAGCCCATGTGCCCCACACTGCCAGAAGCGTGCCACACTCAGGGCCCCGGGGAGGGACTGTTTGGGCTGAGCAAGTATAAATCCATAGGTAACACAGGGTCAGCTGTGGCCAGCGGAGCACGATGTGCAAACCTGCTGAGCTGAAAATGGACCTGAAAGAGCACGCCAGCAAGAGTAAACCTACGTGAACAAAATCTCCTTGGAGGTCTGAGAAAAAGAGAAAAGGAGAGAGAACTGTAGACAGGATTTGAAGAGCTGGAACTGACAGAGAAATCCATTTTGGACCTGAGAGGACACAGGTCCACGAGTTCAGAAACTTCCCCTGGAAGCTCAGTTTTTAAAGAGTTTTTTTCTGGGATCTTGAGCAGTCATACTATTAGACAAATACTCATTTCTTGTTCTGTTCCCCTTGCCTTCTCTGTCTGCTGTCCCAGTGTTTTCCACCTTCTGAAAATTGATGGAAGCTGTTATGCATGAAGATGTTACAGCTGTTGAGGATGCCCTAGACTGTGTTTCAACATGGGATCCGTTGCAACTGTAGGATTCGGGAAGGAGCAGAGGTAGTTTTTGCAGTGCCTGGATGTGGTCTGTCACTGTGGAGGATCTGTCCCCCAGTGCTGTGCAGGTGAACAGCTGCTCTTGCATGAGAAATACCCAGTATCTCTCATTGGCATATTTATCCCCGTGCTTCTTTGACCTTGGGCTCACTCCAGGTGAAAGCAGTGTCTTGGAGTTCATTTGCCCTGGTCATGATAAATAGGCTCAAGTTTCCTGGAGGCTTCAGTAGGCTTGAGACGAACATGTCACACAGTAACAGTTCCAATAGCCCAGACGGGGTTCATGAAACCTCTCAGTTAATTTTTGTCTAGGCCTCTGGCAAAGCAGGAATGTTTCCAAGTCATTCAGCCTTATTAGCTCTGTGGGTGCGTTGCTCCACGTATCTAAAACACCAGCTGTTTAAAAATAACTGCATTCAGAGGGTGGCCCAGATTTTTGAAGAATAACGAGTCATTTCCAATTCCTCTGAACCCTTCTCTTTTACTGAGGATGCAGCATTTTCTTAGTTTAGAAGCTTTTTGATCATTTAGGAAATTAACATTGCGGAGGTTCTGAAGAGATGTGTTCATCAAGGAAACCGATTCAGATAACAAAAGGGTGCGATTGTTAGCTGTCACTGCCTTTACAGGGAAAAAAAGACCCTGCACGCTGATCAGCCCTCTCTAGCTGCTGACTCTCAGATACCACTTCCCACCCTTGCAGCTTAAAAGGTTTTCCTTGGAAGACCTGGGCTCAGACCTTATCTCTGACTTGGATAAGTTATCCCTGTTGTTGCCACCTTGTTTCTCCATAGCGTAAAATGATGGTACTCTGCTTTCGATTTTGCTTCTGCTTTTCTTTTCTTCGTGCCCATTTAAGACTGGGGACAGTCTGTTTGCTTCAGGGCTCGTACACTGGCTGAAGCTGTCCGTGGTTGTGAAACCAGGAATAACCACAAGGGTGTGTTGTTGAGTTTTACCCAATTTGGAGAATGAAGTCACAAGACAAAAGGCGTTTAAACAACGAGTTATATTTGTACAGGTCTTAGCACATGCACCTATTAGCATAGTCAGTGATGGAAGCTGCTGCAAAGTAAGTCGGTGCCAATACTGCCTCTTATGTATCTTACACCCAAGTGCACACATCAGTGATATTGACTGCTGATGTGGAAGTGTTCTTTCAAACTAGGCATTCATAATTAAACTGAGATCAAATAGCCAGCCTTTACATCAGTGTTAATGATGTGGAATATCTTCCTTTTCTTTTATTATTTTTTCATGTTTGTGTGTGTGTGTGTGCGTGTGTATTTTTGCAGCAAGCTGGAAATGATATTTTTAGTCAAGAGGACTAATTAATAATTCATTCATGAATAATGATGAAAGTAGCTGATTAAAATGTATGTCTAGCTTCAAAAGGAATAATCTTTAGAAGCTATAAGTGTTTATAAAGTCCATCTCACCCCCCTTCCTCCCTCCCTTTTCTCTCTCCGTCCTCTGTGCAACAGCTGTCGTTATTGCCATTCATAGGTATCAGGTAGTGTTGTTAGGGAGTGTGATGCAGCGATGAAGGTGGGCAGCCCCCGCTGGCAGAGCTTGGCCTGTGGCAGGGCAGCAGTCAGAAGTGGCTCTAAATGGGTGTGCACCCAGAGCTCCCTCACCACGAGCTCAGCTGGAGGCTTCCTAAGGATGGCAGAGCTGTCCTGCTCGTGTGGTCAGCTAATTCTGGCACAACCCGAGGAGGAAAACTAAAGAGAGTTGGGATCAAAGTCTTTTGTGAATGGAGTGTGTGTAAAACCACCTGCAGGGGCAGATTTGTCACGGTACATATTCACAGAAATCATTAGCTTGTCATTGAAAAAGTAATAAAACAACAGTAAAAACAAGTTAAATCCTGAGCCTGTGGGATCAGTTTTTCTAAAGTAAATGTCACTTTTTAGGGGTCAGCTCTTGCCATCTCCAGTGCTGTGTGACCATTGCCCTTTTCCTTTTAGCTTAGCCCTTTTTCAGCCTTCAACATTTCTGTACTGTTTTGTAGTTGACATGTTAAGAAACGCTTATTATTACCCTTTCCCCTTTAAATGATCCTCTTTTTTTCCATCCTGATGATGTGGTGACAGCACATGAAATTAGAGTTAATTCCACTGATCTGGTCTTTTCTGCTGCCCTCAGCTTATTGGCTGTGTTTGGAATTAAGGCAAAAAAGTTCCTACACATTTTTAGGCAAAAGGGCACTTGCCTGTTAAATTGCTTAATCCTCTCCCATTGTATCATTTCTGAACTGGAAGTCCCTATTTTTGTTGGTGTGTATATGCTTATTACTTGCTGTGAAACAAAGTCGCATTACATGCACAGTTGGCAATGTTCAACTCCTAATAAGTCATCTGTGTTTGCATTGTGAACAAAATGACCTGAAAAATTGCAGGTTAAAATGGAAGGGAAGTGGGGAGGGGGGAAACAATAGAAAGAAGAGAGGTTCAGGAATGCATTTAGAAGTGAAAAATCTTGATTTTCCAGCCCATCTGAAACTGGAAAGGCACTGAATGTGTAGGACTAGGTATTCATCCAGAGTAAACCGACATAGTTTGCTGATGACAGGGAGCTGTGTGAATGTGTGTGTGCTGAGGATGCAGCAAAGGAAGGATGAGAGAGATGTTCACCTCTTCAGCAGCTGAGCCAGGTTCTCCCAGGTCAGCAATGAGCAGCACAGTCTCTGTGCTGGTGCCTGTGTCTCTAGGGCCTGTACAGCCAGACATTCCTGTTATCTTGCTGCTGACATGGCTCACAACTTACAGTTGCTCTTGATTATTAATTGGCATTTATTTTACATATTAAAAAAAAAGAATGGTAAGAGAGCAGCAAGCAGGTGGTGTGGTACAGTAGCAGAGTTGTTAACAAACTCCCAAGCCCACAGACATTGAGATGCACAAAATCTGCTCGTCTCTTTGGAAAACAAACACGCTTCTCTGTTCTTTTGCTAGCATTTGCCCCAGAGGTGAAGCTCCAGGATGTAATCCTGCATGCAGCAGTTCCACATCCCTTGAAATTCAATTGCAGCACTCCCCATCACTGCTGAAGGATCAAATGCTGTTCCTGCATTCCTGTATTTAGATCCTCTGGTACATGACATTTCACACGTGCTTTGCACTGTGTGAGTGATTTGAAAGGCTGGGTGGTATTTGAGAATATGGCATGGTCACAAAGAGTGTGCAATATTAAAAAAGCTTTTGGAAGGTCTTGGAAACAATAGAAATTTTATGCAGGCCTGTGGGGCTTTTTGTAGTTAATGTAAAGCTGTTTTCTTTGAAGAAGTGGCCTTTTCCTTCTGCCATTCGCTGGTGGCTGTCCTCATAGCACAGAGGCAAGGCCACATCTTCATCTTTATACTGAGGTGACAGGGTCCAAAAACCAATATAGAGCGATTTTGGATCTGTTTGGATTCTGGACCTTGAAATTCTGGTACAAACCCTTAACTGATGAAAACAGCACTTCATTGGAAGCAGTGGACTACTGTCTGACATCTGTGTTAAGGTGCTTTTTCTTTTCCTACCTTAATCATTTTCACTCTTTTGTTTGCAGTTACCAGTCCTGGCTTCAATCCTCAGCAGCCTCCTGCCCCTTCCTACTCCTGAAGCCAGCTGCTTGTTGCCCTCCTAGCCATTTTTCTGTAAGCACAGTGGTTTCTAACACAGATTTGCTTTGGCTTTAGCACCTCCTGTCCTGTCAGCTAGGCACGTTAGCTTTCATTGTCATCTCTTTTCTTGGTCTCTCTAATGAAATAGTCTTGGTTGCTTTACCAGTCCAGTGGTCAGGTGTGATTTTGCTATCTGTGAGTCCATCTGCTTTCTTAGTTAAACCTGTAGACTGCAATATATTGCATTTTCTCTTACTGTGAGAAATAAGGCTTTTTGGGCCATGTTGGAAGAGAGCATGCCACTGTCTTACAGTACTTAGAGCAGAACTGAAGCATGCTATACCTCAAACTGGCTTTTGCATTTCTCCTTCAATCACAGCGCCGGATTATTCTGTCATTATCTGGGATCAGTTTTCCCACCCTTCTCAACATTGCCACTTTTTGATTTCCCTTTGTGTTTTCTGTTGAAGCTCGTGTGACTACCAGACTTCCTTCCTGTTCAGTGCTGATCCTTAGGTGGCTATAATCTGGAAAATGCTGCTCTTGCTTGGCAATAGTTCAGTTGTTAATATTCAGAAGTGATTCGTCATGCAAAGTTTATATCATCCTGAACAACCACAGCTTTAGTAGGGTCCAAAGCACCAGAGGTTTCTTTTGAGAAAATAAAAATTTATGGTATTTACTGTCAGTAAACTTTAATTGTATCAGCAAGGGGGCAGAAAAAGCAGAAAATTGCAGACTAAGACTGTGAGAAGCTTACAGAAGAGAAAGGCTGGTTAATTATTTATCTGAGAAGGCTAGGATGATGTGGAATCCACAGATAGCAATAATTGGGGTGACTCATTCTGTGTTTGCTTTTTTAACGCTTAAAAAGAGCAATCTTTCTTTTGTTTTTAATGGGAAATTTAACACAAATAAACCGCTGCCCTTAATTTAACGTAAAGGAAAACAAAAAGCAACGAGCTCGGCTCTTTCTCTCAAGGAGAACAGCAGGTTAATGCCTCCACATTTCATGGGCATCATTCTGATCTCGCTTGGGTCGTAAGGGTATTGGAGCATCCCCCAGGTCTCGGCAGGACCTGTGCATGGTTGCTGTGAAGCAGTCAGCAACGTGCCGGGTGAGCAGGCAGTGAGCAGGGGAACTGAAGAACGAAGTGTGATGTTGGTCAAGCCAGGTGGGAAACTGGGAGGAGACGTGATGCTTTTGTCTGAGATAAATCCCCCATCCTTTGATTCTTCTTATCACACGAGGCCTCTTTTGAGAACACTGTGACATACAGCAACAGTTGGTGGCTCCACGGTTACAGGAATGGGAGTCCACAGTGTTTTTTAACAAATCCTTGGGAAGGCTGCCAGAAGCCTTCTGGCATATGCCAGCAGCCAGTTTATGGTCTGCACAAATATACTAACTCCTGACAGAGGTTAAATGTACCACATTGTCAACTGTATTCTATTTTATCATATGACAAGAGATGTTGTGATGAATCGGTAGTTCACTTACGAGCAGTTTGAAAACACTACAGACTTGACAGATGGCAAAAATGATAGCTTAGAAATGCTGTATTACTCTTAGTGTGTTTTAATTTTTCACACCTTCAATCATTCCATATTGAAAACAAAAGGAGCAGACCAACACTTGGCATGTTGGTTTTTTTCGTAGTGGATTTATCAAATACAGAGCTTTTCATATAGGGAGTCCTCACCTTCATTTCCATAATAGAAATTACAATGTTGTTTTTCCAGGACAGTTCAGAAATGAGTCTCAGGCTCTTTCTGGAACTCCTTATCTACTTCTACAATTGCTGCTCTTCATACCAGAGGCAGAAAGGGAGAGTGGAGAGTCCAGCCCCCACACTCACCAATTTCAAGCAAAGTCTGATCCTTTGTCCTGTCAATCATAGATAAAAGAAAAAAAAACCAGCTGGGGAAAAAGCAATAATTCTTTCAGTAAAATGTTTGCAACCCAAAGCGTGTGTGTGGCAGTGGGGAGGGGATGTTTAAGAGTAAATTTCAGGAATATGGTGTTTGCTTTTATTTTGCTCCGTGAAGCTGGGTGCATGGTAGCACGCCCTGCAGCACGTTGGCGTACCTCTTGCTGCAGTTATTTAGCAGATGTGGTTTTCTCAGCCCCACCAGGTCCACGCCAACTGCCTCTGAACTCTTTGTTCATTGGTGTGAGCCAGTGGAGACTCCTGGCAGTTTCCCATTCCCGAAGCTAACAGTTTCCGTAAGCTATGTCACCATGCCTATCACATTGCATTTTGAGATCTGTCATTCATCTTTCCCTTGCTCTTTGCACTTACCCTTGGTTTTGCCAGAGGAAATATTTTCTTTTCTCCTGTCTGCGTCGGCTTTTGCTCTCTTTGCCTCCCTTACTTGTTTCTTTTATTTTTCCACCATATGAGGCAATGCTGATAGTCTTTTCCATGTAAAAACTAAGTCCTAAAAATGAAAAAAAAAACCCAAAAAACTTTTTTGGCACTTTTTGTTATGCAGACTTATTCCTCAAGACAAACAAGGTTTATCCAGTAAAGAGGAAGATTATTTTACGGTGTGACTTGCAGGCTGCTCTGGGATGATGGAACAAGCAGTTCTCAGATACGGTAAAATCATCAGTGCAGAAAACCAAGATTGCTAAATGTTCCAGAAGAGATAGCTTTTCCAAGCCCTGACCTGCAGACTAGTAAATAACCAGTCCTTCTGTGACCAGGGATTGTTCTGTTGAAACCACTGCAGCACCCTGTGTTGCCCTGAAGGGACCCAGGGTTGCAGAGGTGTCACCAGCCCCTGTGCTGGGACCTCTGAGCGCTCGAGCTCTCTTAAGATATTGTGCATCATTTGAACTGCAGCTGCTAGCCAAGAGACCAAACAAATGAAAGCTGCAGCCCAGGTGAGAGTTTCCCAAGCTGCAGAGCTGGTATCTCAGAGGCATCGTGGCACACAGAGCCCCTTGGGCTCTGCCCTCAGCGTGCCAAACGTGGTGAGTCGAAGCATAGCTGGTGTGCAGGGGTCTGCAAAGAAAGGCTGGGTGCTGCATGGTGCTGGGGGAGGAGTGCCAGCAGTGGGTAACCCCCTTCTCTTTCCATCCTGGCTTACTACGTGTTTTGTGGAGGAGAGTGGCTTCCTCTCTTTTTCTGCCCGGTGTTTTGACAAGAGATAGTTAATCAGACTTGACTCCTCTGGAGGGGATCTGCTTACACTGCTAACTGCAGGGTAGCTGAAGTTATGTCTGCAGTCTTTCATAGGTCAGTATGAGTTTGCTTTGCTCATGCCTACAGCTGACTCCGAGCTGTCTCTCTTCAGTAACACCATGCTGAGCTGTGCGTCAGAATATATTAGCCCACGTCTGGCCCTGCGCTGCTTTTAGGAGACTGGGAGCATGAGTAATGCTGGCTCATCTCTAGCAGAGTAGTACCCACTCAGAAAGGTGCTGAAACTACCTCTAAATGAACCAGCTGAGCTGCCGAGCATAGCCAGGCTGTTGCAGCGCAGTCAATTATCCGTCAGAAACACGGTGTGCACGGCAGCTTGACTGCGGGCAGTGTCCGGAGCTGTTCCTTGTGCCCGCCCCGCGGAGGCAGCGGTGGACCACACCATCTTTGCTGATGTCAGGGGATGGTTTGAGAATTGGCTGCTCCCTGCAGAAGGGATGAGATGGGTGTTTTCATGGGCTTGCGGTTGACAGCGTTGCCACTGACCCATGTGTCCTGCTGTGCCTCCGTGCTTTTACTCACCTCTCCTCACCCCTCCCTGTGTGTGCAGGAATCAGGTCCTTTTGCGATGCAGAGGAGCTGATTTTATGCTGTTATTGATAATAAACAATGTTACAACACAATAACCAATTGATCTTTTTAAATCATTTCATCTTTTTCTCTCAGTGCCGAATGGGATTATTCTGTCTCTTAACCTTTAAAGCTATGGTATTAATTTGCTTTATTGCTTAAAAATGAACGTGAATTTCCCCGAGGCTGTTTCAGAAATCACTTGCCTTGTTATCAAAAGCTCAACAACTCAATGAAGACATCTGTGTATTGTTATTTTCTTTATACTCATTGGGATGAGTATAAGGGCCAGCTACTGAAGTAGTTCAGAAAGTACAGCAGCTCTGTGTATGGTGCTGATGGGCACCAGTACCATCCCAAGCTGGCCACTCTTACCTAGAATGGTGTGTATTGGTTCAGACAACGCATACAGACCTGTACATGGTCTGATACAGACTGGAGGCTTGTATTCTGTTCTATAAACGACAGTTCTCTCTATATATAATGTTCTGTTTTGTACTGTAAGCTGAGCAGACCCAAGAACATTGCACAGAGGAAGTTTCCGATGGACATACTGGGGTAACTTTTCAATTTAGAGAATGCATCAACCAATAGACAGACTGTTGCTCTCTGTAACACTCTGCTCACAGTTTTTCACAGCATAGATGAGAAAGAATTATACCACAGACGTGAAGCAGGGGATAATGAATACTTCGTAGACGACTCATTGATTTGTGGAACTGACTGCTGCAAGAGCTGATGCAGCCAAGAGTTGGTGGGCTCAAGCAGTGGGGCAGCAGTGGATGTCAGTAATCCCAGGTTTCGCTGTTGAAGGGCTTTCCAGAGCATGAAACTCCCCACTGGTAGGAATTCATTTTCCTCAAAAACAACTCTTTCTTGAAACCAGTGTAACAGCAAAAGGCAGAAGGACGAAGAAGAAAACCTAGTCTAGTGTAAGCTGAGTTGACTACTTATGTGCATGCACACCTTCTATATTTTGTGACCAAGCTTTTGCATTTGTATCCCTTTGACCTTCTGAGAGTGCACCTCTGGCTCTGAAGAGAGGTTGTTTTCCAGAGATAGCTGCAGGAGCAGTATTGTGGGTACAAAATGTTCTTCCTGCCTTCAGATTTATGTTAGACATAGTGTTTTTCTGCCATGAAATACTATCCCGGCTTCACTGAAGGCATGGTGTAATTAGTTTGTTTATTTGACATGATACTTTTAAACTACCTTCCTGTGATAGCTCCAGTCTGCAGTTATCACCTGCTCAGGTCTGCTTTGCTTATGTTGCTCTTCCTTTTGTTCTCACTCATTTTTATGATTTAATTGGAATTCTGCAACGACCTTGGAGGAAATGGAGAGAAAGATTCAGGCAGGAGAAAGCAAGGTGTGTGAAAACAAAGCACAGTGGAAAAGAAGTGTTGTAAATCGGATGTCACAGAGGGTGAAATGAAAGCAGGGTAGTTTGTCAGGGAGCATCTGGTCTAATTCTTCAGTTGCTTACTATATTTAATGAGTGTGATTGTCATTAACACTGAAGATATTTTACGTGGCCCCTTGGGTCTGTCAGTGATACCTGTGAGTGGAACAAACTTGTCTGTTAGAGAAATGGAACTGCTGGAGACCAGCTTTCAAGAGTGTGGCAGAATGACCCTCCCAGCTTGGACTCCGTGGCAAGAGCAGTTTGTTGGGTCAGGACTACTACTGTCCTTCATCTTGTGCACTGATTTTCACTGGCAGTGAATTAGGTTAATTTGTGTTCTACTTCTCAGGTTTAAGAACATTTTCCAATTTGCAGGGGCTGTGAAGGAGCAAAGGGCAGCGAGCAGCTGAGCTGTGATGTGTGAGAAAGCTGACCTTGTGTATGTTTAGACCTCACTAAAGTAGCATGAAGTGGGCCTGAAGTGCTGCCCAATTGCTTGCTCTGCGGTCATTGTGGAAACACTTACTTAAAGGTTAGGAAAGTAGAGTGGCTGACCTCCTGATGGACCTTGATTGCCTCCTTATTGATGGAACTGTAAATCAACAGAGAAAGGAATGACACAGGAAATGGTAAAATGAAGCAAAGGGAACTTGCTGCACCTTGTGATATTATGCAAGTGAGAAGCTGAAGCTCCAGCACAGGAAACACGCATATTAAAAGCATTAGTGTTACCTGGCTCTGTGAGGCAGGCATGTTTGCAAACTAGGTGCTGGTACATCACCTCTCCCTGAACCCAGTGGAAGATCACCAACACGTCTGTGTTGGAAAGCAGGCATTTTCTATCTTCTGTATATACAAGTTCAGCTATGAAAAGAAAAAAGCACCCTTATTATGCTCCTTTCAGAGGTATTTGCTTGGAGACCGAAGTTCTTTTTCTTCCAGTGTCTTTGCATCTTCTGGAACAAACATAAGGAAATCAAAGATAAACAGAAGAGAATTACAGAACAGCAGTAGTTTCTTTAACTGGAAGCAACGTACAAATTGTTCCATCTGGCTGCATTGACACCTTTTTATAGTTTATTGCTCATTTGGAAATGAACTTCACAACTCCCTGGTGCAAAGCACTCTCATCCTTCTCAACAGAGTAGCTGACAAGGAACCCCAGATCTCCCAGGGCAGCTTTGGGCTGGATGGTGCATCCCTTCCCTGCGTGCCTGGGAATGGATGGCACAGTGTATCCCTCAGAACGGTCTGTGGGATCAAATCAAAATGTTGAGTAGACTGGAGTTGATTTTCATGGATTTCCCTCATTTAATTGTTGTCAACAAGTATTTTAAATGAAGAAAATTGCCTTTGCCTGAAATGACCCTTCTGTTTTGAGTGACGAGTTTCTAAAAGCAGATGAGCTGGAAATTCCAACGATTTAAATCTAGGTTAGCAAAACAGTTGGTATCATTTCAATATAATTCCTTTCAAAATTGATCTTCCAGTTGGCACAGAACCTTTAACTTTGAATCACAGCACTGATGCATTTTTGGGAAATCTGTAGATTCAGAGATCTTTATCCCAGTTTTCTCTGCCAGTTCCAGTAAGCAGTTGTGAAGACAAGTGCAGGTTGTCCTAGATGCAAGAGGATACTTCCGTGTGTATCTGAAGAGTTTAAAACAGGACTCTCCAGCTTTTTGAAGGACCTTATAGGACACTAATGCCTCAGTGTTGGTTGGTGGCTTATACAGAGGACAGAGGCAATCTGGTGAAGTGTACTCCAACACAACACCTTCTCAGAGATCCCTGGTCCCCTCCATAGTGCCAGGCTGAGTTGTTGCACACTCAGGACTGTGACAGCTGTCAGTCAAGCTCAGATGAATGTCAGCTAGCAAAATACCATTGTGCTGTGCTGTGTGTTGCTGTATTGAATTTTGCCCAGCTGTCATAAAAGACAGCAAATTTCAGGGACCTGACAGTCTCACAGCATGATTTTGTACGAAAGCAGTTGGAGGGCGGTATACAAAGCTGCCAAAGCTTTATCAGTTACTGCCTCTAACTTTTGGATTTGTGCGCCACTCAAATCGTAATGGACTTCTTTATGTACTTGCAGGGAGAATCCTACCCATGCCTTGTTGGATATTGCCTAATCCAGACATAAAACAACAACCCAGCCTGTCTCAAAGCATTAAAAAGACCAGTACAATGTTAATTAGATTAATTTCCAAGTCCTGATTTGCAGATTAATGAAGTCTTTAAGCCAGCATCATCTCGGGCCTTATTTTATTGTGCACAGTAAAATATTGAGTGCTTGTTTGTTGCACTGAGCATGAGAAGAACTGTGAAAGGTCAGTCAGCTGACATCTGAGCAGCAGTGGAGCATCTTCTGTAAGTGACATCCAACAGCTGAGAACTACTCGTTGTGGTAGTAAGGCAGTACAGTACAAGGTGACCTGTGTGCATTGACATGAAGGAAAACCAGTGCTCCCACTGTGTGTAGGGAGAGGAAGGTAGGTTAAGACCTGGCCTGTACGTTGTCTCTTGACCCTTTCCTGCTGGGATGTTCCAGTGTGTCTTCATTTGGGCGTCACAAGACACACGATAGAGTCAGGTCTGCTAGCCACTAACACCAGGCACGGTGTTGTCAGCTTCACTCCTCTAGGAGAGCAGTCATACCAGGCTTTTGTTGGGAACTCTGTAGAGTTCTTTAGTTGTAGGCTCTGCTGAATGTGGGGCCTTCTGAAAGTGCTCCCTTTTGCTAGGGGAACTGGGAGGAGGAGTGGCTGGAGGAGAAGCAAAGTTGGATGTTCCCAGAATGGCTGTAGCTCCATATCCCAGTTTTGGAGCTGAACATGGGAGCAAGTCCTTGCTCTGTCCCAGAGGGGGCCGAGTTTTCCTGCATTCAAGCCTGAATCCAGGCTGCTTGGGAAGACAGACTGAGTAGGGACAGCCTGCAGGGGAGCTCTCCCACAGGTCTGAAACGTGTCTGGACAGAAAGACTTGGTCGAAGTTGTATTCTCACAGAAAACTGTTCTTTAAACAGGTTGACGTTTCCTTGTTGGGTTGGAAGACTTCCAAACGGCTTTAGTGCAAAAACAGTGTGATCAGGTTGCTTTGGAACTGTGAGATGAGGGAAATGCTCACGGAGAGAAGCAAGCAGGCATGTGGATCTGCTTCAAGTTAAAGAGGGGACTCACTTGACAACTACTTATTAAAGCCATAACTGCAGAACCTTGAATTGTGAAAGTCACCTCCCTGCTCCAGTAGAAATGTCTTCTCACTGTTTTATTTCCTCATCTCTTGTATTTCCACTGAAGTGGTCTTGTGTAGGAATTTCTAAGCAGCACCTTATTATTATTTTTTTCCCCAGCTATTTTTATATATGTTTTGGGCAAAGCGGACTTCAGCCTGGGGATCAGATGATTTACAGTGAAAAAATATTGCTTTATAATAAAAGGAGGATATTGAATAAAGCCCAGATTTAATACCCAACCTAACAGAACACCCTGATGAATGTAATTGCATTTTAAGCATTCTGATTGAATTTTTGATCCATATTGCATTTGTTTTGCTTGTGAATCTTTTATAGGAAAAAAAAAAAGTGCCTGGAGATTAAAGGATTACCGAGTTCTTAAGAAGCCCGGGCAGCCGCTAAAGCGTCTGAATATTCTTGCCTAAATTTGGTGGGGAAGCTCTATTAATCTTGTCTGTTCTAGCAAGTGATATGTCTTAAGCCAAAATAGCCCAGGGGAAGGGGGACAAGGGAGAAGGGATCTAAGGGACAATTGCTTCTACAGGTGAACAAACTGCGGGGTATTAGCGGGAGCTGCTATAGCACAGGAAAAAAGTTCGTCTGCAAGGCGAACATCATTTAGGATCAGGGTGCTCCTCTGGAGACCGCCTGGCCTGGGGATGGATGGACGTGGCAGCCTCCAGCACTGCCAGCTCAATTAGCTCCTCTTTCTCCGAGAGTAGGTGGTAATTGACTGTAATTGATTTCCACTTCCCATCCGCACATACTGCTGATGCTGCCTTTCCCTGCACTCCCACCTGAGACGCTCGATAGCCGCGGCCCATAGCCCAGCTGCCTTGCCCATTGCTGGTGTCGTTGCAGCTGTACTTTGTGCACGACAGTGAAACTCTGGAAATGACTGCAAAGCGCTAAACATTTTTTACTAACACTCTTGTATCTACGTATAATTAAGGAGATAGTAAATTTTGTTAAGTTAGAGGTGCAGAGCCTTCACCTCTGAAGGACAGCAGGTCGAGGCAGGTCTTTCAGGCTTTAGTGGGCTCTCCCAGACTTGTGCTTGTTTTGCCCAGTGCTGACTGCCTCTCAACCTTCTAGCTGAGAAGTGAATCTGGGAAATGACACCCAGTCTGACCAGAGTGTAGGAGAGCCAGGACTTCTGGCAAATATTGTTTCATCAGAACAAGCAACAGCCCATCACGTCGTTACAGCTGAAACACGTGACTCAGTCATTTACAAAATAAACTGGTAATTGTTTTGTGGTTCTGAAATGATACAAACTGCTTATTTCCAGTGATCAAAACCTGTAAATACAGTAATTTCTAGGTAACACTGCTTTAAAGTATGCTTAGTGTAATTTCTATGCTAGTCAAAGCTTCACAAACCGTTAAAAGCGAGAGCAGAACTTGAAGGGCTCAACAACAAAAGCAGCATTGGAAAAAATGCCTGGGGAAAGAACTTTTAGATTTCTTTTAGTTCTATCTAGTGCCTTTGTGTAGACACACAACGTGAGGTGGGAAGGGGGCTCTTTATTTCAAGTCTGAGTAGGTGTACATAGCTTTCTGCTATGTCTAAGCAGCAGCCTTTTCCAGATGCATAGCAGGCACGTGAATTCCTCCTGGAATGCAGCTGTGTCCAAAGGGGTTTTGCTGGGGACATAGAATCCCTAAAGCCCATGTTATGTGGGGGTAGAAATCCACTGCATTAGGTGTACACAGGTACCCATTGCCAGGGATAGGCTGATACCTGTGCAAAACCTGCTTAGGGTGAAAGACTTGCAACCTGCTGTATAGTGCAAGTTAGGTGGAACTCGGAGTTGCAGCTCTGTAGCTGTTCCTCATTTCTTTCGTACAAATCCTGTGGTGCTTAGATTTGTGTTGAAAGCAGAGCTTTGCTGTATAATGAAGACATCCAAATGAGTCGCTCTGTGTACGCTTCTCTTGAGGGAAGTCTCGCATTCTAGGCTATGCTGCTTGGGCTTGTTTGTTGGTTTCTAACAGCGGAATAACAGATACAACCTGGAAAAAGAGACTGCTTTGGTTGTATCCAGAATCTCAAATGCCGCAGTCATGTGAAGGTCTTTTTGTGGACTTCCCAAGCCAGCTGCAGGAGTTTAAATTGGATTTCTGCGTGGGCTCTTTGTCTTGGGGCACGCTGAGCTTGTGCTGGGGTGTTTTTCATCTGTCATTATATCTAGTCAGATATCTTCTGTTTGATGTAGTGCACTGTTGTTTGGGATCTTTCTTTGTTCTTTTGATCTGTGTACAGTAGGAAGTGGTGGATGCCTTTGAAACTGTTTGCATGGATCACTGCATGAAATGGAAGGGATAAAAAGGCCTGGGTCGATCTGCTAGTCTTACCCTAGCATTTACTGCCTGGCTCCAGAGCTGCCATCTTAAATAACTACACTGCTGCCAGCTGGGCCGCTGGGTCAGCCCTTTTCAGCCCAAAGAGCAAGATACCATGCTATCAAGCCAGTGGTAGCACCTGGACAAGCCCTCTTTCTAGACCCCTCCTCAGGGCCTTCCCTGTGACCAAATGATAACATCTTTCACCACTTTTTTCCTCCCATCAATATCTATTCTCCTTCCACCACAGGGGTGAAACTCTGTTTTTCAATGAGCGGTATGCCAGGACAGGGCAGCGTGGGATCAAAGCTCTACAGGTCTCTGAGGACGCGGTTGTGGGCAGCCATGCTGCTCTCCTGGGCTCTAATAATTCATATTTGTATTTGCTTGTGTCTGTCATTGCTCTGCTTACAGTAATAGTACTTATGGAGATAGAGCTTAGCAATATCTTTTTGTGAAAAGAAAAAGATCCTTAAGCCTCTTGTATTTAAATGAACTTGTGTAATTCACAGGAGCTAAAGAATGAAAAAAATACAGGATCATAATTATATTTGCCCAGAAAAAAAAAATCCATTAATCCTGCCATCCCTTCATTGCTAGCAGCAGTCACAAAAGCAAATCACTGAGATCCTTGGGCAGTAATTTCCAGACTTTTTGCATTGTCCTGACCTTTTTTCCACAGTGATGGGAAAGAATGGGAAAAAGCAGAAGCTAAGTGCAAGTTTTGCTGCATGCTTGGCAGTCCGTGTGTGTGATGGGCTGGGAGGAGCCTCCTGGTTGTGCCCTGCTTCTGAAGCTGGAGGGGCAGCCCACTCTCAAACTTCACTCCGCTCACAGCAGCTGCTTGCAGCAAACAACATCAGCTAATTGCCTAATTCTGATGGGTCAGATAGGTTTGCATTGGAAACAGCCAATTCCCTTAGTGTCAATTTGCTGGTAATAAGCAATTTACTGTATATGGTGGTCAAATGTTAAATCTGTGCTGCTTTTCAGTGCGTTCAGGATAATACTGCAGATCCTGCTGCAGATATTAATGCCGTGTGAAATAATCATTAATAGGGTCAGAATGCACAGCTGGCACTGTGACATGCATTAAAAATTAAGATTTGCCTGGGCTAATGTTAAACTTTTCCCAGATATAATTAGATGTTTGCGTTAAACCAACAAGTAAACCCAGTGTATAATTTGGAGTTGCAGATCGTTGAAGTCAGGGAATGCGTTTTATTAATTTCCTATGGTAATTTCAAGTGGGAGAGAAGACAAAAGAGAGCCAAGCGAAACCCTTCTAAATTTCAAACCGTTTCTGGGAGCTCGGGGGCCTTTCTCCGCTGTAGAGTCAAGCTTGGCCTTGCTAACCCTGCTAATGGATATTGTTGCTCCCTGGGCTTATCTCGTTTAGCAGGAATGGAGGAAATGAAGCGGGCCAAGGGAGAATAGCTCTCTCCAAGGAGAAGCGAAGGGAGCTGCGGTCTCACTGGGAAGGGAGGAGGTAGTGGTGCCTATCAGTTCTCTGCAGACCCCGTGCCTAGCCTTAAATTTGCTCTGAAATCTTCAAAACATCTGCTTGGCAAAATAGCCTTTCTCCGACTCGCCTTCTCAGCTGTGACAGGTGATGTGGTGTTTGTCCTTTTTATTACGTTTCATTACACTATTTATAATACAGTTCGGGTGAAAAGAAGGAAGAACATTTAATTACTGGGAAATAATGATTTTAAGGAATCAGAATGTTTTAAGAGTTCTGGAGAGTTTTACAGGATGCCAGTTTCTCTTTGAGAGCTTTGGTCAGTGCAACAGATCTGATGGATCAGGCACTTCACTTACGTGCAGGTTCCTTTTGCTTCTATAATTTGCTCCAGTGAAAAAATATAACAGCTCCACAGGTAGCATATTTCAGTCCTGAATGCAGTTCGGTTTGCAGAAGGATAAAAGCCTGCTGCTGGGAGAGGAGGCGTTGGCACTGAGCCCACGTTGCCGAGGGGCCAGCCTCGGTCCCCTAAAAGGGTTCATTGCAAACTGTTGAAATGCCATTACACGTGGGAAGAGAAGAATACGAGTCGTTTGTTTACCCCTGCTATTGAAAGAGATCACACCCCACAGAAGTAAGGCAATCCCTTTGGACAGAGAGCAGTCAGGAGGGGAGTGGGCAGTATTACGGGTTACAGAGGCGTGCTGCAGGCTGGGCTTTGTGGTGGGTTCATTTACCTGAGCCTCAGCTTTCCAAATTGTTCCAAGAGCTGTGTATTTAATGCTTCACCCTAATACTTCTTGCAGCTGTCGACAATGGGTTTGGTTATAAACATTTAACAGCAGAAGGAAACTGAAATGACTTTTTACTGGTCCCGTATGATTTTCATCAATTACTGTGCCTGAATGGTATTGTGATACTGCTGTGCTTTGTCCCAGCTTTCCTCGGGCGTGCTTACTGAAAGGAGTGGTTGAAGAAGTGTGATTTTTGATATCATTGCACTTGGAGTATCAGTTGTTCATCATTCAGAACTGAAGCAAGGTGTTCAGAAGATTCCCGGTCTTGTTTAGGAATACAAATTTCTTTGTATTAGAAATATAAAAGACAGTATTATTTTCAGAAACATTCAGCAAACATCTCCTGCTACGAAACAGAAAATGCATCTTTTCAAATAGCTTCGCACACTGTTCTCTTTCAGGCTCCTATTTCCATAGGTCCTTCTGGCTTTGGGGGTGCAAGCTGACACTCCTCCAAGTTACGTGTTGCTCCACAAGCACTGGTGACTTCCCCTGCTAAAAGCAGTCAGTATAGCACTGTGCCCCTTTCCCTTGCCATCTAGCACCTCTGAATCTTGGCCCAGTGGCACAAACATGAATCCTTGTGAAAATTCGGCTTGTGTTAGGGCACCGAACAACATAGAAAATTTTGCCTTAAGAGATCCTAGTTTCAAAAGGATTTCCGGGAAACAAATTGACCAGGCAAATAACTAATCTAAATTTGAATAAAGTTAGGGAAAGGAAATAAAGGAACATCACTATACGTGGCTTTAAAAAGTCCTTTTACATCAAGTAAGTTATCATCATCATCTTCAGTCGCCTTTTCCTTAGACCAAACAAGCCCCTTGCTTCCCTTGTAGGGCTCCATTTCCTTCTGTGCTCTCACAGTGAGCCTGCCTTGTTCTGAAGTGCACAGTCAACCTCTGGGCTGCAGCCTTGCTGGGGCCGAGCAGCACAGGATTGTCTGAGAGCACCGCAGCCCCTGTGCCACTCCACACTGCAGCCTGGTGGTTGCTGTTCCTTTTTTGGGAGAACATCTAATTAAGGTTGTGAGCCTGATTTGACAGACCCAGAGGCTATGGAAGAAGGCTGGACACTGGAAGCAGTGATTGAGGCGCGGCCTCACCAGAGCAGGGAGATCAAGCTACTGGGTCTGCTGAGATACTGCAAGCTTTGCAAGCAGTAGAATAGCAGTGTAATACTTCATTTAGCCTTTACAGGATGAGCAGACCTTGCAAAGTGCTGCTCTACCAGCTGGATACTAGTGTTTGAAGAAAACAGGCTTAGTTGAAAATGTTAGGTAAATGATGGCAGATTATAGTTATCAATGCTGAATTCCTTTGGGAGGGAAAAATATTTCCCCACTTCAGAGCACTGTGAGAGGACTTTGTGTTCTGCCGTCTGAAGTAGGCTTCTAAATTTATGTTGGTTTTAACCAGTCCATCCAGGCTGAAGTACACTCATAAATAGTGATGTAGGATTTCTGGTTCTTTACTCTGGTTCTTTATGTATCCATATGCTGTGACCCTTTATCTTGCTGACACTGAAGCACACCTCCTAGTACCTATCCATTCACAGCTTTTTATGCTGTCTATGCTTCCTGGGATGCAGTGTTTCCAGAGACGCTGCAGGTATGTGTAGTTCTGCTGTGTGCATAGCACTTCCCTCCTCAGTTTGTCTGTTTTGTGTAGAATGCCAGAGTATTTTTCATTTTTAATGCCGGGCCAGTAATTTCAAGGCCTGTGAAGTCACATCCCTGACCTGAGAAGCATAGCTACGCTTCCAGCCAGCTGTTGCACAAGCCCTTGTGGTGGGGTTGGTGCAGCTGTGTGGATTGGGGCGTGCAGCAGTCGCCATGCAGAGCTGTACCTCCTGGAGCATGAAGCCTTTAGCCGGTTGGATTTAATGTCCTGCCCTATCTGTTTCTGACTGTGGCATTCCAATGTGTATATCTGATGATTTAACTTAATTGCAGGTGCTTTTCCCTTTTGATTTTGTGATAAAGCAGCAGGGGATTTCTTGTGTACAGCACCCAAGTTAAAACAATCAAAACTCTTAGTAAGGTTTAATTACAGGTTGGCCATTCAATGATGTTATCAGGAATACACATCTAGTATTTTTTGAGCAATTTTTATTTACATATATACATTCCTTGTTGACCTTTCTGGAAGTTACTCCTGATTTCAGATTCCATATTAGCCCAGTGATTGCAAACCTAATGGCTTTTAATTGAAGATTATACCTCTGTAGCACTCTTCCTTCTTTCCTTCTTTTCTTCCCTCCCTCCCTCCCTTTCTTCCTCCCTCACTCCCTCCCTCCCTCTCTTTCTCTCTTCTTTTGGCTAGATTATAATACTAATAAAAACTTGTTGGATTTACACTGTTAGGAGTGTTGGTTCATTTCTCCTGTGAGAAGCAGGGAAAGGAAGACAGAAGCATTAATTTCGTACTGTAGCCTGAAGGGTAGATACAGAATATTGTCTTCAAATAAAGAAGAAAAAGTTTTGAAATTCTCAAGGGGAGTTCCTTTATTTTTGGACTGAATCATTGAATTGGGATACTGAGAAATATGAGTCAGTCATCGTTCTTTAAAAAAGAAAAACAAACACACAACAAAGATCTGAAGGCCTCCCACTAAATAAAAACCTGTTAAATGTGGAAAGGAGTAGGGCATACCACGAAACACAGGAGTCCTAATTTAAATCCTGCTCTATAAAAACAATAATTTCTTGTGTATTTTTATTTTGTTACCTCTTGCTACTGTAAATAAGTGCATTTCCACACTTGTTGGAAGGACATCTTCAGAAACAGTGTCTGTGCATACATTGTGCTGCAACTGCTTTGAGGTGGAAATCAGCCTTTGAGAAAAGCTGTGCAAAATGCTGGGCACTTACGTGGCAGGGGATAGTGCTTGTTATCTGGAGGTGGAAGAGCTGCAATTTTCTCTTCGTACTGGGACATAACTAGCTCGTATGCTGTTCTACAATAACTTGTTTTGAGAGGCAATGGCTGCTTTTCCTGCTTTGATTGTTAAAATTTGATAAGCCCTTTACTGAGGGTAAATAGAAGGCAAGTTTCTAAAATACCTCTCTGTGGCACTCTTTATAGGTTGCGTGCTCAGACAAGTAATCAGCATATTAAAAAAAAAAAGCAGTGATTTTCCTGTGATGGTGGTTAGCTTTAATCAAAACTTCATAACGCTGATGTTATATTAAAAGCGATCACATTTGCCTTCCCAGAACAATGCGGGTATGAATAAAGCAGTTTCTTAGGGAACTGAAGAAAGCAAGAACCCTTGGGGTGGGAAAGGAGCCAAGGTGCACATTAGTTCCTTAGCCAATCAGCCAGCATGCAAGTTAATCAGATCACTTAATAATTCCGTTTCAGCACTGAACCTCTGCTGCACTTGTGGGAGCAGTGAGGTCTCGAGACACTGCGGTACTAAAGCCCCCATCCTCAGAGGAATATACAGCACTGAAGATGAAAGACCTTCCCCAGAGCCACCGTGACATGCACTTCCAGAATGGAAACAATAAATAATTAGTAGGTGCCTGGTATATAGATTGCCAAGACAGATTTTGTTCCCCTCACCCGTCACACACACAGTGCAGCATATTTCTTTTTCCAGATCTTCAGCAGCCTGTGGTGCAGCCTTTCTGCAGCCAGAAGGTATGGGAGCGCTCTGTGATTTGAGGTTAGGGTGATGCTCTTTGTTCTCCTCGGCCCTGGGGAGCAGCCCTGCACATCTCTCAAAGAGTACGATAGGAGCTTTCCGGGCAGGAGGTCACTCCTTGCTTCTCAGAGCAGCTGTTACATTTTTCTGTTTTATGTACTTGTATGGTTTTGGCAGACAGAGGATCTCACAGTTGTTAATCTCTCTGGCTTTACAGTAGGACCCTGTAAAGGGGAATTTGCTGCTGCCTCCGTCGTACTGGACAGAGGGCCGTCGTCAAGCTCATATACGGCGGGCCTGTGGGCAGGTAGGCAGGGGCCTGGTGTCCCATGGACAGCTACCACGGCTGCTGGGTGCTGGAGAAGAGGCCAGGCCTCCTCCTGTCCCTAGGCAGCAGCCCTCTGCTGTGCTGAGCAGGCAAGTTCAGGCCAGGCTGGTTCTGGCACCTCATAGACACATTGGCAGCCTTCTTTAGGTGCCCAATTCATGTGGAGTATCACAGGTAGGCACACCACTTTCCACTGTGTTTTCTTGAGGAGGTTGTATTATTGGCTTTACACAGCTGCTTATGAATTCTGAAGGTGTGATGGTTTTCTGCTTGATTTTTCACTCCAGAATTCATCCAGGAAGCATGCTGTCCGTTAGCTTCCTTTGGTGGAAGGGTTCCAGTCACCTGCTCGGGGAGCAGGAGTTGCTGGCAGGTGTCTACAGCTATCTAGTGAGGGGGCTGCAGCTCCTCTTCACTTGTTAACATGGAGATGAATTTACTGGTAGGTAGAACAAGTTGCTCTACAATTTATTAGGGCCCAAAAGTCATCATCCCATTAGGAACTCAGCTGTCTTTGACAGCTATTTTGGCTTTTCTCCTCACTTCAGGGATAATGAAGATGTAGTAATGTTTTGAAAATGGTATCTTCTTGAAAACATGAAACCTTGCTGTGCTAAATTGTTGTGTATCATCTGTAACAAGCAGCTTGGAGTTTACCCCGAGTGAACATGCCTAACCTTGTGAAGACGCAAAAGTTGCAGGTAAAAATCCCAACCAACATCTTGAAAGTAAGAATTTCTCGTGCAGTACTGCCATCCCTCTTCACAAAGGCCATCGAAAGCTCTTTCATGACCTTTCTTGTGAAGGTGATGAGGTAAACGTTTCTGGGCTCTGTGTATTTCCAGTTGATCCAGTAACGTGAAGAAGTAGTTGGCTCTCTTACAACATGATTTACTTCAGTCCTCTTTGCTACTCCCGTGCATCTGCTAATATCCTGTTCACCATCACATTCTGTTGTCAAGATTTCAGGGCAGGAGGGAGCTCTCTGGCAGCACAACCTTGCTGTTGCCTGGGGAGGTCTATTTTTAATTTCCCTAGATAATGCATGTTTTCTTCTTAGATTCTGCATATTTGGAGACAAGATATTAATTAGAATTAGTTCTGGATATGATGAAAATGAACAACCTGTTCATTTCAGATGTCATACACTGCAGCATTTTGCAAGACGTTTAGAATACTGAAAAACTAATAACAAATAGTAGGAAATCCTCCTCTAATTAGGTAATATATTTAGTGCTCAGTTTACAGTAGCACATTTTAGAAGTTACCTCTTTTGTTTGCTCTTACCTGGGAGCATGTTTGTTCTTCATTACGCTCTAGAGAATGTTTTTGGTGTAGCTGGTGGAAGGGCAAATTCTCAGAGCTTATCCCATGGACTTCTTTATTGCTTGGACATGTCTCAGTGAGACCTGGTTGGCAGAGCTGCAGGTGAACCAGAATCTGGGGCAGGAGGCACGTTTGTCAGAGCCAAAATGATTTTATGAAGGAGGATGCTTCAGCACAAGTAACTCTGGGATTTCCTGACTCTCCTGAGGTGGTTTTGATGATGTACTGTTTCAGCTTTTCATTTTAAAAATACATTCAGCTTTAAATATTTTTGTTCACTATATATACTATATTTTTCTGAGGGCAAATCAAAAGGAAATATTTACATTTTCTGAAGTGAAATGCTTTAAGTAGTGTAAGAAGGAGATCTTTCTGCCAGAGGAATTCAAGTTTTTGACTTTCGTCTTTTAAAAGACAATGAAATAAGACTTCAAAATCCCCAATCCTTTGAAAACGGGTTACAAAACAACTGATTCTGCATGTTTTCCCCCTCACAGCTCTACAGCTGGGTTGTCTTCTGATCTGAAACAACATCTCTCCACTTAATGGCTCAGGAAACTAGGCCAGATAATACTGATGATTTAATTCCAAATCAAAATATCACTGAAAGATTTATCTCCATCCTGCAGCAGTTCAGTCCTGAGCAGTGGAAATATTTCATTAGCCAAACGAGTTAGAGTAGAAAACAGTAATGGGCAAATAGAATTAACTGAGTATTTTTGGCATTGTGTGAACGCAGCAGGATTTGTCAAGTGAGCTTGTAAATGCATGCTAATGATAAATAATCTCCCTTTCCTTGGAGCTCTGGACCTTGTGCTGTACCACTGGGGTTCGTTGACCGAGTCTGCGTCTGTTGGTGTTTTTAAATCAGGTATGCTTTGTGATTGCACAGTGTTGGTTGTAGGAAAACTGGCAGCAGGTCCTTAGTTCTCACTGGGATGGCCACTCAGGATATCTGGGAATGCCATTGAATACATTTCCGGCCCTGGTTGAAGGCTCGGGCCTCCAAAGGGTTTGTGTCCTGCGTTGTGGGATTCAGCAGTCAGTGCTGACCAGGCCTGGCTCTACAGGTGGATAGATCTTATGTTACAACTTTGCTGTTTGTGCTGTAAAGCATCCAGAAAAATACGGCCATTTCTTTACTTTGTACTGCAGTAGCAGTGGGTAATTGAATGCCAGTTATCAGCTATACTTAATTCAGAATTCACTTGCGTGGCAGAAATGCTGAGTCACGGCCTGGAGCAGTGATGGAGCACCTGGTGGGAAGGCAGGGCAGCTCAGGTGCATGCAATCATCTGATTGACCAGAAGGGCTGGAGCCCGGACCCACCCCTCCCCAGACCTCATTTAAGGGCTGGCAGTGGAGGTGAGGAGATCTTTCTGGAAGCTCCGTGTGGCCTTCTGAAGGTGAGCTGCTTCTTGGTTTTTGTGTGGCTGTTGTGGGTCCTCCTTTGCTGCAGCCTAGGGCTTTGTTACTTCGTGTTTGTTGCGGCTCTTTCTTTCGCGTTACAGTGTTTCTAGTTTTCCGCTACAAACCAGCACAACCTGCTTTGTGGTGTACCGCGAGGGGGTGAGCCCAGAAGGAGCGGTGCCTCGTGGTGGTGTTTTGGTCTGGTGCTTCTGAGATGGATTACAGGTCTTTGTGCTTCTCACTAAGCATCTAACCTCACGAGCGTGGATATCAGACCTCTCCCGTGGGCTGCTTCTGCTTTTCTCACTTGTTTTGTAGGCATTTTGCATTTGCCTCTGCTATTTCTGGGTTTAGAAGAGACGTTCTCTTTTATGACTTAAAAGTTTCCTAAATCCTTTTTAATTGATTTCAGGAATTAGTTATCTCAAGGTGGTTTGTTGTGCCAGTGATTTGTTGGATTTGAATGTTACATGATACAAGGTTGGAGAAGTTAATGAGGAGCTCATCCCAAGTGTGCTCCTTTCTGCGGTGAGAAGCAAGCATGCAGACTGTGTGGTGATGGGAATACCTCCCCTTCCTTGGAGCACTCCACTGGAGCCCAGGGACTCTGACAGGCCATCATGTCCAAGTTTGTATCTTTCTTTCCTTTTTTATTATCAGGATTATACTAAATTCCACAGGCATTCAGAACACATGTTTTCATGTCGCTAGGTCTTTGGCTTTTCCCACAGCACCCTCTCTTCCATCCCCCCCTCCCCAAACTCACTTTCCTAGAGGTAGCTGTAGTTAGGCACAGTGCATGCTTAACATTTTCCATGGATGCTCCTCCCCCTCTTGACTGTCAGGGGCTGCAGTTCTGACATTCTGCGTGGGTCCTATCTGCAGGTGACCTTGCTCACCTTAGATGTCACCTTGGTCTCCTTGAGCTTTGCAGGAGCACGCTCCAGTGGCATAGCTTTCTCTCTGGCTGGTCTGGGGACTTGTTAGAGCTGAAACATCCCGCAGTACTAAAATTAGGTATTTGTGATTACTTGACAGGCGCAATCTCTCTGCTGGTTTACTTCTGACACCATGTCATCAAAGCTCTTCTAAAACAATATGCACTCATGTGGGAGCAGCAGCATGTTTTCAGTACATGGGCAACACTTCTAGTTCTGACGTGCTGTGGTTTTGTTCTGGCTTGTTATAAAGAAACTACAAAGGAAGGAAGCCTGCCATTGCAGCAACGGGGTGGCAGTGGGGGATGTTAGGAAATGCTTCATGTTGGTAGAACTTTCACGACTCAAAAAGAATTTGTTTGGAAGGTCTTCAATTTTGCATGAATGACTGTGGTGGGCTGTGAACACTGCAGCAGTGAAAGCTTAGCTTGTTTCTTTGCTTATGTTCTGAAAGGTAAAGCCTGGGCACAGTTATAACTAGAATTCCCAAAATCAAGCAGCCACAGAAGAAATAGCTTCCCAGTCGTGAAGCCTGTTAGGCTGTGATACTGACTTCAAGTGCATCAAGACGAAGAGTATCACTTGAAGTTAACCCAGAGAAAGCTCTTTGGGAATGAGTTGACAGGGATGGGTTTCCAGTGCTCTGGGGATGCAGAGCAGGAGCTTCTAGCTTTCAGTTGAGATGAACCACGAGCGTTCATTCTCTAGGAGAGAAATATTTATGAACTGTTAGGTTGGCACATATTTTGCATAGCCCATTCCATTGTAGAGGAAATGGAAAGCAAAAGCACTTTGAAAGCATATCATATTGGAGAAGTATCAGTAGATTATGCTCAGAGTTGCCTCTGATGTGAGCACAGATCATGTAATGCAGAGCTGAGTCTGCTTCTGGAATGGGTGTGGGGAGCAACCAGCAGCAAACTGCTATTACCACCGTCTCTAAAGGGCAGTTGATGTTTATTCTCACCAAGCATCACCTTCCTGAGTGATAGTGTGTGAGCTGTTATGGAGAATGGCACTGGAAGGCAAAAATGTGCTTGAAAGTTACACAAAAAGCTGTAGGGCTGAGTTTGGTAATGCTGCAGATCTGTGTGACCCTCAGATGGCTCCAGCGCCAAGAAAGGAAAGGCATGCAGGTCCCTCTGCTTTCTGAGGTGCTCAGAGGGCTGTGTGCTGATGACCTCCAGGGAGCTGGGTGGTAGCCACAGCAGCCTATCCACAGGCCCTGCGCCCAGTGCTAATCCTCAGCCCCAGCACAGAGGTTTGGGGCAGGGCTGCTTCGGTCTCTTATGCCCTGTGAGGAGCCCCTGGGGAAGAGGAGTCTGGTCGTAGATAACAGGCTCCAACTCTGGCAGCCACAAGTGCTTAAGGGTGGCCTGGACACAGAGCAGGGAGCCTTAAAATAACCCCCCAGGCTTTGTAAGCCCAAGTGCAGTGCTTCCCAGCTCTGGCAAGGCAAATCTGCAGACTGTCAGTTGTAAGCGCAGCACAAAAGCTGGCAGCAAGGTTTGAGGAGAAAGCCATTGTGTTAGCACCACTCAACCATCCCTGTCCAGTTCCACCAGTGATACCAGCTCTGGGGCACATGGGGGTGGAGGCAGCGGCAGGAGTCCTTGTGTCTTTTTCTTTAAATCATTTTGCATCTGAAAATGTTATTACTGAATGAGGGTCTTGTTTCCGGGAGGAACTGAACACCCCGAGACCCTTGGAGGAATAGAAACCTCAATTAAAAGCAGTGATATCAAGAGAGCAAATTGAGAATGCAATATCACATCTTCCAAGTGGCAAAGCACTGAGAGCAGATGGCTCCAGCTCAGTCTTACAAGTACTTTCAAGAACATCTGCTTCCTTGAATGCATCAGCTGCTTCACCTCTTCCTGAGCTGCAGGAAGTTACTTGCTTCTTGGGTTGCTACTTTTCCTATGCTGAGTTCTCAAGAAAGGGCAAAATCACTGTGCCAGACATAATTACTTATGTCTCTGATTAATCAAGAAATTAAAACTGTGCCAGTTACAACCAGCTTTATTTATGTTAGTCAGCCATAGCCTTAGGAAACGTTTCCCATCACATACAGATTAAACTTGCCAAGGCAGCTTTGTTTTGAGTCTGGATGGGGAGGAAGAGCTTCCTTGCTGTGTGCCCACCGGTACTTGTGGCACTCCTGACGTGTCAGGAGATTATTGGAGTTGCTTCAGAGTTTAAAGCTCAGTTCAGAGCAGAAGGAAGTCCCACGTGGAGTCTGCTCTGCTTAGATGGTTTTCTTCTCATGATCTCATTGTGATCCTATGGCTCTCACTTCTTCACTTCTTGCAAGGCAAGAACACTGGAAAGCAGTCCTGTTAGACCTTGCTTTCCAGTGGTTCTTTTCACCAGAAGTTGCTCTGTGGCCTTTGCACTGCACTTACCACAAGTAAATGGCACCTCATTTTGTTTTCTGGACTAGACATTTTGAGAATCTGCCAAAAGTAGTGCTAAGGAAGAAGCCTTAGACTGCCAAATACTGTAGCTGTGGCTTTCCTGTTTTAAATGTGCTGGCTTAGGTGGTGCTTGGGGGAATGGATTTCAGGTCTCCCTGGGCTGTTTGCTAAGTGAGTGTGTATAAGGGAGAAGGAGAAAAGAGGACATTGTGTTTTTTTTTTTTTTTAAAGCTTTGTTTTGCTTCTCTTTATTACCTAAAAACCTTTGGTCATACCTAAGTAGGTACAATGTTCAATGTACTTACAGCACATTCGCGAGGAGAAGCGGCAGTGCCTGCTTGGCAAGGTGTGAGTACCCCTGTTGGGAAAGGGGAGCTGCTTCTCCCCTCATTGATTGTGTGATTGATTCCAGCCTCTGTGACGTGCTTTGGATGGGTCAGATTTTATCTGTCTTCTGAAGCTAATGCTGTGCACCCAAAGAGGGAAAGGGAGCTTCAGCCTGCATGCAGCGGTGCTTCTGCACTAGCTTGTAGTGCCTGGGTGCCTCAGTCTTTGGGGCGTTTGCTCCTGCTGCTGGAAATGGGGAGCAGTGGTGGGATGTGAGCTACAGGGCTAAACTAACAGGATGCTGTGGGTTTCTGTCAGCTGAGGGGTGGCAGGAGAAAAAGTGAAAGACATCATATGGCTAATGAGGTTGTGTTACAGTGCGTTAGTCATACCATGCCTGGGTTACAGGAAGGGAGAGCAGTGGAGTTTGAAGCCTTAGCATTTCCCCAGTCTGCACAGTACGAAAGCAGTGTATTTCCAAGCTCTGAATGCCTGCACAACTACTCCTTTCTAGCTTTTTTTTTATGAGGAAGTATGTCTTGCTGTTTATGCTTAAGTTTGTTTATATGCAGAAACATAACAGTTGATTTTAAAGGCTTACATGATGTGCTTGGTTTATGTGCTTTTGGTAAAGGTATGAATTTGCATCCTTTGAACAATATAATGGGGATTATGCAATGTAGGGGTAAGTTGAGCAGTGGCATTTAATCCAGGAATGCAGCAGAGAACTTCATTAGCAAAACCAGGGGCTGATCTGACAGCTTATGGAGGCAGCAAAGCTGCAGTGCCTGGTTATTTTGTTACAGCAGTAGTGGCATCTTGATCTGGAGAGCTCTTGGCCGAGGTTCCCCAGCAGTAGGTGCTGCTTTGTTGTGCTGTGGTTTCTGTTTGTCTTTAACGTTAAACAGCCCCAGCACTCTGACAGGTGCCTTGGGTTTGCTGATGTGTGCCCCTTGAGAGCTTGGCAAGACAAGAAAGCAGAGCTGTTACAGGTACTAGAGCAGAGGACTTCATATCTATAACCAGGTTATCACTACAGTGTGAATCCCGGGCAGGAGCAAAGCTTTGGAACAGACCACTTGCCTGCACGTACCCAAGGTGGGCATTTAAGTGTGCACGTTAGGCCGCTGTCCTAAAGGAACCAGGACTTGTCTTCTCACATCACTTTACATTTTCAACAACTTTTAAATGAGTCAGAATCCATTTATCTTTTTTACTTGCTAAGACTTGAAAGAAATGCTTTTTCATTCTTCTCTGATGGCTCAGCTGGCAGTGGACTTCTGAGGGATGATGGCCCTGCAAGTGATGGAGAAATATGAAGTGACAGGGCCTGGTGAGCTCTGAAGTCACAGTTTCAGGAAGTTTCTCTAGGTTGCACACCCTGTAAGCTTACAGTCTCTCTGGGATTTATCATTAACTAAGTTGGCATTTCACTGAAAACTGTTGTGTGCGTAAAGATGGCAGTCCCTGTAAAAGAAACACATTGAGTAAACGTACTGATGCACAACTGAAATCAAAACAAATCAACTTTTTTGGTGGTGTAATAACATGCTACCTTCACCCTTTCTAGGATTTTCTCCTTGATTATAGACGTTATCTGCATCATTAATTTAAGTACTGTTATTGTATCAATCAAGTACTTTGCCAATTTCTAATTGCCAGTGTGGGAGCTGAGTATCTTGGCTAAGAAACAGTTGAGGAATGACAGTTTGGGTATTAATTTGTTTTCCTAAAAGCCTTGATTATTTAGAAACTGACACGGGATCCTTGTATTTTGATTTGCAATGGTACATTTTATTGGCCTTTAAATGAGTTGCCTCATTTATTGGCCTTTAGGTCCATTTGGTAATAAGTAACATGTGAGTAAAACATACAGTTAGCAATACAGTTCAGCAAATAACATTTTCATTAGTGGAAGAAATATTTAATTTACCTAGGATTATTTGAAATGCTTTCAGTTCAAAATATTGAGGGCATTTAAAATGGAAAGAGTGGTGTGTGGAAAGGTCAGAAGGCCCATTGGTGGAAACAGGCAGCCAGAGATGTGTCAGATCAGCTGTGTGGATTTGTCTGATTTAATCTAATAGCTGAGACTTTCTATATGTGTCTCTGTAAGACTTGCTGATTTTCTTTCTAGCATGAATTTTCACAGTCACAGCAATTGAATGAAAGCGTTTGGGAGCTACAGCAAAACATGTTTGTAGCCTTTCTGATACCTTATTTGCATGGGAAATCAAGAACCTTTTTAAGCCTAAAAGCTGATTTTCTTCCTGAGAGAATGGGTATGGTTTATAACAAAAGTCACCTGTCGTTTGGTGCCATGTAAATGCTATGCTCAAGCCTAAATATTTACTGTAATAATGTGTTTAATTAGGCAGGGCTTTGGATTCCACTGCTGCTCATACAGTAGCATTTAGGAACACCGAACGTGTTTTAGTTATATGCAAGATTTTCAGTTAGCTGTAATTCGACTTCTGCATACAGGATGGATCTACCAGGCAGCAAGTGAAGAGCACAGAGGAAGTACTTGCCTGTTTCTGTATTGCCTCCTGACTAGCACAATGTGCTCTTCCAAACAGCAGCTGCTGGGCAGCTCCTCACCGTAGCCCCTTAGCATCATGAAGCACAGGACAGCTCTGCACCATTTCACTTCAGGGTTTCTTTGAGTTCAGTGCCTTACTTGCTCCAAAAGCGTTGGTTATTTAATGAGCAATTCAAGATTATTGAAAAAATTCAGAAGTAAAGAACATTGTGTTTTGATACACCTTATTTATAGAGTGCTACCTATTCCCTTCTCCCTGCATCCAGGGTGCTTGCATTGAATTAATTTCAGGGTAGTTATTTCTGGAATAATAATGCCCCATAGGAAGGAGACCTCAGAGAAAAAAGATCTCATCCTTGAGTTTGCCTTTCTGAAGCATGGTTCTGTACTACCTGGCAATAATGACACTTGCTACTGATAAGCAAAACTTTCCTCCATCAGCAGGATGGCTTTTATCTTTTTCTGATAGGCACAGTCAATTTGTGTATCTGTGTTCGTAGCAAATTGATAGACTTTTATACCAGTTATACCAAGGGAAATGCTTTTGCCTATTGTGGCTGCTTCTTTATTGGATTTTTAAGTTACAAATTTAATAAATCTCATTTTTAATTAACAAAGTAAATATAAAACTGAGTTATGTGTTAAAGGGAAAATGTACAGGAACCCCATGGCTGAACAGAAGCATCTGATTTTTTTTTTGGCCTTGAGACACATTCAGTCTCCTGTTTATTCTTGACTGTCAAAAAGCATTTTGTGTGCTGGGAAAGGTTAATTATTACTGAGAGGGAATCAAAATCACAACAGTAAAAAAGTTCTATGTTTGTACTTAAAGGTGGTTATTTTATCACTGTAGGTTATTCCCCTGTGTGTATGATATGTGGCCATTTTTCCCTTCTGCCTTCTCATAAATGAGTGCAGTAAGTACGTGTATGTTTTTCTGAGCTGTGGCTGCTTTAAGCTCCTTCCAAGTATCCGTGTGCCATATGGCATGCTTCATGTGCAGGATGGGGTGCAGCCTGCTGCCGCTGCCCTTTAGATGGAGACAAGTTGAAGTCCCAGCAGGGCATGCTGCGAGTGAGATGCTGCCAGCGCTTCCGACGTCTGCCTGTCCACCAGAGAGGTAGAACAGGGGGTTTGGCTCCTGAATAAGAGGCAGCTACCAGTGTGCTGTGTGGTGCATGAGCTGGGCAGCACCCCGGAGAGGTCTGCCTGTTGGATTTAGTGTCTGGTATGGCCTGTGCTGGACTTGGGAGGAGCAGCTGGTGCTTTAACAGCTGTGTTTCTCGGTTGAACCAGATCTCATCTCTTGTCAGATTTAGGGAGGTGTAAACAGAAGGTTTGGGTTCAGGCTTGTTTGGACTTCAGTCCCCTCTTCCATAACTCAGAAACAGACTAAGGACAGCAGTCCCAAGGAGAGGTGTGAGTGCTGCTGCAGGTCCTGGTGCTGCTGACACCTACTCAGAGCAGGAGCTGGGTTTTGTGACTCAAAGCAATAAATGTATGAATCTGGAGATCTCAGGAGTGCGTGCTGGTGCCCTGTGTACTTTATCCCTCTTCTGACAAGTGCTGGCAGGCAGTCAAGGGCACTTTCTCTTCTCTCTTCACGTTGTGGGAAGGAGCACGGCTTGAGATAGCTCTGTCTGATGCTTACTCAGGTGGGGTGCTTCACAGGCTGGAGGGTGGACAAACCTGGGCTGGGATTGTTACCCAGGTTCCTGTTCTGCTCTACTCCTGCTTCACAACTGTCCAGCCTATCCCCTCAGAGACAGCTTTACGTTGAGGCATCCTTTAGGAGAGATGGCTGCACTGGAGATGCTGCTTTTCCCCTTCTGCACATTCTCTGCTCTGGTTCTGACCTGCACAGTGATGCTGAGCTGCAGGGCAAGGAACGTTATTCTCATCAGGTCGTGGGAATTCCTGGTAAGGTATGTGGTGCCTCTCACTCTAGTGTGACCCAGTAGGTTTCTGTATGCTACATGTTTTAGGAATTTCCCCTCTTAGTATTTGCAAGGGGGTTTTATGCAGATGATGTTTTGTGCTGATGGTACAGCCCACAACACCAAGGTTAAATGTTATGCTGTGCCTTTCAGAGCTTTTTTTTTCCTCCAGCTGCCCTGCTGGATAAAAAATTACCCACTGGGTAAATTTGCTGAGACCACAGTGTTAAGCCTCACTACTCTCGCCCGTTCCTTCCACTGACTTTGGTCAGAGTGCTTTGCAAATTGCCAGCTCCTTTACTAGCAGGAGTGGGAATCCTCACTAGAGGATGTGCTGGGAAAACAGCATTGGTGATGCCTTTAGCCTGACTCCCTTCCTGCCTGCAGTTGGGTTTTCACTGTCTTCCTCACTCAGTGGAGTGTGACCAGAAAGATTTGGGATGGGAAGATGTTTGTTTTGGTTTTTTTCCCCATGAAAATAGCAGTGTTCCAGGATGCAGCTTGTTGTAGCCTCCAATATTTGTTAGGCTTGGAGATGCACTGAAAGAGGGGGCCTTCTTCATTAGGAGCCTAATAAGAGGGTTGGTTTGGGAGGCACTCTGCGGCAGGCGTGCTGTGGGGCCCTGCTTGGCCACACCAGGCTGCCCAGCAAGGCTGTTGCTGCTGTGGGTCTGAGGGGCTGGCTGGGAACTTTGACAGGCTTTTTATTGTAGTTATTTTTCATTTAAACATTTACATCACATCTCATTACCTTTTCTGAGCTGTAATTAGAAATCCCGTGGAATTAAGAACCATTAAATTCATTGAGATTTCAGCCTTGGGAATTTGCCCGGAGGCACACAGCTTACAGGCCTTCATGAGGCTTGACTTTCCTGGAGTCCTCTCTCCCTCCTCTGCTTCATCCAAGCCTTTGTGAAAAGGAACCATCTTTTCAGTTTCACTAATTAATTGCCCTTGCCAACCAACAGATGTTTTACAGCCTTTGAAGACCAGGAACAGCTAGGTATATCACTTCTGCAGCCGTACACTGACTTTGTATGCAATTTGAGCAAGAAGTTTTAAAGCTCAAGCAAGGACAGAGGGGAAAAAACAACACAAAAACTAAAGCCAAAGGAGGAGTTAGGAAACTCCAAGTGTATTTCCACCTCCCCAGTATTTCATTAAATCAGCATCCCTGTCCCTTTGCTAACATTTGTGCAGTTATGGGCCATGGCACTCAGAGAAATCGCCATTCTGGATATCTCTTCTGCTAGTTTATTGATAAATTCTGTTGATGATGATGGATGGACCTTAAAAGGCAATGGTAAGAGAAGATGAAAATTTAAGTGGGTCATGCAGAGCAGGAAGAGTCAAGCTTGAACACTGTGGAGCCCAGCCTGACACTGGGAAAGCAGCTGCTTTGTTCTGCACTCAGCACGTCATCTGTTCCTGTGCTGGGAAGCTCTTGGGCAAAAAAAATTGGGGCTTAATACTAAGGATAGCAGTTGTAACAGTGGGATTGGTAGGTCTGTGTGTTCACACTTCCCTCCTGTTTTCTATGTTATTAAAAATGATCTCATTGAAATAGGTGTCATTAATCAGTGCCAAACACAGTTTAGCTAGAATGCAGACAAGGACAAACCGTGCACTTCTGCTGCCTGCTGATAGAAAACGTTTGGGCTGGTTTAACAACACAGTGGTGAAATGCTTGAGGCAGACCCATCCTCTTTCTGGGAAGAAAGTGTGTTCTGCTACCAATGATGACAGTGCAAGTTCCCTTGTTACTGCTGAGGTTGCTCGTGTACGGGGTGAAATCTTCCCAGCACATGATGTCCTCTGTGAGTGGGGCATGCATCTCACTGCAGTCTCGGTTCTGCATCACTCCAGGCCTGGGGGTCACTCTTGGTCTACTGCATTGTAATGGAGAGCAGATTGGGCTTAGGGCAGTTCATCAGCTGGGGAAAGGAAGAGGAGTGTGTAAGAGTAAGAAGGACTCTTAATTTAACAGCAAGCAGAACTACAGAATGCTTGAGGAGAGAGGTGGTGGTCCTTAAATCAGTGGTGCAGTGCTGAGCAGTGCCTCCTGCTTACTACGTTGTCACTGTTACTCTAATATCCAGTGACTGAAATGGTTGTGTAGGCAAGAATAAGGTGCTTATTTCCCTCCCTAAATATCTGATTTGATGTTGATATCTTAAAATTAATCTGAATTGTGTGGGTTTTTGTTGAACCACAGTTTGCATTGACGCTATTTCACTCTACTGTTTTGTTAGTTAGACAGATCATGGGTGTACTTCAGGTGAAATGGTCTGTATCCAGGTGTGATGGTTGCACAACCTGTGGGATTTGGGGCTGGAGAACAGTCAGCGTGCACGTTTGCTGTGTGCCCATGGTGTCACATGATGCTTGGCAGCATGAGTGGCTTCCCCAACATCTTGTCAGATTCCAAACCTGAACGTAGCATGCGTGCAACAGCAGGAGGCAGGACTAATGGTGTCCTCTTTGCAATTACAGGAGATAAAGGGGAAGAAAGCTAAGCAGGTTGGGATACTTGAGGCTCAGGCCTTAGCAAATTCATTTATTAGAAGACCCTCAGTGTGGTAATGCCAGGGGAAGGCACAGACGCTTCCCACCTCAGGCAGCTTTCCATTAAAATACCTCTTCTAAGAGTTGGTGTTATACGTCAGGAAAGGTTGACCACATGGACTAGAAATGTGAGGCTATTGAACAGATAACATATAGAGGCTTTAAGCTTGGTGCACAAAGACTCCTCTTTTGGGCCCGGAAAAAAGGATGAGTTGGGTTATACAATTGCTGTATCTGGCTTCCAACTAACTGCATCCAAATTCCCAGCCCGTATGCAAATGCTTGTACTGAAGCACAGGATGCAGCTGGACACAGCTCTGGGAATCCTTCCCGGAGTATTCCAAGCCACATTATGACAGTTCTGAAGGAGAAAAGCTCTACGCAGCCAGTAATTTTTTACAGCCTTTCAGAAAATGGTGGAAATTACCACTACATCCAAATCTTAACTACTTATTTTGAAGGGAGGGGGAATTTCTGCACGCCGATACCAATCAGGATGTACTTGAGGCACAGGCGCTCCAAGACAGAATGCCATCAGTCTGCTTGCCAAGCATGTGGCCCAAGTGCCAGATGTGCTTGGGATGGAAAGCAGTCCTCCTGAATTTGTCTGGCTGTGTGAAAAGAATCAAAAACATACACTGCCAAATAATGCTAGAGGTGATGCTTCCAGGGATGCTGCAGGGGAACCCTGCTGCGTTCAGATGCCCCTGGCCCTGATGAGGTTTCTCTTCAAGCTGCTGCTTGGCTTCCCACGTGGAAGGAACACTCAGGGTGCAGTGATGGCCTACGAGTTGTCATGCAACATTGAGTTGCAGGATGCCTCCCATAATGAGCTGTTTTCAGGAGAACAGGGACATGGTAGTCTCACTGTTACATATCACTGCAGATGGGAAAGATAAATTGAGAGCTACCGTTAGCAGGCATGAAACATTTCAGGTTTGATCAAAATATTATTTATCAAGTGTCCTGTGAAGGAGAGGCATTTAAATGCTCGTCTGTCTTGGCAGTGCAGAAGTGAATCAGTCAAGGTATGCATCCTTCTCCTGGGTGGAGAAATGAACGTTTTATGAAGAGTTTTGTAAAAAGTTTAGGAAAGAAAAAGAAAAATGAGTGTTTAAAGTGCTGTTTCTCAAATCTGGCTCACAAAGTTGATGTTAAATGGAAGGTGATGCTTTAAGCACCAGCTACACCTTTCTCTGCCCTGAAATAGGGGGTTCTCGTCACTGTCCTGCAGTTCTTCAGGCCCCCCAGGTTCTTGGCTGCCTGCTCTTGAGAAATGGGAGGAAGGAGGCGGGGTGAGTCCCAGCTGGAGCAGTGGGACAGTAAGGATTAGGTCCCAGTATCATACACTGTGACTTGGAAATAGCGAGCCACTGGTCACCCGTGGAGGAGGGGTGGTGAAGAATCAGTCTGCCTTCTTAACCCTAGGAAGTGTTGACTGAGGGCTCTGTAGAGTTTGTGGGTGAACCTCCAGGTGCTGGAGAAGCACTGCATGTTCTAGGAAACCCTTCTGGGAGCCTCTTGTGATTCTCACCGTAGGGCTGACAAGCAGACATCCTGCCCTTAGGAGCAGGATGGAGAGATGCTTCAATGGAAGCAAGGAAAAAGGAATGTAGGACCAACATGGTGAGACAGGAGGAGTGGCCTGGTTGTGCTTGCTCACTGCACTGTTGCACTGATCAGTGTGACAGATGAAGGAGCTGATGTGGGTGTATGACCTCCAGCCACCGATAGCATTTCCAGAGGGCGGAAGCTGCAGCACTGGGACCTGTTCAGTCTTCATTAGGAGATTTGGAAGGTGCAGGACACAGAAAGCAGAGTCTGTGTCACAAAAGACTGAAAGGCAAGCCTTGAGACAGCTGCTTTGGGTCATTCCAGTAGAGTATGTGGCACAGGATGCTCGTTGTTAAAGCTGAGCAGACAGCAGAGTTAAGTTCCAGTACTTCAGTATCTGTCAGAGTCTCTAGATGTGGCCAGTGGGACAGCAGTCTGCTGTCATAGTTATGTTTTTCACCTGTCCTCCCTGAAAATTAGTTTAAGAAAGCAGTAAATCCCGTTTGCTGCTAACACCAGGACTGGAATTTGTCTGGACAAATAAGTGATGCGATTACAATATCCTGAGAATTCATACCCCTGTAACAGAGTCAGTGTGTTGCAGTAAAGCTCCTCACCTGCAAAGTCAACTGGGTCAAACTGCTTTCAGAAGCTAGTGATGTGAATGGAACCAGATAAATGAGGTGGGTAGCACTGTAAACAGCTCCTGCTGCTTCTGCAGGTAACATCTGTGGGGGGAATGTCAGATGTAAGGCTTATCATCCAGCTTTATGCCTGTTTCCTCCTTAATTAGAATCAAGGGTACTGGCAGGTACCTGGTTAAGGGAAGTTGTGTTGGTTGGAGTCAGTGCATCCTTTTATTCTCAGTTATCAAGGCAGAATAAGGAGTAGGAAAACACCACCAGAATTAAGGAGAAGGATATGATTGAAATTTAAGCCTGGACTTAAACATTTTGTAGGAACTGAGATCCAAGTAGACTGAAGCTGCAGTGATCTCTGCAAAATGCATTTAACTGAGCATCCACTAGTACAGCTCGGTCTAGCTGGGCTGTGGAGACATGCACTCTACTTCAACACAAGCTAGGTGTGTTTGGTAGAGTATACTGAAGAATAGGACTGTTTCTAGTGGGAAGAAGCACATCTCCAGTTGAGTTTGAGTCTGTTTCCTTTCAGATGGATGGGATGTGTTTCTGTTATTTGTTTCCTTTATCTGTTTCTGCTGTCTTGCCATTTGGATGGCTTTTTCCATACACTGAAGCTCTGGGGGCCATGTGGTATGTGCCCTGTGGTCTCAGTAGCTGCTCAGAGCACGAGGAAGAGTGGGTCCCATTAGCCTGATGCTGAGTTACATGCTGCCTGTGTTTCCTGCGAGTGGGTTAGGCATGGATTGTGTCTTGTAAATATGGCATGTTCACCCCAAGGAGCTGGAGAAGTTTGCAGCACTCTGTTTTTACAAAGTAAATAAAATATCATAATAGATATTATGGTGCCTTGAAATTAATAAGCTTTTGTGAAGGGAGAACTCAAACTACACACGGTTGGAATAACCTGAGCAGGTCCAAATCTCCTCTTTGAGTTTGTTAATATGAATGAAGGTGTTAATGAAAGTGAAACACTCTTTGGCTGAAGAAGACTTGGCCAGAGCCTGTTGTCCTTTAATGAAGTAGCGAACTGACTCACAAGGACCATGCAAATCCGTCCTCCTGCACTATTGCAGGGAGAAGGTAGCCCATCAAACTCAGTGAGAAGCAATAAAATTGCCCATTCTCATTTAAGGAGCAAGACAGACAGATTTTGGAGATTTATGCTCAGTTGCTACAATCCAGTGTTCTTGGTCATTGAGCAATTGGATGTGTGGGCTCAGCCTGCACATAACATCGAGCGCTTGCGATAGAAATAACGAGTATTTTGCTGTTACTATCAAGCCTCTAAACTGACTTCCAGCTAATGACCCAAGTAATCTTTACTTGAAATGGTGTGATTGAGATCGAAGGTTTTGTGGGGCTTCTAGCTGGTACACACATTCCACATCCATGAGCTTCTCAGTATGGTCATTGAGCTGAAATGGAGAAGGTTAAAACTCTCATTTCCATTAGCAGGCTCCCCCTATCTCCCGATACAAATGTGACATTTCAATTTTACACAGTCCAATTCTTCTTAAATCATCTGTATAAAAACTTCAGATCTTGATTGATGATGGATGAGCTATTGTCTCCTAAAGCACACAGTTCTCATTACCCTTAAGACGTAGTTATTAATGATGGACCTGAAGTGCTTTCCCAGTGGGTCATGAGCAATCTACTGTGCTAAGAGATCAAAAGAATTGGTTTGGTGTGAGATTTCCAGGCCAAAGCCGTTTTCACAAACAGCATCTCAAGTGTTGACGGTGTTTTGAGGGTGATATGGTATCTGACAACAAATCCCTATCATCCGGGTGATGGTGGCAAAGCTGCAGCACTGTCAGTGTGCAGAGATGCTTTGGCTCTGATGGGTTCTGACCTTGTAAAACCAGGTATCATTAATATGCATTTTGTGTAATATGTGTTAGAGAACGCTGGTATATGGTGTAATGGAAGAGACAGCTGTTCTGTTAGCAGACAGTCACCATGGAAGGTACAGGGTCTTCTGTTTTTGAGGTTGTTACAGTGAAGCTTCCTAACAGTTACCTGAATTAAATGCTTTCTGTTTCCCTCTGGTTGTGCCTCCTTGTGGTTCAGCATGGCAGCTGGCTTCTTGGGGCCAGAAAGGAGCTTTTAATTTGTAACCCTCAGTAAAAGTAGCGATTTTATAACTGATTTTAAACCAGCTTTAGGTTGTACTGCAAAGTAATTGCCAACAGCTCTCAGTGTGTATCAACACACAAGTTATTTGCACTTAAGGGTACATAGCAGAATGTGAGCGTGTTTTGGCAATGAATCCACATTAGGAGTTAGATAACAAACCATGGGGGATTCCACTGTACACAAGAAAGAAGCAGCTGAGGAAAGTGCTGTCTTGGCAGATGGATGAAGAGTTCCTTCCATCTTCAGTGTAACCAGATGTTCTATGTGCAGAGCTGCTGTCCTTTTGTGTCCAAAGCTTCTGGCAGCTGGTAACCTGTTTTCACTGGCCCCACTCAAACTTAGTGCGAATGCTTTGAATTTAGCCCCTTCTTGAACTTAGCAGAGCAGCTATAAGTTGTCTGTGCTGTATCTCTCCATGCTGTGTGGCGCTCTATGGAAGTAGAAGAGGTTTGTGTTTTGTGGCTGTTAGAGACCTGTATGTCACTGCTGTGCTGTTGGCATTGTAAGGTAGGCTACCTGAGTACGTGGTAATCGTTCTGCTTCATCTCCTGGCTAATGGAAGCCAGAGAATAGCAGACAAAATGGATAATACGTTTCTGATTCCAGTCCCTGGATAAATAACCATTTAATAGAATGTTAATAGTATGCAGATCTAAGTTCCCCACAATCATTTGGCAGCTCTCCACACAATAAGCAAAATAATGACACAAGTCAGTGGTGAGTGTGCTTGCCGCTTTATTTTCATGTAACTTGGTTGACAGCATTCTACTGCTTTTAAGCCAGAGAAGTAGCTCTAATAAGGAAGATGGTTTTTTATTATTCACTTCAGAATTGAGTGGCAAATGGCTTTGGAGCTGCTCCTTTGCCCAGAGTACCAGCTGCAGCCCTAATATTTAACGTGTATGCTGCTGTAAGCAGTGCTTGGCTTCATTCTTCACAGGAGAAAACAAACCCACGGGTGGATGTGTAGTTGTGTTGCTGCCTGTCCTCAGCAGGGCCCAGCAGGAGAGCTGCTCGTGTTGTTCCGAGGAGGAAGAAGCACTCTTGTGCCTGCCTGCCTTCCTCAGCTCCTCTGCATAGCCAGAGATCGCTGCCTTGATCCTCCTGTTTATTGTTTAACTTTATCACCCACTTTCAGTGCTGTAAATTAAAAGGAGATGATGACTTTATGATGATGGGTTCATTATACAGTAACTCTTTTGTGTATTGATTGTGTTTGTGCTTCATTTGCTTAACACATATCAGGGTTTGTTAGGTCTTTCCAGGCATTGTTCTTGCTAAGAGAGGGCGCAGAATGCTTCTGAGGTTGTTAATTCAGTATAGCCAATACATCTGTGCTGATTTACACAAGCTGAGGACTCTGCATGAAGAACCATACAATAACAAGTGGGGAAAGGGGGGGTAGGGGGAGGTAGAAGGGGACGAAGTTTGGATCCAACATAATGGGAGGCTGGGCAAAAGCACATTAAGAATTGTACTGATCTTCCAGTTTATGGCTGTTGAGCAGCTGTAAGAGCCCAACTTTGATGCTGTTTCTCAGCTTTCTTAGCAGCTCTCTGCGTGAGCAGACCTGTAGGCTTGAATTGTCACCTGTGAGAAATGGTGTGGTTTGGGGCAAATACATTTCACCACATTTTGGGGGGCAGATAGCAGGTACAACAGCCATTATTCAGTGGTGATGGAGGTGGGGGCATTTTCCCTGTTTGCTTGTAATAAATCAGTGGAAAAGCTTTCAGTAAAGAGGGGCTGGTTCCTGGTTACTTTTACACTGAAAAATGCATTTCTCCTCAAATTGCGACTGTTAGAAATATTTTTAGAGTGAGGTTGGTGCCTGATATACAAGAGTACATCAAAGTTTCCTGGAGAAAGGAGGAAATTTGATAGATATTGTTGTGAGAGAATGCTCTGAAAAGCAGATTTTGCCAGTGGCAGGTGTTGAGGGGCACTGACTGATAGTGGCACCATTTGGAGTCACGTGCAAGTGTTTAAGAAGCTATCAGGGTAGACTTCTCAATTTTTCATGGCTTGTTAGATGTTATTTTTAATCAAAATCTGGGCTATTGTGGGTTAGCTAATCCTGTGTATCTTGGATGACACAGAGAAATCATCACTAATCATGTTTTCAAGTGTGCTTCTGAGTCCCACTTTCTTCCCCGGAGCAGAATTGCTAGCAGATGCTGGATGGTTGTGGGGTTTTTTCTTTCAGGGAATGTAAGAATATCATGCAGACAGATCATCATTCTGACTCTAATCTGGACTCTTTTCTGTATGAGATTATTATTATTGTTGGTTTTGTTTTAAGCTCCTTTTCAGTGAAAAAGCCAAGCTTTTAAATCAGGGGTTTCTGAGAAATAGATATCAATACTCTGAACTGATTAATATGATGGAAGGCTATATTTGCAGTTGATCCTTTATTTAATGCATTCTTCTGTTGGGCTCTGCGTTCTGTGTCATTTATTCTCGGAGATTTAAAAAGAAGAACACAGTTGTTGTTTGTCAATGTTAGTATTCCCTCTATGGCTTTTAAGAGCTTTTGTGGGTGATGAGGACTATCAGCACACCTAGTCGTTGCCACGATGCTTGAGGTTTCCTCTTAATGTCAGCGTAAGAGCTGTGATGCTCACGGCTGCATAGCACCACTTAATGTCATTGGAAGGTGCCATTAATAACAGCCTTCAGCTTTTCTCTGCTTGGTGGCAATCTGTGACACTAAGTGGTGCAGGAGGCTTCAGCTGCCTTGCTGCTATTAACTTTGAATGAAAGATGCTTTGGAAACGCGGGAGCCTGGCTGAGAAGATAAACACTCAAATAAAAAAAGTTCTGAAAGTAAAAAAAACCTGCTCCAAAGGAGACCCCAGTGCTGCATCTTAACAGCCGGCTCAAGTCCTAATTTGCTTGTGTTGGTTGCCCTGCCTTGCTGTATCACTGTGATCTCCTTGCCCAGATGGCTGGGATGCATACAAGAACGTGGACCCTGTGTTGATTTTTTTTTTCAAATAGGCTGTATGACTGAAAGTTTGAGAATGGAGTCATAGTAATTTCAAAGGTTGATAGTGATTCAGTGATGCACTTAATTACGTGAGCCAGTGCACGAGAGCTGCATGGCCAGGTTATAGAGCTGTATGGTGGGGCAGTGTGCTCGGACAGGACGCTTCTCCAGACATCCTGACGACTCAACCCTCCTTAATTACTTTGGGATGAGACAATTTCTACCTCAGGGGGGCACATCGACTTAGTCTGCGTTTTGTGTCCGTATGCGTTAATGAAATGCAGCATGGTATGACCGCTCTTGTTTTTTGAAGTCAGTGAAGTCTTGGGATTTATTTTCCCCGTGAATAATAGTGCTCTTATACACTTGAATACACTGGAACAACACAGAAACCCAGTCAATAACCTATCAGCTGTGTGCTTGTCTTTATCAGGCTCCTTCTGCATATAAATAAATGCTTCCTGTTTGCAAATGCTATATGCTATTTACTATCCTGTTTTCAGTGTCAGGTGAGGTTACCGTGTGAGTCTCTGTATTTGAGTTCTGTGCCCTCTCTCCTCCGTGCACAAAGCAGTGGTAAACTTAATTAGCTGTGTGCCTGAAGCCTTACAACTGTGTTCTCCTGTTCCTTTGTACAGAAATACTGAATGGAGGGGTGTACGTCGGCCAGAACAAATTTCTTTGCTTCGCAGACACCATTCATTGGCAGGATATCGTGCGTAACCCCTGGGCCTCCAACTTCACTTTGGTTCCAACAAATGGCAGCTCGGGATGTAAGTACTGGTTTTATTCTTTGTCTTGTCAACAGCACAGCATGACACAGGGTAAATATGACCACAGGTTTGTCCCTGATCCTCTGTTATGGAGAATTGTGTCCGTAATATTTCCCCTTTCACTACATTCTTCAAAGTTTGCATGCTACTTGTAAGAACACAGCCTAGTCTTAAAAACATGCTGTCTGTAGAGATCATTTGTGGACATAATGCATTTTTGGATTTTTCTTTCATCTGCTCTTCTGCATATTCTTCTATTGCTGTTTATTTCTAATGCCACTTCACTGCCGTGGAAGCGCAGACCTTATTGTTTGTTTTGCGTTTGTTCCTGCTGCTTAGTCTGGTCCTCGAGTCACAGCGTTCTATGGCATCGTAATTAGCTGCTGGAGTAATTATGGTACAAGCTCATGGATATGCTCACTTGAAATAAGCAAGGAACCTGAAAGAAATAGCTTTCCTGTTATCTTGTGTGTATCTGTGAAGAAACAGAACTTGCTGAGAGCGGGGTGGACTTCACAACGTCACCAGTATCTCTGGGTTTAGTGTGCTCTCTGTTTTAATGGTCTCTTTTTCAAGCTTGTCTATAAATTTTCATTAATCTGCTTGACCTGTTTCCCCAGTTTCCTCCCTAGAGTTATTCACATTCAGATGATTCTTGCAGCAGTAACAAATTCTGATGAATTCATCAGTGACTCTGTGATACTAGGCGTTTAAGTGAAATATTTCTCAATGCATACCATACTCTTAAATGGTACTCTTAGGATGTTGTGGGAGTGAAATTCAGGTATAGGCTGGGAAGAGTCCATCTGAATTCAGCAATGGCACTAGAGCAGACGTTGTTCTGGGCGTTGCAGGTAAAAGACCGATCTGGATCACTCCCCACATCTTGGGGTGACTAACACGGATGTGTAAATCCACTGATTGCCTCCTTAGCTTCTGCAACAGTCAAGAAATACCTCAAGTTCTGCAATTGTATGTTAGGAGCTCAGCAAGAAAAACAACCAACCTTTGAATAAAGACTGTTTGATTGAGTTCCCTAATTTTAAGCACCGATGTGTTTCTAACAATTGTTTTCTGTAAGGATGGCTTGTTTTTGTATGTCTCACCTGCTACCCTCAAAGAAAGAGCGCAGCTACTTGAGACACAGCTTCCTGTGGGAGCCTGCCAAACTCCTCTGGTCCTCATCTGCCAGCTCTGGAGCTGAGGCTCAGCTCCTCTGCCTTCTGGCTGCAAACCTGACACAGTTGCAATGCAGCCAGCTACCTTATTTGCATATTAAAAAGCTCATCACTGGTGGTGATCAGTTCTGAGCAGAACGGATAAAACGTTAAAAGGTTAGGGAATGCCTGCACCCTTTTATGAATCATTACTTCATCACAAAAGAGACTTGGTTGTTTTTGTGCTGTTGTTGGGCTTTCATATAACCTTTGCCAGCTCTTCCAGAAAATGCTTTTGCAGTAGCAAGGCAATAAGCTCTTCTAAAAAAGCAACTGGCATCAATACTGTTCTTCTGAGCTAGCAAAAGTTCTGCTAGTGACTCCAGAGGAATCAGAACAAGGTCAGTGCTGAGTGCTTCTGGAATCACCACCGGAAAATCATGAAGGTAAATGTTAGCTCCCACAGTAGGATGGAATAATGTCTGTCTGTCCAGAAAAAAATGATTTGTTCATCTTGAGCTGTGTTCAAACATAGGGAGCTGTGCCATTTGTGCTTGATAAAACTGATAAATAACATGATTGCAGGGATGACTGAGAGCTGTGTAGTGAGGTATCTTCGTTAAGACAGCTGCTCAAATTTTGGTTCTTTTGCCATCTTTGAAACAAATTAGAGCTGAGTTGGATGCTATTTAATAAGCATAAGTCGCATTCTCCAAGAAACCAGACTCTCTCAATGCTGTTCATGAGTCCTGTGAAATTTGGTTTAATTAGCTAAACTGTTTCTTTCTTCACAACTTAAATAGGTGAAAATCTGAGCCATGTTATATGGAAACCAAACAAATGGCTGAGATGGTTTTAAAATGCTTTGGGAAGCAAAGAAGTTACACAGATGACCATTTTAAGTCACCTAACATTTATTAGCTGTCCATATGTGTGCGTGTCTCTATTTGTCACACACACAATGTGTCTGTGTGTATATATACACATACATAGAATAAGTCTGAACAAAATCAAAGAATGGTGGCACCTTATTGCTGCTAAGTGTCAAAAGATAGGAGAAAGGGAGTATGTTACACTGGCAGTTTACGAAAGAATTAAGGTTAAGTTATTTGGGCTGGCACAGAAAACAAAATGAACATAGGGTTATAATTCTAGAATAGAAATCTCTACAGAGTGTCATTATGGAAGGGTACATGCTTCTCATATTTGGCTCGTATGTCACAGCCTTACTATTTTTGCACTGCTGCATATGATACTCAGAGCATCACAAAGTCTTTGGTACTTTTCTACATGGGCTGTGAGCCATGTGTTTTAGAACCAGGATGTATTTTACTGTTTATTTTACCTGAATGCATTACATTGCCTGAAGTCTCACATGCCTCTATCAAATGCAAATCTCAACTAAGTCCACTGGAACTTAGTAAGTACACATTTCTCAGCGTTACTGAGAATACACTAAGTGCCAAGGATATCAGGAAGGCCCTCTGGGGCTCTCTGTTGGAATATCTTGGGGGGAAAAAAGTATGTTTTTTATTGCTCATCTGAAAGCTTCCACAGAGAGGGAGAAGGTCTGTCAGAGTGGCTGTGTCAGTGTGTGAATGTAGATCTGCCAGATCTACTGTGTCAAGCTCAACGGAGTCAGTACTAGTACGAATTTAGGGAAGTCTGTGTAAGGCTGTTTGGGTAAGGGGAAGGAGGGGGATTGAGCAGTGTGGTATGTGTGGCCCTGACTTGCAGGAGTAGAGAGAGAACGTCTGCCTGAGAATAGTTAAGGCTGTTTCACTGTGACCACCTGAGCACCCCCTCTGGCAGAGAAGGTTGTAGGACCAGGAGAATGCTGGCTGACATGAGCTTCAGACACTTAATACTTTGAGCCTAAACCCCCAGCCCTGTGCTTCAGCATTACTAGCTTTGCTTCCAGCTATCTGTAGTGGACATTAGATCTTCCCTGAGGCCCTACATAACAACCCCCCCTCTCCCCCCTGCCCTTTAGACATGCCCAGCGTGGAGCACTTGCCAGGTTTTCAGCTGTGCTAGAGTATAGCAGTCCCACTGGGAGCAGCAGGTATGATACTCCAGCCCTGGGCTCCTCCATCCTCATCCTCAATGTGGAGGCCCATGTTGCAAGCTTGTGGTGCTGCTCTCACCCCCCACCCTCCCCCAGCCACACACAGCAGATGAGTGGTCTCACTTCATGGAGAATGGCATGTGCAGGCCTCCCTGCTGCTCCACAGCAGTCAACAAAGGACACAAAAAGGGTGCAGTGAAATGGAAACGCTTTGAAATAAAACTAGTGCTTGTTCCATACCTTGGATCTGCCAGCTCTGTGCATCCCTCCTCATTTACATCAGTGTTAGACAGAAGGGATATGACCAGTGCACTCCTGGGATGCTGCAATCCCTGGATGTTGCTCATCTGATTCCTTTTGTCACAGACTTTCACTGTCATACCAGCATTAAGAAAGCAGTTGAAAAGGCCATAGTGTCTTAACTACTATGAAGTGCTGCAGATGTGTGAATCCTAAATGCTGTTTCTCCTTTTTCTCTAGCCTGGAATATATTTTAGGTTCATAGGTTCATAAGGTTGGAAAGGACCTACAAGATCATCTAGTCCAACCATCCTCCTATCACTATCCCTACCCAACTACTAAATCAAATCCCTAATTTTACCCACTGCTTCATGCTCTGGCCACATGCTTGCAGAAAAGCTCACGAAGCTTTTGGTTTATACACTCGTATGTCTGAGTGCAGCTTCTGGCTGCAGGTGTAGGGCTGTGTGTGCACTGCTGCTGTGCAGTCAGCACATGCACCAGGGACCTTGTGTGCTTCAGCTGTGTGAAGGCAGGTACCTCTGCACCTGGCAGGCTGACTCGTATGCTGAAATAACACAGTATTTACTATTTGTACAACATTTTCATGCTTGTATCTTGTAGATGAAGCATTTACAGTGAACTGTAACTGAAAATAGTCTTTTCTTCCAAGTAAGTGTTTTCAGCTTGAGGTTTCTAAGCTGAGCATGCATAGCTTTGGGAACCTTGAAAGTGCTAAACAAATGTGTCCATTTAAGAGTATGTTATTCTGTTTCTCCCATGCTGAAAATCTATCTTCTCTCCTTCTAAAAATAAGCCACAAATACAAGCATTAGCTTAGCCAGCTAATGCCACACTTTGCATGGACGTGTTCCCTGTTGCCATGTCCACGTTGGATTTGGTTTCTCTTTGTTACAGCGGTAGAGGCCTGCCCTTCAGAGCTGGAAACTCAAGGAGCAGCTCCCAGCAAGAAATAAAGCAGGGAATAAGGATTAGACTTGTCTGACTCTACATTGGTAGAACTCCTCCTCTGTGGTCAGCTGGAGACAAAGCAGTGTGTGTGTAAGGCTGGCTGCTTTCATCTGTGCCCTCTGTGTCCTCAGCCGCCCCTTGATGCGGTGGGAGCCCCCGTGTGCCTGCTGCGGGTTGTTACAAGGCAGTGTGAAATCAGATTTTTCAGTGGAGCTTTGCTTGGAAGTTTTGTTTGGCAGGAAAGCCTTAAGGGCTTGAATGGCTGAGCTGAGGTCGCTGTGTGCAGCAAATAGCATAGATTAAAATAATCAACAGTGCGTTTAGAAGTGCTGAAATCTATGGATGCATATTCATGATGGAGCTGGTAATTTTGGGTAATAAAGATTAAAAGATTGCTTGCCTTTTTCAAGGGTTAAAAAAAAAAAGGCAAACCTGCTTTTTAATAAGGGGTTCAGAAGTGGAAGATAGAAGTTAGTGAGTGCCTGACTTCAGCTGACCTCAGAGAATTGAACACACTTAAGAGCCTCGTCCTGAGCTGGAGTTCCTGCTCAGATCCTGTACTGCACTGAGATCTGCAGAACAGTTCTGGTTGCTTATTGTTCTTAACATAATACTTCTTTATCTGTTTGCACCTGACAACGTAAAACTGCAGCTTCTGAGCTGGGCAGTAGCTCTACGTTCTTAACATGATGCATGGGGGAAAAAAAGACTTAGTCTTCATCTGCCTGTGCTTCAATAAATCACACAATGTATGTGAGGGAAACACTTCTTTAAAGTATCTTCCCTCTCTTTTTATCTATTGATTTATAGATTTCTTAAGGGCAAAAGAAGCCTTCAGACACCTTGAGCTTTGCTTTCCTGCACGCAGATGCTCGGTACCTTCCCAAAGCATGGTGTGCTGCCCGGCCTGGCCCTTTGTGGAGGTGGTGGCCATCCCTCAAGAAGCTTCTTACCTCCCTGTAGCTAGAAGAAATACTGCTAGGTGCTTTTATTTCTGTTTTGAACATGGATGCTGTTGCCTGTTACACATTCTTCAGCTAGCTCCAAGAGCTGTCGAGTACCCTGTTTTATTTCTCCCTGCAGCAGTGGCATGCACAGTGTAATCAGCTCACCTCTTGATGCGATTTTCATAAGCTAAATAGATGGAGGGTCTCGTGGCTTGGACTGTGAGGCTTTTCTTGTCAGCTCTTGAATAATTCCAATCGCTCTTCAGTGTAAAATATTTTCTCAGTGTTCTTTCAGAATGGGGAAAGCTAAGTGTTTTATCACGGATTTAGCCATAACTCTGTGGAAGTGAAAATTGTATCCTTTGTGTTCAAGCTTCACGTGAAGAACCTGGTAATCAATCCGTTCTGACACCCGTGTGTTTCAGACAATCCCCCTCTTCCAGAAAATGAAGCCTGCACGCCTTACTCTGAACTGTGCTGTTGGAAAGACACTTGGTTTGAGGGCCCAGCTCACAGCCAGTCCAGCTGTCCCTGTGCTGCTGCCCTGCACTGTCATCTAAACTTTTATCTGAAGCTGTTATCTCCCTATTGCCTCTTATACTTACCTAATACAGTTTCTAAAATGATACTCTTAAAAATAATGGTAACAATTTGGCAAAAACTTAGCAAAACTGTTTGTCAGCCTACTTTAAGGCCGGATGGTAGCCTGCCCTGCTTTAATACAAGCTCTGATTAAATTAATACAGCCCTGATAAATGCCACCTTAACAGTGGCCTTGTGTTGTTCCCGGGGCTCAGTAACTCACTGGTGGTGTTGATGGGTGCAGTATTACATGGAAATGTGTACTTGGGTCAAACCGTGGGGTATCTGATTCTGAAGTAATTATGTGATAGTTATGGCTGCCTCAGATCCTTGCAGTCCCTCCCAGAAGTCCCACCTTCCACAAGTTTTCAGTGATGCTGGGGCTAAGTTGTGCCTTATGTTGCATGTGCACATACCAGCGTTGCCAAGCAGACTCTCCAAAACGCTCTTGTGCAGGACCAGACCGCATTCACTACCATACGGAAGTCATTCTAGTGACCTCAGGAGCCAGGTAGCAGCATGGTAGCAAGGATGGTGTCCTTTTGGACGAGGGACTGGCTGATGGGTTGGGCTTAAAGAGTTATAGTGAATGTGGTTATACCAGGCTGGCAGCCAGTGACTAGTGAGGTTCCCTCTTCATTTTATGGCTAGTTTTAATCTTTTCGTAATGACTCAAATGTAGACAAGTTGCTGAGAATACCAAATTGGAAGGAGCTTTTGACTCCATCAGAGGTGGGGAAGCCTTGCAGAGAGGTCTAGACAAATTGGAGAGCTAAGCAATCACCAACCATGGGAATTTTATCAAGAGCTGGATTCTGCACCTGGAAAGGAGCAATCCTGGCTATCCATGTTCCCCCCCAGAATGGGGGTTGAGATGCTGGAAAGCAGCCATGCTGAGAGGGATCTGGGGGTCCCGACTCCAAGCTTCTAGAGCTCAAGAAGCATTTGGACAGTGCTCTCAGACATATGGTCTGATTTTTGGGTGGACCTGTGTGGAGACAGGGGTTCTAGTGATGGTCCTTATGGGTTCCTTCCAAGTCAGGGTATTCTGTGATACTTCCCATGGGTGGCACTGCAAAAATGGCATCAGTTAGTAAAGAGTCATGAGAGCTGAACGTGGTGTGGAATTAAGATCGTGGAAAGCAGGAAGAAAGAGCAGACGGTGCCCCCTGTTACAGGTGCAACAGTGAATAGTGAACCCATGTCAGTCAGAGCCCGTGATAACCAAACAAATATGAGCTGATGGCCTTCTGTCCCGTTATCTTGCAAGGTATTTTGTTCTTGGATGCACAAGGGTTCTGCCCTGAAGAAGGCCACAGTAACAGCAGTGTTTCTGTATTCTGGCTGAAGAAAGGGAGGGAAGTGACTAATTCTCTCTTAAAGCCAACTTTCAGAATAGCTGGTGTATCATTTTGGGTGTGCATCTAAATTGGAAACTACCTGCAGAGAAAATAGCTTTCCAGAAAGTACGTGCTGAAGACATTTGTTATTGCAGAGCTGCTTAAATTATAACCTTTCATTGAGGTGATTACTTGAAGTTCAATTAACATTGTAAATGCACGTTTGGAGAGCGGTGAGCAGGGCTTCTGTATGGAGGTGGTCTGGGCCCAGAATGCATTCCCTGAGCAGGTGTCACTGGGGCTAAGCCAGGAACAGAAGCTGTTCTTCAGGATAAAGAGCCACAAATAAGTAAAGCATCCTCTGAAAGCTTCTTCATCAAGTGCTCACCGTGTGACGTTTCAGCTGCAGTTGCAGTTTCATGGATAGCTCAGTTGGAAAGGAAATCTAAATCAGAGACATCCAGCGAGTGCTGCCGCTTCTTGTTCAGTTTGTGTGGAAGCTGCTCGTCCTGCTATTAAGGAATCTCTCATCAGGACAGGAGTTTTTACCTGGAAATGAAAGACAAACACAGTAAGAGAAGGAATTTACTTTAAAGATTAGTTTTTGCTGGGTTGTGTAACTGCAGATGGAGGAATACATGAAACGCGGGGCTTGTTCTGCGTTGGTGTAGCAAGCTGCACTGCTTGAAGGTGACAGTAATGGTTTTCCTCGACTCCAAGCAGTGTTTTGAATAAAGAGAATCAGTTTAGTTTCCTAATAAATAACTTCAGCCAGTGTTTTCAGAAGGGATTTGTCAATGGGTAAACGTCCTTGAGGTGGATTTGAAAGGCACACAGACCTGGCTTTTAATGGAAATACACTGCCTCTAACAGCTGACTTCATGGAATGAAAAGTAAGAAGTGCAGGTATACCTGGCTAATGCCCATAGATAACGCTGGGAGGACACAAGTCCTTAAGCTGACGGGGCATAATCCAGGGATCTAGCGTAGGAACTGTTGCATAGCCTGGGATCTTAGGGAGTCATGGGAGCTGAGGGGACAGGATGGCAAAAGCCAGTGCTGATGGTTCCCAAAGAAGCTCTGACACGGGCATCTCTGCATTGAAAAATATTCCAAGTAAAAAAGTAGCTCTCCAGCCAACCCCATTTCTGTTACGGTTCTGTCCTGCTTTAATGTCTTCCTTTCTTCTGACAGCAGCTGTGGGGAGAATGTCATCCCTCAGGTGGGCCAGTGTACCACGCTCTGGTAGAAAAACACTGCAGCATGATACTTGCTCTGTAGCTGCACAATTTAAGCCGTGCTCCACATCATAGTTTGTGGCAACTCCTGTTAAATGCTTATCTTTTGAAGGCAACCTGTGTGTGTATAAAGTATTAGTGTGCACCACCTGTTTATAAGCAGATTGGTGTTTAAGCAGTATATTACACAAGGGGGAGACTTTCAGCATAAGTGAAAGCATCCCTTTCCATTATAAGCAGCTTGCTTCATCACACACACCGGTGTTTTTTGAAAGTAGGAAATAAAGCCCCAATACTCCAAATATTTAAAACAGTCTAATTGAACAGTAATTGGCAGATTTGTGGTGGGTGGGTGGAATGGCTCTTTCACAGCAAGCCGCAGCTGCTCTAGCTAGCTGCCTTTGAAGAACTGCTTAGGGAAGGAGAAAGAAAAGAAAGACTGCAAAATCAGCTGCTTAATTGCACCTACTAGTTCTTGAAGCTTCATGCCTCCATCCTTTGGAAGCTGGCTGCTGCGGGCTGCACGGGGTGCATGGCCCAGGCACAGTGCAGCAGCTTATGTTGCTGTGAGAGGTAGGACATGCTGAGGGGCATCTCTGAGCGGGCTGCTGCTTGCTCCAAATGCACAGACACAGGCTTTACAAGTTGTTCAGTACAGATGGGTGCCTACAGTGTGTGCAATTCACTGCGTTATAGCCGTGTGACAGAACGTCCATGGAGTCACCTCTGTGCAGATCTCTGATAGCTGGAGATTATCCTGGAAATCACAGCCTGAAATCTGTTTGCATGATTATTTTCACTGAATATTTCTGGACTGCAAACACTGAATGTAAATAGCAGAGTGCATACCCGAGCGTTGTTTTCCATCGGAGAAAGGGCTTCTGTTGTCCAGTTATTATTTTGTAATAACCACTTTTGTTTGGGCAGACAGAGGTGTATTTCAAATAAGTTCTATCTGAATAAGCATATTTTGACACTTATATCTGGAGTTTGTTCAAAACTGGATTCTACATTGTGGTTATGAGGAAATTCTCTCTGGGATTTCTACTTGGTTGACTCAGAATTGGTTAAAATGTCAGTACATCTAGCTGCACCCAGCCAGACTCTAGAAGTATTGCGTGGCATCAAGGAAAAAGTAAAATGAATTTTAAAAGCCACTTCAATTCCAACTTGCCATTTCTTTTCTCTGTGGTTATTACTTTGTTTAAAAAATGGAAATTGTATGCCCCTCTGTTCAAACTTTATTACTGCTTTGGCAGCATTACTAGAACATTATTAGAGGACATTATTTTGATTTACATGGTATTGACTTAGTTGATCTGTTTGAGGAGTGGAGGAGCTGGTATTAAACAAGCACTTGAACACCTCCGCATTTGGCATTTACTTTTCAACGTGTCTTTGGGTTGGCTGAGCACCTCCTTTGAAAATTTCCTCTAACAGCACGGAGATTTCCCTCCCGGGCTTACACACAGTGCCTAGGGAAGATACCTGGTAGACCGTGCCCTCCTCTGGTGCAGAGGAAAGTCCCAGTAGGTGATAGCCCTGTGTTTGAAGGAAGCTGTGGCTTTGAGACTGGCCCAGATGAGGCGGGGAGTTCGGTTCCCATCCCATGGAGCCCTGTCCAGCAGCACAGGTCCTGCTGCATGTGTGCAAGGCTGTGCTTGTGGCTTGCAGAGGGCAGCATGTTTCATTAGTGATAATGATTACAAGGGAAGATTCCTAGGGGCTTGTTGCTCCTGATGAGCCTGCCGAGCAGCAGGTATAACTTGACCTATCCTTTTTCCTTCTGGCTGTGTCTCCCAGTTTGCTTAGGATCCCTGCGTGTGCGTTGAGAAATGCGTTTGATGCTGATTGGAACTAATTCACCACCGCAGTGGGGGAAATTGGCCCGCATTCCTCTGTGCTAACAGCTATAAGCAGTGATAATTAATAGCTCCTAATTGCTTAATCAGTGTAAAGTTTTACATTATATCATATGCAAAGGGTTTTATTTTATGTGGGTGAGCAAACCCCCAATTAATGCATCAAGTCGTACAGCCTTACTAGTGCTGTCAGTTGCAGGCAGAGAAAAATAGCTGGTGTCTTCATTACCCCCCTCAGGTCCCTTTCTGCAGTCGTTCCTGTGGCCTGAAGACATTTTTCTGTAGCAGCTGAAGTAACATTACAGAGCGCTTGCTATCAGCTCACAGCTGTCAGTGATAAATACGAATTCACTGGCCTGAGCCTGTTCAGTGCTGCTGACATGCTCTTCTTGGCTTTCCATTTATTCTTTTACCTCTGGTGGCCAATCTCTCTTAAAATCAAAAGTGCCTGCCACCAGCATGTCTGGCAATACTCCCTAATTTCAGAACATTCAACAGATTTGCAGTCCCCTGTGTGCGTGAGCACTGTCTCCATCACACGTTACTCATGGAAATGCATCCCCCTTGACTGTTAGCTTTTGTTTGCTCTGGTGCAGGTTGGTGTTCATCTCAGCTCTCTCTGCCCTGCCTCTTCCTCGTGCTGTCCCCAGATCTCTGCCTTTGCTTTTGGTGCCTGTCTGTTCACACAGAGGGTGGTGACGCACTGCTTGTGGATGCCCCATCCCTGGAGGCATTGAAGGCCAGGCTGGATGTGGCTCTAGGCAGCCTGGTCTGGTGGTTGATGACCCTGCCCCCACGGCAGGGGGGTCGAAACGAGGTGATCTTTGAGGTCCTTTTTAACCCAGGCCATTCTATGATCTCTCCATTTTGTAGACCTGTCTCCTATGCCATGTTCTTTCCAGCTGCCTGTGTCTCAGTCTCTGCCCATTAGTGTCTCTCTATCTGCTGGGGAGTGTCGGGGGAAGATGGGGTTGCTGACTGAGGCTGGATCTGAAATGAGCTGAAGCAACACATTTAGATGGCAGTAGAGGATTGGGCCCTTAGACTTCTGTATCCTGTAACACTTGTATAGAGAGGAGGAGAAAACAAGCACTAGGTATTCCTGTCAATGCTCTCTTCTTTTACAGAAAGTTATACTTTCTCTTGCAAGGCAAACCTTTCCTGCTATAAAGGAGGGAAATCCTGAAAATTGTGAGGGTTAGGTAATTAACTTCCAAATCAATGCAAGAGATCTGATAGCTAGCACAGAGCTGGTAGAAAATGCAAAATTATTTTTACTTAAATGAGTGTGAATGAATGAGTGTGTGACAAGAGGAGTTGCTGGCTAAGGACACAGAAAGCATTACAGCCTGATAAGGCAGAACAATCCATCTCAACAATGGTAGCTTTCATTCTTCTTAATGCTGTGCTGTGGTGTTTGAATTATATTTTTTTTGTTTTATTTTTCCAAACCTTAAAATTAAATCTTGAGCATTCTTTTTGGCATCACTACCATTACTGTAGGAGAGAAGTTTTTTGGGTTGAGGATGAGTTCATATGAAGAAGCTAATAAATGATTTATAGATGTTTTGATAGTTAATCAATTATTTTGGACGAGTTGGACAAGAGCTTCCTTATAACCGTGCCTTGTAACCATCAAAGCCACCGTGTTTATTTGCACTTCAGTATTGGTATGCTACACATATGCTAGCATTTATTAATGTTTTATTAACCTGGTAGAAGCCATCCATAAATGCAAGCTTTGTACAAAGGGAGACCATTTCTTCTCTTATTTCTGCTTTTCTTCCCCTACTGAGAGGGGTCTGCTTAGGGCGGATGATGGGGAAGAAGCAGCATTCTCCGTACTACAGCGAGCTTAGAGCTAAGAGAGGAGGACTTCACTTTTCTTGTCTTGTCAGTAACTTAATCCTCTGTGGTTTTACTGTTCCTGAAATAATAAAGTGAGTCTGGAGACAAAGGAAAGCCCTTCTCAATTCTCAGGAAAGCACAAGGATAAAGTAACCTTGGTCTTTCCCAACCTTGGGAGCGAGCTCTTTCTGCCTGTGACTTTCTCCATTCGGCAGAGCAGAGGCGTATTCCACAAAGAAAACCCTCCCCTGTATGTTGTCACAGTAGTGCTCTGCACCAGGTTCCATAATGAAGATAAGTAGCATTAGTATTGGCCGAGGGAAATGAGCCCAGGAGACAAGCCATTGCTTTTCCACGTGGAATTTGCCAAAGCAAAACTAATTCTCATCCTCCAGTGGAAATCTGCCCTTTTTAAGTTTGGATTTCGTAACAAACTCTGTAGAAATTACGTAAGCCTCCTTTTAACTCCTTCCCTCCTCCTCTGCGTTTTAATGAATAAAATATCACCTATTCAGTATCTGTATCAGTGCTACTATTCTGGAGCAAAAAATGTACTGTAGCATCACTTCCGTAGAGGGGGCAGGATTCTGTGTGAGGTTCCTCCTTTCCATATGTACTTATAACGAAGTTTGGTACCCTTTTTTTGATGTGACTTCAGTGATGTGAAAGAATTCAGCACGTGGACTAAGTTGCGTTTATAGAGCCCACTGGGAATCTTTCTGTGGGCAAATTCCAACTAATTCTTAAATCACTGTTTGATTATAATAAGGATATACATAATGCATAGCTACAGGCGGGCTTTTGCTCCGTGGGGGAAGTTTGGGCCGCTCTAGTGCTGAGCGTCCCTAGGTTCCCCTGGTTAGATTAGGACTTCAGTTTTCTCTTGGCATCTTGATGTCAGAAACCAGTGCTGGTGATCACAGGAAGGAATTACCTCTTTTTATTTGCTGTTGCCTCAGAACAAAAGAAAGAACACTTCTGCAATGTCATGGTTTGCTATTTCTTTATTAAGTATTTCTTTTAGACCTTGCTGCCATATGTTGGTAGTTTTGGTGTATTTTAGAGACACAACAAATAAAAAAAGTAATCTATCTCGTGCCAAGAATCATTTGATGAGTTTTCCTCAAATCTGTGTTGACTCAGTACAATCTAAAAGAAATATGGAAAGAACTGTGGAAAGCAGTACAGCAGTAGGACTTGATAAGTCCCTTGGCCGATCCATCTGTTATTGTTTAAGGCTGACATACAGATCTGATAGTGCAAACTGTTCCCCCCATAAATGTTCCTTACACTCCAGGCTGCTTATGTTGTCTTCCATGAGACTGTTTTAGTGTTAAGATTTATAGAGCTGATCTTTAATAGGTAGCAATCTGTCCTTATTACGGTGGGAAGCCCGTGTGAAATACTGAGTCATGGGAGGGCAGAATCTTGACCAGTTCACACGGAGAGCAAACAAACTTACTTTTCTTTTTAAACAAAGAACCCAAGATAGACACGCTGTTTGAAGGAAGTTTGGTTCTTTTTTTTAATTCTCAGTATATTTGACCTTCAAAGGGCACGTAATAATGTAATTCAGAAGTGTGCTGCATGCAGCTCAGCTGCTACTTTTTGTCTGTGCAGTTGAGAAAGGTGAAAACAATGAAGCAGAGGCTTTGAGATCCCAATGAGAAAACAGAAAACTGGCAGTTTTTTCTTGCTATTTTGTTAAATATCTCTATTTAAATGCAAATGATCATCTGACACTGTCAAACAAAGTCATGTACCAGGAAGCAGGCGTGCAAGTTAAGAAAAAAAAATTAAATGATTTTTGAAGATGCTGGATCACTTTCTTTTTCCAGAAGTAGCAGTATTGGCTGAGCATGCTTTTAGTTGCATACCGAGGGTCAGCTCAAGACCTAGGAATTTCAGATCTGAAGGTTTTTACTTTAAATACACTGCTCTGCAGTGCTTGTGCAGAAATGCATGAGGACTCTGTACCTGGAGGGCACTTGGAGGAATGGAGTGTTTTCTTTGCTGTCTCCCTGCCCGTATTGCTGTGGAAAGGCCAGTGCACGCAGGACGATTCAGAAGGGGGATGAAGACTGGAATAGAAAGAGGCAGAAATGGCCTAACTGGTTCATTCTGCCTCAGATAGGTAGCTCTGAGCTGCAAGACCTGTAGCTTTCTCCCCTGAACTCCAGACCCCTTGAGCTAGACTGGTGTGAGCTGTGACTGGAGGTAAGGATCATTTGTAAAATGGGGCAGGTTCTGCTATCCTTAGGTTACAATTCCTCCTTTGCTTCCTCCATCAGTGAAGCTCCAGCAAGCACTGAGCTAAGGCAGGTGCAGGAAGAGTATCTGAACCTGCATCCATCCTTCTGCCTGCTTGTCCTATTGGTCCCTGTTTATAAAATGTGTTGAGTTTTTTTTTCCTGCAAGGTGAGTACTAAAACCAGGAAACAAGCTGTATCTTATCAATTGCCTACTGGAAGTTCTTCCTTGGATTAGCTGTTTACCTCACCTATTTTTATGATTTCCATTCTTATAAATCAATATGAATGCATTAGCTTTCTGCACAGGGCTCCAGTAGCTTCTTATAATAATCATAATAATTGTTATTACTGATTAAAGTTGCATTATTCATGCCAGATGGAGTCCCCCCCTCTGTCAGCCAGAACGAGTTTGCATTATGTAGTTATAGTATATTTCTGATCAAAATAAACAGATGGCAGAATGTGACAGCAAATTATATGCTGGTGATGTCAGCAACAGCACTCCCCTGGTATAATTGCTTTAAATGAACATGAGTGCAGCAAGGAGCTGGTAGCTTTAACAAGGTAGTTGGCACACAGTGTGTAATTACTGCACAGCATAATCAATAGATCATCAGTGATATGCAAGAGCACTGATGTTAGAAAAGCAGCAATGTGAAGTCCAACTTGACACACTTATAACAGTGGTTTTGCTCAACGGTGGAACATCTTGTGTGTATGCTGCTAGCAAAAGAGTGGTGGTTTCTTTTGGGTTGACCCAACCTTAGCTGAGAGATACTTTGTTCAGGTGAAGTAGCACGCGAGATGGGTATTTGCTCAGCCATCCCTTGTACCATGGAGGAATGGCTGAGTCTTACATAGAGTGCACAGAGAACATCTCTGGGTGATGAAATTGTTCCTCATCTTTTGCATGGATTTAGATTATAGCATATCCATGTGTGTCTGACAGCAAGTCTGTCTGTCTATCTGGGCTTTTTACAGCATAAAAAGCCTCCAAAGGCAAAATGGACCCTTTTTTTTTTTTTTTTTGAACAGTTGGTGAAGCCCCATTTCTAATCTCTCTCCGTTTCTTTCTCTTCTAAAGGTGGACGATGCCACAAGTCCTGCACAGGCCGATGCTGGGGACCCACAGAGAATCACTGCCAGACCTGTAAGTAAGCATGACCCCGAGGGCTGAGAAGTGAAAGGGATCCTATGCTTTTTTCAGTTGTGAAGAGATGCTCTATACTCTCTGTAGCGCAGCTCTGAAGTACATCAAGTTTTTTTTCTGTAGGTTTTGACCAACTGATGATCTTGTTTTCCCTCCCAAGTGAATTTGTTTTCCTTTCCTCCCTCATGCTTTTTAAAAATGCTTAAGCTAACTTGAATTCTCTTTTCCCTTCCTGGCAGCAGCATGGAGCATGGCTCCTGAGAATATTGATTTTGGCTATTTTGGAATACACTGAAATGAACCAGAATAGAAGAATCCACTTAGGTGGATTCAGAGGTCTTTAAATGACAGCCTGACACTGGAAGGTTCCTAATACCAGAATATTATTAATTTCTCTGGGAGCTTGGTAGCATTAGTTATCTTGTAGAATTGTTCTCTTTATAATAACTGAAAATGTAGTTGAGTTATACTGAAAGAGAATAATGATTTTTTTTTGTAAAGGAAGTAGTAAGTGAAGGGCTGTTCACAATGTCTGTCCTCTTGAATTGAGAGAGCATTAAAATGAGTAAGAAAGAAGAATGCGTTGAGAGAGTTTCTTCCTTGAATGCTTTCAGCTCCTCCAGAAAGGCACTAAGGAGTTAGAAGTGCAGTCAAAATATTAGCAAGTATAAAAGAGGAGAAAATTGAGTGCTTTTCCTACAAGTTTTTCCTTTTTTTCTCTTGTGGGAATAGAACTGTTCTTTACATTTTCTTTCTTTCAAATTTAGGATGGTAGAAATCAGTTGTGTTTTTGCTGGAGTTGTTCTTCCAAGAAAATGAAGTGGTAGCTGATACCTCCCCGCGTGAGCACAGCTCCGGCCCCTGCTTGCTTCCTTGTCTGTGTTGTAGGTGGGATTGGCTGCAAATGGTCAGCAAATCCAATCCAACCTGTCTGTGGCTGCACAGGGGTGCAGGCAACAGAGCTGCTGCACTCACACAGAGGTCCTGCCACCGTGGACAGCACTGCTTCAGCTACATCAGTTGGTGTTGCTGGCAGTTACAGTTCTGCTCGAGCTTACATGTTCAAATGTTGTTATTTCATACTGGACTTGATCTGTGGGTGTGAGGAAATTTGTTTAGGGACAGGTTGCTGGAATAACTGTAATGAAGCGTGTTCTTGTTCGTCTGAATTGATATAGCACATCTCCTTTTTTTGCCAGCAACTTTTGGGAATGCTGGAAAGAAGTCACTGCAGTGAAAACCTCTTTACGTCAGAGTTTATATACTCAAGTACATAAAGCAAAGGGGCAGGACCCTGTCTGACCACAGGAATTTTATATCACAGCCAGATTAGAATTAATTGATGGTGCTTCCTGAGGCCTGTTCACCTGTCTCTGTTATGCTTCCAAATAGAGGTAGACTTATTTGGGCCTTATATGGTTATCTCATCAGAGGATACTGCAAAACCTTGGCACTTACATTGTGTAAGGATGCCCTGACCCTGGCTTGGGCCTTGTTTCCAGCCAGCAGAGGCTCCAGCCTTCTTAGCATTGGACAGACTAGCTGGACTCTGGCCATTCGAGTCCCCATGGCAGGATGGACTCCCATGATCTCAGCCTCCACAAAGCACTGCTCTCGGATAAGTGAGCTGATGTGGTGGATTAACGTAGTAATACCAGGGAGAGCAGAACTTATCTGCAGTGTTGTGAGGTCTGGAGCTTAGCAGAGCTGCATGGCAGGTTTGCTCCCGGAGTGACAACTCTCTCTTTCTTCACAGTATCTGCCCCCTCAGATCTAAGCAGTGGGGATAGGCTAAGGCAGGACCATGGATTCAAAATACGAGTGCTATCTAAGTTCCAGGCAGATGCACAGATCACACACTTCTTATTTAAAAGAGCTGCTTTACATCCTTTTACCTTGAAGCTTGTTGTCAGTATAGTCCCCTGCGTTCTTCTGTTGATCGGAGTTGATTTTTGGTTGTGAGTGTTGTCTTTGCCTCCCTGACCTCGTGCTGTAAGTGAAAAGCAGGGTGTAGCAGAAAGGCTGACTGCTGGGCTGCTGGCGAGCAGTTCTTCTTTTCAGTTTTGCAGAACTTGGTCTTTTAAAAAACCATGTGAAACAGAGAACATGATTAGGAACTCAAAGCTTAAAAACCCAAGTGCTGTTAGCTTTTGCTGCCTTCATTTCTGATGGGATGAGTGGTATCACAGACATTGCGTGTACCTTCACGTGGTCACCTTGGGGATGGGCATCCTTCAAATGCATGCAGGGGAGCACTTTGGCAGTACTATTTCCCAGTGTCAGACTGTTTTGTTTGCTCGCAGTAGCTTGTCTGCATTTAATAATTTCACTTACATATGCACACTCTGAAGCAAAAAAAATTCTGAGCCCCTTTCCCAAGATAAGATTTAAATTATTCTCCTGAGAAAAGGATAAAAAAAAAAGGAAAATCTTAATCCCTGTCTTTTGTTTCAAATTACATATGGGGAAAAAAAAACACATCCTTTTGTTTTTGTATGAGTATCATCTACCTGTCTTCTTCTGTTGCCTTCCAGCTATGTCTCTGTATACTTATGTCTCTATCTGAAACGCCACCTGCATCTAACTCTGTCCTCATGCCTCTCTAAATGTGACAAGAGAATTTATGTATTTAAGAAGGCTATTAATGGGAAATTTTAAATGAGCTGTTCCATCAGGAGGTAGAACAGAGATAATTTCAGGGTACTGTTTTATGCAGTTAACAATCCATTTTCCTTTTATAATTAAAAATCAGTAAATATTAATCTGAAACAAAAACTAGAGAGTATTATTCCTGTCCATGTGATGAAAGGCTGATGTGGAATAGGCTTTAAAAAGCATTGGGCATACAGAATGTAAACCACTATAAAATAATCGTAAGAATGAAAGCATTGGGAAGTTACTAATCATTTTTTTTTCAATCTGTGCTGTTCTTTGCTGCTGATTTCTGTGTAAAGCCTTTGTTTCTTTTCTGTATGGAAAGATATTGAAACTTTTACAAATAGAATATATTATTTTATTTAAATGACAGATTCTGCATTTTATCTTGGAGGAATGTAACTGAAGGAGGAGAATTTAAATTAAAGTATGAGTCCACTAAGGGAATGCAAAGAAGGGGAAAAGCCTTTAAATGAAACTCCAATCAAAAATGTTCAGCAAATGTACGACTGTGTGACAGTGTGTGAGTGCAGGAGTTTGGCCTGAGCGTGATGGTATTTACACAGTCCTTGTGCAGCTGATGTTGCTGAGAAAAAAGAAGGTGCAGATGCAGTAAGTAGCCAATTAGAGCAGCCAGAGGCAGGCGGGAGCCTGGTGGGGGAGAGGGAAAGAGCTGAGTCGGCAGCTTAGATCAATCAGGGGAACCTAGCATTTTTGTTGGAGACAGCATCTTTAATTAAAATCCTTGTATTTCACTAATAACTTTGCATGTTCGTGAGACTTTTTCATTGATTTCACTTTCTTCCCCTTTTTCCCTTCATAGATTTACGGTGCCCTGACATAATTAAAGATGAAGGGAAACAATAAAAGAGACGGATTAATTGCGCACACACAAAGTGCCCGTTCCACCCCATGCCTAACACAGTGTTCTGCTATTAGAGTGAAATAGTAGCAAAGATTGACAGTCAGCATTCTGCTCCCCCCAGAAACCAGATCCAAGGCACGGCACGTTTTGTCGAGACCTTGATGTTTGCCCCTCTCTTTTGCTGTCCCAGCTTCGACTGTGGCAGTTCTGTGCAGCCAGATCTCAGGTTTACTGGGATCCCGTGGTGCAGGCATCAGGGCAGGTAGCTGTGCTGCCCCCTCAGAAGTCTGCTTAGAAGCTCTGCTGTGTTAGTGAAGGCTTTCCAGGGGCAGTCACAATGCACACTAAAGAGCCTGTCAGCTCAGTGAGAAGCAATCCTAGGTGAGTGATCTGTATCTGGATGTCTTGAGAAATAGTTTTGCATTTCACTCTTCTAAATAGGTACGAGTCACAGCTGTACAGTAAATGGATTGCGTTTGGAGGGAATGGGGGAGGAAGCTCGCCATTGTTTTAAACCTGTGCAGTTATGTTAAAGCTCTGTGGCTTTACACCATTAAAATAACTGTAGGAAGTTGAAGTGTTGAGCTGTTTATTGGAATCTGATCAGTCTGATGGCTTCTGGGCTTCTAACAATACACAGTATTGCCATTTATTCATTTTGTTTTGGGGAAGTACTTCTGCTGCAAGCTGCCTTGAGTGAGTCCTTCAGAAAGTTCACACTTTTTTGCTAAGACATTTTGTGCCTGCCTGCGTGGTGCCGCTGAAGTTCTGACAGCTCCTCCTCAGAGCTGGGCCCTCAGCAGCAGCTTTAATGCAAATACAGCATGCAGGAGATAAATAAGGTATGCTGTGGCCTTTTCCTAGAGTTAAATGTTGTCATTTCTGTTGGCACTGTTTGCTTTCCCACTGAAAGAAACGTAACAGAAACAATTAGGGAAGAACAGCAGCAAGCCTTGGCTGCAGCTAGATTTTACGAACTGCTTTATAGGTTTGTTGCTCTCGGGAGGGCTCAGTCTGTTCCCATACCTGAGCAGCTCGTAGGGGCTGCATTCAGCTGGTGCTGTACCAGCAGAGGAGCACGTTCTGAAGGCCCTGCGCTGACAGGGGGCTGAGCTCCTCCACATCAGTCGTGGTGCTCCTCCATGTCGCTGAGGTTGGGAAGGAAACATACTCTGGAGTAGCTTGCAGCTGGGGATATTTTCTTGCTCTTTTAACACCCTGCTGGGAGCCTTCTCTGCAGGGAAGCTCTGCACGTCCTGGTGGGCATCATGGTTCCCAGCAGCAGCTGGCACTCGGGGGATGAAGTTATAATTGAGCTCATTAGGTAGCTTGCACTGATTTCCTGCACAGAGGTGCTGTACACCAAGACTTCCCAGATTTAAGGAAAGCATTAAATTGCAGTGGAGAGGCAGCAGTGAGGAATGCTCTTTATCAGCGTCCTGCTGGTAAGCGGCCGAGCTGGGCCACGATATCCCCTCCTTTTCACTTGAAACTGTTAATTATAGCTGCCTAAAATTTGCATCCTAAGCTCTGAGCCTCTAGTGTAATTAAAGAAAAAGCAAAGAAAGTGTAAGCCTGTAAGGTGTGATAGGTGGGTGCTGCTGAGGGAAGCAGATTTGGCGTTCTCTGTCCTCTTGCAAACTGTTCTCAGTAGAGAAGTAATGAAATGCTTTCAACAAAATAATTAGCAAAGGTTAATTACAGAAGTGCAACAATCTGCTTCTTATCAAGTCAACTGACAGCACATCTTCCTGACATTCTGTCGGTGGCAGTTGGCATAATCCTGCAGGAAACTTTAGTTGCTTGTTCTGTAAAATGAAGCCTGAAGCTATAGCTGAGGAGAGGAAGATATTCCACTTGTTGACCATTCCTCATCCAAGGCTCAGCCCCAAGGTGCAGTGGTGTGGTTCCACTTAAACTGCTACGCTTGCTGCTTGGTATAGTTGTTTATCTGTGAACGAAGGCTAGGCAGTGCTACTAGGAAGAGGCTGAGTGGTGTTTCCAGATGTGTTCCAGCCTGAAAATAGTACTCTGCTCCATTATCTCATTGCCTGTTTCTCAAATTGATTGCCACTAACAGCTTTTGGCTCTCAATTTCTGCATAATTTATACTTGCTGTTGCAGTTCTTCACAGGGGAAAGCTGGTCCAGAACAGGTGTGCTCTTCTGGTACTTCATCATTTGTTGTTGTGGCTCTATATCTATCCATGAGCTCTGTATAAACCTTCCATCTGATTTTTCCAAGCGTGCCAGAAGATGTCAAAGGAAGAATTTCACAGTGTTGCATTCTTGAAGATATCATAGAGATATTCTGGAGGAAAACAGCCAGTAGTGCCAAATGAAAAAATTGCCTTAAGCTTTAGTTCTGTGGGTTGGTTTTCTTTTCAGAACGGTGCTGTTCAGCTGGTTTTCCTCAGCGTGCAGCTGAAGAGCTGTCTCGTCAGTTCTGATTCTGACACGATGGTTTTTTCCTTCCTTCTCCTAGTAACAAAGACAGTGTGTGCAGAGCAGTGTGATGGACGGTGCTACGGGCCCTACGTCAGCGACTGCTGCCACCGGGAGTGCGCTGGAGGCTGTTCCGGACCCAAAGACACTGATTGCTTTGTATGTGTGAGACTTCTCGTTTTTCCTCCTCACAGTGCAGTCACAGTGCAGGTTTTTAAGTGCTTTAAGCCATGCAACTCACAGTTTTGCCCCTCGTAATGTATTGCATGCACGCTCTCAGATTTTGACTGTGAACTCTTAACATTTAATATTTTTCACTTTACATTGGCATCCTTTATCTGCTTAATGTTAGCCATTAGCAGATCTGAGATTTGTAAATACAGATTGGGAAACATTAATATGCTAATGTCTGTGATTTTTATCTCTTTTCTAAAATTATCTTTCAGAGGTGATAGGGAACTTTCAGATGTGTTTATCATTGCATTTGAGTATGGCTTTTATTACTGCACAATGGCTTTCTTATTTGGAAGTCAGGATTACAATGTAGCTTCTTTGTGAAAGATGTTCCCTATTACTGCCAGACGTGATTTAAATGCTTTTTTTTTTTTTACTAGGAATGAAAGTGGTTCCCAAAATTTTCTACCTCAAATGCATTCTACTACACATTCTTAAGGTGAAAGGACAAAAGAAGAAAATAAGTTTATTTTTTTCTATGCATACAGACCTTCAGCCAAACTTGTCTCGTTTGTACTTCATTTTATTAATAGTGTGAACAACTTCAGCCACCAACACTTGATCTCAAAAAATGTGTAGCTCATGGCTTTGTGTTGCAGAGGCAAGTTTTGGTGACGTTTTTGAGAGCAACACACCTAGGCCAGAGGAAGTTTAGCATTAGATTTAGAATGTGCTTGGAGAAGCGGCTCTTCAGAGGTGCCCAAGTGATTGAGGATAAAAACACCAGCCAACTTGGGCAAGTTGTAAACCCACTTAGCAGGTGGGTTGGACTAGGTCTGTCTCCAGAAGTCCCTTCCAGCTTTTCCAAAGCTTGCTGGAACTTTTTTGTTGGTTTGGACTACAGTAGTGGAAGCAGCATTCCTTTCTGTGCCATCGTTCAATTTAAATGTGTAAAGAGAAGAGTTACTGGTCCCATACAGTAGTTGAGGAACGTTCTTAATGCTGAAGTGCTGAACCCGCATCTTGTTTGCCTATATTCTATAGTACTGCAGCCTAAAAGAGGAACAGATTTTCTGAATAATGGCAGTTATAGGAATATATATGTTAAAAGTCATGCTAGTATGTTTCTTCTAATCCAGCAGAGAAGTACTCAGGGCATTGCTTTCGTTCACTTCTGGCCCTAGAGTGATGTAACTGAAATTCAGCAGGGGTCAGGCAGTTTTCAAGGCTGACTACTTGCTTGAGACACACTGTGAAAAGTGCAGCCTTTTAGGCAATGGCCAGTGTGCTTAGCTCCTCAACTGAGGGGTACAACTCAGTTTTTCCTGGTGTACACTTGTTGCGGTGTTGATGCCGGTATTCCACACCAGAGCATCACGCAGCAGTGAAGGGGTTAATGCTGTGGGAGCAGCAGAGGGGCGGAGCTCCGCACCGGAAGTCAGGCGGCGCTCGGCCTGGGCGCGCTCCTCTGGGCTGCCGTGAAGCTGCAGCACGTGTGCTTCCCCTGCAGTTCCTCCTTAGCGTAAGCTCACAGCTTTTGGTTTGGAAATCATCTCTCTCTCTCAATCGTTCCATTTTATTAGATTTAGTAAAGTTACCGTTTCCTTCTCAGATCGTGCCGTTGTTTTTGTGGACTCATCTCTTCCCGCTGTTTCCCCCCCCCCCCCCCCCCCCTCCCCCGGAGCGCGGCTCTGCTCGGGCGGCCGCTGACGCAGTTTCTTTTTCTCTCCTCTCTCCCTTCTCGGTTTCCCTTGGGTCACTGTCACGGATAACACCGTGACAACATTCTTATGCTTCCATTCCCATATGAGCAACGTTTAGCATCAAATCCTAAAGTCTCCTTACATTACCAAAGCAATCGCAAACGTATGCGAAGCATTACAGTTGTGAAGTAAGAGTTCCTGAGTTGTCCTTTCCTGAGAAGTTCCACCTCTGAAGAGTACTGGCGTGATTTACGTTGTGTATTTGCTAGGAGGATTGTTGTGTATGTAATACAGCACTTCCGAAGGTGATAGTGGATATAAAAAAAAATGAGGAGGAAATGAACTACATTAGAATTTATTAATAAGTAACGCAAAGCTTATGAAACCTTAAAAAGTCTTCAGCATAATATGGCAGCTTGTAACAGCATCCTGTTTTAAATATGGTATTACTTCTAGATGAAATTATCTATCCTCCTCCTCCATATGCTGCCATGCAGGCATTTGGATATTCAGTTATAAAAGCAAGACGGTAGCCATCATCTAAGACAACAGCAAGGTAACATGCTAAAAGTTTTAGAAATGTTCTCATATTGTATGCAAAATCAAACTGGATCTAAAATCTGAAATGCATAACAGGGCCAGGCTAAATACTCTGGAATCAGAAAAATGACACAACCCCATTTGCAGAGTGGGCTTTCTGTCTGGTTTTGTTAAGGAAGAAACTGTGACTGTGTTTGTCATAATTGTGGCCCCGTGAGAAACTGCTAGATTGTTGGGTTTTTTTAATATAACTTCTAAAGAAACAGCGAAAACAGGATCAGTTTGGCTTACCTGCAAACTCCTGAAATCTGTAGGAGCTCGTGTTTGGTGTAGGATGGTGCTTTCATCGTGGAACACAGTTTGTTCCTTTCAGCAGCAGATTTTGTCCCTTATTCCTGGTTACTTCATTAACTTTTTCTTCCTGAGGTGATCTGAAAGGAGGTAAGAGCAGTTAGTAGAAGCAGCAGAACAGGGTTATTTCTCACTTTTCACAAAGTCCCATCCTGGGCTGGGGAGAGAGGGGGACTCAGTGTGCTTGCTGACTTCTTTAAGATTCAAAATCACCAAGGTGTCTTTGACAACTTGTAAAATTCTGGACGGATTTATCTCTAGACTAACGTTTGTGAGGTAGGTGGGCAAAATCCAGTAGCAGTGGTTGCTTAAGATGCTAGGAGGATTCAAGCCAGGCTACAGCTTTCATATTCATATGAGGTCTGACACTAGGCTTCTGTGGTGTGCTTTGTGGTGTTTACTCCAACAGTTTTCTGTAAGCCATTATTAAAACCATAGGCTTTTTGGTGATAAAGATATGGTGATAAAAAACGCAACCATTTTTGTGACTTTTTTTTTACCTTGCTAATTATCATCCCCACATAGCTAATTATTCTTCCAGCATACTATTACTCTCTTCATCCACACGCTTGCCTCTTCATTTGTCAGAGCCCTGTCCTCTGGCAGCTGTGGGTGGCTGAACTTGAATGCTAAGTGATACAAAGTCCTATTTTCTTTTCCCAGTGTGTGAAGCAACTGACCTTGTTAAACTTGCACTTAGGGAAATGACCCCCTCCTGTGCTAGCTCAAAAGAAGTTCTTATTCCTCTTGCTTTTTAATTGGGAATTTCAGTTTTCTGCTGGACTGCGGACTCAATCTGTAAGAAGTGAAAAGATTGGGCCTCTAAAGCAAAGTCATTAGCATGTGCTTAGATTAACTGTGATAAATAACTGCTCATTCCTGGCAGCTTCAGAATGTCCTATCGAGTTGTGAATTAGTTGATTACTAGTAGTAACAATAGTTATGAAACAAATTAGAGTTCTGTTACGTTTTTGTAGGGTGTGCTGTAACAGTGAGCTGTGTTTCAGATTGAGAGGTCTCTGTGAGAATTCCTTTCATGTGTCATGTATTTGCCGAGGTCCTAGCAAGAAATCTATGAAAGCAGAATGGGGGTTAGAAGGCTATGCATTGCATTCCCCACTGTTGCAACACATCTGAACAGTGAGGACTGTTAAACTAAATACCAAAACAACTGCACAACCAACTGTATGATTTAATCAGGCTCGTTTTTTCCTTCCCTCCCCTGTTCTGCAGGCCTGCATGAATTTCAATGATAGTGGTGCATGTGTCACACAGTGCCCCCAGACATTCGTGTACAACCCAACCACCTTCCAACTGGAACATAATCACAATGCCAAGTACACGTACGGGGCTTTTTGCGTCAAGAAGTGCCCACGTAAGTGCTGTGTGAGCTCTCTTTTCCTGCAGTGATGGGAAGTTTTGAATTGCCTTTCAGGAGCCTTGTGAAACAATGAGAGGAGAGGGAAGTGAGCAGTGCAAAGTCTCCAATCACTCAGTGGGTGCCTGCACCTTGCAAAAGCTGGGTTCTTGGCACTTTCCAAGTGCTGTATACTGGAGTGATTTGTTTTTATAAGAGGGAATTCACTAAGTTTCTGTCTCCACAATGACCAGTGTTACTCTCATGCTTCTGAACAGCCCATGTAGATTTAGAAATGAACTGTTAAGATTATGCCAAAATGCAATATTAATTTGTGGGATTCTAAAACTGTACAAATCTGTGTCTTAATAGTCCAGCGTCAGTAGTATCTGTCATCAAAAGCTTTCATGATGCAGATGCCCTTTTCTTGGAATCATGATGGTTTGACAAGAAGGTACCATAAACATTTTCCTTAGCATTTTTTCCCATGGGGAAAAAAACATGCCATACTGACAATTCCATGAGTGAAATTACAGTAGCTGCGGGGGATTAAAAAGAGCAATCCCGTGCACGTGAATAACACAGGCTTCTCAAATGCCAATTTGATGACAAATGAAAAATAGTTACTTAGAGATTGTCATTGATGCGGTCTTTGATACAGACACTTTAGTTAGGAAACTGACACCATGTTCTTGTCCTCTCTTTTCTTCCCACCGAAGTTCCCAGTGGTGTTATCCATTATTTTTTATGTAATTCACCCGTGAGATAAATAGATTATCTGTAATGAACTGCACCATTTTTCAACTTAAAGCTAAATCCAGATTTTGAATCCGCGCAACAAAGTTGAGATTGACAGTAGGCTGAGGTTGGGACTGTCACAGCTTCGTTCTGTCTCTAATAAGAGTAGTGAATAATCTAGGAAAGTTTAATTTTTGTTTATTTTTAACAAAACTGGTATAACATGAGCAACTTTAGGGATGTGATCCTGTGTCTAAATACTTCATTGAGCTTTCTGATTTATTTTCCGTTCCTCTTGATGTTATTAAGCTTTCAATCAAGTAGAATAAGTCTCAGTTGCTTTTGGCAGTTGTATTACAAGGCAAAATTGAAACAATTGTTACTGTCCCATGCATTGTGTTATCCCATATGAGTATAGTTCTGTGTGTGTGAAAGAGAACCTTCTTTTCACGAGTCACCAAAGACATGCCTCAATGGCTCAGTGTTTTCAGAAGCGTCTCAGTAAGCATGAAGGCAAATAACATGTACTGACGTATTACAATTAAAAAAACGTGTTCTTTCAGTATTGTGTAGTCCTGTGGTTCACTTTCTCCCAATATCTTCTTAATCTTCTCAGACAACTTTGTGGTAGATTCCAGCTCCTGCGTCCGTGCATGTCCGAGCTCCAAGATGGAGGTTGAAGAAAACGGTATTAAGATGTGTAAGCCCTGCACTGACATTTGTCCTAAAGGTAGGCACTAATTTGGTATAAATGTTCTTGAATGTAGTCTACGCTCCAGTAGAGCAAAGCAGCGTGTTATTTTGGCATGAAATATGTATGAGTATGCTGTAGAATATTTGATATTAATAGCCTTTGGATATCCACAGAACTTTGAACTATGTGAGCTGTGTGTGAAGCATGTTCCTAAATACAATGTAATGAAAATTTATTCAGTTGTAATGGTAATGTAACTAAACCAATTACTTTTGCTTAGATAAAAATGAGGGCGATTCCTTCGTTGGTTTTAAAGAAATCTGAAAGAGTTCTTTATTATATCATTTTAATGACTCGTATTTCCTGGAGGTGTTTCAAAGCTCTCCTTTTGTCATTCCAAAGGAGGCTGCACTAAAACCCAAACTTCAATATATGGTATGTTTCACACTCAGTGTATCTTTAAGTTTCCAATATTTTGTCTGTTCTCTGAAAACACTTATTTTCCAAGAATCTTGTACGTCCTCTCTATGCCTTTTAAAGGTGGAGAAGTTTTTCAGTGAAAATGCTGAAGAGAAGACAGATATTTGTAGGTTACTTTGGTCCTGAGCTCCACTGGGGAGACGTTATGCTTTCTGCTTAAATATCTCAGGAGCAAAGCACCATCACTTTTTCTGTACGGGCTGATGTTGTTTTTCAGTACTAGTGGAGGGAAGTAGAACTTGTTCTGTATCGGTCTGAAAAGAAATTCACCACCAAGCTACTGCAAACCTTCTAAATGAGTAGTCACACCACCTGGCTGAAACAGTTAAACAGGAACTTCTGCCAAGGCTGGGAGATGACATACTTAAGCCTACTTACAGTTGAAAGGATGTATTTGGATGCATGTGAATACTTAAGTATTGTTCCTGCCAAGCTCTTAGCTTTACTTAATGGAATGGAAGGAAGCTGTCACGCCTGCACTAAAGGTTCGGGTTTGCTGACAATAGTTGCCATCTGGGGAGTCCATTAGGGAGAAAGATGTGCTATCTGGTGGAAATTAGGGATGTTTTGTTCTTGGATGCATCATGCACCCCAGAAAACGCAGCTAAGTTACACTTAAAGGCTGCGTAGAGAGGATTCATCAGCATTCATAGCAAGGTCTCTTAATGTCCCATTCATTTATTTAATGAGGTGATGGAGAAAGAATTCTTGTGCTTGCTTTCAAAAGGGTCTTCTGGCATATGAATACTTAAGTTGACAAATTTTAAGTTCACCAAAGCAAAGAGGACCTGTTGAGCTAGCAGTGTAAGACTCCTTCCTTTTGCAGTGAGTAGTGCACAAACATAGGATACAGCCAGTGTGAGCTAAGTCATCACGTATCTCCTTACAGATGGCTTGAGTGGGAGTTTGGGGGGTTGACATTGTTCTGATTTAGTAACTGTTTTTCCTAGTTCTTCACAAAATCCTTGTTTTGGCAGCATGTGATGGCATTGGAACAGGGAGTTTAGTGTCAGCTCAGACGGTGGATTCTAGCAACATTGACAAGTTCATAAACTGTACCAAGATCAATGGAAACCTTATCTTCCTTGTTACTGGGATTCATGGGTAAGTGACAAAATGCTAGTATGCTATGTCATGGTGCATGCTGAAACCAGTAGTGCCCACCTTTTAATTAAAGCTGCAGGTTTCTCTTACTCAACTGCAAACCTAGGCTAAATTAATTTCCTACCTATTTCAGTTTCAATTGCAGAGCTGTGCAAAAATCAGCAGTACTTAAATCTGGTGCTTTGGTTTAAATATGTCTGTGTATTGAGTAGGTCTTAATAAGAGTAGATAGTGTGGAGGTACAACACCATAGTTTGGAAGTCTCGTTAATGTCTGTTTTTTGTAAGGAAAGATTGACCAGCCACCTAACTAGCTGTTTATAGTTTGAAATACTGTTTGCTGTTGTATCAAAAGCGGATGTGTGGTGCAAATTCAGGAAGGATGGGATGTATCTGGAGAAAGCAGACATAATCTGTTTTGGTGGTCAGGGAAGGCCTGATGTAAATGACTGCTTTCTTGTTTTAGGTTCTTTGTTTCTGAGAGAACACACGTAGGAGTGTATTTTCTTACTAATTCAAATTTTCCATGTCATAATTGACCGTGGTGAATTACATGTGATGCTTTGAGGTATTTCAGGACCTTAAAAAACGAGTAAAATCCTCACAGTGCACTAGCAAGATGAAACCCTTTTACTCCCTTTGTTGTAATAGGTATGCAGATACTTTGTTGTACATCAGCAGTACAGAATATTCAGTCCCACTGCTGGGTAGTCTTTCAGCTTTAACATGCTTCTTTGGCTTCTCAGAGTTTTCAGTATTTGTCATGACTGGTTGTCAAGATTTACAGTGTGAGGTGTGTTTCCCATTCTAACTCAGTGTTTGCAGTCCCGTGGCATAGCGTGAGTGTGATGAACTTGTGCAGAAGGATCTGGAGCGGAATTCCAGCATGACCAGTAGCAGCAGATTTCTTTGTTGGACTTCCTCAGATTTAGATGTGTTCACAGAATGAAGCTGTTGACTCTAGGTTGCGTGGCTCAAATTCCTTATGAGGTGAGATGGGGAGAAATGGCTTATTTCTTCAGTTTGCTGGGGTGATTGGTTGTAGTATGTCTTCACCTACAGCTTGACTCCAGCCACGCAAAAGCTGAAATCGGGTTCAGCGGAGCCCTGCAGCTCACTGATGTTCAAAAGGTCAGCAAATGTGAGCTTTGGCTGTGTAGTTGGCCTTCTCATCTCTCCAGCAGGGAGCACAGTGTGAAAGGTTAATGTAGTGTAGGGAGAAAGGAACTTTGGTTCAAGTGGTTTAAGGGAACGCAGCTTCAGGCTTGTGGAAGCCCTGGCGAGGGTCACACAGGAGTCAGTGCTCATACCGTAACACCTTCTCATCCAGCCAGATGACTGTTCACAAGGCTGGCTGTGAATCTGTTGGATCCCACACGACAGGAAGTACTCTAGTAAATGCAAGGCATTATTCCAGTTCATTAAGTGATCTGTAATTCTGAGTATTAGAGAGTCACTTTTTCTAAAAGTTGCAGTAGCAAAGTTACAAGGTGAGTCAAGTTAACAGATCTATCAGATTTAAAGACAGCAAAACCAACCTTGAATAAAACTCTGAGGAAAAAAAAAGCAACTGAATTATTGACTGAGAAGCAGAGAGCTAAGACATGTTGCCCTGTTTTAGTAGAAGAAAAGCTTTGAGGACACCTAATGAAACTGTGTGGACCTTTGTCTCTCATTCTTTATGAGGAGAAGTCATTCCAACCTGTCTGAAGAAGGGAGATGCCATGTTCCCTAAAGTTTTCCACAGCAAAAATTGTAGCAGTCTTTAGTAAGAGAAAAACATGAAAGTGAAATAACTTGATTTCTGAAACAGCTTTGTTGTTGAAAAGTTTAATTACGTTTGGCAAATCATTACCACACAAAGGAAATAAAAGATGATACTAGGTATGCTACTAGTTGCATGGATGGACAACATGAAGCAACAATGATACCTGCTCCACTGGGGCTTCTTGTTAACTTCTGTTACAAATTCGTGTACTCTGTGAACTGTAACATTTAAGTCAATTTTCAGTGCTTTGGATTGCAGTGGTATGAAGTCTAGCTGTCTCTGCAGGATGGAAAGATGTTTTGTAGTCTCATTGAACTACTTCGTTACTTAAAAGATGCTAAGAGTGGATTTTCTTCTTTCGATTGACAGCGGTGTGATTACAGTTGATTGTCATTTTTTTTATCCTGTTATTCTGTCGCTTGTCTTTCTGTTGCTTCATCATTTGAACTTACTCCCTATGTGTTTGTAACAGTGTGTATTCAAGCTGCCTAGGTCACTCCAAAATTGATGCTTTCTATTTATTTCCATGGCAGCAACAACAAATACAAGGTGCACACTAACATTGTTTGTAGCTGAGAGTTTTCTCTATCAAAACACTATTTTTCCACGTAGTCATCACCATTAGGGGACATTTTCTAAGCAAATTCTTTTTTTAACAACAACCAAAAAAAGCTAACTGGTGGCACTCGATATCAGTGTCATCTTTTTATGCCATAGCGTACCTGAGATGTTCATGTTTGATGGGGCCATTTCAGTTCTCAGGAAGCCAACTTCCTTGGCTTAGTGTTCCCTGCTTTCACCTCATAAACAGTGTATTCTCCTGTAGTCACACATCAGGGACTGCCAGCATGCTCATAGTTCTCTTCTGCTTATGGCTTGTTACTTGCTTTGGTAGCGGTTTCTGTTAGCCCAGGTAGTAACACAGCACTTAAAGTGCCATTTAAGCAAGTCTTCCTGGGAAAAATGTTGAAAATGTGCATCTTTATCCTTTAGGAAGATCATCCGTAGTTGTTCAGAATCCATTAATTTTCCAACAACGTAAATATTTACTAAAATGTTACTGATTCAATCCTTCAAGACAGTGAGCACTACTGTTCCTTCAGAATGACACAGGGGAAGTCAGATTCTGCAGATTCAGAAGTCTGAAAAAGTTGGGAACAGTCTGGAGAAACCTGCAGCCCACACTGCCCAACGTCAAAGGATTGACCTCATGTTATAAGATAATGCTCCTTTCTGCATGGCAGAGCTTTGTGAACATTGCGGCGGTCGTTCTTTTTAAGTATTATTCACAGTGTTGCATTTTTTTCTGTTCAATCTTCCAGGGATCCATATCACACAATTGCTGCGATTAATCCAGAGAAATTAAATATCTTCCAAACAGTGAGAGAGATAACAGGTAACAAAAACTTCTGATGTCATGCAGTCTTGATTTCTTTTCGTTTTGCATTCGTGGCTGTTGTTTGTTGGGTTTCCTGAGGAAGGCAGGTACTGTTGTCTTAAAACTATGTTATCAGTTTGATAGCTGATACCATAGTAGTTGTTCATTGAACTATTGTTCACAAGTGTGCTGTCCTTTACACGTGAATACAGAATGAACATTGCATTGGGTTACACGAGCATCAAAAGACCAAGACTTGCTGTTGATGGGCACCATGCTGGCAAGGTGATACAAGTGTTGCAGGTGCTGACTGAAGTCTCTGCTTTACTACTTAATTAGAATTATCCCTTTGCTTGAAGATGTATTGCATTCCAGTCCTGTACTGATAGAAAATGATAGATGACTGCACACCGTAGATGTCTGCACAGATCAAAATAAGGAGTTGCACTACTTGTGTCAAGAATGCTCTCCATTGATGACTTGTCCCCACGCACAGTCAGAAATTAATGCAAGCTCTTCGTTTTAGGAAAGTCTTATTATCTTTTAATGCATCAGAATGCATCTCTCAATTTCTGTCTTAGGGCTCCAATACATTTTAAATTAAACATTCTTAATTGAGGCAAATCCTAACTTTGTCTTGTGCTGCTGAGAAATGATACGTAGACCTCTCAGATTGCAGCCTGTGTTTAAGCTTGCCCTCAGTGTGGCTTTTGAAAGTGGGTTTAGTGCTGTGATATTTCTGCTGTGACCCTGTTTAAGACCTCCTTTTCCTTGCTGGAGGAGACAGCACAGAGCAGGCTGGTGAACACTGCACACTACTGTCTTTGAATTTGTTACCTGTTTATTTCTTTTTCTCAAACCGTCACCATCTTTCACTTAAAGCCTAGGCCTGTTTTATTTCATGTATGTGGTGAAGCTTTTGTTATGGCTGAAGTGGTTGATGGTCATGTTTGCTTTCTCTCTTTCAGGGTATTTGAACATACAGTCGTGGCCTGAGAACATGACTGACTTCAGGGTGTTTTCTAACTTGGTTACTATAGGCGGAAGAGCTCTGTATAGGTAAGATACTTTGTGTCCGCGATGCTGTTTTTCATTAGCATTGTGTTTACCAGCGTGGAGTGCAACACTTCTTGGGAAGGATGTCACAACTTGATACAGTTTCTCAGTTGGCAAGCTATCCGTTAACAGTATCTTTGCTATTCCATTCTTTACGGTGGACATGAACTTTTAAATGTAAAGACGTAAAAGAAAAAAAAAACAGCATCAAATTATCCTGGTTCATTTCTGTAGCTGCCAACTTCCTGTTCTTTTAATATTTTCTATGTTTTAAAATATTTTATGAGTGTGAAATGTGACTTGAAAGATACTAGTAGAACTTAGCCTCGTTGTCTGGATGCCCATACCGGTGTGTATACAAGTGCAGTCTCACATGTCCAAGGAGCAACCTGGTCATAAGAAGCATTAAAAGGTAAATGCTTTGTACTTAGCTCTGTAGTGCCATTTTTACAAGAGATGTTTCTATCTGACAACTGATAGGGAGGAATTGATTTTTGAAGAGAAGAAAATGCAGTGGGAAATAATGGGTGAAGATACCTTGTAGAATGGTGTAAAGAGGAAACTCTGGCTCCCAGCTGTGTCAGTGCAGCGTTCTGCTGACGTTTTTAACATCAGACCAAGCAGATTATGGATAGCAGTGAAACCTTGAGATTGAATTACAGCCTAGCATTCTGTTCAGAGGCAGCAGTGTTTATTTAGAACAGCTGGAAAACAATTATAATCATTAAAATACAATAACTTGAAGGATGTTTAGAAAACTAGATGTTGCTCACTGGTCTTTAGTCATACAGTGTGCACAGCCATTCCTGTGTTACACATTTACCGTTCTTTTGATAAAGAGAGGAGATAACCACAGCTTATGAAGAAGAAAAAGGAAATGTAGAAAGAATGCATTTCCTTGAAAATAACTATTTCTTCCTATATCACTATAAATGACATGAATTTGTCACATTAATACATTTTAGAATACCTTTAATGTGTCTTTGTCAGTTTTTTCTTATCATGTAAGTCATCGTAGTATTAATGTTGATGTCTTACCAGAAAAAGAAACAACACGTTTTCTTCAGTTTTCTTGACAGCACTTTATTAAAAAGAAGAAGAGTTAATGATTGATACAGACTGTGAGTGACTTAGTTGATCAGTTTGATGGCTGAATTGATCGAACAGTTTGTGGTATTGCAGTTCTGATAGGGCTCACTTTTCTGGGCAATAAAACTGCCTTTTGCCTCACAAAAAATGTATCTTTTCAAATTAAAAGTTTTCTGAGCAAATTTGCAAAAAATGGTCTTGAGTTCTACCTCTTGAGCCACCTCCTGGGGCTCGTCCCTCTTCTCTTTTGTTTTTGTCACAGTGGCCTTTCTTTACTCATCCTGAAGCAGCAAGGCATTACCTCTTTACAGTTCCAGTCCTTGAAGCAAATCAGCGCCGGTAACATCTACATAACAGACAACAGCAATTTATGCTACTACCACACAGTCAACTGGACCAGCCTCTTCAGCACGCCCACTCAAAAGACCGTGATTCATCGAAACAAAAGAGCAGAGAACTGCAGTAAGTACTGCTTTTCGATGCAAATCTTCCTGCCGTGACTGGCTCATTCAGGGGGAGATGATGTAGGTACTGACAGGAAGCAGTGTGTGGATAGGCCAGAAATGCAGCTGAGGTCACTTACCAGAAGCCCTAGGAGCAAAAGTGGAATACTGATCGTTTACGGAATCTAAAGGTATTGGCTCCGTGTCTCTGAGGAGGTTTATATGCGAATGAAGTGTTTTAAAATACGAGCAAATGAAATGGTGAGGAGAGAAGGCACTGCTTCCTTACTGTGGCATGAACTTTGGAGATAGGAGATACAGTTTTATGAGTATGGATTCTGAAGGTTGTAAATGTGGAGTGAATATTATGTTTATATACTTCGATTTACAGCCCTCTACTTGTGGAGTGAAACAGGCATCTTTTGCTTCTACTCTTCTTCACCTCTTTGGCTCTCTCTTAATCTTGAAAGGTCACTTTTGGGACTGTTTCTGATAACTGAATTCTCCCTTTCTGTACTGAACTCTTATCTGACAAGGAAAGTTACTAGCAGACTTCCAGTTGAGGCTAATTGTCTTTCAGGAAAGCTTATGTGACAATATCTGGACTAAGTTCATATTGAAAAACAAATGAACACTGTGTAGCAAATTAAATGAGTTGGTTATACAGGAATCACAGCAATTTGCACAATATTTTAGGAGCCATATAGTTCATTTTGAGGATACGGTTATACTGCTAGAGAGGAAATGGGTGAAATTGCTGTATGTTTAAGTGATATTACTGTTCTTTGAGATTTGGCCAGGCAGAAATGTTTTTTTTTCAGGCTGTGATCCTGCTTTTAAGTGTTTCTTTTTTCCCCTCTCTTTGAAGTTCTGTTGTGCACTGAAGGACCTTGTGGCTGTGCTCATCACTGTGGTATGAGGGTAGATTCCAGTATTAGACGAAACATCTCTTATCACCTCTGCTTGGTTATATTTTCTTCATTTCTTCTGCCATGTGAGAGCTTCATGAAGCGTAAAGCCTTGTTTGGTAGCTCTCTATGTGAGATTTTTGTAGCTGTTATTTGGCTACTATTCTACAGGTTAAAGTGAAGGTTAAAGGAACACCTCTTGCTTGGTGGACTGTAGTCCAGTAGGATCCTAGTGGTCCAGTTTTGCTGTGGGATACGAAAGCCTTTGAAATTTCCAGACAGCACAGGATTCCTTTCTACCATATAAAAAACTGTGCACTGTGGCAGAAACATATTGTTCTTGGTGATGTCCACTGTTGTCATGTCTGCTTTTTTATGTCATCATTAGCTTCATCAGTCTGATAACGATAATGGCAAATAAATGAAACGACAGAAACAGCTCTCTTCTGTTCAGAGAGATTTAGTATGAAAATAAGGAAAGTTCTGGGGTGGAACATAATCTCCATAGCTCCAAAAGGGAAGTAGTGCTTCCTTTTTGCTTCAAGATCTGCGTGACTTATAGACCACATTAAAAGACAGTGGGAAGCCATTCAGGTGAACTTGGCGGCCTAGCTGGACACAGCACTTGGGAGGATAGTCCCATATTAGTTGTTGGGACTGCTTTGTCAAATACCTCTTTGCCCTTGACTATGATTGCCAAGTTGGGGTCTTTGAAATGGCTACAGCTACTGAAACTCAGACTTGCTGAGCAAATGGAAATGAGAGCGTACTGCCAAACCGTGCCGTGGCACTGTAAAGTCTTGTCAGTACATTTGCACGCAAAGGGAAAATGTGAACTTTATTTGACTTTCACCTTGCTGAGGATTTGCTGTAGTAGAGGCTTTTATTTCCCAGATAGAAAAATACTACTGAAGATGTTTTATGAAATGTTACACCAGGAGAATCTTCATGAGAAAAACAGATCTCTTTTTCATTTCCCTTTGAAAAGCTACAATGTAAGATACGCAACCAGGGGTTTAGTTCTAGAAATGAATTCTAACCTATGTTTATTAAATGGACTGTATTTAATGAGCATAGGCTATTGGCTGGGTTACTCAGACCAGAGTGCAGTGTCTCGGACTGCTAATTTCCTGAATCAAAAATGTAACAATGGTTTTCTCTCTATGCACGTCTTGTATGGATGAATTGATAATGTTCTGTGGCCCTCAGGGAGTCAACATTAGATGAGAAGAGCTACCTTGCTGCTTCAACTGCCTGTCAGTCAGCACCTCTCTGGGGTTAAATGGGTTCTGCTGCGGGTTAGATGTCTAACTGAAATCCTCACCTTTACTTTGGGTAGGACAGAACTGGTCCTTAGAGCCAGATGCTTTTGTCCAGCGTGCTTTGAAGCGTCCGTGATTTTTTGGGGATATGGAAGCAGACTAGAGAGCTTTTCTAATCTTCCATTGCCTGAATGTTTGTGATCAGAGGGCAAGCCACTAGGGTTTCAGTTTCTGCCTTATGGTTCTTTAGCCTGTTTTCGACCCACATTCTGCAGGCACTTGTGTGCGTGCACATGCCTGTTGGAGTGACAAATGAGCCTAATCAGAATGATGAAGGCTAAAGTGTACATAAATATTTGCAGGATTGAAGCGTGGCATCTGTGGTGGAAGTACTGTTTGTTTACATAGCAACTAGCAGCGTGTGAATTGCTAATAAAAAATATCCATTAAAGATTTTTTTCTGTAAGATTTCCCACAAAGAAGCCAGTCTAGACCATGTTAATTATTACAGCCACACTCTGGTGTGTTTATTACTAATTCTTTGTGTGTTTTGAGGCTCTGTCAGCTTGTTACTGCTTTCCTCATTGCCTAGTGATTACTAATGGCTTAAAACTGGTTGCAGCACACATTTAATGCAGATGTTGCTTTATTTAAAACGCATGCAGGAACTTCTAAGGTCATGTAGTCAGCCTCTTATTTAAGTGATTTTTATTATGAATCATGAAATGGTGATGGGAGTTGGAAGAGACCCACAAAGATCACTAAGTCTGAGGCCTGGAGTTACACGGGGCCACCCAAAATCCAAACCCTGCGTCTGATAATGCCGTTCCATCCTCACCGCCCTCTGGGGCAGAGCCTTTTCCTCACATTCTTATATTTAAATAATTGCTGTCAGCTCTAATGACACCTGCAGTATACAGGGAAACCTTCCCAGGCAAAGGTTGTTACAAATGTTGGGAATTATGTCCATTTGTCTACCAATTAAAAACTTGAGGAAATTGTCAGGTTTGATGCAAAACTAACTGAAATCTGCAGGAGTTTTTCAGTTGAGTTCAAGGAGCTCTGGATGAGGCCTCTAAGAATAGAACCATATTGATCTTTTTTAAGCTAACTTTCTTGTGTTCTGTCTAGTTTGGGGAAGTTTCTTCTAACCTATGTGATCCCATTGATATATAATGAGTATTTGTTCTAAAACTCCTAATGAAAATGAGTTCATGTCAGAAGCTGCTTTGTTCTTTTCTTCCACATACAGCCATAGGACACGTTGGAGTTTCAGAGCATTCTCAGCCCCTAAAAATGTCAAATAATAGATCTAAAATTCAGGCATCTCTTTAGATGTCCCTGAAAAAGGAAGACCAGCTTAATGGATTTTATTTTTGTTTGTGAAAATATTTCTCTGATTTAGAAATAAACAGAAGGGATTTTTGTGACTGTGCTTCTTCCCTCAGGCTACAAGGTACTGTGTTGGCTAGATTCCAATAGCACTATCTTCTTTACTCAAAATCTCTTTGTTTCATTTGTATATGGCTCCCTGTACACCTAGAGTTATCTTGTAGTAGTGTCACTTGCTATTTGAAGGAAAAAATTCTTAATTCAGAGTGCTCTAATAGCTGGGGGGGGGAAGAGAAAATGTCTTGTAACAAAAGCATAATAGCAAGTTACAAAAAGATTGTGAAAAATAGGAAGCTGCCTTTGGATGATGACAGTGTATAAAACTGTATCGGAACCTAAAGTATTCTTAGGATTGAGAAGGAGCACAAAGGGATGTCTAAAGGGTTTTCTTTAGTTTCCATATGAGTTCTTAAGCAATCATTGACTGAAAAATAAGACTATTGGTGTAACAGATTTGATTGGTTAAAAATAGTTCCTCAGACGGTTGTTCCTTTTTATTTTTTGGAACAGATTTGATTGGTTAAAAATAGTTCCTCAGACGGTTGTTCCTTTTTATTTTTTGGATACAGTTTGAGCCTGAAACTGTCTGTTCAACTCAGATATCCCTGTAGCAGGTACTGTGAGGCCAGGCCCGTGAATGGGTCTGGTCGCTGTCTGGTCATCACCACCAGACTGTGAGGTAAAGGGATGTGGGCAGAGCAGGCATCAAGTGCTGGAGTCTGTTCTGAGGAGCCTTCAACTATGCTCTGAATCCCATGGCATGACTGGGGTTCCCAAAACCACCTGCATCACCCAGAGCTTTCACAGGCAGTAATGCAAACCAGGCCAGAAGTGACCTTCAGTAGTGCCAAGTCAGTCACCCTCCTGAATCCAAGTGTACAAAGCCAGCATTACATGAAAGGTGTAGAAGTAGGTGAAAATGGCAGTGTTGGCTGCATACAGCATTTGATAATGCAGAACTTTGATCTCGCTCCTTCAGCTTCAGTGAAGTTCAGTCAGTAGCAGCGTAGTGGAACTACTGATTTCTTTCTGGTAGTTTCTATAAAAATGTTACCATGCTTACAAAAAAAAAAGTTGAGTTTTGGTTTTGCAATGGACCTTACTTTAGTTTGTGGGCTGTTGGTGTTTTTGTGTTCAATACAAAAAGCTGTTTGCTGTCTCTTCTGGTGCTTTTGCACCACCTGTAGAATTAGCTTCAGGGAGTCCTTCACACAGAGGTTGTGCTCTGTGTTTCGATTTAATAGCTTTACTTTGAACATGGACAATTGATTTTTAAGATCTTGTAAATTCTTGGCATTTACCATGATCTGTGCCAGGGAATTCTGCACCTTGCTCTATACTTTGTAGGAAGAAATAGGTGTTTCGAAGCCTGTTGGGTTCCCATCTCTTTGAATGCTCTCAAGGCACTTGGAAGAAGCTGTGAAAATTGCTTTGTGCTTTTCTTCTTGTTGTTCACATTACCATAGAAGTTTGTTACATCCTTCCTCGCCTGTGTCTAGGACTGTTTGTCCCTTCATTGTGATTGAGTCTGCAGCTCTGTTTTTCTCACTATATCCTTTCGGAAAGGAACAAACCAGTACTGGGTGTAGTACTCAAACTGTGAGTGCACAGTGAGTTTCTGCAGTGGTAAGATAATTTGTTTTTTCTCTATTCTGTTTCTAAGGAAAAAAAAAAACCCTGAATATTTGGTATGCTTTTCTGAGCATGGCATATTGAACTGGTGTTTCGTTGAACTGCTGATGTTAATTCTGAATTCTTTGTTGAGGTTAATCCCAAACTCTTTGTCGAGCTTTAATAGTCAGCTCAGACAAAAGAACATTTCATCCAGCATTGCTTTGTATGGACAATAAGCTTTTTTGGGTTTGGTTGGTTTTTTGTATTTTTCCTTCTTCCTATCTGCATCAGTTCACATTGACAACTTCGTCTACACAATTGCTACAGAGAGCAAGTTCCCCGTTCTGTGAGGCATGACTTCCCATTACTAAAGTTGTGTCCTTTTTTCTGTGATATATGACTGCAGAATCTTCTAGAATAGTTCCTAACAGCTGCTGCAGGGGAACCGTTAGTTGAGGGCTTGAAGTGATGATGAGCACCTGGTGCAGGGCGGTGTCTGGCCCAGGGAGCACAGGCAGAGTGTTTGCACCTGTGCTCCCCAGCTGGCCAGAAGGGGCGGACCCACAGGGAAACCACCCTGGGCTCATATCAGGGGCAGCCACGGAAAGGAGAGCACCTCTTGGAGCTGGGGCTGCCTGACAAGGAGTGCTGGGTGCCCTAAGAGCTTCTCCAGTTGGGTGAGTTCAGGTTTTTTTTAAGAACTTCTCTTGGCCTACCCACAAATGCTTTGTTAAGAACCCTGTCAGAAGCAATTTCTCTTTTTCACAAGCAAAAGAGTTGTAGAGTAGCTTCTTTCAAAAAATAACTACTTGTTGTCTTACTGTTGGTTCTTGTGGTAGAATAGGTGAAATAGCTTTTAGAAACACTGGAGTTGGCTTCATTGTTGTAAGGGCTCAGTGCTCTGAGCAGTGCTAATTGTAATCCTGGCCGGTTTTGAGAATGCTGTTCATCAGGTTTGGTCAGAGAAAGATCGCTGCTCTGGGAGGGCATCTGTGCTGCAGGGGATGTGTGTTCTTTTCAGAGTCTGAAACTTTGTGATGTCTTCAAGGCTATGGTGGTTGAAAGTCTCTTACCCCTCACGAACATTTGTAATTAGGGTCTAAGTGGAACTTTGCCACATCGTGGCTGTGCATAGCTCATGCTGTGAGCAAGGAAGAGTTGGATCTTGTATTTGTATTTTTGAGGGGAGTACCTTGTTTTCTGAATTCTAGATGAAATGTTTTCCCTTGGAGTTCAGAGGACTGTGTGATTTAATGACAGTATTCTCTCTCTCCATAGCTGCTGATGGAATGGTTTGTAATGAGTTATGCTCAAGTGATGGTTGCTGGGGGCCAGGGCCAGACCAGTGTCTCTCCTGCAAGCGCTTCATCAGGGGAAGGACCTGCATAGACTCTTGTAACCTGTATGATGGGTAAGATATTTCCATTGCTGTTTTTCCTAACGTTGCTGACGAGAGTGTTCAGGATTTAAGGTATAAGTTGCCTTGTTTTTACATTAAGCAGTATCAGGTTCTGTTATCAATATTACTCCTTTTGAATAATATATATTAGTAGCTAATTTTTGTTTCAAAATCTAAACTTGTGTGGAAAGATTTACTTAGGATTTTTACATTATGTACGTGTAGGTGAATAGAAATAATAAAGCCTGCTGCATCTACTTTTAAGTTAGGGTGTTTTAAACTGTATCAGTTAGGGATTATTATTTGTCTTTTCCACAGGCTCAGCCCCTTTCAGAGTATGAGGTGTGCCTGGACTTGGGGAGAAGTTTTTCGGTAGTTTTTTTTGAGTGGCAGGGCTTGTGGGGCTCAATTTTCAGCTGTAGTGAAGCAGCCTGATGCATTTAAATGAGGTGATCTCAGCTGGTGTAGTCCACCAGCTTAACGAGGCTGAGATGATTACCACCAGGTGAGGAGGCAGCCATTTTTGCTCAGCCTCAGTCTTACTTTTGCGCTTTCCCTAACCTGCCTGCAAAATGTCTTCCTAGGGAATTTCGAGAGTTTGCAAATGGTTCTGTTTGCGTGGAGTGTGATCCCCAGTGTGAAAAGATGGAAGACAACATGATCACGTGCTACGGGCCGGTAAGAACAGCACTGAGCACATTGTGGGCTAGCTAGCTGTTCAAGTGTGCTAAGGAATGGCTTTCTTCTATTTAGAAACTGTAAAGCAGATGTTGAAAATCAACTTTAACAGAAGTCCAAAATCTATGTGCTCCGCATGCAGGAGCAGTATTCTGCATGTATTAAACAGATTCTAGGAACAGACTCGGATGAATCAGACTGCTTTAGAAGATGGCGTAAAAAGGGGAGTCTTTTTTTTCCTGAGTTGTCTCAATGCCTTAAATGTAACGTTCATAGTCTTTAAACGTGAGATAGTAATCAGTTGCAATTTGAGTGTTCTATAGCTGCTTTTTTTCATTACATTCAGTTCTGTCCTGTGAAATAAGGTTTCAGTTTTTTTTTCCAGAAAACTTGAGGGAATTTGAGTTTTTCAGAAGGCTTGAGCTATGTGTTCTTGTTTCTTTTTGTTTTTTGTTTTTTTATGGAAGGTAGCCTGTTTTGGTGCAGAGTTTTTTACACACATCCTAAACATGAATACTAACTGCAACTGTCATCTTTATAATGCCAGTATCATCTTTATATGAGCAGTGAGTCTCGTTTCAGAGATTATTGTCCTTTTTGTTGGATAAAAATTGCTTCTCGTTTCAGTCATATGTATATTGCCAAGATTAAAAGTGTCTTGGATGTGTACAGTTGTATTTTAGGCTCTTCATTACTGAGAAAATTTAACCTGCAGCTTATTTCCTTGTTTCTGTGACCTAATGATTGTGAAGAAAACAATAGTGTTATGTTGCCCATCACTCTCACAGTAGTTTCTGTTGTACCACTCTGCTTTCTGCAATGCTGCCACCACGCAAGCAGCTAGCACTGCACATTTTCAGCTTGCAAAGGAAATTTGGACTTGAAGGAGGAGTCATGGTTATAAAATTATAAACCAGTGCCCAAACAGAACTCAGTAGTTGGCTTCACTTTCATAAAGTGTGATGTTTATATTGCTCAGCAGCCCTTGGTGGTAGTCTGAAACACCACTGCATTTACTGCTGTGCGTGCTGTCACACTAGGGCCTCCAGCTCCAGTGCAGAACTATGCAGTAATTCCAACCTGCTTCATTTTTTTCCATGTTCTCCAGGGACCTGACCACTGCACCAAGTGCTTCCATTTTAAGGATGGTCCGAACTGTGTGGAGAAATGCCCTGATGGCTTACAGGGGGCAAACAGTTTCATTTTCAAATACGCCGATGAGGATCGCGAGTGCCATCCATGTCACCCAAATTGCACCCAAGGGTAAGAATAAATTCTGTTGAGTGAACAATCCTACTTTTGTCCATTACAATCTAGGTGCAGTTTGGGCTTGGTGAAGTACTACTCATCCCGCTCCTGAAAATGAAGTATGTGCAGCAGTGTAATGCAACAGATTCTCACAACATTCAGGTTCCTATCATAAATGTCTGGCAGCTTATCAGAAAAGAAATGTCATGCTCTTTATGAAAACCACACCAAATGCCTTTTCACAGCTTTCCTGCTAGCTAGTGCTGGTTCACATTTGTGTGTCTAAACCTGTAAGACTATAACTTAATGATTTCACTTGTTGATGGACCTGTTATCTTTACTCCTTGGTATTGCTGAGGTAACCCCAAGCACTTCAATGAGACACAGAGGGAGCAGTGCAGAGGGTTCATCAGGAGCCAAATTCCGCAGGAGTGTGAATTTGAGGATCCATTCCTTAAGTCCTGTCTGAGTATCCCCAGTCACTTGTTAATTGAAATTATGTAGGCTATGCATCCGAGCCAGTGTTAAGTATCTGCAACAAAGGAACAGTAATTGAATACACAGCTCTTGTCTGGCTTTGGCCACGTGGATTAGAAATGTCCTTTTGATGAGGTGCTTAGTGCTGTCTGGGATACACAAAGGAAGAGACGGACAGGAGAGAGAGTAAACTTCAGCCAGTGAACTGATCTTTCATGGGTGGCCCTTTCTTTTTAGCAGCTAAAATTAAACCAGTAAACTATTCAATGTAATCTTGATGTCAACAGCTGTTACTGTTCAGAATGAGACCTTTTGCTAGTTTTGCAAATCTAATTGTAATAGAGCTGTTGGGAAAATTTAAGATCACAAAGACACAGCCAGGATCTGTTACAGGTTGGTCTTTCCCTCAGACCCTCAGTTATGCTGTAAGTAAGAAGCCACAGTATGGAAAGATGAGCTTGCTTCAGGAGCTCTAGTCCTGCCTTTAGGACGTGGTGGATGTGCTAGTTTGGTGGACTCTGAGAAACCCAGCTGTGGAGGACGGACTTGCTCTCTGCCCTGCATTAGAGGCACTTTGTAGCTGTTCTGACCTCTCAGGAGAGTGGGTTGTTGCTTTTCTTTCCAGGCAGCCTTCTATTCTGGGGAGAGTAAAATACTATTAGTCTTCATAAAATAACTGTTTCTCCAAAACTAGGTAAAGTACATATTATTTTCCATTCCTCATCGCTTTTTCATATGCATCAGTACTTTGCAAGTAGTTGGTTGGTACTGTCTCCCTGGGTAGGAGGTTTTTACACCTCCTGATGGAAATGTGACCTTCTAGTTCATTAACAAATAGGAAGGGCATTAGGCAGTTGTAACTGCTTGCCTGTGCTTGTCGGTAACCCTTGGCGACACAGGGTTCCTTTATTCTCAGTTGCCGTATTGTTTACCCCTTGAGTTTTGTTTTCCCTTTTCTTTCTGCAGAAGTCTGGCCCAGGTGGAAAGTGAAAGAATGTCTCCTCAAGCGTAGTGTGCCAAACCCCGGGGAAGTGAAGTACCACTGCCATAGAGCCCATGGCTTCTCTCGCAAAGATTTTTCTCTCTTTTGAGGACCTATACCTTTGCCATGAGTTAAATATTATTCCTCATAGAAATTCTCAGCCTTTTTTTGAAGATTAATGTTTGTTCTTAGGCATTTTATCATCTCTCATGAAAGCAACATGCACAAACCCCAATCTAGATTAGAATAGATGTTATTTTCTAGTGTTTCTGAAGGCTTCCTACAATGACATTGTTAATCCGTTAATGACTGTCCCAGATATTTGGGGTTATGGGTGCTCTATCTTCCTGCCTGCATTCTTGAGGCTGAATGTCTCCACAGAGAAAAAGGGAATCTGTGTCTTTCCTTCTCTCCTTCTTCAGTGCTGAATTCTCTGATTACATATCCTTCCTTCCAGAATTAATACAGAAGTTCCCCTCAGTCAGGATTCCTAGTGAAATCGCTTATGGAGGGAGCGTACCTTAATATTTGACTCACAACTGAGCAGTACAAAGAAACCATAAATCTGCTTAGTTTGGCATCTCTATTCTGCCTGTCAGATCAGTTGCTGAAATAAAACCAGTGCTGTACTGGTGAAGCTTAGGTACTTGCAAAGAGTCTTGAGCTGCTGCAGAGCACTGCTCCTGATACGGTATTGCTCTGAGTCATGGTCCTTGCTGAAATGTGTTTTTAGTTCTCATGATGTTATTTTTAATCATCTCCAGCCATCCGTGTTACAGAGGAAGATAGTTGCCCCACCTTTGTGTTTTCTGTGAGCCTTCTGCCATAATTCCATCGTGGTATTTTGGCTGAGCATAGCTCATTTGATCATGAGACTGAATAATTCCATTCTTCTCCTTTATTTACATATAATGGCTACTTCTGTAAATAGATATTATTATCCAGTCCTGTTAATTATCTTATGTTCACCAACAGAAGCATCAAGAAGTGACTTAGGTGCAGCAACTCTGCTTTATGCTTTATATCCTCATAAGAAACATCAGCTACTTGAAGCCAATTTAAAGCAGGTCTGAGGGATGTGGGACGGCCATCCCATTTAATTCAAGAGCGTCAGAAAACATTTGGCACTTTTTCTTGCCAAGCTGGCCAAAATGGAGCACTTCTGCAGAAACAAAATACTCATTATGTAACAGCATTTGACAGTCTGCTTCCACCCTGAGCGAGGCACAAAGAGGACACCTCTTCTCATCACAGACATGTTCTCACTTTCCTTTCTTTTTATTCTTATTTTTAAAGGAAATGTATTACTCTTCACCAAAACCTCATTATCCCTCTAAGCTGACATGTCACAGTAGAAGGGATTTGAAGGCACAGGGGCTGCATTTTGGATTCCAGTTGGCATCATAGTCCAGATTTGGTGACATGAAACCTTGGAGACCAGTTCTGTTTTGTAGATAGGAAAACTACCTACCTCCTTTACTTTCTTGCCATCAGTATCAACATGCACACCCCAGTACCTTTATAAATCCTTGGTTTTGATTCATTTGGCTTTATCCGGAGTAATTGTTAAGGTGGTCAGGTGTTTGCTGTAGTGAATGTTTTCTTCTATCCAGAGTTAATTGATTTGTGTAGTCTCAATCAGTTTTGTTTGTTTTCAGCATCAAAGCTTTTGGAGAATTCATCTGCCTGAAAATGGCCTTGCTACTTGAAATCTGTGAAAAGCTGAGAACCCCTTTTTGGTCTCAAGGAAAATTAATATGTGACAATATTTGTGAAAGTTGGAGGGAAAATGAGTTATTTCAGGGAAGGAAAAGATTGTTAATTCGTTTCTCAAAACTGTTTTAACCAGTTTTCTTTCAGGAAATGATTATTTCTAAAGGTAAGGTGAACAGCTCTACATATCGTTCTTTGTGTAAGCTGTGTTATTAATGGCTTTCACTCACTACAAATTGATATGTATCAATTACTCAATTCATTTTACAGAAAGAGCGTGGAAGTTCTTCCTCCAGACTCCAAACAGAGGAAAGGAAGCCTGGGGGTGAATTGAGTGCCACTGTGATGTATGACTGGTGTGCTTGTACTTGTGTGTCAAAAAAAAGCCTGAAATGAAGGAAGTTGTTTCCAGAGGAAAAAGTTATTGATGACTTCATGGTGAAAATCAACTTGTTAATAGAACTAAGTGTCTATTGCCATTACTCACACAGTATTTATTGCATGTAAATCAGAACAACCGGAGAGTATTTAAGTGCTCACAGTCATGCTGAACATTTTAAAGTGTACCTAGACAGAGTTTTCTGTTGGATGCTTGGAAATCCTCTGAAGATGATTATTGATTTTTAAATAAAAATCAGTATTACTTTAAGTGGTTTAGGTCCAAACATCTCTCTTTCTGTAGTGAGAGATGTTTTGTAGTGAGATTCTCCAAAGGTCTGAGAGAATAATGACAGTAAGACAGCAGGCTCTTCCAACCTGCCAGTTACTTGAACTAATGGGCATTCAGAACTCCAGTTTTCAGAGGACTCTTCTTATCTGAACTCTGAGTCTGAACTCAGCTTCCCTGCTCATGCTAGGAAATAGAAGATAGGAACAATTTTTTCAGCCCCCTTCATTACCGCAGTGGTCTTCAGCAAATTGCTGAGAACACATTGAAAAGAAGAATGTTGGATTTGTCTTAAGTAGAACTTAGACTTGTGAAGGCTGGGACAGCTGAAATTTCAAAAAGCTCCTCTCAGAAGTTCTAACTTCTGGAGCTGTATTTAAATCAACCCTTTCCTCTCTGAAAGTTACATTGCATCTGTCTTTAATCTTGACCTCTCAGTAAAAAGGGTAGGTGACTTTTTATTTGAATGCAGGGAACTTAGTACCCTGCTTTGATTGCTGTTCCTTGTGAGGGCAAGGAAACAATGAGGCTTTTTCCCCATGGCCATGCTTGAGTGATGCTGCATAAATTGTTTCCTTGTATTTCCATCACCTTTGGTGAGCACCTGCTGAATTTGTGGTTGGAAGTCCTTTGGTAGCATCTACAGGTGGCAGAATAAAGTGCCTGGATCAGCAGCCAGCGTTTCACTTTTTTTCTAATGGGAGTCTCATTCTTGCTAAGTTTAGAGTCAGCTTCCGAAATACGTGCCCTAGCTAGAAACTTAAAACAGAATGAGCAATTTGCATCAATTACAGGAAGTGGGAGGGGAAAAGAAGTTATGCACTGTGCTCCCGGAGGTCTCATGCGTAGCAAATGAACAGCGTCTGTGCAGTAATCACTAGTTTGATTATCCAAAAGGCATCCAGAAACGGTGCTTCTGTTGTCAGGCCTCCCACGTATGCAGGTGAAATCTGCTTTAAATACTGTTTGAGCCACAAATGGTCCAACTTTGGAATGTTGTTTATGTTGCTATTATCGTTCCCTTCGCAGGCTTGTTTTTGTCACAATCTATAATTTTGTGGTGACTTGAGTTTCTTTTTAGAATTATAATTAAGAGTGTGTCACAAAGAGGGGCTTTCTGCTTCTTAGATTTGCAAATAATGCTTTTCTCTCTTCTTGTTCTCAATTTGGATTTGCTGCAGGTGCATAGGTCCGCGTATTGAGGACTGCGTTGGCCTGATGGATAGGTACTTGCTGAGTGATCATACCCTGTGTGTCCTCCATCCTCCACATGTGGACAAGGGCGCATGCGTGTGCATGTCCTTGTGAATGGCAAATGACGTCTTTTGTTCTGTAATTGCCTGCAGGTGTAGAGGTCCCGCTAGTCATGACTGCATTTACTATCCATGGACACGACAGTCCACTTTACCACAACATGCTAGGTAACATCCACCACTTCTCCATTTTTGTACATGAGGTTCTTCCCTGGTTACCCTAGGAGTGTTATACTATCCAGTTTGTTCATAAGTGCAGAGAGTGAGAGGAATCTAACTTGTTCTGAAGTAAGATACGCCTCTGAACATTAAAGTTGGCTTACCGTTTCAAAGCCTGTTAATTTCATCTTTTTGGTTTGGTAAAACAGAAGCAGAAAAAAATTGATTCTGATATTTTCTGCCAAAGTATTTCTTGATGAAATTTTGCTGGAAGTAAACGTAGGGGAAACATCTGGTGGAACAGCAAATGGTTTGGGTTTTTTCTTCCAGTTGAATGTTTTTCTGGAACAGAGCTTAAGAAAAGAAAATTGATCTTTTTTCCTTACTTTCCTGTAGGGAGGAAAAAAAGTGATTTGGTAAAACTGAATTTTTCCCTCAATTCACTGAAGTCATATTTGGTCTTTTTCCATTTTCTGTTTTAAAAAAAACCCACCAAAACTCCAAACCTTGTAGCCTTCCAGCAGTTTTGTTTTTTAGTAATGGTGATCAGAACAAGTTAATGCAGGAAGAATCCTAAAACATTGCTATTATACTGTGTTCATTTCTGTGGAAGTCCTTGATTGGCATTAAGTTGATTTAAGACTCAAACTGGTTAGTATGACTTTCCAGGCTTTGGGGTCACTGTCATGAGCTGGGGTCAGATAAGAAATCTGTCCTTTTGATCAGCTTCATTATTAGTTCATTTATAGAAAAGATTTTGAAGTTAGGTACTTTATGTGAAGATCCCTATCCTCTTACTGATGTAGGAGGACATGTTTAGGCTTGTTTACTTGTTTCAGTGTGTACTCCTTGAAGCCAAGGGGATGACTGCTGTTGATCACAGTAAGTGATTGGACCCTGGGACCTTGGATGCGAGGCCACGATGCTCAGGGAAGTGTTGTCTCACAGGCTTAAGCCATGTGTTAGCAGGCAATATTCATATCACATTTTACTTGTGTAAACCATAGTTCACGTGTCTTCAATCTAGTATGCAGGTAAGAAAGCAAATGATCAGATTACTGGAAGTTAAAGCAGTTCTTCTACAGTGCTCAGGCAAAGCATTTCCTACTTGCTTCAGTGCGAGGGGAGAAGGACCCTCAAATGTTTTCTAGAGCTCATGGATTTTTTGTTTGCTTTGAGTTTTAAGTTTCTCTTACGATAACTAGTGCACTGTAAGTGTAATGAAATGGTGGTTTTCTTCACGTTTTAAACCAGGAAAGGAACTGTTAGTGCTTTTACACTTCTGTATTTAGTAGACGCGTGACATTCTGTACTTTGTGAACATAGTACATTTTGTTTGGGCTAAAAATGCGCAAAACTGCACTGGCAAAAGTGATACTTCTCATTAAGAGAGCGGGAGTGTAGATCAAAAATGGATATGTTATATTTCAGATGGAACACTTCCTTGTCCCTTTAAAAGTCATGGAGTATCCCTAGACCTACAGGCTTGAAAATAATTAATCGTTAGTTTCACCCCTGTCACATTGACCTGAATTTCTCCCAATTTTCTTTTAGCTTTCCTTTACAGTTTTGTAGTTTACAGATTAGTTCTGCAGTGATCCGTTGACTTTGGGGGCTTTTGTAAGAGTCTGATAGAATAGCAGAGGGATTTTTATGTTGAAATGTGCATCTCTTGCTTCCAAAGGACAGGTGATATGTTAGTTTTTCTGTTTATCTTTGGTCCCTTATTTTCTGTGGGGGAAAAAAATCTTTCAGTATTCCATATTTTCCTGCGTAGCTTTTTTTTTTAAGAAGGGGAAAAAAATGCACACATACAAAAACCACAAATCTTTACTTCATTTGAAGTGCTACCTGAAGGGTGAAAGAAATGCTTTAATTTCTCCCTTCCCACTGATAAGGGCTACTGCACTGTTTCGTCATGATGGCATGGTAGATTGTTTATTTTAGATTGCTGTTAGGTGACATGCTAGGTCTCGTGTCCTTGTCATTTTCCTGTGAGAAACTGCATTTATTTTTAGTGTAAGTTTATCATCACCAAGTCTTTGACCATAGTCTTAACTGACAGCAAGAAGTGCCATCTTTGAAGGAGTGAATGCCATCATAACAGACCCAGTTCAAGTGGATGGAAGTCATGGGAGAAACAAGTGCCTCTTTTTGCTTGCTATTACTTGCAGATGCTGACTGTTGTTGTAACAACACATGATTGGCTGAGGCAAAGAAAGCCTTTGGTCATGCTCGTGACATGTTCTGTCTGTCGTTACACTGTGCTTAGTGCATAGCAGTCCCATCACAATGTAGTCCTGCTGTAAGTGGCTGCCTGAGTCAGCCTGCTGAGCAAGCTTTCTGGCTGACCTCTGCAGAGTGGGTAAGTACAGGGGCCCAAAGGAGTGAGACAGGCTTTGCCTTCTTTCCTATGCAAAGTGGAGTCCTTGGCTGGCACGAAACCAGTACTGCTGCTGCTTTGCTCCCATTCTGCCTCCTTCCTGAGAGATCTCAGCACTGGGAATGCAGAGGACGCAAGGGCCTGGTGTTCTGCCGTGCCACCTGTAGCTTGTCCTGCTGTTCTTCTGCCCAAGCAGGTATGAGATTATTGCTGAGGGATGTTAGTTTGGGGTACCCTTTCCTAGAAATCACAGTGAGAGAGAAGGCAGAGGCCAGGATTTGCCAGGGTGTCCCAAGAACTCCCCTTTTCTTGCCCACTTACTCGGGCGATGCTCCGTTCCATGCCTTCTGTTGGTGGCAGCTGACAGTTCCTTTGAGCGGTGGGGAACAAACCATGCTGAGCACAGAGCAGAGATCAAAAAGAGGAGTATGTCTATTTCAAGGAGCTGGTAACCACTGCCTTAATAGAAGATAGGTAAATTGTTACAGTAGTGCTCCATCATCCGTGAGGAAAATGACTTGTTTGTTGTGCACAGCTGGTTGCAGCTGTTATGGTAGGGAAGAACTAGCACCTTAATGTCACTGATCTGTGTAATCTGATGCCTCTGTTATACCTTTAGTAAATGTCACTTTTTCCTTTTAACTAACAGAAATGAATTAGTCAGGACCTTTGTCAAGTGTCTACATGCAATGAAGTGTAGATGTTAACTCAAATGACAACCTTAATGCTAGCTTTATATCAACAAAGGACGTTGTCTTAACAAATCATCACTTCCTGAATGAAAAAAGCCATTTTTATGTGCTGTGTGTGTACATGAGCTAATTAACAACAAACCCTTTGTAATGCAGGCAAATGCTTTCACAGCTGTTTCAAACACTCTCACAGTACGACTTCAGTAGAATTTCACAGCCACTCTGACTAGATGGTGGGGAAGGGAAACCACCTCTAATAAACTGCTAATGTTCTTTGCTTTTATGGGGCTCTGTTCCATTGCTTGGAGGAAAAGCATTCCATATGCTCTCTATTTTTATAGAATAATTATAGTCACTTCTGGAGGGGAAGAAGGGGAGGATTGCTGTGTAAAAGAGGAGGAGAAATAGGATCTATGGGTACAAACTAAGCAGCATTACTTGAACAGTAAAAGATGCTGCTCTTGAGACACTTCCGATGTGGAGCTCTCTGATGCTGTATCAGAACAAAGTTGAAGGAACATTATTTTTTTTAATATTTCATATGTATAAGTAAGACTTGGAAACTGCTTTTTCTTTTCCTCTCTGTTCCTTTTCTCTGCTGCTTAAAATCTGTGGATCCAGTAGTGTGAGGATCCTGTTGAGAGCGCACAGGATAGAATAAGGCAAGAAGTTGGTCATTTATTGTAATTGGTTTTACATACAGTGTAACAGGAGTGAAATGCTCTTGCAGCATATCAAGATGGTTGCTGCCCATAGACCATGCTTGTCAGCAGCAGAGCTGTTGTTTGACAGATTTAAGTAGTTTATTATTGCCTAGCAGTACATGTCAGTCAGAGAAATGCTACAGTGAAACTATACAAGTTGACCTATCCTGTTGGTTTGGGGATATAGGAACAGCAGTCCTTACCGTATGGTACGGTGTGTCCCAACCCTTGCACCTTATCTAGCTGGTGAGCTCTCAAGGAACATAAGTGCAGTGTTCAGTCTTTTAAAAGCAATTGGGTTTCTTGCAGGAACACATGATGATGTGTACTTGGTCTGTTTAGGACACAGTTATTGTTATTTCATCTAGGAGCAGGGAAAGTAAGAAGCAGGTAGTCCAGGTACAACAGGTCTCCACTGAAGGACAAGCATTTAAGAAATTCCAAATAGAAAAGGGTTTGTTAGAGTGGAAAATGTCACAAAGCCCTATTGCAGATGTCACCACCTTTATTTCTTTTCACTCCTCATAAGCTTTGTGTTGTATTTGCTTGTTTGGCTATACAAATAATATACAATGAAGAAATAAAATGGTGTCGTGAAAAAGTGACTTTATTATAGAGCAACAGTATATATCGTACCTGTGGGGTTCTTTTATGGCTTGAAATGAGGGTTTAATTTAGATTTAATGTTATAAATTAATTATCTATTATTAAAAATACATTTATAGAGCTCGAGAAATATGTGAGATGTAGAGTTGTTTAAACCTTGGTGAATAGTTTCCTAATAGTTCATTATTATTTAATATATAATAAATTAGAACTGAAGCTCATGGTCTGAGTTGCAATCTACCTGCCTAATGCAGGATTTGTCACTATTGTATTTAGACAGCGTACGTGACAGATGTATTGCAGTGAAGAGTCCAACCAAGTCTTAATTCTCAGCATTCAGCCTTAACCACCATGCCTCATCTGGTGATAAAGGAGCTGCAGTTCTTGCAGTAAATGGAAAGCCCTTGGTTGGAGTTCTTTTGAACAATGCATTGATGGTACTGTATGTTTTTTAAGAGCATGTGTACAGTCAGAGTCTACTTCATTAGGTCTCTTCAGATCAGACTTAGTGTTTTGATGCAGTCTACTTTAGAAGAGGGACAAAATTGGGGCTAAGAATAGATGTAGTCCTTTCTAGTATCAATACGGTCTTGCAGGAATTTTTCCTGTATGCAAGCTTTTCAATTGCCTATTTAAAATCACTTAACTATTTGTTTGAATGATTAGACATGGAGCACTTGATGCAGGTAAGAGCTTGCATGTGAGGTCTGCACACGATACTACCTTTTTTTTCCTTTCGCTTGCATAAGATCTGTTTCTTGGTAAATTTGGAACAGCTTTTCCAGCTCTAGGTCAAAAGTAGTAATGATAACGCAGTTTATCTTCATTTGGTTTTGTACCAATGGAAATGATGGTTTGGAATCTCATAGAAACTTTTCAGTTGGGAGGGGCCTTTAAAAGATCTTCTAATCTTAGCTTCTCTAGTTGCATTCCGAATTTTCATGGCTTGGTTTATGTTCAAAGCCAGGCGTAGGGTGCAATCACTGGGAGATGTAGAGGCACAGTTGCAGGAAAGCTAAAATTGTAAAAGTGCTAAGGAAGTCTGCTAGCCCAAGCTTCTTTTTGATAGCAGGGTCAGCTATGACTGGAAGTGTTTGTGTGCAGAAAAAATGGGCTTTGATCACTAAACTATTGAGAATTAAAGGTCGGTGTGCTCCATTCAGAGCACACATTTGAACAGCTATTGGAATAGAGGTATTGAAATATTTGGACAAGGCAGTACCTGCAATAAAATCTGCCATGTTGTAGCATACTGAAATTCAAGAGAAAGCAGAGCTGTGCTACTAAATCATCATTGGCCTTTATGTGGGCCATACTGTACATCAAAGTAATTGTAATAAAACAGCTGTTGCAGAGACTAGGTTGTGCTGAACCGTATCCTTGCCATGGACACAAGCTGTTCCTCTGATCGAGTCACATCTGTGACTATCAGGATGGCAGGAGGTTGCTGTGTGTGTAGAGACTTGCAAGAAGTCATCAGAGCTGAGAACAGAAAGTAGGGGTAATATTCAGCACGGAGTCTTTTAATTATTATTTATATTTATTTTTTAATTTGAGGTAGTGTGAAGACCAGAATTAAGAGGAGTTGAAGGATTTGCTTATTTCTCTTTTCCACTTGGCAGTGTAAGATCTACTGGAGAGGACTGATGTGTTATGGATGTATAGTTCAGGGGCATGTCCAGGTATAGGAACAGTCCTGTGTTAGCTTTGCATCAAGAAGACGATCTCATTTATCTTCTACTGTTTTGTTTTGTTTTCCCTTATAATCAAATGACATTTACTAACAATTGATACTATTTATGAGAGGCGTTTGAATGGATGTGACAGCGTCTTTGAAATATTATAGTGATAAATCCCAGTGAAGTATCAGAAATGCTCGGAAACAAATTCTTTACACTTACTAATCTTTATTAGGTTTCACTTTTCACTTGTCTTGGAAGTGCTCGTCACACATATTCCCTCCTATGCTCTACAAGGGTTAATTATACATATTTAGAAACTCATGAGGAGAAGCTAAAATGCATGTTCCAATTAACAACAATGTTGTAGTCATTTGGAGGCACTTTTCCCTCAAATACTTGAGAGCATTTATGCCAGTGTGGAATGAAGTGTTAATATGCTTCAGACTTTTTCCTTAGAAGTCTTAATCCTCTGTACATGTACAGTGTATGGGGGCAGATTTCCAAATGCTGTTAAAAAAGAACCCACAAATCCTCTGTTCTTTCTGACTTTAATCTCAGACATAGGGCCCAAAGATGATTTAATGCCATCCCTTGTTAAAAAGAGCTCAGCTGAAACCCATGTAAGCCCTGCATTTATCACAAAACACATGATTGGATATGACATGATATTGAAGATCAGGAACACAGCGTGACAGTTCTGTTCTCATCAGTTTCATGTTCCATTTTTGTATGGCTTTTTTCCCCTCTCTCTGCCAGTGTCCAGTGCTGAACTTATTAATACCTTAGGCTGACTGCTCACTGATGGGAAGAGGCTTGTTCACCTTGGCCAGATCACACATGGGAGTTTTGTTGAGGAGCCTGAGCAGAAATGTTCTGCTGGGAGTTGGAGTTGTCCTGTGTGCACGCTGAGCATGAGTCAGAGAGATTTCAGAGAGAGAGGCAGCCTGTGACAGAATCTCAGGTTTGATCCCCTGTGCAGTCCTTGAAAGTTCACTGCTGTGAAGTATTCCTGGAGCGTGCGCAAGCAAGCGCTGTCCCAGTTGATTCAAAGCTGGAAGAGGAAAGAGTCTCTTGTTCATAACTACTTAGACACTGACACTGAAACTGTGCTGTTTAAATCTTCTGGAAGACTCAAGAAAGGCTGGCTTTCCACGCAGTGATCAGAAGAGACAGTTACACAGAGGCTGAGGCATATTCAAAAGGGATGATTTGTGAAGAAAAAATGAAAGGCACAGGGTAGAGAGAACTTCATCTAGCATCTCCTTTAAGGGAGGCAAGCCTGCTCTGCAGTCCTATGGGTGAGCTGTCATGCAGTCGTGCGTGAGTATCAGTATTTTGTATGCCGAATCACTCAATGCAGATAACACTTTACCATTAGGTTTTGGGGAAAAATATCAGAAGAGTGAAGGGTCCAGGTGTTTCCTCCACTTGTACTCTGAAATGTTTTTCTGATCTTTATTCTTTACAAGTCAGTTTGAATGGGTACTGGATGCTGCAGAGAACAAAGTAATGATGTCTGATTCATCAGAAATTCACCTTTAGCGATCAGGTTGTTTTGTACCAAACTCTGCTTCTCACATCTGTGTGAGCAGACACCTACCTATGTGATTGTTGGCTACCTGTAAAGAAAAAATAGCACTCGTTTCACTTGGATCCAAGTGAAACATCTTGCTGGTAGTGCTGACTGCAGTGTTTACTCATGTCTGCAGTCACCGGTGGAGCAAACTGAGGGCACGTTGAAGTAACTTCTGGGCTGCTTGGACTTGACTTCAGCTGCCTCATTGAGAGGTCGTAGAGACTGCAGGGTGAAGGAATTGGGCCTCCCCGTTTTGGCAGGTGCATATCATGGGTACCAAAACATCACAGCAATTAAGGCATTAGAGGGACTTCCCTGAATGTCTGTTGCACAGTGAGGGAGTGTTTCTGTTCAGTGTCTGTGGTCAATTTTAAGCCAGGAGGTATGTTCTCTGCATGACCCAGCTCCATTCAAGTTTAGGTTGCCAATTGCATGAGCATGAAGCAGACAAACTGATCTCAGCATATAACATCCTGCACCAGAATGCGCTTTGTGGTTCTGCTTGAGAAAATGATATGTTCTAATAATAATTTCTCATACACAGACATAATTGTTGAGCCTGTGGACTCTAACTGATTGCAGAAAAGGCTGCGTGCTGCAGGTTGAGTTTATTGCCTCTAACAGGAAGGCTTTATGCAGAGAGAGACTCTGAGCTAATGTTGATGGGTTTGGTTTCAGAGCAGAATGTCAGCACCTGTGGTCTTTGAGGGGCTGTTTTCCTCTATTTGAGGCAAAATATTAATCTTTGCAAAGAAAATAGGAGATATGATAAGTTTAAGGATGATTGTTCTTTTGCTTGATGAACTGGCTTCACCTGTGAGTCTCATCTAGTGGATTTTACTGGCTTTCTGTCACAGATGAATCAGTCCCTATTACACGAAGCCTGACTTGGAATATTTTACAAGGAGCATTAATCCATTTACTTAAAGCAAAAGCCTCAAAACAAAGTCACTTGCAAGCTTTTAATGAGCATTCCCTCCTCGTGTTGTGGCAGAAGAGAAACATCTCAGCCTTAAAATGGGCTTTTGGTTTTACAGGGAGAGTAACCCATGAAAAGCATCTGTATCGATGCCGTAGTCAGTGGGACTTCAGTATTTACTCCCAGTCAGCTACATTAACAGGGAGTTAAAACATTTTTCTTAGTAATTTATGGTGAAAATAAGAGAAACGTCACTGTACTCCTGAATTATTTAAATGGCTGCTCAGTCATGATGCATCATAATAGCACAGTTGCTCTCAACAGCCCCTCTCGATCAGTGGGACATCTGTTCTGCTCGTGGCTGAGAATTCTGTGGTAAAGATGGTGGAAAAGCATTGAGCATGGAGGTTGACTCACCTAACATGCTAAGGTACTTGCTTAACTGTAGGGTCGGCAGAGTGGGACCTACAGTGTGTAGAGCTGAAGTTGCATGTTGAAAAGTCACAGCTAAAACTATCTGCCGCCAGACTTGTGCCTACAGCGAGGTGACAGTATGATGAAACGCAGTTTGCCTGTATCTAGATTTAAATGTGGAATTGCTAGGCATTGTGAGATCAGCTGTCAGTTACAATTTGTGATCACTTGTGATAAAAGCTAATGTGAATGTAAGAGGTGACATTGCTCAATGTTTAAACACCCTCAAATTAGGTGGAGAAAGGGAGACCGGACCGTCACTCTTGAAGAACAGAAATACAAAGCAGAGCGCATCTTAATGTGAATAATCCTAGCTGATTTCTTCCTGCCCTGGGAACATGTCAGTTGCCTGTCTCAAGAAAAGAATGCCTTGAAGGAAAGAAATTGGAGTTACGTAGATAAAATCTAAAGCAGTAGAGGGCTGGGAAACATTGAGGCAGGAATGAAAAGCTTGGTTTTAAAGCTCAGTTTATTTATGTATTGTATTAGGTGGGTTAATGCCAAAGATGTAGAAACAGGTGTTTTCTCACCCCTACTGCATGGACCACAGCACTACTTCCTTTCTCTTCTGTGTTGTTTTCCAGTCTAGAGTATGAGACCATACTAATTGAGGTCAGTAATTAGGCTTCAGTACCTTACTCTCAGAGCACTGTGGGAATTGCAGATGTGTTGATCTTTCAAAGAGGGTGGAAATACATAGGTCACCCTGTTGAGCATCCTTGTCCATCTTGGAACACTGACTTTGAACTTTTCGTCTCAGATTTGGTGGGCAGGAGTGGGTAAACTGTATAGGCATTTAAAAAGAAAAATATTTATTTCTCCTAAGGGAGCACTAGAATCTGACTTCCAAATTTTAGCCTGTTAAACACAGTTTCCAGTTGAGAAGGCACAATTTTTCACACGTAGAGCTTTTTTTTCCCCTCTGCCTACCTCCCCTTTCTGGTTATTAATTGAGGATTCTGTCCTCAGCTGAGGGAGGGGTGAGGAATAGCAAATTAATTATGTGGGATTGAATTATGATTCAGAGCCATTTTTCTTGGACTGCTGAGTCTATTTTGATGAGCATGAAAGTTCAGAAATGCCTAGTAGAGAGTTTTTTTTTAACACCCTCAGGAGTAGATTTCCAGTGTGTATAGGAAGATAGAGGCTGTATCAGCAGTTTTCTGGTGGTGGGCTAGTAGTGGAGCTGTAAGAAATGTGAGCTAGAGTCAACCTCTGGCTGTCCATACTTCTGCTGGATGGGCAGGGTTGACATAAAACTGCTCTCTGCCCTTTAGTTTAGCCCTATCAGGGACATGGGGCCTCTGTGCTTTTACAGGTGGCTTTACCAAAATCTCTTTTTGAGGGCAGCATAATTGTCACAGCATTAGCATTGCTCCTGTTAATTTTGGTGGAAGTATTTTTAAGTGGAAAGTAGTCTGTAGTGGACAGATGGAGACATTCACAGAGGTCGTTGTGGGGTAGTAATGTAACAATAATGTAAACGGATTGCATCCTTCATGCTGCTAGTGAGAAGCATTTCTGTGCATGTCCAGGACTATGTGAAACTCAACGTGGTTTGTTGCATGTGCTGGAAAAAAAAGATCAGATTGAAAAATAAAACATGACAGAATAGGAGAAAAACCTGTATCTCTGATCAGTAACACCTTGCAGGGATCCATGTTAAACAGCCTTAACAGTTATCTGAAGGAAAGGTAAATGGTGATTTAATGACATTCACCCAAGTATTAAATTTGAGATACTGCACATGCAACAGTGCTAGAAAAACTACACAGGGGAGCTGAGGATGACAGCAGAACAGATAAAAAAGCAAACTCAGCCTAATGAACCTAAGTAAAAATAACCTAAACGAGTTGGTGACAAACAAAATAACTCAAATGCTTAGGAAATAACCTGTACGTGGTTGAAAACAGCAGTGAGACGTGATAGTGAACGGACTGATGATACCAGAAGGTACTGATGGCAGTGGCTTGTGTAACATGCACCCTCTAACCTCATTGCTAGTGACTTTGGGGCTTAGCTTTGTGTTGGCACAGCAAAGAGAAGCTGCATCCGTTTAGGTCTGCGGTGTTTGTATGTGTCAAGATATCAGTAGGGGTGGTTGGTTGGTCTACGAGTGAAGGCAGCTACTCATTGTTCAAATTAGGACTTTTTGCAGTTCTTTGTTCAGCTCTTAAAACAGTTTTTTTTTCCCTCATACGCCATAGTATTCCTGTTTTGTGGCCTTTCGAAGTTCAGTAATTCATTTGTATTATCATCTGAGTTTTCATGAGCTATGGTTAAAGCATATTTTGTTTTAGTGACTAAAGGTTTGGTGATTTCAATTCACTGTCAAAGATGATCCTTTTAAATCATTGAGAGTTGATATGATGGATATCTCCTTGAAAACTGATTACTTATGGTCTATCATTCAAATACTGCTTGGACCACTTTGAGTTTATACTGTGACATATAAGTTGATATTGGCAGTTGTTATGGTGGTTACTGATAGCATTTTGAAGTCGAGATCTCCTTGTTTTGTCCACCTATGGTTTGGTGGTGGTAGAAATCCTATGGTTGTTCATGTATCATTTAAAAAAATATCCTTCTGCTGCAGAGCATTAGTGTTATGTTCCTAAAAGTCTTCTGATGGCTAATTTAGATACGGGCTTCAAAATGGTAGGCAGTGGTGATGTAGGTACACCTTAACATAGCAAACCAGGTCAGATAGCGCTGCATCCCACTGCTTGGCTTTGTGCTATGATGTAAAGGAGCAGTGAGGGATCAGAGAAATCAATTTACTGTTTCCGTTGGAGACTCTGAAATTTTCAATACCTGTGTGATACTTTTATTTGATAAAGCCATAATGTTTCTTTCATCTCCATTCAGACATAATGGAGGAGACTATTAAACCAGAGCAATGATACTTCTGCAGTCTTGGCAATTGTTAACCTATTTCCTGTAGTTAACGAGACGTGATTTCTGCACCGCTTTGCTCTTTTTCCAGCCACTGTTGTAGGGATGTTAAGCACTGGTTGTGTTTACATAAGTTGGTGGCTTTCTGTGGAAATAACTCATTTTAGATATGATTTTGAATGCTCCAACCCGTGTTATAGAGACAGAGAAAACTGAGTGAGGGCAGAAGTTGCTTCGAATTGTTCTTTGGCATGAGTTTGTTTCTCTGCACTGACTATGTGGGAGAAATCAGAATGTACACACCTAAGACAGAGTATATTTTTGAGACAGTCTTTTTGTTTTTTGCTTGTAAAATGTATGCCAGGTCATTTTATCTTATCGTTGTTGAGAAGTAAGCTAATAATTACAGCTGTTTTAGCTCAAGATCCTGGAAAGCTGAAAGGCGTTGCAATGAGAGTGGGGAGCAGCATTACTGCTTCAGCTCAAAAGCTGACCCCAGTTTGGTATTGTTCACGGGATATATTTTAGCTCTCACTAAACAGTCTTATGTTCAAGGTCTTGACTGCTGGAAAGAGGTATCAGAACCATATGGCTGCAACTGTAAAAACTCACACCAAAGCATTAGTGTGGAATAGTAGCGGCCAAAAAGAGTTTAGAGGGTGCATGTTACTAGTAATGGGTTACTCTGTTGAAACAGTAGTATCCTTTACTTGAGCAAGGCTTGCATGTGTATGATGCCCCCTGGTTTCTTCGACACAACATTTTTGAAGTTTCTTCTCCCTTCTCTAACCTCAGGAAGATGTGTCATGTTGGTAGTTCAGGCAATTGTTTTATCCCCGTAGCTGTGCGAACAGATGGGTTAATGTAGTTGCAGCCAACGAGTAAGTAGAGGAAAACAAACCTCTTGCAGTAAAACTGCAGGTACCTGTATCTTCATTTTGCCATTGCAGATTTGCGTTTGCTCTCAAAGTGCATGTTGTGTCCCCTTGTCCACACAACTCTTCACATGTGCATGGCAGTTTGAAAAAAAGTGGATTTGTTATCTTGTTGGAAATCAAGGAAAGTTATTAGTATGCTTGTCGATTTTAAACTTGGTCCAGCTAAGGAACTGTCACACGACAGTGAGCTTTCCAAGTGGTTGTGTTTTGTGTACCCAGTTGTTCTCTGGTCTGTCGCCCCACCTAACAATGAAGTCTCTGATTCTGATTGCTAGAACCCCTTTGATTGCTGCGGGAGTTATTGGTGGCCTCTTCATCATTGTCATCATGGGCCTGACGTTTGCTGTGTACGTTCGACGCAAGAGCATTAAAAAGAAGAGAGCGTTGCGGAGGTTCCTGGAGACTGAGGTGAGGGTGTGCTCCTTCTCACAGAACTCCTGTCAATTCAGGAAGATCTGCATGTTCATCTAGCCATGTTTCACCAGATTTTGGAGTTGTCATACTGCTGTCAGTTAAATTTCCCCAGTCTGTTTTCCTAAATACCTTTATTCCTGGCTTGAGTTTGTATAGCTTGTAGAATACTGTTCAGGTTTACAGAAAGCTTTACAGATATTTACAGGTGCAGGCTTACAGAAAGCTTTTAGGTATGTTAACCTTGCCATCGTACCAGCATTAAGGAGAAATGATTTTAGGCAGGTGGTTTTCATTGTACCAGCTTTGACAACAGCTCGTTCTTCATTTGGTCAGATAAAAGCTGTGGCTGGTGGGATTTCTCCTGAGGGACTAAGATCTTAATAGAAGTAGTAGTAGAAGATCTTGGTATGTGGGGAGGCTATTGTCTTGCCTGTGAAATGTAAGATTAAATCAAGAGTATCCTGAAATAAACACACACAGCCTCAGTTCACTTCTCTCTTTCTTGCTGGAGGTTGTAATAAACCTATCTTTTTCTTGATCATTCTCAGTAAGACTCTACAAGAGTATTTTTAGAACCCGCAATACTACTTCTCCCAGCTATTCCTGTGCTGATGACCTGCAGTACAGAAGCTATTTTCATCCTTCTCAAACTGGAAGTACAGAAGCATACTTCCAGACTGTCTGGTTTTCTTTAGTAGGAAATCTTTCTTTCACCACATTAATACTGGACATCTAAATAGGAAGTAAGGAAGAGAACTATTCTTTAAAAAGTGCAACTCACAAGTAATTTCTGTGATAGCGTGTCTTATTGTTGTTTGGTGGTTTTATGTTTTCATGCTCAAGTAATTTCCAGCTAATGATATTCCTACCTGAACTATTATAGTCCAGTCAACTAATTAAGTAGTCCATGATGCTGAAAGAACCATAGCAGGAGTTCTGAAACCACTGAGCACCTACCTTATGAACAGACAACTTTGGAATACTGCAGTGGTGCAAATCCTATTGGAGTAGGAGTAGCCTTCAGTTATTTCTCTCAGTAATGGAGCAAGCTGTTTTTTGTGGTTTAGAGTATTGTCCCTTTCACTTGTTCTTTAAAAATAAATTTAAAAAGAACATTTTGCTTTTCTGACAAGCATACTACAGTATCGATTTATAAAGTCATTTTTAATGGTATGTCCCATTGTGGTTTATTTATAAAGTGTCTTGGGACACAATTGTCTTCTTGAACAAATCACTTAATTGTGCCTTTTTTTTCCCCAGTCTATTATTGGCTATTAAAAATTGTCTCCTTAAAGTTACACTCCTTTGTGGTACAGCATAAGTTGAGAAGAATAGTCCCTTCCCCAAAACAGAGTGAGAATATGAGGAGCCGTTTAATTAGGGTTATTTAAAATAAATACAACAAACTTAAGAGCCACCTAAATGGGCAAAACTATAATGCAGTCCACTGATAATAAATGCTGTATTTCTGTCACATAGAGAATATTTATATTGCCTCCATTATCAGAAGTACTTGGGTGCATTGCTGTGATGCCAGTTCAATTTTCAGTTTGTAATTCCGTCGTGCAATTCCTGGTGGAAATAATGTTGAGCGAGGATATTTTTTTTTCATAGCATTGCTCAGTTTCTTAGCATTTGATTGTTTAGAAGTGAGAGATTGCTCCACGAGGTGCCATATCAGCAATCTTCACTGTCTCGTTCTACCATTTAACTGGGTTGGTTGTTCCCAACATAAACTTCTCATGGTTTTTCATGCTTTCAAATGTTTAATGCTGTTGGGCTTCACTTTGTAGCTTGTGGAACCCTTGACTCCAAGTGGTACGGCGCCCAACCAAGCACAGCTTCGTATCCTGAAGGAAACTGAGCTGAAACGAGTGAAGGTTCTTGGCTCTGGAGCCTTTGGAACAGTATACAAGGTAAGAGTCTTCTCTACGCAGGGGTGACTAGCCTCCTTCAGCTTGTGAACTATCAAGTTCTTACCTAATTGCTGGTGGTACTCACTAATGGGATTTTACTGTAGCTTTGGTGAGTTTAACATCAGGTTCTAGAATAAAATAATCCAGCGTTTTGTTCAGTTTTGTGGGAGTCAGTAGGTAGTGAAAAACCACATGCATCTTTGTGCTTACATTGTCCCATTTGAAGACAGTTGTTGACAAGAAATCTAAGAGGATCTAAGGACATTTGCTGATGTCCAACCATCCACTTACATAAGGGTTTACTTCTAACGTAAGAAGTAGTTTTGTTAGATTTTGGTTTTTCCTCCTAATAGCGTATTCTGTGTATGTTCAGAATTGAATTGCATAATGCGACAAAATACACCAGAAAGAAATAACTGAGTGAAATTTTGGATCATTGTCTTACTAGTCTTCTGTCACTTTGCCTTATCTTTCTAGGGTATTTGGGTCCCTGAGGGAGAAACTGTAAAGATTCCTGTGGCCATTAAGATCCTTAATGAGACCACTGGTCCCAAAGCCAACGTGGAGTTTATGGATGTAAGTAGCTTTGAGTCTTGGGGGGGTCTTTCTTGAGTCCGCAGAAGTTGTGACGAGGAATTTCTGCCAGTTTTCCTTAAATAACAGAAGGTTTTTACGCAGGACCAATATCATGCTGGTGTTCAGCATGTGCTACGGTGTGATGGCCTATGCACAACAGCAGCTGATTTAAAAGGGACATCTCCTTCTGTTAGTCGTTGGCAAGCTGTCTCTGTGATAATGCATTCTCCATGGTAGCCATGCTAACAAAGATCTAACACCAAACAAAGTTTACAGCTACCTCAGCTGGGGGTAGGTCGATGCTGTTTCGTTGAAGTAGAAGAGCTGGACAGGTCAGTATGAGGGCAGTGTTTTGCCGTGGTGAGATTATTGCCTGTAGGTAATGGTACTCTGGGAACCCTGAATATGTGTAATACAGCAGTAACATCAGTGAAAAGGTGGTGAAGGGCTGGGTTTTTCAACATGCAGATGTCATGGGCCTCAGGATGTCTGGAGTTTTCTTACATGTGGCTGTTCCACCACTGGAAAGCTGAAACTCCTCTGTCTCACATCCCAGCAATTTTCTGTTTCTATGGCAGAGAGTATAGGGATGAGAGAAGGAATTGCAGGGGAACTTCTTGCCATGTATGCAAGTCTTCACTGGTGTAGAACTCACAGGAACGGAAGCTTAAGTTTGTTCTGCTTCAGTTTCCCTGAGAACTGAGCACTGAGTCTGGGAGCAGTCAGCAGCAATAAAACAGGGGAAAAAAAGATATGCCCAATTTTGAAATTTTCTGGCTTTACTAGTCTAAAATACTGTTAATAAAAGGTCAAGGTCATCATTTTTATGGATGTTCAGTGTTCAGACTTTCGCTTTGTGTCAAGATGAAGCCTCTTTGGCACTTAATGTTTGTGTCCAAATCAGAGGCAGTATTTTGAGGAGCAATGGCAATTCGCACTTTGTTGTAGAACCCACTTGTGAACTTGAAAATTACATAGGACTTTTAAGTTTTTGAAGCTCTATTGAGTGTACAGCCTTAATTTGATAAGCTTTAATGAGACCGTAGACCACAAGGAGATTGTACTCCCATTATATTATCTACTCCTACATCTAGAAATTAATAACAATGTACTGTTACAGCTCTAGCTGTTTCAAGCAGCTCCTTGTGGGTTCTCACAGTGGAACTAAAGCTGTGTGTAGACCAAGGTGCTTCCTATGCTTTTTTAAAGAGCACTGCACCTGAACGTTTATGTCGATGACATTCAATAATAGTTGTGTACAAACAAAGAGTAAGTGGGCTCTGTTTGAATGAAATGAATTGCACTGAAGGGATAAAGAGGATTAGATGTTTGCTTAAAGGACAAATAATGGTCAATGGCACAGCTCCAGAAAAAGGAATCCGGTGTTCAGCAGTGCACTGAAGTGAATGCCTAGGGGGTGGAAGGCTTCTGAATGCAAGCTGCCTGTGCACTGTTTGATGTCAGTGGACAGGAAGATGGAATTGATATTGCCATACGGAAGTCAGTGGAAGTGTACGACTTGTAGCAGATGAAAAGCTGCCCTTCTGATAGGGAAATCATAGTAATCGTTCCTTCCTTAATATTGATTAACCTTGAAGCATGTTACTAAGAACGTGTAAGGTTCTTTTTAAAAGACCGAGTTGTGTGTTTGAGGTTTTGTAGCGCAGTTTTATCAGCTGACTTAATTCACTGGACCTCCTTCCCCTCCAGTGTATGCATCTCATTGAGACTTTTTTGGGGTGCTGTAGAGATTTGAAGTACATAACATGCAGCCACACTAGGTGAGGTTTCTCCTTATATTAACGTTCTCTCATGCGCGTGCCTCTGATCCAGAAGTAACCAGGTGGGGGAATGGTGTAGGTTATTGTGAGCCCTAAAGGTCAGTAATAACCTGAAGGTTACTTCTAATCATAACTAAAAATTAATTGGACCCCATCATCAGCTGATAGGAGTAACAATGAGAAGGAATTACATGTTGTGTATCAGTGCTGCATTTGATATGTGTGCAGTGGTCTGTTACATTCCTCGCTGTACAAAACTGTTAATAGGGCAAATAAAATTTCACTCTTTAGCGATAATTTTTCACTCAGTAGTACAGAACTTCCTGCCATCCTTGCCTCCTAACTCAGCCATGTGTTGCCTTGAACATCTAGCATTTTAGTAGATTATTTTTATGTGAAAGGAAGGTGTAGGTTACGGTTTTAATGTGACCGTGGCTTTCTGTCCCAGAAGGGGCATAGTTTTAAGCTGAAAAGCTATTATGAGGAGATACTCTTCAATGAAAGATATCTAAGCAAAGTTGTAGTAGGAAACTGTTTTATTCCTCGTCAGAATGAGGCGTTGGTCCGTGTAACTGTGCTGGATGAAATGACATTATCTATTGACGTTATCTTATTAGGAAAATTCATGAGAACATGTGAAAGCACAATCCATCAGTTGTTGTTTTTTCAGTAAGAAGAGTGTTATGAATGGCCTTGTCAAAAGCAGTTACTTAATTTAAAGTTACATAGGAGCTAACTGCCATTAGGAGCGTAACGGACATTGACTTCAGTGAAGAGTCTGACAGTCTTTTCAACGGGAAGGGGAGGTTAATGCCAAGGAGGTATCGTGAGTTATTCAGCTGACTCGATTTTTTTGAACTTAAGTGTAGGTGTGCTTTTGTTGGCAATTCTTACTCAGTTGTGTGTGTCTTTGTACTTGCAAGTAAAGCTTAGTATTCCCTTTAGAGAGGCTGTGGGAAACATAAAGCCTCTTGCAAACACCGGTTTGTGTACTCAGGGTACTTGGGACACTTTGCTGTACAGCAGTAGCTGGTACAGACAGCAGTGGCATGTTCCGTTGGCTTTGCTTTAAACTTCTGATGCTGGCACAATGGGAGTGCTAAAGCTTTCAGATACTCTCCTAAATGTTATGCTGAAAGGAAAGGAAAACATTTGGCTACTGGGCTGTCATTTCAGCACCTGGAACATCTGCTAATGGATCTGTAATGACTGTAATGATACAGTGTATGGTGTTAGCACCTCCGATGGCCAAACACCTCCCACCAGGGGATGATGAATTAGCTGTCAGCAAAAGCTGCATTCCCTATTTGGAATTTTTCTATAGAGGATGGCAGCAGAGTCTGTTTTCTGTGCTTTCTCCTCAAATCCCCATTACATTTTCTTTAACATTGCTCCCTGCTTTCTTATATAGTATTTTTCCTATGGTAGTTTGGTAGTCTGTGTCTTTGCATATTCCTTACTGCCTTCTCCAGGGAAGCAGTAGAATGCGCATGTGGGTTAAGGGTGGTATTTTTTTTAAAGCACCTTACAGAGGTTGTTGCTAATGTTCTGTAAAAGGTAGGTTTGATTTTATTTTTTTTTAATTAGGAAAAATAAACAAAACCACAAAACAATTCATTCTGAAGTTCAGATTGGTGGTCATTTGTCTCTGGAATAATTTTGCAGGTTAATGAATTTCCCCTCAGGCATTGAAATGGTTTGCTGCTCGGGGTGTTTTCAGCTCCCTGCTAGGCTGCCCACACCTCAAGGTCCCCAGAAGGGCCCCGGAGTCTGAGCTCTGAATACATATGTGTTTGCTGCTGCTGTGCCTGGGGGAGTGTGTCTGGGAGGAGAGCTGCCACACGCTGCTGGCATCCGGAGGGAAGGTGTCCTGCCCCTCAACCTAAGGCTGGTAGCAGTAAGAAGAGATGAGCCTGTTGGGGAGGTAGGAGAAGGCTTATTATGAGAAAAGTTAAATAAGCAGCTGAGAGGCTACTTGATAATTGAACAGGGACTTGCAGTTTCACTTGTGAAAACAATTTCTCCTCCTCAGCCTCTAATTATTTGACTGTTATGATTGTCTGGTAAGTCAAGTAGCCTGATCGGATGGTTTTAACATCAAACCAAACCCTCAGCAGATAATGTGATACATTCCAAAGACACACCACAATTGGAAAGTGTAGCGAGCTATCTTTGAGGCTAAGAAGTATCTTAAAATGATTGTGTCTTGGGGAAACAGGCGATTGATGAGAGCTTTTCCTTTCTAGCCCTCTAAGCTTAGTGTTTTCAGGAAGTAATCTTGTGAGCTCTGATTTCTGTCCAGGGTTTTGATCCACTTACAAATTTAATCTGTCCTCACTGAACTTAAATGCTCCATTATCTGTTAGAAAATAATTAGAGGCTGCAAGCACATGCCTGCATACACAGAGTTCCTTGGAAGTCCCTGAGCTCATTGAGATGAAGACAGTTTGAATGATGGTGGTCAGCTGATACTGGGCCAGAAGCTAATAATAGAATGCGGTGCTGCTTAGCTAGGTGGGAAAGTTAACTTGGGAGAAATTAAACTGAAGGGTTTGGGATTTATGTTTGGAAATAAATTTCCCATTCTCATTTGTTTCCTGGCAAGAGAGCTTCAAAGGCAGTTGGTTTCTTTTATGGTTTTATAATTAAGATCTAGGGGGATTCTTGACTTTTCCTGGACTTAATGTAGTTCCCTGCCATCTCTAGTAGCAGCGTTCATTGAGCAGGAGAGCATTTGTCAAGCAAACTGTAAAGGTAATAAGTGACAGTGACCTCCACCAGGCGTATGGCAAGCAAATCAAAGCTGCCTGTATAGAGAGGGCTGATACATGCATCTTTTCTGTCATTTGTATGTCTGTTTGATTAATTAAATGAGCAAAGCAGTCAGTCATCATACATGGCAAAAAGATTAAAAACTTGCTAAATTGTGGGCCCTTCTTATGTGTAATAAAAACAAGTGCTGATGACATACAGAACTTATGTTCAGAGGCTTCAAGAGGAAAAAAAGTCATTTGTCAAAGAGGTTTTATCTCCTGTTCAGCTGGAAACTGGGAGGGATCTAGTCAGATGTGGTTGTTACCTTGGTTCTCTAGTTGTGTCTGGAGGCCACTGTGGGAAGTGCTGCCAGCTAGTTGGGTGAATTGGGTGAGAGAAGTCTTCTCTTGTTTCCATTATTTCTAATAGACTTAAGTCCTAAGCTGGAGATGCAGGTACATTTTCTCAGAGGGTCATTCTAAGATCTTGCCTTTTATTATTGAAGTGTGACAACAGATTTTCATCTCTCTGTTGACTTAATTTCTTGTATAAACTTCATGCTGCCTAGCAATGTGTTTGAGCTGAATCTGGAACTCTGAAAATGGCAGCTCCGCTATCAGAGGTTGAGTAGTATGTGCAGGCACTTTGTAGTCCTTCCACTGACTGCAGGGCTGCTTGGGAAGTGCTACTGAGTGAATCCTGAGCCTCGGTTTAAAGATCGGCTTTAGGATGAAACGAAATCCTTCGTGCTGGCATTGAGATGTTTTTCCTCATGCTCTTCTGCTGTCATTTATGTAAACATCCCTCTTTCCAACTGGAGTAAAGGGTCCCTATGAGAATAGCAGCTAACAAACAGCACTGTAGCTGCATTTGCCTGGCAGTGCTTCAGCTGTGATTTATACAGGTTTTCTTTCCATCATATTAAGTTGCTGTGGATGGGGGAGGGAAAGGGGTGACCTAACTCATCTGATTGTAGATTCCCTTTTTTTTGGTTTCCCCTCTTCCTCCTGCTTACGCACGCTGTAAGTGTAGCCTCTTAGGAGGGGGACCTGCCTGCTTGTCAGTTCCAGGCACAGAAGCTCACTGTGATTGCAATTACAATTTCCAACTTGTCCAGAGATGCCAGAAATCAAGCTGTCCTTGAGAACTCTGCATACAGTGCACGGGCCCCGAGAGTGATCAGAAGCTGGAAATCCGGTCGCTGCTGAAGGTTAACTGCTTTTCATCCTTTGAAGATGAACTGTTTCAAGGACACATTCACTTTTCTTTCCAACAGTAGTAGTCATTCTCTTAAATATTTTATTTCGGTAATTTTTCCTTCTGTAGTATGCATGTGTCTGGAGGGGGTGGGTGTTAACTTCCTGTGTGTCAGTACAGGGAAAAGATGAAGCCTAAGCTCAGACAGATAAGCCAGGCTGTTTGGAAACAGTCCTGCTAGTGTAGCATCATAACACAGAAATACAGTGAGGGAAGGAGAGCGGTGAGGCCTTGACATTGCTGTCCAGAGAGCTGGGGTTGCCCAATCTTGGAGATGTTCAAGGCCGGGCTGGATGGGGCCCTGGGCAGCCTGACCTGCTGGAGGCAGCCCTGCCCTTGGCACAGGGGTTGGAACTGAGTGGTCTTGAAGGTCCCTTCCAGCCTAAGTTGTTCTGTGATGCTATTACTTAGAAACCCTGCACAAGCTGGGTAAATCTGGGTACAGGGAGAAAATAAGGAGTGTTAGTTTAGTTTCTACTCTGGAAAAGACTTAGATGATTTCGACTGCAAGTTTCAGTACTTTAAAGTAGTAGCATTGGTTACAGAGGACATGCATGCAAAGGAAATGTTTTGTACTGATCTATTAAATGTTATTTATTTCCATAGCTGAGAGGTACACCAGCGACATGCTTGATCCGTGTTGATTTTGCAGCGAAGTGTATGCGTTAGCAGTTACTGAAATCAGAATACAGCTATTTGCGGAGCTGTGTGTTATGATCAGGAGAGGAAAGAGAACTAGGCAGTTAGTGCTGACTTTAGACTAAATGAAACTGCAAGTATTGAAGGAGCTTTGCATTGCTTTGTTGTTTTTTTTGTGCCATTTGCTCACATTAGCAACATAGGAGAAGCACACGGTGATGCTGAAGTTTCTGAAGTGCAGTGCATATGCTGGGACTTCACCACACTGATTAAAATCAGCTAAATTAAACATCAGGTTTTTATGAGCCTTCAGCTAATAAAAAAGAGGTGCTGTGCCTCCCAGCATGCCATCACTAGCTCGAGGTTACAGTGATCCTAATTAGTTTGGAAAGAGCGAGTAAGACAGAGCCTGATAAGTCACAGGAGCTGGTGTGGAACTGTATGTATATGTCAGCTAAGCATTTCTGGGGTGTGGTGACTTAATTCAGTGCCAGATAGGTAGGCTGCCACGTGTGGGATTCCTCATGAAGGCTGGTGCTGAGGCTGTGTATGGACAGTAGCAGAGGCTGCAGTGCCCACATCAGCAGCTCTGCACAAACTGAGCGAGGGCAGAGAGTGCTGGGGGATCGGTGTGCTGTATTCATCACGCTTGTTTTCGTGCTGCCAAAGTGCCAGATCAGCTTCAAGTTGAGGGAGAACAAAAGGATTTTGGGGCTGTAATGAAGGAGAGAAAAAAAAATGATTTTACGCATGCAAAAACCCATTTGTGTTAGTTTTTAATAGGAATGTGAGGATGGGGCTGTGCAGGCTTATAAGGGCTGAAGTGGAAGTACTGCTGTTGAAATAAGTTTTGTCTTAAAATCTACTGCAAAAATGTAGTCCGGAGTATTTCTTCCTTATTGCTTTGTTGTAGAAAATTGGAAAATTGTTTTCCCTGCCTCGGTGCTGATCCAGACATCTCTGATACATTAGCAACTGTCACGAACTTACAGAAATGGAATAATTAACATCTGCTCATATTAATATCCTACATATTACATGCAGATGGTAGTCTGCTGTCCCTATCACTGCTTGTCACGTACTTGTAAGAAATAAGAAAGGGAAATCTGGTGCATGACTGGGTTGTTGATGATCTTAGTAATATTCTGCCAGTGCCTTTTAGGCTTACGGACAATAACCAGGATAAACAGAGATGGGGCTGAGGTCACAACGTGGCTGTGAGATCACAGAGCAGTAATTGCTGCTTTGAAATGTACAGTTCTCTGATATTGAAACTACAGTTCCAAAAATAAAAAGATTTTACGCAGCAATATTTTTTTATATTAACTTTGGTGTTGCTGCTTATTGCAATATGTGTCACTGCTGGGCCCTGTTAAGATCAGAAAGCCTTTGTGCTCTGTAACCATGGTGAGCTTGTCCCTGCCCTGAGAAACTTTCTATCAGGATAGACACAACATACAAAGGACAGAGGAATTATTTATTTCTCATCTTCTCTTCGCAGATCAGGGCTCCATGAGTTGCACGATAGATTTCATAATCTCAGAAGCAAATTCTTTATTGGTTATTATATTTTAAAATTACTTTCTGATATTATTGTGGGGGAGGAAAGCTCTTTTCTCTAATTACTCGCTGAGAGCATGTCTGTAATCCTCTTTTCAAACACCTCTTGTCATTCTGTGCTTGCCCACAAGTCAGGTATTTCAAAGGAATTGGATTATGCAAGATATAAGGCATACATATTAAGGACAGAAGAGAAATTTGGTGTTCTCCCCTTAAAGTACAAGGTGATTACAATTGTTTCCTAAAAAATTCTGCTTTATAGGGACGGTTTTAGCTGCAAAGATGAATAAGCGTTGTGTGAAATACTAGGCCAGGGCTTACTGTTTATTAGTGTCAGCCAGACAAATGATTTTAAAAAGTTTAAGGAAACAATTACTTGGATTTTTGGAGCTATGTTAACAGATGGCATCAGTATTCAATTTGCTCTATCCTAGCTTCAGAAGCGTTTAAGTGACTTGCATAGGTATGCTCCGTGGTATGGAACAGTATGTGTGAAATGGTGGGAGGTGGCTGAGCTGCAGTCAAGCAGCAGTTGATGCAGTGGAAATGGGAGACTTGGGTACTAGAGGATTTTGTTGAACAGGGATGGACTAAGGGCACCTTCCCAGGTGTTCAGTGCCGAGCAGGGAGATACCAGAGGGTACCAGGCTCCTTCCCTGGAAATGTTCCCTCAGGCTGAGGATGCTTTTTCTGTCTAGGCATTGCCCTTTGCTTTTATTTGGTGGGATGATAGGTATGTGCATATAAAAGCAGAACTGCATTCTGTGGATGTTTCCTGAAACCAAGCAGAACAGTTGGTTTCCGAATGAAACCCTTGTTGGTTTGGGTGAGTGGCTAGAGTACCTGCTGGAAACTGAGTCATTGGGCAAGATATTTAAATAAGTGTTTGGAGAAAGGTTGGAAAGAAATGGGGCAAGAATGCAAGTTTCTTTGCTGGAATTATTCTTGGCAGATCTCTTCATATGTTTTTTGGGTGAAATTTATTTCAAACCACGTATGTTAAACAAAATCCTAGTCACGTTCAACATTCCAGTGTAAATTTATTTCTACTTGTGTGATTGGGCTGTGTGCAGTGCGGAAGAGGAGTGGGAGGACTTGGGAATTCTTTTGAGGAAGAGTTGGGAAACGTTTCTCACTACCTGCTTGTTGATGAGGATCTGAATGCAGCATCCTGTCAGATTTTAAGCAGAGTGGGGAGATGCTTCTGTTCCCTCCGCAACTAATTCTTTTATCAGGTGAGAGAACAGTTGCCTTCTTGACAGTGCTGTCTCTCAGATGGGAGCATAGATCTGAGCGAAACTGTAGGCTACCCGAGATTATTGATGTTGATGTTTACATGAAGGCTCAGCAAGCCCTCAGTGTTCTAAAGCTCCACAAAGTGCTTGAGAGCACACTGTGTCACCATGAATGTGTTTCACTGAGCTGAGGCAGAAAAGGAGGGAGGAGCCCCATTGCTAGATGTGGTGAGGAAGGTATCTGTAAGACTGGAGGTTTTCATGATGTTGTGATTCAGTGATGCCGACTTAGAAAAAAGTAACCTTAACAGTGAACCAGAAGGTCTGTTTAAATCTTTATTTCAGTATGATCTTCCCTTTTCATTTCTTTAGTCCTGAGTGCGATGCTGTTATGCATCCGAGTACAGACAAGGAAAAGGTGGACAAGAAGAGTATATCTTGGACTCTGAAATGTGATAAATGAACTACCTGGGCTATGGGTAAAACGCATCTTTGATTAAAATAACTGTTAGTATTGAAAGTACATTCAATGAAATGAGGTTTCAATCTTACACTATCCCTTTAAATAGATCCTGAAGAAGGAAGGAGCTTTGAATGTGCTATTTTGGAGTCAAGCTTTTTGGTGGTAATAACAAATTTCAAAGCAGTGTCCTAAGACTCTTCAGAAAGGGGAGATAACTTGATTTTATTTTTTCCCATCGCTCATTTTTGAGACCTTGCCATCACTCATCAAAAATCAAAGCAATAACTCCCTCCTTCTGGAAGGAATCTGCAGCTAAGGCTGAAAATGCTTATAAGCTGGTCAGTGTTGAGGCTGATTTACTTTCTTCTTCAAGTAAGGCTGAAATGATTATTTGTCAGTGTTCTTTTAAAACTTCAAACCTTTTTCTTTATTTATTTATTTGCAAGGACGTAAAAATAGTCAGGAACAAAATTGTTGACTGACTAATATTAGAAAACGATGCACGTCACGAACAAAAGTAAAATGCATCAGGGTGATGGGATATCTTTGCATGTGGTCAGTAAGGGTGGGATTACCAGTCTGAGATCTGCTGTTACTACATGAAGGTTTGTTCTGGCTGCTCAGCTCCCAAGCCCATGGCTGCCTACACATAAAGCACATCTGAAAGCAGGCAAAAATATACTCTGTAATCATCAGAATCAAAAGTTTTCAGGCAAGGTTGTCAGGAAGGCTGCTGAGAGTTGTCTTCTGGCCGGGTGTTTGATGGGAAGTGTTCATGTAGCTTGTTGTGCACTAAGAGCTCTGGTCCTTTAGGCTTAGGATCTCTCCTCAGCTGTCTTAACACAGGCTCTGATGAATCGGGAGATGTAATTGGTACAAAGGCAGCTGGGAGAAGTCAGAAGCATATGGTGTATGGGTATAACAAAATGCATCTCCTACTCCATCAAACGTTTAACCATGTGCTTAACTCTGAGCACTTGTGCTCTGCTGGAAGCAGTGTGGTTGCTCATGCCTTCGGTGTTGGCAGTACAAGGATCGCAGTACTACCTATTTCTTTCTCACAAGTATTTATGGATCCAGATTGCTTCTATAAGCATGTGAACATATCCATTCATATGAGAGTTGGACATTCTTAAGTGGACATGGCATGTTTGACCCATCAGTCTGTAATTATCACCTTCAGGAGGAGAGCTTTTAGATCACTACTTTGTGCTACTTTTAAGTGTTTGGATTAAAGTGATCTCATAGATTTAAATCACGTGGGGAATTGGCATGCATCTGAATTCAGCATCAACAATGCAGGCTGAGCCTCCAGTGCTGAGTCAACAGGACTACATAGCTTCTGCTGTGTGCAAGTGCTGTGACAGGCAGCCTCAGGGGCTGCACTGGGAAATGCAGCACATCTAAAGGCACAACACCTCCAGAGGAAGAGTAAGTCGTACCATTTATGCACTTGTACTCCAGTCTGAGTGTGAGGTGCCTCTGCTGCCTAACAAAGGGGGCTCTGTCAAGCTCCTTGTTGGAAACTGAGCTTCAAAACTTTGGATTAGAGTGCAAGTATCAATTCTCTAATGTCTAAAACCAACTATTCAAACCTGTAGTCTCTTTAGTCATAATAGCTTGTCCTAGCTCTGAGTTAACACATCTCAAAAGACTCACTCTGTTACATTCTATTTGTTTGCCTCTTTAGCACAGCTTCCTGAAGCAAAACAAACACTGAGTGGGCTTCAAGGAGACAGTGGATAGCGACAAGAAGAGCCATGATTCAGAGCTCAGGCTGTGCCTGTCAAGCAGTGTGAATGTAGGTTTTGGCCCTGAGTGTGAGCAGTTGGGCTTCTGTGCAACAGCTGTAGATGAAACTGTGCCTGTTGGAAGTACTGATCATGCTTTTGTGCTTGGAATATGGGTGTGGATATGTGCAAGGGTTTGTTTGTGTAATACCTTCTTTCTTTTGCTCCCAAGTCCTGCTTCCGCAGTGAGAAGTTCAGAGAATTTGTTATATGTGACCTCTGTGTTGTCACAGTCTCTGAGGACAGCACAGTGCCAGAAACCTGTCTCATCTCAGGGCACAGGCCGTGCTATTGCACTCTTGAGCCCAGCTGAAGCGTGCGGCTCGGTCCTGCAGTAGTAACCTCAGGGCTGAATCTGCCCTTGAAGCATTCAAGTGCTGTTGACTGCATCACCTAGCAGTAAAATGGGTTATATAAGCTGTCATCAGGTCCCAAATAAAACTTCTGCCCAAAAGTGCTGTTAAATGCATCTGCTACTAATGACTAGAGAGCAGTTCCTGGAAAAATGGTTGTGGTAGCTAATGATGTTGTTCCTTCCTCTGCTCGCTGCTGTCCCCATGTAGGCCTCAGGTAACCTTTGCTGGTTTCTGTATCTCAGTGTGGTGTCAGAAATGGCTGAGATGCTGCTCAAGAAGGTTTACCTGAATGGTGAGAGACAAACCCCAAGGGTTGTACATGGAGTAGTGCTCTAAAGCAGTTGAAAACAGTGTCTGGCATAAGAAGCACAGGAGAAGTAAAACGAGTGTCACTGTCATTCATTTAAACGTGGGCCTGTGTGGTTTTGAATGTGTCTTGTGCTGTCACTCAGTTGAAATATTTGTGCAGACTGCATACGCTAGGTTGGCTGTAACCTGGCGAGTCTGTAAGGCCTAGCAGACAAACAAGTTGGATCTGTCCTGAAGCAAGTCAAATGTGCAATCCAGACAGGTTTTTGCCCTAGCCATTAGAAAGATTGTAAAATGAATGAAAAAAAAGCAATGTTTTTACAGCAGTATCCCTCCTGTTGCCACAGCACAGTTTGTAATTTCAGGAGTATGCACAAGTTTTTAAGTATTTAAGCTTTTAGTAACTTCTTATCAACAACGATGAGGAAAAACAGTGTTCTTAGTTTATTTTGCTTTGTTTGGGGGATATTTTTTTGGCAACAGCAGTTCGAAACAGAAGGCCAAACGGCAGCAGGCCCCAAGGACTTGTTTGGAGTGGGGTGCACCATTCTCTTGCAGTGGCTCTGAGGAGCAGCATATGTGGGAGGGATGTGACGCTGGAAGATGGCACTGGTACCTGTAAACAAACTCCTCCCAGTGCTCTGTGTTGTATGGCCATGGCACTGTTAACAGGATTGATAGCCTCCATAAGCAGCTGAGGGAAAGTCTCTAGACCAGTTCGGATGTTCACTTTGTCATTAGAGCAATATTTCACACGTGACAGGGGGACGGCTCGCTGTCAGCTCTTCACTGCCTTTATGCCATCTCCTGGCACCATGGAAACAATCTGGCCAGGGATGCTTGGCCAGCTCTTTTTCTCACAGACTTAAAAACTGTTCTGAGAACAGTTCTTCCTTCCTCATCACAGAAAGCCAAAACAGAAACCTTGCTTTAGTTGCTTTTTCGGTTACTTTTCAAAAAAGAGCACTGAAATTAAAGATGCTTCAAACATGGCTGCAGCATGGAGGGTAGATCAAGAAACAGTTTCAGCTGTGATTTTCAAAGCTGTCTGAGGAATGAAGGTGACTTGGGTGACCTGTGAGAAGCGAGTGGCTAATTCCTTTCATCATCTATGTTGACAGATGCTTTTAGCCAAGATGGAACTATGTATGTGTCTGTACCCTGGTGGCCAGCTCTACCTGTCTGAGCATATTTTGGCTGGTGTAGTGATGGGTGCTCTGAAGGCTGCTTCTGGCCTGTCTCTTAGCAATTTCACCTTCTCAGACCTTAATAGAGAAAGCAGTCTTAGGGCTGGCAATGGCTCACTGGGGCCTGCACACTTAACTTTCTTGTTAGGTGCTGTACTGTGTTACTGAACAAGTATGCCAGAAGGGCTAGTGTACAGTGCTAAATAATAACATGCCTGTACCAGGTTAATACAGGGGTTGTATGTATAATTTCAGGTGCTGAGCATACTACTCATGGTGCAGATAATTTAAACACATTAAAAAAGGAGCTGAAGAGAGGAACGACCAATGTGATGCTAGTTTTCTTTGTTAAAAATACCATATCTGGGCAGTACAATATTTAGCTGGACTCAGAAAACTGAATTAAAGTCACTTGTGTGCTCTGTGATGAGGCTGTGTTGATGCAACAGTGGTCCTGCAGAGATATCAAGCATATCAAGGCCTTTCTGTGTTCCTCTTCCCCTCAGATATGTTAACATTGTAAACAGAATTCAAACTTGTGTAATCTTGGTGTGAAGAAACTTATTTGATATCTCATAGTATCTAGCCTCAGCTGGCCAGGGATCACTGTAGGCTGCAGAATGCACCTTAGAGGTAAGGGCAAGCTGAGCTCTTCAGCTGCCATCTGCATTCAGGCTGGCTGGAGTATAGCTGCCCTGTATCTGCCTGTCACACATTGCTATGATAATTAATACCTAAGAAGAGACAGTGATTTAAAGAAACACCAGAAGGAGATCTGATTTGGCTGAGGAGTTCCTCAATGAGAAGACTTGGTGCCCCTGTGGGTAGAGGGAGAGTGCCTGGTGCCTGTCCTCTCAGAACTGTCCCCTTGGCTGTCATTTCTCAGGTGCTGTTGTGAGCATGTGGTGTTACAAAGATGGATTCCTCCAGGAAAGATTAACTATCTTTATTACTTTTCTCCTTGCTTTTTTTATTCCAGCCTGCAAGGGATTTTTTGTGTCAGGAGAGAACAATAAAGTGATCTGGGGCTCGATTCTTACTTCTGCGCCAGACTTCCTATGAAGCTGGATAGCAGGTTGTATTTTTCCACCCTGCAGTTTCTTCTCATTTAAATTAGAACGTTAAGTACAGTTTTCAAAATCATTTATGCAATTCTTCCTCTTGAGCAGTGAGTCAAGATCTGCAGGCACAAGGCCACCAAAAGATATGGGAACGGCAGACTAATTCTCAACTAATTCTCAAAGCTGCCGGTGTCAGGTGGTCAGGTCTCTGAGTTGCCTGAGTTACCTTACACAACTTGAATAGGAACCACACTGCTAGGTGTGTAAGGGCCGTGGAAGTTGTGGCTGAAGATCTTCAGTGTCCAAATTCCTTTCAGAAAGAAAACTCTTCTTTTCTACTTACTGAACAGTTTTTAAAATGCTGATAAGTCATAATGTTTCTGTTCTTGTCTGTTTTCTCTGATTAGACTCCAGAAGAACAATAAGGATCTCTTTTACTTTGCTTATTCTGTGCTGGATAGACATAACCCTGAATGAAGTTCTCCCGTAGATGGTTGTGTAATAAAAATAACAATATTTTTACTTATGGGAATAAATATGTGAAGCCAGGGTTGATGCTTAATTGATATCCATTAGTAATTTATGTCTATAATGAAGGCTTCTCCACTCTGCTGTGGCTCCTGATTTATTGCAGAGCAATCCACAGTACTGTATTAACAATATTTTTATGTTTTTCTGGCACCGTTGCCCAAAACTGTTGGAAGGGTATCTGCTTTCCCGTAACATCAGAATGAGACAAATGACACTGCATGCTTTTATTATTGTGCAGAAGTGTCTTTCCTTTGAACTCAGTCTTATAAATGGCAAGTAGCTGGAGACTAATGGAGCACATGCTTCAAAGCTTTCCATCTGGTCCCTTAGTAAGCAAAAACAATATATTGTCTGTGTTCCAATCAGTCCTCATTACAGAGCAAAGTACTCCCACTGCAAGTTCTGGAAAAACTCTTTAGCTTCACGTGATAAGGGAGAGGGGAACAACCACTATCCCCCTGTGCATCCACGGAGAGAAGCAGAATGATGTAAAAATAAAGGGGGAATAAAATGAAACAAATAATTTTTTTGTCTATAAAAATTGCTAATGCATCTGTCAACACAAATTCTGGTGGCCTTCATTTATGTCTTCTGATGACAGCAGAGGAGACTGAAAAGATTTCCAAGAAACACCACATGTATTATTTGAGTAAGAGAAGGACTACATTTTAATTGGCACAAGTGTTCTTAAATGATGATTCCTTATCTTACTTAGATTGGGATCTACCTCAGAGCCCCTCCTCCAGACATCCCATCACACAGCCCCAGTTGATTTACATATTTTTTTCACATAAGTTTCAGAAAGAAAAAGGGAGATATTCCCCCTAATGGAGGCCATCTGTTCTTCTCTTGTTTGGGGGGTGGAGGGAACCTACAATTAACATCTCTTCTTTGATTTTGATGAAGAGGAAAAAAAAAAGAAAGGGAAGTATTATTCAAATAGTCTGCAATTTGGTTTCAAATGTTCTTTGTACTATGATGAACCATTTTCTTCAGTACAAACCCAGCCTACTTGCCAGGGCCTTTTCCCCCTTAATACACGGAAGAAAAAAAAAGACTTAAGGGGATGCTATGTTCCTCTTATGCCAGATTTTTTCTTATCCTTTCTTCTTTCTTTGACACTGTTATAGCTGCTAAATTGTCAGAAGAAAGTCAGGTAGGTTTTCTGGAGAAAGAGGACCAAAATAGCTTTACAGAGCTGTGGCTGCTTCTCACTTCTCATTGTTCTCTTGCTATGATGGAGAGGTCTTGTATTGAAGGACTCAGCTCAGTGAAAGAGGGAGAAAAGCTTTCTCTTTGCGTTTTTGGAGTGCCAGTTGCTTGTGATGACAGCGTTACCTGTACAAACAGGTGTGCAGGTTTTTTTATAAGGAGTTCTGCTGCTGGTTGTCTGTGGCACTTTAGGACTGCATACTATAGCTGACATTGAGTGTTTGTGGTTAGATGTAATGCTTAATCCTGTAAAATATTGAGCATGAGACTTCTGATCCACTAAACCATATTGGCTTAGTTTATTAAAAGATCTCATGAGAGAAGACTGAACTGGGGGCTTTACTGTAGTTGGGTGGTTTAGTTTGGTTGCCTATGGGATGGAAAAATGCATTCAGGGAACAAAGAAGGTTGTTGTTGGTTTTTTGTTTTTTTTTTTTAATGAAAAGAGACCTTTAAGCATAAGTTGAGTTGTTACACATCTTTGTTTCTGGGACAAGGTAACAGGATAAGAATGCAAGGCAGTGCAAGATTTCTCGTCTGAGCCTTCACAGCATTTGTGTGGATGGTCTGAGCCCCATCACTTAGGCTTGGTTACATCAGACATCACACTGGGTTTTGCCTATCCACATCTCAGCCTGGGTAGCCAGCAGGCATCCCCTTTAGGTGCTCTGTGGGAGGTATACACGTAGACTCCTTAATCACACTGGAGTAACCAGGTCACTTCTTCTGTTTCAGGAAGCTCTCATCATGGCCAGCATGGACCACCCACACCTGGTGAGACTCCTGGGTGTCTGCTTGAGCCCAACCATTCAACTCGTCACTCAGCTGATGCCTCACGGCTGTCTGTTGGATTATGTTCATGAACATAAGGACAATATTGGCTCCCAGCTTCTGCTAAACTGGTGTGTCCAAATAGCAAAGGTACGTAGTTGATGCTGGGTTTTTTCCGCTTTCGTAATTAACAATATGATTGCTTCTTTTTCTGTGTGTATTTTGCAGAAATGTTTATGTTTTCATGGAGATTGGGTGGTCTTTGAACTATGTGCTATTTTGTCTGCCTTAGTGTCTTCTGGGTTATTTATTAATATGTAAACCAGTGTTCTTCTTGGCTGTTGTTCTGACCTAGCAGTAAGACAGTACATTTAAGGAAAAAAGGCTGAGCTCCCTGTATGGTTTCTGGGGCAGAGCACAGAAAGGTTTTTCAGCCTTTTCCCATGCTGATGGCTCACAGATATTGATTTAACCTGATTGTGTTTTCAAGCTTTCTGAAGTTGCGTTGCCACAATCGCATACAATGGTGTTGCAATGAATGAGAATCTGGAACCCACTTTAATTAAGAATTACTTAGAAATTAGTAATAATGTTAGATTATTTCAATGAAAATTGCTTCTTCCACATGGGTGTATGCTACACGTTGCTCTACTATATTAAATCAGTGACCTTGAGTGAATTTGCTACAATATCCATTAAGGAATCTGAATTCAGGTTTTGTTTCAAACATTGGATAGGAACCTGAAAATTCTGCACTTGTTCTGCTGGACAGAATGGCAGCCGTATGGGAAAACGTTTACTACTTTTTAGTTCTTGCTTAATTATGAAAGGAAGAAAAAGCAAGAAATTCATGTAGCTTTGAGGTTTTGTTTGGGTGGAGGAAAGAGGTTGAGGTTCTTCATTAATAGCGCTTTTTCTTTTGCCCATGGTCATGTCCGTTGTCAGACCTGGCTGAAGATGACAGTAGGCAAAATGATCAGATGCTAGACAGAGGGATTGAGACTTAAGTAGTCTGCAGTTGGCTTCTAAACCTTTCAGAGTTTGGCTGGGGGGAAGGGAGGAAGAAATTCAGTAAGAGGTAAGCACACTTAAATAATAGGAGCAAAAATAAAATTTGTGTTCTGATGTTGCAGCTTTTTACCAATGACTCTGCTATACTGTAATGGTAAAACAGCCAGAGATGCACAGTACCTTGGAATGCAGTGATGGGAGACTGGCAAGAGCCAGAGCTAGGGCTGTTATCAGAACAAGGAAGGTGGAGAGAGAAAATTCATATTCCTGTTTGAGTCCTTTCTTGCAACAGAACCTCCTTCCCATCTGTTTTCTACTCTCTTGATTGATAATGGCCATTATTGTTTATCTCAAAACATTTACGCTGTGCTGTATGTGAGAAGATAATCCACCTTTCTATTTATGGATGCATATGTCCATTGACTCACTTTGCTCTGGACTTGATTTGGACAGTTGATCAGTGAAGCAGAGTTGCCCTTCTCCATTAGCAGATGCTGGGAGGGCTGATGAAAAGCACTCCCTGGCTTTGAAATTGTTTCCTCTTACGAATGGTTTCAGTGTAACACAGGGATTAGATGCCAGTACAGTTTCACAAATCTCTGCCTGCTGGTTTTCTTGATCTGTGTGCTATGTGGGAAGAGATGAAGTATGGCAGATATTCGAGTTTTGAGATTATGGGTAACCAAACAGTATAAAGAAACGAGGTCGTATGCATAATAGCAATTGATGGGCTGTCAGGAAGAAAAACAGATGCTGTAAAATAAAAGGTAACCTATTCTGGGGAGAAGCTTAGTGAAGTTTTGTTAGCTGACTGCATTGGTGAGATACAGGTTTGAAGGTTGGAATATTTGATGGATAATTGGTTGGGTGGCCTTATCTGGAGAACTGTTGTCAGTTGTTCTGTGTCCAGTGAAAGCTGGTCCCAAGTGAACGGTCAGGTGCTCTTTGATATCTTCCTCAGTGATATAGACAGAGGGATTGCATGAACCCTCAGCAAGTCTGCTGGTGATGCCAAGCTGAGTGGTACAGTTGACACTATAGAAGGAAGGGATGCCATCCAGGCAGACCTGGACATGTCCAAGAAGTGAGCGCGTGAGAACCTAATGAGGTTTAATAAGGCCAAGTGCAGAGTGCTTCACTTGGGTGGAGGCAATCTCAGATACAAGAACAGACTGAGAGAAGAACTAGAGAGCCCTATGGGTAAGCACTGGGGAGTCCTGATGAACAAAAAGCTGGAGGTGAGCCAGCAGTGTGCTCTTGCAGCCTGGAAAGCCAATGGTATCTTGGGCTGCCTCAACTGAGGGGCGGGCAGAAGGGAGTGGGAAGTGACTGGCCCCATCTAGAGTGTTTTGTCCAGTCCTGGGGCCCCCCATGCAAGAGGGATGTAGAGCTTTTGGGAGTGAGTCCAGAGGTGGGCCACGAAGATATCAAGGGGCTAGAGCTCCTCTCCTGTGAAGAAGGTCCCATCCAACCTAAGCCAATCCTGACTATCTAGAGGACAGCACAAGTGACTGTGGTTGTGAACGAGTGCAATAGTCAGTACTTCTGGCACTGGACCCATCATAGTTCTGTTTTGCTGTTTTTTTTCACACTTGATTTCTAAATGTATGTCTCTTTCCCTTCTCTTATTTCTACTGCACTGGTTGGTACAGGGCATGAAGAGAATCAGTATCTATCACACAGGATGTTCTGCACTTTGCTGCTTCTGTATGAATCTCAGTGGTACGTGGTAGGAAAGGCTCATTAGCATTGGCAAGGTCACCTCCAGTACTGACTCCTCGCAGACCAAGGTGCAATGTTGTTGCAGAAGTAGGCTGAAAGAATTCAAATGTTCCTGTACTTTTTTTTTCCTCTTGTCTTTGGAGACCTTAAGTTACAGTTGGTGGTGAAAATCTTCCCCATTTTTGTGTGTAGGTTGAACAGTTGTATAGGAATTTTTCAGTGAAGAGTGGAAAGTAGGGATGCGCACAGAATGTTTCACAGAATTCTGTTACACTGCACCTTCAGATGGGATACAGAAAAAAGCCTTTTCCCTTTCTAATTATCAGACCGTAATACGGGTTTGGGCTTCAGGATGCATACTGAAAGCTGTTTCTGAAGTGGTGGGGAGAGTAATATTTGAGATCATCAGGCAAGGAGTTGCCTTATCCTAGAAAGCGGAGCAGTGGGGGAGTAGTAATGTTTGTTTTCCGCTCATCTGTCACATCTAACAGTGACTAGGAATCAGTCTGCAGCCTGCAAATAGGAAAGATTCAGTTTGCCTGCAGATAGAGCAGTCTCTAGAGAATGAATGCAGAAGATGGCACTTAGATTGAGCCCAAGCTGCTGTTCGTGGAGAGAAAGGTCTGTGTCCCTTGTAACTGTATCCACTGTGCTTACATTCTGTGCTCCTCCGCATGGCTTGAAAATGTGTCCTTGCATCTTGCTTTTCTAGGCTTGTGGGAACAGTTGGTTGTATCTTCCTTCAAGCTACCTAAAATGTGATTAGCAATGTAATATGAAGTAGGAAAAGAGTTGAGATCTCCCAGTCCCCCTGAAAGGCCTCCTGGCTTAGAAATGTCTACGTGCTCTCATTTTATGGTGGGAATTTTCCTCAGGCAAGTGTAGAACTGAAGGAGTTGGAAAACCCTTGGATCTGAGGCTCAGACTGATTTTTGTGAATCGTTTAAAATCAAGTTGCTGCTGCAAAACAGTTCCTCCCTGCTGCGCTCTTCTCCATCTGCCAGTGTGCAGACTTTTATTTATTGAAGTCATTGCTTCAGAGTTCACTTGTTCTGCCAGACTGTTCATTTCCATATGTCTCTAATTCTGTAAAACTAGATGCAAGAACTAGTTAGGTGCTGTGCTTGGTTGCCAACCTGCATATGGCTCTGGAGATTGTTTCAGAAGGTTGACGACAGGGCAGTTATTAAGTATTATCTACTGGCAGTTGACAAGAAAGATTGGATGATTTTTCTTCGTGCTTATACAGATTGTGTTGAATTTATTCTGACTGTTATATCATTGCGGGGTAATTGTGCTCTCTTTCCAGAAGCTTTAGCTTCTTATTTTATGGATGAAAGTTATAAAAATAGAGTAGCCCCCAAGCATTCTGCATAAACCATGGTTGTTAGACAGCAGCTGTGTCTAGGAGGGTTCTTCCCTTCTGTTTTGCAGATACACAAGGCATCTCCTTGTGTTTTGCTTGCGTGGGTAGCATCTTGCTTAGGAATTGAATGTTTAACCTTTTAGCTGAGACATTGGCTTGACATCCAGAAAAGCAGTAAGCTATCTTTGCAAATCAAGATGATCCCTAGAGCTGGGAATAAGAGCGACAAGCTTGGTGCCCTTTTGGTATAGAAAGATGGAGTAATGCTTTGTGAGCATCTATAGTATTGACAGCTTGAG